>NC_139534.1:85148887-86348887 GCF_965153285.1 Podarcis tiliguerta
CTGGCTTCTGATTTGATCCCGGAATGCCCCTATTTTCCCCACCAGTGACGCCACCGCCGACCTCAGAGAGGAGCAGGAGCTGGCACTTACCCTGAGCGACAGCAGTGGCAGCTACAAGGGATTGCTGCAAGAGGCTGCATTGCCTCTCCATGGCTGTCAGTGTTGTGCCAGCTCTGAGGTGCAGGCAGAGCACAGGGCCACCCCAGGCAGGAAGAAAGGGGGAGCACAGCACAGTGCAAGGAGACTTGATTTTTTAAATGAAAAAAATGCTTTGTGCATCCATGTCTAATCTTGCCCCTTTCTAAAATTTATTTATTGGTATGTGTTTTTCTTTTTGCAAACCTACCAAAGAATACCTGAAGGAGCATCTCCACCCCCATCATTCTTCCCGGACACTGAGGTCCAGCGCTGAGGGCCTTCTGGCCGTTCCCTCGCTGCGAGAAACCAAGTTACAGGGAACCAGGCAGAGGGCCTTCTCAGTAGTAGTACCCACCCTGTGGAATGCCCTCCTACCAGATGTCAAAGAGAACAACAACTACCAGACTTTTAGAAGACATCTGAATGTCTTTTAATGTTTAATAGATTAATAGATTAATAGATAATAGATTAATAGGGGTGGGGTGGAAGACAATGAAGGTTGAGGGGAGGAGTGAGAAACGTCCCTTTTTTCATATGAGGAATGTTGGAGGGTATGTCAACATACCCTGGACAAAGTGTCCTGTTGGGGACCCCTTCCTCAGTGGGGCCTATCAGCCTTACCTCCCTGTGGTGGCAGCACAGGGTAACGCAGTCTAACCCCGCTTCAAATTTCCCAGAATGCCTTGTAGAAAATGTAAACATGGCTCGATGAAGTCACCTGCTTCTGCTAGGATTGCCAGGTCAGACTGTTTTTTGTGTGGTGGGTGGGGAGGGTGTCAGGGCAAGCATCAGCTATGCTGCCCGCCTTTTTAAAAAGTCTCCAGGGCCCTATTGGTTGCCCAAGGATGCCAGGAATTACCTGGACTGGAATTTCATGGAAGGAAAACTGGTTGTTGGGAGGCTTCTGCAGAAGAGTAAAGGGTGGGAGTGATGGGCATCCTTCCCCCCCCCCCCCACTGCTTTACTGCTCCAAGCAACTGCTTTCTTTAGATATAATGCGTAGTTTGGCCCTCATGCTGGTGCCATTATAAGGGGGTGCTGCATGCCTGTAAGCAGATCTTCCATATGCTCAAGAATTTCCACATACCCGAGCAAAGACACTTCCTACTGATGCCTCAGCGATTTGAAAAGAAAAGTATTTTTGATTCCTGGTGCCATACAAAGCAAAATCTCTCCCATCCACGTGGCACAAGCTCGCTGTTACTTGACCAAGAGTGCAAGCAGTCAAACCTCAGCCAGGCTGCAATGGGTAGATATGCAGGTGAGAGTCTTTAGCACAGTTCTTGCAAAATGTTCTTATCCCTGCCTCTGTGTTTATAGTTCCTGTCAGTGGCTAAGAAGCAGGATTGGCTTGAAGGGCTCAGGAGCCTCAAGAGGCTGCATGTAGCAGGAACAGGCTGTGCTTAGAAGGCCACTGAGAGCACTCAAGGCGGAAAGGAAAGAAATGAAAAAGAGGCTGGTCTGCATCATGAACTGCAACCCAAAAGGCGAGTGACATCAGAGACAACAAGCCAGTGGAAACTGTGTCTCAAGCACAGTTCCAAATGGGAAAGGTCAATATTTATTACGTATAATAAATCTATACAATATGCAAGGAACTTATGCCCCAAATTGCTGAAAAAAATAAATTAAATAACTGTATTGCTGTCACAAAACGTCACGTAAAAAGCCATGCTTTATATGATGCACTGTCAAAGATCAAAAAGCTCTGGAAATCCAGGAATTCAGTGAAGACTTAATTTAATATGGCTGGTGGTAGCTGGGTCAATGGACCCGTTTCCACAGAATCTTCATTCGGGGCCAAGCTATAAATGAACCTCAGCTGTCTGAACAAATCCTTCGCATTGTGGTGTATAATTCAACAAATGCAGTAACAGCTGTAATAACAACTCTGTAGTTTCTCGGTGCTCGTAATGGTCTCAAGCTCTTCAGGTAGCCAGTATCTAAGCTCTCTAATATGTGGGTTAAAATAGTATAATGCAAATTATGGGATAAAAGCCAATTTAAAAATAAAACTGCATGTATATATATGTGCAATACCTGTCGTTTTAAAAAACTCCTGTAAGCAAGGAGTCCCTAGAAACCTTCAAAGGCCTCACAATCTGCTAGGTAAAAACCTAACCGAAGATAGTTTGGAAGAACAAAGACTGATATTAAAAATGTCTTTAAGATATATGTAAAAATACAAATACTAATTTTGCTACTACTGTGCTGGTACACAAGATGTCTGCAAATTTGGAGATATTGATATACAGCTTATTCAGCACTGATTTTTGACAAAAGTGTCAGGCAGTATGTGGTCCACTCATTTATGTAGTCATTTTTATTTATTTTCTTCCATTTATACTCTGGCTGCCCTGCATCACAGAATCCAAAGGGGCTCACCTGTAGTTTATAGGACGTCTCCTATCCAGTCGCTGGCCAAACAAAGGCCTGCTTAGTTTCAGGTAGGTGATGGCCCCACGTGCTGTCAGATCATACCTGGGACCCAAAGAAGCATTCAGGATAAACAGAAACACAAGCACGTGGGGCTGGAAGTTTTCTATAGCTCAGTTGGTAGAGCATCAAACTCTTAAATTTCAGAGTCATGGGTTTGAGCCCAGATTCCTGCATTACAGGGGGTTGGATGAGATGATTCTTGTGGTCCCTTCCAACTCTATGATTCTAGACATTATGCTCAAGATGGGGCTAGCTCCAAAAACAGTGGCTCTCTTTTGTGCTGCCCCCCCCCCCGTTGTTACTTAAACTTTCCCTGTTTACCACCCCTGTCACTGCACCCAATGAACCAGGGCAGGAATGAGGAAAGACTCATCACTACATGGGTAAGTATCCCTCAGAGTTAAGGGGAGTGGACATTTCCCGAAGGTGCCCTGTGCTGAGAGGGTACACCCAGGGGTGCCCAGGGAGGGCTAATGCCTTTTCCAGCAACCCCCCTGTGCTTCCTTATAGTGGGGGTTTCCTCGGTCTGAAGTCAAGGGCATCATAGTCTATTGGGCCTCCCAGTGACCACCTAGAGAACCGCAGATGATGGGGCAGCGGCAAGTGATCTAGTAACTGGGCAGAAGTTATACTGGCAAAAAGGATAAGTCAAACCCTATTTGAAAAGTTTGTTTTCTCTCTGCCAGGCTTGGGCTACCTCAGCCAGCAGTAGCCCTGTTTCTGAACAGAGTTCTGGACAGGGGTAAATTACCTTACTCTAATTTACCCCCGTGTCATTTAAGCTGGCTTCCTTGAGTCTGCCTTGCCCCTCACTCTCCGTCAGCGCCATCTGCCCTCCGTGACATTGTCATGTAGCTAGTTCTGATTGACTGAATGGTGCCATTATGCCAATATGTTCACTACTGGCTCTCTCGATTGTCTGGGGACATATCATAAATTAGAAAGGAGCCCTAACTGGGGTGGGGGGCAGCGGCACCAAATCAGCAGCAGATCTGACTGCAAACGGGCATGAAAATACTTAGAGATGTCAAGGAGGTGTTCAGGCAAGATTTAAACCATCCTTACGTGCCAGAAAGATTCATGGGGTGAATCTTCAGTGCAGCACTATAATGATCTTCAACATGGAAACATGGAAATGTGCAACTTGGATGCCAGAGACATATATTTTATCCGTGTGTGTGTGTGTGTGTTTCTTTGGGGTCATTAATGGAAATCTACTCTTCACCAGTTTATTGCTTTTGGCTAAAATATTTGTCTACTGAGCTTTTCATGTCCTTGCCTGCTGCAGTTTTGCATTCTATGCATTTCTTTCTTTTGTGTGTGTGTGTGGGGGGGGGAGACTGTTTCAAAGCTTTATAAGATGGATCAAAGAACAGGTTATTTTGTCTAACAATTGCAGTAGTGCTTGGCCAGGCCTGAGTTTGTTTTTATTGAGCTGCTATGCTGCAAGGGATGGCCTGTGATGGGTATAGATTGCATATTGATCACTGCATGGAAGTACAAGGAGGTATTTGGCGGGGTGGGGGTGGGCAGGGAAGGAAGGAGCAGCTTACTTTCGCAGCCCCTCCTCTCACACCAGAAATCATAATTCCAAGCAAGATGTATAAAGAGCACTGGGCGCTAAATGAAATACAATGTCGAATCGCAGGGATGCAGTTAATGTATTTAAAATGTAAATAGCAGCCACAGGGAAGCTTGAGCAGGCTTTGGACTGCAGGAAGTGGGGAGAAAAAGTTTTACATAGTTTCTGGGGAGAACCTCGAGTCGTAGATAGGGCCCAGAACAGAGCAAGACAAGCCTCTGTGTATCCAGCTTCCAGCATCGACTAAAGCTCACATTTACACGGCCCTGCTTGGCCTATGGTTCTCCAGCCAGCCAGGTGAAGTCAGAAAAATCTCACCCGTTTGTCTCTATGACAACAGGGCTCACTCTTTGGACATGTAAATGGCCATGCTTAACTAGCCAGCTAAGGCCATTATCTCACAAAGAGACAGGTGTGAGCGGTCCTTCTACATTCTTAACTCACAGATACAAGATCAGAAGCCTGGAAGGGTCCCACAGATGTCATCCAGACTGACCCCCCAATCCTACATACAGCAGTACAATCACATCAGTAAGTCTGAGTAATGACTCAATAGGGAAATTTCTGAGTCACTGCAAAATCAATCCTAGGACATGATGTTGGAGAATACTGTGTGATTTCCACGAGTTCTGGTGTTTTTTTCCAGATGACATGGTGCTAAAATATATTTTAATAAAGTGCAGACAGTGATAAATGTAGGATATTACACAGAAGAAAGAGTCAAAATGCATAAGATGGATCTGTGCATTATTATACAGGTTGCATTGGACGGAAGATATCAAGAGGAATTATATCAAGACAGTCCACCCTGCAATCTCGTCTACAAGGAGGTCGTTTGGCATGCTGTGTTCAGTTTTAGGAGCTACAATTCAAGTCACCAAACTAGAAAGGATTTAGAACAGAACTATGAAGATAATGGTGAGAAGACCTAGAGGACACATCATATAGAGAAAAGTATGCTGAGCCTAGAGAGAATAGAAAATTAAGCAGAGATGGTTGGCAGCTTTTGAATTATGAAAAGAATGTGGCAGGCAAAGGAGGAGATAGAGGAGGTTCACCAGGAGAAGCAATGAGTTTTAATTAACTACAAGAAAGTAGATTCAGGGCATGTCTGCGCTGCAACTAAAAGAAAAAAACTCCCTGCTCCCACTTGATACATTTTTGGTCATCGCTGTAGAGATGCATGGCAAATTCAACTATTCTTTCTTTTGGGGGAGAAGAACACTATTCTGATCTACCATTCGTCGCTTTCTTTTTTACTTCCTTCACTGTGTTTTTGTATTTGTGTAGCCAGACGTGGGCCAAACACAGCAAATGGTCTGGGAACATCAGAAGCTGTCGTGGTACGGAAGCTAAACAGGTGTGGCCTGAATTGTAATCTGAATGTGAGCCTTTGGGGAGTTCAGTGTATGAGCAGAATATATGTATAATAAATTCAGGTGGTGGTGTTTTTTTTTTAAATAGCCAGATGCATGACCCTTGAATGCCCTAGTATCACCACTGTGTTGGTGATCATGGTGCATAAATAATGTTTATTAAATGCGCAATAAATAAGCATGTGCACCTTGTAGGGCATCTGTTAACAAGCAAAGACGGAAGACTTATCTTGCCTCTCTGCAGAGCACAGCATTTGCATCCCTATGAGCGCACTTGTGTGAGCAATGCTTATACATACATATGCATGCACGCTTACGCAACTCTCCAAATTCAGTCAGTGGAAGACCTTTGAAGAAACTGATTGAAGAAGTTGAAAACACATTGGATCACCACTTCCTGTTATTTATTATTAACTAGTTATTAACTAGCAATGTTCCTGTCATGGTCTCCCTCCAGGGAGTAGAGGCCATGAAGGAATCCAGGGATGTGGGTGTGGGAGTTTGTCCCTGCTGATCCCCATCTGCACACTGGGCAGAAGGCTCCCCCACAACTTACACCCCGAAATAGCCCTTCATCCAAGTTATTTGCTACCACCACAGCATTTATTTATTGCTATTTTTATTGCTCTTACTGTAAATTTTGTATGTTGTATGCCACTTTGCTGTATTTAAAAAAAAATACAAAAGTGCCTTCCATTTAAATGAAATAGAAAAACAAATAAAATAATGTGAACAAGGCGTTGGCTTGACTTTACTGGGCCCTGCCATTGCTCCCTCCCCCCTATTTGCTTTGATAGTGACATAGGAGTTGCTGGAGCTGGGATAGTCCAATCAAAAGGCAGAAAATAGAGCCTCGGGAAAAAGGGAAAAAGACAGAGTTGGGCCTTTTTCCAGCCAACAGTTAGGACTGCATTCCCCAGTGCCTTGCAGGTGATTTAGACTACAACAGTTCCCAACATCGCTGAGCATTGTCCATGCTAGTTGGGGTTGATGGGAGTTGTAGCCGAAACTATCTGGAGGGCATCACATTAGGGAAGGCAGAGTTAGGGAGTGCCATTAAAAACCAGAGAGAGCCAACAAAAAGGAGGATGTTAGAGCTTACAGCCCATTTGGGAGACCTCAAAAGGGATAGCTGGCTGACCAAGACATCTGAACAATGTGTTTCTCTCCCATGAGCCTGTAGGAAGTGGTAATACGGCCCACTACAAACTAGGTCAAAAATCCTGATGGCCTGAAAAGATGCTGGGATTCAGAGATGAAGTTCTACTTTCTTGTAGGACACATGCTTTTTCTGCATTTTTCTTAGCTGTTGGCTCTGTTCAGTGTCTATGGAGTCAGGGAGGTGAGCCCAGATCACTCATGTAGAAAGCAGGTGTAATTTCTCAGGGTGCTCCCAAAAGATGCACAGCTTGGTTTATTGAGTGCCAGGGACAGTTGAGTGAACACTCAAGTCACAGGAAGAGCATCTTGGTAAAACTGCAGCAGCTGCCAAAGGAAGCCCATACTTGCAACCCAACATCATGCCCCTGATTACCCACTACATAGAATCTACCACAAGGGCAGTAGTAATGCATCTGTCATGTCCCCGGCCTCAACAGTTGTGGCTGGAGGGGATACACCAAGAAGTTGAAGCAATGTTGCACTTTGAGATAATTGAAGAATCCCAGAGTCCTTGGCAATGTCAACCCTTGTTAGTATCTAAGCTGAATGAGAATGTTCATTTTTGTATTGATTTTAGGAAAAATTAATCCTGTTTCTACATTCGACACGTATTCCGTGCCACAGGTTAATGTGGTTTTGGAGAGGTTGGGCAACCCAGATATTTATCTACCCTTGATCTTACTAAGGTTTATTGGCAGTTTCCGCTTACCAAGTTCTTTGAAGACAAGGAAACCTCCTTGCAGCCAGTATATGAATGACATTTGGTGTTCACGGAGCTACTTTTCAGCATCTTATGCCCAAGGCTCTGAGAAGAGTAAAAAGGAGTACAACAGAATTTCTGAGTTATGGTGGTCCATTTATTCCCGGGTTTATCTCTGTGTCCACATTGCTTACAACCTTATCCAAAGGGGGGGGGGCACCAACCCACATAATTTGAACAGTAACTTGTGAGCAGCTGGGAGTACTTCTTTACTCTCTGCATGTATTTGTACGTTGAACCAATGTTCCACATCCCTGGTCTTGCCTGTTGCTTTAGTCTTCAGACAGATTGATGCCTTTAGAGTAGCACTGGTGGTGACGACACTGTTCTCTCTCAGGCTTTTATACATGAGCAGAAAGCTGTCGTGGCAGAAGATGACTGTTGTAGAAAAGGAAGTCCTCAGAATAACCAGGGCTGTGAAGACATTAGGATACTATCTTTGGAGCTTGTGGTAGCTCATACTCCTTTATGGAGTTTGCTGTACAATCTCCCTCTGCCTGTGAAAATAACAAGGGTTAAGAGGGCTAGATACTACTGGGTCAACTGGTGGTTGACAGCTTCATCTATAGTTCAGGGGTAGCCAACATGGTGCCCTCCAGATGTTCAGCCCCAGGCAGCATGGCCAGTGGTCAGGGGTGATGTTCTCTGTTTTCCAACAACACTTGGACACCACACCAGCTACCCCAGTAGATATGAAAGCATCAACCACCCATTAACCCAGTGGTATATAGCTCTCCTGCCCACAGAATGATGATGCTTATTCCCCCCCCCCGGCCCCTCACAATAAGAGGATGGTAATCATGTAGCATCTGTGTGGTGTCCGATATTCAGGAAATTCCTGTCAGACTTGCACTGTGCCCAGTGGTGCCCAGAAGTGATGTAATTGACGACTGTTTGTGAGCCATGAGTCAATTCAGAAATGGAATTATTATTATTATTATTATTATTATTATTTATTACTTGTACCAGGGCATCTGACTGGGTTGCCCCATCCACTCTGGGCAGCTTCCAACAGAAATCAGGAGACCCCAGAATGAAAGCCAGGAATGAAGGATGCCCAGTTCTGGCTTTCATTACAAGCCACAGAGAGCGGGCAGAGAAAACGAACGAGAGAGCTGCACTGGGACAGTGCTTTTGGCCCATAAGGGTAGGAGGCCTCAGTGGGTAGAGGCAGCTAGTCAGGAGGCCTGAAATGATGAGGTGCTCCTATGAACCAACAACTATATGGTGGGGCAAGGTCTATAGCTCCTGGTTTTAAATGCTTGTGTTGGTTACCTCCTAGGGTAACTCGCCTATTGGATCTCTTTGAGTTGGGAGCAGAGCTGGATTAAGACCTTTAGAGGCTCTAAACACTGAGAAAATTATGGTTCTCCCTATTTCCAGTGGGTTTTTTCTGGGGGGGGGGGACACAGGGGTATGCATACACCTAAACATTTTGTTAATCTTTGTACTTTCGTCCATTTACTGTATTTATTTTCCCAGATCTGAACAATAAAATGGTGGTTTTTCTTGAGTCAAAATGAGAGTACCCCTAAATATTTTTTAGGAAAAAAGCACTGCATATATCTCAAAATGACACAAAACTTTCTTGTATGCTAAAATTAAAACAGCTCCTTTCTCGATTTTCTGATTGCCAAATTCTGCACAAGTCCATCAAAGCTGGGTCAATGAGGCCTTATTTTGATTTGCCGTGGCAAGGAGGCACAGCCCCTGCTTTAGGCGGAGATTAAGTAATAAAAAGAGAACAGAAAAATGAGGAAAGAACCTCTCCTTTTCCGGCGCCTCTGCTTTGCTGGTGCCCTAAGCACATGCGGAGTCCTCCGCGTTCCCTCCCCGCTGAAGCTGCAGACTGCGCGGTCGCCAGGCAGATCCCAAGGTACGGATCGGGCCTCCGACTCGCCCTCCTTCCCATTGCCCGCAATCCCCGAGAGGTCACGGGGCTTTTGGACTTTCGCCAGGGGAGAAGACTTCCCGAGGTGGGTTTCCATAGGGTTCCAGAGAAGCGGGAGAGGCCGAGTGGGCGGCACAGCAGCAGGAAAGCCCCAACTTTCGCAGCCGAGGAAGCGTCTGCGGCGCCCAAGTCCGCCGCATCCTGCGGGTGGCCGGTTGCGCGGCGGGAAGCGCAGCGCAGCGCGGCCGCCGCCTGCCTTGTTTTCGCCGCGCTTTGGACGTCGCCATTTCTTCTCCTCTGGCGCCCTCTCTTGGCCCGTAACAAATACGGAGCCGAGGAAACGCAGTGGAGGGATGAGGGCAGAAGCGGAGTCTCCCCACCCCCGCACATTTATTTATTCATTTATATTTATTTCATAAGATTTATACACCGCTTGGTTGGGGGGGGGGAGGTTAACCGCTTTACAAAAAGTTAAAACAAAATTAAGGGGGGGGGGCAAACACAACCATACTTTGAAACACACAAATTAAAATACTGAAACGGATTAAAATAAGCATCTGGGTGGGCTTGTCTAAACCGGAATGTTTCTAGCAGGTGCAGAAAAGAGTGCGGTGAAGGTGCCTGCAGCAGAGCAGGCCTTGTTTCTTTCCCATCGTTATAGAAAAGGATGGATGATACACGGATGGAAGGAGGGGGAACCAACCAAGAGCCAATGCGGAATCCCATTTCCCCCTCAATACAGTCGTGGTGGGTTATCTGAAACGGTGCGTTTTTAAGAGGAACCTGTGGCCCTCCAGACTCGTTCCCAGCAGCCCCAGCCAGTACAGCCGATGGGCAGGGAAGATGCAAGTTGTAGTCCAGCAACAGGGCCACAGGTTTCCTATTCTTGTTACGCACTTAGGAGGCAGAAAAATAATTGCCTCTGTTGGAGAGCCCTTCAGGTTGGAGGTCTGGGCCCTCTTCACTTAGCTGCCTCCATTAAATGAGCCATGGCAACGGCATAAATTGGGGGGGGCCCTCTATCTCCCCCTATTCTTTTCACTGAAAATTAAATTCATGCTACTTCCAGATCCTGAAATATGAAACTAGGAAGAAACAATTGTCATTTATGAGTATCTGCTCTTCTCCCAAGAGACTTCAGAACTTTTGTTTAAAAGCTGCTTTAAACAAAAAATAAAAATAAAAATGCACATGACTAGTAGTATGTATTTAACATGCATCCCCCTTGACCCTGGGTGGATCAAGAAGCCTTTCCTCCATCTCTTCTCATCCCCCCCCCCCCACCTCTGTATTTAAAACTTTGTTGAGTGTCTCCATTTCTGGGGCTTGAAGAATCTTGGGATACAAGCCAAGAAACGCAGAGTTGAAGAAGTTCAAGCTGAGCCAGGAAAATGTGAGGTTCCTGCAAGGTTCAGTCACTGAAAGTTAAAAAAAGTTGTAAAAGCACGTAACCGAGGCTGTGCTTTTTGCAAACGCTATGCTTTATTCCCAGCTCTATTTCCAGTACTCCACTGATGCAAAGCGAGGCTTATCTATAGGTAAATAGGTCATCTTCGCTGCTGCTGTTCTGAAGTGCCATCTCTTTGTCACCTGTTCTCGGCTAAGCTTACCTGCTGCTATGGTGTTGCAAGCTGCCCAAGTTCTTTCCCATGAGGATCAAGTGAATGACAAATGCAACGAGGAGGCAGTCAGATGGTCCCAGGTCTCTCCAAGTGGTCCATTATATCATAGCCCAATTTTCACAGGAAACTTGCTGTAACAGTTGCTCTCCAACTTGTTCTACACTGTTAACGTGTTCAAATCTTACTTAAGGTTCATCCACAGCTGCTGGGATAGCCAACATGGTGCCCTCTGGATGTTTTCGGGACGAGGATGAGCTTGTACTCTGTCAACATGAGGAAGTCTCCACATTTGCTAACCCTGCACTGGTGCCTGTGGGAAATCCTCCTTTTTTTTTCATTGGCATGATAATGTAGGAGATTCTTCATTCCTTCTGTTTACTAAAATATCTTGCATTACGGGCTTATCTTTGGGCAGTTGTGACTTGAGAACATTCACCCTACATTATGCACTTACAATAATGCATAGTAAAAACAGATGGCCTTAGTCACTGATCACCAGCCTAAAATTTTTCACTTGTGCAGAATCCACCATCTATAAAGGCTGCTTCACGCATGCTGTGTTTTTTCCATGGAGATAACCTCTGTGTCGGAAAAAATAGGTCCCGATGTCCTGTTAATACCAGCATTCTGGCTTTTTGTACTTGTGAAAGATAAGTATCTTGTGTCACACTTCACAACTGACAATGCAAATAGGTTTTTTGCTTAATAAAAGAATAACTTCATATGAAGCAGCCCATCAAGAACAAAGGGATATGTGCTTTGTCCAGCCAGCAGAGGGCAGCTTTTCTATACTTCTGCACTGAGCAAAAAAGCCCTCATAATTTCTTTTCACTGAATATCAGGAAACCAACTGACATCTCTCTCTCTCTCTCTCTCTCTCTCTCTCTCTCTCTCTCACACACACACACACACACACACACAGTCAGTGGCTGCAAGTGAGATGGTTGATTCACACATAAATCAAAAGTGTGAAACTGTAAAGCAATGCACAGATATTGACAATGTTGCTAGTGCTTCTGCATGGTGATATGGTACACAATACAAGAGATTGTATATGCAGCTTATTGAAGCTCCTAGCGTGAGCTTACAACAACATCACTTGCATTTATCCTAACCTGGAAAAAGCCGGAAATTTTACATGTCCTGAGTCCGCACTCAAGTCTTGTAGTTTACACTTCGCTGTTGGAATCTCTTTCTCTCTTGGGATTCTGTAATGTACCTATAACACTGAGCAGGGTTGGCCTTGTTGGACTTCAGCTCCCATTATCCTCGACTGTTTAGCCATGCTGGCTGGGGCTGATGGGAGTTGGAGTTGAACAACATCTGGAGAGCTAAAGGCTCCCCACCCCTGATATATAGAGTATTAACTCTGAAAGACAGTGTCCACAATCCAGCATAGAATTAGGATCACAAATCATTTGTTTTTGGTGTTGGGCTGTGGTTGTTTGGAAGATAGAACCAGACAGCATCTGCTTTGCATCTCCCTGATATTTCAAGTTAAAAAGATTTCAGGGCACAAGGCCTGGGTAGGCCTGTGCCCAAGCCCTAAGTGGGTTGCTGCCAGTCAGAGTAAAGAATACTAGAACAGACAGTCTAACACTATTACTTGGTCTAAGGCAGTACTTCTTATTTTATCACCTATAGTAGAAAGACTATCGATTGGAAATTTCTACTGCACCCTCCCTTTTAAAAAGAAATATGGAGAAAAGCTAAGGAATGAAAAGTCAGAAATCTCCCCCTTATCATAAATAGAGGGCTAGAAAACAAAATATAAGAGAACTCTGAATTTCCCCTGCAAGAGTGCTTTTATGTAAAGGAAATCTAATTAAGGCTGAAAAGGATTACTAAATGTTCCTGACTCTTTTCTTCCTGGAGTCTAAACTGTGAAAATCTCTGCGCAGAAGTGCCCGGGGGGGGACGGCTGGGGCACCACTCTGTACTCAAAGGCAGCCCAAGAAGCGAAGTGAACTTCACATAGCCTAAGCCTCACTCCGCCTCCTAATTTCGGAGATGACAGATGTTGCCTCAAGGCATGTTATTTTAAACACTTCTGTGGCTTCTATATCTTCACAAGTTTGATAGATGAAATCAGATGTTGCAAACTAGCTAAAAATAAATCAGTTACTGAAGAAGCCCTAGGCCTGTCATATGTGTGGGTCTAGTTTCAGTATTCAGTGTATCCCATTTCTTAAGATTCCCTTGGTACACTTCTCAGATCCACACATTATCCTCACCACGAAAGGAAATGTCCGTTGCAGGGCTGGATTAACCATTAGGCTAAATAAGCTGCACATCAGGTCCCCAATGTTTTCCCTGCAATTAACTAAGTGCACTTCTATCTAAACAGTGTAAACTGATACAGTTCTCAATGCCAAGTTCCTTTAAAATCCTCCGTACTCAGAGCATAGTGGCTACTCTCTTCTCATAGAGAAAAGCATAGAGTATTTTTCCATGGTTTGTATGAATTTTTAAAAGCTGACAGTCCTGCACAGCATAAACAGCAGACCATATATGATGAAGGGTGGTATACAAATTGCAATCATCATCACCATCTGCCCTGGAAGACCTGATGCAGAGGGCTTTCTGAATCCTAACCCCCTCATGGTCCCCCACCCCAGGAAAAAAATGACAGAGGGGGGGAAAAGCATTGAGAAACCACTCATCTCCCTCACAGGTCTTCTGGTGGAGATTGCAGGCGTCACAGCTGCATTTTGTAAACATAAAACCACCACCTGCTCAGAGAAAAATGGCAGGCAATGCAGCGTTGTGGGTCAGTTGGCAGCAACATACCCTGGTATTCCCTGCAAACAAACCTAAGAAGAACCATCAATCTTAGCATTTATGATTGTGATGCATGCTGAAAAGTATGTGTCACCACCACCTGGTCCAATCGCCAGAGAAGGAATCCCTTAAAGTCAAATAACCTTTTCTGGGGAGAAGCACAGCGTAAATTTTAAGTTTCCCAAGAACATTCCTACACCTTTATTCTCCCACACATCCATATGGACATGTATCATTATACATAAACCAGCATACGTAGGCTCCTGCGCATGCACACGTCACAGATGCATGGACGCTTGAGGAGAAGCAGAGACCTGTGCATCATCACCTCCATCTTCTATGAACACCAAGGGGAAAGCATCTATGAAGGGACAGACACGACTGGGAACAGAACAGCCTTCCTTCTTTCACATGTGTTTCCCATTCCTTGTGAAACTTCCTCGGGTAGGCGCTGTGTCTGCTTCACAGGGCCGAGGGAGGCAAGGCTGGGATTAGAGTAATAGCAGATGAAGAAATCAGACAAATCTGTGTCTACAGAGGTGCAAGGTGGAAAGGAATGTGTGCCTATGTCTGTTGAAATAAATGGGCATAGCTACACTTATAAGGCATGCCTACTCAGAAGTAAGCTGCACTGAGTTTCGGTTATAAGCACACCATACGTTTACAGAACATTTATACCACCTTTGGTTCCCCATCCCCTCAAAAAAGTGCTTTACCCATCACAGAGGTGCAATTCCAAGCACTCTTCACAAAACAGCACTTCCCAGAATTCCTTGTGGTAAGTAATAACTGTTTGAAGTGGTATAATAATGCTTTAAATGTATGGTGTGGCTGTGACGTCAGTGGGAATTGCTCTCAAGTAAGCACTTACAGGACTGAAGAGTTACCCTTCTGTTGGATTTAAGATAAAAGGGGAAGGGGAGTGATTGTGTGTGTGTCTAAGTTGATTCCATTTGCCTCTATGGGGAAAGGAATAGGTGACAAATTACCACGATGAGGGGTTAGTCTATGGCAATTTGTGAGTTATCCTTTACTAATGTTCATAATAATAGTAGTAGCAGTAATAATAATAATAATAATAATAATAATAGGCCATTTTGACTGGGTTGCCCCAGCCACTTTGGGCAACGTAATAAAACCTCAAACATTAAAGAACAATAATAACAAAATGAGAACAATAATAAGAAATTCAGTTATGGTCGTCATCTACTGTATTTTTCGCCCCATAGGGTGCACTGGCCCATAGGGCGCACCCAGTTTTTTTTTGGGGGGGGGGAAATAAAGGGAAAAAAATTATTTCCCCCCCAGGTGCCGGGCTGGGGGAAGCCGGAGCTTCCCCTGACCTCAGCCCCCAGAACAGGCTGCTATCCGCAAGCTGTGTGAGAGCTGCGTGACTTTGCACAGCTCTCCCATGGCTTGCAGAGAGCCGCGTGAAGCCCGAAGCCTGCGGGGCGCTGAGCACCCTAGGCTTCAGGGTGCAAGCAGCTCTCCGCAAGCCGTGGGAGAGCTCGGCGAAGTCGCGCAGCTCTCCCACGGCTTGCGGATAGCTTCCTGAAGCCTGGAGAGCGAGAGGGGTCGGTGCGCACCGACCCCTCTTGCTCTCCAGGCTTCAGCGAAAGCCTGCATTCGCCCCATAGGACGCAAACACATTTCCCCTTCATTTTTGGAGGGGAAAAAGTGCGTCCTATAGGGCAAAAAATACAGTAGTTACACTCCACACTTTCCAAAATGTCTGCACATTCAGAGACACCCATATGGAGACTCATTTAAAGATGCAAGAGACATTTGATTCAGTCCATATTTAAAGCCAAATTTATCAATTCCACACTTTTCCAGAACAATATGATAGGCATCTTTTAAAATGTGTGCTTATCCAATTTTTGCAATGCAATTCTCCAACCAAACGTTGGATAATGCAATAAATGCATACATTAGTAGACAATGTGTATAAAAATAAATATATTACTAAAATTATTGTACAAAAATGCATTGTATTATGAGAAATTGCTTGCAAAAATATGTACATGAGTCAAAACTGCAGACAAAAATGTGCTTATTAGGATAAAGTTGCACTAAAATGCTGATAATAAAATCTTTATTAGGATTTTTTTTTTTAATGCAACTTGCATTAAATGTGGATAAGCGATTGTAAGGTTGGAAAAATGAGAACTGAAATGGACAATCCTTCCATTCCTACCCCAGTTAATGATAGCATCTAACGAAATCCAAGCCTCCTGTGTTCTGGCACAGGATGTGCCTGGGGAGGCCAGAAGGTATTTTCAAGGATGGAAGACCTTGAGCAGCAGTAACAAGAGGTTCCCTTAGCAATCCCGCGCCAACCCCACCCCAACCCACAAAAGCATCTGTTGAAGGGTAACAGAGCAAAATGAGATGGGCAATAGACCTAGATAGGAAGTTGCAATATTGCCATGGCAACAGGAACACCGTCTGTTGCTCCAGAAGTCTCAGATCCACACAAGAGGCTGAAGGCTCTCTACAGGCCTGAGTGGTGTGTCGTGATCTCTTTACAGGGAAGGACAAGACAGCTGAGTCCATTCAAGTTATAGCTGTGGGGCCAGGGGTGGAGATGAAGGTCTCTGGGTGTTGTCAGCCCCCTTCCCTCCACATCTGATGCTGCTGGGGCCCTCTCTGTCACATGGTATTGGGGAAACATGGAATCTAAAATGGCAGGGGATCAGCCCATCTTGCTTCTCCTGATCTGTTCCCCAAACTTCTGTCTACACCTTTTCTTAGATGGTGAATGAGTGTCTCGCAACCCTGGCTGCATTCTTTGTGGATTGCCTACCCCATAAATGACACTCCAGCAAGTAAATTACCATAAAATAGCATTTTACAAGCACTGTAAAAGGGGTTGATTACTTGCTCAATCAAGGAATTCATTGTCAATAAACATCCTCTTCAGGGCTTTCTATTGTGTGCCAGCGCAGTCTGCGAGCTGAAGCCAATCACACGCATTCATTTTTCCAACAATTTTCTTAGAATAAATGTCATCTCACATCCAGGGGGATTTATTAGCCTCCTACCAAGGGAGGGGGAGGGGGGAAGATCCCTAAGAAATATTCCACTGATATCTCCTAGGTTTGTGGAGGGGAAGAGGGAGGGTGTGCATTTCATCCGTGTGTCTGGGCCCCCACCCCGTGAGCGAGGGCTCTTGCCAGCAATACAGCTGAATGGCCGGATCCAGATTTGGCTGACTGGTTCAGCCTTGCCTGCAGCATCAGCATCTGAAAGGCAGAGGAAGGTCTATCTGGCACAACGCAAGCAAATGATGGCAATAAACAAGTAGAATAAAATAGCACACCTTCCATTACTTCCTGAGTCAACAACACTACGGGGCAGAAGCAGTTGCCAGGACACCATCTTTGGATGTCCCAGAAGCTCTTCCCTCCATAGCGGCCATATGATGCAAGCATGTGCAATGCTTTTTGGGAGCACAGCCCTGCTCTGGGGGCTTGGTGCCCAAAGCTAATGCTTTCTGCTGCTCTTGGAGTGCAAGCTTTTATCCAGATGTGCATGGAGGAGACATATAGCGGGAGGAGGGGAGAGATCAGGGGGATTTTTGGAAGCCCTTTTTTGTGCTATTTGAATTTTAATACGCTTCTCCCCCCCAGGCTGTAGATGGCTGATTGACCCCAGGACCCCAAAAGGAAAGGAAACGCTCAGAATTAATTAAAAAACCTGAATTGGAATTTACTAGGGCTGTACCTCTGGCTTCTGTCTTGGATACTGATACCCAGCAGATGCTGGTAGGTGGAAAAGGATTGTTCAATCGGATCTAGGGAAGCCACAAATTCTCCTACGCCAAGAGATCACATTATGTCCCCTGCCTCCTTTTATGGTTATTGCAGAAAACTGGATCTGTGAAAAATGCCAAGGATAGAACCACCCCCCCCCTGCCTTGCCTTGAATTAATCCCTGTGTGGAACAGGGAAGTGTTTGTATAGATCAAGGTTGACAAAGTAGCCCCTTTCTCTCGGTGAGTATGTGTGCCCACACATGTGTGAAAAGAAGGATGTACACAATGCTTGCCTCCTCTTCCACCATACTAAGGAACCCCATAAGCTATAGATCGGATTCAGTTCACCTTGGATTAGAATGCTGCTCATTCTGAAATGGAGGAGAGAGCACCAGTTTGACATTAACAGGCTATAGTCGGCAGACAACACAGCAAAATCTATTATCACAAATGGAACCTGCAACACAGGGTTGCAATGTGGTGGACTCCCTCCTCACCATTTTAGCCACTCCATTCCGTTCCTCCTTCCCCACTCCAGTTTTCTATCCCCCCCCCAACCGCCAGTCACTGAATTTGTCCTTTGGTGAAGCTTGGGGTTCCCCAACCCTGACAATAATAACATCTCTCTCTTGGGTGGGGTAGTGCCATTTTGGCATTTTAAGCAATGGCACTCACATTTGTACATCAGAAAGAGAAGGAATGATGCCGGAGACTTAAAAGAGTAAATGAGAAGGTAAAGTTACCTGAAATTTGGCAGAAATCATTGTATCCAGTGTGTTAAGTCCTTAAGAACGTAGGGAGAGCCATGCTGGATCAGACGAAAGACCCATCTTCTCTAGCATTCTGTTCCTACTGTGATCACCCAGATGTCCAAGAGAAGCCCACATGGAGGATACGTGTACCACAGCCCTCTCCTGCTCATGTGTCCCCAGTGAAATTCATTCTGTTAATTTGGGCCCTGTTCTCCAGCTTAAGATCAAATTGAATCCTGATTCCTTCAGTGGCGTTGGCTACTCCTCCCCATTTGGTGTCATCCACGAATTTGATGAGCACCCCCTCAATACCTTCACCCAGTCGTTTATAAAGATGTTGAAGAGCAACAGGCCCAGCAGCAGCGTAACCTACCTCACAAGATTATAGCAAGCATAAATGGGATATGAGCTGGAAAGAATCCACTGCTATTCCTAGCACCAAGAGTCAGTGTGTTGTTTCCGTTAGACTGTTGGACTACCACCTGGGAGACAAGGATTGAAATTTCCACTCAGCCATGCTGCTCACTGGGTGACCTCGGACCGGTCACTGTCTCTTGGCCTAACCCTACCTCAGCGGGTTGCTGTGAGGCTAAAATGGGAAGGGGAGGACCATATACGCCACCTTAAGCTCCTTGGAGAGAAAGGTGGTGTATAAATGCAATACATAAATAAAAATCTGCCAACTTGGTACCTTTCAGATGCTTTGGATTACAACTCCCATCAGGCCCAGTCAGCACAGCTATCCAAAATATTGGGGTGGGGTGGGAATACCAGCTTGGCAAATGCTGTGGCGACAACAATGAAGTGCTTCTTCCACTTCTTCCAGCCCTAAGCTTGGGCCATCTTGGGGAAAAGGTCCTTTCTGCTCCTCTCCCTCCTTTCTGCTATGTCCACATGGTAACCGGCCTTCCCCCCCTCAGCACCCCCCCGCAACTTCCTCCATTTCGGCTCTCTTCATCCACACCCACTATTTAACTGTTTAGGTATATAAAAATAAGTGCGCTTGCACACACACACACACCACTAGACAGTGGCTTTTTATGAAGAAGTGTAATTTGGAAACACTTGCCTTTGAGGTCAGAAAGTAATTGCAGCATTGGGCTTGTATGATCCAAGGCAGAAATTATCCCCAGGCAACCATTAAAACAAGGGAGGATAGCAGACGACATGGAAGGACAAGGGAAAATCAACCCAAGACAAGGGATACTGCCGGGCAGCTTATCGGATCCTTAAATCTCACTACCAGCACCGGGTGAGCCTCCTGCACAACGCTCAGGGGACACAACACTAGCACTCAGAAAAACGTTTCTGTTGGCCTTCATTTATGCTGTGGTCTGACCTCACTTACCTTCATTCCCCCACTAGACATTTCCTGTTGCCTTTTTAAAAAATTCTTTAAGTTGTTTCAATCCGTTTCTGATACAGTTTGATGCTGCATTTTAATATCCATGTTGTGTTTAAATTGTTGTAACCTTAGGGTGAAAGGCGGCTAATAAATTGTAATAATAATATTATACATGGCACTGAGTTGCCATTACAATTAATCAGAATTTTCTAGGAGATGAAACGAAAGATACCAGTAATAGTACAGTAGTAATACAAATATTCTAGGTGAGTGTGTAAACACCCACACCCACACCCTTTTCTCAAATGATTTCAAGGTGGGGTGCATAGTTTTTGTCCTCTCCACAGTGCTTCCTCACAACAACCATGTGAGGTAGGCCAGGCTAAGAGATAGTTATGGGTCTAAGGTGACCTAGTGAGTTTCATGGTTGAGTTGGAGGATTTGAACCCTGGCCTCTGACCCTGAGCTACAGCCCTGGTTTGTGTGTGTGTGTTTTCTATTTTATTGCATATACTGCCATGCTATATTGTATGAATTGGTGTTATATAAATGTTTTTATAAACAAACAAATTGTTGTTGTTGTTGTTTAGTCGTTCAGTCATGTCCGACTCTTCGTGACCCCATGGACCAGAGCATGCCAGGCACTTCTGTCTTCCATTGCCACCCGCAGTTTGGTCAGATTCATGTTTGTAGCTTCGAGAACACTGTCTAACCATCTTGTCCTCTGTCATCCCCTTCTCCTTGTGCCCTCAATCTTTCCCAACATCAGGGTCTTTTCCAGTGAGTCTTCTCTTCTCATGAGGTGGCCAAAGTATTGGAGCCTCAGCTTCAGGATCTGTCCTTCCAGTGAGCACTCAGGGCTGATTTCCTTAAGAATGGATGTGTTTGATCTTCTTGCAGTCCATGGGACTCTCAAGAGTCTCCTCCAGCACCATAATTCAAAAGCGTCAATTCTTCGGCGATCAGCCTTCTTTATGGTCCAGCTCTCACTTCCATACATCAAATACAAACAAATACTATGAAGCTAAAATACATCTCATGCACTACTGAGTTACATATATTTCACAAAAGCCTTATGATTCTTTGCCACCACTACTGTGAAAGCCTAACAGACCAAAAACCTAAAGAGAAGCAGTGTGGTGTAGTGGATAGAGCAGGGATAGCCAACATGGATATCTGACCATACCTCTCACCCACTCCACAGTGGTCAGGGTTGATGTAAGCTGCAATCCAAGAGCATCTGGAGGGCACCACCTTGGCTATTCCTGGTTTAGAGTGTTGGACTACTGCTGGGGAGTTCTGGGTTCAAATCTCCACTCAGCCATGAAGCTGACCAGATGACCCTTTCTCAGCCTAACCTACCTTATCATCGTTGTTGTGAGGATCAAGTGGGAATGGGAGGGGAGAGCACCACGGCTGCTGTTTTGATCTTCTGAAAGTATGGATTATAAATGAAATAAATAAAACCACCCTATAACTGGGAACAAGTAACCTTTCTGTTTCTGCAGGCTGGTGTGTCATCGTTGGTTTACTTACTGTATGCAGGATAGATGTGGATCACAGTGCAGGATTAGGCAGGATGGAGGTCTCCCAGAAACATCACAGAGATGAAAAAATAAAGAAGTCTTGATGCAACCATTTATTCTCTGTGCTTTGTTTCCAGATCCAAAGTAACAGGTTTTACTTTGGAAAAAAAAAATTTTAAGCAGAAACGGTTGTGCATTTAGGGTGTCTGTGTGTATTCTTCCTTCTACCCATTCCATCTCCAGGCTTTCATTCATTTTGGTATTTCTCTTTATCTAAACACTATTTTGCACATGAAAGGAAATTATTTTCAGCCTCACGCCAGCATTTGTTACAAGGGCCTTTGCTATGCGGCCTTCAATTTTGAATAATCTAGGAGGAGACAGGTTTTAATTTCCTCCCTTTGTGGCATCCCTGGGTCAACCCTTCCCAAAGCCAATGCCACTGGTTCACCAGGAGGGGCATTTTGCCTCCCACTCCCTTTTGAAACCCTCCTTAAAAAGTCATTCAGAACCCTAAACCACAAGTGAGCAATTTAGGTTACAGTCATTGCGGGTCAACTCTTTTGGCCTTTTGCAACCGCTTTTCATCTCCAGACCTTGGGATTTTCATATTTATTTTATTTCTTACTAGAAATATAAAAAACCCAAAACCACAATAACCGTTTGGGGAGCTCTTCGCAAAATAAAGATGCAAGTCTGATCAGGGATTACACTTGGCTAAGTACAGTGGTACCTCGGGTTACATACGCTTCAGGTTACAGACTCCGCTAACCCAGAAATAGTGCTTCAGGTTAAGAACTTTGCTTCAGGATGAGAACAGAAATCGTGCTCCGGCGGTGTGGCGGCAGCAGGAGGCCCCATTAGCTAAAGTGGTGCTTCAGGTTAAGAACAGTTTCAGGTTAAGTATGGACCTCCGGAAGGAATTAAGTACTTAACCCGAGGTACCACTGTACATTTGTTTGCCATATGAATATAGGCAGAGCTCTTCTGGATCAAAAGCAAGTCCCACATAGTCCAGCATACTCCTTTCCATGGAGGGCCAAACAGGGAAGCTCATGAGCAAGACAGTTGTATACCTGTACAGTGCAAAGTGAACCATGCCTACTCAGAAATAAGTCCTATTGAATCCAATGGGACTTATTCCCAAAAGTGCAGCTGCACTGATTCCATGCAGTACTTCACAGGCAGTGGTAGACTACTGGTGCTATAATTATTCAGTATAGTACTGGATTTTGTTCCAGCAGGCATTTTAATTGGCATTTGACTTTAAGAACATAAGAAGAGCCTGCTGGATCAGGCCAGTTGCATCCTGTTCACAGTGGCCAACCTGTTGCTGTCGGAAGCAGAATTTGCGCGCAAGAGCAGTCTCTCCTCCTGTGGTTTCCAGCACCTGGTTTTATAGTTTTGCCTCTCTTTTTTCTACTGTATCTCTGTAAATTGTTTAGAGACTATTGTAGTTAAGCAGCATATAAACTGCTTTAATAAATAGTTAAAAATTTAAAATATAATAAAAATATAAACATACGTTAATAATAAATATTATCTGTGCAATCATGAGCTTGTTGCACTGATATATATCCAATTTAGCATTCCTTGCCTTTCTGGGGCATTGCATTCTGAGATAGCTAAGACATTCCTATCTCTGCACTGGACAAAGCTTAGGAGTAGAATATAAACATGTACATTTCTCTTTCTGCCAGTCCTCAGTCCTGATCAACACACTCTTTAACCGAGGTTCTGAAATTATGAGGTGGTCTTCCTAAAAAGCTAAGCTACATAGCTCTCATATCAGGACCACTGATCTGTGCAAACCGGGCATAGGGTCCACAAATCCACATGTATTGATCACTTAACACACTTGGGGAGGGGAAAACAGAGGGGAACATCGTGACAAGGTTCAAAGCTGCCACATCAACTGTACATGCCTGGAGGAGAAAAATTGCTCTGATGGATGGAATTTCCAACCAAGCGCTTCAGCTGGAACATCTCCTGGCTGTTAAAGTTTGTTTAAAGTAGGCAAGTCATAAGCTGCAGAGATTGTTAACACGCTCTCTCCCAGCAGCTATTCTCTGCTGCCATGAATCTTTGAAAAGGGCCTCCAGGGTACTGTCATGTTTCTGACCTCAAAAAAATAAAAAAAAGGTCATAATGTTTTATTCCTTACGATATCTTTGCTTTGTGAAGACCTGGTACCAATAACTACTATTGTTCACTTGGGAGAAATTGAGAACAGGGTAAACCTTTTCTTCCTTTCCTGTAGGTTTAATCCACCCTGTCCATCCCAGTACGCAGAAAATGTTCTCGCTGATCCTCTGCTGATCTGCACAGTGTCTCTGACCATGTGTGTGATTGACACACAGTGACTTTGGCTATGCCAGTGTTTCACTTTGGCCACACCCACCATAGGCACATGTCCTTCAGAAGTGCTGGCTTTAGGGCCACATCTGCAAGTATAGTTAAAGCTTCCTTACAGTGTCCCTCCCCCTCAAAATAATATAGGATATTTTACATGATCTGCTGTCAGCAATTGTTCAAGGTTTGAGCTATAATACGCTTAACCTTGCTTCGTTCATTTAAGCCAGATGTCAAAAGGCAAGGCGTTCCAAACTGTAGGTGCTGCCATGCTAAAAGACTGATTTCTTTCTAACAAAGGATGGGGAAGATTTGTGGATTATTTGAAAAATATTGTAAACAACTAAGTTCATTAGCAGGATTAATGTAAAACAAGCAGCTGAATATATTTATTAAGGAACACATAGGGAACAACTAATAAATGGAATTAAGTGGCAGATGCACTAATGAAAATTAAAACATAAGAAACCACAAAAGGAGGGGAAAGGAAGTCAAATTATGCATTTTTATTGGAAAATGAAATTAATTTGTGTGACTGTAATTTTTTTAAAAAAACCCTGAAAAATAAAATATTTTTAAAAGGGGGAAAAAAGATCGATTTCTTACAAATGCAGAACAGATATTATTGCAGAACAGGTATTCTGTAGCACGTGTAACAGTGCCAGTTCCACAGAGCTAAGCAGTCAATATGGGGCAATGCAATCTCACAGATAAAAAGGTAAAGGTACCCCTGCCCGTACGGGCCAGTCTTGACAGACTCTAGGGTTGTGCGCCCATCTCACTCAAGAGGCCGGGGGCCAGCGCTGTCCGGAGACACTTCCAGGTCACGTGGCCAGCGTGACATCGCTGCTCTGGCGAGCCAGAGCCGCACACGGAAACGCCGTTTACCTTCCCGCTAGTAAGTGGTCCCTATTTATCTACTTGCACCCGGGAGTGCTTTTGAACTGCTAGGTTGGCAGGCGCTGGGACCGAACAATGAGAGTGCACCCCTCCGCGGGGATTCGAACCGCCGACCTTTCGATCGGCAAGCCCTAGGCGCTGAGGCTTTTACCCACAGCGCCACCCGCGTCCCAATCTCACAGATAAACTAGTCCTAAATTGTTAAGGGCTTTATTTACTAATGGTAATACCTTGGTAGAAAACCGGAAACCAGTGTAGATTTCCAAGCACAGGTGTTATATGCTGACAATGCCTCACTCCTGCCAGCAACCAAGCTGCAGAATTCTTCACTAATTGCAGCTTCTGCAACAAGCATTGGGGAAGCCTCACATAGTGTGCAGTAATCCAGTCCTGACGTAACCACAATGCTTAGCATGCATTCTTACATGGGAACCATGTAAAAACTTCCACTTGCGCCTAGCAACAACACAGCAAGCTAATTCAACATGATCAACTTGCTACCTCAAAACAGCATTTGCAACTGTTTTATGTAAGGCGCATAGCACCAACCTCACAGTGGCACTTTATAACTGCTCCTTACAAACAAACAAAAGTCCGATCCAATATGAAACTACCTCAGTTTGCTTTGATTTAGAAAACATAGCTTGAACTCCAGTGCGTAGCAATGGGTTTTGGTTGAGCCAAGCGAGTCCTGCGACCTGATTGGCTAGATGGATTTCTAGAGGGAGCAGATGCTTGCCAAAGCCGACCGAAAGGGACAATGATGAGGGCTTGCTGTAATAGTGACATTTCAAGTATGCCTGTAAAACCAGTTGCCATGGAGATGCCTATTAGAGCCTGAACTGAGCTGCACCTCCTCTCAAGTTGTGAATCAGGTTTCATGCTATTTATTTTTTTAAAAAAAAACACCACACACACAGCCCTAACAAGCAATACGAAAGAGGAAAGGCCATGCTACAAATCCCAATGCACACCCCACTGCTGAGTGAGTCATATACACTTCAAGCTATTAACCAGCCCACCTGACGTCAAAACTCTGCATCGGAGGAAAGACCAAATGGAAATGTCAACATATCTGAATGGCAAGGCCAGGAGGTAAAAAAAAACCCCCTTTTCTCGGCTCCCTTCTGTGAAGTGAGAAAAGAAGATTAAAATTCAGCCAGTGCACTACACAGAAATGAAAATCTGATTAAACCGTCCTACCCCTGTTATCCCTAAGCAGAAGTTCTAAAGGCAGAAACTGAGCCCGTGTCATTTGGGCTCCCCCAAATGTGAGGAGGAAGACACCAGTGTGTGTGGATTGGCGGTGGGGGTGGGGGAGAGGAACGATGAAAAAACAGAAGAAAAAACCCATAAGCTAAAGCTAGTGAAGAACATCAGAGGTGAATAAAAAATAAAGAAAGAAAAAACATCAGAGATGGAGAGTTCATTAGGCCCAATGTAATTGGAGTGAACAACGCTCTTTGTGAAGAGCAATTTGGAGGTTTCTTCGACTGCTTCAGATGTGGCAGCAGAAATCAAAATCCTGAGAATCATAGCCTGAAGCTTTCGCAGAGCTAAACTAAACATGATAGTGGCAGATCCACAGGTTGGAAGCAGAGTTGCATAGAACAGGGGTGGGTGGGGAACCAGTGGCTCTCGGGATGGTGTAGGCCTCAATTCCCATCAGCTCCAGTCAGCATGACCAACAGACATGGATAGTGGGAGCTGGAGTACAGTATTTGGAGGACCACAGTTTCTTCACCCCTAGCATAGAAAGGGGGTTCTCTTTAGTTCTGAGGTGGTGGTGCATAATATCTATATAGGAGTGCTCTGCCCATATAGGAAGAGTAAGTGAGGATGAAAATGAAAAAGAGAGAGCATTCTTTATTATTGAAAGCACTGTAATTCTCCCAAAGCCCTCCCCCCCCCCCAGAACAACTTTAACAAAGTGATCCTATGAAATCTCTCTTTAACACTTCACCCCCTTATCACAGAATAAGCACAGGCTTTGTTCTGATGAGTTGTGGCGGCTCTGGCATGCTGCCGCAGACATTACATTTGGGGGTTTCTGTTTGAAAGATGATTTTCTAATGAGGGTTTCCTCCACTTCGTCTCTGTTTTCCCCAAGTTAAAGTCTGTAATTACCTACCATGGGGTGAGGCTGCCAGGGACTAAAACAATGTTATTTGAACTGGGAGGATGATGAAACATGACTGGGTTGCTGCTTTTTATTTATGCTGTGGAGGCGTTCAACCTCTTTTTACAAATTTACTCCCTGAAGAGCTGATAGAGATATTTTTATCAGGCCATCTAAGGACAGCTATGAAAGAACACAATCTGCTTAGAACAGCACACAACTTCTCTGTTCATGTGCAAAGTTTAGCCTGTGTAGATGCCATCATTTCCCTCCATAGAAAAGTTCTTTGTCAAGGACTGGAGTCCTCCATCACATCATTTCAGCACCAGGATTCCTTGGGGAAGATCACTATAGATTTATTGGCTTAAAATGGTGCTTTGGGGGTTTTGTGGCAGGAATGGGCAGTCTGTGACCCTCCAGTTGTTCTCAGACTCCCCATCAGTGCCTGCTGTCATAAACAATGTTTAGGAGGATGAAGAGAATTGTAGGTTGGATGAACACCACACATTTAAAACACATTGCTTTCCCCCAAATAATCTCATCACCCTTTCATTGGTGACATATGAAAGGTCTGCCATTCGTGTCTTCATCAGAACTTCCTTCCGCGCATTGACCAGGTTGAAAATCCTACCTCTTCCCTCTGGGAGAGTGGAGATACTAATTCTCCATCACTATATGGTATTTTAAAAAAGAGACATGATAGAACTATGTAATATTTGGAAGAGGGAATCAGATGCTGAATAAGGACAACTGAGATCATAGAAAAATGGCTTGTATCCAACAAAGTGATCCCATACGCACAAGGACTTCCAGTAGCGCAATGGAGCGCCTCCATTCCTCTCCTCTCCCTGCATGACTTGTGCTGCCCCCCATCTGCTTCGGAGGGTTAGGGGACCCCTAGAACAGATTTGGGGGAAAGAGAGGGAGGGGAAGTTCTGCTGCACAAGCAAAAGTCCTTGCATGAGCAAGGCAACTTTGCTGAATCATACAACTCATGCTAGAATCTAACAAGAGGCTACATTAAGAAGCACCCAAAAATTCTATTTAAAAAGATACACAACTTTTGGTGATTTTGGGGGTGGGGCTATTAGTTCCAACATCTGGCATGCAGCTGGAAATATTATCTTATGCATAGCCTGGCTACCTTCCTCATCCTAGAGTGTTGTTTTCGGAGGGTGGGGCAGGCGGAGCTTTTGATTGTAGTTAGTAACATGCTGGTATGTTTCTTTGTAGCATCCTTTTGGAATTAAAACATCATGGCAATTAAAAAAAAAAATCAAACTATATTAACATTTTTCAAAAAGCCAGACCATTAATTTAACTGGAAACCTGAAAATACCTTCTGTTGCTGAGTTCCAACTTGGATCCCAAAATGTACAAGAAATTATGCCTCTGGTTTGGTTCCAATTTACACAAGCTTTCTGGGTCTTTTCTCCATTTTTGTTACAGTTCAGTTCCCTGGCCCAAAGCAAGCACGGAAAATCCTGGGCTCAAAAGTATATTTTCTTCCTAAGGACCACAGAAAAGTTAAAAATTACTTTATGAAATGTTTTTTAGTTCTTTTAAAAAAGGCACACTAAATACAAATACATATAGGCTGCACTCCTATACACACTTAGCAGAGAGTGAGTTCCATCGAATTAACTTGGGACTTACTTCTGGATAGACATGTATAGGATTAGTTTCTGAAGACTGTAAATTTTTGTATGGGATGGGTGGGGGAGTAGATGTCTTATGAACACAGCTGCGAAAGGAAAAGCTCACAATTTGAAGGGATGGCCAACAGAAAATATGAAGCAAGTCCTGCTGAGTTTTACGTTTAAAACAAGAAAATGATCATTCATATATCTTTCCTTTTAGGGTGCGGTCTTCTCGCTGAGTCTGTCTGCTGAAGGGCTTGTTATGGGTGCCGAAATCTCAGCTTATTCTACCATCCTGGTGCGATGGAGACTTTGAAGTCAAGGTGAGGGGGAGATACCCAAAATGGAAGCTGCAAGGCTGGGTCTCCTGGTAACAACTGGGTCTTGTGGTTTAGGAAGGAAAGAAAGAAATATGCCTCATCTCACTGTGGCCGAGTGGTTAGTTAGGGAGCTGTGCTGTTGAGTTTGCACTGTGGACAAAAACCCTCTCCTTGCCAATGGCATTATTCATTTTCCCCCAGGCATGCAAAGGTAAGTGAGGGCATTCACCCATAGTAAGGCTCAAACTCCCATTGCCTGTTTCACATCCTTGTGGAGTGAGCCACTGGATGCTGCTGTCAATATCATTGATCCTGACCCCTCCCCTTCAGCTGCTAATCATATGGGTGTTCCCCTCACTGACTGAGAAACCCTTGTCTTGATCCCTTGTCCCAGGACAGCTGTGTTTACCTCTGCAGGCATCCAGCCCAGAGAACCATTCCTTCTTCCCTTTTGTGTGTTGAAATCTAAAACTCTACTTGTAAGGGAATTAAAGCCCCTGCCTGCAGGGATGCTTGAGTGACTGAAGATGCTGAGGTGTCATTTTGCATGTGTGTTGATGCAGGGATGTATCCATGTTGACCCAAGTTCATTGACACTTTCCATGTGTGAGCTAACATTGTAGGCATTGTTGCCAGTAGAGTAGGTGATTGGTGCCTACTGGTAGGGTTTCAAGACATGCTGGGGGTGTATCTGTCATCTTCAATCCATAATTTTTGTACTTTCCTCCTCCCATCATGGGCTGAGCACATATACAGAACATAGTAGGGAGGAGATGCCCATCTAGCTGGTGGATAGGATTCCTCTGCTGGTCTCTGCTGCTCTGATCTGGAGTGATATCAAAGACCAAAACAGATAGAAACTTTACATAGACTCCCGGCTTGTGATTTCCCTTTTGTTTCCGGCATAGCCTGAGGTTGCTCATTAAGCCACAGCATTGATGGGACGCATCTACAGACAGAGGTGTAATTTATATTTTTCTTTCCTCGCTTTCTTGTTCCCCGCAAGCTAGCTTAGAGGCCTGAGCAGCGGAGAAACAAAAAAGGATTTACATGTTCTCCCTTGCACATGCATGCCTCTGTTGCAAACACACAGTCCACACAGAATGCTCTCTGCATTTGAACCACAATTCAATCATTAGTTCAGATTAAAAATGCAAACTGAAACAGTGGTACCTCGGGTTACAGATGCTTCAGGTTACAGACGCTTCAGATTACAAACTCCGCTAACCCAGAAATAGTACCTTGGGTTAAGAACTTTGCTTCAGGATGAGAACAGTAATTGTGCTCTGGCAGTGCGGCGGCAGCGGGAGGCTCCATTAGCTAAAGTGGTACCTCAGGTTAAGAACAGTTTCAGGTTAAGAACAGACCTCCAGAACAAATTAAGTTCTTAACCAGAGGTACCACTGTATATATATTTTGCAATGAAAAAATAACTAAGTGAACTCCCTAGCTTTTAAGAGTTCCTCTACTAGTGATAGGAGGCATGTGTCATCTTAAAGACTAACTAATTTATTATGGCATAAGCTTTTGTGTGATGCCTCATTTCACTGCTCTTTTGGCTCTCTTGGGACTTCCTGGGTATGGTAACAGGTGTTTTTTATAACTGGCAAATGTACAGAATGAACAAGGAAGCAGGAAATAGAAAGCAGTTGAATCCGGCTCCAACTAAGGGATTTTTTTTTTTTTTAACTGGCATTTGGAAGACAATAATAAGCATGCAGTCTTCTTGTGTGTGGAATGACTGAGGATAACACCCTAGCATGAGGCCCCCAGCCTAGAAATTGTTCCCCTCCTGTGGTCTACTGACTGGCAAGATCTTTACAGGATTTCAAGACAGGTTTTTTTCCCTTAGCCCTCCTTGAAGATGTTGGGGCTCAAAGCTGGAACCTTCTGCTTTCAAAGTATGTGCTCTGCCACTAACGTACAGACTTGCCCAATGCCTCTGCCTTCGTCACACATGGGCTAACTACAAGACTGCAGTCCATGCTGTACACTGTTTGACTCCTTTGCAATGAAATGAAAGCCCTTACAGCAGGCAAGGCTACTTTACTGTGTTACAGATAGCTGAGCTTTCCCCAAAAGATTATTCTAAGAGGTTTTCAAGATGCCTATCTGAAAGAGGATGAGATTGGCCAAGGATCTATAATCCCATTTATATGAAGCCCTGTAATCTTCCTGAAAGTCTAAAATGGCACTTGAATCTTTAATTACGGAGTGGACTACAGGATGGACTACAGGAAACAGGCCCACCTGCATTGACAGAGTAACTGGCAGCATGAAGGGAATCAACAGACAAATTTCCTTGCTTGCTTTCAACTTACAAAATGTGGGTTTCCTAAATCAATATCTTCTCTATCTCTTCTCACTAAGCATACCCGGATGACTACTAACATCAGGGAGAAGACTAGGTCAGAAGACCAGGCTTGCCAAAGAAATCACTTGCATTTTCATAACTGTACCTGAATTTCTGAGAAGACATTTTTCTGAGAAAACAGCTGAGATTTTTCTTTCTCAACCCCCCTCTGCAGAAAAAGGCCACCTTGTAGATTTTTTCCAACATTTATTTTGTGGCAGCTGCCATTCCAACCCCAATCTCCCAGAATGATGCTAGGTCTCGGGCATTATGGAAGACACAAAAATAGTGCTCAGGCTACCAGTGCATTTGCTGCTGTTGCCACTTGAAGAGGCAGGTCTCCCCACTAAAGAAAAGAGAAAGAAGCTGCCTTTCTGCTAATGGTGAGCCTTAACACTGAAAACATCCCTGGGACCATTCCTCCTCCTTACCCTGGGGAAATGCAGTGAAATGGTCCTCCCAGTTTCTCTGACCGCAAACAGGGTAGATAATTTAAAAAGGCCATTTCCGCACAGCAGTATCATAAGCTGGCTCTTTATTGAAAATTGGCTCTCTTTAATTAAGTTATCTGACTTCTGAGAGTCATCTTTTTAAATAATGATAGTCAAGAATATTTTGTGAATTCAGCAGTTAATACAATTTTCTTTGAGATATGAGGAAATTGATGGGAGATATTACGCCTCAGGAAATGGTGTAATTCAATTGAAGACTTTCTTTTTTCTGTGTCACCAACATACGAAATATTCTGGAAGATTGATCTCTTAGGAGAGAGCTGGGGCATGCATTACACTGGCCATGGGCAGGTCATCCTGTTTTGCCACCTGAGGCAAAATGAGAATATGCCCCCCCCCTTCTGCCACTGGTGGAATGCCCCCCACTGGTCAAAACCCAGCAAGAGAGGGGCATTCCGCAGGGTATGGAAGAAGAGCGGTAACACCATGCACCGAAACACCTCCCTCTCTCTGAAATTCAACAAAAGGGAGGCATTCCACCAGTGGCAGAAGCAATGAGGAAGGCAGGGCTCTGTCTCTTGAACTTCCACTGCCTGAGTCGGCTGCCTTGCTTTGCCTCATGCGTGTACCAGTTCTGGCTATGGAGGAACCAGAGATAAACATCTGTGATCTGTTTCATACAATCAGACTTATCACTCGATAGCAACATTGGCTATTTCACGCATGAAACTGTTCCAGAGACTGCCCTATAAAAAAACATGTGTCTCAATGGGACAATCTTCTACATCCATTTGCTGGGCTTCTTGGTTCCCCAAAGAAGGAACTGTCTGCCTCTGGATGAAGACAATGGGAAAAGCTGGGAAGTGTGTGCCTCAAGCAGCTGTTTGCAAAACTCAGGAAAATCTCAAAAATCAGCAAAATTGCTGGCAATCAACACTGCAGCTATGACTGGGCTGCTTCATAGCTGATTGTGTTTCCATGGGATATTTGATGGGATCCATCTCTTGTGCCAAAGGTCGCCTTTTTGGGACCATTTTGAATTCTGAGAGTGCTGTGGGCACAAATCACAAAATGGCTGCCATGGGGGTGAGGGCTTCCATGTAGGGCATGGGAGAAAGTCACGGTGAAGCTTTTGCCATAACTGTATTTCCATAGTACGAAAGGCTTAACCTGTTGAATTCCTGCTTGCCATGGACGTGTTCCCCTGTCCCAATGCCAACTCTAAACCAAAGCTTAGGCTGCCATTCTGTACCCACTTTCCTGGGAATAAGCCACGTTAACCACGAAGGCTTACTTCTGGGTAGACATTGTACTGAGTACAGTGTAAATTCTGAGCGCGTGCCCTGTCTTTACCTCCTGCACACCCAGAGTCCTGCTTGGACCACTTTGCAAAGGGCAGAGAGAGAACAGGGCGGGCATGATACGGGGGGAGGTCCCCAGCTCAACCCCACAGCAGACAATGCAGACAAACGGTCTGGCTCAGTCTAAGCAAGGGAGCTTCCTACGCTCTCGACAAGGGGAAAAGTCAACTCGGCTGCGAAGCGCGCTGGAAGCTGGCATCTTCCACGGAGGTAGAGCAGCCACTAGCCAAGGGTCAGCCGGCACCGTCGACGCTGCCATGACGATCTCTCCCGCCTGTTGCTGCCCAGAAGCGGCTGCTCGTCCCTTACCCTACTTACGGTAACGCGCGTCCCGAAGCGGAGCGCTGCAATCATACTCGCTCTGAGCGACCGGCCCCAAGCTCCTCCCTCGAGCTCCCATTGGGCAGGGGCGGCAGTGGGCACGGCTTCGGGAGGCTCCTGCCTTGTCTCGGCCGGGCGTTCAATATTCATGAGGGAGGAAGGGGGCGTGTTCAGGGAGGCCGGGCAGAGGCGGCTGAGCCTAGGGATGGTGCGCGGAGTGTGACTGTGACAGCTGGGCAGGGATCCCGGAGGAGGCGAAGGCGCCCCTCCTTCCGTCCCCACAGGAGGCTGCCTCAGCCCTTGCACGATCCTTCCCTCCCTCCGCGCGCACCCCGCGCCCTCTCTCAGCCCGGATCCTGCACATCTTCCTCCTCTCCCTCCCACCCCCCTCCCAGAGTGGCCCCCAGCAGCCCCACCCCTCTGAGCCCCCATTGTCTTTCCTCTCCCCACTCGCTCGCCCCCCCCCGGGAAAAAGGAGCCCCCCCCCGTCCCCTCCTTCCCTCTTTCCCTCCCCATGGATTACAGGCTCTCCTCGGGGGAAGACCTAAGCATGGCCCTTCTCTGCCCAGCGCCTTGGGATCTGCCGCTCAGGGTTGCTGCTCTGGAGTGAACCGCCGGGCGATCCTTAAAGGAAGGTCCCGCAGCGCTGGAGGGGAAGGAAGCGGCTTCCCTGCTCCCCACACCCGACGGCTCCTCCGGCTCGGCTCGCCTCCGCTACCATGGACAGTATCCTAGAGCCCTTCCCTTCGGAGCGCCTCTTCCCCGGAGGAGCCTCCAGCTTCTTGGATCTGGGCGATTTAAACGAAGCGGATTTTCTCAGCAATGTGGTAAGAGCGGAGCGGCGGCTGGACGGCGTTTGAGGTTGCTGGGTGCGGGCCAGAGAGAGAGAGACCGGGGGGTAGGGTGGTTGTAGGTTTGTAAAGCGGCTTTCCTTGCCCGAAGGTCTGAGGGCCTCTCGGTGGACCCTTGGGTGAAGGGAAGGGTTCGTAGTTGTGCAGGAGGAGGTAGGCTGGGGGCAAGTCAGAAGGAGCCTTAGCTGTGTCCCGGGATGCCCCTGGCTTGCCTGCAGCCGGCTGCCCCTTGTTACCGCGATTTTAATATGCCAGTCCGGATATGATCAGCAACACGTGTCACATACACATTCACACGAGCTTTTCCTCCCCTGTAAATGTAAGCAGCCGTTCCACCCCGTTCCTTGCCGGCACGGTTCAAAAAGCGCCCGTTGATTCGCGAAGGCGTGATGCACATCACTTGATTTCGCAACGCTTGGTGACTAGCAAAGGGTCTCTATTAAAATGCAGTGTCTGGCATAAGATGAAAACGTTACCTTTGGTCTTTGATTTGTGATGTCTGTTTCATAGACTTGATGCAACAGCGAGGGACCCCTGGCCCTCCAGGTGTCGTTGGATCCCCACTCCCATCATCCCTGACCATTGGCTGTATGGCTGATGGGAGATGGAGTCCAACCACATCTGAAGGGACACAGTGGTCTTCAGGAGATAATCATGCATGGGTGAAGCAGCCCCAGGACTGCTTCAAAACATGCCAGCTGGGAGGTGAACATGGATGGAACTTGTGATCTGAGTGCAAAATTTCACCTCACCATGCAACAAATGGTTGTTGCGAATCTATTCGTAGATGACCTATCTATGGTAATGGAACGTCTTAGAGTTGATTCACATTTTTAAAAAAATTCTATTGTAGGACTTGTATGTTCATTTACTTAACAGTGGGGTTCCATGTAATCTTAAAGTTGTGAATAGGTGAATATATTCAGTAAAGTGTTCCAAAAACCTTAAATCAGGTCAAAAATCAGGCCAGAACCTTAACACCACAAGCTAATGTCTGTGGTGTTGAGGCAAATTTTACCTCTGAGGGGCCACAGTGTATTCAGGAAATCTGTGATGAGAATTCTCTCTAGCAGTGAGCATGGGAGAGAGCTCCAATTTAGATCAGAGCAGAAGCATTGGTGGTAGTGGGGTTTAAAGCTTCCCCTCTGTCCTGTTTACCCTGTCTAAATCCAAAGTCCCCCCTGAGCTGCTATTAGACTTCCTGAGGAATCTGTGGTGGATTTCCTGCTTCTGTCTATGCTTATGTATGCACTGGCAATCCAAATCGGCATGTTACTATAACAACAGTGAAGGGTAATAATGTGGCGGGGGTATTGGTTTGTTTTGGTTCATTATGTATTTTGTGTTCTCATTTTGTATCTTTATGCTGTGAACCACCTTGTGATTTTTGGATGAAGGGCGGTAATAAATAAAAATAAATTATAATTATTACAGGTTAATCACTCTAGAATAAAGGAATATGACCTTCTGAAAGCTTCATCTTGGCTAAGCCCATCTTAACTGTAGTCTGAAGAGTTTCTCCAGAAGTACGGGGGCGGGTCTTATATATTTGGTGGGTGGGAACCCACAAAAAAATCTCACACATGAATACAGAAACCCTTATGGGGCCTCAGCAAAGCATCTGATATTGAATATATACAACACAAGGCCTTTGAACCTTTGGGTGAAACTTGTCTCCTCGACTGGAAACTGAAATAGCATCCTGTTGTAGACTGGGGCATGCAGTTTCCCATATGTTATATACCGGGGCCACCTTTCCGTAATGTCAAATTTTATTTTAGAAATCTTTTTCACTCTCTGAAGCTTTGTTCCTGCCCTGGGTGTCTTATATCCTAAGATCACCAGTGCTGAAGCAATGATTGTTCAACATCAACTTTGTTGGACTGGTCATGTTGTACAGATGCCTGATGATCGTATTCCAAGGCAACTACTCTATTCCGAACTTAAAAATGGAAAGCGTAATGCTGGTGGTCAACAAAAGAGGTTTAAAGACTGTCTCAAGGCAAATCTAAAAAAACGTAGTAGAAACACTGACAACTGGGAAACACTGGCCTGTGAGCGCTCCAGTTGGAGAACAGCCTTTACCAAAGGTGTCATGGGCTTTGAAGACGCTCGAACTCAGGACGCAAAGGAGAAACATGCTAAGAGGAAGGCATGCCTGGCAAATCCACACCGTGATCAAATCCCGCCTGGAAACCAATGTCCCCACTGTGGAAGGACGTGTGGATCCAGAATTGGCCTCCACAGTCACCTACGTACGCATTGTTAAAACCATGTTTATGGAAGACAATCTTACACTATGAGTGATTGCCAAAGAAGATATCCTACTCCATAAGCAAGAGATTCAGGGAGGGGCTGTCACTCAATGGAGGAGCACATGACCTGCATGAAAAAAGTTCCCAGGTTCTGTCCTTGGCATCTCCAGTTACCAAAAAGGACACGGTAGTAGATAACGTGAGAATTGCTGCCAGTCAGAGGGGGCAATACTGGGCTGGGTGAACAAATTGTTCGACCTGATATAAGGCCACTTTCCATGTCCTTGTGCGGTGAGAGATGCCACAATTTTGTTTTCCACTATTGATAACCTACATTGTCCTGGTGTGTAGGGCAATGTTATCTAGCATATGGTATCTAGCTGAATAGCAACTTGAAGCAAATGGTTTCTCCCCTCTTGCCCAGTGGGGTTGTACTGACAAACCATGTATCAATGACTACTATAGTAGATAATTGTATTAGATCTACTTAACAAAATTGCACAAAATTGCTAATTTTCTTTAGCTTTCTGTGTTTGTTTTAATTTTTTGGAAGCCACATTGAGCCCTGGTTTTGGGGAAAGGTAGGGTATAAATAAATAACTAAATAAAATAATAATAATTTTCTCCCTGCTCTGGTATAACTAGCCCATATAATATAGTTATTTGTCTGTTTCCATCAAATGTTACACTCATAAATTAGATAAGCCCTTCATAGTGGGCACATATTACTGATCTGTTTCACAGGAGCATTTGTAAGAATGCCTTTCAAATTATACACTCTGTTTACATATTCACACATTTCCATCTTTATTCTCAAAGGTGCTGAAAGGATATAGCAGTAATTAAAATAAATGAGGTTGTATTCAAGATTAGCAGTCCATGTTAAAAAAAATAGTATTAGAATATATATTTAAAAATTATGAGTTGAAAGTGTGTGTATTTTACTCAGTGGGAAAATAGTAGCTTTGGGAAAGTGGCATCTGGTGGGGACAAGGAATTAACTCCCTCATGTAGTGACAATATAAACCAGGCCCACAAAATTTGCATTAACTGTTTTAAAAAACACACAAAATCCAATTCTGGAGCTTCCATTGCTTTGCCCAGCTCCTCCCTCAATCTGGAGCCTATGGGTTGCCCTTTATGAATGCAAGAAAAGTTGTGAGAGAAAAATTTGGTTTGTCAGCAATGTTGCAAATATTTCTTAACATTTTTGCTGGCTATGTATACCATGTTGTTTTTCTGGTTGATTTAAATTACAGTTCCTTTTTGGATGGTGACTGCAAAACTGGCCTGATGAAAATGTATGATTATTTCTTTCTCATGATCAGTGAGTCAGTTTCTAATTATCAATATTTATATGCAGTTGGGTTCCCAACACATATTTTTAACTCTTGCCATCCAGTGTGTGTGTGTGTGTTGCACACACTGTATGCATCTGCACATGCACAAATAGGCAACTACCTACTTGTGTGTGATCAGCATGCACACAACTGCTGGTGTGTGCACCGTTTTCAGCATCTCAGAGCTGGCCTATGTGCACACAGGCGGAGGAAGAGGATGGGGGAGGAGCACACTGCCCCCAGCAGCGCGACCCCGGTGGGGTGCCATTGTGGCTGCCCCCACGCCCCTGCAGCCAGCGCACCACGCCCCCAGGACACACGCCACATCCCTGCGGGTGGCGTGCCATGTGCCCAGAATGCACACCCTGCCCCTATGGGCGGTGCACCACGCCCCTGGGATGTGCACCAGGCCCACCCCCGCCTGCTCTCTGCCCCCACCCCGGTGCTGGAGCATGAAGCTCCACCACTGTATGTGCGTCCCACTTATGTGCAATGCCTCAAATCATAACCCCCACATAAATGGGGTGTTGCCTGTACATATGCATTTAGAGGCCAAATCTGCTGCAGTCAGAAGCAGTGTCCAGGTGGAAATTGGCAAAAATGGCCGGGAAAATCCAGGCGTATGGCAACCAACGTCAATTTTTCTTGAGAAAAATCTCAACAACTTTTGTGTCCAGGATTTTTACTTTTAGAAATATGGTGACTCTATGTTCATTAGATTTTGGGTGTTCAATAGTATCTGTATTTTAATTAAGGTTGAGGTAGAGTAGTATTATCTGAGGCCTAACTGTCATGTAGTTGTCCTTTTAGAAAGGAAGTAGGGTTGGAATTTGCCATCTAAAATGACATGTTTAGGCTGTAACTTATACCTACTTACCCAGGAGTCAGCCCCATTGAACTCAACAGCACTCTGACTATATATTTATGGGATTGTTCTGTTAATAAGTCTGAAAACATTAAGTCATTGGTTAACTTAATTGGCTTCATTATGAATTAAAAACAGAGCTCCAGTCAACACCATCACTACCACCAGTTGTAGGTATACTATTATTGTACCAATAGAATTTAACACTTCATTAGCACAAGCAGCATGGTACATCATAAAACACAGGAATAACACAATACCAGCCTAGAGGGATTAAAGCCTATATTAGAAAGTCAGAGATGGAGGACACTTATATTGGATTGACTAGAGCAAAATTATGATGGGGTTGGTTTAGCCAGTCTGAAACCAGCTGGGGCACATGGCCTGGGGGATGTAATCAGCTTCTCTGCACTCTGTTTCTTTTCCAGTCTTTTAATAGGACAGGTTTATGAGTGACATATAGACCATATATGACTGCTGAATAATGCAGGAGTAATGGGAATTTGGGACGTGGGTGGCGCTGTGGGTAAAAGCCTCAGCGCCTAGGGCTTGCCGATTGAAAGGTCGGCGGTTCGAATCCCCGCGGCAGGGTGCACTCCCGTTGTTCGGTCCCAGCGCCTGCCAACCTAGCAGTTCAAAAGCACTCCCGGGTGCAAGTAGATAAATAGGGACTGCTTACTAGCGGGAAGGTAAACAGCGTTTCCGTGTGCGGCTCTGGCTCGCCAGAGCAGCGATGTCACGCTGGCCACGTGACCCGGAAGTGTCTCCGGACAGCGCTGGCCCTTGGCCTCTTAAGTGAGATGGGCGCACAACCCTAGAGTCTGTCAAGACTGGCCCGTACGGGCAGGGGTACCTTTACCTTTACCTTTAATGGGAATTGGACCGCCAGCAGGATCGTCTGGGCCCAGTGTGTTATTTGTATCCATGCCTCTTTCTGGTGGTAACAATCATTGGTCTTGCGACAACCCCTCTCGTCCATGATAGTTGGATGTCCACAACTGGTTTATCTATTATCCCCTTTGTTTGTGGTCATGGCTGGGAAATGAGGGTCCCCAACATGGCTCTTCTGCCAAGCCCTCCTGGCCCTTCCAATTTTTTGCTTTTGAAAATTGAAGCTCTTTTTTTGTTGGTTGGTTGGGGAGGTATGAGGTAACATGACTCCCCCCCCCCCCGGTGTTTATTTCACATGCATTTAAAATGCCTGAAGTGGGCTGCTGTGTGGAAAATCGGGGGTGGGGTGGGGGCAGGGGAAGAATGGAATGGAGTATTGTGGGAAAGGGCATGGCTGGAAACTTAAACAGTACTCGACGTCACAACATTTTGCCGCAGGGCTCACTTGTTTCTTAATTTTATCAGGTCTTTAAGTACATCCTAGTAGACCCTTCTAGCTTGGCACACGGCTTCCTGTTTTGACCTCGGAAACCTGTGCTTGGGTTTCAAATTTGAAAGGAGTCTTCAAAAGTAAGGTTAATCTTCCATGCTATGTTTACTTACAGATTGCAGTGAACTTTCTCATCATATTATTGTACTTGCTGCTTTAACCTTTCTATTGTCAGCTGTAGACTTTGTTGAATCTTGCCAGAATGCTCCTATTCATTCGTTGTTTTCATTAATGCCGCGACTAAGACGGCACCTCTCACATGTTGCTTCAGACACAGTCACCTTTTGTGCTTTATTTGGTTTCTTAACCGGTGGTCACTAGTCCTTTCATTGGTTTCATGCCCCTGACGTGGTGAGCCATGGAATTTATCTCTTTCTGAGTTTTTAAACCCACAATGAACCAACCTGCTTTGTCCTTTGGGACAGTGAATGGCAATGCATTAATATTAACCAAGAAGTTTTTTTTTAAGTTTCCAGAATTGTAGAGTTGGAAGGGATCCCAAGGGTCATCTAATCCAACCCCCTGCAATGCAGGAATCTTAGCTAAAGCATCTCTGATAGATGTCCATCCAAACTCTGCTTAAAAACCTCCATTGAAGGAGAGCCCACCACCTTCTGAGGGAGTCCATTCCGCTGTCAAACAGCTGTTACTGTCAGAAACTTCTTCCTGGCGTTTGGTTGGAATCTCCTTTCCTGTAACTTGAATCTATTGGTTCAGGTCCTACCCTCTGGATCAGGAGAAAACAAGCTTGCTCCATGCATTGAACAACTGGGTGCTGTCATCACTGATTGGGGTACCACAGTTTGGGTGACCTGGCTACTGTGTTGTTTTGGCCACCACCAGGCATTTCACCTGCCAATTTTCTGGCTCCAGGTAACAAGGGAGTTTTAAATGCCAGTTGCTAGTATCTGGCAACACAGAAGTTACCTGGGGATTGTATCCTGCAAGGCAATTGTTTTCCTGACCTTGGGTCTGGCAGAATGGCCACACTGAAGTAGCACCTGGGAGGGGAGGACCTGAAGGATAAAGCTCTCAAAGACTACTAATCAGGATGGCTGTGTAGCACTACTTCCAGATTCAGAGACAATATGTTAAGGGATCAGGAGTGGAAGAGGGCTATTGTTATCATGTTTACAGGCTGACAGGTTTCCTACAGGCTGACAGCTGTGAGAATCCAGGATGCTGTATTACATAGGCCTTTGGTCTGATCCAGCAGGGCCCTTCATAGGAAACTATGGTGAACAGAGCGAGGGAAAGAGCTCTGGAGCTGGACATACAAAAAGGGGAGAATTGAGATGGACAAGGCCTTTGGCTGTTAAACCAGCTTCCACCAAGCTAGGATGGAAGTCCACCCAGTTCTCTGGTTTCTAACAGAAGGCCTAATTCAGCCTTTTCCAACCTGGTGCCCTCCAGGTGTTTCGGACTACAACTCCCATCAGCCCCGGGCTGTTTACACTGAGCATAACTGGTATCACACTGCATTGAGATTGTGAGTTCATATCAGTTTAGGGCCATTATCAGTTCATTATCAAGTTAATACATAGGTGCTTTTTTCTTTTGCTCCACTTTCTTTTGTTTAAAAGCAGCAAATACTGTGTTCACAGTGGATGAAAAAGTCTGTTAATTGAAAAGGGCCATATGCATTTAATTCTGCCTGAGCACCCCTCCCCACCTCCAAAGAAACTGGAATTAAAAGACTAGCCAGGAATCCTTACCAGTTTCCAGTTCTGCTGGATTCCTTAGTGCAGCGGGAAGCTCTCCCAGCTGCTGTGAGAGGTACACAGATGTCTCTGGAGAGCTGATGCCAGCCCAGCGCTGTGGCCTACATAGAAAGTGTCACACTTCCCATTTTATCAGCTGCAAACAGTTAGTTGATCCATAGCATATTTTGAGTTATAGTTAGCTAGTTAATTAGTTTAGCAGTGAAGAGTGAGAGTGCTGGAAATGTCTTATGCAGCTGTAAACTCATTCAGTTCAGGCTTATCTTTGCAGGGGAGGGGTTTCTTTTTGTTTTTCTTACGTATTTTGTGTTTTTATCTTGTATTTTAATGTTGTGAACCGCCCTGAGATCTGTAGATGAAGGGTGCTATACAAATTTAATAAATAATAAAAATAATCATCAACTATCAGGTGACAGTCTAATCTATGATTCAAATGGTTGGTGGCTGCTGGTGGCAGAAAAGTAAGAAAATGGCTTGCAAGTGTTTTAAAAACCAATTTAAAGGAAAGTTATAAGGAAGAAAGGATGTGAAAATATTTGCAGAGTAAACTTATTAAACACTCATCAGAGGGTGGGGGCATAGGCATGTTTCTAACATGAGCTGCAGATGTTAACAATATCATTGCATGTGCTGGAGAACTGCCTTGCATTTTGATGCCTAAGAGTGCACAAATTCTGGCTGGAAATTGCCTCCTCTTAGAAGCATTCTTAGCTAAAGCATCTTCTTTGAGTAGAAAAATGTCCAACTGGAAATGCCTTTTCTTGAACGTTAACATTCTGAATTTTAATGTGGGCTGAAAGTGCTGTCTGTACAGGCAATCTATAAAACCATACAGGTTTTAATGACTCTCTCACAAGTGCATGAATGGATATATGGTACACCTTCCTACACTATGGAAGGAGGATGAAATAGAAAGATTAGAGCAGCCCAAGGCTGGAGAGTGCATCCCTGTTTCTCCATAGCATAGCATAGCATAGCATAGCATAGCTGTTTCTCCATATCCTGTTTCTCCATTGCTATCATCCTCGCTTTGACCTGCCCTTGAATCTGTGTGGGGAAGTGAGATCAGTTGGCTTTTCTCCCTCTTGCCCTTTTCCCTGAGCTTGCGAGGGATACAGGGACCAGCTTCAGTACTGCCATGCTTCCAGTGACATGACCATCAGAAGAACATGAAAACCCTGCTGGATCAGACTAAGGGACACATCTAGCCCAGGATCATGTTTCCCACAATAACCAAATAATTGTCTCTAGAAATCCAGCAGATGGGACATGAAGGCAATGATCCTCTCCTGTTCTTGCTCTTCAGCATCTTGCATCCAGCCGTGTATTGGAGGTTGCATGTAGCCATTGTGGCCAGTAGCCATTGAGACTCCTCCATGGATTTATCTCGATCCCTTTTGAAGCCATCTATACCAGTGGCCATTACCGCATCTTGTGGCAGCAACTTTCATAAATTATCCACATGCTGTGAGAAGGCCTAAGAAAAGAGAGGAAAGAGCAGAAGAAGGAATCATAGAATAACAGAATCTTGTCAAGGGCCCAAGGGTCATCTAGTCCAACCCCCTGCAATGGAGGAATCTCAGCTAAAGCATCTATGACAGATGGCCATCCAAACTCTGCTTAAAAACCTCCAAGGAAGGAGCTTAACATGCACGTGCCATTTGATTGCTTTCTGGTGGTTGGGATATAGAAGCCAAGATATATTCTTGGGTTGTTGTTGTTGTTTAATCACTGAAATCCACCAAAGTTTTCAGAGATTTACAGCGTGCTGATCTGGTACTCATGATACTATGAGTGCCAATGTTTCCACTAGGATTTTGAACCATGATTCAATTTGCAATGTCAATAGATTCACCTTGCTGGTTCAAGATGTCAAAATTCACTGGCATAAAGTTAAGTTTGGTTGATGTCATTGTATTGTATTATAATGTTTGAGTGAATTAGCTCAAGACCGTGTTTGTAGGGTAAGCAAGAATTGTAACTGGGTAAAACTGGTACTGGGTAGAATAGATCTTGCACAGGAAATCACTTTCATTTGATACTGATATGGGGTAGAGGAGGGATTCATCCCTCTTGTATGTTCAATTGAACACAGTATGCATGTGTCAGTTTTGTGTGTGCCTTCATCTTCAGGGCGATGGTTGTGACAGTTCCCTTTGTAAGCAGGTAAGCAGCAGTGGTCACTGAATCTTTAGACTTTAGAGCTTGCTTTCCCTATAATCTCTAAGCAAACAAGCAACCGTCTTTCTGCTGATGATCATCTTCGCTATGCTCCATGCGGCAAGAGAGTGAGTCTGAAAGAAGGAGATACAGCTACAAGGCTCTTACTTAGGTGCCTGTTCTTTGCTTCTATTATCATGACAACTTCCTTCTTGAAGCTCTGGCCTTGGTCCTGAGAGCAACCACAGACAGTTGGCATTTTGATCCTTCTGGGTCTTGGGAGAAATGGATGGATAAGAAATGTACAACTCCGTCCTAAGCATTTTTACTCAGAAGTATGTCACACAGAGTTCAATGGGATTTACTCTCAAAGTAATAGTGCATAGCATTGCAGCTTAAGATACTTGATTCTCTTGGAAAAGCTCCCTTTCAATGCAATGGCACAGGTCATAGTCTTGGATTCCCATAAATAGCCAGAGATACCTACATATATTGTTACAGATCTGGAGTAACAGAGTGTGGGGGTGCAAGGGCACCCATAATTGCTAGAGTCCGTGAACGTTAGAAGTTAATAAAGGGGTAGAATTTAGCGGGTTTTTGTAGGATGAAGGAAATATGCCAGATGCTAGCTTTAAAATACAGGCCGAAACAGTTCTCCTGTTCAGGAGATCACTGATAGCGATGCCATTAAGAACATAAGGAGAATTAAGTGCCGGTCTATTAAAGAGCAATTGACCAGGCAGGTGCTGTCCTTCCCTCCCAGCTGTGTGTTAGTTAGCAGAAGAAATAGCACAGTTGGGAGAGGGAGGTTACAGGAAGTATGATGTCACACAGGAAAATTGTTTCCTTTTAAAAAACAGGTCTGAAGAAGGGGGGCGAGCAGGCAGAAGGTGAGGTGGTTTTTTTGGCAAGGTGTTCTGGGAACAAGAAGGAGGAACTGGGGGAGAGCTCCATTCAATGCTGGTTAGAGGAGGCTGCACTGAGAAACCAGAGGCCATGACTGGCTGCTGATTTGGACCCCAGCTTACTGAATAATGATAATGATAATGATAATGATAATAATAATTTATTATTTATACCCCACCCATCTGGCTGAGTCTCCCCAGCCACTCTGGGCGGCTCCCAATCAAATGTTAAAAACAGTACAGCATTAAATATTAAAAACTTCCCTAAACTGAAGCAATGGGAGGAGCCATGAGGGACACTCTTGCAGCATAATGTTCTGTGCCCCCTCCACTGAAGGCTTTAGGAATAAATTTGTGTAAAATAAATCATATTTCTCAAAGACACCAGTCTCCACTGTGCCTCAATTTCCCAATGGAAACACAACCCTGAGTGTGTGCCTGGAACCCCCTGGAATCTTGCTACCGCTTGGCAAGAAGGAGAAACACACACAGTGGAAACGGTATTAACTATGGACTAAGGCAGAGGCTTTTAAACTGTGGCCGCCAGCCTAGCACCCATAAATCTTCACGTAGTCGCAGTTGGAGTCAAATAGTAGCAAAATGTGCCTGGTGTCTGGCTCATTTCTAACACTGCACAGAGTATATATATACCAGCAAATTCACTGAACCACAACTGAGAGAACCAAGTTGCTCTTTGGAATGCCCTTTCAGTGCTGTTGCTAGAACTTGGGATGTGTCGAGTCCAGCAGCAGGAATCAAATCTAGAACATAAACTTTGTGTCGCAAAGCATGATAAGAGTGCTGAATTTTAGTACACAGAAGCAGAGCTACAAGGAGGAGGTTTTGTACCCAGGGCAAACCCCTGGATTTCTAGTTTGCTGGTGGTGCTATTGTGGCAAGACATCAGTTCCATGTCACATGTTCCCGCTATGTGGCTGTGCTATATTTTAGTTAAGGGAGCTGTATTTTAGTTAAGAAAAGAGAATGGTGATTCTATCAGGGAGCTGCCCCCATCAAGAAATACTACCAAAAGCCTCTGTTTTAAGTAGGTTCTAGGTGGCTCCACTGAAGCCTGCCTTTCATAGTATGGAACATGTTATGTATTCGGTGGTCTGTGTTTGCCTGAGCTGGAGTCTGGACTAAGGATTCTGAGCCCCACTGTTTTTATTCGATACATGATATCCAATCACAGAACATTTCAGGATTTGGGCCTCTGCCATTGGCCCTTAAACTCTGAGTCATGATTTGCAGCTTGGAAGTTTAGACAGCCAATCACGTTGGGAGTGGGAGTGTCCCAGGCCTTCAGAAATGTATATAAGCAGTTGCTTTACCCCTGTTGTCCAGTTCTGTTAGTTCAATAAAGGTTCTTGCTGTTATCACTGTGTCTTGCCTTGTGGGAACCCACCTACACCTCAGAACACAAATTGCTTTTGAATTTAGCGGTCTCAGATATGGAATGAGGAATTGTCCTCGCTGTGGTCATTGCCTCAGGACACAGGCCTTGCAGGCTCCAGACCAGTGTTCACTCACACAGACACCTCAGTGACTTGATCCACTCCACTCCATGTGTTTCTGAGGGAAGGGTAAGCAAGAAAAGAAAAGGACTAGTTCAAAAAGAGAGCGACTAGGGAAGAAAGAGAGAACAGAGCTGGAGATGCATGCAGCACACTTCTGAGTCATCTGGACCTCCTGGCACAGCCTCAGCTGGACAAGCTTATGGGTTGATCCATGGCATGATGTAATCCCCCCAGTCCAGCTCTGATTTTCCCTCTACCCCTCCTCTTGCCTTGGGATGGCCCTGCATCTGGTGCATGTTGGGGGAGCGGGTGTTTTGATTTCCTGCTGAGATATGTGGAGATTTGCTGGCTCTTCCTTAGTAGCTGCTTATGTTTTGTATCACTTCAGTGAAAGGATGCTCTCCAGCCAGGATGCAGAACAGCTGGACATGGCTTGGTCAGGCTTCAAGCCAGCTGCTTGTACAGTGTGCAAACTGTGGTTTCTCCTCTAAAGTACAGATACACAGATAGTCTGTTTCCATCTAATTCCTGCTGGAAGAGGCGTGTGACCTTTTCTTATCTGACAGTAAGACGGCAATATTCTCCCACATGCACACACATATTCAGAAGGATCCTTGTCCTTGCATCGCCTGGTAAATCTGCCCCTTGTGCATGCTTGTGTAGCTCACATCTTCATCTGGACTAGGAGTAAAGGACTGTCAACCTAGAACAGGAAGAGAAACTTTTCTATTGGCAGAGTTCATAGAATCATAGAATCATAGAATCATAGAGTTGGAAGAGACCACAAGGGCCATTGAGTCCAACCCCCTGCCAAGCAGGAAACACCATCAGAGCACTCCTGACATATGGTTGTCAAGCCTCTGCTTAAAGACCTCCAAAGAAGGAGACTCCACCACACTCCTTGGCAGCAAATTCCACTGTCGAACAGCTCTTACTTAGAGTTGAAGGTGACATCATCATAATAATAATAATAATAATAATAATAATAATAATAATACCACCCCACCCATCTGCCTGGGTTTCCCCAGCCACTCTGGGTGGCTTACAGCTTATATAAAATATAATAAAACATCAAACATAAAAAACTTCCTGTTACAGGGCTGCCTTCAGATGTCTTCTAAACGTTATGTGGTTCTTTATCTCCTTGACATCTGAAGGGAGGGCGTTCCACGGGGAGGGTACCACTACCAAGAAGGCCTTCTCTGTAGAGAATACCAAGAAGGTATTCTCTGAGAGAATAACCAGAGTTTGCACAGAATGACCCTTCTCTTTGGTTTTCCCTGGTATTCTATAAATCAGCAGAGGAATGGTGAGCCTCCTGCCCCACCAGCCAATAGTGAGGGACGGGGTGGTAGTCCCAGAATATACAGTCAGATACAAGCCAACAAGCCCTTAGAAAGGCCTCTTTAAGAATCCTTCTGGCTAAAACATGTTTCTGCTGAACATGAGCCAGGGCCTTTGAGTCATTGCTTTAGTTACACAGCCTGGTCCTTCCATAGCTAGGCCAGAGAGAGTGGGGAGAACCACACCTGTAAGTAAAAGAGCCAGGAATAGTAACGATAATAATAGCAAGTCTGAAACTCCAAAATGTAATCTCAGGAAAATTCAGAAGCAAGTTAGAAGAGAAAGGGAGGACATGCTAATGCAGATCTTCCAAGTGTCCACATTTTTCAGGGACAGACCTAGATTTATAGAAGCCACCCCAGTTTCTGATAATAATAGAATAGGATGTCGCTATTTTCACTGGAGAAATGCTCGAGGGTATGCGAATGAGACCAAGAGTCAAACCTCACAAAATTGGTGTGTCAACTACTCCTTGGAGATAACTTTCCATCTAGGTCTTGATCAAAGCAGTAGCTCCTATTATCCAAGTCAGATCATTTCCAAAACTCCATTCAGACCCTGCAGAGAACAACCCTAAGAAAAGCAGTCAATTGAAAGGACGCGGGTGGCGCTGTGGTCTAAACCGCTGAGCCTCTTGGGCTTGCTGATCAGAAGGTCAACAGTTCGAATCCCCACAACGGGGTGAGCTCCCGTTGCTCTGTCTCAGCTCCTGCCAACCTAGCAGTTCGAAAGCACACTAGTGCAAGTAGATAAATAGGTATTGCTGCAGTGGGAAGGTAAATGGTGTTTCTGTGCACTCTGGTTTCCGTCACAGTGTTCCGTTGTGCCAGAAGAAGTTTAGTCATGCTGGCCACATGACCTGGAAACCTGTCTGTGGACAAACACCTTCTCCCTTGGCCTGAAAGCGAGATGAACGCTGCAACCCCATAGTCACCTTTGACTGGACTTAACCATCCAGGGGTCCTTTGCCTTTACCTTTACCTGAAGCAAAACATCAGAAGAATGCAGACATCTTTTGGAGCATCAGAGAGAAGCAAAGATGCAGGAGCATTGATGTGGGGCAAAACAGAAGAGCATTGAGGTAATCCTGTGCATGCCTACTTGGAAGAGTAAGCCCCATTAAACACAGTGGCACTTACTTAGCAGTAGACGCAGATGGAGCTAGGCCCAGAAGGAAACAACAAAACGGTTGATAGGCCTGGGATGACCAGTAGCAGGCTTGAGGGAGAGAAGCCAAGACTTACGTGTAAAGGAGGTGGGTGAGGAAATGACTTGACCAGACTCAAGTTCTGGCTATGGTTGTGGAAGGTCAGCACTGTGGACCCATAGAACTTGGTCCAACTTTTGTTTATGTTGTATAAGCACTGTATAACAGGGGGACAAAATGGCTTGAATATTCATATAGGTGTGCAGACTAGAATATTGTTGCATGCAGACAGTTAACATTTTTCCAGGGACTCAAATGGATCTTTGGCTTCATTTCAGAGGTTGTATGCTTCGTGTGTGTGAGAAAGAGAGCGAGAGAGAGAGAGTTAGAGTTTCAACTTATTGCTGGGAGATTAAAGAAAATATGTTCAAGTAGCTTTGAAACAGCTGTCAGAGCCTACTCAAGCATATAGTTTTGATATGGTGCAGTCCTCTGATTGGATTAAACCATTACAGAATGCTTGTTTGGAAGTATCCCTTTGTCAATATGTTCCTGCATAGGGCAGCTTTTACATCAGGAGTGAGGAACCTGTGACCAGGAAGATGTTGAATTCCAACTCCTGTTAACCAAAGTTAGCATGGCCAGTGAGCAGGGATTATGTGAGTTGTTGCTGAACAACAACTAGAGAGCCATAAGTTCTCTAGTCTCATTTTACATGTTAGGAAGAAGGTTGAGGGGTTTTCCCCCCTGACTTGTACGCAATTGATTTGGAAAGATCCTAACTTGGTAGTCCTTTCAAAGAAGCCATTCCTAATATGCATCCTGAGATGCCACCACCCTGTGAAAGGACTGTACCATTTCAGGGACAATCCATTTGACAGTCAGTCTGCTATATGGTCCCATACAAAAGGTTGCTACAAACTTTTGATACCCTTTTGGACAGTGACAAAGTCCATTACCCCCACCTCAGGAAGTCCATTACCCCCACCTTGATGAATTTGACAGTGATATCTTGAGAGGCGGCCAAACCTATGCCCCAAAATGGGTGCAATCACACCCAAGTCATGTTTTGTTTCCCATCAGCACCATGGTTCCTTCAAGAGCCCATCCCCAGTAAGCCATCACCAGGCTGGTCTCACTAGGAGATGAACTGGTGTTAATTCAGGAATTTCCAGGTTTGTTCAGATTCTAACCCTCTACTGACTCTAGGGGTTTGGTTGGCCTTGCCCCTCCCCCAACCTATAACAATACTTCTTTCTAAAAAGAAAGAAAGAAAAAGCCCTTGCATTTTCTTCTTTTTTCTTCTCTGCTTGGTCACATGGGCCAGCACACTCAATCAGTGGCCACAGAGTGAATGGGATTAGCAGTGGCTACACATGGATGTCAATGAACGTGAATATATTTTGCTCTGCCAAAAATAGGTGAGTAGGTTGGGCTCAGCTCTGCTAAAAGGTACTTGGCTTTGGCTGGAAAATACGCAGCAGATAATAATAATAATAATAATAATAATAATAATAATAATAATAATAATAAATTATTTATACCCCACCCATCTGGATGGGTTTCTCCAGCCACTCTGGGCGGCTTCCAACAAAATATTAAAATGCAAGTCTATTAAACATTAAAAGCTTCCCTAAACAGGGGTGCCTTCCGATGATTAAAGTAGGGGCAGATTTATATAGGGAACTGAAACATTTGCTAAGGCCAGTGAACTCAAAATTGAACAAATTATCATCAATACACATTGTGAAAGGTTGGCATGAAGGATATTTGCTGCAGTGTTGACAATACACGCTGTTGATTTCTTACTTTGCCGGTGACTGCATCTCCTTTTTAGCAAATTTAAATTAACCAAGGACTATTTGATTACAAGCTCTTGTGTTTGTGACAATTTTCTGACAATTTATAATGAAATGGGTTTGTTTTGTAAAGAAACAAGTCAAGAAAGTGTTTCTGCAGTTCTCATTGAATGATGCTAAAAGAGTAGTAAAAACACACATAAAAACATATACTTGTTGATATATGTGCTTTTCTCTGTCAAGAGTGGCCTGGTGGAACTACTATTTACACTTGATCGTGTTGAGAAATATTGAAACAGAAATTGGTGGCTTGTAAAAGTAACACCCCCAGCTGAATATAGGGGATTCTGATCTGAATTCTTTTCTTGTTGAATTTGTTGACAGTAACAGAGCTGGCCAATAAAGCGAGATGAGCACCGCAACCCCAGAGTCGGTCATGACTGGACCTAATGGTCAGGGGTCCCTTTACCTTTACCTTTAACAGAGCTGGCTACAATAGCTTCCCACCCTATCCCTCTACTGACTGCAGGTTTTCAAAATATTGTTCCTGCTGATCTTCATTTTGGTTGAGCCCTGCCAGTGGGCTGAACCCACATTCAACAGCAGACCTGCCTGCAGGCTTCAAGCCTTCTTTGGCACAAAGAAGAACCTTCACTTTCCCTGGTTTCTTCACTTCTTATTGCTCAACTTGAATGTGATGGCAAAAAATGTCATTTTTAAAGCTAAGAGTTAAACGTTAATCACCTCTCTGATTGCAGGGCACAGGCTTTCCATTGGTTACTGGCATCAGGTCAGAATTCTACATTCTGAGCGAAAGCGCTTGGAAAACACCCGTGATGCCTGAAGGCATAGAGGTACACCTCCTGCCAACAAGCTCCCAGAGAGCTCCTTGCCTGCCATGGTGCCTAGACATATCACATCACTGAAACCATGAGCAGTCTAGCAGCTGGTGAGATCCTGCCCAGTCTGCTAATTACATCACCATCCTGCTGAAAGCAACTCTTTTGTAGTCCTGAAGATTTTTCCAGCTTGGCTTTAAGATGATTTAGATGAAAAGGGATTTTGCATTTGGGTTGATCGTATATAGTAGGTCTTCCTTATCTTGGGACATTTTGAGAAATCAGCACTATCCCTTTCATAAAGAACCAAAGAAAGGTCGCCATCAGTTGTGTCACCTGATCGACTGCAATCTTGTTTTGCTTTTCACAAGTGTGATCTTCAGGGCCTCAGCACCTACACAATGTGGGGAATTGTTCTTGGCCTTGTTCTGCAGGTTATTGAAGAATCCCACAGAAGATCACTTTCTTTCTTATGGATTTAGTATTGGGGATTGGTAAGGAAGAAGCCATTTTGGATCATTTTGGCTGGGTGTAAGAACATCCTAAGAGGATGGAAATCAGAATGAAAGCTCACATGGAGTGGCCTCAGAATTAACAGAAAGCTCAGTGCGATAAAAGAGTAAGGACAGAACCTCTGGCGCTGGAAGAGAAATTTTGGTAAACTGTACAAAAGGGGGGGAATTAGACTGTATCTGGCAATCTGTGCCCTAGCATTCTTTATCAACATAGGATTCAGCTGGTGGTAAATGAGCAAATAATTATCATAGTCTGCAAAAAATAGAGCACCATTTTGGGTGGAAGTAGAAGCCTTTGAAGACGAATTGAGCCACAGTTCTAATGTTAGTGAGGTGATACAACCTGGGTTGGAGCCTATGCTGCTGGCAGTGGTGGTTTAAATTTAGAGCAATAGGACTTGGCTCCAAAATGATGTGATGTTTGGCAGGTTTTAGAAGGAAAAAGAATAGACCAAAAACAGGTTTTGAGCCATTCCAAGAGAGTTCCATGCCAACTCAGGGGAGTTACCCCTACGAGCTACTGCCCAGAAGAAATTAGCATGAGCACACAGTATTGTGGAATTTGTATACATAAGTGGCTTCATGTGTGAGAATCTTAAGCTGTACATGTATGATTCCAGCACAGGCGCTTCAAAATCCAAAGGGCCAAATTACAAGGCCAAAGACAGGCCAGTGGTTGGGCTCTGGAGCAGGCAGATGGTTTTGGAAGAGGCAGACAAATTTCTGGGTGAGGTTAAGGCAAGTCAGTTTAGCAACTTCTCTTAATGGTAAGCTTATCAGTCTGAGGAGTTCTTAGAATTCTGTATGGAAGGTCAGGTGAGTCCTGATTGGCTTGTCAGATCAGCTGATTCACTTCCTGTTGATTGGACTCAATGGCCCCTTTGATGTATTAAACACTGCTCCAGAATCGTTTTGGAATATTTTATGCATCCACTGCTAACACGTCCTTTTGTATCAATGGATAGCGTGCTGTATGCATTGACAACATGTTCCACCAGGTTATATGCCTACTTACTTTTTCTTTTAATACTAAGCATTCCAGTTCCACAGCCTTGGCTTGGAATTTTGGAATTAGCATAAAGATTGGCTTGGCTTCTGGAATTAGTACAGAAATTCTTATAGTAAGGCACTGGGATGTGTGTCTCAAACTCAGGCCTCCCCTGCGGCAGCCAATCTCCATAACTTTACTTATTCTGCTAGAATTCAGAACTTTGAACACCCCTCATAGAAGGGTCCTCAAATTACAAATTGTAATTTGTTGAGCACTCTGAACAAATTACAATTCTCAGGATTCTTTGGGGGAGACCACATCTGTTAAAGTGCTTTAAATGGGTGGTGTATACGTAACCCAGGAATAAGCCCAGGGCAGGTGTAGGGAACTTCTGGCCCTCCAGATGAGCTGAACTACAACTCCCATCATCCTTGGCCATTGGCCATGCTTACTGGGTTTGATGGGAATGGTAGTTCAGCAGCATCTGGAAGGCTAATACTTCCCCACATCTAAACTAGGGTTAAGGACCAACATGAATACTAACTCTTCCACATAATTATTGTGAACAGGAATACTAAGCTCCAAAAGTAATCTTAATGGTGGGGGCATACTGTTGCTCCCTTCCCAATCGTGATGATGATGTTGAAAAAAGAAATTGGGAAAATAGCCAAAGGAGCAGCATTGACTGATAACAATTAGTCATAGAGCCAACTAGAGGGGAAGTGGTCCTTTGATTATTTTATTTATTATTAAATTGTTAAACTAAATTTAGGCTGCTCCCCTAATCCCACTTACATGGGAATATGCCCCATTGAATGCAACTGGAATTCTGAGAAGACATGGTTAGGATCGCATCAATCTTGAATAGTCTCCAGGTGTGATATGGTAGGAAACCTCTTGGGTATTTAGTATATATGGAAGTGGAAAATTGTTCAAAAAGTCCAAAAGAACCACATTTAATTTCAACAGAGGAAATTTATCAAATAAAATAAAATAATGAGCAGATCTTTTTAAAGGAATGTAAAAGCGGGGGGAGCAGGGTCTAGTCTCTTCAGGAAGCTTGGATGCTATTGAAAACAAGTATAATAGAAACTGAGGTAAAATAAATACCACAGACTAGGAAAGGTACAGAGAAACCCAAGAGGATGTCTGCATGGTTAACAGGCAAAGTTGAGCTGTTAAAAGCACAAAATATTTCTTTTTAAAAGCTGAAGTCTTGCCCATGTGAAGCAAATAAAAAGAAGCATCTACTCTGGCAAAAACAAATGTAAGTTGAGAATAAGGTAAAAATAACTTGAGGGGCAGATTGTAACAACTTTAACACAAACACTAAAAATTTATTTGAATATATCAGGAGCAGGAAAATTGCCAGGGAGGACAAAGCAATGAAAGAATCCTCATGGGAGGGGAGAGACAGTAGAAAAGTAACTTCTTCTTCTTCTTCTTTTGCTTCAGAAGGTATTGGACTGATACTCACCACCTAAATCAGATTTTTGTCAGAGAAGACAAAGTCCTCTCTCAAACAGAGGTAAAAGGGGAAGAAATATTTCCAGGCCTAATTACCAAATTTTATAAAGTCGCTGGGTAGAATTCAACATTGTGGTAATACGATCGTTCTATCAATGCAAGGATTTCTGCCTGCCAAATGGAACAATCTCCTGTCACCACCCCCTGCATGCTGTTCTCCCGACCCTCCAGCGCAGATTTAGGGAAGGTGTCTGCATACCCCCCCCAAGTGTCCCAATTTTCCAAGGACAATCCTAGAATTACAAAAGCCATCCCAGCTTCTGATTCAATCTCAGAATGTCCCTATTTCCTCTAGCAGTGCTGCCACCACCAAGCTTGGGGAGGAAGATGAGCTGGTGCTTGTTCCAAGTGAGTTCTCCAGAACTCTCCATCAGGCAAGATGGTACACAAAAGAAGGAAAACAAACAAAATGGTGAACCAAAAAGTAGAAAAACCGAGCTGAATTTTGTAGCCATGAGGTCTGACTAAAAATTGAGCCTAAGGTCCTGTGCACATTTGAGCATTCTTTAGCTAATAATTCATAATTTCCCCCATTCAAGTAAGACTAGAGGAGTCCATACCTACACACCTTTGAATGTGTATGTGAAGAACAATTTCCCCATTCATACCAGTAGATGTTCCCTTTTGTGTTTGCACCTTTCTAATCTGTTGATTCTATTATGATGATTAAGTACTGATAGGAAATGTGTGCAGTTAGCTTTGTGTGTACCTTGTTTTCTTTTTAAAAAAAAAACTCCTTCTGGAGGAAGTGCATAAAAGCATACAGTCAGGCAGTTTGCTAGTGCTGTTATCTGGTTTTGTGAAAATCTGAAAGCTCAAAAGAAAAGAAAACACCTTTGTTCAGGAGTGTGCTGGAAATAGTTGCAATCCCTGGCAGAAAAGAAATCAAAGCATTGATGAAATAGTGGGCATGGAGAGGGGAATAGCAGAAAGTAATGATTGATCCACCCATCCCAAAATACCTCCCCAAAAATAGTCTGCAACCCTGAGTGAAGTGGTTTAGAACCTGATTTACCCCAATTTATTGAACTATCCAAAATTTGTGGGAGGAAATAATTGAGATTGGTGTTGTTTGAAGGTCATGTTATTTCATGTGGACAATGCAAATTAAATGAGACCTCAAACAACTGCAAACACAAATTAAACTTTCTGGGTGATCAAGACCTAAATCAGAGATTAAAGGTGAAATCCCTCCCAGTGAAGTCCCAGGTGCTGAGATGTCAGATTACAGTGGTACCTCGGGTTACATACGCTTCAGGTTGCATACGCTTCAGGTTACAGACTCCGCTAACCCAGAAATATTACCTCGGGTTAAGAACTTTGCTTCAGGATGAGAACAGAAATTGTGCTCCAGGAGCGCGGTGGCAGCAGGAGGCCCCATTAGCTAAAGTGGTGCTTCAGATTAAGAACAGTTTCAGGTTAAGTACGGACCTCCAGAACCAATTAAGTACTTAACCTGAGGTACCACTGTATATACTGGGATTCTGGGATGGAAAGGGAAAGATGGCTGTTGCCCACTTTCCTTTGCGAAAACAAAGCCTGTATTGTAACCCAGTTCTGTTCCACACTGTATACGAAACCATAGGTTCCTGGGCTGGCAGGGAGCAGGAGTACCGGTAAATAGAAATGTGGCAGCCTTTTATTTTAGCAAAGCCAGGGGTTAATTTTGGAAGATACACTGGGTAAAAAAAAAGTCGGTTCAACCCAAATACAGCAGTATTACCCAGTGGTTGTAATTCTCAGTCCTGCCAAGCTGTTTTCTTTGTATAATTTGAGAGTGTCAACAAATGCACAGATAGGGGTGCTTTGGTAATATAGGTTTGAACTGAAGACTCCTGAGCAAACATAGCTGCTAAACAGCAGGAAGCAGAGAGTACAAATAAACTGACAGTTCTCACAATGGGGAGGTGTAAGCAGCTGGGCCCACCAAGTGTCTGTACTGGGCCAGTGATAGATTTAAAATATTCATAGACTATCTGGAGTCTAGGGTGAGCAGGGAGAAAAATCTAGTTGTGGAGGGTTACAAATAATTCAGCATGGCTGGTGAACACCCAAGCAAACTGTCAAGAGCTTTCAAAAGACTTCTCCAAATCTGAATGGGCAAGAGGGCAAGTGATACATTTTGAGAGACAAACCTCCCCTCCTGAGCTGAACATATACAGTACGTTGATAGGATGTGAACTCACTGTGACGATCCAGGAAAGAGATATTGTGACCAGAGGGGATAGTGCAACGAGAACATAAATCAAATGTGCAGCAGCTGTGAAAATGGCATTATATTTAATGTTAGGGATGATTAAGAAAGGCAGGTCTTCTAATACCGAGCTAAAGCCCTTCACCTATCCAGCTGGTCTGTATTTGAATTAAGATGTTAGACTAAATGAATCTTTTGTGGACTCCTGCTCAAACCAAACTACAAGGATTGGATGTAGTTTAGCCCCTTGGAATACTGATATAGACAACTATAGATAATTAATAATGCAACCCTATACCAATCTATCAGGGCTAAGTGCCTCTAAACATGTATAGAATGGTGCTCTGTGTTCTTATGGTAGTTGCCAGACTTTTTTCAATGAATCCAGGGACACTTTTTAACTTCAATTGATTTTGTATGGGGACTGATTTGTAAATCCGGGGACTGTCCCCAGGAAACGGGGATGTCTGGTAACCTTATTATGGCATCAGAAATGCCATGATGAATTAGATCCATACTGTATCCCATTTTCAACCATTCTCAAGTCAGTCTTTCTTCTAATGCCTGCCGACTGGTACTGTGAAATGGGAGGGGATTGCTTAACCTTCAGCAACAGAAAATAATGAAATACATTTTGTACAGATGTTCTGTTATTTGTGTATATCAAGTTTTGTGGCTCATTCTGAATTATTGGCCATAGATACTTGTGGCAAGCCATGTGCACAGACATTCACTGCCATTAAAAAAAAAAAAAAGCTTAAATCTGTGGTTTTATAATAAGGAAAATGCTGTTACATTCCTCTAGTTATTCACTTGTGGTCCAAATTGAAAACAATTCTTGGAACTGATCACAAACCTTGGGCACAATGCCAGCAAAGGAGCTTTTTTTCCTCTCCAATAGTATTTGGTATCAGTTTCCCAGCCTGTCCCCTCCCCCTACTAGAACTTGTTCAAGTCTGCAGATAGATATTTTAACCTCCTAGTCACCCAAAGTGGTCACAGAAATAGTGCTACCTATCAAGGTGAGCATTGCTATCATAAGTAGCTATCTGTCTCAATATGTACCTATCTGCATATTTAAGATATTCAGTGGAAGGTCTCCTGTAGTTGCCCCCACCATCTGAGGGGAGGCTGGTGGTTACAAGAGAGAGGCCCTTCTTCTACATCTATGCATACAAATCAAGATTGGGGAACCTGTGGCCCTCCAGATGTTGTTGGACTTCAGTTCCCATCAACATTGGCCATTGGTCATCCTGGCTGGGGCAGATGGAAATGGAATCAAATGATATATGGAGAGCCACAGTGTCCCCATCCCTGATTTATATGTAGAAATGTAGAATTAGACATAATTAATTTACTTGGAACTACATCTCACCATAGTGGGGAAGACAGTGACCAAATGAGCGGTCTTCTCATTCCGTCAGACGCCAACTTCAGTTTCTCTGTTCTCCTTTCTTATGGGTCTTTATGTTTAAATGGGATGTCAATTCTATTTGCACAATTAATGTCACATCTTATTTGGCCCCACTGGCTTGCAGTGCAACACTCACCCCCTTGCAAATTCAAATGTCCCAGACAATGAACCCTGAAGTCCTTCTGAATATTCTGCGTTCTGTGCTTCAAACTTTGAAAGGTTCATCCTCAGCAGAGCCTGACTATTCTTTGAAGTTTGGCCTCCTTCCATATAATCTCTTCCTAGCTATAAAAGTACTTCCAATGTTTGGAAGCCTGTCCAAAGGCCAGTTGCAGTTAGAGAAACATGCAGAGCAAGACAGATTACAAGGCTGTGGTAGAATTAAGTCCTGCCAGGGCTATACTAGCAGGTATGGTTTCTATACCTGTATGAAGACGTGAATTCCCATTGAGGGAAATGAGTGCTAAGATCTGGAGGGAAGCAAAGCAAACAACAACAAAAACCCATCCACACATAAAGGTTAAAAAAAGGTATTGGGGTCTTTCAGCATTCCTTCCCCATGAATGATAGGGATTAAAATGTTGTGCTTCTTTTTCATGACTTGGTTATTCTGGCCACAACCTTTTGATGTGGTTTATGTTGTGTGTCTGTGTGATCTTGACATCATTATGAATCCTGTCAGTTTCTTTTTCCAGTGTGGACACAGGCTAGTCTTTGTCTACCACAGATAGAGCTGGAAAACCCAAATGAGCTGTTTCTTTGGTCTCTAAGGGCCAAACTGTATGTTATCTGCACAAAATGTGTGTAACTAGATCCTGACATAAATGTCTTTTCTTTTTTTAAGCTTGGAAAGTTGCTTTGAGAGGGGCCTATTGAGAAGTAGTGGTGGAAAACAACCTCTTTCCTCTCTGCCACTTCCCTTATCCACATTGCCCGCTTTCCCAGTGAATCTGAGAGGATATGAAGCAAGGAAAGGCTTAGCCTTATTTATCTGTTCTCAGTGAACCCCTCACAAAGTGGGCTTTTCAAGGACTGTCAGTTTGTTTGCCTCTAACATGAGCTTGGTCCTTAGCATTCAGAACTACTCACAAAATCTTCTAGTCCACAACCGCTACCTGAAGATTCAAGTCACAACCATCAGTCAGAGATATAAAATAATTCCTTTTTATCATTAAACCTATACCTCAGGTTATATGAAGAAAGGATTACAGAGTTTCTTCTGGGATCAATATAGTGCTTTACAGTTTTGTAAACTGTGCTCCTCAAATGAGTATTTTATATTTTGAGATAGTTTATGGCAGGGCTTGTTTTTCAGCTGGAACTCAGTTCTGATACCTCCCAGGTTGGGGGCCATTGCCGTTCTAAGAGAATGAGGGAGGTGTTCATGGTGAGTTCTGAGACCTCTTTTTCTTGAAAAATAGCACTGGTTTAGGGACAACATCAGAACTCAGCTCTGGCAACATTATGGGCTTCAGACTGTTGCTGCAGAGCCAGATTACACATTATTTAATAATAGCCCAGAAGGTAGCAGCATTATCTAACAGATGTAATGGGTTGCTGAGTACTCTACTACTGTATTTGCTCCCTATTTATCAGGTTCAGGAGCTTACGTAGACTTGACTTCCTTAGGGACAATTGCAGGGAACACAGTATTCTTTTGTTTTGGTAATATCTGGGCTTATTTACACAAATAGAAGTCAAACTTAGGTGAAGGGATATCACACAATATCCTTCCCATAAGCCAGAGCTTTCCCAACTGTGTGTCACGACATGTTAGGGTATCGGTTGCAGTGTGTATGTGTGTCGCTCGAACACTCCTCTCAGGGCTGGAAAGGGTCCAGTTTAAACTCCGGTTTGCTAGTAAAACTGAATTACTGTGTCGCGAAATGATACATGTCCAAAAAGTGTGTCGCCAACTTGAAAAGTTTGGAAAGCTCTACTATCAGCAGACAGTAGATGCCCTGCTGCATGTCAGATCCCAGAGGTGCACCCCAATATACTTTTAGCCACCAGCCACTGTCTTTCCACCTAATGCTAAACTAATACAGTCTCTTATGCCCCAACCCCTTTTCTGCGAGGTAGGGGAGTGAGGAGCCATCTTCCTAGCTGAAGGCTTTCCTGTTCTAGGGATGGTCAATAAACCATCTCTCTAACAATTAGTTTCTATAAAGAGATATCCGCCACCCATGCTTGGCATTCACCTTTAATTTCTTAACAGAAAGTGTGGCTATAACAACACAAGCACTGACCATTAAGGGAGCACTAATATCCTGGCCGCTTAACAATCTGGTCTAACTCCCAGATTCATTCACAGCAGTCAGACAGTAAACTCACAGCGTGATGACTGACAGGGGCAGGCCAAGGAAGACATGATAGGAAGGGTAATGATGCATGCAAGGCAGAAGTGAGGAACCCCTGGCTGAGGAGCACACAATCCATCAGCTCCCAGTTGGCCTGAGAGGACTCTGTCACTCGTATGTTTTTATTTAATTTATTTGTTCCTGTGTTTTAAATTTTGAAACCACCTTGGGTGCCTTGGCGGTATACAAATCTGATATATTGATGCAGATGAATCAACTGAGTCTAGAAGTTTAAGCCTTTGCTCTCTGTCCAAGAACATACATATTCCAAAGCAAAAGCCAGAGAATGATAAATATTTGGTACAACCCCAAGCAAGAAATCTCAATTGGCTTTCTCAGTGACAACCACAGCATGGGTTCTCTGATACACATTGAAGTACAAGAACTGCATGCATTGAGGTTTTTATTCTGGGAGTCAGAGAGAAGCGGAACATTGTCACATGCATCTAATATGAAATTTCTTCAGAAAGGAAGGGCTTGAAGTAAATTTACAGGGAATTCCCTGACAGTCTTTAGTTTATTACAGTTTAGTTGGTCACACTTAACAGAACCCAGCTGTGTTTCCAACAGAATTAGCCAGTCCTCTCTATTAACTACTTTGCTATAGCAACAAGCCCTTCTAGATACTGAGCCATGATTATTTGTAATTCTTTCAGAGAAAGAAACACATAGCCGGGATGAACCTTTAAGGGATCTGAGAAATTGAGAATTCCTTTTAAAAGTTTATGGGATTCAATATGGCATTTTGCTGCATGTTGACTTTTTTGCATAGACTCCCCGCCCCTCCCGCCAGATGTGACCATCTTTACCCAGTACTGGAGAGGCTCAGAGGTACAAAATCTGACAGCTAGCTGCAAACAAGTACTTGCTAGGGAGCCCCAAGAGAATTGCTGCTTCAGCAACAGCCTGGCTCAGACTGAGGCTCCACCCTTTCTGGCTCTCAGCCAGGCCTTGATCCACAAGCACCTACACAGGCCACCTCCCCCTCCTAAGTAGTCACACACTAGGGGGAGTCTCATGTTGCCCTTTTCAGAAGATATGGGGAAAGAGCTTCTTTTGGACTTGCCCACCCTCCTTCACTTCTTTATCTTAAGTGTGTCCTGAGTCCTGCTGTTGTATTAGTGGGGTTTTTATGCTGGTGCTAGCTTCACCTTATGAGGATGCAGTGAATCTAGATGACTAGAATCAGATCTGAAGCCCAAAGGTATTGTTTAGACCAACAGTTCTATTCCCTTTTGGTTGCATGGCTATTTATGCATGCTTGCACCAATTAGTGCATTTGGGAGTCTTTTTTTTTACTGTTCTCCTCCTGCTGCAGACCAAATGCTTCTGGGGCAGTGCAGGTAGTGGTAGACCACCCTCAGTGTGATTTATTTTTTTAACAGATTACTCCCAATGCATAAAACATTTACCCTAATATAGTATTGTTGCTGGTTGAAATCTTACGAGATTGCATTACCAAAGAGTAAGTGATTTATGGATTGCAGCCTAGCCCTCTGACTCTTAAGCATTTCCAGGCTCATACGACCACAACGCAAATGTGAAACTTGTGCACCCTCACACTAAGCATTTTTTGTTGTTGGTGGAGCAAGTCAGATTTGGACCAGGAGAGCGATTTTTGAAAACATGTCCTTAAGCAAAAGAAATGGAATGTGACTTGGAAAAGCCAGGCTTAGACTACTTGCTAATTATTATGAACTGGCCAGCCGACAACCTTTTCAGAAGTACAATCTCATGGGCCTGGAGGAGAGTTTGGAATTGCTCAAGAGAGATTTCCAACATCTTGTTAGCTGATTAGTAGATCCACATTAGCCGTGTGGCTTGGTTCCCACTCCCACACATGGTGCATGACTCAAAGGGGGCAGACTGATGGGCCTTGGGGAGGCCAAGGTCCTCCAGTAGGAAAAGAAGTAGTGTGTGTGTGTGTGTGTTTGGCATAAATACAACATTCGCCAATGACAACTTTCCAGCAGATCCCTGAATCCAGGGTGTATATGGGACTGTTACTAGTCTACTGCCTCCATCCAACACCCAAGGACCTCCTGAATTCGCTGCTTTCCTGTTTCTCTGTAATGAAATTTGAACCACATGGCGGGAGGGGGAGGCATACAGGAGTCTGGATAATTTTTATCTAGCAACCATCTCCTGTCATAGCCACACCATGAGAATGCAGGGAGGAACTGCATGAGCAACCACCCACCCATTCAGAGCACACAGGCGCACGAAATCAAGCTTTTTGTCTTCCTAGCTTGAGTAGTTTGCATCCCTGCTTCATGGGGCCCACCCCGCAGGATGCCCACCGATTTCACTCACTCCTGTGTTCCATGGCACAAAGGATGCAGGTTGTCCTTTGGCAGCAAGATTAACAGCACTCAGGGTCAAATGAACCTAATACGTGTGTGTATGTGTGGATAGATGATAGATAGATGATAGATAGATAGATAGATAGACCAGACTTCAGCCTCGATATCTGCAGAAACGAATGGCCCTGGTGACAAGCAGTCACACATTGCAGTCTGCAGGCAGGAGGTGCAACTCAGTGGCTCCCCAGCGCCTCTTGCTTTATGGCTCGACTTCCAGGAGCAGCATCTCGCGCATCCTGGAGATTTCGGGGCTGTGCAAGGGAGCTTTCATCCCAGGCAACCTCGCCGGGGCTCCTACCTCAGTCCTGACAAACCGCACGCGGAGCGACTGCTCCATTCTAGCCCTGCACTCCTCTTGATCTGCTCACCGAAACGGCTTCTCCGTTGGCAGGCTCTTCCCATTGGCCCTAGGTCTCTAGGAGCTGTCCAATAGGCTGATAGGTTTCTTATTGTTTCTTCAGAAGGCCTCTTTTGGGAGCAGGTTAACCCTTTGCAGGCGTTTCGATTGGCTGACTTCTCAGGGAGTTCACTTCTTCCGTTTTGTTTTCTCCGGCTGACCCCGCACCCCTCTGGCATTCTCCCCTAGTTTTCCTTTCGCTCCAGTGTGCATTATTTCCTTTGGATCCTTGCAGCAGCTACTTCCCATATACTGTCTAGACACAAATAAAATCAAAGCAGCCCCCTCCCCTGAAGACACATATCAGCCAGAACAAACCGTTCCCCACTTCTTTTAAATGCTTGCAAGGGATCTTTCCTCCCCCATTTTATATTCTCTCTCTTCCTTCTCTCTTCCAATGTTCATATATCACTCAAGGCATGGGGAGCCTCTGTTACACCCCAATTCAGATAGAAAGTGGATTCTCAAGTTTACACACATATTTCAAATTAAGTAAGGTTAATTAAAGTGCATGACTTTACCCAAAGAATCCTGGGAACTGAAGTTTTGTTAAATGTGCGAGGAATTGTAGCTCTGTGATGGGTAAACTACAGTTCCCAAAATTCTTTGGTAGGAAGCCATATGCTTTAAATTTATGGTGTGCACAGCCTAACCTGGAATTCTTTGTCACAGCTGGTTCTGTTCTAACAAAGACCAAAGCTATCATGTTTGTGAATCACCTTCGGAGACGCCTCTCACTGAGTACAGAGGGACCATATTTAGACTGTTATACTGCCTTTTGCTTATGTTACTGCACATAGCCCTTTTCGGGTGCCACAAACACATGGGAAGGGAAGGGGAAGCCTGTGTGAGCCACCTTCCTCCTGATTTCTTAACCTTCCCCATTATGTGGTGAGAGCCCCTCTGTCTGCACAGTTGTTACATGTGGGTGGGTGCTCTTTCAGATTTGATCACCCAAACCCCACTCTTTCCCTCTGCACATGCCTATGATGTCTGAAGAGGTTTACTGATCTTTCCATACATATACAGTACAGTGGTACCTTGGGTTACAGACGCTTCAGGTTACAGACTCTGCTAACCCAGAAATAGTACCTCGGGTTAAGAACTTTGCTTCAGGATGAGAACAGAAGCTAAAGTGGTACCTCAGGTTAAGAACAGTTTCAGGTTAAGAACGGACCTCCAGAACGAATTAAGTTCTTAACCCGAGGTACTACTGTAGTACTTACATGATGGACTATTAAATCTAGTTTATTTTATAGTCATTCTCTTTTCCCATCTAGAACGTGGAGAGAGATGTGTTGGCACATTCATCTCCTCCTCCCCCTTCTCCACAGCAAAGTCTGCTGGCAGTTCTGCATCTGGCAGTGGTGGGATTGCTGGTAGTAAGAGTGGCTTTTCCCCAGACTAACATAAGGACAGTTCACCTATTTGACTTGGCTCAATAGGATAAAGCTTGCATCATGCAAACGATTGTGCCATAATTAATTTAGATACTCTTAGGTAACTGGATATTAGAAAAACCACAAACATTCAAGGATGGTTCGCGCTTACAATTGATCTTTGTGAATCTGTCACTTAATCTTAAATGTAAACAAGGCCACTTTGGGCTGGCAGTTGACTCTTCACCTGAAATCTAGCACATTTTCAAAGAGTGCCAGCATGAATGATTGAAGTGTTCCTGTTGTGATACATCTGATGTCCTGCTCAGTCCTGTTGGCTGCAGGATTTGGGAGCCTCTGTGGGTAAGTGCCCCATGCCAAGTATTCCACTATCACTGACCCTTCACTGACCTTTGTCGCAGTTTGATTTGTACGGCCATCAAGATGGAGAAGGGAACACAAGCCAAGGCTGATGCTTGCCCTCTCCCACCATTGCTGGCTTGTTCAGAGAGGTCAGGCGAAAAGAGAAGGACAGCAAGGAGCAGAGGCAGGCAGGCTGAGAGGTTCCAGGTTTCGGCACTGGGCCTCCTTGCTGAGATGGGGACCCTGGCAAGTACCTGAGAATGCTGGCTCCTGATTCTGCTGCAACGCTCAAACTGTTTTTCAGGAGTTTTTGTGTGCCTGTGACACCCGTTGCGGCCCTTATGGGACCCAGCATTAGAAACTGTAAAACCATTGCTTTGGCAAAGTTCCTTTGCTGGAAGGAGGTTTGAATGAATATGAAGCTTCATTGCAGCATCTTTAAATGGACGGCGATGAGGGCCAAAGAGAACATATATTTTACATATCACTTTCCACTGTTAGATCTGAAAATTATTAACACATAGGAAGAAAATACTCCTCACTACTGACTCGTGAATATTTTTCTTCTCTGTTGGTTTTGATTATGTAAAAGTGCCCCTTTATCCCGCCCTTCATTTTTGCTGCTGGCAGAAAAGCAGGAATGTCAACCCCGGAGCCTTTTAGAAACTCAAGGATTCCAGAACTCAAGGAACGGGGCAGGATTCTTTTTTACAACTTTCCTGCAGAAGCAATATAAAAGAAAAAGAGTCTAGACTATTCTAAAGCATTTCCCCTCAGCCAGATCTGTATTTAGAGTATAGGTCATATTCAGGCACTCTTATACCACTTTAACAGTCATGGAATCCCTCCTGGAAACTGTAGTGCGATAAGGGTGCTGGGAATTGTAGCTCTGTTATGGGTCTTCTAACTAATGAAACTTCACAAGATACTTTGGGGGGGAGCCATGACTGTTAAAATGGCAATAAGAGTGCTGGAAATGTACTGTGTGCATTCAGATGTTGACCGGGCATCAGTAACTCTCTGAATAGGCCACAGCTGAGCAGTAGCGTTAGCCCCCTGATAAAGGCAAATGTGCTTTGGGCTGCAATCTTACGGCTGCTGACATGAAAGTAACTCATATTAAGCAGAGAAGAACTTACTTCTGGGTAAGTATGCGCAGGATTGTGTGCTGTCAAGGTTTGTTTAAAAGTGATGGGTGGAATTTGCAAAGGGGGATAGACTTCATTTATTGCAGGGGTCAGCAGGGCAGTTTGGTTATTTTAGATATTTTGCAACCGGAAGCAAAGGTAAATATGGCAACTCAAATCTCCATTCCACCGACAGAAGTTGAGTAGACTGGCAGCTGAATTTTGCGTCAAACTAGAGTTGCCATACGTCCGGAATTTCCTGGACACTGACAGGATCTGGCCATTGGAAACAGTGTCCGGGCAGAAATACCTAGCTTTAATGTTCATGAAAATCCAGATGTAAGGGAACCCATGTCGGAAGTTTAGATTTTTGCGAATTTCTTAAAAATAGCTCAAAAACTTCTTAGCTTCGAGAAAGAAAGAAAATACTCAACAACTTTTGTGTCCACAGCTCAAGGGAGCAGGCTAGCTATGGGGATGCAGGGCACTTTGCATGACACATACAGCTTTCTTCTCCCTACACCTGGCAGCTGCTCTCAGCAGCTGCTGCCTGAGGTGGATGCCTCACTCTGCCTAACAGTAGGACTGGTCATAAGGATTTTTATCTTTAAAATGACATTTCTGCTGGTATATACTCATTTGACTTGTTCATTATATTTTTATCTCCTATAAAATATAAGGAACCTAGAGTGGCTTGCAGAGTTCTCCTCACAACTCACAGATTCAGAAAAAAGCTTAGGGCAAAAATCGTTGTTAAAATATAATTTTTGCAACAGCTGAATATATATACCGTACCTCTTTCACATTCTGTATTTTCCATGCCACTGAAGGGTTTCAGGCACCCAACTTTGGATAACATCATTTCATTTTAGTAGAAAGAAAGTCTGCATATAATTCTACCAGACAGTCTTCAAGGGGTAATCATATTAGCAATGGAGGATAATTTTGCCCTGTGTTTTAAAGTGTGCGAACCAAATTAGCAGTTCCCAGACTTCTATGCAGATTGCTAACTGCATTCCAAAATTTTTGCTTGCCAAAAAATCATATTTCAAGGGGAAGGGCATGCAAAATCATTTCTTTTGGAGAAAATGTGCACAAAATGCATATTTTGGGGGAAGGCGCATAGAAAAAATGCAAAAAAAAAACTGCATAGAGAAATTTCTAATTTTGTGCACGTTTGTTTTACAATCCATGTTAACAGGACACAATCGACGTATGGAGACACTGACAGGGAATGAGAAAAAGCTGGTCCAGCCACCCCTGGGCTGTATATACCATCAGTTGCATTCTGTTCATCAGCTATCTGACAATCATGCTCTTAGCAAAATAAACATTCATGCTTCACTTACCCAATAAGAAAAAGGTCATATGTTAAGTCTCTTTGAACTTGCAGCACCAGTTGTGGATTGCAAGTGACATGTGTAGCAGTGAACAATCCACAGGCCTGGAAAATATCATTCAGGACCAAAGTGTATGAGGTTACACTTCGTGATCCATAACCTCCAACTGCATCTTTTTAAACAGGAACGGAGTCTGTTTTCCTTATAAGTGTTTTTCAGTGATGGTTGCTTAATTTGCCCTTATGCATGAGAATTTAGTGTGAAGTACACACAGTGGGTTTACATCCAATCCGGCACCAGCTCAAGGAAGCTCACTTGGTGCTCTCGTTGGACATAGTTTGTATCATAACACTAAATACCTTGTTCACATATGTAAAAGGGAAATACCTACTTTATTTTCTCAGGGCTGTTTCACAGTCTCATGTCTGCTTAAAGAAGCTAAACTATGCTTTGTCATGATGTCATCCGTTGGTTTGTGATTAGGCAGGAAACACAGAAATCATAGCTTGAAGTGAGTTTGCAGATTGTGGTTTGTCTAACGGTGAGTAGGGTGTCTCAACTGATGGTTTCAGTAGTTTCAGCTATCACACCACCTCGGGAAGCTGGTCTTCATGTAGCGGGGAGTGAATTTATGAAGCTGAGTGCTGAGAGGATAGAAAATAGAAGCAGCTCTAAAACCATGGCTTGCTTTTTGTACCTTTGGAAGCTCAGATAGTAGTTTGGGTCCTAAACAATGGTTAGCACAAGCCATGGTTTCACATGAAGTCAGAATTAAGTCATCATAAGAGTCAAATTACTGGGTCTGTGTGGAGCCTGCTCTACCATTAGGCAGAACAAGGTCACCACCTTATGCAGGAGATGCTGGGGGAGAGCAGTGGCAACTCTCTGGCTCCTCCTTCTCTCCTTCTGAACCTCCAGCCGTTTCCTTCTGCTATAAGACTGAGCTGTGTATGCCATATGAGCTGACCCAGCTCCCCTAGACTTGGTGTCTCAGATGCAGTGGAAGGTGCCATCTTGTCACTTAGTGTTGAGGCAAGTTCAGCTGCCATTCCACTCAGCCTCTGTCCATGAAATGAGGAGGGTGCGCCATCTTGTCCTTCATCTCAGGCAGCAAAATATATTGGGCTGACTTTGGGTCCCTTGGCATGTGTACTTGTTTTCAGTCATGTGTTCTCAAAAAGGCATGTCTGTCTATCTGATTCATGCTAAAAACACGTGTGAAGTAGCCATTGGATGGCAGAAAGCATGGACGTCCAAAAGTGAAATATTCATGGGCTAAGAACAAAGAGAGGACAGGAAGGGTAGAAATGTGGGAACAGGCTTACAGTAATCGTGAGGATCAGGTCGGAGGTGTGTTAACCAGGTTGCAAGACCCACATGCTGCCTGTCTCTTGTTAACACTGTCAGGCTGTCAGTTTCACGAGCACTAACATTCACCACAATTTTTTATTAAGGGAGCAAAGAATGGATGGAGGCATGCAGCTTCTTCTTTTTTGGAGTGTAAAAGAAACCTCAGCTGTGAAGCTGGCCTGTAGGGTGAGGGGGGTGCTCATTCCTTATTGAAAGCAGAGAAGGGAAATGCAGATGTCACAGCTGGAATTGGAGATTTATCTTGGCAGGCAGAGAAGGAAAAATATATATTTATTTAATAATAAAAAGTAAAAGAGAAAACTTAGAAGAATCCCCTCCCGGTTTGGCACAGTTGGCCAGCATGAGGAGAACCTCTGGTTTTCAAGCAGCCTTCGTCTCCTGGATTTGGGCTTTCGTCCAGTGGGATTGGCCTTTTGCTGGCTTCTTTTTGGAGTGAGTTTTAGTGTAGAAAGGTCAGGATGGGGAGAACTTATTTGAATCTGAAGCAGTAGGGGTGAGACTCTTTCCTGGATTTTTTTTCTTTTAAGGTGAAAAGACGGCACAACCCTGAGGAAAAGAAATGAAGAATTTGGCTTTCTCAAAGGAAAGGGGAAGCCCAAGCAACAGAGATGAGTTCACATTTGTATATTTTCAGCTTAACTCAGGGTTGGCCGGAGTGGGGCCTTTCTCATGTTGTTGGACTCCAACTCCCAGCAGCCCCAGCCAGCACAGCCTGCAGTCAAGGATGCTGGGAGTTGTAGGCTGCATACACACCATGTTTAAAGCACATTCCTCCACCCCAAGAATTTGGAGAACTGTAGTGTACCCCTCACAAGTCACCTATTCTCAGTGCCCTTAACAAATTACAGTTCAGGGGTGGGGGTGGCTTCCACGTACAGAAGCTGACTGGGCTGTAAGCTGAATTTTACTTCAACTCTGGCAGTGGGTTAGTACCACTTGAGGGTGGTTGAGGTGATGCATGACAGGCACATACATCTCTGACATCCAGCGGAGGGAAATGGCTCATGAGGAACTGCCACAGGGGTGGGGTAGGGCTGTTACTTCTGCCCCCATCACCTGCTGCTTGAGGTGCTTGCCTCACTCTGCCTCATGGTAAGGCCAGCCCTGCAATGGAGATTCACAAAGGCTTGGGTCGTGTCACTCAGGCAGCCTCAGCTCATCTTGTGGTGATGAGAACATGTGGTGGAAATATGTTTGGAAGACTCGGCCTATCATGCGTCTGTCACTGGGAGAGTGTCGTACCGCAGCCAATGACTGACAGCCTCACATGCTTGCTTCAGGAATGAGACGGCTTAAGCAGGAGCAGATTTTCTTACAAAGTTAAAAGATTGCCTGCATTTGGAGAACGATGCCCAAATATGAGATCAGGAGGTATATCTTCCCCTATCTCCAAGCTCATGGGAAAGAGCGGAGCAGTTAAGAGCGGCCTGAAACTTTGGCTTGTGTCAGGGAATCGGCGCAGCCCCACTATGGGTCTCAGTGAACCTTGGCTGCCCCCATCCTGCCTGTTCATTGGTAACGCTTTGGAAACACATCTTGTGCTATTTCTTGGCTGTGAAATATGAGGGGTGGGGGAGGGGAGGGGAGGAGAGGAGAGGAGGGAGGGAGAGAACACAGGGGTGAAAGAGAGAAGCAGATAATGGAGCACTAAATTTGGACTTGGTGCTTTTAACATTGGGAAGCAGCTTTCCCTACAAAATGATGTTGGTCCCATTCCCAACTGGCTTGCCTCAAACTGGTGACTTTGCCTGAAGGCAAGTTCACAGAAGCCACAGCGAGGTTCACTCTTGCCACTTGATGCTTGCTGCAAAAACCGTCTTCATTCGCTCTTAAATCACTCAGTGAACAGTTTGTAAGGGTGTTTATATGGTTTTGAAAACAGGCTAGAATCTGGATCTGGAGGAGGCTGCAGAACTTCAGCCCAAGATCTACATGAGTGTCTGCCTTAAGCCCTCTTCCTAGTTATACTAATTCATTCCATGGTTTTCCTAAGCGCAAAAGAGAACTGGCAAAAGTCTTAAAGCATGGATGTGGGATCTGTGACCCTCCAGATGCTGTTGGACTCCAGCTTCCACTGGCCCCTCCAAGCATGGCCAATGGTCAGGGATGGTGGGGTGATGGGAGCACATCTGGAGTGCACCAGGTTCCCCACCCCTTTCTTAAAGGCTTTACGTAATCCACAACGTTCTCCATTATCCTATATTGGACTCCAGTCAGTGTTTGATTGATGTTATCTCTGCAGCACACCCTAGATGACATAAAGTGATTATTTCATGAAGCATTTAGTCATAGGTTATATAGGAAGAGAGAGCTTCTCAGTTTAGTCTCCTGACACTCACATAAGAAGCAATCATGGCAGAGCCACTAGGATACAACACAAACAAATGTAACTTCCTTCTTTGAAAGAAGATATATATCCCATCCAGTATCATTTATATTTAATCTGGAAACTTTCTTGTAGGAACTGAAATATATACCGGTAGTAGGAAGCACTGCTGAACACCTTCCCTAAAAGGGAAGTCTAAATTATTTGGGGCTTTTTAGTTTAGGAAAATACCACAACTAAGAGCAATGCTGTGATGGCAGAGGTTTCTGTCGGGATGATACATGTGTTGGGCTTTGCTAGATCGATGATCTGGCACTGTACTACCTAATCTACACACAGACAGAAGATACCACTGGTGGCTTCCCTATGGGAGGTAGTTGGTGCATACCCTCAAAATTGAGGTTTTGGGAGGCGGGGAGGAGAGGGTGGGACAAGGCTCACCTGGCCAAGAGTCTGCTGAATCCCATGCCCCACAAGTGCAGGAAAAAACAGGATGTCCCATTCTTTTCCTGCAAGAGCACGGTGGCCATTTTGGGCGCCATGATCTCTTGCAATTTTGCACTGAGATCTCACCCTGAAGAAAGTGTTCTTTTAGGGGCTGCAGTCTTACATGGTACCCCAAAAGGCAGGCCTTTGTGTTCTATGAGCTTGCACTGGTCACGTAACTCATGTAGGAGCATGGATGGGAAGATAAGCATCCTGGTTTGGGGATTCAATATTTTAGAGCGCACAGGATCCTAAGCCAGTCTAGCTAGCTGCAACAGACCTAATCAAGGTCTCTGCTGCTGCTGCTGGCTGGAACTAGTGCAACAGAAATTCATGGTTTTCCTGCCCTTTCATCTCCTTCACTGGCTGGTGCAAGTGGCAGAATTCCAGATGTGGCATTGGTGCTGCTTTTTGCTCCATCCATGCCCATTGCTGCCTGCCAGGGTTTTGGGGAAGACATGGGGGAGGTTTTTAACATTTTGTATGGTGTGAAGAGGGAGAGGCGCTTTTTGCCTCCTCCTCATACGAGAACTTGATGGTATAGAGTGAAATTCAGAACAGACAAAGAGTACTTCTTCATACAACACATAATTAATTTATGGAAATCAGTGGCACAAGATGTGGAGATGGCCACCAGCTTGGATGGCTTTAAAAAGGGGTCGTGGACAGGTCACAGTGTTTTTGTATGGAAGTGCAAACTCCAGCCACCAAACATGGGCCTTAGCAGAAGGGCAAGTCAAGAGTCTCTGATCTTGTCAGGGGGCGGTGCTGACCATCTTTCAATTCTCTTCAACCTTTGATTCACCCTGCTGAATATATGAACTATGATTCACCCCTGAATCTGTTGCCTTGCCTTGAAATTAAATAGCATTTTCCAAATCTGGAGTGATCTGGAAGTGCTTTCTTCTTTAAGGGTGTCTGTGCCTCATACAGTCTTTGGTAATGACCATAATTATCCCTTATCCCAGTGCATAAACTACCTTAAGTGCAGAAAGCACTTACCTCTGAAAAACCCATTCTGAGGCACACCATGGTTAGTGCTAATCTGGTAAATGAGTACTTGTCCAGAGATAAAAGGGGCAAGCACTGATGAGGAAGCATTTGCACTTGCAAAAGGATCAGGATAATATGCCAATGGGGGAAAGAATCCTAGAGAGGGAAGGTCCTTCAAGTCATTTAAACCCTGGTGCTTCTCCTTTCCCTCCTCTGGCTCACCTCTGCAGCATCCTTGGTGCACTCCTGGCACAGTTATCTCCATTTTAGCCAGCTGGGCCAATCCCTTCTGTCCCACAAGGCTCCATGTTGTGCAATGGCCTGGGTGAAGGCTCCATCTCCTCCTCTCCTGGTGCTGGGAAGCTAAATGGCTCACATCGCTTCAGCCACCCCTGGACTTGTTATTCCATTGGACACTTGCCAGGGCAAGCCAACCCCCACCCCAGGAAGGAGTTGATCAATCTAGGCTGAACCTGCAGGGAGGACTCACAAGGGCAGAAAGTCTTTCTCCTCTTCTGTCCCATGCAGACTTCCATATCTTGATCCAGGCCTGCTTTCAAGATCTTAAAATATTGTTTTCACCTAGTAATTTCTTTTGATATTTATATTAGCCACCCCATATGCTGTGGGGACGCGGGTGGCGCTGTGGGTAAAAGCCTCAGCACCTAGGGCTTGCCGATCGAAAGGTCGGCGGTTCGAATCCCCGCGGCGGGGTGCACTCCCGTTGCTCGGTCCCAGCACCTGCCAACCTAGCAGTTCGAAAGCACTCCCGGGTGCAAGTAGATAAATAGGGGCCGCTTACCAGCGGGAAGGTAAACGGCGTTCCGTGTGCTGCGCTGGCTCGCCAGATGCAGCTTGTCACGCTGGCCACGTGACCCGGAAGTGTCTCTGTACAGCGCTGGCCCCAGGCCTCTTGAGTGAGATGGGCGCACAACCCTAGAGTCTGTCAAGACTGGCCCGTAGGGCAGGGGTACCTTTACCTTTACCTTTATGCTGTGATTGTCATGTATAGACCTTTTGTATGCATTTTGAAAAATGTCACCAGTGCTAATGGCTGGGTTGGAGTTGTGTGCACATAGAATTCCCAATGGCAACTTCTTTCCTGCCTGAATAGCTGAATATCTACCTGACTATATTCCACTTCCAGCTACACTCCAGAACTCTCTGCTCTTTTCAGTACATGGCTGAGAACTGATTGTTTTAAAAGTTACCTGATATCTGTTCCTTTAACCAGCCTCTATGCAGCCTTTTCATTGCCTTGCGTCTATTTACATAATGATATTATGCCAGAGCAAAACAAACACACACCTTGCTATTGAAACAGGAACTTACATTGTAGTATCCGGGGTGCCCAGCTCAACTCCTCCCTCAGTTTTTTTTGAGCTGGCAGGTCCTGCTCAAGGGATTTCCTCACGGGAGAGGAGGCCAGACAATGACCCACCCTCCTCTCCAGTCTGGATAATAAAAAGCAAGCAGTGTGCCTCAGAGTGGAATTTTAAGACCATGCACCACACACTACAGAGCACATCTTTCCTTTATGATGTTTTGTGTAGAATACCATATAAAGTACGGTACTTACTTCCCACCTTGAAATGCTATCTTTCAGTAATAAATGGATGCTGTGCATCAGAACTGCAAACCAAGAAGAAAAGTATTTTATATAATATTCAATCAGAGTAGGACTGCTCTCTCTCTCTCTCTTACTCACATATGTGTAATTATGCTTACATTCCATCTACTGTATATGTAATCAAGATGATCAATAATTTAATCAATCCATGCATTACATATCAAATAGTAGTATTTGTCAAGAGATGACAGGATCAATACATTGTGGTGAACATCATGTTGTGGTGAACATCATATGTCTTCAAAAAACAGCACACTGGATACATTGTAAGGAGTAATTAGATTTCCATCTAAAAACACTCCACAAAACACATCTCAGGTCACAGTAACAACCTGTCTAGTTAAATTGCCCCCTGCCCCAGACTGCCTCCTAGTGGCTGGGTCTGGCAAGTGTCTTAACACAAAGGGGACTGTACCTTTCTCCCAGCAGCAGGAATGTGGACAGGTGAGTTTTTGATCCATCTGAATGCAACAGCAGCATTAACGGGGGGGGGGGGGGGGAGTCACAGTAACCTTTCTGCAGTATGCCATGCACCCACATGGATATGGAGACTTTTTTGTGTAGGGGAAATGTAACATGTAAAGCATCCCTGCAATCCTTTCCCTTTTTCTAGGTTCTTAAGAGGGTAACTTCTTGCTTACTGTTTGATGAATCCTTTTGTCCCCTGCCAGCAAACAATGGTGTGCCATGCGGAAAGATCTGGGGTATTTTTTTTAAAACTATAAAATCTGGATTTATTGGATGGTAGTGCTATACTCATATTAATGTTACCAGGTCATGTTAATGTTACTAAGTCATCGTTAAACTTTCTGAGCAAGCCAGATATTCACAGGCATCGTGTGACTTTATTCTATTTTCCTAGGACTCGCAAAAAATGGCCGGAATCCTAAAGGATATTAAAATGTCACAACCCTTTCCTTTTGTTTAGCTTAAGTTCCTTCTTATAAAGATAGACAGAAACATCTGGCCTTGTAAACTCCAGAGGGACATGGGTGTGTAATGCTGTTTGAGGAACATATGGGAGGGCTTGTTATCTCAGGGACAGTATCTGCAGAGTACAGGATCTGGAGATGCTTCTCTTTAATTTTGCATGGGGCTTTCTGGGTAGTTTTTCACCTTTAGTTAGACAGATGGATATATTTTGGACACCTGTGGCAAAACTGCAGCATAGCAAGCCTCTCAAATGTTTGTCACCATGAAAAGCATATGAGCTGTATGGTGCTTACAACATGGAGATAGAAAGGAATCCCAACTGGTCCTAGCCAGGTAGGAAGACTGCAGGGCGCAATCCGCATAGGGTAATATGAGTTAGCTGCAGTACTGCATTTCTGGTCCCTGAGGAGCTGGTGGGGCCAGCAAGGGGTCACAGTGAAAGCTGTGGTAGAAACAGGTGAGAAATCTGTTAAGAGCTGGAACGTATGATCTGGTGGGACTTCATAAAACCATTAACAGCTTTTCGTAAGAAGTGTTCCACTGGCTGTGTACATGCCGTACATATAAAGCACATTTCCCTGCCCAAAGAAACTTGGGAACTGTAGTTTTTGGGTGCTGGGGTTTGTAGTTGTGTGAGGGGTAAACTACAGTTCCTGGGATTCTTTTGGGTGGGTGTATGCAGCCAAAAGTGTTGAAGGAAAAAATGGTGTTACACCAGTGTTTCTTGCAGCAAGCATATAACATGTGGGCATTATATACACATATACATGCACGTCTTTTAACATCCATGTACACACATGTTGGAACCCTTTCCCAATCAGGGTTTCCAGATGGACATATCAATGTCTTTAAAGAGATATGTGTATCTGTGTTTGCTGCAAGAAACATTAGAGTTTCCCCTAGCTATTTGGTTATTCCTTTGCTAAGTGGAAATGCCTTATACAGTATGCCTAAGAAAGAAATACTTTTTTAAGGGCCAGACTTCATAATAATCCAGTAGCACCACTATTCATATTAGCTGCTTCATCCTCCACTTATTTGGGAAATTATGCTAAAATTTGTTGCCATAGGGCTCACCCAGGCTTCTGCTTATCCCACCACTTTTCCCCAAGAAAACCCAATCTTTAATGCTGAATCAGAGCAAATGTCAATTGCATTTTCCACAGATGGATGTTTGTTCTGGTTCAGTGCTAAAGAGTGTGTTTTCCTGGGGAAAGTGGTGGGGCAAACAGAAAACTGCTGGCCACTGTCACTGGACTCAGCTACGTTAGTCAAAAATTAGCGTTTTGAATGCGTTATAAACATGCAACACCAGATGGTGCTGGAGAGGGAGGGAAATTATTTGCGATTTTTAAATTATAACAATTTAATTTCTGACTTATTTATAGCATTTTCCTCCTGTGTGTAGATCCATCCACTCTCATTGTCAATTTGAAATGGTGTATGCCAATGGTGACAAACCAATAATTCTGATATCCACAGTAATTGATAGCATGAAGCTTGTTGTTGAAAAAGATGTACAGATGGTTTGTTATGAGGAGAAATGGGTCCATTAAATAGGGTTAGTTAAATTAAGGTATAAATGGCAGGCAGGGAGGTACAGCTTTCTGTAGCTATGAAAACGGTAAGAATAAAAGAATAAGAATAAAAGGAGGAATATAGCTGCTTTTCTTCCAGATAATTTGGCTCCTGATACATCTGGCTTGAGATACATTTCGGTAGAAGGCCCTCTAGTCCCTCACGGAGGTGATGCTTAATGCTCTTCTTTTTGCCCTTTTCTCAGCATTTCTCTGAGAACTTCGACCATTTCTCTGAGAACATGGAGGACTTTTCCAACGAACTCTTCAACAGCTTCTTTGATGACCCCATGCTGGTGGAAAAGAACCCTTTGCTGGACATGGATCTGGACCCTCCTACTCCTGGCATCCAAGCAGAGCACAGCTACTCCCTGAGCGGAGACTCAGCTCCCCAGAGCCCCCTCATGCCTGTCAAGACAGAAGACAATGCCAATGGTGAGCGCGCGAGGTCCTTGCATGCTGGTTCGAGAAACGCGTACCTAAACTTCTTAAAAGCCTACCGTGTTGTTAGCAGAAGAGTTGGTTCTGTTAGGTGGGTGTGTTCTCTTTCAAATGAACCATTGCCCTTGAAAACAGCTGATCAGGCTACCTAAAAGAGATGGCCCATAGCTTTACTTTCAGGAAGAAAGTTTAATTCCAGGCAATGAATCAGATCCACTTTCTAAAAATTGATCTCTTATTTTTAAATGAAAGGGGGGGGGGGAGGAATGAGTAAAAGTTAAAATAAAATTGAAGAAAGAGAAGAGGGAAAAAACACATCATCATCATAAACAAAGGATACTAATGATAATAGTAGACCACCATCATTTCACATTGCAGCTACAGTACAGAAATCTTTAATTCCGTATAAGCCCTCAGTATGTCTAGATCAGCCTTTCTCAACCTGTACAGATGTTGTTGAACTACAACTCCCATCACACCTAGCTAGCAAGTCAAACCTCAGGGATGATGGGAGTTGTAGTCCAACAACATCTGGGGACCCACAGATTGAGAACCGCTGGTCTAGATGGATGCTTATGTGAAATATGTTTGAATGTAGCCAATTTGATCTACTTTTAATTGATTTGAATCCACCTAATAATAATAGAACTGGTGTTGCTCACTTAATTGTCCATGATACATACAAATACCCAGTGGCGGAGCTTCATGCTCTGACAGCGGGAGGAGGAGAGCAGGCGGGGTGGGACTGGCATGCGTCCTGGGGGCATGGCGTGCCACCTGCAGGGGCGTGGCACACTGCCTGCGGGGGCGTGGTGCCCAGCGCGGGGGGGGGGGCAGCCTTGATGGTACCCCACCGGGATCGCGCTGCCCCGCACTCCTCTTCCTCCGCCAGTGCTAATACCACATTAGGCTAAAATAGAAAGGTGTGCAGGCCTCTTCTCCCTCCCTTCTTTTTGGAGACATGTTTTTCAAGAATCCTGCTTCCTTTTGATAAGAGGAAGTTTGGAGAAGTTGAATGAGCATGCTAAAACCAGGTAGCCCAGGAAAGGAAAACTAGGTAAGGAAATAAGGCTGCAGTAATAACCACACTATGTGATCCTGCCTAATCTGCATTTCCTGAAACGGTATGAACTGGCAAACAACTATCCTTTGAAATTCATACATATTGCAATTCTCCACCCAAATAATGTGCATAAAATGCATATACTATGGGAAAGCGTGAATAACATATTTATGTGCCAACTCAGCCACTTTTACAAGTGCCACATAATACTGGCACCACATCTGTAAGAACTTTATCATTTAGTGTGGCAGCACTGAAACTTTGGAATTCCCTGCCTATTGAAATCAGGCAGACGCCTTCACACCTTCACTGTATTCTTATTTAGACAAGCCTACCCAGACGTTTAGAAAGTTTGTAGGAGTTTTAATTTGTTTTAGTCTATTTTATTGTGGTTTTAACCTTCTGTATGTTTTAAATTAGGACTACATTTTTAGTGATAATTTTATTGTTTTTCTCTTCTTTGTAAACCACTATGAGATTTTTTTCTACAATCATGTGGTATATAAATCTTATGCAATAAATAAAATAAAATCCAAAAATAAATACCAGTGAAAAGAACATGCAAAATGCATTATATTGGGGGGAAATGCTTGCAGAAATGTATATATTAGGGGAAAGACACATTAACTGCTAACAAATTTTCAAAAGGCCTTTAAAAAGAAATGTTTTGTGAACTGATGCGGAAATATGAGGAGCTAAACTTAAGATTGGAAAAGTTAGAAACAGTGAGGAAGCAAACTTGACAGTTTTGTGCATCCCTACTAGGGAGCATCCTAACCGAACACAGTGGGACTTACACCTGAGTAAACATGCATAAGATTATGCTGCGGTTTGCAGCAAACTAAAGAAAGCCGATTTCAGCTTTCCTTGCTTACCAAGTGTCCTTTGCTCAGAGCAGCAGTAATGGAAGAAACAGAAATTGACCATTTCAAATAAGAACTGAGCTCTGTTATATGAAAATATATACCAGACTTAACAATGACCTTTGCTTCTTAATCAGGGCTTGCAACAACAGACTAAACAGGGATCTTGGCTTCATGACTCAGTAAGAGTCACTAACCCACTATTTTAAGAGAGGGAGAGAGAAAACGTACTGCTTTATCGTCATTTAGTGTGAGAGTTAGTTGTTTCCATACTGGATCTGGTCCAAAAAAACGACCTCCCGCTAGCTTACTATTCACTGAACATTACAATGTGTTCCCATATTTCAAAGCAGTTCTTGCTGCTTTGAGCCGTATAGAACTAGTAAGCACCTTTGGGGATATATGCTGTGGTCTTGGTTCACTTTATCTGTTTTTCCATCCATCAGACTTAAATAAATCATCAATGTGGTTATACAATAGAGGCAATGCAGAAAAAAATAACAGTGGTGTTTAGGATTTGTTTGGCAGTGAAACTTTTAAGAGCCATATGCCTATGTCTGGGCAAAGAATGAACAACCATACTGAGGGGAAATGAATGGACTCCAGCAAGTTTTGTTAGGATCTTTATTAGAATGTTTAGTTTGAAATTTAATTAAGTCTAAATGTGATGGAGCACCCCAAATGGGCCAGAATGTCTTCTAAAAGTCAGATAGTTGTTTATTTCCTTGACATCTGATGGGAGGGCGTTCTACAGGGCAGGCGCCACCACCGAGAAGGCCCTCTGCCTGGTTCCCTGTAACCTCACTTCTCACAGTGAGGGAACCGCCAGAAGACCCTCGGAGGAGGATCTCAGTGTCTGGGCTGAACGACGGGTGTGGAGATGCTCCTTCATGTACACCTGGCCTAGGCCATTATTGAACAGCAAATGGAGTCCCTCACATACAAGTGTGCACACATTGTGTACAGTTATATATGTGGGTTTCCTTTCAGATGTTCAATGGCAAAGGACCACAGCTCAGTGGTAGACATCCCCTTCTTCACTTGTGGGGCATCTCAATATTCACACAGCCTCTGACATCAAATCGCCGAGTACTTCTAGGAGGCTAGGAAGCTTCCTGAGGCAAAACATTGCCCAGTCTAGTTCTGTTGACACTGACTGGTAGAGGCTCCCCAGGGTCTCAGACTACCTGGGAATCCAATGGATTGAGCCTGGGAGTTTATGTTCTACCACTGGCCTAACTCTAAGCTCCTCCTCTTGTGTCAAGGCCTGGGCTGCTGCAACCTGCCTGGGAAAAGTTCTGTAAAACTCATGCATCCCCGTTCCAAGAAGGAGGCCTAATAAAACATGTCAACTTGCACTATTCCCCTCCCCCTCTGACAGGCTCTTGGCAGCAGCAGAGAAAAGGGACTCTTAGGTTGTTGGGTGTGGATTCACAGACCTCTGTGCCTCTCCTGGCACTTTTGGCTTGGGCGTAGTAGACACAGTGGGAGCCGCTGCCTGCAGCCAGTGCTTACTGGCGCGTGTGGAAGACTAAGTGGCTTTTTTACTTACCCGCAGATCTCTCGGTAGGAGACGGAGAGGAACAGTCATTTCAGAGCCTATTTTTAAAACAATTCATTTTAGGATAATTCATGATGGCAGGATATTTTTAGATCAACCCCAGCAGAAGATCCTGTAATTTGTGGGACCATGTGGGTGTCCCAGCAGTTGAAGGACAGCAGCTGGCCTGAAGAGAGAATGGCACAGATTCAGTATACACAAGAGAAGAAAAGCCTTCCTTTCAGCAAAAGCAGGGAATAGGTTTCCCTGCTGTGGTCAGGGATTATCCATGCTGAGTGATACCAAACATTAAGAAGAGAGGAGGCAGAGAAATTTCCCTTTCCTCCCTTCTTTTTGGTAGATCCTTCTTTTATTTTTGTTTTTATTATTTATTAAATTTGTATACCAACCTTTTAAAATGGAATGAGCAGGGCTGATCTAGAGAAAGAGCTTGCCACATGCCAAACCTTGTCTGCGGTTTGTACCACTTTTCACTGTCTGTGAGGGAGTGTATGCCAGCATGCTTGGGAAGATAAGGTACCGTATTTTTTGCTCTATAAGATGCACCAGACCATAAGACGCACCTAATTTTTGGAGGAGGAAAACAAGAAAAAAAATATTCTGAATCTTAGAAGCCAGAACAGCAAGAGGGATCGTTGCGCAGTGAAAGCAGCGACCCCTCTCACTGTTCTGGCTTCTGGGATAACTGCGCAGCCTGCATTCGCTCCATAAGACGCACACACATTTTCCCTTACTTTTTAGGAGGGAAAAAGTGAGTCTTATAGAGCAAAAAATAAGGTACTCTCCATTGGTACACTCCTAGGACCTACCCCATCCACGAGATGTACATTTTGGTAATTGCAATATTTTCATACATAATGCCGCATGTATTCAGGTTGTGAGCTTCCTCTAAGGGCTTCTGCTCAGAACAAACCTCTCCTACTCAAGATCGAGACCATCGGTAAAACAGGATGGCTAATAATCTTGTGTCTTAGCGGAAGCCTGTGCACAAGGCTAACCCAAGGGATTTTGCTGCCTGAGGAGGAACAGCAAATGTTCCCCCTCTCAAATCAAGGTGTGTAGTACCCAATTTATTTTGGCAGCTGAGACAGAACATCCGACAAGTGTGTCTCCCTAACAGTGCAGATGCAATTAAATAACTAATAACTGGCTGCCCTTACATGACACCCAGAATCAGCTGCCTGAGGCAGCAGTCTTGTTCTGCCAAATGTTAGGGACCGGGGTGGTTGGGTACGCTAGCTGCTTCTGGGTTCTGCTACAGTTCTTCATTCTGAAGTACATTTCTTCATAGCAAAGGTGGGAGACTATGGCACTGAGGAACAGTGGAACAGTTCTGTAGTATGGAGCGCTATAAGTTCCTTTGCATGCTGCAGCAAGCACAGAAGGCAAGATGAGAAAAGAAGACAGTACAGTTAATAGCTTTCACTGACTGCTCATCTCCAGTACCCTTGCACAACTCTGGAGAATCAATGGGTTCCCGCCTCCCAAATATCTTTAGATTACGAGTCCCTAGTGTTTATCACACACACATTCCAAGTATCTGACTATATGTGGAGTGTCCAGGGGAGATTGCTCAAGCATTGCTCTTGGCGCTCCGAGCACAGCAGGGCGCAGCCATCTGGGGATGGACCAATTAGTCTACTTCTGGTCCATGTCAGTTTTGCATGTGCTTATTCATAAGTCTGCCCTGTTTGTGCATTAATCTCCCCCCCGCCCGCATGCAAAGACTATTTAAATATCTATTTTCTCTTAATAGGCGGTATTCAACTGAGTTGTACTCAAAGTACTGTCTGGCTGTACTGCTTTCTGAAGCAAGGTTTTGGGGTTTTTTTGTTAAAGAAGTAAACTAACCATAACATGGTCTGCTTTAAAACAAACAAACAAACACACACACACACACACCAAACTAGCAATAAGTAAATTTAATTTCACAATGGACCTGGCAGTACTTATTACAGAGTAACTGCAACAGTCCAACTCCACTTAACAACATTTATGAGCGCCGCAACCCCAGAGTCGGTCACGACTGGACCTAATGGTCAGGGGTCCCTTTACCTTTACTATGTGGAAAAGTAAGTGAGGAAGGGAAGGGAAGCAGTATGTAAGTGACAATTTGTGCTCATTTTCTCATTTTCAATATAGCCCCCCCCCACACACACACACTGTTACAGGCAATATTTATACTGGGCCTGGCCTGTTCGGATAGATCGTAACACCTTTTTATTTTGCATGCACACCCTTATTTCCTTCTATGCCTGGAGAGCTTTTTTTGAGCAATAAGCATATAATGCTATCCTTCTCCTGGGATAGCTCAGTTGGTAAAGCATGACTCTTAATATTAGGGTTATATGTTCGAGCCCCACGTTGGGCAGAAGATTCCTGCATTGCAGCAGATAGGACAGGTGTAGGCAACCTAAGGCCCACGGGCCGGATGTGGCCCAATCGCCTTCTCAATCCGGCCCACAGACGGTCCAGGAATCAGTGTGTTTTTACATGAGTAGAATGTGTGCTTTTATTTAAAATGCATCTCTGGGTTATTTGTGGGGCATAGGAATTTGTTCATTCCCCCCCCCAAAAAAAAATAATATAGTCCAGCCCACCACATGGTCTGAGGGACGGTGGACTGGCCCACGGTTGAAAAAGGTTGCTGACCCCTGGGATAGGACAAGGTGACTGTTGTGGTCTCTTCCAACTCTACAATTCTATGATTCTAAAATGGTCTCATTCATGGCAACCTGCCCCAGATAGCCCATGAGGGTAGTCCAAGGCTCAGTTCAAAAGGTTCTTGATTCAATCCCCAGGATCATCAATAGGTAAGAAGTACAGGATTTGACTGTACTTCCTGCATATCTTTACATACAAATACATTAGGCTCCAGGGTTGGGAGTTGGGCCATTGCTTTGCCCCTGCTGAGAGACTTTTTTTTTGGCTCCTCTCCACACACTGTTTCCACCCCAGCTGGTATTTGGTATGCAAACTGAGTACAGTGGTACCTCGGGTTAAGAACTTAATTCGTTCCGGAGGTCCGTTCCTAACCTGAAACTGTTCTTAACCTGAAGCACCACTTTAGCTAATGGGGCCTCCCGCTGCCGCCGTGCCGTCGCAGCACAATTTCTGTTCTCATCCTGAAGCAAAGTTCTTAACCTGAGGTACTATTTCTGGGTTAGGGGAGTCTGTAACCTGAAGCGTCTGTAACCTGAAGCGTATGTAACCCAAGGTACCACTGTAATTTTATGAACTGGTGCCTGAGTTTGCTTTTCCCCCTCCTCTCTCACCACCGCTTCCCCCCTTTGTTCCATGAGATTGTGAGGCTGAGGGCAAGGATTGTCTAAAAACAAAAAATCTGTAAAGTGCCCTGACAGTCTTTTCAATTGAAAAACTGGGTAAAAAAAAATATGTTGTAAATAAATACATTAAGTTAATTGAGCCCTGATGCAGTTTGTTTGTTTTAATTAAGAACCACTTTAGAAGAGGAATTTAGAACAGAGCATTGTGAAGGAAGAGTGGGTGCAGTACTTCGTTTCTCTGCTGTAAATGTCTTCTACTCTCTACCCTAGGACATATATATTCTTAGAACCTCATGGTTAATATATGTAAGACACCATCAAGATCCAAGCCTGCTATTATTTAGTGAACGTTTAAGTAACAGTATAATAACATATTGCAGGATAACTTGTGACCAAGCCTAGACTGTAGCTAAGCTAATTCAGTGGTATCTCAGGTTAAGTACTTAATTCATTCCAGAGGTCCGTACTTAACCTGAAACTGTTCTTAACCTGAAGCACCACTTTAGCTAATGGGGCCTCCTGCTGCTGCCGGAGCACGATTTCTGTTCTCATCCTGAAGCAAAGTTCTTAACCTGAAGCACTATTTCTGGGTTAGCGGAGTCTGTAACCTGAAGCGTATGTAACCCGAGGTACCACTGTTCTTCTCTTGTTTTTCCATACACAAAATGCTAGTTTGTCGCCTCTCTTCCATTCCCAATAGAACGACCATAATAGTAAATGTTGCTGGATGTGTTCATGTTGCTGCTGTAGATAAAACATGAGATTAGGCATTGTTACTGTATTTGCTTTATTTCTTAAGGGAACCTTTGTGGTCACTTTACTAACACACGTATTTCAGAAGCCAGTGCAGCTGCAGTTACTGCTGAATAAATGAATGCAGCAGACAAGAAGCAGATAAGTGCCTCCAGCAATTTGCAATGGGAGGCACCTGCAGACCTTTGCAGGAAGAACATAGGAAGCTGCCTTATACAAAACCAGACCATTGGGCCAGCTAATTATGGTCTATACTGACTGGCAGAGGTCTTCCAGGGTTTCAAGCAGGAGCTATTTCTGGAAGACAATTTCCTTTTCATTCTTGTTCCTAGCACTGAAAAGCTTCCATGTAGTTTGTATGTAATATTCATGTGCTTGTTTCTTCCTGGAATTGTTGTTGTTGTTTAGTCGTTTAGTCGTGTCCGACTCTTCGTGACCACATGGACCAGAGCACGCCAGGCACTCCTGTCTTCCACTGCCTCCCGCAGTTTGGTCAAACTCATGCTGCTAGCTTTGAAGACACTATCCAACCATCTCGTCCTCTGTCGTCCCCTTCTCCTTGTGCCCTCCATCTTTCCCAACATCAGGGTCTTTTCCAGTGAGTCTTCTCTTCTCATGAGGTGGCCAAAGTATTGGAACCTCAGCTTCACGATCTGTCCTTCCAGTGAGCACTCAGGGCTGATTTCCTTAAGAATGGATACGTTTGATCTTCTTGCAGTTCATGGGACTCTCAAGAGTCTCCTCCAGAACCATAATTCAAAAGCATCTATTCTTCGGCGATCAGCCTTCATGGATCACTGCCTGGAATTAGCAGCATACTAATTTTTTTTACTGCAAATAACAGCTGTTGGGAAGACTACAAGAGAGCACTTGGTAAGGAAGGGTCTGAGCTGTTTTGTCAAAAATAAAAAACAGTACTAGAGGAATTTGCTTTTAAAAACATTTTGCTCTTGATGTGTTGAGTGTTCTACTGTGTTCAGCTAAAACTAGATATCTGACTCTACAATGGTATGCCTGATAAGTTGTTTGCAAGGGGAGCAACAATGGATCCACGAATATAAAATATTTCACCTGGCGTCTGACCAAGTAGCGGTGTCAAATTGAATTGAGGATGGGCTTAGGCGAGTCTATAGCCACCACAATTCTGCAAACATTAATTCTGAAAATTTCAGAAGAGTAGCCCTGTTTAACCAGCTGTAGCAAAAGCAACACAGAGACCAAATGTGTCTTTAAGACACATTTATTGTGGAATAACATTTTGAGGACAATACCATGCATCATCCGTAAGAGCCTACACTTCCTAGAGTAGTTTAACAATCAATCCCTCTTCCCAGGGAACTCTAGAAATTGTAGCTGTGTGAGGGGAATAGCTGTTCCCTAATAATTTTCTGCACCCTAAACAAGCACTCCCACAGTGCTTTGGCTGTTTAAAATGGTATTGTTATAAGAATTTTAAGGTCATATATATATAAAATAAATGTTCATAACAGAAAAGGTCCTGAACAAATTGACCTCAAATATTTCTCTGCAAGGTCAAAGTGGGAAACCTCCCCATTGTCTCTTTCCTCACAAATCCTGTCCTCACAAATCCTGTCTTAAGGGCACGTTCGAGATATGAACAGGGTGTGAGCCTGTGACCTGTGACCTAGATTCAGGAATTAAGTACAGTGGTGCCTCGCAAGACAAAAAGAATCCGTTCCGTGAGTCTCTTCGTCTAGCGGTTTTTTCGTCTTGTGAAGCAAGCCCATTAGCGGATTAGCGCTATTAGCGGTTTAGTGGCTATTAGCGGCTATTAAAGGCTTAAGGGATTAGCGGATTAGCTGCTAAAAGGCTATTAGCAGTTTAGTGCCTTAGAAAAAGGGGGTAGGGAGCGGAAAGAAAACCCCAGGAATCGCAAGACATTTTCATCTTGCAAAGCAAGCCCATAGCAAATTCGTCCTGCGAAGCACCTCCAAAACAGAAAACCCTTTCGTCTAGCGGGTTTTCCGTCTTGCGAGGCATTCGTCTTGCGGGGCACCACTGTAGTTATAATAACAAAAGAGTGGCCAAAACCCAGATAATGCAATCAGGTAACTTGCCAGACAGGAGATAAACAATGCACTCAGATTTCTGTTGTAGACCGCCTTTTCTTTGATGTAGGTATGCTGTATCTGGGGGGTGGTCTTGGGCTACACCCCTTCCGTGATGTATGTATGATGTTTCTGGGGGTGGTCTTGGACTTCAGGGTGGGCAATTTAAAATGTCTATCTAAGGGCTTGCATGCATGGCTCGGGGTCCTCCTCCTATCTCCTGCATGTGGGGGAGCACCCTGTTGCAACAGTTAATAAAGATCAGACTTACTAGCTGCTTTGCTTCTCAATATCCTCTGGTTGGTCTCTGTTATTTTCTTCTACTGACAGAACCTGCAAAAGGACTCTATATGGGTTCTTGGTTACCCAATAAGGGAAAAGGAGCAGTTGTTTTTTTTTACTTATATCAGTATGAAACTGCTTTAAATGTGTAGTGCAGATGGGCTTTAGTGTTGCCTTCTGAAACAGCAGAGCTTGTTGCTGAGATTACTGGGGTTTCCCCGCCTACTGCAACATTTCCTGTGTATTAATTAGAAGGCATTGGAGACACACACACACCTTACATTGCTTACGGTACAACTTGATGTGGTTCTTTTCTCAGAACTGGAAAATGGGATGTGGTCCCTCCAGCACAAGCTGTGTTCCATCCTGGTGAAACAGGAGCAGAACATGGCACCAGAACTTCCTGAGACCCAGCTGCCAGCTAATGCAGTACCCATGTTGAACCTGAACCCACTGCAAAGGTTGCCAGTCCCTGAAGAGGTGAGTTTGCTGCATCATTGTTGTCTGCAATATAACAAGTTGTGCTGCAACCTATCTTCCTGCAAGCCCTTCATTCCAAACGAAAGGGCTGTTATGTGGCAGAAGATAAAATCTAGCTTTTTCTTATTTTTGTTATGACTGATTTGAAATAAGCCACTAATGGAGGAAAGGGAACAGAGGACACCTAAGGCATGTCTGGAAAGAGTGCTGATAGCTGTTAGTTCATATGGAAGGCCCAAAATTAGTAGGATCTGCATGAAAGTGACCTGTGGCAAAATATAGTCTAAAATAAAATTTAAAACTCTATAGAGTCAAACTCCTGCACCAATTGGTATCCTTTCCTAGCAGTACCTTCCTGCTTTTGTTCTAGGTTTAGCACTGCAGCGTTAAATCAGTCATGGGAGGAAACTGCCATCCAGATGATGCCCTATGATCCTCCGATGAAGGACGTTATAGAAATTTAAATTATTCCTTGGCTGCTTTCAGTAGTATGAGCCAGAGGGCAGCCAAACACACCCCGTGTTGAAAGCAGTGCGTTAACACGTGTCACCATCTGAAGAGGGCTCTGCCCATAAAACCATGAAATCTGGATTTTAAAGTTACCTAACTATACCACGTAACTGCCTCTCAGGCTGGCAAAGGACCTACAGTATTAGACCATAACTGTCACTGCTGGGTGCTTTGTAAGGTCAGAGGCAGCATTAGGTTTTTCTTACATTACCTACAACAGGGGTAAGACACCTGTAGCTCCATAGATGGTGTTGGACTCCAATTCCCATCGGTCCCAGCCAACATGGCCAATTGTCAGGAATGATAGGAGCTGTAGTCCAGTACCATTGGGAAAACCATAGGTTCCCCAACCCTGGCCTGCAGTTCTTCCTGTTGTCCGGACTAAAGTGAGTGATTGCCCTGATCTGTTGCAAAGCCTAGCGTGGGTTATCTTCCTTTCACTTATGGTGGGTAAGGGAAACTGGATGCAACAAGCCAGCTACTCGAGCCAAACATATACACAAACTTCCTTCTCTGTTTACACAGCTTGAACTCCCTGGGCCTGCAAATGCAGATCCATGTGGCGCGTGTGTGCATTTGACAGCCATACCAAGCTCCCTCCCTGAGCTGTGTTTACAGTATGAGGCAGTGTGAAATATGTCTGTGCGTATGTGTGTATGCCTTTGGTGGGAAAGGGATGCTGGTAAGAGGATTGCATTGGTGCAGCTGGAAACTAAGTGCTGTTCCTGTTAACTCTTCATCTCATTTGATCAGAAGCAGCTGTTGAGTGGTCCTACAGAAGGCCTAGAAAACAGTAGAGGCTATTCTCTATCTCCAAAGGCTGTGCAAATACTCCCAGCTCAGATTACAACAGATCAAAAGAGAGGGAGAGAATGTGGAGGAAAAGTTTAAATGGATTTTTTTTAAGCAGCTTGAGAAGAGAGGAGGTAATGACAAATCTGATTCTGTCCACAAAGTGAATGCCACCTGCGCCGTGCACCCTGGCAGCACACCTGCATGATGCTCACTCTCCCTTGGCAAAACACTCTTGTTTTGAATTGTGACTTCCCTGGAGACAACTTTATTTTTTTTAAAAAAGTTTTTGCTTGTCTTGGAGCAGCTGGCTTTTGGTATGCAAGCTGATAAGATGGAGAAGAAGGGGGAACTGGAGGGCTGAGAAATAATTCTCATCAAAGCAAGAAGGATTATGGCTGTAGTCACAGGGCATGCTGGTATTCACTATAAGTTTTGTTTCACGGCAGGTTAGCTACCAACTGACCTGCACCTTCTGCACTCTTACCATGCATTTAGAAGGCTCCATAGCTCAATGATAGAACAAAAGGCTTTTCATGGACAATACGCAACTGCTGAAAAAGTCCGGCCTCTAATGGCTGGAGAGGTGGCAAGCGCCCAAAACAGAGGAGGCAACAGGCAGTCAAGGAACCAGCCTGGAAGTCCAGAGGGATACTCTAGTGCAGGGTCCTCCCATTAGTCCCAGCCAGCGTGGTCAGGCTTAATGGGAACTATAGTTCAGCAACATCTGGAGGGCCACAAGTTCCACAGCTCTGGCCTTCAGTCTTTATAGCTGTCTGCTACAAAATCAAAGGTGACCCTGGCCTTTGGGTTAACTTCTTTTCAAGCTGTGCAGAATGAGGGAAAATGACACATACAGCAAGCGTGGGATTGGCCCTTCAGAATCACATGATTTTTCCGGAGAATTCTGGTCCTTGGTAGCTGCATCCCAGCTCAAATTGCCTGCCATGTTCTCTTCTGACCAGAGGCCCAGATGGTGCAAGGAGCAGAGTATCAATGCCTGACCTTCACGGTTCCTGGGTTGAATGCCACAGTGTCTAATAATTCGAGTCCCTGCATCTGAGGATTTCTTCTGTCCATTGTGGTACTCACAGGATCTGCTGCTCTCTGTGTCTACCCGTGGCACAGAATTACATCATTAGAAAAAGAAGTGCAGGCCTCAGTTGCACCCAGAAGGGTGTCAGAAATCACACCATACCTGTGCAGAGCTGTACGGTCTCAGAATGAACCCACCTATTCATTCATTCATTCATTCATTCCTATGGTTTCTTACCTGCCTCTCATCATAAAGTCCCAGGACAGGTAACAATAAAATATACAATTACAGGTAAAGGTAAAGGGACCCCTGACCATTAGGTCCAGTCGTGACCGACTCTGGGGTTGCAGCGCTCATCTAGCTTTATTGGCCAAGGGAGCTGGCGTACAGCTTCCGGGTCATGTGGCCAGCATGACTAAGCTGCTTCTGGCGAACCAGAGCAGCACATGGAAGCGCCATTTACCTTCCCGCTGGAGCAGTACCTATTTCTCTACTTGCACTTTGATGTGCTTTCGAACTGCTAGGTTGGCAGGAGCAGGGACCAAGCAATGGGAGCTCACCCTGTCGTGAGAATTCGAACTGCCGACCTTCTGATTGGCAAGACCTAGGCTCTGTAGTTTAACCCACAGCGCCACCCGCGTCCCTTTCTATACAATTATAGAAGTGGCTAAAACCATTACAATTATAAAACCTGTAAAACTGACCCCAAATGGAGCAGAATGATATACATTCAGCAGAAGAGGTGTGTCCTGCATAAAAAAAACCTTAACTATCAAAGGCCAGAGCAGTGGCGTAGCGTGGGTTGTCAGCACCCGGGGCAAGGCAAGTAATTTGCGCCCCCTAACCCAGGGCAAGGCATGTAATTTGTGCCCCCCGCTGCACTGTCCCTCCCCCAGATAGTCCCTCGCTCTCTCTCTGCACCGCACACCTGGCACCCTCCCCTCCACAGTGGGCGGCGACCCAACGGCTCGGATCGGATTCGCACAGCCAGCACTGCAGTGAGAGAGAGTGAGCGAGCCAGGTAGGGGCAGAGAGCTGCGAGTGCGAGCGCCCCCCCCCCAGATGTTGCGCCCGGTACGGCCGGCCCCCCCTGCACCCCCCACGCTACGCCACTGGGCCAGAGTAAATGATAAGAAGTAAATGATGGGCTGCAGTATGATGTTTTGCACCTTGTGAGTCTACATTGCATGGTAAAGCAACCTCTTAATCTGCAGGGTAGAGTCATGCAAGAATTGCCTTTGCAAAACCAAAATGTTGCATTCTGTATTCTTTCATACAGGCTCCCATAGAAATGACGCCCCAACCTATAATCAAAGCTGAACCCAGAGAGGTGAACCAATTTCTAAATGTACCAACAGGTAAGAAAATAGTTACAAGTTGCTTTCATCAGCCCTCCAGCCTCATTAATTTAAAAAACTATCTTTTGCAGAGTGGATCCTCCACCAACCCATTAGCACAAGCTTCTTAAGCATCTCTCTCTCCTCCCCCAGCCCAAAAAGGTTACTATGAGTGATGACAGCTGTGGATGTGTGGGATTCACTTGTAACCCGCTGATGCTGCTAAACTAACCTAATGAGATTGCAAGAAACAATTGTTAACAGGGCACAAGTACTTGAGTTCTCTGAGTATTAGTGATTTCATGAGTCTTGTGTCTGTGTGTACTTTCTTCAACTAGCAGTGCTATGCCTCTCTTAGTGGACTTTCTCATAGTTGCATGGCACTGACTAAACAGTGTACCTATGAAATGCAAATGCCAGTGTGCCTGGAGCTCGGGAAAACCTTTAGCTGGCTGTGAAACCCGAGATGCCAATGCTGTTTCTCAGCAGGCTGCTTATTGTTTGGGGAGAGTAGCTCACCAAGAGAAAGGGTATACAACCCCTTGCTAAACAAAACAACTATTTTTAAAAAAAACAAAATGTATATACTACTGAATTGAAATAACACCTCTAAGTGGTTTACAAAGCCACATTAAAATTATCAATAGAAGACAGCTAAAAACAGGTGTTTTAAAACATGCAAAGGATAATTGAAATCAACAGCAAGTAAAAACAGATTAAAATACATGTCTAAATAAACTTGCCTAAACAAAAATGTTTTAAACAGGTGCTGAACAGAGAAATACTTCTTCACAATACATAGATTATGGGATTTGCTACCACAAGATGTAGTGATGACCATTGGCTTTGATGACTTTAGAAAAGGATTAGGCAAATCATGGCAGCAAAGGCTAGCAATGGTTATTAAATCATGACAGCTATATGGGGGACCTTTAGCCCTCCAGATGTTGTTGGACTCCAACTTCTACTGGAGTCAGTGGGAGCTGGAGTCCAACCACATCTGGAGGGCTACAGGTTCCCCAGCTCTGTTCTGTATTCTGTCTCTGGGATCAGAGTCGCTATGCCTCTGAACAGCAGCCCTGCTTCTGGGCTTCCCATAGGCATCTGGTTGAACACTCTGAGAAGCGGAATGCCGGAACAGAGGGGCCTTTGGTCTGAACCAGCAGGGCTTGTCTTACAATCAGACATTTTGAGGGTTTTTTGTTTCATTTTGTATAGGACATTTAGTGGCAAGCCATTAGAAGGATATTAGCGTATGGTGCCAGCTCTCATGCGTCTGGTATCACTGTAAAGGATCTCAGTTTTGTTTCCAGAAGGGTAATGACATCAAGAATGCAGCTTGGCAGTCATTAGCACACCACAGAGGGGTCTGCTCAGAACAAATGAGCACATTTATTTATTTGCTCTAAAATGTAATATCCTCCCCCTAGGCACTAAGCATTCATATTCAAGTAAGCAAGCAATGCTTCACACTAAATATTAGGCCCTCTTAAATGCTCAGCTCATTATTTACCCTCGCAAAACAGGCGCCTTTTGAAATGTGACTTTTAGCAAGCTCAGCGTCTTCCATCAGCAGTCCATTAAATTAGGAGGAGAGGCAGCATCTGACAAATCCAGGTTCTGGCAGAAGGTACAAGGGGAGTGTGTTCCAGGAGACTTCTTGTTGGGACAACTCTCATGATAGGAAAGGAGCAATTGAAGAATATAAAGGTAAAGGTACCCCTGCCCGTACAGGCCAGTCGTGTCCGACTCTAGGGTTGTACGCCCATCTCACTTAAGAGGCCGGGGGCCAGCGCTGTCCGGAGACACTTCCGGGTCACGTGGCCAGCGTGACGAAGCTGCTCTGGCGAGCCGGCACCAGCGCAGCACACGGAAACGCCATTTACCTTCCCGCTATAAAGCGGTCCTTATTTATCTACTTGCACTTAGGGGTGCTTTCGAACTGCTAGGTGGGCAGGAGCTGGGACCGAACGACGGGAGCTCACCCCGCCGCGGGGATTCGAACCGCCGACCATACGATCGGCAAGCCCTAGGCACTGAGGTTTTACCCACAGCGCCACCCTTGTCCAAAAGAATGGGGGGGGGAGTGACTGTCACACAATGGAATTCATGATCTCATGTAAAGTTAAAGATGAGCGTGTTCACCTTGGGCTTCAGAAAAACTGGTTGCAATAGGCTTTAATGGGTAAGAATTTATGACTAGAGATACCAGGGGGGAAAGGATGCCAGGATGGGTGGGAGTTCCTAAAGATGGAGTTGATAAGGCTACAAATTATTCCAGTGGGAGGCATCTTAAAAAGACACTGCGACACCACAAAAAGCTTACTGCAGAGATGAAAATAAAAAAGGACATGCATAAGCAATGGGAAGAGGAACAGGCCACCAAGGATGAGCAGCTCAGATTTGTAAAGACGGCGTCAGGAAAGCTAAATAGCTGAGGCTGGCAAGCGAGGCTAAGAGCAGCAAAATGGAGCAGTTCTGCAGTGGAACCAATTACTCAGAGGAGCTGGAAAGCCATCCGTATGCTCTACATCCCCAAACATTACAGAACAAAGAGTGGTTTTTCCCCACCCCCTCCATTCCTTTCCTTGATTCATTTCCCCCTTTATCTGGGTTTGAATTCAGATATCCATCTTACGGAATTTGGTGAATTGTTTTGTGCATCACTGATGGAACAGTATGAATGAATGGCAATCACAACAAATCATCATCAAGAATCCAGTTGTTTTGGTGCTTAGTCCAAGTGGCTCAAGCTTGCACCCCAGACCAAAGATTTACTGCTGTCTCAAGATAATCAAAGTTTGCTTGCATTGATAGAATCATAGAGCTCACAGTACCACATGAAAACAAGTCCAAACCACTGCACAAAGACAGGAATATTAATCTATCAGCCCCTTGTCAAATTGCACCATACAATACAGATCACAACATGCCCTGTGCATAGTGGTGTGCACAGAACAATTTGCTTCAGATGAATCAAGCAAATGAGCCAAGCTGCATATTATATCAAAAGGCAACATATCTCAAATAATTATTTCTCATTTAGGACCTTGATGTGCGCAACACCAAATATTCATATGAAGGCCACCATATTATATTAAGTCATGGCATTGAGCCATCTATACCATTTATGTTTACTTGACTGGCAGCAGCTCTCCAAGATGGGAGCACCTTTCAGCTGGTGATGCCAGGAAGTGAACCTGGGACCTATTGCATAGGAGATAATAAAATATCCACCCCACTATTTAGCTCAAACCTCTCATGAGCCTTAATACACCGTTAATACGCCAAGTTACAGGGAATCAGGCAGAGGGCCTCCTTGGTAGTGGCACCCGCCCTTTGGAACGCCCTCCCAACAGATGTCAACAACAACAACTACCAGACTTTTAGAAGACATCTGAAGGCAACCCTGTTTAGGGAAGCTTTTAATGTTTGATGTATTACGGTATGTTAATGTTTAATGTAGTCCTCCTAGATTAATTTATTCCTGTTTTATTTAAAAATCTGTGTTCAGTGAAATATTTTAGTGGTGGTGTCTTCATGTAATCTTCCTTGTTTTTTTAGAGTCATGGGTTCAATCCCTATGTTGGGCAAAAGATTCCTGCATTGTAGGGGGTTAAACTAGATGACCCTCGCAGTCTCTTTCACGCCTATAATTCTATGATTCTCCTAATATGCGTTGTCTCTTTCTTACTGCCTTGTTGTTCCCAGAACAGTTCTATGTCTCAATGTCACCCGAAAACACTCCTTTGTTCCCACGCTTCTCCCATCAAATACTTTCTCTCCTTCGCTGTCCATGACTCAGTGGGCTGTTACTGTCTGTTAACCTCTGCCTTGTATCTCCTGCATTAGATGACCTGGTACAGATGCCACCGACTCCTCCCAGCAGCCATGGCAGTGACAGTGACGGATCTCAGAGCCCAAGATCCCTCCCTCCCTCCAGCCCAGTCCGCCCTACTGCACGCTCCTCCACAGCAATCTCTTCTTCTCCTCTCCTCACAGCACCACATGTAAGCAGGGAGCTCCTGTCGTGTGAATCATAAGGCATCTCCCGGCTCAGAGCACAAGGTTCAGGGTCGCTTTGGGCAGGGATGCCCTAATAAGGTGCACAACGGGAATGTGTGACGGGTCAGGATTGTAACAAGGATGGAGGAGAAAATAAAATGGTTTGCATTTTAAGTGTGAACTTTCCTAATTTGCACTTTATGAACCAACGCACAAACAGAAATGCGGCTGCCCTTCGAAATTCACACTCCTCAGAATTTTGTAATGGGAGTTCTCCCAACAAAATATGCATTTTAAAAATTGTGCATAGTAGTTAAAATATTGTGCAAAAAATCAAGAAAATTTGCTTGCAGAAATGCATATACAGTGGTACCTCTAGTTACGGACTTGATCCATTCCGGGGTGCCATTTGCACCCCGAAAAGTCTATAACTAGAGTGCCGCTTCTGCGTACACACGCGGCACAATAGAGTGCTTCTGCTCATTTATGAAGCACACAGATCGCTTCTGCGCACGCACGTGTGGCAAAACCCAGAAGTATACACTTCCGGGTTTGCTGTGTTCGCAAGCCAAAAAGACGCAACATGAACCCAACACGAGGTATGACTGTAGTAGACAAAAGTACATTTAAAAGCACACAAAAAAATTGTATGATTTTTTGCGCAAAATTTTTTTTTTAATTGCAAACTAATGTAGAAATGGGGTAAGCTGGACTTAAGATTGAAAAAATAAAAAAGTGAAATTGGCAGATTCATCCATCAGCATGATGCTGAAATAATCCATAACTACTGGCAAAGGAGCTATTTGAAGGCACTTACTTATTATTCATATTCATTTCATTTCTATATCGCTTTATATCTTTAAGGGGGGAAATCGCGAAGTGGTTTACAATATTAAACATTAAAACATCAAATAAAACATAACAGAATAAAACAAAACAGAAAAAAGTTAAACATAAAGTATACATTCAAAGCAACATAATTGACAGGAAACTAAAATCTTACCTTAAAGATTTCAAAATAAAACATTACAATGGAGGTAAAGTATAGAATGCACATTTAACGCAGTAAAAAAAAATTAAAATATCTAAAACATTTCTAAAGGAAACGTTACTAAAGGAAGTCAAATATAAAATGCACATTTAAAACAGCATAGTTAGCAAGAGAGTAAACTATTGTCTTAAACATAGAACATATCTGGCACAGTTGCTGGCTATCCTGGTTCATGGCAGGCAGCGTCTGTGGAAGCTCAGGCTCCATGACCCAGCTCTGTGCTAGGAGACAGGCAGGAGGCATTTACACTGACCTCTGCCACATGCATGGGGGATTTTTTTGTTGCCTTAGATTTTACAGTTCTCAGATTGCCTGGAGAGTTGGAGTTTCACGATGCAAAGCCATTAATGTAACTTGTAGTTAGGCCTCTTGGGTTGTGGTAATGAGGAATGCTGCTCCCCCCGCAAAAAAGCAGTATATCAACCCCAAATTTCAAGCGGTACAATAGTGACTTTTGGGGCAAGGTCCTTCTTTTTGCAGGGGAAAGTTAGGGATGGGATTGTTGATACGAATTCTGAAAATGTTGCTGCTTTTCCTTTTCACTTACAGAAATTACAAGGGACCTCGGGACCCCTGCTTCTAACCGAGGAGGAGAAACGTACCCTGATTGCTGAGGGCTATCCCATCCCAACCAAGCTGCCTCTCACCAAAGCAGAGGAGAAAGCACTGAAAAGAGTTAGACGAAAGATCAAGAACAAGGTCGATAATTCCACTGAATTGGGAAAAATCAGGAGTGTGTGTGTTTGATTAATGTAATCTTTAACTTGCTGCCTCATCTGAGGTTCTCCAGCTAAAATTAAATCTGTGTAGTGATAGGGCTTTGAATGCTGCCATAAGCTTTCTAGATCTAGAACTTGAAGAAGTTCTTTTTAAAAATAACCATCAAGGACATTTTCAACATCGCAGTTTTTGATGAGAAGGATGATTTATTTAGTTGTTCATTCTTGCTCAGGCGGACAGGGCCCTGCCCTGCTGAGCTTACAATCTAAAAATTGACACAAGGGCAAGAGCAGATAAAGGGAAGGGAAATAGAGGGCGAGATAAATTGGGAATTGGTATGCAGTTGTTTCTATTACAAGGTCTTTGCCTTAATCGTGAACATCATAATATTGGGATGGAGACAATATATCCCATTGCAAGTCAAGACAAGGGCCTGTTTCGCACATCACACTAAGCTGAACTGTGGCTTAGCATGAGCACATGAGCAAGCAGACTTTCAGCGAGGAAATGGCAGCTTTTTCACTCTTTCCTAGTCGTTCTGCTGCTGTACCGTGCTGAGCTAAGCCATAGTTTACCAGTAGTCTACCATGTTGTTGAAGCCCAGGCTCATGGTTTAACTCTCTCCAAACTAACCACAGCTGTAACTAATGTTTGTCCTATGGTTTGTGCTTTTTCGTGAGAGCTAAAACACGGGCCTGAGTTTGTATGACATGCTAAAGCAAACATGACTTATATCTCAACATGGCACAGCAGCAAAGGAAGCTGGAAGGAGCAAAGCTGCTGCAATCTGCACTCTGGGAGTCATCATGCTTAATTGTTTATTTGTCCTCTTGTCCCAATATTATGATTTTCATGACTAAGACTCAGCCCATATAACTGAAAGAACCTCCTCTCCTGGAGCCTTGTGTTTGCACTGAGCCACGGTTTGGCCTAGTGTTATGGCAGCACGTGGGCCTTCTAGCTGGAGAATTTGGAAAACTAGACACCCCTTCTTTCCCCTCTCCCCCCATTCCTTTATTAATATATTTAAAAAGCTTTGAAGATCAGTATAAATGCACGTGTCCATCAAAACTGCTTGCAGCATACTACCCATTCCCTTGTAACTTTGTGAGCATAATGGGCCTCTTGAGTAGTCAGTCTCATCAGCTAATTGCCCAGAAAGAGTTGTTTCTGACCCAGGTGAATGAGCAAGCAAATGTCTGTGGAGTGATATGAAATACTATCTGTGGATCCCCAACTCAATGTAAGTTCCCATATTACGAGCCCACAGTATGCATTAGTCACCTGTTGTGACTCAGACAAAAATACATCCCACTTGGCCCAAGTGATTCAGCCACTTTGGGAAATTCTGATCCACAAAGAAGTTAAGTCATAGCCCTTGCTTATAAGTTGGTTTGCATTCTGATCATAACATTTGATTCAGCAACATGTAAGTGTTTAGAACAGGATAGGGTGACCTCAAAAAACACTGTATCATGGCGTCCCAGGCAAGGTATCTTAGAGCAAATGTTTAGGGACAGGGCGCCAGTCCTATTAAAGTAAATAGCACAAGGAGAATGGTTCAAGTTCAGTAACATTAATGTGGGTTGTCAGTTCAGTTTAATAGATCATATATGAAGTTGCCCTCCACTGAGTCAGTGTATTGCTCCATTTAGCCCAGTAATGCTTACTCTGGCTGTCAGGAGATCTCCAGCCCTGATAGAGGCATAATTTTTCAACTGGAAATTTCAGGAACTGAGTCTGGGAACTTTGGTGTGCAAAGCATGAGCTTAGCCATGCAAACACATGAAGATCCTTTGCATACACCACCAGATCATTAGTCCACCCAGCTCTGTGCTCTGCTAGGGACAACCATCCAGGGTCTCAAGCAGAGGATTTTATTTATTACAGGGGATTGAATTTGGAACCTTATGCAGGCAAAGTGTGTGTACTCTACCTCTAGCCTTCCCAGATTGTGACACAGCAGCCAAATTAGGGCTGATCAACTGGACAGAGTAGGAAACCTTAAGAGCACACCATACTTTTCAATGCATCTTTTCTTGGAAGACCTTCTGATTATGATTATGAAAATAGGCAATCGGGATATAAATTAATAAATTAATTGTTGTTGTGAGCATCTCCCCATGACCACAGTGGGCAAGTGACATAGAAGGAGCACAGAAAGCAGAACTCCAGCTCACATGCCGTTCCCATTTCAGCTGGCGCAAGAACATGCGAAAGCGCTCTGGGGAGTTATGTAGTGACAGGAGGCCTGCCTCAGGGCCAAACTAGATATGACACAGAAAATCTATTTACAGGTTTTCTTCTGTATATATATGTGTGTGTGTGTGTGTGTGCACGCGCGCACATACACACACACACACACAATTTTTAATTTAAAAGAGCAGCAGGGTTCTTATGTGAGATTGGGGCTGTGATGCTGGGAGAGGGGTCTTTAACGCTTTCCTCCCATGCCATTCCCCCAATTTATATCACACACAAGGTAACCATTGAGGGTTTTGTCCAGCAAAGGGAACAGCGCCTTGATGTGGGGTAGAAAGGGTTAACTCTCCCAAGTGCTGTGACCCTGATCCAAATTGGGCTTCTCCGTGGCTGCTTTTAAATTCTAAAAAAACAAAACAAAACGTGGGTGATGCTGTTCACATCACATTTAGTTTGACTTTGACCCCTTAGAACAGCCTTCCCTACCCACGTAGTTCCTAGATAAATTATTATTATTATTGGAAGTTTAATGCTGTGTTGTGTTTTTAATATTCAATTGGAAGCCGCCCAGAGTGGCTGGGGAAACCCAGCCAGATGGGCAGGGTATAAATAATAAATTATTATTATTATAATTATTATATTATCTGTTTTGGACCTCCCATCATCTTTGACCATTGGTCATGCTAGCTGGGGCTGATGGGAGTTGTAGTCCAAAACACCCAGGTTGGAGAGTTACTATATGAGAATTGTTCTTCAGGAGGTTACATTAGCAAATCTAACGTTGGTATTCTTCATTCCTTAGATTTCTGCACAGGAGAGTCGCAGGAAGAAGAAAGAATATGTGGAGTGTCTGGAGAAAAAGTATGTTCTTCTCTCTGAGCTTCCATGCTACATTAACTCTGGATTTGTAAGATCAGTAGTTTCTTTTGTACTTGGCAGCACTTGGAGCATCGTGACCCTCTTGCAGAAGTGGCACATTCTCTTAAGTATCTTCCCTAATGCATCCCTGCTTTAGGGAAGAGTCGTGCTGTTGACAAAGTCTTGAATGTAATGATTCAAGAAGTCCACCTGCTACCCAGAGAGTAAGATGCACATCTAAGAAATAAATGCATGAAACGATATGTGTTTAACAATATCACTTAAATCGAACATTTCACCATGTAACAATTATGTAAATGAAACTCAAGTGCCAAGGGAGAAAGATTGTTCTCCACCAGCCTGTTCAAAACCCCTTGAGCTTTTGGTGTGCTTTCCCAAGCACTGCAAATAGCTTAATAAAGATGGAAGGAGAAACCAGAGTTGTTATAGCACAAATTCCTTAGTTCCTGTTCCCATGAAAGGAATTTGCTGCTGGGCGAGATGTCCTTGAATCTGTGTCCTTGAATTCAATAACAAATGTGCTATTCTTTGCGGATAGCCTGGTACCACCATCTCACTGATCCTCATCCTTGAAAAAGGGAGTGGGAGGAAGAAGCGTGGATCAGTAAATGAGGCAGTAGCTTTTGTTACAATAAGCATCCATGAAGCTTACTGGATGACTTTGGGTCAGTAACCATCTACTTAGCCTAACCTACTTCTCAGTTCCATAGTGAAGGTAAATGCAATTAGAATTGTAAAGAACTTTGTACATAGAAAAATGCTATATGGGAGATAACAATAGTTTCTTGCAACATGTTCTGCACAGTGGGCACCATGTAAAAACAGCAGGAATACTGTACACCTTGATGTTACCATTAATGGTTGTTTCTTATTGCATTTTGTTTGTTTTGTTGTGAACGGCCTTGGATTCCCCATCCCCAATTGAAGGGTGGCATATGAATCTGAATAAGAAAATATAAAATTATACTTCCTACAAACAGGGCTTATTCAGCCCTGATTTCTGTGTTTACAGCTTCAGGATTGGTTTAAGGGTTGCCATATGTCCTCTTTTTCCAGGACACACCCTCTTTTTCATGCATTTGTAAAATGAGAGTTGTCAAAGTGATTCATAGTTAGAAGTAGAAGTTGGCAAATGTGTCCTCTTTTTTTGCTCTTCAAAATATGGAAACTCAATATGCTCAAACTGTCTTGCCCTGGTGAGCAACCTGGCAACTGAATTCTGCACTAGCTGAAGTTTTGGAACTGTCTTCAGAGACAGCCCCAAGTATAATGCATTGCAGTAATCTAGGTTACCAGAGCATAGACAGATGTTAGGCTATCCCTGCTCAGATATGGGTGCAGCTGAGCCACCAGTTGAAGCTGATGGAAGGTATTACATGTCACTGAGACCACCTGAGCCTCAAGCAACAGCAGTGGACTCAGAAGAACTCCAAAGCTATGCACCTTCAGAGGGAGTGAAATTTTATCAAGAGCAGACCACCTTCCATTCATCCTTTCTAGGGAACCATCCACTAATAATGCCTAAGTCTTATCTGGATTGGCTCTCATCCAGTCCATAACCAACGCAAGACAATGGTTCAGCACATCCACTGCCACCCCTGCAAATGTAAAGGAGAAGTAGAGCTGTGTGCCATCAGCATATTGCTGACAACGTACTCCAAAATTCTGGATGACCTCACTCAGTGGTTTCATGTTGATATTAAACAGCATAGGAGATGAAATCCAACCCTGAGGAACCCCACAATGAAGGCTCCATGGGGCCAAATAGCACTCCCCAAGCATCACCCTCTAGAAATGACCATTCAAGTAGGACAGGAACCAATGCAAAGCAGTGCTGCCCACCCCAAACCCAAACCCAGACAGCCACTCCAGAAGGATACCATGATTGATGGTATCAAAAGCTGCTGAGAAGTCAAGGAGAATTAACAGGGACATGTTTCTCATCTCTCTCCCAACAGAAGTAATCACACAGGGCAACCCAAGTAGTTTCTGTACCAAAACCAGGCCTAAAACGCCAGTTGAAATGGATCTAGAAAATCAGTTCCCCCCAAGAGTTAAAAAAAAGTCTTGTTATGCAAACAGCATCTAAGGGGAATTCTGAGCAGCCTTGGGACTGGAGTGGGAAAGGAAGGTTAACTCTCTCTCTCTCTCTGCCACAGTCTTGATAAAATTGTGTTTTCAAATATGTTATTTGCATTTCAAGGATCTCCAGAGTGACACCAGTGCATCTTCTCTTGAAATGCAAATAGCAGCAGCAGGGCTATATGCACCTGAAAGTAAATCCTATTTAACCTAATGGGGTTTTACTTATGAGTAGGCACGTGTAGGATTGCGATGTCAGAGAAGCTATTTTGTCAGGACCATTATAGGGACAGAAGGAGTTAAAGTTCCCCCCTCCTCTAACAGTTTAGGGACTTCTGAAGCTTCCTTGCTGCTGTTATTTACATCACAAAACTGTGAATGTTCACAGCAATTCATTGCTGCATCTAGGTTGGCTCTTAAGGATGAGATTTTGGAGGTGGGTGTGGATCAGGCTGATGGATTGCTTTCTTTTTAATATGGGGCTTGTTTTTACTTCTCCAGGGTTGAAAGTTATACATCTGAGAACAATGAACTGTGGAAAAAAGTAGAGACCTTAGAAAATGCAAACAGGTGAGGAGAACCCACATTTGATCTATGACTGAAGGATGGTGCCAAGCAAAGGGAGGTCAGGGGAAGGCTGGGAACAAAAAGAGAAGAGATTTCTTGGCGGACTTTGGCTTACCCCGAAGTATAACTTTTTCATTTTTCCAGCAGCAGCAGATAGTCAGCTGGGTTTGGTTAGCAAATGAGGAATGTTTATGTTATGACAGCCAGGAAGGAACTTTTGACAGATGGAGGTGCAGATGGGGGCACCTCTGAGTGGGCCATTTCCTGCCTCTCTCTCAGTAGCCTGCCTGGCCTTGGGACCAACTGGCTGACAGCTGAAGTGAAATTAATCGTAGATTGGTTTCTAGGGAGAGTGCTTGCCAAGGTCAGGTAGGTATAAGCCGGAATCATTATCCTGGGAAGCATTCTATATAGTCAAGGGTGAGGAACAGGCCATGGTGAACAAGAGTCAGCGACCAGGACGAGGGTTCAATGGGGCTGAGTTGAAGGGAGCAAGGAAGTCAGTCCTGGCTCAGTCCCTGACAGTGGCGTTGCATGGGTTGTCAGCACCCAGGGCAAGGCAAGTAATTTGCGCCCCCCCCCCCGCTGCACTGTCCCTCCCCCAGATAGTCCCTCGCTCTGTCTCCACACCGCATGCCTGGCACCCCCCCCCTCCACAGTGCACGGTGACCCGGCGGCTCGGATCGGATTTGCACAGCCAGCACTGCAGTGAGAGAGAGTGAGTGAGCCAGGTAGGGGCAGAGAGCTGCGAGTGCGAGCGCGCCCCTCCCCTAGATGTTGCGCCTGGTGCGGCCCCCCCTGCACCCCCCACGCTACGCCACTGGTCCCTGAAGTTCACCAGCCAAATGTCCAGATTAGAACCTGATCTCTTGGAAGGGTTTTACGGGGGGCGGGGGAGGAAGGCAAAAAACACAACCAGCTGAGCTCAGAGCCAATCAAGATGCCTGAAGGAACAGGGAACTGTGTGGAGTTCTACTTTTTCCCCAGGCCTTCTATGCTGACTGAGTGGTTGAGGCCCTGGCCTTTGGTTACATTAAATGAAACTCTCTTCTATGTTCTTTGAGGTGCAGAGAGTGTTACCTAGAGACATGAAAGCTTAGAAAAGAGTCTAGCAGCTACATAGAGCAGTTTTAAGGGAGTGCTTATGGCAGGCCTGTTAGCAACAAATAGGCTGGGAACAGAATGCTAAACTGCTGCCCCCAAAGGCGTTTTCCCCTCTGTTCATAATCTGCTGGAGAGCTGTCTCTGTACGGTTCTGGTTTAGGTTTTGGTGTGGTGCCACCCACTCCAAGGCATCACACTTGCCATAACAAAGAAGCAGATATCGCCTCTTGCCGTGAGCTGGGCTTCTGCCTGAAGAATCCTTGAGGCCCCTTTATTCTCGTCTGGCAGAATCTCTGTCCAAGGAATTTGTTTCCTTTGATGCTTATGGAGAAGACAAAATATCCGCTTCATGTAGCAATGGGAGAAGACAACAGGAGGGACCAGGAGTTTTGCCTAGCCTCCCATGAAGGGCCAAAACAAAACGAAGTCACAGCACATAAAACATATGCAAAAGACAGCAGGTTTGGGGGCAACACCTTCACATCCTAAACTAGGCTACTGTGCTCTACTTTCACTCTTTTTCTCCCACAGGCCAGGGTCACATGAATAGCTTTTTCAGCTTTACAAATGTATTATCCACGCCAAGAGGTGCTGAGAAGGAAGAAGGACCCAGGAGTACAGATTTTTCTTTATAGAGGATTAACTTTCTGTCAGGGGAAGACAATGTGGTGCCATCGAGATTTTCTGGATAACAGCTCCCATCATCTCCAGCATAGCTAGCAGTCAGGAATGATGGGAGTTGTGATCCACAACATCCAAAGGGAACCACATTGGCTACTCCTGGTCTAGGTGAGCAATGCAGAAACATGATCTGGTCTTCTCTTTCCAGCATTCCTGTTAGTCACAAACAGTATGGGCTTATTTGCCCTCTGAAATGCACCCAAGTTTCATCTGTGGGCAGAATTAAGGCATTCCTTTGTGAGCAGCATATGTATGAGTAGTGCAGGAATAAAGCACCTCTAGAGGAGCTTCCCAGAATGGTTTGCTTAATGTCCTTTGTAATCAGCCTTAGATGCTGCCTTCCCAGGCTCTTCCCATCAGGCACAGAGCTTTTTGTAATCTGTAAGCCTTCAACCAAATGGGGGAAACTATCATCAGTGACCCTGTTATCCAGGACCTATCCCCTCACTTAATCTTGCCAGCACACTTGACCTTGCACTTGAGCTCCCTGCCCTCATTCAGAGACTCTTTGTCACACTCATTTCCTTTGATTGCCTAACAGCAGCTTCTGACCCTACCTTTGTGGCTTGATGCTGCTCCCTAGAGACCCTGGAAGTGTTGAGCATATTCTCGGCTTCTCAGTAGCTAAAGCAGCTAGCTATGTTGGTGGTTGGTGACTGCCATCTGCTGGGCAATTTATGAACCCTTGTGTTCAGTTTATGAACCTTTACTCCCATGAATTCTGGAGTTCCGTTTATTGTTGGTTGTATTTGGAATAATAGATCTCCCCCCCCTGCCCCCCCGTCTCACTCTTCCTTCCTCTCCTGTTTATGTGCATCAAAGCAGTTATTCTGAAATGGTTCCCAGGTCTACGCACTCCAATCCAGCTCTAGTCTGAATCCATGGTTCACTATGTGCAGCAGTAATTACGTCACCGCCTCAAACTGTTCACGCTGTTCTTTTAAAAGATAGCAGCTACTGGAAAAATAAACAACCCCAGCATTATACCTATGGGCAAATGAGGTTTTCAGGCATTAATCCCAAAGGATATCAACATTTTTGGGGTTTAACAAAAATAGGCAAATGTGCAAACCCTACCATGGTAGAGCAGTTTGTAAGATAGTCTCCATGTTTAATGTTGAAAGGGTCTGTAAATAGGTAGCATTAGCTAAAGGAGCATCTTATTTGCATGACTTGTTCATATAAGTATTCTTCTGACATGCTTACACTTAATTGATTTTTACATTTCATATCTTACATTGTGAATATACAGCATAGCTGTCAACTTTCCCCCTTTTTTAAGGGAAATCCTATTCGGAGTAAGGGAATTTCCCTTTTTAAAAAAGGGAAACATTGACAACTATGATATACAGTAGTATTTCTGGAAAAAAGAACATTGAAAGTATTAAGCTCAGGGTGAACCACCCTGAGACCTCCAGGTATAGGGCGGTATATAAAGTCAATAAATAGTAACAATAAATAATAATTAAGTTTCTGAATTTGTAATGTCTTTGGATTTCTTTCTGTTTCTTTCTTTCTCTGATTATTTTTAAACAGTTTCTTTTAAATGTAAAAAATTGCTCTCTCATAGGACTCTCCTCCAGCAACTACAAAAGCTGCAAGCTCTGGTAGCAGGGAAAGTTTCTAGGCCATATAAAATGGCTTCCACACAGACAGGGACCTGCTTGATGGTAAGGTCTGCATGCTATCCATTCCTTGGTTACTTAAGCTTTATTTCTTCGTTATGTACATATATCTCATTTCCCCCTCAGGTGGTCTTGGACTTGGACAGTGTTTAGGCCAGATTTGTAGTTTGTCTCCCCCAGACAAACCCAAGAGTGGTAATCCAAGAAGAAACATTTGTTACAGGTCATGTTTTGTTTGGAGTGAGACAAATCACAAGTCCTGCCGGGGGGACAGGGAGGTGTCAGCCTTCTATGGGCAAGAATGACATGTTTTAGTTTAGTGGTCTCTGAATTTTGTTTCTCCTACTTTTCTTCTAAATGTGGTTAAAGTGTCTGTCTAGGACCAGGGACATCCAGTTTCAATTCCCACTCAGCCACTAAGCTCACATTGGACCAATTACTTTTTCTCTGCCTATTCTACCTCACAGGGTTGTTGTGAGAATAACCGGGGGTGGGAGGGTCATGTATGCAGCCCAGAGCTCATTGGAGGAAAGGCAGAACAGAAATGGAGTAATTTGTTTTAAAACCTGAATGTAATACTTACATTCAGATGTCAGGTGGTTTGGTTTGCTTGCAAGTATCATAATGGCATTTGGGATTTTAATGGAATAAGTACAGTGGTACCCTGGTTTACAACCATAATCCGTTCTGGAGGTCCATTTGTAAACCAAAACAGGTTGTAACCCAAGGCGCGCTTTCGCCAATGGGGCCTCCAAAAAAAAACTATTCGTAATCCCCCCAAAATGGGTTGTAATCCAAAATAAGGTTGCAAACCGGAACACGCACTTCCGGGTTTGACGTGTTTGTAATCCAAAACGTATGCAAACCAAGACATATGCAAACCAAGGTACCACTGTACACACATCTAAACTAAATACTAAAGTAAATATGTGCTTAGTAACTGAATTCTGTTGATTTTCACAGTACTGTAATAGTTTATGATTTCCTTCTTTTCTCCTCAGTTGACCTGTGTGAACTCATGTACATATCCACACCCTGTTTGTTGACTGCACTGACTATTTCTGCCATATCTGCTCCACAGGTCCTCGTTTTGTGCTTTGTTCTGGTTCTGGGCTCCCTACTGCCGTGTCTCCCAGAATTCTCTTCAGCATCGCAGACAGTAAAAACAGCTCCAACGTCAGACATATACACAACCAGCAAAAGTGAGTCACATGTGATCTAATTGCTACTAAAGCCCTCTTGAAGAGCCAGAACTACCCCAAGTCACTGCTGAATCCAGCCAGCCATTTCCTCAAATGGTGCAGATTATCCTTCTGTCTTAATGGCTGCATATGTACCATTCATTTAAAGCACATGACTTCTTCCAAGGAATCCTGGGAACTGTCGTTTAAGGATGCTGGGACTTATAGGCTTGTGAAAGGCAAACTACTGCTCCCAGGATTTTTTGGGTGGAGACGTGCTTTAAATGTATGGTGTGTACACAGCCAGTCTTGTCCCTGTGGTTTGTTTTATTCACAAGAGTGTATCATTTGAACAGAGCAGTGTTTCCCAAGCTTGGGTCTCCTGCTGTTTTTGGACTACAATTCCTAACATTCCTGACCACTGGTCTTGCTAGCTAGGGATGGTGGGAGTTGTAGTCCAAAAACAGCTGGCGGCCCAAGTTTGGGAAGCACGGCTTAGAGTGATGCATTGCCCTTGTTTCCTGAGTGACGTTTCCTCCAGAGCTGCTTGCTCCAGTTTATTCTTTACATGGTCCTGTGGCCTAGCCTCATTTGCCTTTTAAAGGATTCATTCTCCTTCCCTTCCTCATAGATGCTTCTTCTCCTGTTCCTCCCACCATGGGAAGTAAACCAATTAGCCAGGAAGTCTCCCTGACCTTGGAAGATAAAACCCAAATTCAAATAAACATGTGATCTTCCAGTTCATTTGTTCACTCTCAGCCCGCCTTTAAAATTGTGCTGAGAGTTATTAGGAGACGCCTACTCACAAAGCTGCAACCCCCAGAGGTCTCTGGGAAGAGACATTGCTTGTTAAACCACTCTGAGAATTGTAGCTCTGGAGGGGAATAGGGGGTCTCCTGATAACCTTCTGCACCCTTAACAGACTACATTTCCCAGGATTCTTTGGGGGAAGCTATGATGGTTTAAAGTGGTATGATACTGCTTTAAAGTGCAAATGGGGCCTATATCTGTCACTCCAACTCAGCCCTCTGATCTAAAATCTTTCTTTGGGCTAATGAGTCTCCTAAACACACACGGCAAGACAAGCTGGAAACAAGGGCCTGGTTCCCACATAAGCCTGTGGGCTGTACCACTTTAGATTGTACAAGAAGTGTACTTGGGAGGGTGAAATATACTCAGAGTCGCAAAGTGATTTCATGCTCTTTATTCAGCTCATAGTGGTGAGGAGGAATGAATGAATGTCCCCTCAAAGTATCTGCTTTATATACATTATTTACACAATGGGCTGCACATGATTGGCTAATTCTGGAATTCTACTGTAAGCCAATCAGGTTGTGGATTCGCTTCTATCTGGAGAATGATTGGGTGGTTCCTGCCAACCAATCATACTGCTGCATTGTTCTAGGACCAATCAGACTGCTGCAGTTTGGATCCTATTGTTCTAGGACCAATCAGACTGCTGCAGTTTGGATCCTATTCAACTCAGTACATAACAGAGGGGGATTGATATTATGGAATGCTTCTCCATTTTTTAAAAGTCCTGTAAATAGAGAGGTAGCTTGCCAAGGAGAAACACAGGCAGCTGCCTTGTACCCGGTCAGTCTCATTGTCCATTGAGCCCTCACATAAGGCAGCTTCCTTTGTTACTCCCTGACCACACTAGCTTTCTCCTTCATACAAATTTCCTCTTTGTGGAAAATTAGATGTCATGGAAAAGGGAGCACATATTTTGCCTGCTTAAAGTCCCTCATGTAGCACAGTCAGCCATAAACCTGACAGTATCAATATTTCTCGGCCTAATCTATCACAGAGGGTTGTTGTGATTCCCTACTGGTGCCAGGGAATCTTGTATGCTGCTCTTAGCTCATTGGGAAAGGATGGGGGGGAATATTAAATAAGTACATAAGAATTATTTATTCCGTTGAGGCCTCACCTGCAGTCTGAAATGCTACAGTCCAGACACTGGCTTACCAACCTATCTGCTGTTCATGAGCACTAGGTCTAAGTGCTTCCTCATCTCAATTGAGCTAGCATTTTGAAATGGGGGGGATTTAAAATCTCCAATAACTTCCTAACAGCTGGTACCCTTTTGTTGTATACGGCCATAGGCAGGATGGTCTGCTTTAAAGCCTGGCAGCATGGAGGCCACAACCAGACCAAAGTTGTTTGTTTATGGCTCAGCCAACACTCAGTAGGGAGGCAGCTGCAATGTGTATATTGGCCCTTGGGTAGCCAGACCAGCTGAAAGCCTTGAAGGGAGGAAGAATAGCTCTCTCTCTCTCTCTCTCTCTCTCAGAACAGATGGCCTGTTTTAAAGCCCTCAAGCAGTTGGGATAGTCTGTTTTATAGCCTCAGTGGCAGTTTTAGTAGTGCTTTTTCCTTATTGCTTTTGTATCCCAACTATCCCTTAAAAAGCTGGAACAACATATGTGAGCTTCCCATTCAAACACTGATCAGGCTCAGCTCTGTTTAAATACAGGCATGGGGCGGTGCAGAGGAAGGACTTTATTTGCTCCTTAAAGGTACAGATGTCATGTTCAAAGGTGCTGCCTTTCACTGCACATTCTTGGCCCAAACAAAGCAGCAGCCTATAAATCACAGCTTCTGTGTGGCAACTTCACTCTGTAGCAGCCACCAAGAATCTCTGGTATTGGCCTGGTATATTCTACATACAACATCCACATGGAAGTAACACTGCACATCATGACCACAGTGTGAAGAAGTTGTTACCATAAGGGTGTTGTTTTGCAGAAACTTATTTGGAAGGCCTGCAATATGCAGACTTGGCCCCAACTCTGGTGTCAAAAGGGTTCCGCTAGTGGTCAGAAAACATTTTCACATAGTTTTGGGATGTATTATGATCACACGACACCATTTTATGAAAAATAAATGTTGGTTCCCACAGCTGGATTTTAGGAAGAAGTGTTTTTGTTTCTTTGTCCTGAAATTATGGGACCTGAAAGTGGAACTATATGGGTCTCCTATGAAAACACACCCACTGAATTCACTCTAGTGAATAATATTGGGCAGGTATCCGACAACCAAGTTTTCTTACAGTTGCCACTTTTTTCTGGCCTGGTTTTTTAGCCTCCAAGAACTGCATGACAGGCAGTGCAGCTTTTACTCCTATGGAGATGCAGCATGCCTCACCTGCTAGATTTCTGTTTGCTGTGTAGCTGTTGAGAACAAGAAGGGGAGAGAATGCAAAGCCTTGCAATAAGTTTGTGTGTGATGGCCAAAATGTCTCTTTATTCTGTGACTGGCTTTATCTACATGGCTTGGCACATGGGAGTGAGCTGGGAACAGCCTCATGAAGTTCCTGTTCTCAGCCCTTAACAAAACTCTCCCTTTTCAGTTCAGTCACGGCGCCTTCTGTTCTACGATGAGCATGGGGGCTCCCTCGAGGAAGGCTACAGCTCCTTCATCTCTGTGGAGCATCCTGACAAGTGGGAAGCCGACCAACGCCAAAGCGAAGAACAGCGACCTCAGGAGCATGTGCACAGCCCCCTGGCTGTGGCCCACGAAACAGCCAAATACCTGCACAAGCCCCACCAGGAGGGGCCAGATCAGAACCAGACCAGCTCAGCTCTCACTAACCCCAAGAAGCAATTCCAGGAGAGGTAAGCAGGTGTGGGGCTTTCGTCTCTTTCCAGCTCATACCGGCTATATTCCATCTCCGAAGTGCAACGTGGGGTCTAAGGAGGGTTGCCAACTTTAAAGCAAACCACTAACCACTACTCCTGTGCTTTTAACAGATCTGCAGGCGTCAGCCACTCATGGTGTTTATTTCCATGCCATGACATGACTGCTGATCGCAGTCTTCAAGAGTCACAAGGGCTGTGCTTTTTCTTCTCTGTTTGCAACCATCAACCTAAAGTTTCTGATCCTTCCCTGAGTCCTCTTGCGTGCAGAGCATAAACTCTTAACTCTGAGCTATATTCCAGGGTTTTCCAAACTTGGGTCTCGAGCTGTTTTTGGACTACAAGCTACCAGGAATGATGGGGACTGTAGTCCAAAAGCAGCTGGAGACCCAAGTTTGGGAAAACTTGGTCCAGGCAAAGAGAACCCCACCCCACTCAACTGACAGTGAGAAATAGGGAAATAGGAGAATCTTCCGAGGAACCTCACCAGCCAACCTGAAAAATAGAACAAGGGATTTTGTGTTTTATCTGTACTTGTTTTGAGTCCCAGTTCTGGGGGGAAAGTGGGATAGAAATATATAAAATGTTGTTGTTGATGATGATTGTAATGAGGAGGAGGCAGCAACAGAGCAGTTATCAGAGGCCAGAGTTGAGAAATAAATAGCAGGTGAAAAAATGACTGACCGGTACTTTTTTTCTTTCTTTCTGCAGAGACAGAATCTCCAGTGATGCAGCTGAATCCTTGTAGCAGCTGCCAACCCTCAAGGCCTCTTCCGTCTGGATGTAGGATCCTTTAGTAGATGCCTGGTTAAGGCTGCAATTCCATGCATGCTTACCTGGGAGTATGTCCCATTGAACTTGGTGGGACTAACTCCTGAGTAAGCATGTGCAGGATTACACTGTAAGGGGCGTGGGTTGCAACCCTAAACACACTTACTAGGGGAGAAGGTCCATTGGACTTCCTTCTGCATAAACATGCATAGGATTGCACAGCACATGGGAGAGGATGTTCCATTTAGACATCTCCAAATTGGCCCTGAGTTCCGCCTCTTATACACTTGATTCCCAGTGTCAAAATTGCATTCCCCACAATCAGGGATAGCGCCTGGCAACTTGGACCGAAGCCTCAGCCAGCCCTCTAATTTTCCCCCACTCACAATCACCATGGCCACTGGTTATGTTCTTTCCTCTCTCTGCAATATGTCACCAAAAGTTCCCAACTTCTAGGCACACAAATCTGTACTATATAAATTTCCCCCAGCTGTGTCTGTCTCTGTGTCAGAAAAAGCTTAATTTCTATTTTGTGACTTATTTTTACATCGTTACATTAAAAAAAAATGTAGAGAATTCAAAGGCAGAGACATATTACAGTTAAATGTTCAGATAAGAGAAAAAGAAAAACGTTCTTCGAAAACCAGCATAAAGAACCACTGTTCCATAGTTAGACATGCTCCTGGGCATAGTCCATGCGTGCCTCAAGTTCACATGGTTGTACAGAGACCAAAAGCAGAAATTGTTTGTACATAATGAACCTTATTTTGTATTATTGCCAATCCCTTAAGATATTGTATTTTGGAGACTCTCAGATCCTATTTTCTGTATTGTATTTTATTAAGAGTTATTGCGAGCTTGGCCTCTATGAACTTCCTCTCTTTGCAGGTCGCTGTTTCCTCTTAGTCTAGCAGCTGTTGTTTGCCTAGTTTTCTTTTTAAATATATCACTCTTTTCCTCCTGTTACTAGCTCTGCAATTGCTTTGGAGCAGCAAAATTAAAAAAAAAAAAAGATGCAGCATCAGCTCTGTTGTTCAGATTCTTCATTATTTAATTGAGGGGTTATTAATTTAGCAAATCTCAGTGCAAGTGCAGGCCTGCCATCACTCACCGAATAATAGCTGTGCTCTCCCTTTGTGAGCAGAGGTCTCTGAGCCGAGCAGTGTTTCTCTGAGGGCTTATACAGAAATGTTAATTACTGAGAAATGATGACAGCAGCTTCCCTCCTAGATCTATCATTCTGATAGCAATACCCCGGTAGCTATTGTATTATAATAATATAATTATAATATAATATACTTATAATATAATAGATGAGGAAGAAATCTTGTTGCATGGGGACTATCCTTGCTGGTAGGAGCAAAGCATATTTGCTTTTCAAAACAAGCAAATAAAAGATGTGCTATTATTAAATTTGCACATCGCTCTATACTCAGGGCGGTTCACAGCACAAAAAATCACAATGCAAAAAAAGAAAAGACATAATACAGTGGTACCTCAGGTTAAGTACTTAATTTGTTCCAGAGGTCCGTACTTAACCTGAAACTGTTCTTAACCTGAAGCACCACTTGAGCTAATGGGGCCTCCTGCTGCTGCCGCACCGCCAGAGCACGATTTCTGTTCTCATTCTCATCCTGAAGCAAAGTTCTTAACCTGAAGCACTATATCTGGGTTAGTGGAGTCTGTAACCTGAAGCGTATGTAACCTGAGGTACCACTGTACTGTAAAAACAAAAGCAAATTCCAGGCTCCCGGCATTGGCAGCTGCATGAGGAGGGAACACCCAGGTCTAATTGCAAATACAAAGCAATTTCTCAAGGAAATCAAATGTCTCTAACCTACCTCACAGGATTGTTGAGGATAAAATGTGGAGGGAGGAATCCAACATACACAGGAGTTCTAAAAGCCCAATAGATGTCCTAAAGGCTGTGACCTTTGAAAGGTCTTCTCTGAAAATGCACTACTTCAGCCCAGGGGTGAGGGGTCTCAGCCTACGGGCCAAACGGGCCCTCAAGGTCCCTTGGGACTCACTCCCAGGCCACTCCTGCTATGCAGCCATACCAGCTGGTCCCATTTCACTTCCTCTGAGTGTGTTTCTGCCTGGCTGGAATGTGTCTTTGAACCTGAATAATGCCTCTTGCTTGTCTGGATGGAGGAGAAGCAAAAGGTGATATTTGCTCTGCCTCTTTTGCCTTTGGGCCCACGCACCAATGGGATGTGGCCCCCGGGAAGATCTCAGGACTGTTCCCCTCCTCTGGTTTAGCCAGATTCCATCAGAGCCTTGGGACTATTAGACTGTGAACATGTACATGTAAGTAAGGACCCACAGAGCCTACATCAAAATATTCCAATAGTCTTCCAGCACTACACCCACCCAGTAAGCTAAAAATATAGTCCTGGAGAAATTACTTGGTTTTTCCACCGTAAAATGTGAACAAGCTCTTAGGGGAAATATATAGACTATTTTCATAAGCAGCAATCTAACTACTGGGTTTAATGAATATTAATCTGCATTTGTTGCTCGCATTAAAACCTCCGGCAGCTAGAATGACTGTTCACTCTTGAAAGGGCCCCCTTCCCCTTTCCATTCTGCAATAACAAATACTCACGACATCAAGGGAAAGCTTTTACAGAGGGGAGTTCCACATGCTTGTCAGACCTCTGCCAGTGTGGTGTAGTGGTTAAGAGCGGTAGACTCGTAATCTGGTGAACCGGGTTTGATTCCCCGCTCCTCCACATGCAGCTGCTGGGTGACCTTGGGCTAGTCACACTTCTCTGAAGTCTCTCAGCCTCACTCACCTCACAGAGTGTTTGTTGTGGGGGAGGAAGGGAAAGGAGAATGTTAGCCGCTTTGAGACTCCTTAAAGGGAGTGAAAGGCGGGATATCAAATCCAAACTCTTCTTCTTCTTCTTCTTCTTCTCTGTCACCTATGGGAAACTACTGGTTTCAGACATGGCTGGTGAGTATACTTTATATCTTCTGTGTGTACATAGCATGAAGCCTCAGCTTTGGAAGCACTTCCTGTTTGGTCCTGTAGTGCAACAGCTCCCAAACTTTTTGGTGTAGTGACTCCCAAGTCCAAATGTACTTGTTGCTGACCTATTAATTTATTGACCCATGAATTTTGGGACCTTAGGTCTTCAGCAGCTGTCAGTTTCGCCCTTGTCTCCTGCTTGTGGTCTTCTCAGTGATAGGTGGTTGACCATAGCTGAAAAAGGGATGCTGGATCAAACATGCCTTTGGTCTGATCCAAGAGGGATATCTTTCTATTTTGACATTTTTAAAATGAGAGAAGCTGCATTCTTTACAGATTGCTGAGAAGGTGCAACTGGGATTCCACTTTCCAGGGCTGGCCTGAAACACAGAGCACTTGCAGATTGTCAGGTGTGATTCAGTGATAAATTCAGTTCATGCAAGTAGAATTGATTTGGAGTTCCGGCACAACAAATGGGCTTTCCCCCCCAAGACTGGTTTTTTGCAGTAAGGAAAGTAATGGGGAAATGTCCTGGAAAGTATGGAATAACACTTGTTTGACACAATGTCTAACCTCACCATAAACAAAACAGAGTGAATGCCCAGTAAACTGGTTCTCTGTAAGTGTCAATTTCTCTGCCTGATGCAGAACAAAAAAATGATCCTACTTCTGCGCAGGTCAAGGTCCAGAATCCCCAAGGCCAGTCAAGTTATATTGGCACTTGAGGCAGATAATTCACCAAGTGGCTCTCAGCTTCCTTGGTGCTAAAAGTCCAATAAGAATAAAAATAATGGGTAATTTGCTGCCCTTTCATAACAGCCCAGATCAGCTGCCCATGGCAGCCTCCTTTCTTTACCTAATGGTTTTGCCAGGCCTACTGCTTTCGGCGGCATCCCTGTCGTCATGGTAGCAAGCTCTGGTTTATAGGATTGCTCTTTCAATCTGCTTAATTTATTGTAGGCAGACCAGGATGCACTTTTCTTTGGAGAGCCAAAAACTTCTAAATCATAACGGCTGTTCTGTCATTTCACACACAGCTCCATGTGCTTGTTTACCATAATTTTGTGTAACTGGGGGGGGGGGGGGGAGACTTCAACAATGGGTACCTATTAGGCACTGCATCATACTTTTAACAAAGGGTTGCACTTCAGATGAAGCCGTCTCCGCTCCTCTACCGTGAGGGCTACATTTCCTTGCTGAGCTCTATGCCATTTACTGCAGACACAGCCCCCAGGTGGGTGTATCATTCTTCCCTAACATACTGAGCAGGAAATGGGTAGGCAGGCGATCTGCGCTGGGCACTGGTGCCTTTGTCAAAGGAAAAAAGAGCTGGCTTTTATTTCTGTGCAGCGCAGATACGATGTTAAAGTGGAGTGATGACTTCTATTTAAAGAAATAGCTCTAGTTACTTGGGAACCCTTCTGTCAAGAGAGCAGGGACCCAAAGCTCATTGCTGTCTCCTTGGTATCACTGCAACTAAATTTACTTTTGCTCACCCTGGGTCTTGGTTTGCCCCAATACAGGCTCCCATGACAGGGACATAACGGTGTTGGCACTAGTTTTGACACACATACATATACAGTGGTACCTCAGGTTACAGACGCTTCAGGTTACAGACTCCGCTAACCCAGAAATAGTACCTCGGGTTTAGAACTTTGCTTCAGGATGAGAACAGAAATCGTGTGGTGGTGGAGCGGCGGCAGCAGGAGGCCCCAATAGCTAAAGTGGTACCTCAGGTTAAGAACAACTTCAGGTTAAGAACGGACCTCCAGAATGAATTAAGTTCTTAACCCGAGGTACCACTGTATACAAATAATAATCTAAATCTCCATGTTTACAGGTATTGCTCATGTACTTGCAGTTTGCATCAAGCTTGCCACCGTCTTCACTGGTCAGTTGTTTTTGTGCCTTAAAACACAGGTAGGCTTGTTGAGTTCTTTTTCCCAATTCAGATCCAATTTGGTTCATACCCACACTCACATACAATTACAGTGGTACCTCTGGTTAAGAACTTCATTCGTTCTGGAGGTCCGTTCATAACTTGAAACTGTTCTTAACCTGAGGTATCACTTTAGCTAATGTGGCCTCCTGCTGCCGCCGCTGCGTGATTTCTGTTCTCATCCTGAAGCAAAGTTCTTAACCCGAGATACTATTTTTGGGTTAGTGGAGTCTGTAACCTGAAGCGTCTGTAACATGAGGTACCACTGTACTAATCTCAACAATCCCCTAGGTACATATACCAAAAGACCAACATACTGAAGCCAAAACCAGATTTAATCTAGGGTTCCACCAGCCCCCCCCCAAAAACCTCATCCCATTTACCAAACATTCCTTCACACAGAGTTTTTGTGCATAGTTGAGGAGCCAAGCTCTCACCCCAATTATCAATCCCCTTTTCTGAGCTCCTAGCTGAGAATTGGTCAGACTCCAGTGTTTTCCCCAACTGTCCTATGTCCTCACCCCCTGCTCAGATCCTTTTTGGGAAACTATGATAATTAAAGTAGCAGAAAACAGATCTATGTTTCTTGTCAAGGAAATGTTTATGTCAGGGAAGCTGTAGGGGGAAATACTCTGTCTTAGAAACCTCAAGACTTGATTACTGCAATGCACTGTATGTGGGGCTGCCCTTGAGCTTGATCTGGAAGGAGCAGCTAGTGCAAAATGCTATCAGCGGAGGAATGCTGTTATGGCATGGAGATCAGCAGTGTTGCTGTTACAGGCACAACAGCAGAGTAAAAAACATATATATATATTTAAAAGCACAAGAGCAGGTCATCAAACCTAGCTCAGCAGGCAACTCTTGTTATTTAAGAATTAAACAGTGAATGTCATGTAGCAGAGCAATTTACTCTTTAGTTGCCTTGCCTACAACCACTTTGCTTGTCACCTCCACTTTGCAAAGCTCGCCTGATGTATTAAGACATTTTTATTAGTCTTTAGGAAGGGCTTTTGACAGTCGTTTATACTGAAGGTCATGAAGGCTGGAAACAGAAAATCATATTGCTTTCCTCTAAAATATTGCAAAAAAATATGATGGAGGCTTGATCGATTGTGGTGTCTACATTCAGCTCACTATCCCCTCTGACCAAGAGGTTTTGCAGGGTTTGGTTTTATTTATTCGTTTTCTTATAAAATTATATATATTGTCTCATGATAATATCTAAGCAGTTTACATAAAAATAATAAAATACAGAAAAATTTGATAAAAATGTCCTAAAAACTAGATACCAACAAAAGGCAACAGTTTATCACAAATAAAACTGAGTCATGTACAGAACAAAATAATAAAAATTTAGAGTCCGAGTCCTGGAAAGCTTGAGTAAAGGTATTTTAAGGTGTTTAAAGATCACTACTGCCCCCACCTCAGTGGCTCAGAGTGCCTTTCATCAGCTTCCTCTGGTGGTCCTGCTGCGCCCCCATCTGGACAGGAATAGCCTATGCTCTGCTAACCTCTAGGTTAGGCTGCAACACACACTATGTGGGGTTTGCTCTGAAGAGGGCTTGGGAACTTCAGCTGGTGCAGAATTCAGCAGCCAGGTTCCTCAATGGGGCAAGGCAGTTTGAGCAGAAGAGTGCCAACCCTGGCCCAACTGCACTGGCTGCCAATCAGTTTCCGGGCCCAATTCAAAGTGCTGACTTTGACTTATAAAGCCTTAAACAGCTCAGGACTGCAATACTTCAAGGACTGCCTCTCCCCATATGAGCCAACCCAAACTCAGTGATCATCATCTGAGGCCCTTCTTCGTGCTCCTCCTCCTCAAGAAGTCCAATGGGTGGCAACATGAGAACGGGGCCTTTTCTGCAGTGGGTCCCTGTTTGTGGAATGCTCTCCCAAAGGATCCTTGCCGGATGCCTTCATTGTATATATCTTTAGGCACCAGGCAAAAACAGTCCTCTTCTTTCAGGCCTTTGGTTGATTAAACAATCGATGGCCTTTTAAACTATGTGTAGTGGGTATTGTTTTTATTTGATATTATGGTATGTATTTTTGTGGTTTTATATTGTAGGGTGGTATTGAAATTTTAATAATGATATGTGTGCTGTGCATTCCTTCGGACTTCTCTGAGAGACCGTAATGGCACAGTTGGTAGCCTGAATCACCAGAAGGCAAGCAAACTATCTATGCCAATCCATACCATAACTTCCTTATAACCAAGTTCATATCTAATTTTCTACAACCCTTGAACCTTCTGGACTTTATTCAGCCATCCTACACCTTATACTGGGTAGTGTGGCATGACAGGTGAATAGCAAGGCCCCTGACCTTTTTCAAAACAAATTGTGTTTTTTTCTTAAAGATTTAATAAGGCAACAAGTTAGTTTTTCATACAATTATTTCAGAAGCGGCTAATTTTATAGTTTGAATAGTTGCCCATACGAGGAATTCTTTTTAAAAAAATTAACAGACATAAAAGCATCCTGTTGTTTCTATTTCCGCTGCCGCATTTTGCTGTTTATGCTTTTATGAAGTATTCAATGATTTTATGTTATGCATTTGTGTTTATTGCTCACTGCTCCATTGCTGCTGCTCCCCATTGCCAGGTAGGACTGGGGCCCCACTGAAATTGGAGCAGGCTCGCCAACGGGCACTTTGCCAAAGACCCCCTCAAACTTGGAGCCAGCCCTGGCCTTGAGAATGGTCCAAAGACCCAGGATTCAGTTTTACTGCTGAAACTAAGGAGGTTTTGGGCTTGTAAGCAGCTGAATCTGAGATCAAAGAGCAATTGGGTGTGAGCTGCTGGAGCAACCTGAATGAAGATCAGGGTCAAGTGTAATACATAAAATAAACAGCATCCGGCTCAGCCCAGGACAAAGGCAGAATGCAAAAGGTGGAAATCAATAGAAATACTGCATACAGGTCAGATCAATCACAAGAACCAAGAGAGCTTCTAGATCCAAGAAAGGACTGTGTCTTGGAGTGGTTAGTGATTATGGAGCGCTTTGCCAAAGGGCAAAAACAAAGGCGATGGAAAAACTACCACCACCCTGCTTTAAGAAGTATTGGTTAGCATGAAGGTTTAGCATTGCTGTTAGCCATTTTGCAGTACAGCTGCCGTTTCCCCTCTGCCAATACAGTACAGCTCTAAAGATGCTGTTCGTTCTTTCTGGGCCATGGTTCAGGCATGTGGATCCTGTCGATTCAGCGCTCCTGCCACTTACAACTGGTCTACATCTAGAAGTCCATTTCCCTCCTTCCCCCTTCTCTAATCCTGTCAGAGAAGCAGAAAGCACGGTTAAGCTGCCTGGCAACGGTGACCACAGCGCCATTTCCACCGCTATGTTCGTGGGTGGGGAAATTGCTCCAATAATCCAGCTCAGTCACATTTATTTTCAAAGGGGGGAAATTAGCCAAAAATTAGAGGATTAGTCAAAAAAGCACCTGCAAATGTATAGTTTTGGAGGATCGGTTCCTTTCAGGCAGCTTCAAAGCCGTTTTAAAAAAAACCCACAACTATAATAGAGATTCTGATTTACAAGCCATGAATATGAGCAGTGTTATGGTTAAATAGCAGATGTGGGGGCATGTAAGGAGGATGAAAGGCATGCCCACCAGAAGGAAACAAAGGAGAGCAAAACTCTGGCTGGAAACATAATCGTTTGTCGCAGCCTCACTGTGCTAAAGGGGTGTGCAGGTGTAGATAGAAGAGTAGGTGTTCAAACCCTTCAAGCGTGGGTTTTACTGACAATTACCCAAGATTAACAAGAGAGTGTTATTTGAGTGACAATAGAAACAAATTCCTGTGAACTGAAGTCTGGGGTGAATGTGATTAGAACTAGCAATCTCCTTTCTACCCAGCTGATTCTCCTCTCCCTGCTGTCAAGGGACAGAATCCTATGGTTCCTTCAAGTCCCCCCTCCCAGTTAACATTCAAGACGCCAGGCAATCTCCTCCTTCCTCCCCAGCTCACAACACAAACCCAAAACAAGGCCCATGACAAGGGGGCTGAAAGTAGCATCACCCAGACCTTAAGCTGCACACACACACCATACTGTCAAAGTACACACACACTCCAATGATCCTGGGAACTGTAGTGTGTTGATGGTGCTGTGGATCGTAGCCATGTGAGACATAAGCTACATTTCCCGGGATTGTTAGGTGCTTGTGTGCATTTGAAATGTATGCTGTGGACTCAGATCACACTTGTTTCGCCCTGTCATCATTTCAAGTCAAATAGGCTTTTATCAATTGCTGGTAAAAGTTGACACAGACCGAGCCAATCTTTTAAGATCTTCCAAGGAGTGTGTCTGCTGGTTATTCCAGGTGCAGTGGATCCCAGTTGTTGTTGAACTACAACTCCCACCACCTCTGCCCATTGGGTCATGCTTGCTGGGGCTGATGGGAGTTGGAGTTCAGCAACAGCTGATTCCCCACGTCTGAACTAGATGGACCTTTGGTCTTCTCCAGCAGAGCTCTTATCCTTGCATACTTGCATATCCTGTAACACACTGTTCTGCAAGACAGTTTCTCCTTCTAAGTCCCTAAAATATCAGAAGCCTGCTCCATAGCAACTCAGAGCAGGACTTTTGGTGTGGCTGCCCCTGTTTTGTGGAGCAACACGTTCCTCTTGAAATGCAACATGCATATCACTATCTGCACTTTCATGAAACAACGGAATACATTTTTTTTTTTTGCTGCTTGTCAAAGCTTTTTCTAGCTGGACGACAAGATTTCCGCCTTAATTTTGAAAAACAAAACACAAACACCCATCTTTGGTTGTTTTTGCACTGGTTTTTTTAAGAACTATTTTCAGCTGTTAAATTGCTTTGAGCTGTGTGTTAAAACCGATTCATAAATCGATAAATAGCAGCAATAATAATGTTCTAACCTAAATTGGGTGGAAGTAGTAACTGTAGGATCCCATCGATCGCCTCTCTTTTCTACCTTGCCTTGCTTCAGTTCCTTCCACTTTGTTCTCCACCACCCCTTCAGATGCCCAGGGCCAAAGATTTGGGCACTAAGGGAGGGGTGGTGGCAGGGATTGGTCTCCGCTCCCCCTCCCAACAGAACAGCAGCTTCACTGAAATGAAGGAATGCAGGGCTGCTGCTGAAAGCCTTCCCAAAAGCCCTTGCTTGGAGTTCAGTACCTCAGCATCAGCAATAGCAGCATCAAGGGAGGAAATGTCACCTCCAGCTGACTGGAAATCACACCCCCGGGTTCACTGTGGGTCGCTCTGCTAATTAGCCCTGGGGATACCAGAGCACAGGTGTCAGGGGAAATGTCACAGGATAGAAAGCACTAATGAAATAATTCCATGGCTCAGTAAACAGAAAAAAAACGTGGAGTTATTCTACCCCCTGCTTAGGAAGAGGATGCAGTTGCCATGAGCCCCTAGAGAGGGCGCCCTCACCTCCCACTATGCTCCTTAAGGGATCTCCAACTGAGACAGATCAGAGCTCTTCTCCTCTGGCTCCACCATCAAAAAGTAGCTATATGTTCCCTCCTTTATCCCACTTCATACAGTCAGTGCTGCCCGTTTTATTTATTACTCTCTCTCCTCCCTGGCTTTTAAACAGCAGCCCAACAGGTGGAAATTAAGCATGTGAATTTTTCGCTGGCATGGAGCTACAGTGATTCTTCAGCCTGCCAGGCTTCAGTGGAAGGCGCAGCAGCAAAGCCTGGCATTTTACATTGGCAAAGCCTAAGGGGTCCGTGCTAAAAGGACAGTCAGAGCTGCAGCTGGAAGATTAAGGCAGCAGCCTTAAGCACACTTAGCCAGGAGGAAATCACACCAATGGCTCGTACCGGGGGTGGTGACAGAGGCTGTGGCAGGGCCACTCATAGGGATGAGGGTGGAGTGTAGGGAGGGCAGCAGGGGCAAGGTCAGGGGAGCTTCAGGTTGTATGGTGAGTGTTGCCCATTGGAATTGGTAGGGAGCATCCTGAAACCCTGGCCTACCCGCCAGCAAGTCAAAATCCCCAGTCCAGGGTCAATCCACATGTTCAAAGTCCAAACTAAAGCACAGCCCCGCAGAGACCCCACAACATCCAAAGCAAGGTTCCTCAACATGGTCAGTTGAGCAGACACGGCAGCTCAGCTCTGCTTCCCTTTTATACTTTGCCTTTTATACTCTGGGCTTGACGAGGCATGAGACCCTCACCTGTTCCAAGCTTACTCCAGCTGAGAAATCACACACCTCCTCCCAGAGCTCGTGAGCCCCACCTGGCCAGCTAGGGAGCTGGGCTGTGGACCCTTGGCTGCTTCAGCCTCCTGGAGAACCCTGCCTGCTGCTCCCTACATATCTAGAGTCCGCCATGTTCATGAAAACAGGAGCCCCTCTGGCGCTGGTGATGGGTCCTGCTGCTCTCGTTCCTGTGCACGAACCCCCAACCAGTGGCGGAGCTTCATGCTCTGACACTGGGGGGCAGAGAGCAGACGGGGGCAGGGCTGGCGTGTGTCCCAGAGGTGTGCCATGCCACCCGCAGGGGCGTGGTGCGCGTCCTGGGGGCGTGACACACCACTTGCAGGGCCGTGGTGCCCAGCGTGAGCAGGGGGGGCAGCCACGATGGCACCCCACCGGGATCGCGCTGCTGGGGGCAGGGCGCTTCCCCCTCACTCCTCTTCCTCCGCCAGTGCCCCCACCCTCTCGTCATCCTCTGTCACCCTGTGAATACTTCCTACACCAACCTCACCTTCCCCATCCCCAGCTTGCCCCGTGTGTCCCAGTCCCGGCTGCACCCCTTGCCAGGATCCTCTTCTTCCTCCCTGTTGTCGTGCCAGTTCATGACAGGGAGGAAGGCAGAGAGGTCAACAGCAGGTGGCGCTAGAACCAATGATAAGCCCACATCCTAGTTTTGCTCCTGCCCTCCTCCAGGCTGAGATCTGCAAGGGTGAGACTGATACTGAGGAGGAGGAAGGTAAAAGCAAATACCACCTCCTGGATGGGATGTAAGTCAGTAGACAGACAGGTAGGTAGGGGCCAGTTGAGGATGGTAAGACAATGTTGCATTTGCCCTAATGGACCAATTTCTGTATTGATCTTTTAATCCATAGGAATAGATGCTAGTGCAACACCAGCCATTGCTGCAAATAAAAAATGGCAATGGAATGTCAGGACTTTGTTCAGGAACCAGCAGGAGAAGCTTTCAGCCTACCAGGTTCCCTCCCTTAGCGATGGAGGTGGCCATCTCAGATCAAAGGACCTTCAAGGTCAGGGGTCGGCAAGGTTTACTTCGCCTGGACTGGTTCACGCCAGCGGAGATCCCTCTGTGGGCCAGATCACGTGTGTGTGATTTCTAACGTCTGCGCAAATGCAATTTCTGGTGTCTGCACAGATGCGATTTCCAGTGTCTGCGCATGTGCAGACGTGATTTCTGGCACCACAGAAGCGATTCCCTGCGCCATGTCGGTTTAGCACAGCACGTGGGGACTCACTGAACGGCGGCTCGGTTCAGGGGTGGCTTGTGCGTCGGTTAAACGGCCCCTGTGGGCTGCTTGTGGCCCATGGGCCTTAGGTTGCCGACCCCTGTTCAAGGGCAAAGTCCAGCATCAGTCTGCTGCATTTCACCTTTCCAGTTCTATTCGTTTGGTTTCCCACAACAGGTGGGAATCTGTTCAGCAAGATGATTGTGTTGTCAGCCAGCACATCTGCCGTGAAGAGTCGCTGTGCTCATTTTGCATCCATTTAAATACTAATCGTATGGCTACTTTACTCAGCAATGCTAAAATGATTCTGTTGTCATCTTTTACTGCTGCTGTGAAGGGACATTTGGCATACGTTTATGCTGTAATTGAATTGTCACAGACTGACAAGTTAACTCCAGTCTTTACATCCCCCCTCCTGGTGCATATTCAACAGGCCTCATGGAGAATGTGCGCATAATCATTCCACGAAGAGGGAATTGTGCCAGTCGATATACAGGTTTTGGGGAATGTAGATATCTCAGCTGAAATTTGTACATTTTCTGGCCATTATGTATAATATCCAACAGACTTTGGGGAATGTACGTATCTTGACTGTATTTTGTACATTCTCTGGTCAGCATGCATAGTCACCAAGAAACATTGCCTTTTTTTTCTCGTTCAGGCTGGGGCAGCTAATAAATTGAAGCAACAGCATAAGCCCCAGCAGAAAATAATTAATTTATTGATTAGTTGAAGGGAAGATGAGCAATTAACCAAAAATTTCAGAGAGAAGAAATGCCATGGTGCTTCTGCAGCAGCACAACTGGGTGCCTTCATCTGCCCCAGCTGCAACAAAACATATGTCTCCTGCATCAGTCTCTATAGTAGTAGTAGTAGTAGTTATAAATTTATTTATACCCCCCCCCCATCTGGGTGGCTCTCAACAGAATATTAAACAGAATAAAACTTCAAACATTAAAAGCTTCCCTAAACAGGGCTGCCTTCAGATGTTTTCTAAAAGTCAGATAGTTGTTTCTTTCCTTGACATCTGTTGGGAGGATGTTCCACAGGGCAGGCACCACTACCAAGAAGGCCCTCTGCCTGGTTCCCTGTAACCTCACTTCTTGCAGGGAGGGAACCGCTAGAAGGCCCTTGGAGGAGGACCTCAGTGTCCTGGCTGAACAATGGGGGTGGAGACGCCCCTTCAGGTATATATAGCCACAGCAGGCACTGCCAACGTCCAAGGGCTTGACCTCACCCCCAAAGGCAAACTCTTCTATTGTCTCCCAGGACAAATGGATGCCAGCAAGATGATAATTGGCTGAGAACCCCAAGCAGTTCAGAAGTAGAGTAGGTGTAGACACAATGGGCCACCCTATAGTGTCATTCAACTGATGGTAAGGAGGGTCCCCCAATCCTCTGGAGCTTCAGGAGGGGGAGGGCAGAATTACTGAAACTTGCTTCTCTTCCCATTCCACTGACAGAAGCCTTCTTGCTCTCTGCTGAGTGATACTGTTAGATATAACCCACTTGTATTAGTTTCATCCTCATAGTTGTAAGTACATATAACTGAATTAAAGATATATGCTTCCCTCCTGCAGTAGACACAGCTCCCCCCTCCTTCAGCCCCATGGTTTTGGGAAAGGGTGTGTGTTGTTCAGACGGGGAAGCCCTGCTACTAGTATTCCTGAAACCTGGGGCAGGAGGGTCAGCGCGTTGCAGTTCCTTGACCTGCTGCGGCAGCTTATCACTCACCGCATGTGTTGACAGGCAGAAGGGCCATTTGGAGAGTAATGGAGCCAGACGAAATCATTGTAATGAGGTTTATAAGGAGCAGGTCATGCTCAACAAACTCAATCATTTCCCCTGATAGAATCTCAAGCTCATCAGTGACCAAGATGCTGTGACCAAGGCAGCTAAGCATTAGCTGAGCATTGCTCCCAGATAAATTTTTATTTCTGTGGACATATTTACAACAGTTCGCTCGGAGATTAATCTTTTCCATGGGCTAAAATTTTGAAGCAAAGGCTTTTGTATCTCTCCCAGCAACTGGGACTATGTGACATCATCAGCAGAGTGAAAAGGCGCCCTATCCTCTTTGAGACTGGAACAACTGACTTCCAGACTATTTGTCCAGGTAAGTTGTTAGCAAGGATAATCACCCTTTGGAGGGATCAACAAGGATAAAGATTGTACTGAAGTTTTGTCCAAACATACACCAGGATCTTCCTGTTCCTGGTCTTACACTCTATACAGTTCTTCAACCTTGGGTACCAGATATTTGTTGGACTACAACTCCCATCATCTCTACTAGCTTAACCAATGATCAAGGATGATGGGAGTTGTGGTCCGACAGCATCCAGGGACTCACGCTTAAAGAAGTTTGCACAAATTCCAGCACACAGTCCACTGGCTGTCAGATGGCCTAATTGCATTATTCTTGTAAATGTTTTGATTTGTATGCTGCCTTGGAAACATTATGGGTGAAAGGCAAGAAACCCCAGCACAGATTAGTGGGGAAGGGATACATAGCTGACTGGATCCAGGGATACATAGCCCCATAATTTTAAATGGAAAAATCATAGCCTCTTGCCTTATGGGATAAGGCAATGGCAGAATCCTGAGGTGACAGAATGGCATGTGCCATTCCCGACTACAGGTGGAAGATCTTTTTTAAAACAAGTTTCCCACATTAAAAAACACACACAAAAACCTTCAACTATAAATTTTGAATTGTCCTTCCTGATGCATTTGTTTGCTTATTTTTTTGAAACTGAAACGAAATATTTTATGTGGGAAGTGATACACTATGATACCCCCTACCTGCAGTGGTACAAGCCATTCAACCGCCTCAGGATTTTACAAGGGGGGGGTGGGACTTTGGTGTTTCAGATTTCAGTGGTGCCCTGTGAGAGGCCAAAATACAGCAGCCCCCACCTTTTGCCTTCCATTCTGCACATAGCTGAGAGCCAGTGTGGTGTAGTGGTTAAGAGCGGTAGTCTCCTAATCTGGGGAACCGGGTTCGCGTCTCCGCTCCTCCACATGCAGCTGCTGGGTGACCTTGGGCCAGTCACACTCTCTCAGCCCCACTCACCTCACAGAGGAAGAATGTTAGCCGCTTTGAGACTCCTTAAAGGGAGTGAAAGGCGGGATATCAAATCTAAACTCTTCTTCTTCTTCTTCTAGCTGTGTTGCCCTACAGCGCCCTTTAGGATTGGCACCCAGTGTGGGGGAACCAGTCACACTGCCCTAAATCCGCCTCTGCTTTTACCACCTCATTCTGCTGGATGTTCAGAGGAGAGAAGCCCAATATATGGCTTTATGTATAGTTCTTCTTATTTGGCTATGCAACTTGATCCTATGGATGTTTATTCAGAAGTATGCCCCACTGATTTCAAACTGGGCTTGCTTCCAAGTAAATTTAACGGAAGCCTTGATTTTCTCGGACTTTATTCTTTAAGGATCTCAATTGTCATTATACAGAATGAATTATGCCATTTTGAGGGAGACGGTCAAGTGGAGTACGTTAATCCTTGTCATGTCACACGGCAACAGATTCTCCTGCAGCTTATCAGAAGCCCGTGGGCTCAGCAAAACTCACCAAGTGCCTCCAGGTACATTCAGGCAAAAAGAAAATGTCTGCGTCAATGATTGCTTGTGAGTGTGAGACAGGCACTGTGAAAAGCAAGTGAGGAGGCGGAGATAGCAAAAATTTCATTTTTAGCTGTGGGAGAAAACTCTCTCTCTGACCTTGTTGCTCTTTTAGGAGAAAGTGTGGCATTGGAGCGGAAACTGCTTTGTTCTGGGCACTTCTGTGATGCCACAACTATGTGGCCAAATGAAGAAAAAATAGGAACATAGGGAGCTGCCTGTCTGGTCAGTTTCACGAACAACTCTTCTAGGGCACAGCAAACAGGAATGCTCCCATATTTTTTTCCTGGCATCTGGAATCTGACACTTCTTCTGAATTCATGCTGCAGCTGCGAAGGAAGAAACTGGAGCACCATCTCAGATAAGGGTGCCCAGCTTAAGCCATAGCTGCAAAGGAGGAATTGGGAGCTAATTTAGAAGCGGCTCCCAGTTCTCCCTTTGGAGAAGGGCTTGGACTTTCCCATGCCTTATTGTCAAATGACATCAGGTGTGGGCAAGGTGGGCGGGGTTAACTCCAAGGGCTTCATGGGCCAAATCCAGAGGCTACTGCTCTGTTCTCCCTCCACCCCCCCCCCCCAACAGACACTCAGTGGCCACAGAGCATAACCAGTCCTCATTAGGCTGTTTTGGAGTTTCCCACTCAGACCTTTTTTCCGATACATTTTTGTACTTCTGTTAACTTAGGGTTACCCCCTCCCCACAGCCGTCTGCTGATACCTCTTGCTGCTGCCTTAGGTATATCAGGAGTGGGAAACCATTGGCCCTCCAGATGTTACTGAACTACAGTTCCCATCAACCTCAATAAGCATGGCCAATGGCCAGGGGTGATGGGAACTGTAGTTGAGCAATGCCTGGCAGGCACTTTGAGAATGTGTTTTGCTATTAGTGTTTGCTGCAGCAACTACAGTCGTACCTTGGTTTACGAACTTAATCCGTTCCGGAAGTCCGTTCTTAAACCAAAGCGTTCTTCAACCAAGGCGTGCTTTCCCAAAGCAGTGGGGGACTCAATTTACAAATGAAACACACTCAACAGGAAGCGAAACATGTTCTTATTCCAAGGCAAAGTTCACAAACCAAAACACCTACTTCCAGGTTTGCAGTGTTCTTAATCCAAGTTGTTCATAAACTAAGCCATGGGTAGGCAAACTAAGGCTCGGGGGCTGGATCCGGCCCAATCGCCTTCTAAATCCGGCCCGCGGACGGTCCTGGAATCAGCATGTTTTTACATGAGTAGAATGTGTGCTTTTATTTAAAATGCATCTCTGGGTTATTTGTGGGGCCTGCCTGGTGTTTTTACATGAGTAGAATGTGTGCTTTTATTTAAAATGCATCTCTGGGTTATTTGTGGGGCATAGGAATTTGTTCATTCCCCCCCCAAAAAAAAATATAGTCTGGCCCCCCACAAGGTCTGAGGGACAGTGGACCAGCCCCCTGTTGAAAAGGTTGCTGACCCCTGAACTAAGCTGTTCTTAAACCAAGGTACCACTGTATTCCCGATTATCAACAAGCCAACTTGAGACTTGGTTAGCAAGCTACACACATTACATTGCAGCAGCAGCTGCAGTGACCAACAGGAGGAAGTGGCCTGCACTGGAGAAGAGAGACAAGTGGGTGACTAACTCTCCCCCCCTCCCCGACAGTCACTTTCTCCCTAGAATCCCCCACCCAGCTTCCTTTGCCCATGGAGAGTTTCAGAGTCATGTTTGCTGTGAAATCCCCTTAGGCTGGTTTTAAATGTGAGAAGCATATTGACTCAGCTAGATCAGCCTCTGGCTATCTGGCAGAAGCATAAAGAACATTGAGCTTTAAACAGCACAGAATCCATTTTTGTATTTCAGTGGTCTAGTAGAGGAGAAATAAAGCAATTGCAAGGCTGATCTCTGTTCATGGGCAAAAGGGAGCATTAATCCTTGGAGCCAAATGATTTTTTGAAAGGCGTGTTATCTAGCCACCCATTTCTGGCTACTCTGGCTACTGTGAGGCCCATGCAGAGCTGGGCTCTCTCTTGGGAAGGTGGAAATAAGAGCATAGGTGCAGCAAAAATAGCCCATAGTCCAAGCCTTACTCTAACAAAGTGCCACCATTTGATAGTATCTTGTATGCTGAGGCAAGTAAGATACACCAAATGAATGTACATTTCACTGGCTGAATGTGCACCTTGGGCAGAGGAGATGACAGCTGATCTAGAGAAGAGGAACTAATGCTATCTGGGGGTTGATGGGGCTGAGTCATGGGAGAGATTTGAAAGGAAAGCCTGGGGAGTTTGGCTAAATGACAAGTCACGACAAGGCAGTAGGAAGATGTGGGAAGTGTGGGGGGCTGAGATGTCAAGCGATTGATGGGTGTAACCCTAGCGAGGCAAAGAGAATGTAAAAGGCGGAGATGTCACACAAGTGACATGACTTGTTTCTGGTGCGCAGACTCAAGGACCCTTTCACTTCCCAGGCGCTGCTGACATTATTTCCTCATGGTGGTTTCGGGTCTGCAAAGAGCAGGCACGGTTTCTCTTGCACATCTCAAGCAGCTCCTTCTCGCAGATATGCGTGCATGCCATGCTGAAATCCCCTTTGGTGCAGGAGGATAACTGAGTCCCAGAAAAAGAAAGATGGCAGCACTGAACCTGGTTGGGCTTTATGAGACAGCTAAGAGAAAGTAGGAGAGGAACGCACTCTGATGCCTTTTCCTTTCCATTACTGAAAGGCTGCCTGCTCTCAAGAGAGCCAGTGTGGTGTAGTGGTTAAGAGTGGTGAACTCATAATCTGGTGAACCGGGTTCACTTCCCCGCTCCTCCACATGCAGCTGCTGGGTGACCTTGGGCTAGTCACACTTCTCTGAAGTCTCTCAGCCTCATTCACCTCACAGAGTGTTTGTTGTGGGGGAGGAAGGGAAAGGAAAATGTTAGCCGCTTTGAGACTCCTTAGGGTAGTGATAAAGTGGGATATCAAATCCAAACTCCTCCTCCTCCTCCTCCTCCTCCTCCTCTTCTTGGCAATGGATGAGAGGTCAGCAACAAGGCCAAGATTCTGGTTAACAGGAAGGATTGGTGGCCAAGCAGATTCACACCCTTTGGTGATAAGAAACTGTATATAAATGGCACTACAGATCTCTGGAGAGGACAGTCAGATGCCTCATCCCCTGAATTACAAATGCAGACCAGGCACAATCCTGCTGTGGTTTCACATACATACATACATACATACATGTGGGGGTGGTAGTGGGAGAGAGAGAGAGAGAGAGAGAGAGAGAGAGAGGAAGGGAATATTTCTGAATGTTACCTGATCTTTGTGCATCAAGATCAAATTGGTTCTTTAGAGAATAAATATCTGCATGTGCTGTACATCCTCTTTGGCTGGGTACTTCATGTAATAGAGCCAGTTTCTACTGGTATAATTTAGTCCAGTCCTCAGAGCATCCCTGCCCATTCACCAAGTCGTGCTTGCTTTTTGGGACAGTGCTGTCTTAGCCTCTAGAATCCAGGTGCATACTTTCCAGTGTGACCAAGAGACATGGGAGCAGGGTAGAGATGTAGAGACGATGGATGCAATATTCCATGACTCTCTTAATGCAAGAAGACCTAGGAAGAATTCCACTTGCCCTGACCCTTCCCTGGAAGCACAGGAGGATGTGTTAGGCAACTTCGTTAGTGGATAGCCAAGCTGCTGGAAGAAAAATACCTGTTTCATTTTGGGGGTGGGGGGATAAAAAATGGAAACTGTGCCCTCCTGTGTTAGAGAGGGGAAGTGCACGGGATTCCAAATAAGCAATAGGGGGTGGGTGGGAAATAAATAAGAATTAGGGTATATTGGTGAGAAGGAAAGGTGTTCAATTTTTAATTGTTGACATGCTTTTGTTTCTTGTAAAGGAAGACTTGAGTATTCACCTTGTAGAGTATAAAAGTACTCATCCCGGAAAGAACTAAAGATATAAAAGCAAAAACCTTTAAAGAATGCCCACATTATGTACATGCATGCATTTTGTCTTTTATTATGATTCGTGTCCTGGGCACTGTCCAGTAGGCACCTCTGACAGTTGCCCAACTATTTGATGCCCAGAGAGCAAGGGAGGTGTCAGCTCTGGAGAGAATCACATTTAACCAGCAATAATAAATTGGGAGAGTCTTGGGATAATGAGATTTACCTGAAGTTTATTCCCTTATGCTAAAGGCAAACATGCAGCCATTTTTCCAGAGGAAGAAGCTAAAGCCTTACACCCCCTAAGAGTCCTTTTTATTATTTTATTATTTTGATAGCACTATATATAGTACAGCAAGCTATAAAAGTTTCATTCCCATCTGTTTCCTGCAATCACCCATTTTTACTCCCACCTCATTATACGGATAAGTAAGCAGGATTTTAAAAAAAAAAATGATTTCACGGTGTTTCCTTTGCGAGGCAGGTCATTATTATTTCCATTTTACAGAGGCGTGACTTGCCTAAGACAAAAAAAATGTGAATTAAAACATCTATTCACTCTTTTTGTACAGCACCTGGTGCCCTCCAGCTGTTTTGGACTACAGCTGGATGCGACTAGTCTGAAACAGCTGGAGATCACCGAGTTGCCAAAGAAACAGCTACGCCCCGTCCACTATTTTTAAATAAATAAATAAAAACACGCTATTATTGGATGAACCCTATTCTTTGTCCATCAGAAATCACCCTAGCAGACCACTCACCCACCTTTCTTCTTCGCGTGTGGTCTTGTTCACACCCTTCGGATTTTCCACGTGTGCACGGAGGTCAGACTAGATGATCCCTGGGGAACCCCCTCTCTTTAAGATCGAATCCTTTCTCAACCAGATCTCAGGGCATTCTAGGACCAGGTCACAGTTCCAGGGCTCAGTTCTGCCTGGATTATAAAGGGTTAAGTGCCGGCTTCCGAGTCTCTCTTAGGTGACATTGCTCTCCGGTGTAGCGTTAGCACAGCCCCCTTCCCTCCCTCTCCCCCCTCCTTTGCTTTGTCTTCTGCGGCAGCAGGGTCCGCGGAGTCTCTCCTTTTCCGCGGGTGCTTTCTTATCACTGCTGTCCTGGCTGCTCTGGAGGAAGACGCCGAGGTGGAGGAGAGCATCGGATCCCAGGTCATGAAGAAACCCTGACTGGTCCATTTCTCCCTCCAGCAAGAACAGAAAAAGAAGGCGGCTTCCCCATCTCCTCTGGGGGAAATTGATCCTTCCCGAGTTCGCTGCCTCCTTTTCTCTTTTGGCCGTCATATTCACTTCTTATTCCTATTTTTAAAATATCTTCCTGCCATTCTGGAAAGGCAGCTGGATTTGGGGAGGGGTAATTCCTCCGTCTTGTCTAAGTTTCTGGGATCTCCCTCCCTCCCCGGAATTCCTCGTGCTTTTGTTTTCCTGAATGAATGAGGCTGATGAGTGATAATTCTAAAGCAACAATAGCCACCCATTGAAGAACCTGTCAAATCTTCTCAGCCAAGCAAGCTGACTTCCTTGTTCGCTCTCCTTCCTTCCGAAGAAATCCAAGCCCACCGCCAAGAACAGCAGGGCTGAGTATTGTGCTCCTTTGGGTAGCAAGTGCCGGAGTCCGTCTTCCTTGGGAGAGAATGGCCGAAGCTTCTCCCAGGACCTGGAGAGGATGCGATTCTGCTGGAGAAGAGGAAGCAGCCCGGGGAGCTAAAGCGAGCTGGCAAGGCTCTGCAAGAGAAGAATGGAGGGTTCTCGGAGCCGGGAAGTCACTGCCCCCCAGCCTGCAGCTGGGCCACAACTTGAACCCGCAGCCGGAAGAGGAGAGAGCCGAAGCAGGCCCGTCCCTAAGGGCACAGGTGGAGGATCAGTTTCTGCACTTGACCATCAGAAAACAGGTGTCCTACAGGTAAGGCTTCCTCCGGTCAAGTCGCCAAGGGGGCTGGTTTTAGGAAAAGCAAGACATTTCAGTGAGTCTTCAGGTGGTTTTCTGCTCACTTTGAATGTTTTGTGAACTACCAGAAAGCCGGTCTGGGGGAAACACAGGGCAGAGCAACACCCAAGTCCCATGCATGTTTGCTTGCAAATAAATTCCGCTGAGTTTATGGGGACTCAGACTCAAGTCAGTGTGCCTAGGGTTGCAACCTTAGTCTTTTTCAGTCAGCAGCCAAAAGTCTAGGTGTGTTTGTGTGTGTCTCAAGTACAGGAATAGCCAATGTGGCTCCCCCCCTCCAGTTGTAGTTGTCCTGCAACTTCCATCATCCCTGATTGTTGGCCATGCTGAATGAGGTCGATAAGAGCTGGAGTGCAATAACCACTTAGCTCCCCCTTTATCATTATAGATGGTCGTAACAGATTTAATATAACTAGGGAATTGATCGGCTAAATCAATGTAATTTTACCCTCGCATACAATCTCTTTCCCTTCCCCCTGAAAAACACTTTAAGCATCTGTGGATGGCAGAGAAATGTAAATAAGGAAGTGAGGCAGAAAAACGTCCGAAGTGTATGACTGGGAAACCTGGAGGCGGGGGTGGTCGAGAAAATAAATTTAAATCAGATACAGTCATTTGTGTTTCCTGTATTTGTCTCTGCCTTTGAAAGCGCACCACCCCAAGCCATTCTTTTTGACCCGGTTATAGTGAGGCTATCGACTTGGGTCTGAGCCAGTAGCCAACATGCTTAGCTGAGATCCCAGTCCATATACTCATGTCTGTGATGTCTCCAGCGAGGAGAAGTCCCATTCTTCTTGGTCCAGGGCAGGACTCCTGTTATGAACCTACAGACTTCATTCTAGCTGATGCCAAGACTTGGTGGCTGCATTAGCTGAAGGGATCAGAAGGACACATGTACCTGTACAGGAGTAAAATGGGGTGGTGGGACAAGAAGGTCGAAGGACAGTTGTCACTAAATGGGCCTGTGAGTAACGGAGAAACAAGGGAGTAAATAATTCGTACCCTGTAACCTAAGCTATTGTTTTTGTAAATTGTAAATCGGGTTTCCGTAGGTGACAATGTGAAAGCTTTCGAGCTGTTCTCTATTAAAGCTAAAAATAACTCCAAGTACCCGGTATATTACTTTGCAATGCCACGTTAGTTACCAGCTTTATAATAACCCCTTAGCACTTTAAGTTGGTAGCATTAAACAAACAAAACTGGGTGTCACAGAATATAAGAAGCCATGGTTCACTATGCCTGAAAGCTCAGAGCTAAATTTAAAGCTTGCCAGGTTGCTTGAAGAAGAGCTTTGTGATACTAAAAAGCTTGCTCATTCTCCCCCACAGAAGCTGCCATCGCCTTACCAGCCTTGCATGCTGACTCTCCCTGATCATCCCCATATAAACACTTCAGCAGTCAATAACTGATGGCGGTTTGAAGTGATTCACTGTACACTCATGGAGAAACCCTCTGTCCTGAACAGCATATGCAGGAAAATACTTTATATAGAAAACATTCTTGCTTCATGGATACTAGTGTTTCTACTGCAAACAGATAAAATTCAAACACTGTTCCTTGCATCTGAGAACGCTGATCTAACTATCTGATGAATTTGTATGTTGCAGGGATTCAAATGCTAGATTTAGATGTGGAAAGTGCCCGGGCTTACATCCCCATTCAAGTATCACTCTCATTCAAGCTCACTGAAAGGACAAGTCACTTTCTCAGCCTAACCTACCCTGCAGGGTTGTTGTGAAGCCAAAGCCCTGCTCTGAGCTCAATGGAGGGAGGGAGAGAGGCTGTAACTAACTAGTAATAGACTTGTGCTTAGGGTCTCCTAGAATGACTTGGGTAGCCAGCTTTGTGCACAGCAGATCTGGGGTCCATGGGGCTAAAATTCAGGAAAATGAATGGTGCTGCTATAGCACATGTGATCCCCACAGTATATATGGACAAAATGCTTCATCCAAGGACCAGGAAAGGCATATCTCTGGCTTCTCACAGGAAGAAGATTGTTGCCCAAGGAGAAATGTTTCCTTGGACACTTAATGGTTATGTGCCAGAACATCAAACGGAGGTTGTGGAAAGTTGCTGTTCAAATGCCCCGGCTCAAAACGTTTAGTCATTCTTAGCAGGTGTGCAGCATGATCTGTGAGCTATGCTCTAGAAACTTTGCAACAGCCTTTGCCAACCCAGTGCCTCCATATGTTTTGGATGACAATTCTCATCAGCCCCAGCCAGCGTGGGCTAGGGGGAGTTGTCACCCAAAATATCTGGAGGACACCTAGGGACTTTGAGAGTCATCTGGTCCAACTCCCTGCAATGCAGGGATCTCAGCTCAAGCATCCAGGACAGGTAGAAACATGGGCGTAGCCGGAGGGCAGGGGGGCAGCTGCCCGCCCAATCATGTAAATCAATAAAAATACTTAAGTAACCCCCAACATAAATCCTGGCTATGCCCATGGGTGGAAACCTCTGAAGGAGAGTCCACCACCTCCCAAGGGAGACCATTCTGCTGTCAAACAGCTCCTACGGTCAGAAGCAAAGGACTGCTTCCAGGTTACACACTGCTTATTAATGCCACCATTAAGTGCCTTATTGTATGTTGCAGCTGGACACAGGGGGGATAACTTAAAGCCAGAGGCATGACTTGCCCTAACATGGTGCACACAATGGTCTACTTTCTGAAGCTTAAAAGCATTCTGGCCTGGATGCCACCATGAGTGAGGGATTATCAAGGCTGGGAAAGGGAAGTGAACAGGATTTGCCTTCCAAGCTATATTTCTCCAGGTGCGCAGGGTATGTTTTATGAATGGATTAACTTGCTGCAATTATCCCAGAATCCCTGTGGGAGGAATGGAACATATTGCAAACCAATATGAACCATTTGGATTTTCTGGGAAGCTGCTTCATCGTCCTATCTGGCCAAGGGTTCTTTCGATAGAAAGTTCTGAAAACTCCATCCTTGAGTTCCAATTTTCTTCTGATTGGGACCATTAGCAAACTTTGTATGCCTCTTCTGATGACCCAAAAAAACCCCACCCTTCACACCTACATTTTCCACCTGTAACACTTGCAAATTCTAGTTATAATTAATTCTGTGATAGTTGTTGAAAGTGACTCATGGAGTTGTCAGTCAGGACAAAATGTTCAAAACGTCGCTTTTTAAGCAGTCAAGGATGCATACAGACACCTTTTAGGCACAGAAAACTTGTTCTGTTTGCGGGGGGTGTCTGTGTGCCGCAGCCTGTGAAATGCCTTAAGAAGAAAATATATCAGTCAGTGTCAGAATATCCTTTATTAACCAACTTAACAACAACAACAACAGCTCTGGGCAGCTTTCAACAAATTAAAACACAATATGACATCAAACATTTCAAACTTCTCTGAACAGGGCTGCCTTCAGATGTCTTCTAAAAGTCAGATAGCTGTTTATTTCCTTGACATCTGACGGGAGGGCGCTCCACAGGGCGGCTGTATTATTCATGCCAATAAACTTTCTGACCAGAATGGAAGGAAGATCAGCATCTTATATCACTGTCCAACCTGGAATCTGAAGAAAGAAAGAAAGAAAGAAAGGCAGAGACAGGATGATGAGCCTGGCAATGTCTCTAAACCAGAATTGGTCTTGTGCAGAAAGCCAGGCCTAGTCACAGACACATACTGTTGCAGTACAATATGCAGAACCAGTCTTGACTCTTGGGTTGTAATCTAGTAAGCGACTGTGTAGTGTAGCAGATTACGCAACTGGGATTGTTAGGAGTAAGAATCAGGACACAGAACAATCCTAGTGAGATGGAATTTAATATTCAGGTTTTGCATACAGCAACCATCCGGCTCTCAGTACTTCTCTGTCCTCCTTAGGCTTGTTTAAGTCCTGGGATAGCTCAAACCTGTGTTTAACGCAAGGCATTCCGAAATGCTGGAGCTGCTGCTGTAAACATTACAGGTGGGGGAATTTGGATACAGCAAGGGAGTGCCAAGAGTGAAAAGTTCCAGGTGATGTTATCACATTTGTATGTCAGTCTGTGCTCACAGGTTAGCACATGCAAATCCAGACAAATTCAAGCTATTTCCAAAGAGGAAAATTGAGATGCTCCTGTTGCCTAACACTGCAGATCCTCTAAAGAACACCAGGTAGATGGCAGTCTTAACCACCAGGTCCAAAGAGAACCCAGGCAGGAGGAAATCCATGGGCACATCAAAGGAGTTGGATGTGCATGCATAACCCAGTATGTACAGCACGCTGTGAGCTGTTCTAACCACCTCCCATTCCTGCACAGCATTTGTCAAAAAACGGAGAACTGTAGGATCAGGGTCAGCTCTGTAGTCTTCCAACTAGAATGCAGGAATCCCAGCACGCAGTCTCCCATCCAATAGGAAACCATGCCGGACCCTGCTTAGCTTTGCAAATGTGCTAGCAGTTTTATTGCTGCATCACTGTTTAAAGAATGATTTAAATGTGTGGTGAGCACACAACCTAGTTATACTATTTTGCGGGTGGCATTGTGGTCTAAACCACTGAGCTTCTTGGACTTGCTGATTGGAAGGTCGGCGGTTCGAATACGTGTGATCGAGAGAGCTCCCATTGCTCTGTCCCAGCTCCTGCCAACCTAGCAGTTCGAAACCACACCGGTGCAAGTAGATAAATAGGTACCTCTGTGGCAGGAAGGTAAATGGCGTTTCCATGAACTCTGGTTTCCGTCACGGTATCCTGTTGTGCCAGAAGTGGTTTAGCCATGTTGGCCACATGACCCAGAAAGCTGTCTGTGGACAAATGTGTGCTGGTCCCGGGGGTAAGGTACCTTGGGTGTAGCAAAGTCCACACGAAGAGGGGCAAGGTCCGAGGCAGAGTGCCGGGCGGTGAACAGGAATGCTGGAACAGGAGGCTGTGCAGGGAACAGGAACACCGGATGGTCGGGAACAGGAGGCCGAGCAGGGAACAGGAGTACCGGATAGTCAGGAACAGGAGGCCGAGCAGGGATCAGGAACGCAGGAAGGTCCGAAGCCAACAACGACGTTGCTCCCGCAACCTGGGGCCGGGCTGACTGGGCTTTTATCCTCTTCTAAGGCCAGGGGCGGTCCCGGCCCCCAGGAGCCCCGCCTCCTCTGGCCTTAAGGCGAGCACTCCTCCTGGGGGCAACCAGTTCCCTTCGCCTCTCTGCTCTAAACCTCTGCAGATCAGGAGAGGCCGAAGGGTTACTGGGCCCTGGAGGAGGCTCACCTGTGGCCACTGAGTCGTCAAGCCTCTCTGGGGCCAGAAGGGCTTCACCTGGGGCCAGCTCCTGATTCACTGCCACAGGTGCAGGCTCTTCAGCATCTAGGCCTGGCCCCAGTTCAGCCGGCCCTGGAGGCGGGGACTCCTGTGCAGGCCGGGATTCCTCTGTTTCATCCTCCGAATCGGAATCCCAGGCCATCACACCATCCCCCCTCCCAGGCCCCCCCCTCAACCGAGGGTCCGGACCCGGCTTGCCGGGGTACGTCGCATGGAACTCTCGGAGGCAGGCAGGTGCGTGGACGTTGGCCGCTGGTTCCCAGGAACGGTCCTCCGGTCCGTACCCCTTCCAGTCAATGAGATACTGCAGCTTTCCCCTGCGGTATCGGGAGTCCAGGATGCGTTCCACCTCGTACTCAGGCTCTCCCCGAACCAACACTGGCTGCGGTCGGGGACGGTTCGGGTGGAACTCGTCGGGTGGGGCCACCGGACTCAAAAGGGACCTGTGGAAGACCGGGTGAACCTTCAGGGTTGCGGGTAACCGGAGACGAAATGCCACAGGAGAGACTTGGTCTACGATAGGGAACGGGCCGGTGAAGCGGGCGTCCAACTTCCGCGAAGGTCGAGAGGGGTGGAGGTGGCGAGTGGAGAGCCAAACCAGGTCACCGACGCGAAGTTCTGGCCCCACCTGGCGGTGGCGGTCGGCCTGGGCCTTGTACGCTTCCTTGGCCTGGTGCAGTTGCTCCACCAAAAGCTGTTGCTGGGACTGGAGCTCTTGAAGCCACTCCGTCACCGCCGGGACTGCGGATGTCGGCAGCACCTCTGGAAACAGCCGTGGATGATAACCATAACTGGCCTGGAACGGGGTCTGCTGGGTGGACGCATTCACCGCGTTATTGTAGGCGAACTCCGCCAACGCCAGGTGGTCGACCCAGTCATCCTGCTGGTAGCTGCAGTAACACCGGAGGTACTGCTCCAGCACCGCGTTCGCCCGTTCCGTCTGGCCATCGGTCTGTGGGTGGTAGGCTGACGAGAGGCAGACCTCCGTCCCGAGGGTCTGGTGTAGTGCTTGCCAGAACCGGGATGTGAACTGAACGCCCCGGTCGGACACCACGCGCTCAGGTAGGCCATGCAGGCGGAAGACATGCTGAAGGTACAGCTGAGCAGTTTCCTTGGCTGTGGGTACAGATGGACAGGGAGCGCAGTGCACCATCTTGGTGAAATGGTCGGAGAAAACCAGAAGGCAGGTACAGCCACGAGACGAGGGTAAGTCCACTACAAAGTCCAACGAAACCGTGTGCCAAGGGTGCGGTGGAACTGGCAATGGCTGAAGTAGGCCGGGGGGTCGCCCGGTAGGTCCCTTGGCGCGCCGGCAGACATCACAACCAGCAACGTAGCGAGCCACGTCAGCCTTCAGGCGGGGCCACCAAAACTCTCGACTGACCAGATGGGTGGTCCGATACCGTCCAAAGTGCCCCGCTGCTGGGGCATCATGGGCCATCCGGAGAACCTCCAGCCGTAGTGGCCCTGACGGGATGTACAGACGACCGTGGTGCAGCAGCAGGCCCTGATGCAGGACCAGCCCCGGATACTGTGGGCTGGACCCTTCAGCCAGCTCCCGGAGTCGTTCCTGGGCCCAAGCGTCGACCCGCTGCTGTTCCCGCACCCGAACCTGCAGTGGCTGCGCCTCCTGGGTGGCCAGGAATGCAGCCGGAGGTAGGATCGTGGTGGGTTCTGCTTGCTGTACCGTGTCTGCGTTGTCGTCAGGTTTCCGGGACAGGGCATCCGCCTTCTGATTCTGAGAGCTAGGGATGTAGCGGATCCGGAACTGGAACCGGGAAAAGAACAACGCCCACCGGATCTGCCTTTGGTTCAGCTTGCGGGTGGTCTGGAGGTACTCCAGGTTCCGGTGGTCGGTTCTCACCTCCACCGGATGTCGTGCCCCCTCAAGATGGTGGCGCCAGACCTCAAAGGCTACCTTGATGGCCAGTAGTTCCCGCTCCCACACAGTATAGTTACGCTCCGCTGGTAGGAGCTGGCGGGAATAGAAGGCACAGGGTAAGAGTGGCGCTTCAGGACCAATCTGTTGAGACAAGACGGCACCGAGAGCCGTACTGGAAGCGTCGGTCTCCACCACAAAGGGTCGAGAGGGGTCAGGATGTTGTAAGATTGGTGCCCTCTGGAAACAGGCCTTCAACCCCTGAAACGCCTCCTCTGCCTCCTTGTCCCAGGAAAACGGCGTCTTTGGGCGCAGTAGCCGGGTCAACGGGGTGGTGCGATGAGCATAATCAGCGATGAAGGACCGGTAGTAATTGGCGAACCCCAGGAAACGCTGTAGGTCCTTGCGGTTCCGGGGTGCCGCCCATTCTTGAACCGCTGTCACCTTCCCCGGGTCCATTTGCACCCCATCTGGAGAGAGCCGGTGACCAAGGAAGTCCACAGTCCGCTGATGGAACTCGCACTTGCTGAGCTTTGCGTACAAACGGTGCTCACGCAAGCGCTGCAGCACGGTCCGGACATGTCCCTCATGGCGAGCCGGGTCACGGGAGTAAATCAGTATGTCATCCAAATACACCACCACGTACTTGTCTAACAGGTCCTGAAACACGTGGTTGATGTAGCGTTGAAACACAGCAGGCGCGTTGCACAAACCGAAAGGCATAACCAAATATTCGAACTGCCCGTACCGGGTCCCAAACGCTGTCTTCCACTCATCCCCGGCTCGGATCCGAATCAAGTTGTAGGCCCCCCGGAGGTCCAGCTTGGTGAACACCTGTGCCCCTTGCACCCGCTCCAGCAGCTCCGAGATAAGGGGCAAGGGGTACCGGTCTGGGACGGTAATTTTGTTCAGGGCTCGGTAATCATGGCAAGGGCGGAGTTCCCCACATTTCTTCTTAACAAAAAGCACCGGCGCCGCGGTGGGCGAGGTGGAAGGCCTAATGAACCCACGCTCCAGGTTTTTGCGCAAGAAGTCCTGCAAAGCCTCGCGCTCTGGCTCTGTTAGGGAATATAAGCGACTCACTGGTAAAGGCGCTCCGGGTTGGAGGTCTATGCCGCAGTCAAAAGGCCGATGCGGCGGCAGCTGGTCTGCCCCCCGTTCCTCGAACACGTCCTGGTAGTCCTGGTACACGGCTGGGAGCGTGGGTGCTGCCTCCTCTGAGGGCGCGGCCGCCAGCGTTCCGGATTGAGCATGGGAACATGGGTCTGGGAAGTGCACGGTCCGTTTGACCCAGTCAATCTGAACGTTGTGGGCTTCCAGCCAGTCCATCCCGAGCACCAGGGGGAAGCGGGGCATAGAGGCAATGTCCAAAGTTCGCAACTCCCGGTGCTGCTGGAGACACAGGACCAGAGGCTGGGTCTCCTGAGTAACGGCACCTGAACGCAGAAGTCGTCCGTCAATCGCTTCCACCTGGACCGGTACTGGCTTGTTCCGAAGTGGCACCTGATGATGGGCGGCAAAAGCAGCGTCCATATAGGAGCGGGTTGCCCCTGAATCTACCAAAGCATGGGTGAGGATCCAGGGCCCACCTGGAGGGTATAAACGTACCGAAACCATAAGATGTTGCAAGTCCATTGGTGCGGGCCCATTCTGTACGGTTTGGGACCCCCGGTAGCTAGGGCCATCAGCTACTGGGGTTGGCGGTTTCCCTGCGGCTGGCGTTTCTCAGGGCAGGACCGAGCGAAGTGTCCACTTCCGCCACAGTAAAGACAGAGATTTCCATCCCGACGCCGCGCCTTCTCTGCGGGGGAAAGGCGTGGCCGCACTGCCCCGAGCTGCATAGGCTCCTCCGTTAAATCAGTTGTGACCGTGGGGCTGCCGGAAAAAGCTGGTGCCGTGAACTGGAAGTGTCGGCGACCCCGGGCCTGACGACGATCCTCCAACCGGTCGCCTATTTGTAGACTCCGTTGAATGAGAGTGTCCAGCGTGGTGGGGCGTTCCATTGTGGCCAACTGGTCCAGTACCTCGTCCGAAAGCCCTTCGAGATACTGGTCCCGCAGTGCCGAGTCATTCCAGGTCAAGTCCTGTGCCAACAGCCGGAACTCCGTGGTATATGTGGCCACCGCGGACTTGCCCTGTTTCAAATGCCGAATCGCCCGGTTGGCTTGACTCTCTTTCTGGGGGTTGCCGAACGCGGCCTCCAAACGATTGCAAAACCCCGTATAGTCTGCCAGCAAGGGGGAGTCTTGCCTGAGTAGCGGCAACGCCCACTTGGCCGCCTGGTCCTTTAACAAGCTAATCAAAAAGTGCACCTTGGTACGGTCGTCAGGAAAGTTCCGGGCTCGCCCCTGAATATACAGTTTGGCCTGGGCCAGGAACATGGGAAAGCTGGCCGGGGCTCCATCAAATTTCTCAGGCAAAGCCACTGGGTATTTGCCCGGAGCCGGGGCGTCGGCCCCAGGAGCCGGTAGGGCTTCCAAGCGTTGCTGAAGTGCCTCAACCGCGTCACTGAGCTGCTGCACGGTGTGAGACAAGGCCTGGTTCTCCTGGGCCAAAGCCACCAGTGCAGCCGCCTGTTCAGCCATGGCCTCTGGCTCTTCCCGAACGCACCCCGACGAAGGGGGAGTGCGGGAGGGGGCGGGAGCAAACTGTGCTGGTCCCGGGGGTAAGGTACCTTGGGTGTAGCAAAGTCCACACGAAGAGGGGCAAGGTCCGAGGCAGAGTGCCGGGCGGTGAACAGGAATGCTGGAACAGGAGGCTGTGCAGGGAACAGGAACACCGGATGGTCGGGAACAGGAGGCCGAGCAGGGAACAGGAGTACCGGATAGTCAGGAACAGGAGGCCGAGCAGGGATCAGGAACGCAGGAAGGTCCGAAGCCAACAACGACGTTGCTCCCGCAACCTGGGGCCGGGCTGACTGGGCTTTTATCCTCTTCTAAGGCCAGGGGCGGTCCCGGCCCCCAGGAGCCCCGCCTCCTCTGGCCTTAAGGCGAGCACTCCTCCTGGGGGCAACCAGTTCCCTTCGCCTCTCTGCTCTAAACCTCTGCAGATCAGGAGAGGCCGAAGGGTTACTGGGCCCTGGAGGAGGCTCACCTGTGGCCACTGAGTCGTCAAGCCTCTCTGGGGCCAGAAGGGCTTCACCTGGGGCCAGCTCCTGATTCACTGCCACAGGTGCAGGCTCTTCAGCATCTAGGCCTGGCCCCAGTTCAGCCGGCCCTGGAGGCGGGGACTCCTGTGCAGGCCGGGATTCCTCTGTTTCATCCTCCGAATCGGAATCCCAGGCCATCACAAAATGCCAGCTCCCTCGGCCTGAAAGCGAGATGAGCACCGCAACCCCATAGTCACCTTTGACTGGACTTAACCATCCAGGGGTCCTTTACATTTTACCTTTACCTTACTATTTTGCAGTGGGGGGGGGCATGAGGATTAGCAAAAGGCTCCCTGGAAAGAGGATGGCTGAGCCCAAAAAGATTGTGATACAACTCCTGCAAAGGCAAAATTTCCTCAGCCTTCCCGAGACCCCACGTTTCACATCATGTTAACTGCCTATGGGCACTTCCTGCCAGTCCTCTGCCTGCTCTGCTCCCCCAGCCGGCAGAAGGGTAGAGGGTGGCAGCTCCAGCCTTTTACGTAAAAGGAGGAGGAGGAGAAAAAGCACCCTTGATATTTTTAAGGACTTGGAAATAAATGTTTCTTCCAGAAATAGAGAGAATGTGGTGTGTGTGGAGGTGTCTCTGGTGGGGGGAGCGTGGGCTGCCGGAGCTGGTTATATATAGCACTTCCCAAGCCAAGCCTCTTAGCAGCAATGGATTTGCAAGGCTCGCTGGTTCCAGCCTTTGCGGAAGCGGCTGCAATAAATACCTAAGTAGGTTTCATGTTTGTATACCTGATTTTAGCAGTGATTCACCGGGGGGATTTGGGGAAGTCATTCAGAGAAGCAAGTGAGACAAAAGCTTCTCGGCCCACTAATTGGCCACTAGTTCCACTAATTGCCATATTGCACATTACAAAACTAGGTAGGCTGCTGCGTGGGTAGCATAACCATGGAAGGATTTCATAATCTGTGAGGGAGACAAGCGGGGCTTCGATTACACTGGGGCTTGCCCCCTCCTTAGCTTTTATGACAGCCCCCTTAGCTACTATTTTTAGAAATGTATGGGGGCACAATTTGTCTGTAATTGTCTAGCAGGTGTTAGGCAGAGAGCGTTTGTAAATTTCATTAAGGCCCCCTACTTTTCCTCACATTATTCAAACGACTTCTGAGACCCTGGGTGTGTACACACTGAAGCAAGCGAGCGGCAATTGGCCCCAACACCATACAGCATGTAAAAATAAAATGTGTATGCCTCTTACAGATTATAAGGTATGGCATAATATAGGTACACACTGTGCGCTTGGATGAAGCAGCCGATTATGGGTAAAATTCATGTGCCCGTATTTTCTTGCCACAAGCGTGCTTTTTTCATTCCTCTGCCCCGCAGCTGACAAAAGGCTGAACATGTTTTCAAGCAAGTGAGGCAGCCTGCCTTGCTGAATTCATATTGTGTGGGCTGAACCATTCAGAGGCTTCGAATGTTTGCGAATGTTCATCATCAGTTGACTGCAAAATATCACCTTGCAGTGGGAGGGCGGGGGCTGGGGTGGGAATCTAAATGATACTCAAAGCATAACTGAGGCTTGGGATATCCGCCAGTGCTCAAAAAGGACTCTGTGGAAGTCAACTTTTAAAATGTGGATTTGTGACTCTATCAATCTCCCAGCATCCCTTTGGCCTACATCAGCAACTGAGCCATTACAATCCTCACCGTACTCAGGTATTGCAAGCACAAGGGAAAGCACTTCCTGAAGCCATTAGAAAAAGTCTATGGCTAGTTTGGCTGGTGCAAAGAATCCTGGTGCCAACAGATCAGATTTCTCAAAGGGTGGAGTCAGCACCTCACCTTTAGTAGAAGAGGCCCTATGGCTCTTATCTGCCAAGACTGCCAGAAGTGCTTATTAGCGTGGAGTAAAAATGGTAGGGAACAATACACCCCCCAACATTTCTCTGATGAAAATAGGGACATCCTATTCAACAAGAACAACAATTTTCTTTATACCATGCCCATCTGACTGGGTTGTCCCAGCCACTCTGGGCAGCTTCCAATATATATCACAACACAATAAAACATTTAACATGAAAAATCTTCCCTATACAGGGCTGCCTTCAGATGTATAATTGTTTATCTCCTTGGCTTGGGGGTCACGTAACTCCATACATTCCAAACTTTATTTGATGAAAATAGGGACATCCTAAGGAAAAGCGGGACGTTCTGGGATCAAATCAGAAAACAGGATGGCTTCTGTAAATCTGGGACTGTCCCTGGAAAATAGGGACACTTGGAGGGTCTGGAACCAGTTAGACTGCAATTCTGTACCCACTTTTCTTAGAGTAAGCCCTATTTAAATACATTCGTCTTAATTTTTATTATAGGATTGCAGAGATCATCTCATTTATACAGTAAAAGGGTGTGCTGGGAACGGCCCATGTGAACAGACAGAAGTGCAGCAACCCAGCCTCAGATGTTCAACTTTAAAACTGCCTGGTGACTGGCACTTGAGTTGCTGATGAGAACAGGAAGTAGATTTCTCCCCCTGCCAACAATGTGTGTAGCTCTGTGTAAGGTGTAGCTGATCCAAGGGCCACATTCTCCTTTGGCCACTGCTGGCTGTGATGAAATGCAATGAAATCAAAATGGCATTAAAATTTAAAAATACAGATAATCTGATGACTGGGAAGTGTTAAGTTCTGTCAAACCCAAAGCTTTGCCTACTTTCCCCCTCTTTTTGCTGCTGCCAAAATTGGTGAGGTCTTTGAGGCTAGAAAAATATGATGGAGAAACTGGATTGTTTTCCCTGCAACTTTTTGTTCTTCTTAACACATCCTTCTTAGAACCAAATACCTCCCTCGCTTTTATTCCTCTTCTCATTTCTCTTCTCTTCCCCTTTTCTTCAATCCCTCTCACTTTTTTAACTTTCCAATCCCTGCCCCCATGTTTATATACCCGTTTTCTCTCTGTTTTCTCAGCCTTTCTTAGAAGCACGTGTTCTCCAACTTGCATCCTTCACTTGCTCCCTGGCAGCTCCAAAACTGCCTGGCTCCTAAATTTTGCACACACAAAACATGTATCACTGTGAATAAGAGATATGCTTTTAATGCTTTCCTCATCCATTGTTCCTTGGCTTAAAAATGCTTGTGTCTTCCTGTGAATACTCAGCGGATAATAAACTCCCCAAATCCGCTGTGGGGAAATGCCTTTATTGGGACCCACCAAAATGTCACAAAAAGTGTGACGAGGGTTCCCTTTCCCCTGATGTGATCCTTCATATGGAGCTAAGCATCACTTTTCTCATCTATCCCTTACTCTTCCTGCAGGGCGGCCTCTTTACCTCTACACTTTATGTTGCAGACAGATGGGTTTGTTTACCTAGTAAGCACTAGCACTAGAGGTCAGGAGTTGCAGGAACACAAGCCTACTTGTTATCCTTATCTCTCAGGCTTATCAACTATTCCTGTGGTAGGTGCAGGGACACCAGGGAGGCTACAGGTAGGTAGCCGTGTTGGTCTGCCGTAGTTGAAATGAAACAAAACAAATAATATAATATAATAAAAAATAATTAAAAATAATTTAAAAAATCCTTCCAGTAGCAGCTTAGAGACCAACTAAGTTGGTATGAGTTTTCGTGTGCATGCACACTTCCTTTCAGCCCTATTTCAGCACTTGGCTGTGACACAGAAGAGGGCAAATACCTGTTCGCAACTGCCCCAGAGAGCAGAGTTAAGGGTAGATTTCAGAGGAACTTTAGGAAGAAACCTCTTGATGGCCAGGGCAGTTTGACATGGAGGGCACTTGCCAGGGGTGGGCACTCTCCCTTGCTCGAGGTCCTTCAGGCAGAAGCTAGGCACTCCTCTGTTAGAGGATATTCTGAACTGAGAAGTTTGGAATAAAGGTCTTTCAAGGCTGGGCCAACACTCCTATTGATTCTGCATCCAGTGTGGTTTCCACTGCTGGTTTGGGAAGCAGTGTACACATGATGCTAGCCACAAGCCACTTCTATCCTGTCATTTGTTTGGAAATGCTGCATTTTGATGCATTTCCCCACAAACTTGCTTCAATTCAAACTGAGAAAAAGAATGAGCAAGCTGTGTTTCAAGCTGGTAATGTGTACACAGCCCAACTATATGAGTCTATGAACCAGAGAGACTCATTCTCTGAATTCTAGAAGATTCACCCGTTTCCCCAAACAGCCATCTCTTTCAACAGATCCCACACTAATGCTGCTCCCATGGTGTAACCATCACTGTAGCTCTTCTGCTCCCCAAAACTCCCAGAGCAGCAGACAGGACATTTGTTCAGTGTTGTCACTTACTCTGCCTGTTTCTCTGGAGCTGGCAGCCATTATTATGACTACTTTTGTTATGTTGAAAGCCACCTTGAGCACAGTTTTAACTATCGGAAAGCGGCATACAAATAAAATTATGTATGTATGTATGTATGTATGTATTCTTATATATTTTATTTATACCCCTTTCCCTGATGGGAATTTCCAAGGTGGTTTGGAAATCACCCCAAATGGAAATCATTCTTGTAGGATCTAATTCTACTTCCAGAATTTAGGATTCACTGATTCTTTTGACCCTGTGCTCTCCAGAGCTTCACTGCAGCAGCTGTTTACAGTGCAGCACTATTACAGTGTGGAACATATAATCATAGAATTGTAGAGTTGGAAGGGATCCCGAGGGTCATCTAGTCCAACCCTCTGCAGTGTGAGCTTAAATATGTTTACATGGAAACTTGCTGAGTTCAGAGGTACTTACATCTTGATAAGGATTGAAGCTTTGGTTACACAATAGCAGGGAAACAATTGAGACACTTCTTAAGGGGCATAATGGGGTGTTCTGGGAAGAGGTTGTGTAGATTTAGAAAAATAGAAAAATAATAATAATGAGGTTTGTAACCTGCCACTTATTACTTGCATCTTAGAAATCTGCTTTAGACTGCCTGAGCACAAAATGTAATTTTCCATGAGGACCTCTTAACTACACAAAGTCATGACAACTTGGTCTCCGGTCTATTGGAGTTTCCTTTTCATCTTCACGTGCTTGACAAGTTATCACAGCAGGGAGGGTGACAGTGTTGTAATACCAGTAGTGGGATTGTAGTCTTTGCTAATGTAAACACATCACTTACGCCTTTGCAATGAGAACCACAGACTCAGCTGTTTTATGCAGTGATATAGCACTTTTTAAGCTCAGACCATGAGTTTGCAAATTCTGAAGATTTGAGGAGAAGCACAGAAATAAGGAAGATCACAAGAAAGATCACAAGACAGCCCAGAGAACGTTTCTAAAAATTGGTGGAGGAGTATGAGGAAGAAAAACCTAGTGCAATGCACTTGCTATCTATTATACAAACCCAATGAAATACTTGCAAAGCCCTAGCTCTTTCACTACCTCTTGTAGCCCAAGGATTAGGGCTGTACAGTGGTACCTCAGGTTAAGAACTTAATTTGTTCCGGAGGTCCGTTCTTAACCTGAAACTGTTCTTAACCTGAGGTACCACTTTAGCTAATGGGGCCTCCCGCTGCTGCTGTGCCGCCGCCACACGAATTCTGTTCTCATGCTGAAGCAAAGTTCTTAACCCGAGGTACTATTTCTGGGTTAGCGGAGTCTGTAACCTGAAGTGTATGTAACCGGAAGCGTATGTAACCCGAGGTACCACTGTATATAGTCTATGATTCTGCTATTCCACAGGTAGAACAAGCACAGACATTGTCATGGAGTGCCAAATTCAGTAACCTGAGGGTGCTTCCAGATGAAAGGTTCCTGGCATAAGAGACTCTTAGCTTTCAAGCTTTTATGCACCTTCAGAAATAGTTTTGAAAGTGACTGGTCAAAGCCTGAAGATGTTTCAATAACCTAAGGCTATGTACACATTAGCAGCTTAAAATTCAGCAAGGTCGTTCCTCTCTTGCATGTTGTACACATCAGAGAGGGGGTGGAGATGCCTTCACCAATGTGCATTATGTTGGTGCAAGGAGAAACCTATATCTGTCTATCATCTATCTATCTATTTATTTATCTATCTATATCTATATTCTATCATCTGTCTGTCTGTCTGTTAATAAATTCCTGGATACCAGGATCCAGGTTGGGGGGAAATACTCTTTGCTGAGAGAACCCCAGCAGAGATTTAAAATAACAAAATATGCGGCAAAGTAAAGCATGAAACTATAGGAGGTTTAGACCTTTAAAATATGCCATTGTGAGTTCCAAAACTTCCCTCTTTCTGCAGAATAGGAAAAGGCCACACATTTGGTAAGTTGAACAATACAGTGTGCAAAAGTATATGTAGGTCTGCAGACGTCAGCTTTCTTTTGTACAGTACTTGGATTACCTTGGCATTGTTGTTTTCAGAACAAAGTACAAAGCTCAAAAGCTTGCAACCTGCCAACTGTATCACATTGAAAGATAATTATCTCTACAGGGTTTGATGTGCCCAGTGGTGCAGTTAGCTAATTTCAGACTCTGGACTTAATGGTCTTATCCCACCCACTTTCCTTTAGGTGCTAGTATCACTTCATTTCAAAATCTGATAAGACAGCTCTGCTGATCTGCCCTCTTGGTCATTCTGCTGAATGGAGCCCTAGACGTCTGCCCCAAAGTCCTGCCCTTCTGGAGCCAACTAGGACGTACTCCCCTTTCCGTTTCGAATCTTATCCACAAATGCCTCATAATTTCCTTCAGCCTGATCAATATCCCATGCCTTACAGTTCTTTATTCTCTGGAACTGTCGCAGTAGCCATGGCCTGTGCCAAGCACTCCCATCGTAAACAGGTGCAATGCTGCTAAACAAAGGCACTTTGTGCAGCCAGGATGCGGGGCTCCTACTGTGAGCTGTCCCTGCTGCTGCATCGCGTGAAGTCTCAGTGGCCTTGCTGTGTGCCACTTTGACAATGGTGAAGCCTGGAACGCTGCTGTCATTGTGTTTGTGGGCTGGGAAATGAGATGCGTGAGTTACATCCTCCACTCCCAGGTGGGAAGACATGTGCAGATGGGATGGATGCTTTATGGGAAGGGAGTTTGATGAACAGTTCTTTCCGGCTCAGCCTTCCCTTTGAATCCTTTTTAAAGCATGCTAATCAGCCTTCATAGAATAGCATAATCAAATCCCCATTTGCTCCCACCAATCTGTGTCTGCAGCTCTTTGACGTGAGCCTGTGTTTCAGCATCTCTTAAAGCAGAAAAATAAAAAAAGGGTTCACAGGCCAGTGCTTCATGAATACAACTGCTGTGCTGCCCTTCAACTTGGACAACACTGCATTTTCCAAGACCCAGTGCCAACTGACAATCCCCAAAGAGTGAGATTTGCCAATTCTGGCAAAGGTGGGAAATCAATGGGTACCAAAGGGAGCAAGTTCACACCCTTGCATTACTCGCTGGGCACTGCTGTAGATTCCTAATTATTATTATTATCAGGCCTGGTGCTGCCTGAAAGATTCGTAGCAGCTGATGTGTAATGACTGGACACAGCTCTTTGCGAGTCCAGTTGGCAAGAGTTCCAGTAGGGCATGGGGCAAGGGAATTGTTGACTTAGGCAAAGTGTATACACACACACACACACACACACACACACACACTCCGGGATTCTTGGTGAGACCTGGTGGGGCAGGCATAGGCAAACTCAGCCTTCCAGCTGTTTGGGGACTACAACTCCCATCATCCCTAGCTAACAGAACCAGTGGTCAGGGATGATGGGAATTGTAGTCCCAAAGCATCTGGAGGGCCAAGTTTGCCTATGCCTGTGGTGGGGCCTGGGAAAGCACCCTCTGAAACGTACTTTAGCAGTCTTCTAACTTTGTGTCTCACTAGCATTCACTGCAGCTCACTCTTCTCTTGCTTTTTCCTCTTCAAATAAGGCTAGGCCTTGCTGTACATGATTGACTCCCCCAGTGCAAGAGGCTGCTATATCTCCCAGCTTGAGCCTGGCTTTGTCAGGATCTTTTCTGAGCCCACTTGTTTCTTCAGATAGTTTAGGTAGCTGAACAATTTGGAGGTAGTCGCCCCCATGTTTTTCCTCTTCCCCTGGCAGATGGCTTCACTTGCTAATGCTTCCTCCTTCCTTTGGCTGGAAACTTTCCCAAAGGGATTATTGAGCAGCCTGCAGGAACCGACACATGGTGCCCATCTTTGTTGTGCTCTCTTCCTGCCAATCCCACCTCTTCATTCAGTCGGTTGGCCTTTGCTTGGGAGTCTGTTCTTCTCTGCCAGGCTGCATATGGCTCTGTCCTCCCCTCTCAGCTGGTGGGCACCGCTTCCTGCGCTTAGCATTTTCAGATGCACAACGGAGGGCAGGAACAATCTGTCTGGCTTAGCCTAACCACTGGCTGATGTTCGATTTGTTGTTGATTGAGAAGGACTAGCACCAAAAATCTACAGGTTGCCCTATAAGGTGGGCGGGGTGGTGGGAAGCTTTCTGAAATGTGTGCTTGTTGGCTGTCTTATCTGGGCCAACTGAACTGATCTCTGTTGCTTGTCATAATATTATCCGGCTTTGTGTGCAAGAAAGTGTAACAAGTCAACTGCTGCCCAGAATTTCCCAGGTTCCTTGCAAATTGCACAGGCTTGACAGTACAGTATACATTTCGGATCGGCAGTACATTCTGTGGCCAGGGAAGAATGGATGGACTAGAATGGGAGGTCTGTTCTTCTCAGGAAGCATCGCTATCCATGATGAACACACCCAGAGAACTGGGAACTGGAGAATTCTTAACAGGATTTCTCTTGCCTTCCAGCAGATTCTAGCAGGGACCTTGGCTTCTGTGACAGAGCAAAACTGATGCAGCTTAGGGTCTTCAAAAGTTTAGCAGTGATTATGGTGGGGATGTGAAATTTATGTGTTCATTTGTTTTTTAGTGCATACCTGGCCTTCGAAAGACAACAAAAGAAGCTTATGGAGGAACAGCAGCAAAATAATAGTTAAAAGATTCAAAAGCAGGCATTGTGATAAATTCTAAACGTGTCAGAAGGGTTTGTAGATGACAGAAACATTCTATTCTGATAACCAGAGCAGCTTGGGTTCAATCATGCGCTTCCTGGGTTCACCGCCCACCATTCACAATCTCTACATGGCCTCAATCAATGCTCTGACAAGCCATGCATCCCCCACAACACACCTTTCCATTCTGGAACCTTGCACCATCTTCTGGTAGAAACCTGCACATGCAGTTCCAAATCTTTTCATTGCCACTGAAGGATGCTGAGAAAACGCATGGGAGGAGGCTTAAACATTCTAAAGTGATACATACATTCTAAAGTAGTACATACGTTCTAATTTGTTGTTAAAGGGAAACTCTTGTGTTATGGTATATGCAATGCATAATAACACACTTTAAAACATACAGCTCTTAAGCCAGTGAGAATGTACACTCTCAGAGTCTGTTATATAATAATAATAATAATAATAATAATAATAATAATAATAATAATAAATTTTATTTATACCCCGCCCTCCCCAGCCAAAGCTGGGCTCAGGGCGGCTAACAACAATGAAAACAATCCAACATTCTAAAAACTTTTCACCATAAAATCAATCAAAACAAATTGATGGCAACCAGCAAGCAAGACCCTGTGCAGATTGCCAGAGGAGGGGGTCAGGCTGCGCCCTGACCAAAGGCCTGGTGGAACAGCTCTGTCTTACAGGCCCTGCGGAAAGATGTCAAGTCCCGCAGGGCCCTAGTCTCTTGTGAGACTCATAATAAAGCATGGTTTAAAATGCTACAAAGGCATGCGCATAAGGCAGCATTTTCTACATTCCATGTTCAATGCTGTAGGACACAGTTAAACACATTAAGTGCCCCTGGAAAAGGCACCTTTCCCCTACCACTGTGCAGCAAAGACCAAGCAGTTAAGCTCCCACATGGGATGGCTCAGCTGGTAGACCATGAGACTCTTAATCTCAGGGTCATGGGTTCAAGTTCCATGATGGGCAAAATATCCCTGCATTGCAGGGGGTTAGACCAGATGACCCTCAGGTTCCCTTATAACTCTACAATTCTATGATTTCTGTGAGTCATGTGGATTGTTTGGAACTGGCACAGGCTGAATGCCATTCTCCTGTTTATTGATGGAAGGTGATGTGTTCAAGACGTAGCATGCATGATCTCTTAAATGTGCAGATGTGTAGCAAGAAACTTCCCAAGTATCCTTAAAGCTCCTTAAAACTGATACCACCTGGCAGCCCAAGGGCCAGCAAGTGTACTCTGCAGAGCAGAAAGTCTCAAACTGTGTCAGAGGCGATTTTAGGGTAGCATGACCGGTACACTTGCTCTGGGCAATGCCCTGCAGGAGGGGTGTCAAAACAATGCTGCAGAATAGAGCGTGAGAGGTGGGGGAGATGGGGACACGCACTGAATTTTAGAGCCTAAAATCTGCCTCTGATTGTGTTCTATGGACAACTTGTGGCTCATGAGCTCCATTCAGGAAAAGCTGTGGAACAGTCAAGAACAGCCGCACTTTTTACAGTATTTTTTCTTCTTCTGGTGACAGTGATCATAGTGCGTTGCTCAACAAAACAGGCGGATCCATCTCTTTACAAAGGCAAGACTGTAGTTATTAAAACGTAAATTATGTATGTGCTTTAATTTGTAGAACAACAGAAGTTTATTAAGTAGTCCTCTGAGATCCACAGCAATTTTCAAGTGGTCCTCAGGGGAGAATGTTTGAGAACTGTTGTTGTACATCAACGGGAAACACCCTTCTTAGTGAGACTGTTTCTCTAGATACTGTTGGAGCCAGTCTCCTTTTGGTGCTGTTTCTGCCGCTGCCACTGTGAGCTATGGCTCTTTCAACATCACAGCCTAGTGCACTCCTTAAAACGCTTCGCATTAAGCATTTAAATTAGCTAGCAGCACCATTATTTAAAGCACCCCAAGGCACAATGTAAATACTGCCTTGGGATTTCTGCGTGCTCTGGGTTCAAAATATCTCTAAAAGAAATCAGTTACAACCATTCTACTGATTTTGTTAAAGCTGGATCACACCTATTAGGTTTTGTGGCGTTCATATGAACATACATGTCCTCCATAGTCAAGGTATGCCACATTCATTCCTGAGTAAATTCCCACAGATCTCATGAATTTTTTACTCACTCTTCAAATGCAAGACTTTTTCAGATGATATTAAATCCCATACATGTTTGTGGTGTGTGTGTTTGTGTGTGTGTGCGCGCTATAGTTGCATTAGCATGGACCCAGCACCAACAGCATGACATACTGGTCTCTTGGAAAGGGATGGGATGCAATTAAGAACATAATAAAAGAAAGGAAGCCTTGCTGGATTAGACAAAAGTCCATCTTGTCTAGTATCCTGTTTCCATCTGTAGCCAGCCAAATACCTTCAGGAAGCCCACAAACAAAGCATGAGCAGAGCCCTCCTGTCATTTGTTCTGCCATTTGGCATTCTAAGGTATATTGCCTCTCAGGCTGGAGGCTCCACTCAGCTATCATGCAAACAGACATTGGTTGACCTGTCCTCCATGAATTTGTCTAATGCCCTTTTGGAACTATCTAAGGCAAGCCATGTCCAATGGAAGTGAATTTCATAAGTTAATTATGTGCTGTCTGGGGGAAAAAAACTTCTTTGTTTGTCTTGAATATACTGCCAGCCAGTTTCACTGAGTTACCTTGAACACTAGTGTTTGGCTGCAGTGGCATTGTCTTGATTGATGAAATAAGCACACGCTTGTTCAACAACAACAACAATCTGGAGAGAAATGTAGTCCAGTGCTGGAAGGAGGAACGTTTTATCTAATCTTTCTATCTATCTGTCTACCTATTTATTTATTTAAAAGACTCACAAAACGAGAGACTGTTGCAACAGATGAGAAAGTAAATTTGCTGATGTTTATCACTAAGTTCGTTAAATAATAAGTTTTCCTGCGCTGTACATAGTGTAGAGAGACACTTAGCCTCTAAATTGTCTTCTTTTAAAGTAAATCTCCTGCCCTGACATTCGTACATTCACATTCCATGCATCACTTGCAATGGCAGCGGTTACACTAGCTGTGTAGAAAACCACACTTCCCTAGCAGTTACTTAGGTCAAGTATGCACAACAGCTGTTTCCCAGAAAACAAAGGGGTTTAAACCCAACAGGTGAATCTTTACTAAAAGTGTGCAGTGCAAATATATACAGTTTAAAGTAAGCCACATCATATTCAATATTCTCAGGTATGTGCACACAGGATCACTGTCTTAATCTGATTCGTTGTTTCTTTCCCCCAAAGACCTGTACTTCTGTAATGGAGTGTGTGGACTAGGAATTTCTAAAATAATTGCAATCATTCTTACCATACTACAGTCACTAGAATTGCTCAGACAATGGCATGGCTATAAAAGTGCTCTAAAACTAATATATTCATTCCGCAGATAAGCGTGGATTTACTTGGAAATAAGTCCCACTGAATTCACTAATAGTTGCTGCTGCTCCCAATGAAGTGTGCATCATATCACAGTCCTACAACATCTTTCAATGTGCTGCTGTGAATTGCTATGAAAACTACGGCCTGAGATATAAATGCAATAAATTGCCAATATCATTAATGACATAGGTGTGGACATCTTATTATGATATTCCTTAGTGCATATAATACTATGCATGTAATATGCAGCTTTGTTTATTAACAATTCTTGTAATAAAGATAGGCGTGCTCAAGCTGTACAGTATTTCGTCCTTTCCCTTTAACAATGTTCCCTGTAGTGTTGGAAAACCAGAAAAGGGTTATTATTTTTCTGTCATTGATCCTTTCAAACCTTAAAAAGAATTAACTTTTAAAAAATTAAATGGTAACATATATAAGGTCATGATGACAATTAATTATTTGTAAGAAAATTCATTAGCATTCTGTTCGCAGTTTTAAAATGGGAGATTCCTTTGTTTATCAGTGTTTTGTGGTCTGAATGTGAAAACAAAGGTCTTTCTGTTCCCCATTGGTGCTGGAAAGCCATCAGGACGGTAGAATCATACGGTTCGTCACTCATCAGATGATATAATATGGGTCATTCTTACCACCACTACTTCCTACTCACTTCTTGAGCCTTTCTCTCCTACTTTCTGTTCTTGATACAGTGGTGCCTCGGGTAACAGATGCTTCAGGTTACAGACTCTGCTAACCCAGAAATAGTACCTCAGGTTAAGAACTTTGCTTCAGGATGAGAACAGAAATCGCAGGGTGGAAGCAGGAGGTCCCATTAGCTAAAGTGGTGCTTCAGGTTAAGAACAGTTTCAGGTTAAGAATGGACGAATTAAGTTCTTAACCCAAGGTACCACTGTACTTTCAATTCCTCATGGAGTTTTAGCTAAGTCACATGAGCCCTGTAAACTGTAAACTTTGCATGTTTTCCTATGAAATCTTAGGAAATTCTGGAGGAGGCCGTAGAACAGTAGAGGGTTAGTTTAAATTATGTCTATCTGTTATATTTGTTTTGCAAGATAGTGCTGGGAAATGTAGCTTAGGTTTTGTTTGGGTTTTGTTTTTGTTTTTTTTGGTTCATTTCTTTCAGTTTCACAGCATTTTCAAAGTTTCAAAGCTTCACACAATCAAAATACAGCAATAATCAATAAAGCACAGTCCACGTCCTAAACCATTTAAAGGCCAAAACTAGCACTTTCAAACAGATCTGGAAACAAGTTGGGGAGCCAATGAACTTGATGCAATTCAGATGTAACATGAAGATCAAAAATGTGGTCCCATCAGCATCCTATCTGTTGCATTCTTGTGCCACCAGAGGTTTCTGACCATTTTTCAGCAGGGAAGTAATGAACCCATGTGTTATTGTGGCAAGATCTGCCTTCACCAGAAAATAATACTTTTGTTTTATTACAAATTGCAGGTGTGCCCTTTTCTGATTTAGATCAAGCCTGAGGCAGGGCAAAGCTTAGTTTTAGTTTTGTTTATTATATTTAAGTATCATTTCACAACATTCAAAAGGCGTCCTAAATCAATTTATGGTAGAATAAAGATATAAATATAAATATAAAACAAGAAATGTAATACAAAAAATAACAATAGAAATACTAAAAGTGTTCATCTAAAGATAAAGAAAACTTTCTTTTCGCACCACAGTCCCATTCTGTACTGGTTACTTATTGGGGCAAGGGGGAATTGGCCAGCAAGGACTGGAGATGTGAATAACATAATATCTAATTTCACTCTTGGGTCAGCCATTTAGCTCCTTCACTTGTTTTCTGTCTTATACAACACTCCCTTCATATCTTTGAAGGAATTAGAAAGTTCTGTTGGGCTCTTTTTGTTTAAATTTATGGCTCTTATTGATATAGGTGGTGGTAGGGAGATTGCTAAAACTGAAAGTATGCCATTTTTGGTGGCGGGCAGGGGAGAAGCAGCTTTGTATGCAAACTTAGACTTTGCATTTGGCCATCTTCTACAAGTCTGTGAGAGCCAGTGCAGAGCACTGAATCAGGGTACAAGTTCCTTTTCCACCACGAACATTGACCTTTGGCAAGTGTCACACGTTTCAATCTCAGTTTCTTTCTTTAAAACATAGAAATAACAAGAGGCCTGCCTTCCGGGGCTACTGTGACAGCAAAGACAGTAACCTGGGCCCCATCTGCACTATGCATTTATGGCAGTAACCCACCACTTTAAACCGTCACCGCTTCCCACTTCCTGGAACTGTAGTTTGTTAAGGGTACTGAGATTTGTTAGGAGACCCCCATGGAGCTACAATTTCCAGTGTTCCCTTGGAAGAGGCATTGATTGTTCAACCACTTTGAGGACTGTAGCTCTCTGAGGGGAATAAGACTCTCCTATCCGCTCTCGGCACCTTTGACAAATTACAGCCTCCAGAATTATTGGATAGTGGTGGCTGGGAAGCCATGACTGTTTAAAGTGGTATAATACTGCTTTAAATGTTTAGTGCAGACGAGTCCATAGAAAGCATATTTAAAGTGCTAGGTAAAAGTCAGAGTGAGGTGGCAGATGATTTTGGACATCACAGAGGACAAGCAACTTGTTAGTTATAGTAAGAGTGTATTTTTTCTGCTGGGAAACAGTGCTTGTGGGATTTCCTGATTCAGGTGCCAAAATAACTTGGCCAGCCTTGGTACTATGCAGGGCTTTCCCCCTCAACCGGAGCTCATCAGAACTCAACTCCGGCACCTCTCAGGTGGGCACCCCATTGCCATTATTTCTTTTTTAATTATTTTAACACATTCTTAAAAAAAAAATACAAAGTAATAATCATAAATAAATAAGAATAAAGATGTGCACCCCACCACCGAGAGCATTCCATCACAACTATCCAACCTCCCAAAATTTAAACACCTCTTGTGATGGTTTGACCCCTTTCTGTTTTAACTGTACAAATTCTACAAACACCCTCCATATCTCCTCAAAATCATTTCTCCTGCATATTCCCCGTCTTACCTTAATGGCACATGTTAATTTATCATTAATAGCTATATCCCACACCTCTTTATACCACTCTTCCGTTTTATATTCTGCTTGCCACTTCCACTTCCTAGCTATAATAATTTGCGCAGCTGTCAATAAATTTGTGAGCAAGTCCTTCATAGCTTGTGAACCTTCCACCCCATTGTAAATTGATAATAATGCTACCTCTGGACTTTTGGTCAGCTTTAACCCAGTCATTTCTGTTATCTCCTTAAACACCCTTTCCAATTTTAAAAAAAAACATATTTACACCCCCACCACATGTGAACATAATTCCGTTTCCTGGCATCCCCTCCAACATAACACCGAATGTTCCTTGTTTATTTGATTTAATCTGACTAGTGCTAAATACCATCTCCAAATTAATTTATAATAATTGCCATTTTAAGAGAACAAGGGAGAAGTTAATGGTAAGCTCCTGCACCACTTTTTCTAGAAAAATAGCATTGGTACTATGTACCTTTACTTAGGAGAGGGTCAGGGGTGGACTTTGGTAATCTTTCGTAATATGGCACCCTGTGTGTGTGAGGAAAGGCCTGTCTCTAAGGTGCAGCCAAGGTTAACAGGTCCAGGAGCTCAAACAAAAAGCCGTTCTTCAAAAACACATAAAAACTTTATTTAAAAAACAAGGTTCATCAAAGAAAAAGGCTTCAAATGACAACACAAGTTAAAGCTACTCAGAAGCAAAGAAAGCAACGAGACTGTCTTGTCTGGTTATTAATCAGCTAGCACTCAAGGTGGTGCAAGTTGAGCAAGAGGTTCCTGAGCATAGAACAGAATTCAGTTTGGCAGCATGACCGGTTGCAGTGATCATTGCACGATGAACGCTGTCTTACAATAGCCCAAACCCCGAGTTTAAGCAAAACTGACCCGAATCATAAGACCTGATAGGCCCAATCACAGGGCTTAATTGGTAGAGCTCTGAAGATAATGAGCGCTCATGCCTCCCATCATGGTTTTTGGATCACCCCACTCTCATTAGCCTTAGCCTTGAAGGCCTAATAAGGGACACCTGCGCTCAGCTTCAGTACTCAGGAATCACAGCAGTTTCTCATCAAGACTAACAAATCAGGCCCAAAAGATCTATTTCTCCACACTGTGTGAGGCCAAACTTTGGCGTCCCCAAATGGATCTTCTCAATTATGCATCTTCCCTTCGGCTTGGCACCCTGTGCAGGGGATCTGCCCCACCCCACCCTAAATCTGGTGCTGAGAAGGGGTGCTTTTTTCTGTCCCCCCACCAGGCAGCCAAACGTCTTAGGTCAAAGTGTTTAGTACGCCGACGCCCTTCATTGGTTAGCAGGGCAGGGGACAGAAAGGGGAGCGAGCGTGTTTCTGGTTGTTCCCAAAGCGAGGGAAGAAATACCATGGCCTCTCTGTGGTGTGTAGCCAGAGTAGCTGACCTAACGCATTCAGATGGCCATTTCCCAACGCGGGAAAGCCTGTGAGGAGTTTCCTCCGCTGTCGTAAGGAGGCGCTTCTGCCCTGAGGGAGAATTCTCGCCACCCGAGAGAGACTTGTACGACGGGAACTTGTTGCCACTTGCCCAAGTCTGAGCAGAGAGGCTCCGGCGTCGAGGCTTCTCTCGCCTGAGAGAAGCAACGTGGGCTGCTCAGGGCTGGGAATCGGTGCGCGTGTATGCTTTGCACAGCGTGGTGCAGCGGCGGCGGCGGCGGCCGTCTCAGGCTGCCTGCTCCCCTTTCAGGAAGCCCATAAAAAGAGGAACAGGGTGGAGAGAGCGCGCGCGAACAAAGCCAGTGTGCCCCGCGCTGCGGACCTGATGGCAAGGAGCTGCTGGCGAGGGTCTGCCCTGCCGGGAATGACTCCGCAGCCCGGCCGCGGGAAGAGGGGCGGCGAGGCGGCGCACAGGAGGTCCGAGGTGGTCTGAGGAGGACCTGCCCGTCCCCGAAGGGCAGATGTGGTGGCACCGGTCGTGGGATGTCCCGCGGAGCCCCCCCGGGAAAAGCACCGCCGCCAGGTACTGCCGGCCGGCCAGGCTGGGACTCTGCTGATTTCCTCTCGCCGTCTGGGCTGACGCCCTGGTCTCTCGCACGGAGAGCTGTTGTTTACATCCTGCTATTGTGGAGGGAAAGGGCCTTTGTCATGGAATCCCTTCCTCCCCTTGGGGCCATTCGCCGCCTGCGTGGAGGAAGGGAGGCCTGTGTGGAGTAGGGGACAAGGCGGCCAGGCTGCCCCTCCTCCCGTGCTAATGGCTTTAACATATATCCGAGAGGCTGGTAGGATGCAGGGTGTCCTGAGAGGAGAGGAAATGGGGGTGGGGAAGCAAATGTGGTTCTAGGAATCCTGAATGTTTTCCCCTCAAGAAGTCATTGTCATGATGGAGCTGCAAAGCGGGTGTCCTCATTTCTTCCTAGATACTGTTGTGGGGAGTAAGGAGGGTGTGTTTTGGGCTCTTCCCCCTGACACTTTTTTGTGGTTGGAACTGGAAGGGTTCCATCAATGACCTCCCTCCCCTCCCCAGGGATGCTCTCCAAACTTGCTCCCATCCAGGGCTCACGCTGTTGTCAGGCAGAACATTTTTACTGACAATTGTATTATTCTGTGAACTGCTTTGAGGTATTAACAAGTGGCATGTAAATGTCGTGTGACAGTCGCTTCGGGTGGCAGATGCTGAAGGGTGAGGAGTGGACCAAGGCGAGGGTGCCGCACAATCTGTTCTGCACCCTTGACACTAGTGTGCTGCTCTCAGGTGCTGTAGAGGGTGCTACCCCATTGCCAGTATTGAAAGTAAGGTTTAGCTGCCTGCCCAGTTGGCTTCTGTACATGGAATTGGGGGGGGGGGTTGCACTTGCCTTTTGCCTCAGGCAGCAAAATGTATTGAGCTGGCCTGGCTTGCTTCTATGCTAGGCTCCCAGTGAGCTGATGTGTGAAAACTCAAGAAGAGAGGAAGGAGCTGGCTGTGAAGTTCATTTGCTTTGCAAAAAAGGAAAGAGGCGTGTGTGTGTTGTGTGGGTTTGAGGGAGTGATGATGTTGACAGCTGCTCCCATTTCCAGGGAACAGGTGTGGGTTTCCTAGGTGAAGTCACCATCTCCCTTGGTGAGCATAAATAGTCTGCATGTTGAGCGATACGGCAAAGTGGTATGTAGCTTTCCATTTCTAAAACCACAGAGTGGTAGGCCTTTGAATACCAGATCTAGGTGAGAGGGGAAAAGCAAAACAGACAGCAAGAAACTATTCAGAGCAAGAAGCAATGGGATGGAGGGAGAGGGGAATGCCTAGCTACAAACATAATTTGTTGCTGTTCCCTCCGTATGTTCCACTCTACCACACTGTACTGCATCTTCCCTCACACACATACCCTGTGACCCACTGAAGATGTCTGAATATATCCCCTTGAGAGCACTCATGCAGATGGAATGGTTTCTTAGTTGAATGCTCCCGAGAACATCTGAGTTGGTCTGGGCAAGCTGCAAGGATAACTCGATTCATTATGCTCTGTCTCATGAAATGGCAAGGATTTTAAAGCAGCAATGCAAAACCTGTGTCCCTGACTTCAGGAAATTCAGGCTGCACATTTTGATTAATAACTTGCCTTCTGGAAGGGTTAGAGACTTACTTTAAAATAATAATTATGAAAGGCACAGCCCCGGGGGCAATCACTCCAATTGCACCATGCATAATCTGGCTTTGGCTATGTTAATAGGTGGCATATAAATAATACAATTATTATTATAAGAACATTTGCTGCTTGAAAAGTCTTTGAGGGCAGCCTGAGTGGAAGTGGCTACCATATTTGGGGATATACATTTCCCCCCAATACTATTCAGTGGTTAACTCGGGATTCCCACTCCTCTCCATCTTTCTTTTCCTGGCTTTTTGCTTGAAGCATCTAAACTCTTAATCCAAGTGGTGTCTTCAGACTGATTGCTCTTACACTTATCGGACCTCTAATACAGCAGAGATTTATAACACTGGATAAGAGATCTACTGGAGATTTGTAAACATGGATAATAGTTCTGCACTCGGTATGAGATTATTTTCCCCTTGGGAAGATTTGATGGGCTGGACCAGGTGACCTCATTTTCTTGCCAGGTTCTGTGTGCATAAGATGTCAAAACACATGCTAGGGTTGTGCCAACTCTTTTTTAAGGCTTTCAATGAAACTATACCATATAAAGATGCAGAAAAATAAATCTTAGATCAAATATAACTCATGTAGTCCTTGGAAGAACCCAAACAACATTTTTTAAAAAACAACAACACACAAGCACATATTGAGCATATTCAGTTGAAGCAAAGCTCTATCAGCTGTGTCACAGTCAGGAACCAGAAATCCAGCCTCACAGTTTAAGAGATTACAAAGCAGGGGGTGTAGGCTTTGTGCAAGATAAAGGGCCTATTATGCTATAGCACTTTTAATAAAAGTAGAAATAATTAATAATAGATAATATGCTGCCCATTTGACTGGATTGCTCTAGCCACTGTGGGCAACTTCCAGCAAAATAAAACATCAAACATTAAAAACTTCCCTATACAGGGCTGCCTTCAGATCTCTTCTAAAACTCAGAGTTTTTTATCTGTTTGACATCTGATGGGAGGGCATTCCATTACTGAGAAGGCTGACGAGACCCATCTGCCCCTAATAAAAGAAAATTAAACCACACTGAATAGAATGTGCCTTGCTTTGTTTAGCCCTTGAACAAGTGAATTTTTTGTGTCAGCTTCTCTGATATAGCTAGGAACCAAACTTGCTGTATCAGGCTCCTGTTGTGACTCCCTCAAGATGTTTCCAAATGCAAGTCACAAGCATTCTTCCTGCCATGAGCAGGAAGTTAACAAGCTAATGTTTTGTGGGCCACAATTTGTTATGTTGTGGGCAATTTGTTCTGTCCTATTCCAATTTATAGTGAGACTGTGATCACAAGCCTTTGCTGGGATTTGTGCTGCTCACATACAGCCCTGCTGCCATGAAGAACTGCCATAATGTAAGGCAAAATAGATGCACACAAGTGTAACTCCAAAGAGAAAGATAATTAATCAAAATAGCTGAGAGTTTTGAAGAATATGGGAATGCAAATCTAATCATTTCCATGTTAGTGAAATTAAGTGATGTCAACAGAAATGAAGCCGAAACAGAACCACAGAAAAGAAAAGAAGAGGAATCAGAATGACTGGTAATATTTGGGGGGAGGCCCATAGCTCCGTGCTAGAGCCTCTGCTTTGCATGCAGAAGGTCCCAGGTTCAATCCCAGCCTAGAGAGAGACTCCCTCCTGAAGCCCTGGAGAAATGCTACCAAGTCAATGATACAACAATTAATGGGGCACACCTTTAAAGAACAGCCCTATGGTGACTGAGCATTCTTGGTATCCATGGAATGCTGAGCGTCAGTCAGAAAGCAAAAACTTGGTGGTGGTGGTGCAGAGTGAAATAGAATGCAACACAGCATTCTGGAGGAGAGCATTACTTGATGGCTGGCAGGAACCCTGCTAGGAAGTTACCAGTACACTTAAGTTTTGTTGTTGCAGGTCCTATTTGTCTAATCTGATCTGGAAATTCCAGGGAGGAATCCCAGAGAAGTAGGCTAGTGAAACCTCTAGGAGGAAGTTGCACCCTGGCTCGTCCATAATGTTCCACATTGCACTCACATAAGGCTGAAGGCTAGGCTCCAGGAATTACAGAGGGCAGCTTAGGCTAAAGGCAGCAGTGGGGAAATACACAAAATGTGAAAATTTGCTTGGAGACACTTGCTGTCTTTAGTTTTCACCAGTGGAGGCACAAACCAAACAAGCCAAGTCCTGGCTCACAGGGGAGACCTCTAATTGCTTTGCAGGGATATTTCCATAGGTAACTGATACCAAGTGCCTTTGCATGTAGGTGATCACCAGCGCCAAAAGTTATTGTCCTGCCATAGGAGTCAATTTTTAGGGGCCGTGGGGGCTTCAGCCCCCACAATAAAATATTTGAGGGGGCTGGACACCCACAAAGTTGATGTGCATTCCCCTTCAAATAGAGTGTGTATGTGGGGCACAATATTTTATTCAAGTTGACACCTCTGATTGATACTTAGGTAAAGGTAAAGGGACCCCTGACCATTAGGTCCAGTCGTGGCCGACTCTGGGCTTGCGGTGCTTATCTCACTTTATTGGCCGAGGGAGCTGGCGTACAGCTTCTGGGTCATGTGGCCAGCATGACGAAGCCGCTTCTGGCGAACCAGAGCAGCGCACGGAAATGCCGTTTACCGTCCCGCCGGAGTGGTACCTATTGATCTACTTGCACTTTGACGTGCTTTTGAACTGCTAGGTTGGCAAGAGCAGGGACCGAGCAACGGGAGCTCACCCCGTCGCAGGGATTCGAACCGCTGACCTTCTGATTGGCAAGCCCTAGGCTCTGTGGTTTAACCCACAGCGCCACCTGCGTCCGTGTTTTTGGTCCAAACCGAATTAAACTTTTTGTTTGTTTGTTTGAGTACATATTCTCTCTCTAGCTTCCATTCCCTATAAAGTATTGCAATCTGTTTGCTCTGTTCAGGCACGTGGCCTGAGACTGCAAATGAGCCGGCAGGCTTCCATTAGCAGCGGGAGAACGGTGATAACACCCTGCTAGGTCCGACAAATCCAGATGCTTAGAGTAAAAGCACTTCTTCGTCGCTCCTTGGCGCTGCCACCAACCAACCCGCCAGCCCTGTGCCACAATCCTAGGCCAGTATCCCAGATGGAATTCCCTCGGGGCCTGCGGATCCCCCCATGGATGCAAGTAACCCATACAGTTGCACAGGCCACGCTGCCCCCAGATCTGTCCCCTAGTCTTCCTTGAGGAAAGACGTGTCCGTGTGTCAGTTCCATTTCTCCCGCCGGGCGTCTGGAGGGGAGGGCGCTCCTCCAGGCCTGCGCGGCCGCTGTTATTCCGACCCGCCCATCGCGCTGCCGCGCATGCAGTGCGCACGTGGGAACGGCAGGTGGAGCTGGCTGCCTGCGTTTGCCTGGGTGTGCGGGCTGCGAGGAGGCAGCTTCCCGGGCAGCTATCTGGGGTCCTCGGGCTCTTACCTTGCTTGCTGCTGATACTTCCTGCAGCGCTCCAGTTTCCCGACGAGGCGCGCCGGGGATCGCAGCTCAGGGCAGAGCCGGGTATGCAGCGCCCACCGCGGGGACGCGCGAAGCTGTGGCGCGCCACTTGACTGCTGCTGCTGTTCTTGGGGAGCTGCCCCGCAGATTCGCCCTCGGACGAAGCAGCCTGGCGCCGCTTTCCGCCTCTCGCCCGCCTTGGCAACGGATTCATGGACTCGGGCGAGAGGCTGCCTTCGCCTCCGCTTCCTTGTGAGCCCGATCGCCGCCGCCTTGTCCCGCGGGAATGACTGGCGTCCTCCCGGGCAGGTGAGCGAGCAGCGCAGCCGGCAGGCGCATGGAGCCGCAGGAGGGCACCGAGAGGGACTTGGGCGGCGGCGGCGCTGCCGGTGGTGGTGGTGCCGCGGCGGCGGCGGCCACCGCCTGCTCCAGCTCGCCGTCCTCCGCTAGCTCGGAGAGCTCCATGTGTCCGGAGCCGGAGAAGGTCCCCGCGCGGAGGCACAGCAAGAAGAGGTTTACGGGGCTTAAGATCTTCGGCCGCAGGTGAGCGGGTGGGCGAGCTCTCCAAAAAATGGGGCGTAGGTCCTCGTTCTTGGGTGACGCCGGGGTGCCCCGATTCCCACCTGGGGCGCGTTATGGAGATCGCCTGACGCGACCTCTTCAGTCCGGTTAACTGCCCCGCCGTATTCGGGAGCCGGAGTGGAATCATGGAACGTGTGGAGGTGATTCCCCTCTTCTCTGCCCGCTCCACGTATTCTCAGCGCCAGTGTACATGAGACTAGCAGCCCGGGATTCCAGCCTGCAGCGTTGGGGTTTTGGAACGCGCGGTATCAAGAGCTGGTGGGTGCTGCGAATTAAGAGGAAGGAAGGTAGAGCGTCATGGTTCCTTGTAGGTGCGGGAGGATGCACTCAAGGGTTGTCCCTGCCTATTGATATTCCTTGACTTGGGGAGCATCTAAAGCATTGACGGGCATTGCAAACTGTAAACATCGAGTGCAGCTCTTGTTCTTGCCCCTCAAAAACTATTTTTTCTTTCTCACTGGTTAATCCTTGAGCACATTCATTCAACAAATGAAAGTGTTATATCTGTTTTAGAGAGTATGTGTGTATGCCTCCACCCCCCTGTTTTTGTGGGAAAGTTAATAACTCCTCACCCACCCCATGCCTCCAGCAAGTGCTTCACAAAATGTCCCTGGGCCTCATTGCCTGTTGACAAGGAATAGTAGCTTTTGAAACTAGTTGAGGTTACAAAAACAAAGGCTATAGCCTTCTGCCTCATTGTGACACTAAGCTTCCTATTCCCTCATGGCACCTAAATCTTGGAAGGAACTGGGCTGTTGGTATTTGTCTGGGAGATAGAAATGGAGGAGGCGGTATCAGGGAAGAAGAAACATCCTTGCCAGGCACACTACTGTATTTGTATGGTTCTTAGGGTTGTCCTTTCCAATGTGCTGTTTGCCCTCAGGCCCTGTGTAACGTAACTGGAAATACTGATCTCATATTCAAACACAACTTTAACGTTTATATCCTGCCTTTCCTCCAAGGAGCTGAAGGTGAAATACATGGTTCTCTTCTTGGCCATTTTATGTTCACAACAACCCTGTGAGGTAGGTTAGGGAGAGAGCGAGAGCTATTAGCCCAAGCACCCCAGTAAACTTCATGGCAGAGTGGGGATTTTAACATTGGTATCTGAGGTCCTAATCTGGCATTCTAACCACATTCTAACCACTATACCATAGGGACTCTCTTTGTAATCTCTGTGTTGCTTTTTGGACAACAGTGGCAGATTTCAGGTTTGGAGATTTCCAGAGTCTGTCAGCTGGAAAAGTCACACAGTATAGGAATGTGAACCCACAGAAAACTCTTTCTTTAGTGTACAGCATGGTTTCCTACCTTTTTTGTCTCACAGATCACTTGAAAATTGTTGAGGTTCTTGGGGGACTGCTTAATTATTTATCTGCCTATTGTAGCAAGTGTGGTGCAATGTTCTGGATGCTGAGTGATTAAGAAATAAAAGAAGTGATATAAATGCAATTTAAAAACCAGAATTAACATTTATTACGATGGCTGTGCCATCTTTTATCTTCAACTACAAATCCACAGACACACCATGACCACAGTTCAGGAATCCCTTGGTGTATAGTTCTTGTGTGCGCTGACAAGTGACCTGATACCAGTGATTTCCATGACTGGAAGATTTGTGATGGCTAACATAATCTAGGCTCCAAGAGTGCCACAAGTAGAAAGGAAGAGCTAAAAGTGCACTTTTTTTTTTTCCATTTTATTGAAACAAAACTAAGAGGCTCACATAGTCAAACAGAAACAATAGCTATGCAAAACAGTAGTAGACTTTATTTGCGTAGCCGACAGGCCATAGCATCAAAGGACAAACACCAACAAAAATACATTACAAATATGGTTACCATAAAATCTTGTGACCTATTAAAACCCTAGGTAAATTAATAATCTCAGTACTTAAAACTTGGCAGAGGTAATAAAATAATAATAATAATAAAACATAATGATAATAATCATAAGATCCTAGGCAAGGAATCCGGGTGACGACACTGGTGTCATTCAGATAACAGCTCTCAGTCTCATTGCTCTCTCGATAAATTTGGCAACCTTCTCTGTTGTCGAGCTGTTCTGGTTGGCTAGGAGTGAGAACAATTTGGCTTCACAAGAGCGGCCCGGGATGGCAGATAGGAGCGGCGTAATGGTCTCGTCCCTGAGATCTTTATATAGGGAGCAAGACAAGAGAACGTGTGACACCGTCTCTACATAGCCAGCTCCACAGGGGCAGAGCCGGTTCTCGAATGGAATTTTTTTATATCTACCTTCAAGAACAGCTGAGGGTAACATATTTAGTCTGGCCAGTGTAACGGCCCGTCTGAGTTTTGGGATGGTTAAGGTAGACAAATAAGGTGCCCGAAAATCAAAGTGGGAGGGGGGCAGATAAGCGTACCAAGCACTAAATTTCTTAATATAGGCCAGATTATTCTGCTGCTCAATATCCTTCATGCGCTGATCAATAATGGTTTTTGCCTTGGGGAGACCCATTTTCAGGAGATGCTGTGCTTGTAGGCCACATGTAAGTAGTTTTTGATGCACTACTTTGGACCACCGACTTCTATGAGCATCTCGTGCTACTAGAGGTAGTAGTCCGGATGGGTTTAAATTTAAGCGAAGCCAATAGTTGAATGTTCTTAACCAGGTTTCTTAACCGGCGTAATGGTCTCATCCCTGAGATCTTTATATAGGGAGCAAGACAAGAGAACGTGTGACACCGTCTCTACATAGCCAGCTCCACAGGGGCAGAGCCGGTTCGACGGAGAGGAGGCCAGTCTCCAGCCGTAGGGCCGCATTTGGTTCGCATGGTGGAACGGCTAGAATCTGTCTTAAGAATTTAGACTGGAGCGTTTCAAGTGGACGGCAATGATTTCCCGTCCAGATTTGGGCCCCGTAGAGTAATTGCGCCAAGGGTTTTGCTTGAAAGACCTCCAGAGCTGCTGGGATATGTCCGCCCCCCTTCGTAAAGTAAAAGCGAGACAGTATTTTGGCGCTTTGAGATGCTTTTTCCCTAGCATATTTATGATGGGCCTTCCAGGCCCCTGTTGACTGGAAAACTACTCCGAGGTATTTGAAAATTTTGACCTGTGCTATTGGCTGATTGTCCATCTCCCATTTGTGATGTCTGTGTCTCCTAGCAAAGGCCATGACTTTGGTTTTTTGGTGATTAACCACCAGTTGATCTCTCCTGCAGTAGGCTGAGAATTTTCTTAGTAGCCTTTTGAGGCCTACTTTAGTTCGTGATAAGAGAACCGCGTCGTCCGCATAGAGGAGCGCTGAAATTGATTTTTCGGCCAGTTTGGGGGCATGAAACTCCGGGGATGTTAGGTATTTGACCATGTCATTTATGTATAAATTAAATAAGGCTGGGGCTAAAATGCAGCCCTGCTTGACTCCTTTGGTGGCTGGTAAAGGGCCAATTAGTGCGCTGACAAGTGACCTGATACCAATGATTTCCATGACTGGAAGATTTGTGATGGCTAACATAATCTAGGCTCCAAGAGTGCCACAGGTAGAAAGGAAGAGCTAAAAGTGCACTGCAGAGCAGATAACTCAAGCAGGTGAGCTTAGCCACGGGCTGATAGAAATACACATACATGCACACACCATTAGTGTACATGGGATTTTTACAAAGTATAGGCAATATATTATTGAGGAGTTATTTAGAAGACTTTATAGAAAGCTGAGACTGAGACTAATCCTGAAGACAACTAGGGAATCCATGGCAGAAATCTCAAAAAGTATGCAGAAACATTTGCTCAAGAAAGTAAGCCAAGTCACATATATATTTCACCATGGATTCATGCAAACACTATCTCCTTTAAACACTGGAGAGAATGGGAAGACAGAGTATTGCTCGCTTGCGCGCTCTCTCTCTCTCTGAGGCAGACAGTAATTTTAAAAGGAATTTGGCCTTACTAGGCCAGCTAAGGCTGAACCTCACTGCTTTGGGGGCTGCTTTCATGGGGCCCATGTTGCCACTGGGACAAGTGCTCACTGGCTGCAGTTATGTTGCTGGTCCAGTCTCAGACCAAGCCATTTCAGGAGAAGCTGGAGGGACCAGCAGATCTAATGCCCCAATGCTACCCCAGTTGCAGGTAGGCAGCTGATGGGGGATGGCTAGCAAGTCCTCACTACTACTACTACTACTGCCACTGCCTGAAGCCCCAGTTTCTGGGCTGAGCTGACCACAAATGCTGTTTGCCTTCCTTCTTGCTACAGCTTGAATCTAGTTTTGCACATGCAGGCCAGCAGTGTACACGTGCTTCTGGGATTCCCCTTGCCAAGTATGAACGCCTCTCAAGGTACCCTTGCACAGAATGAACATAATTAAAAAGAGGAGAAGCAAGGGCTAAAATTGCACACAATTATCAGCTATGCTGGGGGTGCTCCAAACACCCAGGGATGGGTAGTTCTATTGTGACCTACTTGAAATTGGGCTGATCTGTAGTCTGCCTGCCCATATTCCTAGGCATTCTCCCATAATATGGCGGTTGATGGCTCTAAAAGTTAAATCAATGGATAACCAAACTAGAATGCATTGTATGTTTGTTGTTTGTTTTGACCATCACGGTCATATCAACCAAATGCACTGTGTATAAATGAATTCATGTTTTCCCTGAATAAACTTTCATTTTGTTTCACAATGTTTGTGAACTTTGCCATGGATAGTTAGAAATTTGGGCCTAAGTCCACAGAAATCTCTCTTTGCTGATTCTTTCCTCTTTTTTTATATGGTGGTGAATTTTGAGGTTACAAAGGCCCTGTGATATCTATCTATCTATCTATCTATCTATCTATCTATCTATCTAAGTTAAACTCGCTCATCTGTGATTTTTTTTTAATTGTTCTAATTGGTCACCTCTTTCTGAATAGAAACATGTGGTTATGGTAGCAGCTATTCTGTATTAAATATAGTGGTAAACCCATAAACTTAAAATCAGCCTTATAAAGGCTACTTACTACCAGGTGAATGTTTAAGTACAAGGCTGGATAAAACTCTTGTAGGAGCAAGCGTGAGAATCTGGGTCCACTTGATCTGCTTCTGGGTCAATAGTATCCAGTAACTCGACGCACTGCTGATTTTCTACCTTCTGCCCAGAGATTTCTATAGAAAGCAAGTGCACCAGTGGTGTGGATGGGTTGTACGTAAAATATTTCAGTGGGTATAGCCTATATTTTGTCAGAGCACAACATAAATCCAGCATGAATTGATGACTTGGAAATTATACTAAACATACCTTGCCCAAACCTGAATTACAGGTCTAGCTGTGGTGGGGTTTATGTAGAATATTTAGAGGAGCTTAGATTCAAGAGAAATATTCCTTTTTCTCTTTCTCATTTGAGAAGTATCAGACTCTCCCTTCCTATCCTTGCAGTTCAGCTGCCCTATCTTACACGACTGAGAAAAACCAGGGCACCTGTAATTGCTGGAACAGGAATGGAAGCATTGATGAAGCATTTCTGTCTGGGGCTGTGGTAACTCTGAAGCTCATGTTACACCATCTATGTCTTAGTGAGGGGCACTGCTTGTTAATGAATGCCAGCCTTTTCCTTGTGATCCTTGATGATCAAATTAGCATGCAAGTAATTAGGTCTTGTATACCTACATCCTGAAACGTTAATATTTTTTTAAAAAAAAGCTGTTAAATCTGATCGAAACTTGGATGCTAATTGATTGCTTGGGGGCAATGGCTCTTCATAGCTGGCATTTTGTAGGCTTCTGGTTTTAAGCATTTGGGGTTATGTAGCACTTAAATTCAATTCACAGGTACAGGAGACACAACTGGACTGCCCGTAAAGTGTGAATTGGAGATGCTAGTCTTGGCATCACATTTTGGAAGAGCTGAACTTGGATGCATCTCCCTGGTCACTTTCCCTGTGGAGGTGGCAAAAACATTAGTGCTTGATAAAGTGTGAATTGGTTTGGCAGAGGAGAGTGGCGAGGTGTTGAATTCCAGGTGAAAGGAATACAGCCAGCAGACTCAAAATATAGATAAAATCCTGCTGATGAATCCTTCTAGCTGCTAAGGGAAGTGATACCCATTTCAAAGAACTGAATATCATTCTTTATGGCAATGGCAAGGTTTCCCTTTAATATTATAAATTTCAATCTTTTTTTCCCACTTAAAAAACCTGCAAAGTATTCTCAGACACCTTTTCCTTCCAGATCCCATTCTTTTTTATTTAGAAGGTTGAACAAATGCTCCCAAGAGTTGGCTTTTTCCTACACACAGGTTGCTGTGGAACATACTGCTTTGTCAGATGCTCCTAGGAGTAGTACTCTGTGTATGGAAAGCAAGCAGAAGCTGGTCTGACACCTCGTTGTTATGCTGCACAAGTGCCATCTCACTGCGCTGATGGAGGACCTCTGTGTGGGAGGCTATTGGTATAGAAGGGAAGCAGGCTGTAATTTCAGCTTCAAGGGATGTAATTAGAACCCCAGAAGACAGTGCCCTGGTATCTGATTAAGCTGTCGACAATGTGTTATGGCAAATGACTGGGCTCCCTAAAAGTCATAGTGGCTGTTGGCCAACTTTTGTGCGTAACCGTATTAGCCCATGTTTAAATGGCAAGCTTTAGTGAAGTTGCCGTTGTGACATCTATGTGAAAAAATCGGCAAAAATGCAAGAGGTTAAAAATCTATTTGGTGGGAGGCCGAGGCAAAAGTGTGTCCTTGTGCGAATGTGGCCTGTGCTTTCTCTTTCTAGGTCAAATTATGCACCTGGTCCTGACAGGCATCCCACTGTGCCCCAACAAATCTGTCCCTAGAGTTTCCTCAGCTCTAGAATTAGCCAGACATGTGGTCCCTTGATCACTTAGAGGTCACTAGTGAAGGATGCTGAGAGGATATTATGTGTGTCGCCTTCATTCGACTCCATGCTGGTTGAGAACTATGTAGTCATGAGGGGCAGGATGTGGTGTATTTACCTGAAAAGCAGTTAAATTGGCCCTTTATATAAATCTGTGGATGACTTGGCTGCATTTTATCCCTGAATGCAAGGTGAATAAAGGGATGTCTGGAACCATCTATTAAAAGCTGCACTTGGAGGATTTGGTTTGCAGCTGATTTTTCTTTCTCTCCAGATTAAACCCGAAACATCATTGTAGTCCTTGAGGGATGGAAAGGATAATTGCTGCTTTCCTCCTTTGATAAATTTGATCCCTGCTTTCCTCTAGAACAGTGATTCTCAACCCTCCCCTCCAATCCCCTGCAGACTGCTTGAAAATTGCAGGCAGTCTCAGTGGACCACTTAATTCCCCCCCCCCCCCCCGTTCTACATATCAAAGAATGTACATTACTCAGATTTTAATAACTCTGGTCTTGTCCTTCTAATGAGATGAATGTGCATTTTCCGTGAGCAAAGTTCTGTGAAGTTCTCAGTCATCAGAAAAAACATACCAAGTGCTGGGCCGAGTTTGGTTCTTCTTGACTGCTCTGAAAAGTGCTTGAAAGGTGGATTACTTTTTACCTTATTTGTGGGCATGATGTGCTAATTTCTTACTAGAGCTTTCTGGAGTGGTGCTGTGCTGACCCCCATTATGTTTCCCCCCCGTCAGAATAATTATTAATTTCCAGTGTCTACTATCTAAGGGTGGAATTAACATAGTACTGAGTGTGCATGGGAAATAAGATCTGCTCACACAATGAGGCTCTTCCTCTTGTGACCTCTCTTGTGTTCCCTAAATCTGTTCTGGGGGTTCCCCAACCCTCCAGATAAGGTTTTGGGGGCCCAGAGGGTAGAGAGGTGCAGCTTTGCACGAGCAGACCCTGCTGCATGCATGCTGCAACTTCCCACCCCAAGGCTAACTTCAGAGAAGCGCACCCTCCAGCAAGGTTGGTCTACCTTTGCTCTTTCATCTCATTGGAGTCCCTTTCGTTAGAAAGAGTGTTAAAACCATTCTAGTTTACACGTGACTCTCAGGCAGGATGTGAGCTGGAGGGTGAAAGCAACAAGTTTCTGTTTGCAATACGGTGACAGCTGTCGTTCAGCGTGTCTGTCTGAACTTCTTCTAGAATACCACCCCTAATAGCATATGGAGACTCTATAAACTCCTATGAGGGAGGAGGGTCTACACGGAAAATAAAATTTGGGAAAGGGAGAATGTGTGTTATCACTTTGTGCCAGTATGGAGGATAATTGCTTTCTTTAAAAACTGTACTAAGTAGGGAGAGGCAGTATACTTCATTTCCCAGGTGATCCTTGGTGCTGACCATTAGCCAAAAGGAACCCACGTATTGGTTGATTTCCTTCCATATATTCTGAACAGATGTAGTGGGATGTTGGCCTCTTAGTTGGAAACTTACCCTGCTTTGCCACATGAATCATCCAGTCCTTGGTTTTAATAAGATGTGTCCATAAGGGTTTTTTTGGTGTGTTTTTTTAAAAGTCAAACTACATAATTCACCCCCTTAAAATCCTGAGATGAGCCTCAGAATTATGAAGCATGAAAGTGTTATAGAAGTTTTGCCAACTTCTGGTAACAAGCTTTTCAAATGAAGCCTGCTCATTTTCATAATTCCACAGCTCTTAGCAGGAAACGTCATCCTTCTTCTTTTCGACAATAAGCTGTGATAATTAAAATTAAGTTTTAGTTGGCTAACTGAGGAGGTCTAGTTTTAATTGGAGCTTTGAATTTAGGTCCCACTTGTTCATTTTTAGGCTATTTCAGTTCTGATGTGTTACTATAATAGGAAATGAAAAAGAAGGAAAGGTCACCTTTGATTTTTCTTTTTAAAACAGTGAGTGATAGCAAGTTATGTCATACTTCCTTCAGGATCTCAAAATCCCTATATTCAAATATACTTAGCTAAAAGGCAGCAGACTAATTAAATTCCTTAATTGGTTGACTGTCCTAATTCCTCCACCCCCCCCCAACTCTGGAACAGAGTGTGATGGAATTGGTGCAGGTCCATATGGGTTTCTTTCAGCACTTGCATGCACTTTCCCCTTTCTAGCAGAGTCTGCTTTTACCAGGACCACTGTGTGGGGAAGATGACGAGCAAGGGTGGCATAAAAAAGGCACCCAGAGGCTTTATTGATGTGTTAAGTGTAGCAGCTAGCTATACATACTTGAGTGATTTGACATATAGGGGAAAACTTAGGTATGCTGTTTCATTTACTGGAGGGAGGGGAGTAGAGGAGCTGGGTGTGAAAGCCATAAAAGGAGAGCACATCTGAGGTAGTTTACACATGGTTTACGTTTGCATTTTGGAATGGCTGCTGACATGAGGATTGGTGAGTTGGTGAGTATTAGACAGTAGCTGTTCCCAGCTGCAAGCTTTTCTACTAGCAATCACTCAGGTCACAGACCATTTGGGTTAAATATTAGGTATGTATGATGGTTATGGGATGCGGGTGGCGCCATGGTCTAAACCAGAGAGCCTAGGGCTTGCCGATCGGAAGGTCGGCGGTTCGAATCCGATGGGGTGAGCTCCTGTGGCTCGGTCCCTGCTCCTGCCAACCTAGCAGTTCGAAAGCATGTCAAAGTGCAAGTAGATAAATAGGTACCGCTCCGGCGGGAAGGTAAACGGTGTTTCCGTGCGCTGCTCTGGTTTGCCAGAAGCAGCTTAGTCATACTGGCCACATGACCTGGAAGCTGTATGCTGGCTCCCTCGGCCAGTAAAGCAAAATGAGTGCCGCAACCCCAGAGTCGTTTGCGACTGGATCTAACAGTCAGGGGTCCCTTTACCTTTATGATGGTTATGGATTTTGTAGGCCCATATGAATGCGTGGGCTGGTACTAGAACCAGCAGGCTGTAGCAGTAATAGGCTAGTGGTAAATTTTACCACTTTTGCCTTGAGGTCTTTTCAGGGACATTTTAAAGTGTATTGTTGGGGTGGGCAGGCAAGGGCTCATGAGGCAGGTTTGGAGCATTCCAAGTGACATTTTTGAGCAATTCAAGACTTGAATCACATGAAGAAGATTCAGACATAAATACATTCCAGGCGCAGAACACATCCATGCACTGTCTGCCTTTCCCCCTGTCTCCACATGTCTCCAATTCCACCTCTCACATACTGACCATCCCTAGATTTTCTGACCTGTTTACCTTTGCTGAGCACCGGCGTGTAAACTCATTGGCTTTTAAATGTTTACTTGCAAGGGGTTGCTCTACTCGCTCAACCTCTAAGCAAAGGCAACACCGCAAGTTCATGCAATGGCAAGTTCAGGAAGTGCAGACAACTGTGGCACCACCTTTGCATATACTGTGCAGTATACATGTTTGGTCAGGGATCAATCTTGCTTCAGGCAAGTTGTCAGAAGAGACAGCTGGGCCAGATATGAGATGGTGACAGGACAGTTTTGTGGTAGGTCTTATTCCTTCTTTGGTCATTACCTTCTTTATCAAAGAGCTGCTGTCTGAAATTCTGGAAAGGTGCTGCCAGTCTATGTAGACAGTATTGAATGAGATCAGGGTTTCCCAAATTTGGGGCTCCAGCTGTTTTTGGACTACATTTCCCATCATCCCTGACTACTGGTCCGGCTAGCTAGGGGTGATGGGAGTTGCAGTCCAACAACAGCTGGAGACCCAAGCTTGGGTAACCTAGATGGACCAATACGCTATGTCAGGTTAAGGCAGATTCCTGTCAAATAATATTATTATTATTACCACAGTAAGGTATTTAAAGCCTATCTACATTTTTTTTCTGGAGCCGCAGCTGTGTACTACCAGGCAGTTATACAAAGCTATCTCTGCCAGAAACTGTATGTCTTGGGACTTGGCTAGGTTCTTGTCTTACCTCACACAATAGATTTGCTGCCTTACCTGAAATGCAAATCCATATTTGCTCCAGGGTGATTCCCAACATCCCTAGGAATTTCCACTTGCCTCTCCCTTTGCTAAATTCCACACAAATCTAAATGTCTGTGCTTTAGTTTTGTCCCCCTTGGGCTATGATGGTAGTTAGAAGAAGTGTTTGCTTTCTATGAAAAAGCTACTGCGCATTTTGGAATGCCAGAAGGAAGTTAGTGACTCCTCCCCCACCATACAGAAGTGGTCTATTAACAGCATGATAGATCTGAAAGCACATGAAGCCACTACTTTGACCATCTTGAAACCACTTGTGCACACCTTCGGTTCTCTGATGGAAGAAATATGGGATATAAATATAGAAACATTAACCAATAATTGTTTAGGAGATAGCTAGACTCTGAGGCAGATGGAGACAGGTGCCTTTTTTTAGCAGCAGCGCTTGCTGTAGATTTTGAAGGGAGCAGCTTAACCCATTATAGTCTCACTAAAATGAGAGAAGCAGCACTTTTTGAAATTCTGTGCAACTGTTTTAAAGTATAATGACCTACTCCCATACTGAATCTGGCAACTCTTAGACCACATAGGTGGGTGGGGAGACATAGCTTTGCAAATACATTTTTTCCTATCCATGGCATGCCTGCTTCCATAGTCCCTCCTTGCCAAGTTTGTTACTCTTTCCACTGATAGAGCAGGGGGCTAGCCAGAACAGTTATGGCACCAGCAGCCCTTTTAAAGGGCGGGGGCACTGAGTCAGTTGCCCATGCGTCGCATGTTGAAGGGGAGCTACGTAAACATTGGCATTGCTACCAACCCGTCCCTTGCTGAATTCCACTAACTTGAGCTCCATAAATCCAGTGGGGAAAATTGCAAAGCAGACTTCACAGCAACCTGAGAAAGTGATGGTTACAACCACAGACAGCTCTCACTCTTGCAGCCCAGCCCAACCATAGTCAGATCTTTGAGGGTGCTCCACTCACTGTCTGTTTCTGGTTGGCCAACACACTTGGAAAGGAGGAGAGGGAACAGTTCTAATTGGACGCTACCAGGAGAGGAAGGAGAAAGGCCAATTAGAACTGCTCTTCTCTGATAGCATCCAGTTGTGAAAGAGAGTGTGTTCACTAGTGCTTCCAAGATGTATGGTGCATGGAGACCCCTTTCCTGACAAATCATATGAAGTTGTCAGTGTTATGATAAGGGTGGTGATGCCAGAAAATATGCAACATGGTGTCTTGAATGGGTACTGAGGAGTTGCATTTATGCATCTGGTTTTTCTCTCTCTTCTTTTCACACATATATATTACCGGTAATTATACACCCCGATTCCAAATAAAGTTTTCCTGGACCCTATGTTGTTTCTTACGTGAAGCTTGAATACTGTAGCATTCTGCAGTATTGTTCTCAAATTTCCAGTTCTGATAACTTTCTGGAATGTAACTTTCTGGAATGTGACTCTAAGCAACAAAGCATGTACACATGCATGGAAAATGCATGGGTGTGATGTAGCAGGTATGAATTACAAGATGTGTTGTATCAATGCACACTGTGTGCATGAATTACAGTGGACCCCAGCAGAGATTCTTGGGCAGCACCAAAAGAAAGCCAAGACATCATTGCAAGTAAATCTAATAAAATTTTGTCTTTGAATTTTACAAACACACAACCTTAACATGCTGCTTCTGATGTGAAAACTAAATGCCTTCAGAAAAAAAAATTATATGCATATTTGGGGGTTTTTAAAGGCTGCTTGGGGTCTTAAAAAAAAAAGAACTGGGTTATCATTGTATGCTTATTGCACAACTCCTGCCTCACAGTAGAAAAACCCCCCAAAAAAGTTGGATGCTGCTGCAACAGTAAAGTCACCCACATCAATGAATGTGCCCACTTGGCAGGAATGAGCAATATAACCTGGTGGCAGCTGCTCTTTGTGCTCTTTTTCTCCTGGTCTTAATATGGAAACAGAAAAGGATGAAAGCATTGGTAGTCTAAGTACATCCTTTCTTCTAATGGGAGAGAGGAATTGAGAGCAGCCATAGCATGTTGCTAGATTTCTCCACAGCTAAAGGACTACACTGGAGTAGTAGAGTGTTGTAGCTGCTGAGTCTTCACTCAGAACTTAACTGCATTCAGGATGGGGTCCCATATCTGGTCACTTGGAGGCCAAATCAGTGAGTGCCAAATTGCAGTGAATTACCACTTAAAGCCTACACCTTAGAGTAGCACAGTGTCCTTAGCATTCAGGGCTTTCCTGATGAGAAGGAAAAACTACTTCTATATAGCATTTGATGATACATAATAAACATTCCCTCTTCCTGCCATTATTGAAGATCAGTTTTGCTTGTTATTGCTGTTCCACAGCATAAGTGTTGTGGGCCCTGCTTTCACCAGGTAAGCTCCATCAACCCACACAGTTGTGTGATTAAATATGAGCTCTGCATCCCTCAGGCATGCCTGCTGAAAGGTAGGCTCGGTTGATGTGTCTTAAGAGAACTTTCCATTGGCTTTGGTGTACAGGAGTTTGTGCGGTTTTTTATCTCTCCCCCCCCCCCTTCAGTCAGTCAGTGTTGCCTGACAGTACTTTAGAATACCTTGTTCTTTTGCTTTTCAATCAAGGTGGGATATTTTGTAGCTGGGATGGGGAACCTATGACCCTCTGGGTGTGTCTGGAGTACAACTGCTGGCATCCCTGGTTATTGACCATGCTGGCCTGGGGTGATGTGGGAGTTTGAGTCCGACATCTGGAAAGCCACAGGGTTCCTTAACCCTGCTCTACAGTGGAAGTAAATCCATGCTTATGCGCTGTCATCTCAAGAGACAAAAACTTCCTAACCCCGAAAATGTGCTTGCCAGGGATATTCTCTGGCATCTTGTCTTTTTTGGCCCAGATTAGATCTCTGGGCATAGCCCAACACATGCAATTATCTGCAAATTAGGGAGATGGGTTAATTTCTCTGTTCTAGCATGCATAGAGTTGAGACTTGCTCAAAATAATTTCGCAAACTGGGGTGATTAGGATAGCACAAGCTGTTTTACTGACATATTAAGGACAATCTCTCATTGGAGAGATTGGTTCATCGTTTAAGCCCCACAGCTATCCTGGCATGTGCTATATAAATGACATTTCTAATGTCTGTTCAGAATCTTGCCGCTGTTTAATTGGCATGTATTTGCAGGGCAACCATGGCACTTCATCACTTGCTTCAGCCCTCTCTCCAAGTGCTGTGGGCAAAAAGGATTTCTGTGATGGGTCATATCAACAAGGGCCTATTAGCTGGGATGGAGCAGTGGTGAAAAGTAACTGAGGGAGTGCCTGTTTTCAGCTTTCATTCATTACCCTGTCTTCAATTACTGACACCAGAAACCCTCTGTTCTGATAAGAAGTGGTGGGAGAAACAATGGGAAGGTAGCTTGTTCTGATATTCCAGGGCTGTGATATCACCACAAATGTGGCACCCACAACACTCTGTCCTGGGAAAACAGTTGCTCATAATCTGAGTGTGATGTGGGTGTGAGGTTGTGGAAGAGGAAGCTGCAACTTCCTTTGAACCCAGAGCTGCTGTAGGTTGGGCTCCTGCATTTTGACAACAGGCCTATTTCTGTACCTTGTAATTGTCTTAAGGGAAGTGTAGAATAATTGGCTGCAGTGCTGATTGAGGGAAGTGCATGGTACATGCATCCGGGTTGTAGCTTGGTAATTCTTCTAATTGGGCTGATGAGTGGCAGGTGGTGAGCACTAATTGCCTTTTGAGTTTTGTACTTGTCTAGGAGGTATGCTTGGGGTGGGGGTTTCTGGAGGAAGGTAGCAACAGGGGAATTGAGATGGGGGACAGTGCGCTATTTTCATTTTCTTCTAAATTCTAGACCTGGCAGTGAAGATGACACCCAGCAGTAATAGGGCAGGTGCTGGGAATACTTTAAAATTCCTAACAGGAGATGAATAGGAGGGGAAAGTCTGCATCTGTAGTTCTGCTGTGAAGTGAAGCTCTTAACTCTCAAGTGTACTGCATACTTTGAATGTCAATATTCTATTTTTGTGTGTGGAAGAAAAACATAGAACATGGTTTCTCACCCCCAGTGTGACCAGAGTGTTGCATTCTAGAGGATGTGGGAAGCCCAGGTTCAGCCATAAAGCTTAGGAAGTGACCTTGGACATGTTTCTCAGTTCTACCTACCCTGAAAACTTGGTATCATGCTAAAGTGGTACTTTGGGGTGAAAGGCAAAAATACAAATGAAATAAAAACATTACTTAGGCTTTCCTTTCTAGTCTCCGTATTGCTGCTGTAGCCTACCACTTCTGCATTTACTGCATCCAGTGGTCATTATCACCAAGTAAGGGTTTCACTAGAAAAGAACAAGACCTGTGAGTTCTTGGCGATAATCACTAGTGCATCTAAGGTCACAGGAAAAGCTTCCCTACCCTACCCGTTTCGAGAGGATACAAAACACCAAAAAAACACAAAAACAACCTTCTGAATATTTTGGGGGAATATGAACAGAAGTATTGTTTATTTATTGCATTTATATCCCACTTTTTCCTCCAAAGAGCTCAAGGTGGCATACATGATTCTCCCTCTCTTCCTTCAATCCCAGCAACAGCCCTGGGATGTAGGTTAGGCTGAGAGGCAGTGACTGGCCCAACGTCACCCAGTGAGCTTCATGGCAGAGGCGGTGGGGTTAGAACCCTGGTCTCCCAGTTCCTAGGCCAGCACTGTAACCACTACACCACACTGGCTCCTAGGTGACATCCCCAACTCGTAAGAGCCAAGCTATATGCAACAGTAGTTATGTGGTTAAACAAGTGTGCTTTAACCTCCCTGCTTTTATTTTGTGGGAAAGGATGCCAGAGGGCCCTGATCCAGAAAGTGCTCTAAATCTGACTCAGGGCCCTGCAAAAGTTCTCTGCTGAAAATTGCTCCTTCATTGCTTTCTGCCCTAGATGTAGTGTTTATTTCAAACAATACATTTGGGGTGGGTAGCGATCATGTAGGGGGTGATTTTCAGCAGGAAACAAGTGTGATCTGGATTGGAGACCCATAGCTGCTTCAAAATAAAAGCAGGCACGTTAGTACAATTTTTAGCACATCCATCTTAACATCATATGTAGTTTTGCACTAGCAGTTCTGTTTGTGATTGGTCAAATGAAATTGAAGCTGTATGCAAGAGTCTGCAACAGTGGAAGAAGGAGGAAATTTCAGCAGTGCCTGCGTGTTTTAAAATTTGTTTTCATGTTGTTTGGGGGGTGCAGTGCTGTATAGTATTGCCAACCTGCAAGTCTTAACCAGGCTTGTCTCAAGCCTGCAAGGAAACCTGCAAGTGCTCTCTTTAGACGGCTTTTTAATTCTTAGTTTCTTGTGGAGGGAGGGGAGCAGCTCTTCATGTGCAGAGCTGTTTGCCAGTTTTGTTCTTTCTGCCCTACTGAATTTGAGGCCTGACCTGCTCCATGGCAAGAGGCTTTCCAGTAGGGTCATGTTTTCATATATCATACGGTGCCTGCGGATTTGATCATGCTTGTGCTTTGAGTGATGTCTGAGAAGAAACACATCCCAGAAGGGTACATAGCTTAGCTTACTGTCTGAACTGGTGCCCAGGCAAGACGTTGTGAGCCTCAGCTGCCACTCCCTTGTACTTTCATGTCCTAATGTTGAGCCGTGTTGAGAGAGGGCAAACCACAATGGGCCCCAAGCTATCTGTGCCTTGACACTTGCATGAGACCGGGTTGCCATGGCTAATGAATCATATGGACTTGATTCCCAGCAGTAACCTCTTGGGGTGCACTGGTTTTCTACTTGTGGCACATGGTAGACTGGGTGGGCAATACTGCCTTTTAAGGCAAACAGCTGAACTAAATGGCCCTTGAGTCATAGACCAGATAACTGTGTGTTAGATGCAAAGTGTGAGTGGGGACGTAACCTGTGCTTTTTAAAAAAAGCAACACTTAATATTGCAAATTTGCTTAATAAGGCAAAAACATTCTTGTTTGCATAGGCTTAAGGTTTTTAAAGGGGATGGCTGTTAGGTATATCGGTGGACTTTGTTGTGCTCATCCTCTAAGTGGTCTAGTTAGAATGTGTATGTTTCTCTGTTTGTGTGTAGATAGATATAGATATATATGGGGTATTACTCAGATGTTTGGTAATAAGTCCCACATTCTATACAAGATCTCAAAGTATCTGTCTCATTACAAAGGAATTTCAGAAATAGACTGGAAAGTTAAGTTGCTGAATTGCAACTTATTACCAAACTTAAAACCATGGAGAGACCTGGTCTGAATAGAGACATTGGATTCTTATCTCATTATACATGATAAAGCTATTTTTAGCCATCTCACCCCTTGCTTTTTCCTGTAAGACCAATTGCAGTTGTTAACAGTCGTCAACAGGTTTACCACACCTATCAGCCAATCACCCATTCCCACCACCCTTCTGAGTAATACCCCTCCCCACCCTCTCACTATATACAGTGGTACCTCGGGTTACATGCGCTTCAGGTTACATACGCTTCAGGTTACACACTCCGCTAACCCAGTGCTTTAGGTTAAGAACTTTGCTTCAGGATGAGAACAGAAATCGTGCTTCGGCGGTGTTGCAGCAGCGGGAGGCCCCATTAGCTAAAGTGGTGCTTCAGGTTAAGAACAGTTTCAGGTTAAGAATGGACCTCCGGAACGAATTAAGTACTTAACCCGAGGTACCACTGTATAAGGGTCTGGTGAGTTCTGTTTCAGTGTATCTGAAGAAGTGTGCATGCACACGAAAGCTCATACCAATAACTAACAGTTGGTCTCGTAAGGTGCTACTGGAAGGAATTTATTTATTTGTTTTGTTTTGTTTGGGTTCAGCACTGATATTAAAAAGAGATACTTGGACTTAGCCTTGGTACAATTTAGTCCTAAGTGGGGGTGACAAATAGAGAACTTGCTGGGATGGGGACTTTTATGGAGGAGGATGTTGCTCTTTGATTATAAAGAGCTTACAAATTATGCTGGCAAAGGATATGGAAGTACTGCTTAATTTCTAATAACAGAAGTATTGAGGCTTAGACATGCGTTACTGACATGCCATATGGTCTGGGGTTTAGATCCTTAATTTTGAGTGGGTGGGTGGGAGCAAAGGGGGTCATTGGATTAGCTGCAGTTCTTCAGTAATGAGAAAAGTGCATTCTGTACAGGGGGTAGACCAAGTGGTACCCTCCAGCTCCCATCAGTGCCAGCCAGCAGGGTTAGTGGTTGGGGATGAGTTGTAGTATAGCATCTTCTGGAGGCCATTGTGTTGGCTTCCTTGCTGTACGTGTTTGTTTGTTTTTTGGTACACAAGAGATTTGTGTGTGAATGTAAGTACCTTGCTTGCTGATAAACAGGAACTTAAGGGGAACATTTGGTTTTAACAGAAGAGAGACCTAAATAGAAAGGTGATAACTAGTTGGATGGGGCGAAAGGAAAATAACCCACAAAATCTAGGTGTAGAGTGCTGTTGGCATTAGTGGAGTGGCATGAACAAGCAAGGGAAATTTTGAAGGCTGTGGGTTATAGAACCCAAAGAGGAGACCAGGAACTAACACTCTCTCTCTCTCTCTCTCTCTCTCTGTGTGTGTGTGTGTGTGTGAGAGAGAGAGAGAGAGAGAGAATTGCATCATATTGGTTGGAACGTATCATCCAAAAATTCAAAGTGTGCATGTGTGACAGAGAGAACAAGAGCCAGAAAGCAGGAATTTTCAGCCTGCTGAAAGCTACACCCAGTAACAAACTCTGTTCTTGGGTAGAATTGTGGAACACAACGAACCCTCCGAATGCCCTGTTGTGGAAAGTTGAGCAGAGAAAACTATTAGCAGTAGGGGTGACATAGAAGGGAGGAGTGTTATGTGTGGGTTTTCTCTTTGCTTTTGTTCATGACACACAATGAGACGGTTTCTCAACTAGATACGGTGAGCCTTCTATATTTAGCCTTCAGCTCTACTCTTTTGGAGCTCCAGTTTCTCTTTGTGTTCCCAGGTGACCCCCTGAGCTGACACAAGTCAAACCCACGCCTCTCCACTCTGATAATGAAGTGGAGTCCTTCCCTTCCTGAAGGTTGTTGCTTTGAATGTGATAGATCAACCATGGATGAAGGGCACTGCCTCAGATGGTTACCTTACATGATTCAACTGCTCCTGATCCCCACTAAAATATGAAATGATTCTGGGCTGTTTATATGACTTTGTCCCCTGGGGTGTATTTGAGTGTGTATGTCACGTACCGGTAAACTTGTACCAGTAGTATGTGGTAGCTTGCCAGTGAGATGAAAGCTTTTTAAGTAACCAAATAAGGCTTTGGAGATGGGATCAAACCACTTTTGTGGTTGTCTATAATTCCATTGACGGATTTTGTATGGTAATGTGGTGTAATTTATTCCTTAGTGCAAGATGGTCCTCTACAATATTATAATAAAAATAAAAATAAAAATAAAAATTGTATTGTACAGTGGTACCTCAGGTTAAGTACTTAATTCGTTCTTCTTAACCTGAAACTGTTCTTAACCTGAAGCACCACTTTAGCTAATGAGGCCTGCTGCTGCCGCCGCGCCGGAGCCCAATTTCTGTTCTTATCCTGAAGCAAAGTTCTTAACCTGAAGCACTATTTCTGGGTTAGCAGAGTGTGTAACCTGTAGCGTATGTAACCTGAAGCGTATGTAACCCGAGGTACCACTGTAGTTTTTTATTTTTGTGTGTGGTGAGGAAGATTCATGGGGTTGTCATAAAGCAGGGAGCTGCTGGACTAAAGCTCCCATCATCTTTGGCCAAGGATTATGCTGTCTGGGGCTAATGGGCATTGGAGTGCAACACCAATCCATCCATTCATCATTTTATTTTTATGCTGCCTTTCTAAAGTTAAAACCATGCTCAAGTCTGTTTACAACATATAAAAATGACATAACTACAAACATAACAAAAGTAGTCATAAACAATAAACAAAACATCAAAAAGAACACAGCCAAATTTTGCAATTTCCACATAAATCATAATACAAAATAAAGATACAAAATATAAACAGCAACAACCGAAAGCAAAAACCCCTAAACAATACCTCAGCTTCCAACATCTGGCGGGCACCACGTTGATGGACTCTGCTGTAGCATCACTGGTTTTCTGTGGCTGCAGAAAACCAACTCTTTAGCTTCTAAAGCTTTTCCATGTTCAGAGTTTCCTGAGATCTCAACAGAGGGCTGGATTTTGGGAACATGTATGTCTGTGGAACATACGGCAGATGGATGCCAAATGGTGACTGGGCCATTGGAGAGTGCCTGTCTGCCATTCATCCATCTGTGCCCACCATTTTGCTGCATGCTTAGTGAATATGAAAAATGCATAATTATCCCCGTCTTCACATGCATGCATATATCTTGTGTTTATTTCCAGAGGGCAAAAATGATAAAAATAATAATCCTATATAGGCCTTTTGGTGAACTGGGAAAAATTACTCAGAGAATTATTTTGGGGCTCATGTTGATAGTAAGGCAGGGTGGTAGAACAAAAGCCACACAGCAAGTCTTACTTTTTGCCCAATAAAGGAAAATATATGGCATGCTGATAATATGGGAGAGCATAAGCTGTATTGAATATAGCACTGAAGCAGACGTGTGGGCTGTGTTGTAATGTTAACCGTCCTCCTTTCACACTTTGTTGGATTAAAAATATCTGCTAAGTAAAAGTATCGGTTACAAGTTGCTATTAAATGCAGAGTTTCCAGCACAGAATTCAGTTTGCCTTTTAGAAAAGGACTGTCACAACTGCTATCTGCTGTGTGTGAGAGGCTTGTCCTGCTTCCTGCAATATCCTCAGGCTGGTTGAAGACTTAGTCTTATTTCCTGTGTTTTAAGACAGAACCTTTCATCAGGCTCATGTGCTTTGGAAAATATTAAATACAGGAAAATCTGTGCCTGACCACCTTGGGCAGAATTTTACTTTAGCAGCCTGCTGCCCCAGCCTTTCCTGTCCGGGATAAATTTAGTGGAATGCTCTGATTTGGTTTGGTTAAAGTGACTTTGCATTCTGTACAGGTGCTCTCACAGTGCAGGCACCCTAGAAAACTCTAGTACAAGGGTCAGCAACCTTTTTCAGCCGTGGGCCGGTCCACCGTCCCTCAGACCATGTGGTGGGCTGGACTATATATTTTTTTTGGGGGGGGGGGATGAACGAATTCCTGTGCCCCACAAATAACCCAGAGATGCAATTTAAATAAAAGCACACATTCTACATATGTAAACACACCAGGCAGGCCCCACAAATAACTCAGAGATGCATTTTAAATAAAAGGACACATTCTATTCATGTAAAAACACGCTGATTACTGGACCATCCGCGGGCCGGATTGAGAAGGCAACCAGCCCCCAGGCCTTAGGTTGCTTACTGCTGCTCTAGTATATGTTCATCTTACCAGTGCTGTGCATCCAAACTGAGTCTTTGCAAGTTTTCCCTTTTTTTTGTAGCTGAATACTTATTGCAGCCCTCACTTCTGCCACTGCCAAAGTCTTTGTTAAAACTGTCAGACTCCTTTCTCACTTTCTTGCAAAGAACGATACAGAAAGGGTCTCTGCCTGAATCATGTTTTCATTACATAATTTGGGCAGTCTTTTCTTCTTAGTTTATGCCTGTACGCATAATTGCTTGTTATATTTCAATCTTTCTGTATTGTTCCTTTTGTTTGAGGCATTTGTTGTCTACCACTACCACCATTGCTTCAATGAAGCTCGGAACAGCTGCCCTACATGGTATGCAAGGTGATCTTCCTGGTCCAAGAGGCTTAGGTTCATGTAGCGAATGACATCAGCTCTCTTTTAATTCATTATCTGCTTCCATTTTCAGAGAGCCTGCCTTTGTTTTGCACATGTCCTTGTGTTGATGTATCTGCTACAATTTGTAGGCGGCGGCAGAAATCACATTTCTTGTCCCTAAGGACTTACCAGATGGTCTAAACAGACTGAACGTTTTTCAAACACCAGAGGAGGCTTATTTCTGTTGTTCAGGCAGCAATACTTTCAACACCCTAACCATTGCTAAAGGAAGTGTGTGTGTGTTTGGAATCAATCAGGCATTCCAGCTCTAGCCCTGCCTCCCCTTACATGTGCTTACATTCACACCTGCTCTTTCTTGCCCTTGCAAGCATTTTGAAATGCTTTCTGGATGCCCTGCAGACCATCTCCTGCCATTGCTAATGGTCACTGCTGAGCTCTTAATGCACTTCTTCTTAAGCTATTCCTGGCAGTGCCAGCTAATGGCAAGCTTTAGTCATGATACAAATATGGTCACAGACCTGGACGTGGGTGTATTCCAATAAATGCTGTTCTGAGGCCCTCTCCAGGGGTTGGAGAGAACAATCTAGACAGCCACTTCTTTTTTCCTTTCCTTTTCAGTGGTTTTGCAATGGCAGTCTTCAAAGGTTCAGGCTTGTGCTAGGAGTGTACGACTGGTAGGCACTTGGACTGAAGTGGACTTCCCGTCCATGTGACCTGCAGTATCTGTGCGTTATGTTATGTTATTTATTTTTAGTTACTCAGTTTGTATACCACCCTTCATCAAAAGATCTCGGGGCAGTGTACAACATTAGAAACACATTACAAAAAATTAATGATTAAAAAATAAAACCATAGTAAAAAGCATGGTGATAGACAGCCTAATAGCTAAATAATATTAATAGTAACAGTCCTCTCTTCCACACTTTCACAGGCTATGGGTTATTTAACAGCCATAGGTCTGGGTTAAAGAGGAATGGTTTTGCCTGGCATGTAAAGACATGTAATGATGGCGCCAGGTGAGCCTCTCTTGAGGAGAGCATTCCACAATCGGGGAGCCACCACAGAAAAGGATTTTTTTCTTGTTGTCACCCTCTGAACCTCTCTGGAATGGAGGACATAGAGAAGGGCCTCAGGTAACAAGTGCAGTGTCCAGGGAGTGCAGTGTATGGGGAGAGGCGGTCCTTAAGCTATTAAGGTCTTTTGCTGTGTAAGTCTTTATAGGTCAACACCAGCACTTTGAATTGGGCCCAGAAACTAATCTGCAGCTTGTGCCAGGATTGGTGCCATATGCTCAAACCGTCTTGTTCTAGTGAACAATCTGACCATTGCATTTTGAAGCAGCTGAAGTTTCACAACCGTCTTCAGAGGCAGCCCCATGTATGACACATTGCTGTAATCCAACCTGTTTGCCCTCCTCTGAGTTCTGATTTTTCTCTAGTCACTGTCCAACTACTTTTGAGCATCACATTACAGTCATGTGGACTAGAAACTTTTTTTTTTTTTTTAAAAAGCTGAGATTCTCTGTATGGCAGGTTCAAAACTTCCACGTATGAATCTCCCAGATGCACACTATACAGCTTGCACACACTCCATACAATTGAAACATATTTGGGGCAGACAAATTTCTCCACTTCGGTTTAAATACATTGCAGAATAATTGTAGGCGGAAGTCCCTGCATCAGTATGTGGCTAAAAAAAGAGTTATGGTCAGGCAAATTTTGATTTATATCTTTCATGGTTGCACATATTCAGCCCCAGTACACACCGTGATGAGCAACTGAATAGGAAATACTGGGAAGACGAGGCGATTCATGGTAGGATGTTTTTTAAGAAAACAAATCTGTGTAGGCAGAAGATCTGTGCAGCTCAGGGGAAAGTTTTGTGTGTGGGGGAAATGACACGGGTCACTCTAATTACATACCAGACAGAGGATGTGATTCTGTTATGGTAACTCATGGAGCTGATCACAAGATGCCACACAGATGCAAGCCAACATGGAATGAAACAAGTCCATCGGTACTGCCGATGTGGTCTTCTGCTGGAGACGCTGGCTTCTCCAATCCAAGACCTTCTGTCTTTTGTAAGCTCCAAGACTTACCACTGTTGCTCTGGAAACACAGGTGGAACTTGGAGCTGCAGCTGTGCAAATGGCCCATTCCCTGCCCTCCAAGCACATACACAAAGAAAAAGTTGTTGCCACAAACAACCAAGTTTGTTCAGCTGCTGTGGGAGCCTGTACACGGCTGACAACTTAGGAAGAAAAAGAGAGGGGAACCTCAAAGGATGCTGTTTTGTCACAGAGGTTCTCCAGAAAGTTTGCAGCACCTGATGAGGTTTTTAGTCTAACATAAAGATCTTCATTAGAGGCAATAATAATTCCACATTTCCTACATGGGGAGGTTTCTCTCTCTCTCTCTCTCTCTCTCTCTCTCTCTCTCTTGGAGTGTACACCCTCAAGAAAAAACCTTTGCAGGAGGTATGAAATTAATGTTGCTGCTGTTACACCACTACTCTAATAAACATTCTCACAGCACCTTTTGAGGTTTGCCTCTACTCCTTTCCTTTCCTCCCCCGCCCCCGCTGATTTTGATATCTAGTGCTAACTTCTTTATTTTTGTGACAATACGACTGTAGCCCAGATACGCATTTACTTCCCAGGGCCCTGGGCCTCCCTCACCTTCCCTAGCCGATGTTGTCAACATTTCATCCTATCTGGATCTAGGAAGCCCACTTGTAGGATGGCACGAGGCCTACTATCTAGAGTGTACTCAAGAGCCAGCTCCAAGGTGGTTAGAGGCCCTTATCTTGAAGGAAGAGTGGGTGGGGGAGATCCCGGTATCTAGCGACTGATCTTTTTGTGTAGGCTGCCAAGTGCCGAAGCTTACAGATCACCCGCCCCCTTTGCCCACAGCACGGGAGAGGGAGGGGAGTGTGTGTCAAGCCATTTGCTTGCCTGCTTCATGTGAAAGTTCTTTCTCAATCGGATTATTTGAATTGCATCTTCTCCCGCCACCAGTGGCTGCTGCCTTGAGCTGTCCTGATTCTGCACTAAGCTGCTTAGCCGCCGACCGTCTGGGGTCGCCACCCAAAAGCATAGTTTGCCCCATAGTCTGGGGAAGTATACCTGGATTTCAGGTTCGCCTTTGGGATACTGCCAGTAGACAGGTTTAAAAGCAGCCATTGTCCCACTCTCGCAAACCTTTGGGTATGAATTGGGTATGAATTGAATCAGGATCTCACAGCAAAACAGAATACATTTAGCAGGGCTTATTTGGAAAGAAAGCATTAGTCAAAGCACATCAGATGCAGAATGCATAAAAACAAGTATTCCCAGCGAATTACTGATCTTCACATATAGTATGGCAGGATGGAGCTCTTTAATTTATGGAACTAAATTGTCAAAATACCAGCTAGAGGGTATTACTAATGCAGTAACGCCCCTTCGAAGTAGTCAGAGTTGGCTGTGTCGTTTGCTCTTCCCGCAAAACTTAATCTCAGAGGATGTTAACCAGGCCTCTTTTCCTTCTGTCGCCATAATCATGCATTGTAAGACAAATTCCAAAACCCAGTCAGGGAATTGCTAAATGTGATCTGATTAAAGGGCTACACAAATGCTGGGGGTATTCATCCACTAAAATGTTTATTTTTTAATTTTTATTTCTAAACCTATGGTGCAGGTGTTAGTCATAGAATTATAGAATTGTGGAGTTGGGAAGGGCCCTGAGGATCATCTACTACAACCTCCTGCAATGCAGAAATATGCAGCTGTCCCATATGGGGATCAAATCTGCAACTTTGACCTTATCAGCACCATGCTGTAGCCAACTAAGCTATCCGGATATAATTAGTAGCTATCACAGGTAATGTCTAATATGATGATGTTCACACAAAATGCACGTATTTCTCATGGGTGGGATGGTTATCCATATTTTCAGTTAGATTACTGAAGTTTTGAGTGGTGGAAAAATGTTTTGATCTCAAAACAGAATTATCTTGATAGAAGATCCCTAGATAGCACCCACCCACCCCTGGAAGAAGAGAGCTGCATATTGCTGTGTCTGTGATTGTGTGTGTATTTGTAGGGGGAGTTATTGAAGATAATGCTGGATCAGGTCAATGGCCCATCTAGTCCAGCATCCTGTTCTCACAGGGGCCTACCAGCTACTCACGGGAAGTCTGCAAGCAGGACATGAGCCCAACAGCACTCTCCCCTCTGGTAGTTTCCAGCAATTGGTATTCAGGATACTGCTCCTTCCGTGGAACATGTGCACATGGAGCAAATGCACAGCTATGCCAAGATCAGTTTCTGGAGGCAGCCTTACCCTGAGAGGGCTACTTTGAGATGCAGATTGAAAGAAGCTGCATGGGCCGAGCTCTCACACTACAGAGCTTAGTGAGTGGTTTCACTGTAGAGAAGGGAAGTGGAAGACTTGAATAGATCCTGGCTGGGATAAGAGTAGCATCTAACAGTGGCTGTGCGGTTTGGCTCATGGTCACCAGTGACACAGGGCCAAAACATGCACATAGTTTGTCTCTCTAAAGCAACCTTCTTGCCTTAGGAAGTCCTTTTTTCCTATGAAGGAAAGTTTGGCCCTCAGGAAATGTATGTGGGGGGGGGGGGCTGCTCTTGATGGTGGTCGTAAAGTTAAAGGGACCCCTGACCATTAGGTCCAGTCGTGGCCGACTCTGGGGTTGTGGCGCTCATCTTGCTTTATTGGCCAAGGGAGCTTCCAGGTTATGTGGCCAGCATGACTAAGCCGCTTCTGGCGAACCAGAGCAGCACACGGAAACGCCATTTTGCTTCCCGCCAGAGCGGTACTTATTTACCTACTTGCACTTTGACGTGCTTTCGAACTGCTAGGCTGGCAGGAGCAGGGACCGAGCAATGGGAGCTCACCACATCGCGGGGATTCGAACCGCCGACCTTCTGATCGGCAAGTCCTAGGCTCTGTGGTTTAACCCACAGCACCACCCACCTCCCTCTGATGGTGGTCATAGCCAGAGCCAAAAGTGGGTGAAGTTTGTATCATTGCAGGATTGCATAGCAACTTGCTTCCTGCTGGCCACATGAAACTAGGCTGAGGACTGCCGGTTCTCCACCCTGCTCTAAAAAGAGACTTACTTAAATGAAACAAAGCACCTGATGTGTTTTGATAATGTGTTTTGACCTCTCACCTGCTCTGGCAGCAGGCCCATAAATCACTTACAGGAATAATGTGGCCAGCTTGCTATGATTTGCACTCTTTAGTCTAGCTTGGATTCACACATGCTGGATCTTGGCAGGTATCACTGCTCGCTAGTCTTCGTTGTTCAGTTTCAGGTATCTAGTTCTCCATCATGCCAAAAATTCTTGTGATTATTGAGGCCACTGCTCCTTTACCTTGCCTTACAGAAGCACATGAAACCTGTTGAAAGCTTTGAAGTTGATTGATCACCTCAACTTTAATTTCTGTGGCCATTCCCTTGTTTGCTTCCCCTTCCAGCTCTTTGCTCTGCATTCAAACTTTTAGAACAATGATGTGCAGAAAATTTTCCAGTGCTATATTTTTCCATGGAAAATTTTCCATTTCACAATGAATGGATGACATTTGAAAATAGAACATTAAGCAAGCTTGGCAACTTCAGAGTGTTTACCTTCATTTGCTAAATGCAAGTGAAGTCAACACGCTAATTTAGATCACTATCTAGGGCATCAGAATTCCCCCCAATGCAAATTACACAATGCAAATTATTCTAATTTGCTCTGGAAAATTTTCCAGTTGAAAATTTTCTGGAAAGCCCACATCACTTCTTTAGAATATTATTAATGCTGGGGTGCTTCTTCTTTAAAAAAAAAATGCTTTGTTTGTCTAATGTCACTGTTCCAACTCTGTTCCAATGTCATTCTTTACTTCACACAGGAAGTGACACCGGCACTGGCCATCAGGATTCTGGGCCCACAATCTGTCTGGCTTTGTCCTCCAGTAGGATTGTGCAGTTATTTATAAGAATTGGTCCTGGCAGCTGGCTTTGAGGTGGCTTCTTACAGAGCTAAAATGCAGATGATAAGCAAGTCTAGGGTTGACTTTGAGGCCTGGAGGTCTCTGTATTTGGAGGTTCAGTCAGACAGGAACTAGAACATTTTCATCTCCCCCCCCCCCCCCCCCGGGGTCCATTATTCATTGGGTAAGTTGGAACTAAGAGTGTTGCAGTCTTTCTCTTGTTAATTTATTTTATCAGATTTCTCACTTTGCCCTTTGCTATAATGTTCCAGAGTGGGTTACAACAGTGAAATACAGTATACAATTATGAAACAGGTAGAACAGTGACAACCAGAAAACAAGAAAAGGATAAAACTATTAAAAACACTTCCATATATGAAACAACTTTAAAAAGTCACATATTTAAAAACACACACATTAAAATAGTTCAAATACAGATGTAGATTGGAATATAGTTGTTAGAGGCTAAGGGTGCTCAGGTCACCGCAGGGAATAAGCGGATATTGGGCCTATGGTTTATGTTTTGAATGATCTGGGTGCTGGTCGATTACGTAAAGCCACAAAACTCAACCCCACAGAGTTTTTAAAGGGAAGAGCGCTTGCCCACAGGGAAACCAAGAGCTAAATTTTCAAAGGTCTCATTGTCAGGAGAAAAAGGAGCTCTTCTTTATCATCTTCTAGATCAAAATTACTCAGAGGGGCTGTTGCGTTGAAGGTTCTGCTCCCTCCTCCCCTTCAGTGCTCTGTACACCTTTCCTGAAGTTTTGAATGTCATTTGCAGGCGGAGAATTTAAATGAGACCTCTTTTTAAATCTATTTTTGCTTTCTAAAATAGCTAATTAGCTCCTGCTGCTGCACAGAAGGAATTGCCTTGATAATGTATTGGTATTAAACAAGTCTGCTTGTTGTCTTACCACCCTTGTCCACATATGGAACTTTGGGTATTTATTAATTAAAATCTCTCTCTCTCTCTTTCTCTCTTTAAAGTCCTGATTAAACAAAGCTTCAGGGTCAGTTTAGTGCAGTGTATGCCTGGAGCCTTTCTGCAACGTATTTAAATTACAAATCAATATCTGTGTCTAGCTGCCAAGGTGAGTCGCTGCCGATGAGCGCCAGGAGACAGGCTGGTGTAGTGATCAGGAGAGGGGAGGGTGATGCAGCTTTCCCTGTTAGATCTGCCACCTGACTCTCCTCACTGAGCTTTGCTCTGAAGTATCTGGGTCACACACACTAGGAGATGTTTGGAAAGTGTTGACAAAGCCACCGGATGATGATACTTGCCTCTGGCTAGTTAGGGAGGTGACTCCACCTGGTGGTGAGAAACACGTCTTGCATTTATTCTGCCTCGCTCACCATTGCCATGTGCCAGGATAACTAGTGGCGAAACACCATGGGGCATCCAGTTTGCTCAAGCACCGTATGTTAAACAGCTCTGTTGTTGATTAAAGATTGGAAGCTGTAATCATCGGTTGTAGCAATAACTATGACAAGAACCCCTTCATATTTTGGGTTTTGTATGGTGCGTGCGCGCTTTGTAGTGAGTGCTGTTACAGGAAAGGAATTCCCTTCTGCTTGTGAGAAGGGGCAGTGAATGATGCCTCTTTTAAGCTGGTACCTTCCACCCATTGTTTTCATCTTTCAAAAAAAAGGCATCACCATCACTACCTACACCCTAGAACGCCCTGCTCATTGATATTAGGCAAGCACCTTTGATGTATTGTTTTTGGTGCCTGTTTTGGCAAGCCTACCAAGACATGAATTCTAACATGTAATTATTATGTCTCTCTATATTTTTAAACTGCTGTGATTTTACATAAATTTGTCTTTTGAATTTTTTTAGGTCAGCTTGTTTTTAATACATACCTGATTTCATCGACATTTTAATTCTGTTTTTTTTAGGTAAATAGATTACATGTTTTGATGGCTAAATGGTTTTTGACGGTCAAGCAGTATGGAAATCCTGCACAGTATGGGTAGATATTTAAATTTTTAAAAAATCTGCTGTCTGATTTTATTGGGGACACCTTTTTAATCAATCAGATGATCTTAATAAATTTTAAGGCATCTTTGCCCCTAGTGATCCTTCTGACTAAGGGCACAGAGCAGGACCAGTGAAGAGGATAGCCTGGGGAGGGGTGCATGGCCTGGGAATGTCCCATGGTCTGGATAGAGAGGCCTAGAGGGACCGCATTTGGCCCACCGGCCTAAGGTTGACCAATTGCCGAAAACTTTCATACAGAACGTGTATATTTATGGCCCTCAAACCTCATTGTGCCAATAATTAAGTTAGGTACAAGAATCAGTTAATTTTCCAGTCTGGTATGTACTGAATTTTCCTTGGTGGATGTCGATCCCAGCCTTGTTCTGAATTCAGTAGCCTATGTTTCGGCAAGCGAGGATCACCACCATTAATGTTTAATGATCCATTAGTTTTGGATCATTAATAGGCCATTGCATCTCTACAGAGGTGCTGTGATTTGTGCAACCACAGTACATAGGAAAGCCAAATTTCATGCGTTGCTGAAGACAGATGAAAGGAAGTCCTTCTTCACATGACACATAGTTCTTACGGCATTCAGCGCCATGAGATGTAGCGATGGCCACAGACTTAGATGGCTTTAAAGGGGGGGGGGTTAGATAAATTCATGGAGGATAAGGCTATCTATGGCTACTAGCCATGATGGCTATGTGCACCCCCTTAAAATTCAAGGGTCTCTGAGTATCAGTTGCTGGAGGACAATGGGAGAGGGCTGTTGACCTTGTAGGCTTCCCAGAGGCATCTAGTTTGGTTACTGGGCCAAAGAGAATGCTGGACTAGATGGGCCTTTTGTCTGATCCAACAGGGCTCTTCTTATGCTTTTACATTCACACTTTGAATGTAGAGCCCAAAGTGATTTTAGAGGCAGTGTTCTCTGGATAGGTGGTGGTCTCTGGGTCTGCTTAGGAGAAGAGTTGCCTTTTGTGACTTCAGAAAGGGAAAAAGGATTGTCTGCCTATATGAGGGCATTGTTGTTTGCTCTGAGTGCTGTTCTGTACTCCATAGACATGTCATTGGCATTCAACTTTTTATCTGTTCTGGGGAGAGGTGCAATACGTCTGCTGCAGTAAGTAGAAGCAGAACAAAGGGTAAGAAAGGAAAGCTTTTTCTCTTAGTCATGGGCATGGCTGGGTCTTGCTGACCACTGTCTTTGCATCCCCAGACTCCATCTGTCCCATGGTGATGTCCTGCCTTGCCACCAGGGCAGCCAACCTGGCTGATGGGGGAGTCCACAGGATAGAGCACAGGCCGGCAGTATATAAGTATGTGGTCTTTTTACTAGTTTGCCCAAGCTCTGTGGTGCTGAAAGGCTGCAGCTCCGTCTACGGCTGAGCAAAGGTTGCTTTTCCGCCTACATCTCACCCTGCCAGAGCTAATGGGGGCCTCTGAAACAAAGGCTGCTTACTGGGTCTGCATGAGTCACTAACCTTTGTGCCAGGGAGCAGCGTTCGGTGCTTGAACATGCAAATCTGGAACCTCGTGTCTATGTGTACAGAGTGAAATTTATCTCTTCGAAATGACCTTACCGAGTGAGGCTTTCCCATAAATGACTGACACTGGCGGGTGGGCCAGCTGAACCCAGAGAGGTCTGCTTAGAGTTGCCACTTAATTCTCAGCTACTTAGTTTTCCCCTTAGCAATACCAAGCATATTAGAATAATAGAATCATAGAATTGTAGTGTTGGAGGTAATGCTGAGGGTCATCTTCTAGTCCAACCCCCTGAAATGCAGGAATCTCAGCTAAAACATCGGTGGCAGATGGCCATCCAACCTCTGCTTAAAAACCTCCAAGGAAGGAGAGTCCACCACCTTCCAAGGTTCCACGGTTGAACATCTCTTACTCTCATAAAGTTCTTCCTGATGATTAGTCAGAATCTCCTTCCTTGTAACTTAAATCCATTGGTTTGGGTCCTACCCTCTGGAGCAGGAGAAAACAATCTCGCTCCATCTTCCATGTGACAACCCTTCAGATAGTTGAAGATGGCTATCATATCTCCTCTCAGTCTCCTCTTTTCCAGTCTATACATACCCAGCTCCCTCAACCATTTCTCATAAGGCTTGGTTTCCAGACTCTTTATCATCTTGGTCACCCTCCTCTGCACATGTTCCAGTTTGTCAATATCTTTCTTAAACTGTGGTGCCCAGAACTGGACACAGTACTCCATGTGGGATCTGACCAAGGCAGAATAGATAGGGACTATTACTTCCCTTGATCAGGACACTACCTTTCTGTTGATGCAGCCTAGAATAGCATTAGGTTGTGTGTGTTTTTTGCTGCTGCTCCGGCTGCATCACACTGTTGACTCATGGTAAGCTTGTGGTCTACTACAGACCCTTACATCCTTTCCACATGTACTACTAGCAATCCAGGTGTCCCCCATCTTATATTTGTGCAGCTGATTCTTCCTGCCCGCATATAGAACCCTACATTTGAAATTCATTCTGTTAGTTTGGGCCCAGTTCTCCAGGCTGCTAAGGTCATCTTGAATCCCGATTCTATCTTCTGTGGCATTAGCTACCCTTCACAGTCTGGTGTCATCTGCAAATTTGATGAGCATCCCCTCAATTCCTTCATCCAAGTAATTTATAAAGACGTTGAACAATGATGGGTCCACAGGCTGACTAGTCAGTAGTTACCTTGGCTGTCTCCCCCTGCCCTTCTTGAAGATGGGGATAACATTTGCCTGCCTCTGGTCTGCAGGGACCTCAACTGTTCTCCAGGAATGCTTAGAGAGGCTCCGGGATTACACCAGCAAGCTTCTTTAGTATCCTTGGGTTCAGCTCATCAGGCCCTGTGTGATAATTAATGTTAACTGTGGACATTGTAAAACATGCACATCAAACAACCATAATATCATGTCTTTGTCATTAGGGGCTACAGTTAATATTGTTGCATGGACCAAGATCTATTCCCCCACCCAATAACAGTTGTTCTCAAACAATTATGAATCTTGATGGGTTGGGGGGGGGCATGTATTTTAAATATTTTGTGGGGTGTGCATTTTATTGACTATTCTGCATCCCACTGAGAAGATTGTTAATCTTATACTTTACTAGACCTTGGGAAAGGAATATTGGATCTTCTTTGCAACTCCTTTCATAATTTTGTTTACTTCCATTATTCTTGTATCTAGACAATATGAACATTGCAAAATTTCCTGCCAGCAGTGAAGACCAGTGTGACTGTACTAATGTCCATCCCAAGGGGGCTGATCTGAATTGACAATTTCATAATAGCCTTGCTTTTCTTGGTAGATGTTTAGTGGGTGAAGTCATATAAGTTTTCCACCTTCACAGAAGGTTATCAACAGAAATGAGTCTCTGGTTTTTTTCTTTATCCTCTGTTAGATGTGAAAGGCTGGAGTCTCAAGCTTCCTGTTCACTCTCTAATACTTTATGTCACTCCTCTGGGTGGATGAGCACAGTTGGGGTTGCCATTTTGTGTATACTCTGAGAGAAACTAAATTTGTGAAAAGTTCACAGCTAACATCCGCAAGAATAATTGATATTTGTAAACATTTTTCCAACAAAACATTTATTATTTTTAAAAAAACCTGACACTGTTTGTCAACCACGTAATCCAAATAGCAATATTCTCAATGAGCCTAAGGAATCCATGAGTTTAAGCGAAATTGTGCAGAAAAAACAAAAATGGCCACTCTTCTGGAAGATGAGTGTTTTCCCTGTGCAAAATCCCTTCTCTTACTGTTGGCCAGAATAGGAATTGATATGATACCATCAGAAAAGTGGTTTGATGCATGTCAAAATCCTGTGTTCTCTTTCACCAGCAAAAGTTAACCCAATACGAAAGGTGTTGGACTACAACTCTCTAGCTAGCATGGTCAGTGGTCTGGGGTGATGGGGAGCTGTGATCCAACAACATCTGGAGGGCCACAGGTTTCCTATCCCTGCATTATAGAGTTGTCACACAGCCTAGCTACTTTGATCTCGAGAGCAGCTTGGGAGATGTGGTACTGAACTTTAAACACCAGGGGGAATATGTGATCCTCCTTCTAATGCAGACATATGTTAGAAATGGGCCCCTTTTCAAACACTAGCTTTTAAAGTGTACCCAGTGATAAGGCTTTTACAACATACTCTCCTGAGAAACACTGCCCCAGCCCAACAGTCTGGTGTGTGTGTGTGTGTGTGTGTGTGTGTGTGTACGCACACAGTAAATAGTTAATTTCATTAGGAATTGCTTCTCTTTGAATATTTGCAAGCAGGTATCTCTCTTCCCTGGTCTCCTTTCCTCCCCCCCCCCCCCCCAGCTAATAGAAACAGAGCATTGTCATAATTGTCCACTTGGGAATGGAGCCCTGTAGAGACTTCCCTGGGAAGAGGGGAGGAGGCTGCTGTTTAGTGCCTTTGTAGAGCACAGAACCCTCCATAGCATTTACTCATTAGCTTCTACCCTGCTTTTTCTGACACTCAGCTTTGCGCTCAGGGGAAGTTCATTTAAAAAGGGAAGCCATTAATGAGAGCTTGCTAGCCTCCCTACTGAGAGCTCTCTCTCTCTCTCTTGCTGCATAGATGTTGTTAACCCTGTAGCACCAGGACTTGCAGCAGCTGTTAGGTATTGCTAACAGACACTTCCAGGAACTGTACAAGGGAAGTCAGCATCTAATATTTCCTATAGCAGTATCCCAGAAGTATGTTGAGGAATTAGATTAGCTCAGAGAACAAGCCCCCCTGAAGAAAAAATATTTCCCAATAAGATTTGATGCCCAAGAAGAAATGGTGTTGAAATTTCCCTAGCTAAATAGTAGATCATAAAATAATAGAACAGTAGAGTTCGAAGGAACCCCAAGGGTCATTGAGTCCAACACCCTGCAAAGCAGGAATACCAACAACGGCACGTAATGCAGTGGTGCTGATGAAGCTAAGCAGGCACAACCCTCTTAGTTGCCTAGATAGGAAACCATCGAGGAACCATGCATGAGTGCGCCTGCAGCTCCTTGGAGCTCCTTTAGTACTAAAGGAGCTTGCAGATGTAATCTCAGAACCTCTGTCTATAATCTTGGAGAACAGTTAAAATAAAACCATCTTGCTTTCTGTAAATGAAAGGGCTATGTGTGTTTCAAAAGATCAAATCAACTTTAATACCAGCAAGATAGTGCTCCTCCAAAACTAGGGCTGTTGCCTCATTTTAAAAAGTTGATTAATTGTATGAGTTTAAGATTCATTAATTAAATGTGCATATGGATAAAAACAATAGATCTGAAGCAAGAAGCATACTGCCTTTGTTTTTAGGTGTCTTAGCCTGGCATCTTAGCAGGCATCATCTTAGAAGAAGCATTCTCTCCTAAGGAAGAGAAAAATGAGAGGTGCCTCTTTTAAGATGGTGCTTGCCATTCAGCATTCCCTAAATACTAGTACAGTTGTAGCTTGGAAGTCGAACCGAATCTGTTCCAGAAGTCCGTTTGACTTCCAAAACGTTCGAAAACCAAAGCGCGGCTTCTGATTGACCGCAAGAAGCTCCTGCCGCCAATCGGAAGCCCCGTCAGACATTCGGCTTCCAAAAATAGTTTGCAAACCGGGGCACTTATTTCTGGGTTTGCGAAGTTCAGGAGCCAAAACGTTCGGGAACTGAGCTGTTTGACTTCCAAGGTATGACTGTATTCTTGTAAATACTTGTGAAAAAACCTTGCTATCCAGTTAATTTTGGGGGAGCTCTGGGATGAATAAAAGTTTTGAAACTTATCAATCTATTAAATGCTGCAGTGCAATCTAAAACAACATTTAATCTGTACCTAAGTACTTGAAATTCAAGGGGACTTTGTAGTAAGAAAGCGTTCTCACTTTACTAGAGCTCTTCATGCCCGTAAATGGACACTTAAACACTTGATCGCCTATGCAAGTTTATTTGGAAGCACGTTTTCATTAATTTTAGTAGACTTTACTTCCAAGTACAGTCGTACCTTAGTTGTTGAACGCCTTGCAACTCAAATGTTTTGGCTCCTGAACTCCGCAAACCCAGAAATAAGTGTCCCGGTTTGCAAACTTTTTTGGGAAGCCGAACGTCCAGTGCAGCTTCCGAGGCTCCTGCAGCCAATCGGAAGCCGCACCTTGGTTTTCAAACATTTTCGGAAGTCAAACGGACTTCCGGAACAGATTCCGTTTGACAACCAAGATACGACTGTATATGTGCTTAGGACTAAAGCCTATTTATTCCCCTAAGCATACTTAGCACCACGTTGAGCTCAGTAGGGCTTTCAAGGAAATGTGAAAATAATTGCAACCATCCATTTTTTGAGGGGTGGGGTGCGCCTGGAGGAATCACTCCGGGGGGGGGGGGATCCTCCTTGGAGTAGATGGCATATTGTTTAGTTTAATTTTCATCCTTAGATGTATCTTCACAATGCCCAGACTCAGTGAGGCAAGTACAGTATGTAGTGTCTCCAGTCTCAGTATGTGAAGCCTGGTAAGAATGAAACTCATTATTATCTACTTGCCTCATAAAAGAAGCTCATCAAATGTTTTTATTCATAGAAAGTAAACTCTTACAAATTTAGGGGAGAGGTATCAAAAGAGGATATACCACTGCTACACAATATACCAATTTGTTTATATCCTGTTTGCTGATAAACAACATAGAAGAAACCTCTCCATCTGCTACATGAGAGTACTGACATAAGCACCTTGCTGTAACTGTCTAAATATATTAAATCTTCTATGAACTTCTTTCATACTTGCAGGCTGTCACCTTATGGGTACAAGTTTTCAACTAAATAAATCACTACCTTAGACTCATACCTTGAGACCCTTTCTTCCATTACACTGAGTGTGCGGTTGCCGTTTCCATTTTCCACTTTGAATACAGGAGGTCAGTAAATACAGGAGGCACTAGTGTGTAGTTACTTCCCATTACATTTTTGTATAGCTGTATGGTGTAGCTTAACTGCATACTAGGACTCAACTGCATACTAGGACTCAATAACTGCATACTAGGACTCAAGCATACTAGGACTCAATTTCTTGACTTTAAGAAAGCCGACTTCATAAAACTTAGGGAAGTGCTAGGTGAGATCCCATGGACAGTAATACTAAAAGGAAAGGGAGTTCATGATGGCTGGGAGTTTGTTAAGAGGGAGATAGTAAAAGCACAACTTCAGGCAATACCAATGAGACGGAAACATGGAAGGTGCCTAAAGAAGCCAGGGTGGCTATCTAAAGAACTTTTAACTGAGTTAAGATTAAAAAAGGATGTGTACAAAAAATGGAAAAGGGGGGAAACCACCAAAGAGGAATTCAAACAAATAGCCAGCACGTGTAGACACAAAGTCAGAAAAGCTAAAGCACAGAATGAACTCAGGCTTGCTAGAGAGGTTAAAAGCAACAAAAAAGGGTTCTATGGGTATGTTCGTAGCAAAAGGAAGAACAAAGAAACAGTGGGGTCACTCAGAGGAGAAGATGGTGAAATGCAAACAGGGGACACAGAAAGGGCTGAACTCCTCAATGCCTTCTTTGCCTCAGTCTTCTCCGATAAAGAAAACAATGCCCGACCTGAAGAATTTGGAGGAAATGATTCAGCAGAGGAAACACAGCCCAGAATAACTAAGGAGATAGTACAAGAATACTTGGCTAGTTTAGATGTATTCAAGTCTCCAGGGCCAGATGAACTGCATCCAAGAGTATTAAAAGAACTGGCAGATGTGATCTCAGAACCACTGGCAGTCATCTTTGAGAATTCCTGGAGAACAGGCAAAGTCCCGGCAGACTGGAGGAGGGCAAATGTTGTCCCTATTTTCAAAAAGGGGAAAAGAGAGGACCCAAATAATTACCGCCCAGTCAGTCTAACATCAATACCAGGGAAGATTCTGGAGCAGATCATTAAGCAAACAATCTGTGAGCACCTAGAAAGGAATGCTGTGATCACCAATAGTCAGCATGGATTTCTGAAAAATAAGTCATGTCAGACTAACCTGATCTCATTTTTTGACAGAATTACAAGCCTGGTAGATGAAGGGAACGCAGTGGATGTAGTCTACCTTGATTTCAGCAAGGCATTTGACAAGGTGCCCCATGATATTCTTGTAAAGAAGCTGGTAAAATGCGGTCTTGACTATGCTACCACTCAGTGGATTTGTAACTGGCTGACTGACCGGACCCAAAGGGTGCTCATCAATGGTTCCTCTTCATCCTGGAGAAGAGTGACTAGTGGGGTGCCACAGGGTTCTGTCTTGGGCCCGGTCTTATTCAACATCTTTATCAACGACTTGGATGATGGACTCAAGGGCATCCTGATCAAATTTGCAGATGACACCAAACTGGGAGGGGGGGCTAACACCCCAGAAGACAGGATCACACTTCAAAACGACCTTGACAGATTAGAGAACTGGGCCAAAACAAACAAGATGAATTTTAACAGGGAGAAATGTAAAGTATTGCACTTGGGCAAAAAAAATGAGAGGCACAAATACAAGATGGGTGACACCTGGCTTGAGAGCAGTACATGTGAAAAGGATCTAGGAGTCTTGGTTGACCACAAACTTAACATGAGCCAACAGTGTGACGCGGCAGCTAAAAAAGCCAATGCAATTCTGGGCTGCATCAATAGGAGTATAGCATCTAGATCAAGGGAAGTTATAGTGCCACTGTATTCTGCTCTGGTCAGACCTCACCTGGAGTACTGTGTCCAGTTCTGGGCACCACAGTTCAAGAAGGACACTGACAAACTAGAACGTGTACAGAGGAGGGCAACCAAAATGGTCAAAGGCCTGGAAACAATGCCTTATGAGGATCGGCTAAGGGAGCTGGGCATGTTTAGCCTGGAGAAGAGGAGGTTAAGGGGTGATATGATAGCCATGTTCAAATATATAAAAGGATGTCACATAGAGGAGGGAGAAAGGTTGTTTTCTGCTGCTCCAGAGAAGCGGACAAGGAGCAATGGATACAAACTACAAGAAAGAAGATTCCACCTAAACATTAGGAAGAACTTCCTGACAGTAAGAGCTGTTCGACAGTGGAATTTGCTGCCAAGGAGTGTGGTGGAGTCTCCTTCTTTGGAGGTCTTTAAGCAGAGGCTTGACAACCATATGTCAGGAGTGCTCTGATGGTGTTTCCTGCTTGGCAGGGGGTTGGACTCGATGACCCTTGTGGTCTCTTCCAACTCTATGATTCTATGATTCTATGATTCTATGAACTGTGCTTGTATCAGGTCCCCATAAATGACTCTTGCATTTCTGAGAACAGGACCTCAGTCCTGCTGCATGGAAGGGCAGTCCGTGATTTGCAATGGATCGCTTGTCAAAACAGTGATGGGGAACCTCAGACCTGGAGGCCAAATGTGGCCCTCTCTAGTTTTGGGGACTGAAATAACCCTCTCTCTTTTTTCAGAAACATGTATCATTTCAGATTTAATCTATGAATTTGGCAATTCATACTGATGTTTATCTGTGATAGGTTTTTGTATTTTTATCTCCTTGTGTGATGCTTATTCTGTGCTCTTGTTCTTTATTGAAGCTATTGTTCGTCGCCCTGAGATTTTTAGATTAAGGGTGGGATGTAAATATTTTAAATAAATAAATAAAACAATCAATTAATTAATTCAGTAAATCTCATAATTCATCAGGCATGATTTATTTTAATTGAGTAACACCCCCAGTTTTCCTTTGAGGTGATGTGAGTGGCAACAAGGGACAGGGCCTTCTTGGTTGTAGCACCTTGCTTGCAGACCTCTCTCCCAAGGGTGTCTCACCTGGCAAATGTCTGTTAGGTACCTGACAAAGGCAGTTTTATTTTCCCAGGCTCCGGTTGATCTCAGGTGTATTTTCATTTCTGCTGTGGTTGTTTTTAGAGCTGCCCCTTACTGTTGTCAGCTACTGCATATTGGTTATTTTACTGTGCTTTTTGACCTATTGTCACAGTAAACTGCCCTGTGATCCTCAGAGGAAGGGCATCATTAATAATAATAATAATAATACCGTAAACTGCCCTGGAAATGTTGAAAGGTGGACTAAGCATTTATTTAATATTTAAATAATATTTTAACAAATGCGCTTTCCCCTGCTTCTTCTCTTGGGCTGTCACAGAACTCAAGGGCTTCCTTTCCTTTAAACTGGCATAAGAATGGGCCTGGAGCTGTATCAGCCATGGAGAAAAAGAACCCCTTGGGTGTACAAGGATTGTGCTTGATGCTTTGGAAAAGTCATTTGACATTTCACACTTTCACAGATTAATGCATAAGTATGTAACGATCATGGCTATGGAGACTTCGGTCCTTCTTTTTACTTTGGTTTATGACATCCTGTGTTAGGTTTTCTCGTTATACATCAGCAGAGCAGCAGTAAGGCAGCTTCCCCCTCCTGTATCTGATACAGCAGTGTGGTGAGTAGAGCTAGCAATCAGTCCAGAAAGCGATGGGCTAACATATGTGTCAGGGAACCACAACAATATGCTTCTTATGTGACATATGACATGCTTTGCACTAAAACTGCATTGTGACCTCCGCCCCGCCCCCCCTTAAGATGGTGTTGTATAGTCTCTTCTTTTTCTTAAACATCAGTGTACAGTGGTACCTCAGGTTAAGAACTTAATATGTTCTGGATGTCCGTTCTTAACCTGAAACTGTTCTTAACCTGAGGTACCACTTTAGCTAATGGGGCCTCTCGCTGCCGCCATGCCGCCGCCACGTGATTTCTGTTCTCACCCTGAAGCAAAGTTCTTAACCTGAGGTTACCCAAGGTACCACTGTATTCTAAATTACTAAGTGCTGCCTGTGTGCAAAGCATTTTGGAATGAATGGTATCTAGCAAACCAGAGCAGCGCACAGAAATGCCGTTTACCTTCCCGCCGGAGCGGTACCTATTTATCTACTTGCACTTTGACATGCTTTTGATCTGCTAGGTGGACAGGAACTGGGACCGAGCAATGGGAGCTCACCCCGTTGTGGGGATTCGAACCGCTGACCTTCTGATTGGCAAGTCCTAGGCTCTGTGGTTTAACCCACACCACCACCCACATCCCTTTGCACAGGTACCACCCGCTTTTTCTTACCCCACAAATATCTCAATGGGGATGGAGCATGTTCAGTAACCACATAATGTTCAGCATCACTTGGAAAAGAAAAATAGGAATTGGGGGAGAGGGGTGGGGAGGTTTCCTTCTTTGAGGAATGCCTTTCTGGAACCCTGAACAGGATTACGCATGTTAGATGGGACGCTACTGTTGTGGAAATAGGGAGGGGTACAATTTAACTTCCTCAGTATACTGCAACATTTTGCAGCAGTTGACATTTCTATTTTGTTTTTGTTACGGGAAATGCTGGTATAAAATAGCATAGCCAGCACACTTCCAGCATGAGCTAAAGAGCAACAGTTACTCTCTCTTACAAGGGCTGAAAATAGCTGTCAGTTGAGTATCTTAATATTTGCATGTTACAGTATGAATGATTTTAAAAATTAGAGTGCTCAGCATTGTGGTTAACCATATTTGGTTAGTCTGCCCTTTTAGGCTGCTTTCCAAATTACATATTATTCCTCTGTTACACAGTGGAGAAGAAAGCATTATCTTCATTAAATATTAAAATGTATTCCTGTATGATGATCCTGTAATATGTATTTTATTTAGTTAAGGGGAAGATTGTAGTGAACTTTGATAGATCTACTTTTTGTTGGGAGGGGGGCAAAAGGAAACTAAAGCTTGTTGAAAGCTGCTTTCATCTACGTGTTTAAAAAATGTGTCCAGTGTATTCACAAATTAATCTTATTGATTTAATGCATGCATGTGTGTTTCACATCTTTCACTTTCACAAAGTAAAGGTGTGACTTGTAAGATTCTTCCCATAATTCCATTGTCCAAGTTTGAGGCAGTACTGTATAGCACAAACGTTGTGCAAAATCAGACCTGGAAAATGTGCATATTTGTGCTGAGGAAGCAGAAATGCAAATCTACCTCTGTAAAATTTATCAGCTTCCCTTCCATCTGCAGTTCCATCTGTATGTACATTCCACGTGAGAAGATATCAAGGGCTCAACTTAAACGAGTTGTATCAAGTGCAATAGCTGTTCCCAGCTTGCACGGGAAATCACTCAGGGAAATAATTTTTGTTGTCATCATGATGGAGTAGAATATCATTCAGTGGCACTTTGCTTTGACTACCGTGGGTGGGACTGTTTGTCACTCTTCACTCAGGTAACTGAAGCAGCAACAGTGGCACAGTGCCCTGATTAGAACCAAGCAATAAAACTAAGGTGTTTTCCTAATGGTCCAATATGGTTGTCTGCACTATTTGATAGATATGTCACTGATAAGGAAAGCTTATGACTGAGTGCAAGGTCTCTTTAAGCAGAGAAACGCCTGGATGGGAAGGAAATGAGGCAATGAAGAAAGTGACCTTTTGCAGTTGCAAAAGTGGGTCAGTGCAATTTTACTGAAGCAGAAGTGGGTCAGTGCAGGTGTCTTCCCAAGAGATCAGGATTCTCTTGAGTCCCCTTTAAGGGATGTGTATGCAACGCTTTTAAAAAGTTTGGCCAATAAAATACTTCAGAATCAAAAGTGTGTGTGTGAAGTTAGAATTGTTTGCATGCTCTCTTGCCATCCACCCCTGGCACTGTGTGTGTGTATGTGTGTTAAGACAGAATTAATAAAATAAAAACTTGCTGGTTGGCCTCTGAGTAATATAGCTCTATTGTGTGCTTCTTGTTCTGCAAGGGCTGTCTGAACGCTGAACTTAGCTGGGGTCAGTAAGTGTGTTTGTGTTTGTGTCTCACTCACTCACTCATTTCATTCCCCGCCCCCTTAGAGGTAGCCGCCCCCATAGCAGCCGTAGGAGGAAGTGCCTGTTGGTTATTTTAAAAAGGGCTGTCATGATTTGCAGCATGGGGAGGAGGCAGTGGGATAAACAGAGACCTCTCTCTCCAAACTAGGACTGAATCTCTTCAGGGCTGGCAGCCTCTCTTCTTCCTCCTGCAGCTGCTACCCAGGCTCCTCTTCACCTGCAAGAATTCTCCCTTCAGCTTCGGATCAGGTCACAAAGGCTCTGCCCGTCCCCTCCTCTTCCTCCCCCACCCCGTGTTTAACCGTTCTTTGCTTAGGGTTTGCCATTCAGGGTGAGGAAGTGAGGCGCTTTTGAGAGCGGGAAGGGAAATGCTGGATCTCTGTGTGAAATAGCCTCACCCTGTGACTCTAGAGACATGGCAGGAGAGCAGGATGAGATCCTTTGCTGGGTGGGTTAAACATTGCTGGAAGCTGCTCAACAGTAGTTTCAGAAGCTTCCGGAGGGAGTGTTATTGTGGGTCAGTTCTGTGTCGTTTGTAACCATAGGTTTGCGGGGATTTGCAGCTAGGGGCCCCTTTGTTTCCAGCTTGGGGGGAGAGTTTTCCATCTTCTCTCTGCTTTGTTATGAACCTGGCCTTGAAAGAGAGAGAGTTTCCTTAGACTGGAGGTGCAAAGTGACTTCATTTTTATTTTATTGCAACAAACTTGAGGCCAATTTACTAGTTGTGTTTGGATGTTGTGTAGCCTTCAAAGGTTGCCTTTAATATGTTGGAATGTGCTGAGCTTGGTTTCACGAGGCGGGGGAATAGAAGTTAGCACAGGGCAGTGTGCTTTTGCATTTACCCCTTGGGTTTTTATTTTCACACGTGAGGTGTTTGTATGCACCTGCATCCATGTTGGAGAACCTGAGTTATCTGGTTAGGAGAAAACAATTATGCTGACATTGTGCTGTACCTTAGCAATTTTTAGTGCTCCTGGTGGGGGTTGATTCATACAGACATCTCACTGCAAAGAAACGAGGACCGAATGTTAAGTCACCCATAAGAACTTCACCATCTTAAAAAAAATGTCTTGTGAACCCAGATGATAGTGTGACTGGCAAGTGGATGAGATGGTGAGGACAGCTGCAGCAGTAATAGGACAGGCTTGTCTGCTTAATGCAGCCTCACTGGGTATTAGTCTGCTGAATAAGGCAGGTTGGCAAGAGGGTGTCAGAGGTCCTGTGTGGTTTATTGAGCAGGGTCCCCAGCAGTTTTTTCAGAGTTTGCATCTGGGTCTCTGTCCCCAATCATAGGGGAGACAGTGGTGGCCTTTTCTTTTTATCAGTAGATCACAGACCTGGGACTGCAGCAGAGCCTTGTTTTTTCGCCTGTTCAGATTCTATGCTGGAAAAAAATATGAAAGAAACTCCTTAAAAAATTCCTCCCCATCTTCTGTTCTGTCAAGGGATTTGTGAACCAACAGCTGCTTTCCTTACACAGACCAGTTGTAAAGAGCAAGTCCCTCTGGCGAAGCGCGTCTAAATTTACTTGTGTGAGACAAGGGTTCTGTATTCCCAAAGTGGAGCTCCCACAGGTTAACTTCCTTGTAGCCAAACTATTTAGCACTGTACCCATAGTTTCCAAGGCTGCCTTCTGCCTTTTAACATTATGCCTGAAATTTTCCAGACTGGGCTTAGGTATCTTAAGAATGCTTTCGTCTTCTCAAGGTACCGTGTGCTATGGCAAAATGTGAAGATGTTATACAAGATGTAGTTCCACACTATACCCTGTTTAAAGCATGCCACCTGGCAATCTATATGTAGAGTGGCAAACGGTTTGTGTCATGCAGTTCTCTCCACGGCTTGGATGAAGTGACTTTCCTCTATGCCACAGCAAACCTGAAGGTTTAGAATAGTGGCGAAAATGGTCTGTTCTGGATGTTGAGCTGTCGCTTTCTAACTGGTGGAAGCCAACATGTGGAGTGACTTAAAATGGCCCCTATATGGCAACCATAAACATGTACATATGCCGTAGGAAAGGACTAGACCAACAGAGAGGGTACCTGCTGACCAAACAAAGAGCAAGGTGTTTATGAACTCCAACTGCTGACATCTGTACTAGGTAAACTAATAATGCCATTCACCTTCCTAGTCGACAGGTGATTGGGTTTTCACAGCACTTGACCTAGCCTAAGAACCTAGAATAGCTAATATCTGTATTCTCAGTTGCTACATTATTTTCCTACACGTTGCAGGAGTTTTGCCATCATAACCAATTGCTGCAAGGTTGGTCAGGCTCCATAATAACGTTTTGTTCCAACCAGCAGTCAAGGCTTCACAGTTGAGGAGCAGATGTGCCCAGGCAGTCATACATGTATAAATTTACTTATTGCATATTTGAAAGAGATGGTAATATTAAAGCATGGAACAGCTCTATTTTTACATAATTTGAAAATACGTCAGCCCAAAGGGAGAGGTCTCTTTCCTCTTGGGCAGGCTGGATTTCTTTTATGACTGTAATGCTTGACATTTCTGCGATGACCTTTTGGTTTTGAACCAAAAAAACAACAACATGTCTGAATGTCAAGGTGGGAGGGGGCACTATAAAAGATGTTACCATAGTTCCAGTTTAAAGTTTAGTAGGCTAATACTTTTGGCAAGGAAAATGTCAGAATAATGTACGTTGAGGCTGTACATCAAACACAAGTGGGCAGTTAAGGGTTCCTTTATTATTATTCCTGAGGGTGTTCCCTTACAGTTTTGGATTCTTATGTTTTCTGTCATTCAGATATATCTCAAATGGATCCCCCGCAAGTTAAATTTTGTCTTTTGAGGGTTATGCCCTTAAAAAAAAAATACCATCCCCTTGCCATCCCTTTAGAACCTTGGGAATAGTGGGGTGTCTCTGTTCAGTTCTTGTGAGTTGAGGTACATGAATATTAAATGGTGCTGAGAAACTACATTTTTCACTTCAGATTTTGGGGTGAAAAGCTGGATGGGGGTTGTTCTTTCTTTGTGCTGTTTTACTGCTATTCACAGCCCTCATCAGCTGCTATTTTGGTATATTTTTAAGTAAATAAAATAAATAACTTATAATCCAGCCAAATCTAATTGACTAAATGATGACTTAACTTGTGTTTGTGAAGCAGACCATCTTTAAATGGTGCTGAAGAAGCAGACAATTGGGGCTGCAATGCAATCAAGCTACAAAATATATGGAGAGGCGAGTGTTGAAGGGAGATCATGTATCTGCTTATAGCGCACCCAATGTTGTGGCCAGTTGGTTTGGGAAGTGGGTGGCCGCGTGTGTTCGTATGGAGGATTGAAGATTTCTAGCACCTTTTGCACTCCTCCACCCCCAAAAACCCCCCCAAGGCAAATGGGGATTGCACTGTTTCAGTGGGAGAATTTATTTACACAACACACACATGCACACTTTCCATCATTTCAGCTCAGTATGCGTCACTTCAGCCATTTGGGCATATCAGAAGTTTTTAATGAGAGTAACGAGGAAGGACTGTAGCAGAGTGGTAACATAAGAACAGGCCATTGGGCCATCTAGTCCAGCGTCCTGTTCAATAGTAGCCAACCAGATGCCTTTGGGAAGCCCATTAGCAGGACCCTGAGTGCAAGAGTGCTCTCGCTTCCTGCAGCTCCAGCAACTGTTATTCAGAAGCAGACTGGCATTCAGAAGACCCAGGTTCAATCCCTGGCATCTCCAAGCGTGATGGGGAGAGAATACTATCTGAAACCCAGAGAGGAGCTGCTGCTGCCTGTTGATGTAGGCAGCACTGAGCTTAGATGGACCAATGTTCTGACTCAGTAGAAGGCAGCTTTCCTATGTTCCTGTGAGCTAAATATGAAAGTTGCACCATTTGACCATCCATCTTGTTGCAGATATGGGGCGCTGGGCTATAGTTACTTAGCATTTCCCATTTCCTATCTGGATGTGTTGAGAGCAACTCCTTCTTTCTTGCTTCTCATGTTCCTTCCTGCCATTTAAAACAGGATGCAGGGCTTGGCTCTGGTGAGTAGCAGGTCTAGTTCAGCCCACAAGGGCCCATTTTCCATGAACACACTATGAAGCATTGCTGTGCAGTCTTCTAACAGTTTATTTTAGTGTAAATAGCATTGTTTAATCATGGCAGTGAATGCATTTTACGGCATGTTTTCCCCAGTCTAGATGGTTATCTATGTGATGTTTGTGTGTGCATGAATGTGAAGAATGTCTTCCTTTCTGCCAGATTTGGGTAACTAAGTAGTAAGACTATATATCCTGCTGCTGCTGCGCATTAGGCTTGATACACGGATAAGGAACAAAGCTGTGGAACCAGGAGTCTGCCATCCCTTGCCTCCTGTGACTGTGTGCGTCTGGTTCTGCATCCCTGGCAAAAGCTTATTAGCATCAGCATAACATTAAGATTGAAGAGCTATGGTTACTGGGCAGACTGGAGCCAGCAAACACAAAATGATATTAAGAAGAGCTATCTGCAACTCTTTGAGATAGTATTATCTCATGGCTTCAACTTGCAGAGCAGAAGGTGGTTCTACATTAAATTTCGGAAGTACAGAACTTTCATTGGACAGGGGAGTTGGTAATTTTACACACACACTTATTTTAGTCAAGACTGGATTATGGCATTCTGCTTGGCAGGACAGAAATGAAATAGCTTTATGGATTATGCTCCCCTGCCCTGTCGGATGTGATAGCTGGCTGTGTCCTGAACAGAGCTTGGGAAGGGAGATGGTTGGTAGCCTCTTGTAAACTGTTCAAATCAGCCTCCACAACTCTTGTTATTTTGGACTACACTTCTCATCATTCCTGACTAACGACCATGCTGCCTTGGGTTGATGAGAGGTATGATTTAAATATTTTGGAGGGCACCAGGTTGGAGAAGGCTGCTCTAAGTTTTATGATAGGACTCTGGGGTATAGATAAATATAAGTATAAAACAGGAAGGCTGCAAAATGCTGCAAAATATTTTCACTGCCTTATCAAAAGTCTGCAAGTCCAGAAATTCTGTCACTCCTTCAGGCACAAAGAAGGAAAGTTAAGGGGGAGTTACGGTATTTCAGAATAAGGTCAATGTCTCTTTTGGGTAGCTTTGTTAACCCACCCACCCCAATTAATAAACCATCTCTGTATTATTTGTTTTTGTTAGTTGCACAGGCTTACAAATGGGCTTGTTTTTTCAAACCCACAGGGTTGGAAGATTCCCAGAAAGGCACCTAGTCAGACTATCAGATACGTTTTTCTGTACCCAGTAGAGATAGATGGCTATCCATCATTTCACTGGGAAAAAAATGCTAGAAAAGATTCCACAGCCTGCCTAGGCAGTTTGCTCCATTGTTGTGCCATATGTTTAAAGATTATGTCTTTCAAATTATAGATTTGAAAGTCACAGACCAAAAGACATAAGTCAGTAGATATTGAGGCCGTACTTTAGTCTGCTTAAGAAAATAATGGAATTTCTTTGTCCATTCAGAAGGTTTCTACAGTAACAAAGCTTACTCGTGATGTGGTTGGATGGAGTTTCTCTGTGTGTCTTTGGGGATATGAGCTGCTTCTTTGTGGGTTCTCAATGCTGAAGTAATAAGAAAAGGGATATTTGCTAATAGTGAAATGCTGGGGAAGTTGGCAGTGCTCTTTGACCCTTCCTCTAGAACTGTCTTCACTCACCTCTTCATGCTGATGCATTCCATAAGTACTTTAGGACTTGTTAGAACAGGACACGTGTGAGTTAAGTGTGCCTGCGCATCCAATTTAAACCAGTTTCAAATTCATTTAATGGTCATAATGGTGCTCAGCCCAAGCATTATCGTTCTGTGATGAGGATTAGTGATTTCTGAGCATTTTCACAAAATTACAGTTTCCAGAGGGACACGGGTGGCGCTGTGGGTTAAACCACAGAGCCTTGGGCTTGCCAATCAGAAGGTTGGCGGTTCAAATCCCCGCGACAGGGTGAGCTCCCGTTGTTCGGTCCCTGCTCCTGCCAACCTAGCAGTTGGAAAGCACGTCAAAGTACAAGTAGATAAATTCCCACTCCAGCGGGAAGGTAAACGCCGTTTCTGTGCGCTGCTCTGGTTCACCAGAAGCGGCTTAGTCATGCTGGCCACATGACCCGGAAGCTGTACGCCGGCTCCCTCAGCCAATAAAGCGAGATGAGTGTCGCAACCCCAGAGTCGGCCACGACTGGACCTAATGGTCAGGGGTCCCTTTACCTTTACTACAGTTTCCAGTGTCCTTGGAGGAAGGGGCCATGATGGTTTCGGTGTGTAAGGTAGTTATGCCAAGAACTAAACACATAGAGCAGGGATGGAGAACCTGTGACCCTGCAGACTTGGTTGGCCTCCAACTCCCATCAGACCTATTCAGCATGGATGATGGGAGCTGTAGTCCAGTAGCATCTGGAGGGCTGCAGGTTCCCCCTCTCTGGCGTAGAGGCTGCTTTCACATTCATTCCAAGAGACCTGCACATGTATCTGGATAATTATTTCTGTGACTACCCTATGACTGCCTGGCCAGGTGTCACGGTGCCGTCAGGCAAGGAATGTCCAGTGTGAGGAATTGACTCTTTACTGTCAAAAGTACACTCCCAGTTTAGGAAAAGTCAGTTGCTGTAACAGAGAGGTCCAGCTTATGTACCTCTCCCACCTGAGCTGCTCACAAGCAGGCGAAGATTCTGCCTGCATGCAATCCACTTCTGCTCCTCTCACCTCTGGTCCTGGGAGACCGTGCAGCAAGAGAGGTGGGGGCAGGAGGAAGTGGAGGTGTGGAAGCCCCTTTCTCTACACCAGCCTGACCTTTCCCTCCCTCCTGCACTTGTTCTTCACTCTCCAATCCTGCAGCTTCTTCTGCCTCAGACTCTCATCTTCCAGCTGTTACAGGCTCCCCTAGACCACTGATCCCATCTTCCAAGACCCCAGTTCTCTTGGTTCCCACTCCTCAGTATCCAGTCTCATTGTCCAGCCAGTCCCTGACGCCCGGGCAAGTCTTGTTTAGCTGCAGAAGAGAACAGAAATCCTCCATTGGTAGAGGCAGTTGGCTGTTGTTAAACTGCTTCTGTTACCCCATTTATTGCCAATACTGCTTTCCTCAGTAGCAAGTCTGAGTGTGAGCAGACACACCTGCTCCTCGAGCAGGCCTTGGCACTTGGTTGTGGTTCTTCAGCGAGCCCTAAAATAAGACTTGGCTGCTGCTCGCGCACAGCCAGCTTGGTTCTCTCACCCCACAAGGCTGTTACGTACGTGCAAGCTTGGCTCTGAAGGCCAGGCACTCAAACTGCGGAGGCTTCTGTGATAACTGCCTGTGTACTTCAGAGTTCTTGGCAGCTTAACAAGCACATCCTTTCTGGTTAAAAGGCAGTTGGTGGGGAGAGAGAAAGAGAACTTCTGTTCAGGCAAATGTTGAGTGTCCCTCTCCGATAACTGAGAACTCGAGTGCCTCAGATGATTCAAGAGGCTTTGCATCTCAAGGATCATCCCCTGCATGCTTCTGGTGCCAGGTGGGTGCATGTGGTGTATGATTCATATGCCACGTTTACTGGGAAATGAAAGGGGAAACTGGGCCTGGCCAGCTAACTCTGTCGAGTCAGGGGAAGACCCTGTGAGAAATGCGCACCCTCCTTCTTCTCAAGCCACTGTGGCTTTCGGTCATGCTGCTCAACCACAAATGGACCATCTAATCTGGTGCGCTGCATCTAGCGGAGCATAGGCCCTGGCAACTATCATAGCAAGGAAAGCCCTCCTCCTTCCCGCATGCCTTCGGCAAGCTCAGCGTGGTCGAGTGCTGTGTGGTGCATCCGCTGCAGATCAGGAGATGCAACAGCCCAGCTAGAATGGAAAGAGGATCTTCGAGAGGGGAGGCAGAGGCAGCTTCGTATATGAGAAAGTGCATCTTGGGATGTCAGGAGGGTGTGGGAGTAAGGAAACACGAGCTGAAGGAAAGCTCTGGCATGTGAGCTGCACCGGAGTTGGAGCGGAATCCCCGGCCAAGCTTCCCAAGCCTCCGCGGCTGCCTGTTTTTAGCGTTCTGATGGCAAAGCGATAGTGAGCAGAGCCCACGAGGTCCCTGTGTCAACAGTGGGGATTATTAATAGCACTTGTACTTCTAGCAGTTTCCTGATCCTGGGGATGCTAGTAGCTGATGTTATAGGAAAAACCCCACTTGGCAGGCTTCAGGGTCTGCCCTTCCTGCAATATGCTCTCTTTGCAGTCTGTTGCCTTTTGGAAGGGAGAGAAATGGACATTCCTGTGACCTCTCTTAACCTGTGTTGCAAGTAAACTAGTCTCAGGCTAGCTGCATACAATAGGCTTTGTGTCTTACTCTAGGGGCAAATGGCAAAGCGAGGGCCACAGGAATACCCACATTTTACACATCCTTCATTCTACACACCAAAAGACGGACAGGGGGCACTGATGGTTGGAGCCTTTGTAGTCAACTGCCTAGTGACTTGTAGGATTCCTGAGTTGGGAGTTGTGGCTGGGGATTGCCAAGCCTGTTGTATGCAGGGGATGGTGTTAAGACAGTGCAGAGCAATAAGCTGGAACTTTCCTTGGATTTGGGGATATCTCAGTTGACAGCCCTTTGCGCTGAACTTTCTCCTGGCTCTGCTTAGCTCTCTAGGGAATAAGGCAAGATACAGTGAAATGTGTGGAACTTGATCTCGGCACCCACACTTCCTGCTAGAAGGCTGAGAGGAAGGAACATGCTTTGTGTGACTTGACCCAGCTTGGTTATTAAGCTGGAGTTTCAGCTGCCTTTTGAAAGGAAAACATGCCCCATTAAGTTAAGCTTATCGCAACCCTGATTACAGATCATTAGCAGATCAAAGCCCCAAGCTTTGCTAGTGAAAGGGCTTATGATCCGGAATCAGGGCCTTTAGAGAAACTGTGTGTGCATGTTGCGTGTTGCTCTCTCTTTCTCTCCCCCCCCCCCCGACTTTAAGGATATCAGAAATAAATTCTGTAAGACTTCTTTATGCAGCATATTCAGGTACGCAAAAATGCAAGAACAACAAATGTTCTTATTTCCGCTGCAAAGATTCAGTATGGATTAGCAGCACTCTGAGTAAATGCAATAGGCCATTTTCGATTAGATATGCAGCAGCTGCTGTGTGGTTTGTTGCTTTGTGGATATTTCAGTTTTGAATATGTTTTAGTTTCAGATGTAATTTTGTTGCTTATTATTCATTGTACATTGTGATGGTATCTGAGGTATCTGCTGGTATGGCAATCCATAAATATAATGATTAATAATAAAAAATAAGTTTTGCTTCACACGAACTAATATTTACGATATCTACAGTTTCAGAGACACAAAGAGCATGATTCACCTAAGTCCCACCAGCATAAAGCTTTTTTCAAGGGCTTCCACCCCTCTTCTCTCCTCCCCCAACGCTCCCCAGAATTGGCTCGGGGGGGGGGGGTCAGGAGAACAGCCTGTGGGGATCGTTCCACCTAGCAAGCTGCAATGTTTGTCATGACAGGACGATCACCATAACATGATGTTTAATTCCACCTAAGGCTTTTCATTCTCATCACACAAACACTATAGATTATTATATCATTCAGTTCGGCAAAATGTAGTACGGGTTTAGTTCATAAAGAAGTCTTGATTGTTAAATGAATTCTTCTGCCAGCCTGATAGGAGGTTTGAAACTCATGTTGAGGTTCAACGTGAAAGTCAGGTTGGTTTATGTAAGCTCTCTTCTCTCAGCTCCATAGGTGGGGCAGCCCCATTCCTAAAGGGGAGTGTTATGTAAGGTAATACAGGGAGTTTGCTAACCTGACCTTTACATAGCTAATTATGCAGGTTAACAGAAAGTTTAGTATGAACACCAGGAATTAAATGACAGGCATATGTTTTGTTTTGCCAGGGTGTTAGGGATGCAGTGAACAAGGGGGATACCAAAAGGTGTAAAGCAAACAAATTAGTTTATGCTGTAATTTAGAGGTTAAAAATTAGTGAGGAGGTATCTAAAAAAATAAATTTTAATATTGTATCGCAACACCAATACAAACAAAACAAACAAAAACAGGTTTAAAAGCAAAGTAAGAGTGCGTTACAATGCAACCATGGTTGAGCATTTAGGGAGAGTGATGCTGAGAAAAATATGCATAACTTGTTGAAGTCAGTGAGACAGAGTCCTTTACTTTGTAAAATATTTACTACATTGTAGATGTCATTTTATAAACTTATAAAAATACTTTGTGTACATGTGAGCTTTCTCCATGGTAGGTTCACAGTACACCTTCTCAGCAATCCTCCTGTGCTCATCATAATAACTGCAGAATAAACAAATTCTTACTTTTTACTGCAGGCATGCTTCCTTATTGCTGGCTGACTAGAGAACGCAACTTAAACTGAAAAGCAGAGCAAAAGGAGAATCTGAGGTAGACTAGCCCATAATACAAAGTTCTAATATTTAACTCTTCAAGGATCAGTACTGCCTGGTTTTTTCAGAATCGCTTAAGGGATCACAGGATGATTGTGATAATGAAAAACCCACCCTCAGTCAGGGAAAGTCTTGAGTGAGCAGAATTTGGGGGGGCTCCCAGATGAGGCTTTTGTTGTGCACTTGTCCTGACTTGTTCACTGAATTTTTCAGAGGTTCTATTCGTCCATTGCTCCTGTTCTTAAAGCTGTCATTCTTTAAATGGAGGCTGTCATGTCACACACAAACAAAAATTCCCCCAAATCCAGAGGGTGGGGAAGCACAGCTGGAGAGGCGAGGTGGTGCATCAGTTTGCCCCACTCTGGCTACAGGGGTGTCCTCACTTGACAGCTATTATATGAGTATAGTCCTGGTCTGTTTACCAAAGAGATAGGAAGGAGGGGGGGGGGTGTCATGAATATTACAAAGGAAAGGCAGGAATTGGGACTAGCAGTAATGTAGCAGAAGGAAGACAAATTCTTGGGTTTAAATGAAGTGAGATCACTACAGAAAGCCTCGATTCCTGCCTCTGATTGAGTTAAATATTTCTCCCAATGTATTTGGTGGGCAATCACATGTACCAGCAGTGTGTAAGGATTTCTCAAACCTACCTGAATATGACAACCAGCCTCCTATAATGACATAAAGGCCCGGTTTCCTGCTTGAAATAAAATAAAGCTCTTGGAGAAGATAAAAGCTTCCACCTGAGCTCTATAAGGAATATGCAGAGTGGTTGGGTGCCTATCCTGAGTGGCTTATTTGCCACTATAAACAACATTGGAAAATGACTATCAGTTTTCCGATTTATAAGAAAGGGGGTAGGAATGCTCAACAAACTATCAGCCAATTAGCTTGTTAGACATCTCTGCAAAGCTGTATTCCTGGTATCTCCTTCAAAAATTGTCAGGCTGGTTGCAAAGTAACAACATTATTCATGAAGAACAAGCAGGGTTCAGAGGAAGATACAGCGCCATTGATCAGTGTTTTACTCTGAACCATATTGTAAGGAAATATACATTGAGATTGATCTTTCTGCTGCATTCGACTCCTAATTGAAATAGACTGTGGGAGAAAATTCAAATTGCCAACGTTGCCTGCAGACTTCTGCTATTGATCCAAGAACTGTACAGTAACACAGAAATGAGGGTCAGAGTAGGTTTAAATGATGGTATGACTGATGCTTTTAAGACTTCGAGAGGAATGAAGCAAGTTTGCATTCTGGCTCCCACTATTTTTAACTTTTATAGTAATGATTTGGTGTCATATTTGGCCAATGCAACCTCCCCCCCCCCCCCCCAGTAATTACAAACAGAAAGATCTCAGTCTTGATGTATACAGATAATTTTAGTGCTTCCCTCTTTCTTGATTGGGCCTCAGAAATCTCGGGGAGGTGATCAGCATATACGGTAAACAGGAAATCCTATCTATAAATTACTATAAAACCAAGATTATTACTTCTGGCAAACACAGTCCTAGGTATAAGTGGTGTTTAGATCAGAAAACTATAGAACAGACTCATTCATTTAGATACCTGGGTCTACCCTTTAGCGAAGACCTCTCTTGGAAAGTGTCATATGGAGGCAGTGCACAAAAACCATAGGAGCATTGATTAAGTTCAGTTACGGTAAGGGAGGGCAGGTAATGGAACCTGCCCTAAAGATACTTGGTAACAAAGTGCTTCCTCAAATGCTCTATGCCATGGCATTGAAATCTGTGTCACTGATTCACATGCCATTAAGGTTTTGGAAACCGTGCAAAATATCCCCCCCCCCCCGGAAGCTATACTCTCTACCATCAGGAATATCAGCAGCTTTTCTTCATATAGAATCTGGGTGGCCAGCAATTAAGACAAAAGCGGATTGAGTTTAGTTAAAGTATATATTTTTTAAAAAATGCTACTATGCCTATTGAGAGTTTTCCTGCACTGTGCTATATGGAATTGGGTGAAAACCAACTCTGGAAAGCAGCTTGTCAAGATGTTTCAGTCCATTATTATTTTCCAGAACTGAGTTCTGCTTTAACCCTGAATAAGTGTCTACTTAGGAATTGACTCAAGGGACCTGCAACTAATTAGAAACACTAGATTTCCTCCTCGGTATCCACTCTTGAGGACAGAGCATTTTAAAGCTAGTTTATTGACCCAACTCCTCACCAGCTTCCTCAGGATTTGCCTTTATTGAGCTGTATGTGATGCCCACTGCAGCTCAAGAAAACCAGCCTGGCAGACTTTGTATTCTTGGTCAACTTCAGATGGAAGACATCACTAAAACAATAAACTTATGAACTTAAATCCAAACAATACACTAGAACAACAGATTTGTTCCGAAACTCATTTTTTGGCAATATGTTCCTGAGGGGTAGTTGTGTTAGTCTGTTTCAGCAAAACCTACTAAGTCTTATGCTACATTAAAGACTAACAGATTTATTGTGGTGTAAACCCTCATGGACTAGAGCCTACCCTGTTAGATGCAGGTTGAAGTGCACTATAGTGCATAAAAGCTTATGCCATAATGAGTATTTCAAAGCTCTGACGGGATACCAGCACATGCTGTACTGTCACAAACAGACTGAAGTCCGGGAAAACTTTTATTCACATCAGGAATATGTTTCTGTGCGCTCGTACCAATGTTCAGGAGCAAATCTCGCCAAATTCAGTGGGACATAACTTCCCTTATGGTCTACTTGTGGTCACACTGCACAGGCTCTAAAATTCAGAATTAATTATCCCCGTGTGGTCTCTTACTGATCTTCAGTGTATGTTTCGACTTGGGAATCTTCAGTAACATTCAGTTTGCTGGAGTGAAAGGATAGTGTTAGGCAGCTTTGTATATAAGCCCACCAAACCCCAAAACAAATTATTACTATCCTGCTGTGCTGGAGGCTGGCAGAGGAGGTACAAAAAGGTTACTGCATTTCTATCCTGGATGTGAAAGGATTAAACCACCAATACCCATAACATTCTCTTGAGAATCAAAGGGACAGGTAATACTCAGGTGCTTGGGAAAGTTAATGCACATGTGTTTGCTGTACAAGAAGGGGTGGGGAGGCACAATGAACCCTCGCTGCGAAGCTGATTTTTAAAAATTAACGAGTTTAAATATATGTTTAAGGCAGCAATCCTATCCACAATTACTTTACAATACATGCCATTAAACTGAATTGAATAGAATAGATTTGAAGAACAAAATGCCAGCATTTATTCCCAATAAAATTGTGTTGTTTTAGCTTTACTACTGCTGACTCTGAAGGTATTACATTTCCTTCAAATCTGGGCTGAATTCTACAGGCTAAGGGAGAGTGCTTTGTTCTGCCAAGGTTTCAAAATCTGGGAGAAAAGCAAGGATTCCCCCTTGTAACTTTTAACTGTGAAGCAGCAAGAACAGGGACAATATGACACAGCAGCCTGTCATAGTAGTCTTCCTCCCAACCTAGCAGTTCGAAAGCATGTCCGCACGAGTAGATAAATAGGTACTACTGTGTTGGAAAGGTAAACAGAGTTTCCGTGTGCTCCGGCACTCGTTATGGCGTTTCGTTGTACCAGAAGCGGTTTAGTCATGCTGGCCACATGACCTGGAAAGCTGTCTGCGGACAAACTCCGGCTCCCTTAACCCGAAAGCGGACATGAGCGCTGCACCTTATAGTTGAATTTGACTGGACTTTACCATCTAGAAGTCCTTTACCTTTACTATAGGAGTCACATCGCATGCTTTGCTGTGTTCTCAGCCTTAAGGAACAATGACAGCTGAAAGGGCACGTTGTGTATAACTGGTTTCACTATACAAATAATGCAAGAGTAATAGAGGACTGTTATTTAGTGCCATGAGCAAATGTCAAGGCAAGAAGAGTTTTCCACTGCTTCTTTCTCAACTTTTTGTAGCATGTGCAAGGGGCAGCTCTTAGAAAATGCCTCGTATTTATAGTATAATTAACAAACAAATTGTATAATACACAAATTGGGCTGTCCAGATTTGAGTGACAGAGACATTTTCATTGCTGTATGTAGGAGCTAAATACAAATCTAAAGGAATCTCTAATTACTTGCTGTGGAAAGTGACTGCTTGAAAGAAATGCTAATGCAGGGTAACTTCCACATAATCTGCCTGCCCAGTTTTAACTGGCCTCATGGCAGGTGTGTGGGATACCTGGATATCATCAGAGTACTATCTTTTGATATCCTATCAAAACTAGGAGCTATAGATTAAATCAAGAAACATGAGTCATTTTTGCTCTGCACAAAACGTATGACTATCCAGTTGCAGATTGGAATGGTTGCTGAGCCTTGCAGTGAGATTTGGATACTTCTGACTATTAAGAATTACTGTTGCTTGAAAAAAAGCAATCCTTTTGAAGTTTACTCACATCATATAGAGAGTATGACTAACAGGGACCTAAAATGTGCTTTACACTTGGGATTGAACAGAGTGCTTGTTGCAGATATAGAAAGATAAGAGACCTCGGGTACAATTGTATTTTAGAACTCTGAGCAGTTATTCATTGAGCATTGAGCACAGTGAGTGGCAAGTAGTTAAAAGAAAAATAAAAGAAAAAGAATTCCTGTTGTTCCATTATTAGGCATCAGTAGAACTCTGCTATTGCTTCACAGACGCATCTTTTGTCATCTTTTGTCTCATTCTTAGTCTGCTTCTGGCTGTTTTTTTATTGGACCAAATTCTCTAAACTGAGCTTTAAATTTCACGAAATGGAAAATGTTCTGTTCTTCTAGTTTTGATCTTCTGTGTACAGTTGACAAGCAGGAAGCAGATTGAACCAACATGTATTTTGTTTGCACTCAGGCCCAGGCTGTTTTAAAATAGAACAGAAGTAGCCTGAGCAGCTTTTATCATTAACACCTCATTTAAGGTTAGCTGCTTCCTATTTTTTTTGCATATTTATATACAAGCGGTGGTGTCTTTATATAAATTCTTGTTGCTCGTTATGGGATATAGCAGATGCAGAAAAAGTCCATGGAGCCAAAGCACCTCCTTTTAGTATGAACCGTTGACTCGCTGACACTTAGATTTCACCCATGTGCCTCAGAGTTTGCGTTGGGAACCACCAATTGTCACATGGTAGCCATTTCAGCACCGTTTTCAGTTCTTGCATTTTTCCACATTCAGATTGGCCACAAATAACAATAACACCAGTACTAGTTTTCTGGCTCAGTAATCTCCCCATAAGTGAAACTCTTTCTCTTTCTCCCCCTTCCTCTTCCCCTAGTGCTGTGTGGTGAATTGGATATTTTGGGTGACTTGGCTCCACTGAGTGAGAGGGTACTAGATGTCTTATTGTTTGGGCGTCAGAAGCTGACACAGGACTGGTTATGGCCAAAAAGAATTGGCTGGAGCTTGGAGGGTCGGGGAGGGCCGGGGCTGGTGTCCAAGTAGTGCTTGGGGTCTGGGGTGCCCCATGATTTAGTCATTTAGATCTTGAAGGCCAGGTTAGGTAGGTGGGAGGGTGAGTCCTCATTTAAAACACCTGGTTTCTTTGTCAACAGCCCCCATTTGCTATGGAATCCTTTTTCAAAAGGCACTTCAGGAAGAAGACTGCGCCGCTAGGGCCCCGGCGCACCAGTGTGGTGGCCCTGCCAGCCAGCAAAGCAAGGCGGCGCTCTGTGGTGGGCCAGCCCTCTGCCACCCTAACGCAACACCGCCGCAAATCCTGCGCTCACCTGCAAGGGCTGTCTTGCTTGGGCTCCCGGCACAAACGCAGGGCGAGCTCCAGCAGGAGGCGATCCAGCACCACGACCCCTCGCCTGAGTCCTCGGTTTTCTGTCCAGAAGAAGCGTGGGGGGCGAGTACGCGCCATAGATACTCATCTCATAGGGCCCTCCTTGCTGCTGGCCAGCCTCATCCAGGTGTATGAGGCTGAAGGAAGGAAGCAGTCGCCTTGCACTGAGAGCTCCAGCTCAGAGTCCCCCAAGGAGGGGCTTGAGGAGAGCGACTGGAGTGAGGAAGCTGCCTCTTCAGGCTCTGAAGGATCTGGCCTGAGAGCAGAGCAGGAGAGGAAGGAGCTGCAAGCCGAGCTTTCGCGCTGTCCCGGTCCTGCCACGCAGCACCCTGCCGACCTGAGGCTTCTCCTGCGAGACCCTCATTACCTGCGCCGCAGGTCCTCCCACCTCCTCCCAGCAGAGTTTGTGCACAGCAGAGCAGCCTACGGGCTTCAAGGCCGCTACAGATGCTTGAGCCAGAGGCGGCGCTCAAGTGAAACCCCCAAGCCGGGTGCTTTGCTCCAGTCATGCAGGACGCGGAGGGCTGCCAGGAGGTGGAAGGTTCCTCTTGGGACCAGTTGGCTGGCGTTGACTACCCATAAATGCATGGGAATGGATCTTGCCCACAATGGCTGCGGCAGCGACTCCCCTGAAGGTTGCAGAGCCCTACTGCCGTATGTATGGCTTTATCAGGGGTACTAAGCTCTTTGGGGTAGAGGTGGAGGGGAGGGGACCAGTACAGCCCTGACGCACAACCATAGTGCTTTCTTGCAGATTGATCAGTTATGAAAGAAGCACGCTTGAGCTGTGTCTTTCTGAGAACAGGACAGGTGCGCAGTGGGTCTCCCCCCCCCCCCCCATTTCCGCCAGTTGCACTTCTGTCTGGCTCTTCCTCCAAGAAATTCTGAGTTCTTTCGGCTGAAAGAAAGTGAGTCACCCAAGGACACCCAGTAAGCATCATAGCCAAGCAGGGATATGAACATGGGAGTTTCCAACTGTGATATTTTACACCTCTGCACTGCATTGGTTTCCTGGCTGCCGTGACCCTTCCCTCCCTGCTTCCTGTTTCCCTACTCCCGATAGAGGTGTAATGTGGTTGAATAAGGGATCTGTCATGAAAAAGGGATCCTTCATGGGGTCCTCTTCCATCAAAGAGCTGGCTGTTTTACTGCATCTTCCCACAAAGTCCGTTTGGTATTGCAGGTTACCTTTTACCTTGGCTAAGAATTGCCAGTTGGATATGGTGTTTGAATAATGGAGGAGCCAGATTCCTGTAAAAGGTCTTTGTGTGAAACGAGCAGCAGCTCTGACCAATTAATGTACTAAGATGCGCACTAAAGATGACATGTATGGCTTTAATGTCCCTTTACACAATTTCACAACACACATACTCACACAAAAACAAACAGAGAGAGAGAGAGAGAGTAGGAAAAGCATTCAGAAGTGGCAAAGATTAATAATAATAATAATAATAATAATAATAATAATAATTGTTTTAAAGGACCTTTATGACTGTAACATTGATTGTGTGTGGTGTAGTGCTACCATGTTTGACTTAGCTAGATTCACATCCCTGCTTAGCTACAAAGCTGACTGGGGTAACTCAGGCCATTTGTGTGTTCTCAGCCTCACCTGCATCCGAGAGTTTTTGAGGGTAAAAGCCTTTGAGTTACTTGGAAGAAGGATGGGATAAAAATGTGTGTGTGTGTGTGTTCATATTCGTGCGCACACACGCACACATATACATTGTGAGGAGGACAAAAACCACGAATGTGATTTGTCCTTGATGAATTGATCTAGAGTAAAATCCATGTGTGATCTTAAATATGCGCCCTAAAATGCCCAGCTGCTTCTCCCACTCTCACCCCAATTAGCCTTGGAATGTTTTGCTTCAGAAGCAGCAGGAAATCTGTTTCATCTTCCCAGGAGTCTCACAAGCCTGTGTTATTGTGTTATTAGTCTTCATCCACTTGAGAGAATAGTGATCTGTTCATGGAATATGCTACACACACACACACCCCTTTGGAAGGAAGGATTCATGGAAATAGTATACATTCAACTGCCACTTGGATTTTTTAAACTAAACCACCACGTGCCTTTCTTCGTGGCTGGTGTTTGCAGTGGCATGATGCCCAATCCACATGGTAAATTTCAGCATGCCAGTAACTTGGCATTTATTAGTAGTTGCTGTGTGGCATGACTTAAAGCAGTTATGAAGAATAGTCTGTTTTTCACTGCCACAAGGTAGAAAATAAAACTTACTGCCTACCACTGAGTTGGGTAAGTATTACCTGCTCTGTGATTTCCGATAATTTCTGCCTCATTTTAGGCAGCTTTTTGGAATTGATATTAACACATGGAATGCTTTTCTTTTTAGCATCCTTTCCCCACAGAAGGCTTGCAAATGCTGCATTTAGGAATAATAATGATTAATATGATTCCAGGTGTTTTTATGGACAATCTTCTTCCTGTCTTTCAGAAAAGCTATTGCCAAGTCTGGTCTCCAGCACCTGGTTGCCCAGCCAACCCCCCCACTAGCCCTGAGAAGCGATTCAGACAGGGAGATCCGCAGTACTGTCGACTGGAGCGTAAGTTCTATCTTCTCCCCTTGTCGGGGGGGGGGGGTGTGCAGGGAAAGATAATGAATGGGTTCTTTCCCATTGGCTTGGCTGCATAAGTTTTGCCCTGTGCAAATCCACACACAGGTGGCTTTCTGGAGCAAGGGTATCTGGCCAGGGTGTAGTCTGAAGTCAAGTCACTTGATACATCAGCCTTACTGAAGCCAAGCAGGTCTGGTCAGTGCCTGTATGGGAAATGGCATGGAACCCTATAAGTATCACCTTGAGTTCCATGGGAGAAAGACAGGAAACAAGTAGTGCATTTCTCTGGAGTGATGGTACCTGAGTTTCCACAGGATGGTTCCTGTAGCTCTGGTTGTGCTCTGCATTGCAGCAATCAACTGGCAGCATGGGAAGCTGCCATGTGGGTGAACTCAAAGCTAACCTGTGAAGGTCAAATGGGAGCCACGTGTTGAAATATGTTTATTTCCTGCCACATTGGCAAGTCCCCTCCTGCCCCCATATCTATACCTGATGGCCATTCTATGCTTCCCATTGACCAGAGCCATTGGTATGTCGTGCTTGTAAGGTAAAGGTAAAGGGACCCCTGACCATTAGGTCCAGTCGTGACCGACTCTGGGGTTGCGGTGCTCATCTCGCTTTCTTGGCCGAGGGAGCCGGCGTACAGCTTCCGGGTCATGTGGCCAGCATGACTAAACCGCTTCTGGTGAACAGTGCACGGAAACGCCGTTTACCTTCCTGCCGGAGCGGTACCTATTTATCTACTTGCACTTTGACGTGCTTTTGAACTGCTAGGTTGGCAGGAGCAGGGACCGAGCAACGGGAGATCACCCCGTTGCCGGGACTCGAACCACTGACCTTCTGATTGGCAAGTCTTAGGCTCTGTGGTTGTAGGCTGAACCAAATCCTTTCCTTGTGCCTGCTTGAGGTCAGTGGCAAAAAACTGGTGGGCACAGGGAAGCAGAATGTGCAACAGGACGATGCCGAGGCATATGTGTGGTGGTGGAGTCTTGCCAGAAAGAAGCTTGGTTAAAGCAATGTGTAGTTTTGACTGTTAGTTCATCTGTGGGGCTGAAGTGGAGAGTCAAGTTAGTTCCCCTGAAACTAATGACCGGATGGAATTGTGGCTAGGTTCTGAACTGAGTGTGACCCTGCAACAGTACTGTGGAATGACAACGTTACTTCTGTCTTTCAGGAGGCTGCAGTTTACGGGGAGCACATTTGGTTTGAAACCAATGTCTCTGGGGACTTCTGCTATGTGGGGGAACAAAACTGTGTTGCAAAAATGCTGGTAAGTCTTGGCAAGAGGATGCCCCTAACTGGTCAACTTGATTTTTGTGTGAGTCTGCACTACCATCTAGTGGAGGAAACAAAAAAATGCCTTAAACTGCACATCCCAGAACACCATCAAGCAGAGGTTATGTGAGCAAATATTTTTCTTTGGGGAAAATGAGGGTGGTGTACGGGGGGGGAAAGTGGCCCTTCACATCACTTCTATTTGTGCAGTGGGTATTGGCACCTGGTGATTTTTAAAGGATACTTAGCATACATTGTGGGATTTGGTGTCTAGCACAAAATCTGGAAGTATGAACATGAGAAACCTTTCTGCTTTATTGTTTTGGGGGGTGTGTGTGTGTGTGTGTGTGTGTGTGTGTTGTGTTATTAGCTGCACAGAGAGAACCTGCACATTTACAGCGTATTTCTACAAAAATGTCTAAGTAAAAGTGGGGCAATGTATTGGTTGTGGAGCATGAGCTTTTTGTGCAGAAGGTCCTTGGCGGCTCCATTTAAAAGGGTCTCAAAGAACTGCTGCCAGTCAGGCAACAGCCTCTGTGTCAAACTAGATGTGATCTTTGCTGCATAGGTTGTTCTTTTGTAGCTCTTAAAAAAAACAAAACCTGGAGGTGGAGGGCCTGAACTGGATTGGATCCAGCAAGCAGGGCTTAAACTCTTTGCTCATGGAAAGGTCCCAATCAAAATTATTTCTCCCGCCTCCCCCCACCCTGCCCATGTATTCTTTTAACAATTTGAGGGACAGCAGTGCAAGGGCAAACTAGTCATGCTGTGCAAAGCAGCTTGATGTGTAATAGAGAACGATGGTTCAGCGGCAGAATACATGCTTTGGCTCCTTAGGGTGGTATTCAACTTAGTTTTACTGGGAGTAGATCCATTGAAATTCATGAATATGAATAAGTGGGCTGATTCTGGGTAAAACCTAGTTGAATACCGCCCATAAGGACCCAGGCTCATTTCCCCCAGCATCACTCGCTAGAAAAGATTGGAGGTAGCAACGCTGCCTGGCGCCTTGAATGAATTGCCACTCTTGATAGTGGGCTAGATGGGCAGGAGGGTGACCAAGATGATCAAGGGTCTGAAAACCAAGCCTTGTGAGGACCAGTTGAGGGAGTTGGGTATGTTTATCCTGGAAAAGAGGAGGTTTAGTAGCCATCTTCAAATATCTGAAGGGCTGTCACATGGAAGATGGAGCAAGCTTGTATTCTCCTGATCTGGAGGGTAGGACCCAAACTAGTGGATTTGAGTTAAAAGAAAGGAGATTCCAATTAAACATCAGGAAGAACTATTTGGCAGTAAGACTCTCACAAGAGGTCATGGATCCTTTAGTTGATATCCCTGCACTGCAGGGGGTTGGATGAGAGGACTATTAGGGACCCAACTCTACACTTCTGTTTTTCTGTGATGATAAGTTGGTAATTCTGCCGAATGTCCACACACTCCTTATCTCTGCATTCTTGTTGTTCAGCATTTGGTGACCTTCCTTGCCCTCCCAACTTTTTTTTTTAAGTAGCAAATTCTACAAACTGCCCTAAATGAGTTTTATTCATTCTAGCCACTGTATCTTACTAGTATTAGAATTCAGAATTTTCCTCCCCCTTTTGTACTGTGCGCCTGTATCTTTTTTGGCTGCCTCAAAAGGGTGAGTCACACTGAAAAAGCTTTCCAGGAAGATTTAAAAATAAAGAGAAGCAGGCGGAAATGCAATCACAAGCTTTATGTTTATCTTGTAGGGCTGGAAGAAACTTCCTCGATGCAAATTCGCCTAAATTAGCTTGTAATTCTCCCCCTGATTGCATGGTGTTTTTATGTTTTTAATTTATAAGGCTTTTGGAAAAATGAAAATCCACCTCAAGTATACAGAACGATAGAAATAAATACATATTTCCAGCTATCCCTTTGATGGCACCCTTTGCTTTGCGGGTAGGGGACTGTGATCAGTCGGTCAATATATTTCAGTGCCTGGATTCCATTTGCTTCATTATGGCCAACGAAAGTGGGAGGTAATGCACTCCATGCACAATCCGTTCCATCTCCATCCTCTCCCCTGGTGCATATATTGGGATGGAAGGACAAAGAGGAAGCCATTACCTGCAGCATTCTTACCCTACACTTGTGTGTTCCATATGCACAAACAGTTATTTGAGTGTTGAGCTTGTTGCAGGCTTGCCAGTCATTCGCAGATGATGTAAACCTCTTGTATTCCTTGTCTTGCAGCAAAAACCTCTCTCCAAGCGCAAGTGTGCTGCCTGCAAGATTGTAGTCCACACACCCTGCATAGAACAGCTAGAGAAAGTGAGTAAAATCTAGTTAAGCTCCTGGGCTGTGCTTGGAGAGATGGGATATCAACCTCCTTTTTAAAAAAGGAACATTCCTGCCGGATCCAATTTCCATGAACGCTTATATTCCTGCTAGGAGAAATTCCTAAGAACCAAGCTCCCTCTGTCATATTTTGTTCCTTCTTGACTCTGTAGGCAAATAACTTTTGCATTTAGAGATGCCAAAGCTGATAGCTTTGCATTCAGTTGGCCTTGGGTTCAGTCTCTGGTATCTCCACTTAAATGATTTCAAGCAGCAGGGCTGGGAAATGCCTCTGTGAGAGGCCTTGCAGGGCTGCTGCCAGTTAGAATAGATAGTATTGAGCTAGATGAATTGATGGCTTGACTCAATATAAAGTAATCTCATATGTGCATATGCTCAATTATTCATTGAGAGGACTGAGTGGGAGGAAAGAGGGAATGGCAAATAATGTAGTCCTCACAGGACAGAAATGCTTCACATTTTATGTTATATTAAAAAAAAAAAAAGCTTTCCACCCATCTTTCTGTTAAATCCACAGATAAATTTCCGATGCAAGCCTTCCTTCAGGGAATCTGGATCAAGAAATGTCCGAGAGGTAAGAGCTTTGTGGACTGTTTATTGATTTGTAGCACAAGGAAATTGTGTGCATGCACCCTTTGATGCTGGTGGCTGTGAAATCTTTGGCCTCATTCGGTTCTGAGGTGACAAACTGCCCATTGCCAGGTTTAAAGTTGTATACCTCCCTGAACTTGAGGTGCTAACATGTGTCTGAGCAGTAAAAGACACGCTATGGCCCATCCCTCCTGAGCATTTCTTTTGAAAATTTGCACATTGAGGTACAACAGTGAGATTCCACCCATTATCTATTATTGATACATTATAGTAAAGAGTGGACTAATTTACCAGTTAATACAGAGGTAGCCAGTGTTATGCCATTCAGATGCTGTTGAGCTACAACTCCCATCAGCACCAACCAGTATGACTAATGATCAGGGGTAATGGGAGTTGCAGCCCCAAAACATCATTGACTACTCTTGAGCTACTAGTGATAACCTCTGAAGGGACTGGTGCATGCTGGGGAGTGCGTGGCTAGTCACTGCATACTTCCACCACTTAGTTCTGTCCCTAGAGGAAGAGAACTCTCCATGGTGCTGAAAGGTAGAGGGCTGGGCCAATGAGTATCAATACTGGCAAACCATCAGGCAACGTCCATACTTGAAGTGAGATTTTAACACATCCACATGCTTACAGCTTCGTAGAGAAAACTTGAACCTGTGCTTCACCTGAACAGACTTTGCCCCAGCTCTCAAACTGGATATAGACCTAAAGGAATCTTCCTTCGAACATATTTTTAAAGAGCCAAGCAATTTTAACATACAGACATAGCATTCTAGGTGGAGGAAGGTTACAGTCGTACCTTGGACCCTGAACGCCTTGTGACTCGAACGTTTTGGCTCCCGAATGTCACAAATCCGGAAGTGAGTGTGGAAACATTCTTCGGAACCCAAACATCCAATGCGGCTTCCGCAGCTTCTGATTGGCTGCAGGAGTTTTGGTTTCCGAATGTTTTGGAATTCGAATGGACTTCCGGAACAGATTCCATTCGACTTCCGAGGTACCACTGTAACTGTCATTCTTAGTAACCAAGTCACTATGGTAACCCTTAGGTTTTATTCTGACTTGTTTTTTGATGTGTTTTCTCTTGGCTTGGTGAGATTAGAAGTGCAGCCTGTCTTTGAGTCTCACCTTTCTGACTCTTAATAGGATCATTGGAGTGAATCTGGTGAATATCTGAGTAATCAAGAAATGTTAAGAAGATTGTACAGGAAAAGACGTAAAAATAAATACCTGGTCACATTTTCCTGAGTTGCAGTGCTTGCAGCTTTCGCTTTCAACAGAGACTAGGAAAAAAAGTAAATTCTGGTCTTTGCTGAATACTTGCACAAATTTATTTATGTATGCATTGCATTTATATCCTACCACATGGCCTTTATAAAATTGCTCTTGGGGCAGCTTACAGTTAAGAATAGAGCAATAGTTAGTAGTAAAACATTAACAACCATAAAAATATATAAACAATTAAACATTTACAGGGAATAAAAAAATAACAAGTTATCATAAAATTGGCATCTGTTTCTGCCTCTGAACACCAGCTGAAATAAAATGCCTTTAGCTAATTTCTGAGAGACAAAGATAGCCAGGAAGGCCTTTTTTTTTTCTTCTTCTTTTTTGCAACGGGGCGGTGTGGTGGGGAAGAGTAAGAAATCCAATAAGGGAGAGGGCACTTAATTGCAGAGAAAGCCCTGCTCTTTGCCCCTGTCCATTTATTTCAGTCAATGAGATAAGTCTTAGTGCACGGGATTGCTGAAAATCATCCCGTCAACCACCTTCAAAGCTACAGATTGCATCCCACAGAACTTTATTTTTGACATAACCATGAAATGAGCAGCTATCTCATGTTGTGGTTAAGTTAAGGTAATTTCACTAAACGGCCTATGCTCATTCGACTTCTAACAATTTAAGAAATTTGAAGCCGTGAGGATCCATGTTGTTAAATGTGACCAGGAATTTGTTCCTTTTGCTGCTAAGCACAGCCTTGCCTGTTACTCCTGTGTATTTAACCTCGTTTCAGAAAGAAAGGCGACATATAGCATAATCTCTCTGTGTGGTAACATGGATTGCTTGCTCATAGCCTTGAGGTATTACTCACGGAAAATATGTAGATGGTAGACTATTCTTGTATTCAGTGCCATGAAATATTGTTTTTAATAGTTTGGGTTTGGTGCATCTTAAAAAGAAAGTACTTGTTTCATCTTCAGTAATGGGCGCTGAATACTTTCCTTTGGAAGTGCTCTGCATTTGTCCTTGTTTGGCTCTGAGGCAGACTTTCTGAGTTTGAGTGGGTTCTGAAGCAGGGGAAGGTGAAGGTGGCTTACTCTGTTCTGGATTGTCAAGGCAGCATTGGAGGCCTCAGCTTCTAAGCATCCCAGCCTAGATGTGTGCTCAGGGGACGGAATATGTGTCTCTCCCATTTCCTTGACCTTTAAACTGTTCACATGTTTCTCCACAGCCTACAGTTGTGCGGCATCATTGGGTACACCGGAGACGTCAGGAAGGGAAATGTCGACAGTGTGGAAAGGTGAGGGGGAAACCGGTGTGGATATAGCTTGAAGGGTACAACGAAGCTGGAACTGGGATCTGCAAAAATACTTTTCAGATCAAGATTCTTACGCAACTTGAGCTTATATCAGGCGCTTCAGCTGCTGGGAAGCGATACTGAAGTTTTGTTTTCTGACCCTGCTTCGCATCTTTCTGAGGCCTCTTCAGTATCACCTCTTTGTTTCCATCTGAAGGCATGTCTATTCAGGCTTTTGAGAGGACTTGAGTCTTCTGCACAATTTGTTTTGAATTGCCTGGCTTTAAAATATATATATGTAGAATTTTATTGTCGTATGCAGCCTTGTGATTCTCAAATGATGGGTGGTTTAGAAATAAATTGCTATCATTGTTGGCATCTGTTTGTCTTGAGAGACAATAGAGTGTGCCTCTGCACTGCATGAGGAGCACCGAATGTATTTGACCCCAGCTTGGCTTCAGGAGTTGCTGGAAGGAGGCATACAAGGCGCCATTCAACAGTCTTAGGGACTCTAATCTGGATTTGTGTAGAGTTACTCCCTAGCCTTTTCTTCTCCCAAAGATATTCCTCAAGGCGCTGAGGGATCAGAGTTTTCCTTCTCCAAACAACAGCAACATATTATAATTGTTATATAATTATATAATCACTTTAACAACAGCAACAACAACCACCCCTGTGTCATAACTGAGATTCGTGACAAGCTTCTCACTCACAGACCATTTTAAGAAATGTAGGGAAACACCCACCCAAAGTTGTTGAGCTCACCTCTCCGCGCCCCACCAGTCACTGTTCCACCCACAGCCTCTGTCGTGCAGTCCCAAGCGCCATGCCGCAATGCTACAGTGGTGCCGGAATGCACCAAAGAGGTGCCAGAACTCACCAGGGGGAAAGCCCTGACTGTAGGAGGGGAAATACACTTCCTTTTGGTCCTATAAAGACTATAGGACCACATTGGGACAAGAGTTATGTGTCTGATGAAGGATATCTGTCCACAATATACTCTTTATTTAAAGCCCTATACGGCCTAGGATCCTCGTACCTATGAGACCTCCTCTCCTGGTATGTCCCACAGAGGACCTTACGGTCTTCAGATAAAAACATCTTGGAGATCCCAGGCCACAGGGAGGTTAGACTGGCCTCAACCAGAGCCAGGGCTTTTTTGGCTGTGGCCCCGATCTGGTGGAACACTCTGTCACAAGAGACTAGGGCCCTGCGGGACTCGACATCTTTCCACAGGGCCTGCAAGACAGAGCTGTTCCACTAGACCTTTGGCCAAGGCACAGCCTGACCCCCTCCTCTGGTAATCCTCCAGCCCAATGGTTGCCATTAATTTGATTTTGAATTGATTTTAGAATGAATTGATTTTAGAATATATTTCAATTAATTGATTGTGATTTTATGTAAACTGTGTTATTTTTACTACTGTTAGCCGTTCTGAGCCCGGCTTCGGCTGGGGAGGGCGGGATATAAATTTTATTTTATTTTATTTCTTTATTTTTTAAAAAAGTTTCTTTATTTGGTTTTTCAAATTAAGGTTTTACAAGCACATATCCATCATACAACATAAAAACAAGATTCCAAATAATCTCTTTGATTTCCCTCCTCCCCTTTATGGGTCCTTTGTTAGTCATTTCCTCCTGCATCTTTTATAATAATTCAAACCTTTTACATCTCCATTATATCAAAAAATCACGATTAAACTACAAGTGTTATTCCAATCCTACCAATGATTTTAACTGATTACAATGGTTTTTAAGATAAATTATAAATTTCCCCCATTCCTTTTTAAAATTTTAAAATTCTTCCTGATTTCTGATTCTTCTGGTCATTTTTGCCATTTCGGCATAATGCATCAACTTAATCTGCCATTCTTCTCTGGTCGGGACTTTATCTCCTTTCCATCTCTGAGTCAATAACTTTCGCTCAGCCGTTGTCACATACGTAAATAGTCTTTTCTGCTCCAATGTCCACAATATATTCGAGTTGCGTTACATTTATTTATTTCTAAGGTGCTACAGGACTCTTCGTTGTTGTAAATTCATGGACCATGGGTTTATTGCTATGATATAAAACAAAACTTGAAGTGACGTGCAACTTTCTCCTTTTTTTTTCCTGTCTCCCTGTGCAGGGTTTCCAGCAAAAATTCGCCTTTCACAGCAAGGAGATTGTAGCCATCAGCTGTTCCTGGTGTAAGCAAGCAGTGAGTGCAGCATGTATCTGTTTGCTAAATTGCCCTCCCTTTCTAAACACAAACACCTCTGCCTCCTTTGCCTCCCTCGCCCCACAATCTGGAAGTACTAGTCTTCTTGTTGTTTCGGTTTTTTTATTAAGTAAGGGGAACATTAAAAATGGTGATCCTGCCCCCTGCAATCTAAAGTGGTACAGCCCATTCCTTATCACTTTACCCCCTGATCGCTACATCATTCTGCCGCGTGGGTAGACGTGGCCAGTGTTTGGAACAGACATACTGAAGACTGTGGTTGTCCGGGACAGTTCTGTAGACACTAATTGGCTCTCTCCTTTTCCTTTCCTTTCAGTATCACAGTAAAGTTTCATGCTTCATGCTGCAGCACATTGAGGAGCCCTGCTCACTAGGGGCACATGCCGCTGTTGTCATCCCCCCCACTTGGATCCTACGGGTCCGGCATCCCCAAGTAGGTTGCCCCCTCGGGTTTCTTTTCCATTTAAAACAGGGGCCTCATTTAAACCAGCTCCTCGTTTACATTGCTTCTTCTTTTTCCTCTTCTCTAGAACCCGCTAAAGTCAAGTAAGAAGAAAAAGAGGACATCGTTCAGGAGGAAATCCAGCAAGAAGGGTCCTGAGGTCAGAGAACAGAACTAGGATAGGGAAAGACGGAGAACTAGAAAGGGCTTAAGAGGCAAACTGAAGAGGTGGTGGTGCTGAGAGATCAGTGGCAAAAATACCAGGCAATAGACTAGTGTTTGGGGTTTTTCTCCAGTGTTTTACTTACGAATGTTTTTAGCAAGCTGGGGGAAGTGGAACACTTTAAAAAAATAATCTGTGCTCTCATAAACAATTGCTTGGTTAATTTACAAATAGCAAACGTTCTAACTAACATATCAAAATAGAGGAGGTATTTTGATTTTCCTCAATTTCAAGAAAAACAGTGAAATTGCATGGAATCTCCCAAATGGAATCTCTGAAACTGCATTCTCTGTTCAAAAATTAAGAACTGAACAAAATGTAATAATATAAATACTTGCATTATAAACCAGTAATTGTACTGTATATAGAAAATCCATTTTTAACTTAAAGGTGGCATAACAAACATAAGAAGGATTAAATGCTGTAACTAAATGTATAAAACCACACAAAAATGGAGAAACCCACCTCTTACACTGATGATCAACCATGCAAGATAAAAACAGTTATGATGAATTCTCTGATATAATCTGTGATGAATTTTAGAAGACATAATTTGGCTTTCAATGATTTTATCTTGGCTTAATAAGCAAACGTATGTATGAGCATTTTGATTGCTCAAGCATCCTCTTTGCAGCACCCTTCAGCAACATGAGGAAGTTTCCAGTTAAGCGAAATTTCCCATTTTGTCCAAACTGGGAAGTCATGGTTGCTACCTTGGGAAACTCTGGTTGACTGAAGGCTTCAACATTTCATTGTGCTGTTCTACAAAGGGAGGAGGAGAGGGGTCAGCTATAGAATTCTAGTCTATTTCTGCTGGGAATGCGGTTCAGTAACACATTCAGTTGCTTTTCCAAAGATAGGGACCCTGGGATTTTTGTTTTGTGTAATATTTTTATTAATTTTCACAAAAACAAAAGCATTACTTTTAAGAAGAAGAAAAAGCATAAAACAAAACATTTAAAACAACTATATATACAATCCGTATTGAATCCACAGTATGGAATTACTTGAATCCCCTGACTTCCCTCCACCCCCTCCCTTGGCTCCTTTATAATATAACCCTGGGATGGATGAGAGTTGGACCTAAACTCTGATCAACCCTAGCCAGGGATGATAGGGGTTGTGGTTCAGAAACATCTGGAGGGCCACAGATTCCCCATTTCTGTCATAGAATTGCTAGTCTCTGATGAACACTAATAATGTACAGTCTAGTTGCATAGTTACCAGCTGTCGGTTAACTAAGGGTGCTGTGTGCATATGCCTTTCAAGTAAACAGGATGGCTCTTGACTCGTTAGCAGAGAGACACTGCAGCAAATGGAGGGCCATGCAATACATTTTAAATCATTAAGGTTTAGTCACTGAATTTAAGTATTGTTTTTGAACGGAGGAGAACCTAGTTAATGCTGCTTTGATACCACATTGTCAATAAATCCTAAGTATTGCTAACTGATCACATGGGATTAAAGGCTTGGGGAGCTTTTGCTTCCCTACCTGGGCAGTTAGTGGCAGTCCAAAAGTAGCCAGCTTGTTTCTCAGGATGGTGGGGATTGAAGCCCAAAAGGCTGAAAACAACTTTGTGTTTTTGTAATGAAACCTAGAAGGCTGGCAGTCGATGGTTGAAGCTTCCAGTGGCCCAACTTTCCCCATTATATTTATGCCTGTTTCCAGAGGCCTTGCCCAGGAATGAACATTGAACTCCAACTTCTGCCAAAGCCAAAATACATCCCTGCTTATATTTGCCCATGAAGAACAGATCATGCATGTTTGTCCAGTTTTACGCAACTTGTACTGACAGAGTAATGTAGACTTTAATGGTGATAGTAACTGGGATCCTACAAAAACAAACAAATTGAGCTTCCTGGGCATAAGCTCTTATTTCACCATAATCTGGGTCATTATCCTTAATCATTACTAATGTTATTTTTGCAGGAAGGGCGATGGAAACCCTTTGTCATCAAGCCTGTCCCAGCACCTCTCATGAAGCCGCTGCTTGTCTTTGTGAACCCCAAAAGTGGTGGGAATCAGGTAAGTGTATTTTTCAAGCATTTTATTCCATTGGTTTCAGACCATATGCTGACACATCTGTATTTTAGCCCCTTCCTTCTTCAGTTTGTTTCCTAATTTCCTGACTTTCTTCTTTCTCCATAATTTTCAGGGAACAAAAATAATCCAGTCATTTATGTGGTACCTCAACCCTCGACAAGTGTTTGATCTCAGCCAGGGAGGCCCCAAAGAAGCGTGAGTATCTGTCTGAATGAGTCTTAGCCCCACCCCAGTAGGGAGACCTTTTCTAAAAGACACAGGACTAAAATTCCTGGAAAGTCTCCACATACTCTGTTTTTGTGTGTATGTGTATTTATATTTGCATCCTGTCTTTCTTCCAAGGAGCAGAGAGTGGCACTTTAGTATCAGAAGAGTGGGAACACCTGATGTTCTGTCATTTTTCAAGCTGGATGACCCATGCAATCTAAGCTACTGTTGACTGTGTAAAGCAGGGCTTTTCAACTGGTGGTACTTGTACTGCTTGATATACAGTGAAGTACTTTCAGTTGAAAAGTGCTGATAATGGTCCAAAGAAAGAGTGGAATAGAACAAAATGAACAACCCTATGAGGTGAATTAGGGAATCTTTGGCTGAACTGCAATTCCCATCAGCCCCAGCAGGCTTGGCCAATGCCCAGGGGTGATGGAAATTATTGTTCAGCAACATCTGAAGGGGCCACCTGGGCTGAGAGAGAGACTTTTCACACACAGATAATGAAGCAGACTTCAGGGCAGAACCTTCGTTTCTCAAATTCAACACAAGTCCCTAGCAGCTATGCTTGTTTTCAGTTAGGGCCCAAGTGCAGCAGAAAAAGAACTACTGTTTACACCTAACCAGGACACCTTCTGCTTCCTGGAGGAAGGAGGATCTAATAGTGCAGTCCTACCCATGTCCACTCAAAAGTAAATCCTATTGATTTTAGTGGAGCTTTCTTCCAAATAAGTGGGGTTGGGAATTCCTAGTCTAAATTACATCATCCAAAGTACAGTCCTTCTTTCCCAGTACGCTCTTCCTCTGATTTTGGCCATACAGCTCTTTCTGGTAGCATGAAGATTGTGCCAGATTGAGGATTGGTTCCAAAGACAAATATGTCTTGATGGGTTCTTACTCGGCTTCTACATTTCTGAAAGATTACATGAAAACGAGGGGTTGCTTCCTGTTGATGCTGCGCATTCCGTTCTTGTCCTCTTAACTATCACTTCTTCTGGGCTTTGTGCAGGTTGGAGATGTATCGCAAAGTGCATAACCTACGAATTCTGGCATGTGGGGGAGATGGTACGGTAAGTGGCCGCAATCCCTTGAGCACTTGATGAGTTATGAAGAAAGCCAGGGTTTATGTCATAACACCACAAGAGGACCAGGATCAGGCCAAAGGCCCATCTGGCCCAGGACTCTTCATACAGTGGCCAACCAGACGTCTCTGGGAAGCTTGCAATTAGGTCCTGAGTGCAACAGCACTATCCCTACTTTTGATTCCCAACAACTGGCATTTGGAGGTGTATCACCTTGAACAGTGCAGATAGAACATGACCACCATGGATAGCAGTCATGGATAGCCAATTAAGAGACAGTTCATTGGCTCTAAATCAAATGAGAAGAATGGGTCCACCAAGTTCTATAATCCACTCATCATCAAAACTACATTGCCCAAGATGCAGTGTGTTTCCTCTTCAACCAAGATGCTAGCTGAATTGCATGCTAGTGACAGTGGTTTTTGTGAGCAAGGCTTGCATTGGTGGTTTTGTGATTAGCGTGGCTGGTGGGTAAATCACTGCAGTGGCTGCTCAGGTACTCCTATCCTGCTGACCTTTATTCAACATGCCACTTCTCTCTAAACCATGAGCTGCTTTTGCATAACTCTTTAGTATTCACAGATAATTCTTTTTTTTTGCTTTGCTTGTGACCAGTCGGCTCCAAACCTGATTAACTGGCAATGTATGGTCTAGTAGCCACTCATGGGGTCTTCCCCCAGTTCCTAACAGCTTCTCTCTTTTTGTCATTTTTTGGAGTTTGACCTATATTGAGAAAACAGCCATGTGCCAAAACAAAAGCAAGGGAAGCTCCCAGCCGAATTTCTGCCTGAACCTTTGCCTTTCTTGGCTAAATAGGTGGGGTGGATCCTCTCCATCTTGGACCAGTTGCGCCTGAACCCTCCACCGCCTGTGGCCATTCTTCCCCTGGGGACCGGAAACGACCTGGCAAGGACGTTGAACTGGGGTGGGGTAAGACTGCCAGTTTGGTACCAATGCTAGACTTTACTGTGTTCCAGGTCAGCAGTGGGGTGTGAGATTAAATAGAATGTGCTGAGTTAGTGCTTCTTAAACCAGTATTATCTATAGTGACTGGCAGTGGCTCTCTAGGTTTCCAGGAATAAGTCTATCCCAGCCCTGCTTAATATCCTGGGGATTGGACCTTTGATACTCAGCCACAGCCCTTCCCAAAAGAAGGTCACTTAATGCTCGCTATCTTGCGTCAGTCCTTCACGGAGAGCATCTCGACCCACAGGGTTACACGGATGAGCCCTTGTCAAAGATCCTGTCGCACGTAGAAGAGGGGGAGATTGTGCAGCTGGACCGCTGGAGTCTGCAGGTGGAGCCAAATCCTGAGGCAAACGCTGAAGAGAAGGATGAGACGGCGGCAGACAAGGTGAGGCCCACAACACCATCATGCCCTTTTAGGGCCAGCTGCTACAGTCTCCCCACCAAAGATATACTTAGTATGCTTCTGTCTGGTTTCTTTCATGGTGGGTCAGGTGTGTTATGGCAACTGCAACTGCCCCTAGCTAACCTAATGGTTTTTTCCATGTATGTAAAGTAAGCAAGTAGGATAGCAATGAAGGAAGTAAGATGGGGAAAGGAGGAGGATAGCCAATTTGCCCAGTGTGAAAAGGTTAACCTCAGCATATTTCTTTTGGGGATTGTGGGATCAGAGTTACCGTATTTTTCGTCCCATAGGACGCTCCGTCCCATAGGACGCACCTACTTTTTGGGGGGGGAAATAAAGGAAAAATTTTTTTTCCTTTATTTCCCCCCCAAAACCAGGTCGGGGAACAGTGGGATGGTGGTGCTGCGCCTCCCCGCTGTCCCCCGAGCTTGTGGGGCTGGCCGATGTCTGCCCGGCGCGAGGGCGCTCTGCTTCAGGGCGCCCCATGCTCCGGGCGGCAGGCTGCCGCCCGCAAGCCTTGCGCGCCGGGGGGAGTTCTCCCCCGGTGCGCAAGGCTTGCCGACACTTGCGCGAAGCACAGGGCGTCCTCCGAAGGGCGCCCCGTGCTCCGCGCTGCAGGCTGCCGCCCGCAAGCCTTGCGTGCCGGGGGGGGGAGTTCTCCCCCGGTGCGCAAGGCTTGCCGACACTTGCGCGAAGCACAGGGCATCCTCCGAAGGGCGCCCCGTGTTCCGCGCTGCAGGCTGCCGCCCGCAAGCCTTGCGCGCCGGGGGGAGTTTTCCCCCGGTGCGCAAGGCTTGCCGACACTTGCGCGAAGCACAGGGCGTCCTCCGAAGGGCGCCCCGTGCTCCGCGCTGCAGGCTGCCGCCCGCAAGCCTTGCGCGCCGGGGGGGAGTTCTCCCCCGGTGCGCAAGGCTTGCCGACACTTGCGCGAAGCACAGGGCGTCCTCCGAAGGGCGCCCCGTGTTCCGTGCTGCAGGCTGCCGCCCGCAAGCCTTGCGCACCGGGGGGGAGTTTTCCCCCGGTGCGCAAGGCTTGCTGACACTTGCGCGAAGCACGGGGCGTCCTCCGAAGGGCGCCCCGTGCTCCGCGCTGCAGGCTGCCGCCCGCAAGCCTTGCGCGCCGGGGGGAGTTCTCCCCCGGTGCGCAAGGCTTGCCGACAGTTGCGCGAAGCATGGGGCGTCCTCCGAAGGGCGCCCCGTGCTCCGCGCTGCAGGCTGCCGTCCGCAAGCCTTGCGCGCCCAGGGGAACTCCCCCCAGGTGCACAAGGCTTGCGGATAGCTTCCTGGAGCCTGGAGAGCAAGAGGTGTCGGTGCGCACCGATGCCTCTCACTCTCCAGGCTTCCGCGAAAGCCTGCATTCGCCCCATAGGACGCACACACATTTCCCCTTCATTTTTGGAGGGGAAAAAAGTGCGTCCTATAGGGCGAAAAATACGGTACCTCAACAATATAGAAACTTATTTGTGTATGCAACTACAGCCGCTAGAATGATATTTGCCCAAATATGGAAAGAAGAAGAAGTCCGGACCAGAGAAGAATGGCTTACAGAAATTAAGGGAATATGCAGAAATGGTGAAACTTAACTGGAAGAATTAAGACATCAAGACAACAAACTTTTTATTAAGGAATGGAAATGTTTTGTTGAATATTTACAAGCAAATTGCAAACAGATTAAGGCACTAACAGGATTGTGTAAAAACTTGCAGTTTCTAAAACATATATGATAACAGATGATCAAAAGAATAAGTGGAAACAATTGGGATATGCAGGGGGGAGGAAAAAAACTTTAAAGAACTGCAGAAAGAGGAGGATAAGGGAAGTCAAGGTTAAAATGTTAGAAATACTGTTGAATGATCATTGAAAGGTGTTTTTTGGGGGAGGGGTTATAAATGAAAAATAAAACAAAAACAAAACAGACCCCACCATGGTATATTTCTAAGGATCTCCAGTCTCTACTTTTTACCTTAAAGCACTCTTTAAGGCTCCCCACTCCAGGGCTTTTCATCCCTTCTCTCTTGATGTTCATGGCACTTCTATGACAAAACACTGTTGTCCTAGCTACTGTTTCACCCCATCCATCCCCCTCATGGGTAGGAGAGCATTTTTCCATTGAATTCTGCTTTGCTTAGTCACATATGGGTATTTATAGAGTAGCTGAAAAGTCATTTCACCTTCATCAGAGCCTCAGATTTAGTGGTGTTTCCTCTCACTCTCAATTTTAGCTCCCTCTTGATGTCTTCAACAATTATTTCAGCCTTGGTTTTGACGCCCGGGTGACACTGGAATTCCACGAGTCCCGAGGTAAATAGCAACAAGTGGGATGTGACCAATGCTCTCAGCGCACCATGCTTGGAGGGATGGCCTCCTGTGGGGAAACCACACTATGATTTTGGAAGTCATGAGCTGAAAGCAGAGGGCTTAATCAGGAGGGAGAAGAAAGTGACAAGGAGTTGGCTTCAAGGTACAACAACAAATGCCTTTCCTTTCAACAAGAGGGGTAAAGGTCCATGTTATTTGTGCTAAACTAGCACTAATCCCCTAATCCTGTCATACAGTAGAGTGCTGTGTGAGCACATTGTGGCAAGAGACGGTCAACTCTGGTAGCGGATATTGGGTGGGGGGCTAGAGACTTTCTGCTGCTTTTTTCTAATGTGGGGAGATGAGCATGCAGAGAAGGTTCTTCTGTGATTTAACCAGTCATGGAGACAGAAATGTGACTTACTGGCAACAAGTAACCCATAGCAACCTTTTTTCCCCCTGCAGAGGCCAATCCAGAGAAATTTAACAGCCGATTTCGGAATAAAATGTTCTATGCTGGGGTAAGTTCACTGGGATGTCCTTTCACAGCCCAGTTAGGAATTGTTGCCTTGGTCTCAGTGTGTCCCGAAAGATTTGCACTGTAACATGTGGAGCATCTGGAGGGCAGGCCATACTGTAATGTTTTTCTTCCCAGGGAAGCCTTTAGAACAGGAGTGGGGAACTTTCGCCCTGTGGGCCAATCTTGGGGGGGGGGGTCAGTTCCCCTAATCTGCCCACCCATAAACTGACATCACTGGTGACATCATTTGATGGGGGGGGGGGGAGATGGGATTTAATCCTGACTGGGGTGCATGCCTTGTTTCCAGCAGGGAAGAGGTTAGTGGAGCCAAGGCAACATGATGAGTGGGGATCAAAGTGCGTCTCAAGAGCGCTGTTTGAAATTAGTCAGTGCCCGATCAGCCTCTGTGAACTAACTCGGTTTCTCTTCTTCTGGCAGACGGCGTTTTCCGATTTCCTCATGGGGAGCTCCAGAGACTTAGCGAAACACATCAAAGTGGTGGTGAGTGAGCTGCGGGGCCACCAGGCACTTGGAGGGCACTGGTTATTGATTGGGTTGAGAAGGTCATTCTGCTGCCGTGTTAAAGATAAACCCTGCGGAAGGCATCAAGAGGACAAATGCATCTTTGGGAAAGATCAAGGCTCTAAGAATTTTGTTCCCTCACGAAAGGGATAGAAAGAACGCCTGAGGTTCTTCGGTTGACAGCTGACTGTCGCCTTTTCCTCTTTCATTAGTGTGATGGGACAGACCTGACCCCCAAAATCCAAGATCTGAAGCCACAATGCCTCGTCTTCCTAAACATTCCAAGGTGAGTGGTAACTCTCCCTGTCGGGGAGTGTTCACCCTCCTTTGACTCCCTCCCAACACTCAGGGATCAGAGGTGTGCTATCCTCTGCCCCCAACACACTTAACCCTCCTTCCTGTCTACGTGCAGGTACTGCGCAGGCACCATGCCTTGGGGCAACCCTGGGGAGCACCATGACTTTGAACCCCAGCGCCATGATGACGGCTGCCTTGAGGTCATCGGCTTCACCATGACATCCCTGGTAAGCCAGGGCAGCTCCTGATGGCTGATCTCTGGGGTCATCAAGGACAGCAGATGCCGCTGGATTTTGGGGCAGGGGGGACTGGAACTTCTAGCCTCTATGACACTAACACTAGTGCAACCTGAACAAGTAAGCAAGACCAACTCAGCTGCCGCTAAGCCTGCCTAGTTGACAAGGACAGTGCCAGCCTCTTGATCTGTTGTTTAACTATTAGCTTGCCTGGAGGAGCTGTCTGACACAAGTATTAGACTAGATAGAGTCATAGAGCTGTTGAGTTGGAAGAGGTCTCGAGAGTCATCTGGCCCACTCCCCTGGCTCAGTGGTAGGCATACGTCATGCATGTGGTCTCAGCTCCCAAGTTCATCTGCTAGCATCTCTACTTATACCAAGAAAAAAGCACACCAAGAACTCAGGCCAATATAAGTTTAAGTAGTGGGAGTGGTCCCTACTTGCAAATCAATAATCAATAGTAACAAAAACTAATCCATTCAAAAGTATGTATTCTAACAAGGATTACAAACTCAAATAGAGATTACAAACTCAAACAGAGATTACAAACTCAAACTCATAAGGATATGTATAACACAATAATTCGCAATTTGGGTTTGTACTCCTTGTTAGAATACATACTTTTGAATCGATTAGTTTTTGTTACTATTGAGTATTGATTTGTGAGTAGGGACCACTCCCACTACTGAAACTTATATTCGCCTGAGTTCTTGGTGTGCTTTTTTCTTGGTATATGTAATAACAAGAACTCCAACTTACTTAACGTCAGCATCTCTACTTAAACATTAAAGAGTCCTCAGAAGAAGCAGGAACTGGGAAGCACCACGCTGAGAACTCTGGGCAGCCACTGCAAGTCAGAGTTGGCAATACTAGGCTGGAGAGGCTGTTGATTTGAGTCACTGCACAGCAGCCTCAGATGCTGCTAGTAATGGGAAAACATTTCTTTCCCCAGGATCAGGTCATGTGCAAGCTCCCCTGACGTTGCTCATTGGTTGGCCCTTCCTGTTCAACACTCTTCTTCCTTTTGTAGGCAGCCCTGCAGGTGGGCGGCCACGGAGAGCGGTTGCACCAGTGCCGGGAGGTGCTGTTGACCACGTCCAAGGCCATCCCCATGCAAGTGGACGGAGAGCCCTGCAAGCTGGGGGCTTCCAGCATTCGCATATCCCTGCGCAACCAGGCCAACATGGTGCAGAAGACCAAGAGGCGCAACTCCATGCCTCTGCTTAATGAGTACGTTCTACCTGACAAAGGGACCATCCCCAAGGCTTTGGGGCAGGGAGTGAAGGTGGCTTTGCCTGTTCAAAGTGTAATAAACCTTTTTGCATGGTGGCGGGCCTTAGAGCTTCCTCATCCTTTAGCAGGACTGCCTGCTGTGAGCTTAGCTGCTGAGTTGAGTGGGATTTCTATCCTACTATATCCCAGAGGTTTGGCTTAAAATGCATTGGAAACCATCCTAAAGGCAAGTTCTAATACTATGAAATGTAAGATATATAAAACCCAACAGAATTAAAGTCTCTACAGACAAATGTATTGGGTTTTCTAGCTATGCAGCACTGAGTCTTCTGAAGTCCAAAAAACACTGATATTGAGCACACACACACACCCACACACACACACCCCGCAACCATAAAAGCATAACTGCCTTTTCTCAGCTGCTTTATCAGGAAGGCTCTGCCTTGTCCTAGTCCTAAAGGCAAGCAGCTGAATGATTAATGGAGGAAGCAGGGTTATATGAGCCCACAGAGAGGGCTCTGTGGAAGCAAAGTTCCTTCTCTGCTATATTTTCTTTTGGGGGAAGGGAGTGGAGAGTTGTATCACAGATTCCTAGAAACTAATGAGTGGCACAATATCTTAGGTGCACAGCTTCCTACATTGTACTGCTTGGGAGGGGGTGGGTGGGAAGGAAAGTTTTTATTATGCTGCTTATCCCATTCAAGGCATAATGAAAGGTGGGTGAGGGGGCGATCTGTGAAAGCTTTGTGTCTTTCCTGGCATTCATACCCTTCTTGGCAAGCCTGTTTTCCTGTCCAAGGTACATCTACATGGCTGCTTGTTAGGCTTCCATTTGGCATTGTAGGGCTGAACTAGCAACATTTAACCCCCATCTTCAGCTCTGTCCCAGTGCTGAGACTGTGCTGGTCTCCTGCCTCTCTACATTGCGCATGAGGCCTTGCTGCAAGTTTCTATCATTCTTGCATAAAGAAGCACATTCCCAAAGAAGCCAGGATTTGTGCCTCCCTTCCTTCTGGCCTGCCTGCATTTGTACATGGGAGGTGGCAATTGGGGCCAGTGTTATGGAAGCAACCTGCACGGCTAGAGGCATAACGGGGGCCCAGGGGTGTCCCGCCTGCCACTTGGTTTTTTCTTCTGATTTCTCAAAGACTGGATGCCCATTTTAATGCTGAAGAGCCAATTGCAAATGCAACTGTTGTTTTGAGTTCCTGTCCACTAGTCAGATAACAAGTTTTTAAATGCTACAATGCTACTCTAATAGTTGTTGTTGTTGTTGTTGTTGTTGTTGTTGTGCATGGGGATTTTGTATCACATTCTGGGATTTCCCCCCCACCCCACCCCATATCTCCCCCTCTTTCCCTCCCTTCCCTCCCACAACAATGCTGTCTTCCTTTCCCTAAGCAGCCCCACCTTAATTAAATCAGCACTTTTCCTTCCTGCTGCGCAAACAGCCAGCAGCCCGTTCCAGAACGGCTAAGAATCCGCGTAAGCCGAATTGGCATGCACGACTACGAAGCGCTTCACTACGACAAGGAGAAGCTCAAGGAGGCCTGTGAGTAGCTGGTTCCACAGCCCAGGCTGCTGGAGCCTCTTTAGCTAAAAGGTGCCTAGAACAACTTGCAGGAACTTTCTGGAGCCATTTTATACTTGCACACCTTTGTCCATAACAATACAGCATGTGGGCAAGTCGCTGGCACCTTCTGCCTTTCTGTCAGCCTATTCAAATGTATTACTCTAGCATGGCAGCATCTTACCATATAATTAGTCTTTTTTTAAAAAGAGCCCTCACATCAAAATTCCCTGTATGCGCAAAGCTAACACAGCTGTGAGAGAAGGCTTCTAGTCTAGCATTTCTCCCTGACATATTAAAATTCCACATGCACAAAGATTTTGCCCGTTAGATACCTTCAGATAAGTAGCTTCCCGTGTGCATTGTGAGATGGTATGATGCTTGAGATGGAGGGGACCCTGAGAAACATCTAGTCCAACCCCCTTCAGTGAAGGAATATGCAGCTGTCCCATAAGGGGTTCAAACATGCAACCTTGGTCTTGCATCTATGAATTGTCCCCTAGCTTCTGCTCAGTGAATGCTTGATACGCCAGGAATGTATTTAGCAGGTTCAGTAGTATTTGTTGATTTTTACTTTCCAGCTGTGCCTTTGGGAATTATTGTTGTGCCAGGAGACAGTGACTTGGAGATATGCCGGACCCACATTGAGAGGCTTCAGGAGGTGAGATGCAAGCAAAACACTTGGAGAAGGGGAGAGTGTAACCTTGCTATAATTCTACTACTGTTCAAGTGACATACCACTGGGATATCCCTGCTGCCATAGTACCTGTGCTTCTCCAGTTGTAATTAACTGCCCCTCCAATGAAATTTAACAGTTGACTGAGCAGCAGGAGTTGCCTCTGCTTACGATTCATAACATACAGAGCATACAGGAAGTAGTTTAGTTATGCCTCTGCATACAGAGCAACAGGAAGTAGTTTAGTTATGCCCCTGCATAACTGCCTAAATGTCCCCACTGCCACCTGCCCCATACAATTAAAGAAATGTGGGGGAAAGCTGTTAACCTACATGAACAAAACCAGAAGTAACAAAGCTGGGCTTTGTATGCAGTGTAGTTTGGGTAAAAGGAAAGAATTCAGTGTAAGATGCCCTGGGAATTTCAATGAAAGCAAGTAAATATGCCTACAATAAATAAATAAAAAAAGTCCTCGGTTCTGATGTAACCCAAGGAGGTAACTCCTACTTGGGAGGCGGTCAGGGGTCAAGGTAAGTGCAGGCTCATTCCCACGTTGCTTTATATGCCGGAGGAAATATTCCAGGGTTGTATCCAACTTAACTGATACTCGGAATAGACCCCCTGAAATAAATGAAATGAGTTGTGTCCATTGATTTTAATGAGTCTACTCTGTGACTTACGTTGGATGCATTCTACTTTGTAACAAGTGTTTTGCAAATATAATAACAGCTTCATGCCTCGAACCTGGATAGAATTTCAGTTATCTTGCCTAGTGTTTTAGTTACATGGATTTTGTTCCTCTTTTGTCCAAAGCCTCATCACTGTGATGCCTCCAGTTCTAAGTGAAGCTTGCACCTTACCTGGCAGCTTTTATGAATGACACACCAATATTTTTGTTTAGCTGGGAAATGCCATTGACTTCCTGCTTTGGCTCAAGCCAATAAATGCATGGGGAAATCCGTTCCCTGGAGCTTGGTTACAAAGGAAATGAGATGGATGGGCAATCTTCCGTAAACTGCTTTCTCTCTCTCCCTCCCTTTACCTGCCTTTACAGATTTGCCCTTTGTCCAGCCCTTAGGTGTCAGGCAGGTAATAAAACACACTGCACCGGATGTGGATATAGTGGCCAGTGCAAAAGAACTTTGAACCTCTCAAGCTTGATTTTGGTCATAACAATGATTATGAGAAGCAGCTGTGATCAAATTGTCCAGCTGGGAAGGCCAACGTAGCCTGGAGCTCATTGTGAAACTAGGGCACTTGGACTGCCATAGCACATGGCTTCGCTGTCTTTTCCTCCTCGTCCTCCTCCTAAATTTCTTTCCCACACTTGAGACCATTTTCCTGGCGGGTGCTGGTGCAATCTTGCTTTTGGATTACACTGGCCAATATGGAGGCTGGCTGCTCCAGAAGGTGTGAGGAGCACCCTGCAGGTTCCTACAGCTATGGGGATGCAAACATATCCTAATGGTAGTGGTAACCCAGCTCCTTCCCTTTCCGCAGGATTTTCCTCCAGGCCCTTCCACTATTCAGAGCCTGTTTCCAGAGGTGTGTACCTTTTCTGTCTCCACCTCCCCTTTGTTGAAAGACTCTTCTCCCCCCACCCCTTCTGCCTTTTTTGTGCATGATGAACTTGCATCAGTATCTACTCCAGTGCATCTGTCTTGAGCTGCGTCCATGTGCTCTGTGCCTTCCAATTTGTGTCAAAGCATGTGCCTTGAGTCCACCTGAGGCATCTGTGCTGGAACAAGCCAGAAGAGGCTTTGAAAAGAGGGTAGGAAAGGAGACCTGATTCTTTTTTGCTTGCTTTGATGCAGGAAGGGGATGGAGCCAAACCAAAGACATTGTCATGCCAGAAACTGTCCCCCAAGTGGTGCTTCCTGGACTGTGAGTACATACGTATATGTGTGTGTGTGGAGCGGATATGTAAATATATACTAACTCTGTAGTCAGTAGGTGGGGGCTCAGTGCATCAAAGGTTCCATGACTAATGCTACGGAAATTTGTTGCCAGAGCCATAGATGCTGTAATGGAATAGATTTCTATAATTATAATTTTGTTTTATGTAGAGCTCAAATAGTGCTGGTCAGTACCGTTGGAAACGTCACTTGTTCCATGTTGCCTTTTGAATTATTTCCTTTGCTTCTCCTGAGTACAAAGGAGCACAAGACATTGCCTCAATCGGTCCATTGATCTATCTAGCTCTCTCTTATCTATACAGACCAGCTGTGGCTCTCCAGAGGGTCAGACCAGGAGACTTTCCGAACACTACCTGGAGTTGTCAGGGATTGAACTTGCGGCATTTTGTGTGTTAAACACTCTGCTGCTGGGAGAATGCTTGGGCTGGGGAGTCCCGAGGGCCAAATAGAGAGGCCTGAGAGGGACCTCCTTTGACCACAGGCCCGGGGTTTCCCATTCCTGCTGCAGGTAGTTTGGGCTTGCTGCTTTAGGACTTGTTATAGGGGCTAGATTGTAATAAATCCACCTAAAAGGTCCTCATTTATTTGTTTCTATGGTCTTTTATATGGTAAATACCGTAGCTCAGTGATCGAACCCATTCTTTGCATGCGGAAGGACTCAGATTCAATCCCTGATATCTGCAGGTAGCACTTTTGCCTGGTGGGCCTTACGAAAAGTGACCAGCCAACCCTCATCAGGCCACATTGGATAGGTGGCTGAGTCTGCATACCTGTCAGTCACCTGGCATCATATGACATCAGGTGGATCTAATCCCACTGCAGAGCAGCAGAACTTACATTCAGTGCTTAATTTAAACAGCTCCAAAGACAAGCCATGTTGAGAGCATGCTCTTCAGTTCCTGGTTGTTCCTCAGCAGCTGTGGCTTTTCCTATCTCACACCTGACATCAGGTGAGCTGCAGCTGGGTATGGCTGGCAAAAACAGCCACAAACTCACACCAAATTGGGTGATTTGGCAGACTTTAATTTGGCACATGAGCATGACGTTTGTCAACCCCGGTGAAGACAATAGTCAGCTAAACTAAGGCAACTTTCTGTGGTCCAGCAGAGCAGAATCGAGGCCTCAGTGAGAGAGTGCTGATTATTCCCTTGGCAGGAGGTACTGCTGGCTCCCACCAGAGCACTGTAGTAGCAGGGAGTGAAGTTTTCATCTCTTGTCATTTTTTTCACATTGGGCCGTCTTCTTTCAGCTACATTAGTCTTGCTGTTCTCCACCAGATGGCTCTGTAGGAAAAGGCATGAGGGAGACGTGGCAGTTTCGCCCAGCCGCCTTCAGCAGTAGTTTTTTGGGACCAGTGAATATGCTGCATTCAGAGTTTCCTTTTGTACATCAAATTCAATTACAGCTTTTGCATTGGGGGAGTAATGAGAGGGAGAGAAGGAAGACTGGCTGGTTTTGTTTTGTTTTGTTCCTTTGCTGGGCCTGTGACCCAACCGGCTGTGTTTTTGCATGAACCCCCAAGAGCTCTGCAGGGCAGCAGAGTCTTGTTTACAAACACAGCTTTGTTCCAGCTCCTCTCTCAGCCCCTACTCTCTCTCCTCCTCCTCCTCCTCCCCACCACCACCACCTGAAGGGTTGATTCTGTGTTCCTATAGCCTTCCAGACTGCACATTTCACTTTTAACTAGCACATTTTATTTATTTCTGCCGTTTCTCAGTTTTGGTTTGAGCAACAGTGTGAGACTCTCCCACAGGCTGGGACAATAGCGGCTTTTGTGCCCCTGTAAGCAATGTTGGAATGAGTTCCCAAAGACACGGGGAGCAACTTGCATGGCCCGTTGAGCTTCTTTGCAGCCCTGTACCTCAAAGCCATGAGGCCTCCCTCCACCAAGATTATAGCAGGCAGCAACAAGAAGTGTCTGGGGGGCCCAAAGGGATGGGAGAAGCACCTGGTTCAGTGGGATTTGGTACTGACCCAGAGAGATCCCTGGAGAAAGCAAGAGACTAACGTGGGTGGCTTGGAATGATGCCAAGCTATCACGTAGCGCTTAGTTAAACTCTGGAACTCACCCCGCAGGAAGTAATGACAGCCCCCAACTTCGATGGCTTTCAAAGAGAATCAGGCAAATTCGTGGGAGATGAGGCTGTGAATGGCTACTAGCCATGAAGGCTGGACTCTGCCTCCATTGACGGAGGCAATATGCCTCTGAATGCCTGTTGCTGGAAATCACAAGTAGGGGTGAGGGCCCAGGCATCTGGTTGGCCAATCTACAAACAGGGTGCAGAACTAGATGGCTCCCTGATCCAGGGAGGCTCTTCTTAAATTCTTACCTCTTGACATGGTAGGGAATGATTTGACCTCAAGAGCCTTTTGTGTTTACAGCCTGAAGGACAAATCCTCCCTTCAAACTACTTTCCTCCTCGTCCCATTTTGCCTTTTCCCAGTCTCCCCCTCCCAATTGTCTGATGTTATTTATTTTTATTTTTTAGATCCCTTCCAGTCACTCCCCAGTGCAGATCTCAAGGAATAGTATAGTGCTGACCTTTGAATCCGAGTCAGCTGCAAAACTGTTAGCTTCCCTCTCACCCTGTCCCAGCCCCTTGCTCTCTCCAGAATAAGAGGAAATCGCTCTTCCAAATCACATCATTACGTAGCCTCTGATCCAGAGGGAAAGGGATAAGATTGCCAGCATTGCTGTTGTGTGTATGATTATGGGGTCCCACTGGGGGGGGGGGGGAGTCTCTTGCGTGCACCACATATCACGAGGAGGAGCCCATTCTCAGATATGGTTGCTGCAGATTATTTTCTTCTTTTCTGCCAGTTTCCCAGCAGCATGTTCCAAACTGAGGAAAATGCGTTGGAAGAAAAAAGGTTGGAGTGGCATTCAAGGGCAATGCAGGCTCATTAAAATGGTTGAATTACTGGCCTTCATCAACAGTTCTGTGGCTGTAAATCTCTCCCCAGGACAGGATAAACGAGGCTCTTTCACTCCTCTAATCTGCTCTGGCTTGTGTCATGGACACCCCTCCCTCCCCTCACGATTTCTGCTCTATTCCCAAGGAGAATTCCCCGGTCTTTGTAGTGCCCAGCCATAGCAACCTCAGTCTGACCACTTACCTCCTCAGCCTTATGGAGAACTCCCATAATGCAACAGGGTCAACTTACCTGGGCTGTAGTCCTTTGTCTGTAGTCCCCACCCCAGCTTAACCTCGGATCACAGCCCCCAGGAGCCCTCAGATTATAGTTATACAGTGAACAAAATGAGAGTATTTGGGGGCCTGTTCCAATGGATGTATATTTTTTTATATTTTTTTAATAATATTTTTATTAAGGTTTTTACATTAAAAAACAAAAAATAACAAAAAATACAAAAATACAAAACGACAAAAACAACAACACAACAGAAAAAAGAAGGAAAAAGACAAATAAAAACAATTCCATCTTCATAATATTCCTTGCATTTACTTATTTCCCAGACTTCCCCACACCTCCCCTCGCTGTATTCCAGTTCATATATTTGATCAGCAAATCCCTTCCCTCTGTCTTAACTGATCTTTGTCTTTATTTTGATATCTTAATCTATCTTGGTCTCCTTAGTATCTTGAAATATTAAGTCTTTTAATTTTACACCTTTTTACTAATAACCTTTTACTTTCAATCTGATGTCGCTCTAACATTCATTAATCTTATAATATTTTTGTAAATAATCTTTGAATTTCTTCCAATCTTCTTCCACCGTCTCTTCTCCCTGGTCTCTGATTCTGCCCGTCATTTCTGCCAATTCCATATAGTCCATTACTTTCATCTGCCATTCTTCCAGAGTGGGTAGTTCTTGTGTCTTCCAGATGTATATTTGTTTTATTTGGCCCCGCTCCCATAATCATACAGCTGTGTACCTCAAAATCTTCTGCATATTTTACCTATGCCTTTTGTGTAATAATAATTATTTATATGCTGCTCATCTGACTGGGTTGCCCCCAACAAAATATTAAAACCTCAACGTTTAAAAACCTCCCTGCCTTCAGATGTCTTCTAAAAATCAGATAGATGTTTATTTCCTTGGCATCTGATGAGAGGGCAGATGCAACTACCAACAAGACCCTCTGCCTGGTTCCCTGTAACTTCACTTCTTGCAGTGAGGAGAAGGCAGGAGAATTTAATCCGCCACTGGCAAAAGGAGAAAGAAAGGAACAGGTGCTTAGGGGGCAATCCAAACCCCAATCTTCTGCAAAGTGGGTTGAGTGGAGCAGAGGTGCCAGCCCAGAACAACTTCTGGCCTCTGCCAGCACCTGCTCCCCATTCCACCTGCTGAAAGAGAGGGAGGTTGGAAAAGACCACTGGTGGTTTCTTGCTGGTGGCAACCCACGCACAGCTCCAAAGTGGGCAATTCAGGGGCAGAGAGGAGCTGGGCTGGCCCTGGATCCTAGGCCAGCCCCACTGCTACCATTTGATGGCATCACACTCAATCTAGGCCTGATCGTTACAGCAGGACTAGGCTGGTGTAAACTCAAGCTTTTGCCTCTCCACCTGCCTGCCTTCCGCCTGTCTGTTGGGAGCAATGGAGCTGTACATTCAGCCACTCCCTGCTCTTTGTCCAGCCACAATTTGGATTGCTCTGCCAATGTGTTTTTTTTTAAAGCATCTGACAGGTGCCCTGTGACGAGAAGGATTGGCAATACCGTGGTTAGGATAATGCTATCTACTTGCTCCATCTGTCTATTGATCCAACCAGAGTGCATGAGAAAAGAAGTAGTTAAGCTACCCAAACAGAGATAGATCTATATATTGACTAGGAAATCAATTTTGCCAGTACCAAGTTCAGAACTTTAGAAGCTACCCTGTTGACTCGGTGTGTACCATTTATATAAATGTATTGTGTATCCTCACAATATGGAAGATACGCAAACTCCCATGGCGACTTCTTAAATGTGGATCATTGTGTTGCAAAGGGCAAGAGTTCCCACACCTGCAAGGAGATCATCCAAATGCACAGGGAAGTCCCACAGCAGCTGCAAAGCAGATTTGGGAAGCTTCCCTCTGCTGCTCAGCACACAAAAAAGTACTCTTCTGGTGGCACAAAAAATGTTTTGGGGGGACCCCCTTTAATTGCCTTTCTATCTGTTGTTCGTGGTAACATCCTGTCTGCATATATTTTGTTTAGCTGGTCCTTTGATGCTCAAGGCCACTGCTGCTCAAATGGGAGGCCCTTGCCAAATGATCTGATTATAGCAAAGTAAATGCAAGGTTGTTGCTCATTTGCTCGTGTTCCCTCGAGGTAGTATTTCTGTGATGAAGATTCAGCAGCTGCATTTTGGAAAGTTGTCTTCTGTTGTTGTTGGTACTATGTGAAATGCAGCTGTTCCATTCTTACAAGTGTCTCTTGGATCGCTGCCTGCCAGCTTGCAGCATAGTCACCACAAATGGTCCTGGTAACAACAAGCGTTCATGGCCCTCCTTGATAAGATCTGGAGGGCTTACAGCAGGGGTGAGGAACTTGCAAGCCCAGTGCCTAAACAACTTATTGGTTGCGACTGCAAAGCTTCTTTCGAAGGACTGAGCAAAATAGCACTTGGAAGGTTGTTGTTGTTTGTAAGATCTGACAATCAGCTGATTACCTGATCGTCAGAAACCCCTTTCAAAGTTGTGGGGAAGATAACAATTTACTGCTCAAGGCCATTGCCCCCCACAATTCAGTACATATGGAAATACATGAAGAGATGCAAATCGTTTGGGCATATTTCATCAAACAACAGTCATATAAAAAGAAACAAAAAATTAAAATAATCCTGGATTCCCACTAGGTATTTTTGAGTTTGAATGTTGCTAAACCTGCCATCCTAAAGGGCAGTGGGCATTCACTGAAGCCATGAATTGTTTTCTCAAAAGGAGCCACAGTAAGGATTGTAAAGCATTGCTCTGGGCAAGATAGTTCTTTGCGGGGTGGAGACTGAAGACCCCCACATGCAGAAACAAAAGGTCTCAGCTGATTGATAGGTATGCCCACCTGTCTCCTCCACCTGGCCCACAAGGGGTGGGAGAGACAACTGTCTGGCAAGCTGAACAAAGTACAATAGCACTCTGCCACTTTGGAATATTTTGCTGTTGTGTCATATATACCGTATTTTTTGCTCTATAAGACTCACTTTTTCCCTCCTAAAAAGTAAGGGGAAATCTGTGTGCGTCTTATGGAGCGAATGCATGCTGCGCAGCTATCCCAGAAGCCAGAACAGCAAGAGGGATCGCTGCTTTCGCTGCAAAGTGATCCCTTTTGCTGTTCTGGCTTTTGGGAATCAGAATTTTTTTTTCTTGTTTGGCTCCTCCAAAAACTAGGTGCGTCTTATGGTCTGGTGCGTCTTACAGAGCGAAAAATACGGTACCTCCCTTTTACAGCTGACATGCTTGATATGCATCAAGTATAATTCATGAACTAGTCCTGCTTTTCCTCACCTCTGTCTAGTTAGTTCCACTAACCCAAATTTGAGAGTGACTAAGGTTGCAGTTCTATACTAACTTACCCGGTAGTAAGCCCTTTTGAAACTGTCTTCTGAGTAGACATATATAGGATTGTAATGTAAGAGACTGAGCTATAAATCAGGGATTGTCTCTGGTTCAAATCTCGCCTCAGGTGAGAACTCACTAGGTGTCCTTAAGCATGCTATTAATCTCTGATTTATAACCATCCTCTGCTTTATCACGCTCATAGTCCAGGCACAGAGCTAATATTGGATCTATATCACACAGTTATTGTAAGGGTTGCTAAGATGTTACGTGAATTTCTTTGAATACACTGGGGCTATATATAGACGCTAAACACTCCGTGTCCTTCTCTTCCTCTCTTGCAGCAACTACAGCCGATCGGTTTTACAGAATAGACCGTGCCCAGGTGAGTTCCAGTTTGTTCTCAAGAGACTGTGGAATCTGAGACTGTCCGCCTGCATGCTGCCCGTGGAATACATTGCTGTTTGCAACTTGGTTTTCATTTCCTTCAGAATATCACAGGCCCCTGCCATTATATTTATTTAATAAAGGGATTCAGTCTTGAGGTCAGATATTTTCATTTTCTGTGCATCCAAAAATAAACATTTAGGGTGGCGTGTCACTAGAGAATAATGCCCAGGAAACCAGGGAGGTTTGGAAAGGCTAGTACATACATTAGACCTGAAATAAAAGTGATTATTTATTTGTCCCCAGTGACATTATATAGTTTCCCTGTAGTGCTAGTGTATTACATCTGTAAACCATATAATGCATGATTCACAGTTGTGGCCACGAGATCTGGAGCTTTGTTATGTTTAAAATTCTGAAACAAAAGAGCTAAAATTCTTCAATAGAAATAAATTGGTGCACAAATTTCCAATTTTCAGTATACTTTTCATTGTAGAATTTGTAACTATCGCTTTGTGTGGGTTTTTCTCTTTTTTTCTGGGGACTAGGAAAATAGAACTGAATCTGTTGGATAAGCAGAGAGCAGAGTTGGAGAGAATATATATTATATAAACAGATTGCCAAAATTCCACTTTGGATTCTGTATCCTTTATGTTTTTTCTAAAATTATGGAGGCAAATTTTCTTATATCTCCAGTCCTGTTCCCACGACCAACAAAATTGAAATCTTGCTTTCTTTTAAGGAAAAAAACAAATTTCCCAGGATTTTGTTCAAATCGCTGAACTCCCATCTTGAAAATCCACATTGCATATTATCTTAAAATACACACAGAGACCCCTTCTTTAATAACTGTTTACCATGAAGAAATCCTATCCATAAAATGATTGACTTGTACTTTCTCAGGAACATCTCAACTATGTGACGGAGATCTCTCAGGATGAGCTTTTTGTGTTGGACCCAGAACTGGTGCGCACCCAGACAGTGGGCACATCTCCTGCCATGCCTGACCTTGTTGATGTGCCCTCAACACCGATAAGGCAAAACGTTGCTCTCCCAGGTTCACCAACATCCACACCAGTCTCCAGGTGAGGCTGTCTGCTTAGTGCCTGGAGGTAAGAAAGACCAGGCGAGGTTGAGGGAAGGACCCCAAGGAAGAATAGCTTAAGGATGGGTGCAGGTCGGAGGATGAGAGTTCAGCCTTCAGGCAGTCATTATTCCTCTTCTGTTTGCTTTCTGTTTCAATGTGAAGGTGGGGAGAATGCTTTGGCATAGGGAGTCTTACACCGTTGGCATTGATGTGCCAGGATGAGCTGTCGATTAGTTCATCTGTTTTAACCTTCGTAGGATGGAAGTTGACTCAGGATCATGTGGCCGATAGATCTTATGGCATACGAAGCCAGGGTTGCAGCGTGACTGCTATGCTGATACTGGAAAGGGAGGCAGATGTAAACAAAGCTGGTACAAAAAGAGGAACAGGACTAAGATAGCTAGGATGTGAATTCCCTGCTATATATCTCAGTTCTGCGCTTCCCTCATCTGGATCTATCATACGGAGCAAAGCAGAATAGAAATCTGAATCCCTGATATAGCACAGCTAATTCTATTATTGGCCCTTTCAAATTAGACAGGTAGAAAGTTCTTGGTGAGCTGAGCAGGTGGAGAGAGCTGCTTTAGGAAGGACCTAGTCTCTTAGCTTTGATTTTCTCTTTTTTTTTTTCCCCAGCTCAGAAATGGGGAGCTGCAATTCCCTCAAAGGTGAGACTGTTTTACTCTTAGTGTTCTCCTTCAGCATATCTCCTTCTTATCTCAATTATTGAATGCTAACCTGTAATTTTGTGTGCTCCATTTTCATGCTTCCCCGTCCCCCACCCCCTGGTCTAACGTTACATTTAACTTCTGTAAAACACAGCATCACTTTCAGTGAAATGCTGCAGATGGTTTTCCATGTAGCATTTTAATATGCCCTTCTAGATTTTACTCACACAGACTGTTCTCCACATTAGTCCAGAATGTTCACACAACGTTGTGCCATGCCATGGCTTCTCTGCTATTGGGAAGGGTGGGAGCCGGTCCTCCAGGACAAATTGAGTTCTGGTGGTTAGAGGAGCTTTTTTGGAACATGGTAGCTGCTTTGGTAGCCATTCCTAGTCAAAATACACTTTTTTTCAGCTCAGGGTATATGGGGCTACTATCCAGTGATTGAGGGAGTTGATGTTGGAACTTGATGACCTAATCCTGGGAAGCATCAGTTCAATGTGCATATCTAAATATGCATATTGATGGAGGGTGTGTGTGTGTGTGTCGCAATTGTGCTTGCACAGAAAGGTGAGGCCTCAAAAGGTTAGGATGGAATGGAAGATTTTTTTCAGTACAGCTTGGGACGGATTTGTGTAGTACCTTCATCCCTGCTGCAGTATGGATTGAGTGCTGCAGAGAGGCCCCGACCAGGGAATTCCTTCCGGGGAGCAGCTGCAGGAATGACTAGCTGGGCGAGACCTGACACAAGTTGACTTAACAAGCCACCTTCCTTCTTCACCTCATTTGTAAAATCTGTCAGGAAATAACATTGTGGTGCAGAGTTAATCTCCCACCTGTAGAGATTTGGGATTCATGGCTGGGGAGCAGGGTTAGTCTCTGCCAGGCACCAGTGAGGGTTCCAGGATGTGCGAGCAAAGTTCAGGGGCCTCTCTCGGTTGAGCAAATGGAAAATGTTTTCCTGGAGCTTGAATAGAGCTTAATGCCTGGAAGTGTGAGTGAGTCACTGATGGAGAGGCATCCCCAAACGCTTTCTCCTCGGGGACACCTGCTTTCCCCCTCCTCCACTCACCCTTTCTGCTTCACCTCTTTGTGCTCGCTGTTCACTGGCCTGCGGGTTTCAAGTTATCTTTGACAAATTGTCCTCCCCTCTGCTGGAATGTTTCTTTCCTTCCATACATCACTGCGTTGCCTTGCCTCTCCCACTCCCCACCCCACCCCACTACCTCTCTGACTTCCCTTCCTTATTTGTTCCTTCTATTCATCAGTGGGTTTTATACAGCTGTGAGTCCTCCTTGGTGCATGCCTGGGCCCTCATGGCAACTTTTGGTGCCTTCCAAACTCCCGAGATCTCTCTCATTCTCTCGGCTGCTCAGTACCTTCATGGCACTCTGTGGCAGATCAAATTCAGTGATGGTCCACAAGATATGCACATGTCATCTCTCCCTCTCAGATGCAAATACACTGTCGTGTGTTTGTGCACATGCATTCACAAGCACAAACACTCTTTGTAAATAAGAGAAGAGCAGCAGTAGGGGAAAAGCTAAACAGTAAAATGAGATAATACATACTCAACAAATGCTGAATTAACATAAATCGTTCTGTGTTTATGCTAAGTATCACCACGCTGGGTTGTGGTCTCTCTGTTCCACCCTTGTCCTTCCGTCTCCCAAACTCCAGACAGCTCCAACTGGAGGTCAGAAAAGTCTAGACGTGTAGAGGATGTTTGGCACCGGTACACCACTGCCTTTTACTGTCCAGACATCTTAGTGGGCAGATAAAAGTCACAGGCAATCTCCCTTGAGGTCCCTGGGTAATGAGCATGGCCTTTTCTTCATTAGCTCACATGGTGGGAGTGCTTCCAGTTGCTGTCTCTTTGGCCAGTCTGCCCACTCTGACCCTCCCTCTACCTTCTCCCTGCTCTCCTGCTTGGTTTTGTAACCCTGAACCTGTGTCTCCTTCTTGCAGATGATGCTTTGATAGATGCTGCCAAGAATAACGATTTCCACAAGGTAACAGCTACCATGTGCTAAAAACTAAGCTGCAGAGCTAGGGAGGGTCTGGTAACCTTTGCCATGGCATTGTCTCCCTATCTCTGACTAAGGTCAGATACAATGATGATGCTATTACTGCAACCTCCTGGTAGCACCATCTAGCTTTTTGATAAAGACCTGCTTGTTAGCCATCACCAATGGATAACTTCCGGCAATGAAGGCTTGCTTTTAAGGATTCTTTTCCTGTGCCCAGTGAACATCCTACTGAGGGAACCTTCTATGGCTGTCAGGATACCACAAGCACACCTTGGTGGCTTAAAAACACTGGTGCTTAGTTATCTGATCAGACTGCCTAGATGGTGTGCACATGAAGATCAGTACCATTTTGAATGTTCCTTATAGGATCCTCACTGCATCCCACACCCATCCCTACTACAGTCAGCAGTGAGATTGACATAGGGTTACTTCTGTGTAGAGACAACTTGCTTCTCCTTTTGAAGTCAGGAGCATGGCAGTCCCACAACGTAGACACATACCCATAGTGACCCCTGCTAGGAAACATATGTCAAATTGTACTCCTGGTACCTATTCTGATAGAATTCTGGATTATTTAACACCATTGCCTAGTTTGCACATAACACTAAACCATGGTTTGCTTGTTTTTTTCAATCTGTTTTCAATTTGTATTTTGTATATGCTCCTGCCAACCTAGCAGTTCGAAAACACATCAAAGTGCAAGTAGATAAATAGGTACCGCTCCGGTGGGAAGGTAAACAGTGTTTCCGTGCGCTGCTCTGGTTCACCAAAAGCGGCTTAGTCATGCTGGCCACATGACCCGGAAGCTGTACGCCGGCTCCCTCAGCCAGTAAAGGGAGATGAGCGCCACAACCCCAGAGTCGGCCACGACTGGACCTAATGGTCAGGGGTCCCTTTACCTTTACCTTTAATCTTTTATGAGACGTCGTGAGGGGGAGTGGGCAATAAAGGTAATAAATAAGAAGCCATACTTACAGCTGGGGCTTCCGGCAGACTTATCACTTGAACCTTGGTTTATTTCATCACAGAATAGTTAACAGCAGGAATAAGAGAAGTGGAGCCTTGAGAGCTGCTTGAATTCTTTGCTGCCCTTCACTCATGGCTCTAACTTTGCCACAGTGATGGCTCCTCAACTATAGTGAAGGAGGAGGTCCGGGTTCACAATAATATGAAGCTCTAGTTAATGTTAACAAAGATTTATAAACCAACTACAAACCATGGTTAATGAGCGACCTTTAACCATAACAAACAAACCACAGTTAGTGGGATAAGCCATGGTCTAATAAACCACCGTTTGGCATTATGTGCAAACCAGGACAATGTTTTGCATAGAGAGAAATTTCACTCTGAAGTGTGATGCTCTGCAGTGCTTCTCGCTACCACAAGATGTGGTGATGACCACCAACATGGATGGCTGAAAGTGAATTAGACAGATTAATGGGGAATAAAGCTATCAGTGTCTTCTAGGCATGACTGCTGCATACTATCTCCAGAATCAGATGCAGTGTGCTGGTTGCTGGGGAAGAACAGCAGGAGAAGGCAATTGCACTTCTGTCCTGCATGTAAGCTTCAGGTTGGCCAATGGGAACAGGATGCTAGGCGAGACAGCCTTTTTGGTTTCATCCAGTAGGGCTCTTGCTGTGTTCTGTTTCATTCACGTCAGATTCAGAGTTTGGAAGTATTATTTTTTTAATTCAATGGCCTTGAAAGTGACTCTGGCAATAGACAGAGTCAACCATGGGATTCCTTTATTAGTGCCTTTACAATGATGATGTGTCTGTTTTAACCCTATAAGGTACATTTTATAGGAGCAAGTAACAAAGGAAGAGTGAGTGATTTCTCACCATGTGCTGGTTTTTTAAAAATAAAAATTCTCTTCCTTCTAAATTTACTACTGTGCATAATTATGCACCCATGTGAGTCTGTGTTTACCTTGTTTTACAAGATCCTTTTAATAGAATCACAGAACTGTAGAGTTGGAAGGGACCAAAAAGGGTAATCTACTCCGACGCCCTGCAATGCAGGCCAGGAATCTGTAACCCAATGTGGGGCTTGAACCCTCGACCCTGAGATTAAGAGTCTCATGTTCTACCAACTGAGCTATCCCAACTTTCTCCATATGCCCATAGTATGAGAAGGTTTTACATTGGTGACAAGGGTAGGCCATTTAATGCTTCTGCCTGACACAACATCTTTTCTGAGTGGTCTTCAGCTGTTAACCTTTTTTTTTTTTTTTTAATGAATTGCTCTTGATCTTTGCTGGGTTGTTTTTAACCTTTTGTGAAAGCCACTTCGATTTAAAACCTGCCTCACAAGAGTCTAGCTCATCTCAAGTTGTTCTTTCTTTCCGCAGTTCAAAGAACTGCACAAGGCTGGCAAAGATTTGATGATGCGCGATCAGACAGGCCAAACTGTTCTACATCATGCCGTCAAATCAGGGAGCAAGGAGATTGTCAAATACATAATTGAAAATGGTAAGCCAGACCAGAAAAGGCGCTGGGTTGTTTTGTTGTCGTGTTAGTTTCATAGGATGGCTGTGAGTGTTAGAATCAAATATCGGTGCAGTCCAGGAAGTAAAGGTTGTGAATTTTCACATAGGTTCTCATCTTTAATGCTGAGTGTACTGTATGACCTTGAGCAAAGTCCCTATTACTTCAGCCTCAGCTTTCCATCTGTAAAATGGGATCAACAATGCTCTCCTTGTCACTATAGTAAGTGGTACACTGGGTTGTACCAAGAATGTTGTTCTACAATTTTGACCCCACCAAGGAATTGAGAGTAGCTGTGTGCAAAAATGGGGGGGGGAGGTTTTGAAAATAGGGAGGTATTTTCTTCCAAAATGGGTTTGCACTTAGAAGAACCTCAGTAGCCATTCATTAGAAAGGAAGGAGTCCTTCCATTGGGATGAAAAATACTGCATCTGCATACACACGCATGTCTCTGATTCACATCTGGCCTGCTTACCTGCCTGGTTTTCACTCTAGCTATCATCACCACCAGCAGCAGCAGCAGTCCCTCTCATATGTCATAGGTAGCCTGGGATCCTACCCCAGGTCACCTTGCTGGCTTCCCTCTTCCCCTACCCCCAAATCTTCCAAAATCCAGATTTAAAAGCCCTCTCTCACATTTAGACCGCAAATAATGGCATCTTTTAAGGGCTGTGGTGGAGTGAATGCAAAAACGTTCTGTAAACACTGCTCATTCGGAGTGCTATATAATTTATGGCTGAAGGAGATTAAAATGTTTGTTCACATAGGAAAACAGCTGTGGGGTTGATTTTCACAAAGGCTTTTGATCTCCATGAAAAAAATGTGCAGCCCCAACTCCTACATAGGGGCTCTGCCAGGCCGTAGTGGGAGAGTCTGCTCTGCTCTCCCATCTGCAGCGGAATGCATAAGGAGTGGCGTGGCTCATGTCAGGCAGGCTGGCTTCATTGCTTCGCTTTTGTCTCTTCCTCCCCAGCTCCTGTAGAGATCCTGGATGTTGCAGAAGAAGAAAAGTAAGCTCTGTTTTGGTTTTTAGTGTTCTGTTACTAGCAATAAGTGTCTGCCGCTGGAGGAGGCAGAAGGCCGGCTCTTTTTTCTTTTTTCTCCTGACCCACCCACCCCGTTTTATAGTCTTGCTCCCCCTGCAGCCATCTTGGTGGAACAACTATTCCACTAAGGGGTGGGGATAGAGGAGGTCTCTTGCTCATAAACAGATCTGCTTAGCAGAAAAGGTGGATACAGTGGTACCACTGGTTACATACGCTTCAGGTTACATACGCTTCAGGTTACAGATGCTTCAGGTTACAGACTCCGCCAACCCAGAAATAGTACCTCGGGTTAAGAACTTTGCTTCAGGATGAGAACAGAAATTGTGCTCCAGCGGTGCGGCAGCACCAGGAGGCCCCATTAGCTAAAGTAGTGCTTCAGGTTAAGAACAGTTTCAGGTTAAGAACGGACCTCCAGAACGAATTAAGTTCTTAACCCGAGGTACCACTGTATCCTGTTTTTCCTGCCAGCAGTTTCTCACACTCACAAGTAAGGTAGACATCCTGCAGCTCACCACTTAGTTCTTGTATACCTGTGAGAAGGGAATAACAGAGGTACTGCAAGTAAAGGAAAAAACCCTGGTGCCCAGGGTCCATCTCCCTCGCCACACACACACACACACACCACCCATCTGGCTGGGTTTCCCCAGACACTCTGGCCAGCTCCCATCATCATCATCATAGCAATAAAATATCAAACATTAAAAACTTCCCTAAACAGGGCTGCCTTCAAATGTCTTCTAAAAGTCAGACAATTGTTTATTTCCTTGACATCTGGTGGGAGGGCATTCCACAGGGCGGGCGCCACTACCGAGAAGGCCCTCTGCCTGGTTCCCTGTAACTTCACTTCTCGCAGGGAGGGAGCCGCCAGAAGGCCCTCAGAGATATACCTCAGTGTCCGGGCTGAATGATTGCTGACATCAAGATGGGCGAAAGGCTGAGGGGTGGCCAGGATGTCTCTCCCTGACATCCCAGCCCTCAGGGAGAAAATGGCTGGGCCTGGGATATCAGGGAGAGGTGAAGCCAACATGCCCACCTCCTTGCATGGCACTCTGCCCACCTCTTGGTTTCACTAAGCTCAGGCAGAGATTTAATGCAATGAACTGGCTCCATCCAGGCCCTCTGCTGGAGCCCTTTGCTCTTTGGAGCAGGTAGGTTAAGCGTGGTTGTTGTTGATGCTGATCCCCCATTGTATTCTCTTCTCCTTCCAGCGGTGAGACCGGTTTGCACCAGGCTGCAGCCCTCCGCCAGCGTACCATCTGCCATTACATTGTGGAGGCTGGAGCTTCACTGATGAAAACTGATCTGCAGGTAAGAGCTTGAGCTTAGGAGCTTGCTGGGAATGGCTAAAGCAAAACCTTAGGGAGCAGCCTCTGTGCTTGGCTGGTGAAGTCTCCCATGGATATGTATTGCTTCAGGCCATTATATGCAGCAGCAGCAACAACAACAACAACAAAGCAACGCTTCTTAGACCTAGAGCAATAGAGTCCCAAGGAAAATAGCAGAGGTTAGTTGACTCCCTGATATGCTAGTTTTCTATGTATGGGGAGATATACTTTTCTGGAGGGGGAAATGTAAATAAGCAAATGCACACAGTACTTCTATCATTTGCAACGTGAAGTCCTGCAGTGTAGATTTACTTTGGGGCAGAGCAGTGGGGTGGGGGGGACCTTCACTGATAGATTCTGCCGAACGTGTAAACTGACCCTGAGACGGTTCTGGCCGAGAAGAGAATGGAGAATACAAAGCTAGGGTGCTTACCTTTTGAGCCAAGGAAGAAAAGACATACTGTGTATTTGAATCGGAAGGTAGATCTGGGCTTGGGCTGGAGCATTTAACTCAGCAGCTTTGTAAGGAGTTAAATTTATCTCTTCTGCTGCCAGTGTTGTTTTTTCTATCTTGAAATGAGGGGCCAGAATGTCTCATTTCCCCTCTTTCTACTCCCTGAGGTCACTGCAAGGACAGTCTCAGTGTAGACTTCTCCCTCTCTCCCAGCTGTAGACTATTAAGGCTCCTGCATGGGAGGGATACCATAGCAGGAAAGGCATACAAATGAGCAGCTCCACAGCAGTAGGGTAGACTTCTGCCCCCCATACGCGAGTGGAGTGTCGCTTGATGTCAAAGAGTCTGGGCACCTTAGAGTACAATGCACAAGATGCACTTTCGTCTCTGTGCCAGAATTCCTTCTTGATGGAGAAGGAATTGAGACTGTCTCTTGGTCCCAGTGCTCCCAGGGGCTGGCCTGCGGCAGACTAGAAGCAAACATGTATTCTCTGGCCAGTTGAGATGCCTTTCTGCCAGCCGGTTATTGTGACCCGAAGCTGAACAATAAGCCCAGCCAGTCGGGATGCTTCATGCTCCTGGGGCTTGTGAGTTCACCTGACCGAAGTCGATGCTAATGGAGCTATAAAAGCATTGGAGCGTTTCAGACAAGCAATAAAAACCCTTTGCCAACTGCGTGAAGTTGTTTTATAGCCAATTCTTGGCAACTCCCTTGCTCCCCTAACCTTTCGCCAATGGCTCAGGAATCAGGATGCAACCCAAGCAAAAGTGACTTTAGCTGGAAGCAGAACTTGAGCTGCCTGAAAATGGGAAAAAGAGGACCAAGGTGGGAGAGGAAGATGAAATTTTGAGACTGGCCAGCATACTGAAGCTTCTAGGGCTTTTTCACTGTGTGAAGTAAGAATGCCCCTGTTCCCTCCTCATAGAAATGGGCTCTGGCCCTCCAGCCAGCAGGGTTTGCATTTCTGAGGCAGAACACATGTCTGGATTGGTGACCCTCTCTTAACACGGCTTCCTGCATTTGCCACGGGCACAACGCAACCTGGCTACCATCGTGCCATAAGTTTCAACATGCCTACCTACTTTCATATGGCATATGCTGGGAACCCATGCTGCTTCTCAAGCAGGCAGAGGAAACTGCAATGTGTGAATTTATGAGCCTTCGTTCTTTACCAATAGTACTAGCACATCTTAAGCAGAGACTTGGTCCACGTTGCCCCCATCATAGAATTATGCGGATGCAGGGGCAGTGGAGGGGAGGCTCCTTTGAAGTTCTGATTGCAGGCTTAAATGCTGCATGGTCAAGTAGAGAAGCTCTCTGCTTGTTTTCCTTGTTGCAAGAGAAAATCATCTCTTCCATTCAGCAAAACCTTTGGTGCTGGCAGTGGTACCTTGCGCAGTGCTACAGCTATGGCCGCCTTCCCTTTTCTTGCATGTGAACCTGTGGCTCCTCTTTGTGGGGAAGGTTTGTGCATGACCTTTGCTCTGCTTTTGACACTCCATCCTTTTGGGGGGGGGGAGGTGCCAGTGGAGCTTGTGCTTGTATTTACAACTCTGTGTGTGTGAGAGGGGGGGGGGGCAGAACCTCTGCATCTAAACCATTGTGCACCCCTGTGAAATATAGCCGGCGACTGTCTCGGGGTCCCTTCCTTCCTTGCTGCCTTCTCCCCACTGGGGTGCGAGGGCCCAGCATAGAAGGCCTGTCCTCTCCCACTTTCAATGGAGACGGCAGAGAGCCAGGTTTCCTTGGCCTTTCTCAGCAGCAGAGTTTGCTCCGCGCTGGTGGAGGGTGGGGGTAGTTAATGAGGGGAAGGGGGGGGCAGAGGCTTGTGGAATGGGAGAGGGGGGGAGGGAGGGGGAGACATGGCTGAAAGCTGTTAACAGATTTGCTTTTTATGGAGTGTAGGAGTTCATTAGTGGACGCAGTCCAGATGGCTGCAATAAGTTCGTGAAATGTGAGCCTCCTCAGGGACCAGGAGCTCTAGTAAGGCTGCTGGTGGGGGTGGGAGGTGGAGGAGATGGTATTTCAGGGCACTCCCCAGACACACACCTCACCCCAGCCCACCCCCACTCTTTTTGCTTGGATTATCCTGGCTTCTGCAGGCCAGGAAAATAAGCTGCCTATGGCAAGGTTTCATTGTACAACTGTGCAAGGCAATCACCTTTTTTCCTGTCAATGCAATTGGTAGTGAGGATATTCAAACGCAGGCCTTTATTTTATTTTCCCAGCAACTGGGTTTGGGGGAAGGGGGGTGGCAGGAGCATGCAAACAGGTCCTTGAGGACTTATCTAGCTGTCAGCTGTTAATCTCCCAGAGATCCCTAAGCATTCCTTCCCAACATGCTCCTTTGGTTTCCAGTCTCGCCCCTCCTCCTCCTGCTCCTCCTTGAGGCAACACTCGACTTAATAGATCTCAGCCACAAACGTTTTTCGAAGGGCTCAGAGTCTTTTTCTGCTCATGCTTGCATTTGCACATAGATATTCCAGGCTAAGCCGTATGTCCCTCCAGAGGCCCATACCAGAGGCCCTCGCTTGCTTCTCTTAACTCGTGGGGAGTCCCTTCCTACAGGCTCTTCCCTACCCCACCCCATGTGCAGAAAATTACACATAATGTCGCCAGGGCTTTAAGCAGTCGTCGAATGCTGCTTAGCCGTGATTGTGTTGTTTATAGTAGAATTTGGCTATCTGGTGTGGCGTCTTTGGGTAGTTTTAAAGCTCAGTAGAGTATAACTTTTCTGAGCTTTATCATTACCTATGTATTTTAAAGCAGTCTTTGGCAGTCGTCTTCTTTGGTGATCACTTGTAGCCAAGTAAGATTGCCTTCCATGTTGTTCTGAGGAAAGCAGAAATTGTAAAAAGGGGCTTCAAAGGGGGAGAAAGGATGAGATTTCTTCTCTCTCTCTCTTTCTCTTTCTCTCTCTCTCTCCCCCTCCCCCTCCCCCTCCACATCCTTCCCCACCCCAGAATATCACATTCCACTGTCCTTGTTCTCTTAGTCTTTCCTAGTGTGTTCATGGCAGGGGAGGGGGACTGAATGAAGACCCACACATGCAGTACCCCCCCAAAAGCCAGATGTGTGCCTATGGGGATGATATGAAGCCTAAAAGTAAAAGCAGGGTCTCCCCAAATACAATGTTTGTGGGTGGTTACTAAGGAGAGGACCCTTTTGGTGGTGATGCCCTGGCTGAGAGATGCTCACCCTAGGAAAGCTTGCCCGGCACCCACTTTGAGGCCATTTTGGCACCAGGCAAATACCTTACTTTTAAGTAAGAGCTCTTGAATGTTTTTCATTCGTTTGATTCTCCAATTCTATGGTTGATCTTAGTGTTTAATATTTCATTGATGGTGCAAGTTGCTCAAATGGGGTAAATAAACAAATTCCTAAACACCTATATAAACAAGGGTGGGAATTCAAGCTTGCCTCTAAATCTTGCGATTGGGAAATACTCAGTTTAATGGCTCACAGGATTTTGGAAGCTCACTGGAGGTCCCTGGACCAATCACTGCTTCTCCTTCACAGGGCAGTTGTGAGGGGTGGGGAGCAGGGAGGATGCCAATATGAGCCCCTTGGAGGAAAGGTGGGGCACAAATGCAGTAGATAAGTAAATTAAAATAAATAACTTGCTGTTGCCTTTTGTTTTCCCCCTTGCAGGGAGACACACCCAAGCACAGAGCTGAGAAGGCAAATGACCCTGACCTGGCTGCCTACCTCGAAAACCGTCAGCACTACCAGATGATCCAGCGGGAGGACCAGGAGACAGCCGTGTAGTGCTCAGAGCATGCCTTATCCCTGCCTTGGGGAACAGGAGTAGAGTGGCACAGGAGCCTGGCCAGCCTTTCCTTGAATATCCAGCATGGAGAGGATTGGGGGCTTGGTTTGGGCTTGGCCATGGCACTGTTATTTGTGTAGTGGGTGTTGAGCAGCGCTGACTCCACGTTCCCCACCACCACATTCCATGGATGGGCTCTGCTGCCTAATGCTCCCTTCCTGTCTGCCTCCAGCTCCTACAGAGGGCCCTGCTGCTCCCTCAAAGCACTGGGAAGGAAGACCTTGGTGTCTTCCAACCACTGTCGGAGCCCCTCTTGGGGGGCCCTGCCACCTGGCATGCGAGGTCTCCAAGGGGCAAGAGTCCCTGCTGTTTTAGAGTCCCCACACTTTCTCCAGCAACGGGTCCTGACTTTCTCGGTAGTGTGAGCAAGAGCTGTGCCCTGGTGATAATATCCTGTTACTGGAAAGTTGCTGCCGCAGTTCTTGAGACGAGGCAGAACGTAGGGATGGAAATGCTGGCGGTGTATTGCACCCCTGCCTCTGCCATCCGCACATCACTGGGATCCGTTACTGGTGTGAACCTTGGGTGGCAGCCGCAGTGGCAAGCAGCCAGACTACTCACAAAAATAGTCATGGGCCAGTCTTGCAGCCTCAGCACAACATATCCCCCCCATCTGCCCTTTCCCCACTCCCCTTGCCCTTTGGCCCCGTACTGTGTGTCCCACCTGTAAGGGGTGCCTATGTAACAGGATGAAAGTGCCTGGTATGTCCAGGGAGGACCACACCACATGCATTCATCCCTCTCTGCAAGTAAGAGCAAGCTGCTCCAAGCTGACTTTTGAGTCTGCTGCACTAGAAATTTTGAAGACGAAGAAGAAGAAGAAAGTGCCTCCTTCCAATCTTTCCTACTTTTTTGTTTGGTTGGGGGGATTTTTTTGCCTCCATTCTTACATGCTGCTTTCTCTCTCCCTTTCACACTCTGCAGCAACTTGTTGTGAATGTGTGCGAAGCGTGTTAAGGTTTGCTGAGAGGGGCGCTCAAAGCCCACCCTGAATAGGCCATCAGCTCTTATCACCAGTAGGAACTAAGGGCTTTTGCTATAGATCATACATTGCAGTACAGAGAAGCAAGTGCATCAGCCAGTGGTAATATCACACTACCCATTTGTCAAGGGACCAGTCGCTAGTGGTAAGGGATGGAACTGTCCCCCTCCCCAGTTCCTTTTCTGAACAAGAATAGTCTTCACAGTTTATTCCTTGATCCAGCCTAGGCATACACATGCACACCTTCAACTTCCCCTGCAGTCCCACTGCCAAGACTTACCCTGAATTATTGTAATTTGGTATCCATACCCTTTATGATATTCAGGAATCTTCAGCACTATTGCAAGCTGATCTGGGGGTTTTTTATGCCAAGCAGTTTATTTATCCAGGTCTCTCCAGCATATCTATCTATATGCACAAAAAGGCAGTCACCTAATGTTGAAGAAACTCATTCCTCAACATGCTCTGGCAGTGGATACTGGGAGTCTTGCTTCCAGCCCTGTGGTTTCTCCAGAGTCTTCCGGATCAGTTGCATTTAACCAGTTGCATGTCTCTAGCTGCAATAAAGCTAATTTGTCATCCTTGAAATACATTGAGCAGGTAGCCAGGAGTGGGAGCAAAAACAACAGAGACGCCCAGCTGACTTTTAGTAGGGCAGTTTGCAATCCTATAAACAGGCAGTCCTGTCAGAAATTTAGGTTGCTGAGAGCTCTGCTTAGTCTAAGGAAAAGCAGGCTGGCAGTGGATGAAATTCGTTTTATGTAAGTTTAAATCTCCAGTTTGCAGCAAGTACACTTAGCCTCAGTGAGGCTGCAAGCAGTGTTCTGAAACAGTTTAGAAGACTAATGGTTTTCTATGGGATAGTGACAACATTGGAAAGCAGAAGAGCATTGAGCAATAGGGGTTTGCAAAAGAAGCATTTGCTCAGTGCCCCCCCCCCCCTTCTCTTTTTTGCATTGGTGCATCTTAGACGGCATAGGAGTCGTGGACAAGCTGGTGGGTAAAGGAAGTCTGCACACAAACCTAATCTTTGTTTACTATAGATGCAAGGGGTTTGAATTTGGGGGAAAGAACTGCAAAGGCCTGTTATGTTTCGGAAGACTCAGAAAGATTAGGAGCTTGCTACATCTCTCAAGCTATCCTCTGTTAAGAAATAACTTGCATCTGCCTAGAATCCTATCCTCCTCCAAGACTGACTTTCCTTTCTGTACCTAATGCTCCTGTCTATGATTAGAAGCATTGACAGTCCTCAACAGCACCTGAGGCTTCAGAACATGCCCATGTGTTTGTTTGAATCCACATTCCCACCTAGCAGTGTTCTTCTTCCCAGGTGTGGCCACACCCAAACACAGCCCTCTGGGCCCAGTTCCCAGGTGAACCGTGGACTTGGCCTAAACCAGACATTCATTCAGATACTCTTATATCTGTGGCACACACTATATTTCCCTGCCTTCCTCTCCAGAGCTATGGCAAAACACCCAAGGCTCTTCTGGCAATTAGTGCCAGGGAGCAGCCAAGCTTCCTGCCTGGATCAGCCGTGTCTTTTGGCCAAGCCAGTAATGGATCTTGCAGGTGAGGTGGAAGAGAAGGGTCTGACACCGCAGAAAGACACACAGGGCCCTCCCCCTTCCAAGCTGCTCATGCTTTGGTCGTCTTAAATTGTGAAAAGTGGTCTTCTATAGCTGGATGTACAGGAGAGCCCCCTGGAAGCATTCATATCCCACAAGCCTGCCGTCTCTCCTCCTCTCCTTTTATATGTATTCTTAAACTTTGTACAGGTAGTTCCAAAGCACACTGTTCCCCCCGTTTCCTCTGTATGTGTGTTTGTGCACGCGTGCGTGTCCTGAGCCGAGTTGCTGTGCAATTCAAATCTTGGCTTGTTTTACTTCCAAGGGGGAGGAATGTGTTTGAGGGTGGATCTTCTTTTTTTCCTCCCCTGTGCAATACCTACTTCCTGTCTCCTAGATTCAGACTATTAGGACACTTTTGATGGACTGTATTATTATTATTTTTGTAACTGTATTGGAAGCGTGTGCTTCCGTTGGCTTTTCTCTGACAGTTTAAATGTTTTGTTGGGTTTTGCCATTAAAATATAAGGATGGACATTTTACTTCTTCTCCCTCTTTCTGCCTGCGGTGGGTGGGGTTTATAATAGACAAGATCTTCTGTGCCCCAAGAAAACCCAGTGTTATGTCCCTTTTGTGAACAGGGGCTCCCCACATACATTGATGTACACATTGTTTGGAATGGCTTCTAAGCCTAAGTATTAGTAATAATAATAATTTTATTATTTATACCACGCCCATCTGGCTGGGTTTCCCCAGCCACTTTGGAGAAGTGGAAACAGCAGATCAGATTGCCCAGCTTCCTTTAGTTTCCTTGTCTCTCTGTACCTGTTGTAGGCATTGTAAGCTTAGGATGTGGAACTGCTGGCAGGTTCTCAAATCTTTTTCTGCCATGTATTCCAACCCATGGGCCTGCTTTGTTCCTCACTGCTAGCCTGTGGAAGAAACAAACCATTATTCCTGACGTATGGTTATTGCAGAAGCAGGAATTGTGGTTTCTTTTGCTCCAGACAAACCACAATGATAAGCCAACGTTTGTTCTTACCTGTTGTGGTTTGTCTGAGCAAAAAGCAAACTATGGTCCCTGGTCAGTGCCAGGCCCAAGCATCATGTTTCTTCCGTGCACTACCAGGGAGGAGGAAAGTGGGCACTATTTGCTTTTGCACCATAAACCATGGCTGATAGCTTACTGTGACATGCAGCTTCCACCTGCGTGTTGTGGGAATGACAGTTGTGGACAATGTGACATTACAGTGCCTATGTGCATTTATGTTTCCGTCCCACTGTCTATGCCATTGCAGGTAGCAGTTTCTTAACACGTCAAATGCACACTTGGGAAGCTGTTGTCATATTGCATCATATAAACCTCATGCAGCTTCCTGGAACAGTTGTCATCTTAACATGTTGTTGCAAAAAAACGGTATTGGGGAAACTTTTTAAACGTTACAATTTATTGTGGTATGCACTCAGTAGACAAACAACCTACTTCATTTGAGAGGGAAGGGTTTCCTTGTGAAATAAAAGCAGACCTCACCATCAGAAAAAGAAAAGGTATGAATATTGAACAGGATTAGAAGAAAGATGTTTTGTCCAGGAATGAAGAGCCTTTTCAGCTGCAAGCAACACTACATCCAAAAACACGTACCCTTTTCACACATGCATCTTCCCCTCCTCCTTAGTTCACACTTATTTCTAGCAGGGTTTACTTCCATGTAAATGTAGTTTTAGATTGCAGCTGCAATCTGGCATGAAGAATAGTGGAGAATTCCCTGCTTAACTGAGGTGATCAGCTTTGCGCCTGAAGTATAGGGCAGGGACTCCCAGAAGGCTGCATCATCAATTTTATTCTGGCAGGGGGGTAGCGGGCTCCTGCGAGTGAGCTTGCACACATGAATCAGACTTTCCTTTTTCATTTGCAGTAGATTTTCTTTTTCATAATATAGCTTGGAATTTTTAATCAATGTTTATTTTGGAGCTCCTCAAAAGAACTCTTTGGCATTCACTACCCTGCCCATAAATTGCCTGGTCATATCTCCTAAAAGGATATGCGGTTTCAAACTTAAGACTGAGGTCTGATTGTAATTCTGCTCCCAGCTTAGCTTGCTGACTCATATTTGGGGGGAATATCTCATTTCCGCCTCCTTTTTAACAGTTTCCCTCTCCATAATTCTCAATATTTTGGGGGGAGATTTTGGATCCAAATGCTCCATAGCAAGGATGGCTGCTCTGTACTAGTGCTGTGCATTCAGTAAAATTCTGGGGATCCTACCAGACTGCATATTTCGTAAGTAATACATGGCATTTGAACATACCTTAAAATGCAGGACTTTAAAAAGCTTCTGCAAACTAATCATGGGGAAAAGACATTTATTGTAATGTAGCAGTTACCTTTTCTCCTTTGGACAGCCAGAAGATGTCCAATTTAGTTCTTCACTCTAACCTTTGAAATTGCCTGTGTGTACTAGGATCCCTTGGGTGTTTTCCACTTAAGTGCTTCAGATGATGCCATTCCATGCAAAAGGTAGCAGTAGGACTATGTGTGTAGTTGTGCACAACATACCTGCCCACGTAGTTCCAAGAGCACAGTTGAAGAAGAGTTTGGATTTGATATCCGCTTTACCACTACCCTAAGGAGTCTCAAAGCGGCTAACAATCTCCTTTCCCTTCTTCCTCCACAACAAACACTGTGAGGTGAGTGAGGCTGAGAGACCTCAGAGAAGTGTGACTAGCCCAATGTCATCCAGCAGCTGCATGTGGAGGAGCGGGGACTCGAACCCGGTTCACCAGATTACGAGTCCACAGTTGTAAGCTATGCCATGGGGGGGGGAGGCCTACATATTTCAGTGCCTAAAACTCCATATCTTTTTATTTCACCATGTTTCTTCTTAGCAAGTCCCAGGTTAGAACCACTTCACACTTTCTAATAGCTTGGGTACAATTCTAGCTAGAATTCTGTTCTCTTAGGATTACAGCTATCACATGCTACTGAGAAGGGTATCAGTCTTCAAAAGTGGCATTGCATTCATATGGCTTCCCATGGCCTTTAGGAAACTCTGCAATTGTGCGAGGAAGACTCCTGCAATTTGTAGACAAGCAGAGGGGAGTGGGGAGGGGGGAAGGGAGGCAACAGACAAAGCCAAGCAAATCAAAAGTACAAGGCCATGCTTTCGTGTGCCAAGTACATCTGTGTGCAGCAGAGCCTAGCCTGGATGTATATCCTGCCAGCACCTTAATTAACCAGGAAAACTTGCCATAAATGAATGACAGCATGCACAAGAGAGCTAGTGTTCAGACCTATGTTTTTCTTCCCATCCAGAATACAAAAGACCAAGCCAAGGCTTTTTACACCCTGAGCACACTGTCACACTTCCACTAAGATATTCACATTTTGACAAACAGGCAGTTTGCTCTTGAAGCAAACGGGCAGTGTGATCTTGGCTGATCTTTCCCCACCCTTCTACCACTGTGATCCTGCTCCACTTTTGAAGAAACCTGGACATGGGTTTGTGTTCTCCAAGAAAACAACAGCCTGGACCTCCATGGCTACTTCTCTGCAGCTCCACTTTTCTTTCAGAAACTTTCATGTTCAAGGATTGCATCACCCATCCATGAATGCCTTTTCAGTTATGCAGCAAAAGGTAAAGGACCCCTGGACAATTAAGTCCAGTCGAATTCGACTATGGGGTGTGGCGCTCATCTCCACTTTCAGGCCGAGGGAGCTGGCATTTGTCTGCAGACAGCTCTTCCAAGCCCAAGACTACATTCAATGTTGCTATTTCATTAAGAGGATGTCATTTTTCTCCTAACCATGATAGCTTACTTCAAATAATACATTTTAGCTTTCCTAAGTTGATCAGTAGAGTTCCTCAAAATTTGCAGAGATCAACAGCACTAGCAAGAGAGAGAAAATTCATTGAGTGCTTAGTTTTGCTTCATGTATACTCAACACTAAAGAACCATATGAAGTTATTTATCCCCATTCAGCAAAGGAGAAACAGACTTCTCTGCATGGTGCAGGTGTGCTTAAGAATGAACCCATGCCCCCCATCAACCTTACTGTATGCTCATTAGGGTCCCACTGAACTTGCCAAATACTACTACTGCTATGCTTTTTTCTTCATCTCCCAAGATTTGGTTTGCACCGTAAGGGTTGCCATTTCAAGCGGCACAAAAAAACATTCATGCCAGAGGCAGGGGACTACCACTTTTTCATGCCCATTTGCAATTCTTGTTTCTCTGATCTGCTGGAGCGAGAAATTTATTCTTGTTGCTCAGGCAACTGAGCCAGTATTCCATACTTTGCCACGCAGCTTCAGCAGTTTCGCTGCTTGCCAGTGCAGAATAACAAGACTTTTTACACCAGCCCAGTTCCACGATTTGCATCTTTGGATGTGCATGGGGAGATATGCCACCATTCAAAGCCACTGCTTGGTACACACATTAAGTGTCTGAGGCTCAGGACTAGGGAACCAGTGGCCCTCCAGTTGTTGTTGGAAAACAGCTCCTATCATCCATGACCATTGACTACGCTGGCCTTTGCTGATGGCAGCTTGGAGTCCAAAACATCCAGAGAAGATCATTTTGGCTATCCCTACAACAACCGGACTGAGGCCAGTCACTAGAACTGGATGAGCAACATGGGGGTTGCAAGTGCTCTCATTTGAATTAGTACACATTATGCTCTTCTAGGTGAAGTAGCAAAGGCTTAAAAACCAGGCTGTGAAATACAATATTTTATGAATGGCAGTACTTCTTAGTTCAGTTCATCAGTTAATTGTTCTAGCCAAAGGCCAGGATAAACTTTAAGCAATAGCATCAATAAAATAATACAGAACATACACCAATAATTTAAGCCAACATCCATAATGGAAATGGAGAGAAGTTAGCAGGGACACCAACAAACTCAAATCCAGCTTGAGTTCTGATTAAACCTGAATCGCCACAACAATTTAGCCATTTCCTGGGTGTCTATATAACAGACAGGATAGCAGATAATGAGTGATGTCTTATGAATACCAGTGGTCAAACACCCTCTTGCAGTGTCCTCCAGCAATGCCTCAGTGGTCAGATCATGGCAAAGAGCAAGCTCCACCCCACCAAGCACCTGCCCCCACCCAAGACAAAATCCACATGCAAAGCTGCTACCGATGTCACTGGCAGTTCTGTTTATGTCTGCCTCAGTGTGGGCCAACACTAAGAAGCACCCACCTCCAGACCAATCCAGGAGACACATGGCGTCCAGGCAAGGAGATCGGTCAACTGGCTTGATGATACATCCCAAGTGCTTTCTCAGGCTGGCACCACCTCTTCAAAAATGCCTTCCCATACCTTCTCATCAGAGTTACAAGGGTAAACCCAGGGTACCAAATGCAACAAGAGGTGGTCCTCCACTGCAGTGCGAACCCTGTAGTCCAGTAGTAAAGGGGGTTCTGTCCAATTCTGCTGATGTGTCCCCTACAGCAAGGGATGTGGGAATCCCACTGCCTGTGGGTGGTCTCCTTGGGAGTAGAGTTTGGCAACTTTGGCCTGCCTCCCCAGGCACTGAACTACTGATAATATGGTTCAGATGGTCTAAGCAACTGTGGGGAAATGACCAGCCCTTGACTGTCCAGCAACCAGCATAACCCAGAAATCCAATACAGTAGTTTAAATCAAAGGAGTATATGCAGTATAGGGGAAGAAAGAGTGAATATCTAGATCAAAATTGATATAAACACTACCAGAATGGAACTATTCATACACTAATCCAAAGTAGCACTGCAAAACTTAACTCTCATTGGTTACCTCTGATGTTGGCAGCTTCAGGCATCAGATGCAGGTTGAGGGATCAAGAGGGACAAAGGACTGCTTGGCAACAGTCATCTTTTCAAGAGTTTACAGCCCGAGCCTGGACCTTGAAAGTGCTTCTGTGGCAGCACCAGCAGTACCCCATACTAAGGCCCTGCAGACAAGCAGCAGTAAACCATGGTTTGCTTATATGCTTGGAAACTCAGTTTCCACAAAACAAAGTTTGCTGTGGTGTCTCAAATCAGGCACCGGTCTCAGTGCTGAAACATATGAGAAGAAAATTTGTTGATCCCCCATATATTGAAATGCAAACTGAAAAAGAAGCCACGCAGAAGTAAAGTACTCATTGGAACTCTGCCTGTTGCGGCTCTGCATACAGGAGACTTTTCAGGGGAAATGTGCATGCATTTTAACACACATACATGAGATAATCCTTGAGCTGAAGTTGGGGACCAGCCAGCAATATGTGAATTAAGAGTAGGGATGGCTTGGCAAGAAACCATTGTGTAGAAGCAGCTCATAAACTCCTTGACAGCTTTAGCCCCCTCTGCACAACCTCCCAGAGGGGGTGGTGGAAAAACGGTCTCATACCTCACCACAAACCAATTCCTTAGGTATGACATGAGCTCCCACAGTCTACTGGCAGCTCGGCAGGAGAGCCAGACTCAGCATTCCTCTCTGGACTGGAGAAAAGTGAACGGGTCATTTCCTAAGATTTTACAGTTGTGAGATACTCAGGGGAGGTGGGGCGGAGGCTCTGGGAGAATGCAGCCCTCAAGTGACAACAGTGACACAATAACTCTGTTAGAACCAAATAATAATCACAAATCAGCGAGCCAGCTTCTGAGTTTCACAGGACTATCCCTCAGAGCTCAGAGGGAAAGAAGCGAGAGGTGTGGAGGGGAAACACTGCTGGTAGAGTCATGGTCAAAATCTCATCTTGCAACATGGTGCGGTCTAAAGGTTAACAAATTTATTGCATGGTGGCACAAGCCTTCATGGACTTAGGGGCAGGGCTTTTTTTCAACCAGAACTCTCAGGTGGGCACCATTGCTATTCTAAGAGAATGAGGGAGGTGTTCATGTTGAGTTCCGGTACCTCTTTTTCTAGGAAAAACTGTACTGCGGGTCATGTGTCTACAAAAGCAAATGCCATAATACCTTGGTTAGAATTTAATGTGCCACGAGACTCTTTGATTATTTATTTACTTACTTACTTACTGCAAGAGACCAAGATGGCTACCCCTCTGGAAAGCCTTAAGATGAAAATTCATGAAACTCTTAACTAGATTAGACTGTAACCACAGGCTGCACCAGATTATACTGGGACACAGAAGCAACGCCAAGATGCTTCTGAAATATAAATGCCTGCCTTTCTCTGCATCCATCTCTGGGACTGATCTGAACTCCCAGGTCTCTTGTATGGCAGAGAACGGAAGTGAAGGAAAGCATTATCTGTCTATCAGTATTTATGCCCCACCTTTCCACTGTAAACAATGCTCAGGAGTAGTTCAGAGGAACAAAACCCACTCTGACATTACTATTTTTGACAAAACAAACCATACCGTTTAAAGGGATGCTAACCTTTTTACTGGTAGCTGCAAGGCAAGTATGCAAAGCATTAGAAGCATAAACAGGGCCGTCTTAAGCATACCCGGCGCCATGGTGCAAAGATCCCTCTAGCGGCGCCACCCCTGGCAACTCCAAAGCAAGGGAGGGGGTGGTGGAAAATGTCCTCTGCTTCCCCCGGCGTGGTGGCGGCAATGAAGCAGGAAAACTTGCTGGCGGACATGCTCTCCGGCGTCAGGGCGCCCGAGAAGGCAGCCCAGGAAGCCTGTGCGCCGCCTTTCACCGGGAAGCAGGAGGAGGACAATGACCGGGAGCAGGGCCGTCTTTAGCAGATGCAGAGCCTAAGCCTCTGTGGGGATCGCTCTCCTCCTGTGGAGGCTTGGGAAGAAAGCTGCACACCCACCCACCATATAGTGGGTGGGGCACAGCTAGCGGGCGTGCAGGGAAAGGGGAGACTGCCGGCAAAGCCACGCAGCTCCCCCACTCGCTAGGGTGCCCCTGAGAGGCCAGCACCCTGGCGCAACGAACCACTAAGACCAATGAGAAAGACGGCTCTGAGCATAAGGATGGATGCATGATACAATAATGGTAAAAACTATGCCTGGAATAATGCACCAGTTGAGAAGTTGACCAAGTCTAAACACTGAGATGGCCAAACACTGAGATGGCCAGATTTATTCTCTCAAGTGTTTCTTGTTGAAAAGTCGAGTGCAATCACACAGTTAAATTAGAGCCACTCCACCAAGATGTCAAAGTGGGTGGAAGATTCTGGATAGATAAAAGTACAGCATGCAGTTAATCTATGGAACTCACTTCAGTAGAAGGCACCAACCTAGATGGCTTTAAAAGAGGATGAGACAAATTTAGAGGGCTACTGATAGCTACTAGCCATGATGGCTGTGCCATACATCCACAGCTGGAGATAGCAATGCTTCTGAATACCAGTTGATGGAAATCACAGGAGGAAAGAAGTGCTCTTGTGCTCGAAACTGCTTGTGGATTTCCCAGCGTTAATGACTGTGAGAATAGGCTACTGGACTGGATGGGCCATTGGCCTGATCCAGCAAGCTCTTTTTATGTTCTTAATGTTAGAATGCAAGAAGACAAAGCCATTACCCATGGATGCAGTCAGTTTGAATATGGTTAACAGTCATTAGGACACGATGCTAAATTTAAAAGCTTGTTTTCATCCCCTGTGGATTATCAGAGTGCGTCATTCCTTCATTATTTGACAAACTGTTCCCCACCCCCAGCACACACTCCTCTGCTAAGTATTATTGTCTCCATCCTTCTGGTTGGACTGTCTGTGTTCTCCCTAGCTTTGGGCTATGGGTTCATTTAGACTGGGCTTATTCCCAAGAGGTTTCCACCCACATCCATATGTCCTTCTTGCAACTGTTTATGTCAATCTCATCCACACTTTGATAGCTAGAGATTAAGAGTCAATTGCATGTTTTAGGTTGGGCCACATTCACAAGTGATGTGAAGAACACCACCATTTACAGTGGGATGTGACACTTAGGAATGCGATTATTAATATGCAACAGGAAGCAGAAGAAAAGTCATTTTAAAACTGGACATGCATTGTAACCAATGTCGGTTTTGCATTCAGCACATACATACTGGAAATTCAAAGTAATTTAAGCAGTGCTTCTGAAAACGGGCTGCTTTTTACACTCTCTGGAAAAAGCAGTCTAATGGGGGAACTGGTAGCTCATTTAGCATAGTCCCAAGAACTGACATGGTACATACAAGATCACTGAAGATTTCGGAAGTTGCTAAATCACCTCCCAATGCAATCCTTGGAGGACTCTTATGAGTGAAAAACATGACACAAAGTAATGTGCAAAATGGCATTGTGAGTTTCTTCTGGGCTAAGACTGGGCTGGTAACTTACAGACATCAAGGTGCTAGGGCAACATTTTCACTAGAGACAATTAACACTTTTTAACTGTGCAATGCACCACTTTTGAATATGGGACAAAACGTGAAAAAGAGCAGTTTTATAACAAGCCTGTTTAGATGACATTGGCTTTATTTTCAAAACCGAGGTGTGACAGGTGTCAAAACATCACCCTCATGGTAGTGGCCAAGCCACTAAACACAATGCTTAATTTTAATGGTCAATTTTAATGGTGTGCAAGCTCTCAAGAGTTGCACGAAACTTGTCCGCAAGCCAAATCTTTGGGCTTTAAATGGCAGAAAAGGAATGAAAAGTGAGGGAGAAGATGTTTTTGAATGGAGGCGAAAAAAGGGCTTGGTGCAAACGGCCACATTAATGTTGCATGTATGGCATCTGTGGGATGAAACCCACGTTGAGCCTGCACTGCAATGCCTGTGTCTGAGAGAAGGAAGAGGCCAAGACGGCAGTTTCCAGACTCTGGCAAACGTTGCTCGGAGTCCCCATGGAAGAAGGTGAAGAGGAGGAAGACGCAGGACAGGAATTGGGGTAGGACTAGCCTCTGGGGTCTCTCCAGCAACTTAGGCCCAGCTTGAGTTTGCCCTCTCTGAGCTGGCCCGCCTTTTGTCTCCAATTCCATGAGGGAAGGAGGGGGGAGGAGGAGGAGGAGCCTTGGAAGTAACTTTGGGCTCCCCAAACTACCTTTGGTGGTCAGCTGAGCGTGACGTCAGGGGCCGCCGCCGCCGCCGTGCCGCGCAAGGTTGTGCCCACATGTGACCAGCTTAAACTAGTTCTGAAGACACAAAGGGAAAGGCAAGGCGAGATAAGGAGCCAGATAGCGGGGCGGGCGGTGGAGCAGGGCCAGGCAAGCGGCACGGCAAGCAGGAGGAGTAGCCTTCGTCACGACAGAGCGACCCAGGCGCCGGCAACGAGACCCGCAGCATCCATCCAGGCAAGTCACGCACCGGGCGCGCTCTTCTTGCGCGCCAAACTTCGCCGGCGGGAAAGGGGAGGCCGGCGCCCAAAGCGGCGCGCGGCGGAGGAAGGTGCGCTCCGCAGAGCTGTGCCCGAGGGCGGGGACGGGGGACCCCGAGCGACTCGTGTATCTTTGTGAGGAAAGCCTCCGTCCCCAGAAAGAGGGGTCCTGGCTGCGCTTGAGTTTGCTTTCCCCAGCCCCATAAAGCGCCCATGTTTGGAGTTCCCCGGGAACTTTTGCTTTAGCAGCCCCGAGCGAAGATCATCCCAGTCCAGTGTAAACGCTGTAACGCACGTTTGGTCACCGACACGGCGGGCGGGCGGGCGGGTGACGAGGCTCCATCATAAATGAAAGGGGTCCTTCCCCACCCCACCCCACCCCCCGGCGCTCCCGGAGCCTCTCCAGCTTTTAAATAAAGGGGCCGAGGTGATGCTCAGGCTGAGGCGCGAAGTCACCTTTTCCGAGAGGGGGAAGCGGGAAAGAGGAGCGGCGGGATAGCCGTTCAGAGCTGATCCCTTTCGCCGGTTGTTTCCTGCCCGGCCAGATAACATTGATGGTGAAGGGACGCGCCGGATCGGTTGGTTGAAACTTTTTTTGCCCCAGGATCTTTGGGAGTCCGGCAAGAGTCTGGATGCTGAGACGCCACGCTGTCGGGCGCGCTGGCACTGCACGGGGAACCAACCTGTATCTTTCTAGTTCCCCCAGAAAAACCCGGTGTGCTGCAGGGTGAAGAGAAAGGGTGGGAAGAGTTCTCTGGGTCTGCCGCTGTGTGCCAGAGGCAAATCTTGAGTCCTGTGTTTCCCGACCTTTAGTTACAAGGGAGTGTTGTTTTATTTGTGTTCTGAGCACTAGGTTCATTATATACTGTCTGGCATCACATATACAAGATCACACCCATGCTCTCCGTAGTAAGCAATCTCAAAGATCAGTCTGCATACATATAGTGTGTGCGCACATATGTTTGCGAGCATACATTGAAAGTGGTCGCATGGAGCAACCAGGGCTTAAAGAGCGCTAAGTTACTTAAGTGAGCCTGTATCCTTATTATCTTTGGTAAGCTTTCTTCTGCCCAGACATCTCAGTAGAAGTGCATATAGCTCGTTTTGTGCCTGCCACCCTCTAATCCAGATTCTTTGGGCTAATATTGCTAGTGACTGGAGATGTGTGTTTGTGACTTGGGTTTTCCTGATCCCTGTAAGGGTCTGCAAAAGATGCCCTTGAGATCCCACCCAGTTCCAAGGCAATTTTGGTTGCGGATTATTTTTTATTTTTTTGAGGGGAAACAGAAGGGTGGGGTCTCTATTCAGTCATTCCCACAATGGTATGCTTTATGATTATGCATGGAGGGAGAATTTCAATGGCTGCTGGTCCTTTCTCCTGCTGCAATTGAGACAGTGCTGTGCATTCCTCCTTTGGTTCTGTTGTTGCTGGAGTTGACCCTCGCTCAGCACGGAACTCCCTGAGCCAGGCAGGAGCCAGGCATTTTGGAGCACAAGAATGCATCTCATGCAAAATGTGAGCACCTCTATTGAAAAAGCCCCTCAACTTGGATCTGCTCCAGCTTGGAGAAGAATGAGAGAAGGTTGTTGTCGTCTGTCTGCCATTCCACCCCCCACCGCCACCCCATGGCTGGTTCCAGGAAGGAAGTGTCCCAGTGAAACTAGGACACCTCGTTTCACTCTGAACACACACACACACTCAAACTGTGTGTTTCTATTTATGAGAGGGGAAGTGGGTGGTCAAGTCTTTAAAACCCCTTTCACCAGCTGTTGCAGCCATGGTTCAGAACCCTTTGTAAAGGGGGCTTCCCTCAGAGCTCAGTGTGTTTCCTCTACCAAGCCTTGATCCATGCTTCTTTGAAGTGGGTCTTCATCCAGCCTTCTTATAGATAGCCGTAACAGCAGAGATGCAAGGCTGCATCCTGCTCTTCTGATACTCCTGTTCTGGGATGGTCTCCACACACCCAAAGCCTGAAAACTCTTGGCAACAAGGAGGTACTGAGGTAATTCCTGTTTCTCCCCCCCCCACCCCACTCAATTACTCTTCAGGATCTTGGGCTATGGCCAGAATGCACAGAGCTGTGCACTTTTAAAAACCTTCTGAAACTACTTCTACAGTTGGAATTCAGACCAGTTTGTCATATATTTAACAACTTTAGATTCACTGTTCTGTTTGCAAGGTTACTGTTTTTTCCTTTCTATGTTCTTGGAAATTTTTGAGTAGCTGTAGTAGGTGTTTAGGAGGGTGTTCAAGAACACATTTTAGGTCCTGTCTTTCATTTCAGTCTGCAGTCCTAATGAGTTGGTGGGGTTGGGGGAAGTGGCCACTTTATGAAAGCCAAGAATCTTGGAATTCTGCAGGATTTGAAGCTGGATAGTGTTGAGACCTCTGACTGTGTCTCCAATTGCTCTCCTACCCTTGAGTTTCTTGATGATGATGATACCAATTTCCCTCTGCATCTCCACATGCCATTATGATTTGTTAAAATTTGATCCGTTGTGCTTGGTGATGATAAACCTATAGGGAAGACCTCAATCAGAAAAGCAACGTTTCTTCCATGCTGTCAGGGTAGCGTTCCTGTTATTTTGCTGGCCGAAAGATCATGTTAAGAGTAGGGATGAGGGAGAGGTTTGCATTCAAAGCTGAACTTAACCAAGTTCATCCTTTCTGAAACAATACAGAAACAGAAACACTTCCCTGAATTTTGCAGTGCAGTTCTCCAGCCAAGAAAGGTGGAAAGAAAATGCATTTACTGGGTAAACTAACACATGCGTAAAAATGCACAATATTAGGGGAAGTTGCTTTGGAAAAAAATGTATTAGAGCAAGACTGCATACAAAAATGGATTTATTAGGAGAACTTCACACTAAAATACTGGTGAATTTCCATGAGAATTAAAAAAGAAGATAGAAAATTGCTACAGAAATGTAGAGAATTGAGAATTTGAGATTGGAAAAATGAGAAACAGGGAGAACCGAAATTGACAGATCCATCCATCCCTAGTCAGGAGCCCCTGTGTCTGCCTTTCAACCATTTACCAACCATTCCTGAGACTAGTTATGCATAGCCCTCTATGGGTTCACTCCACCTTTTAGAGAATAAAGCCTCCTTATGTACCCTAGCCTCTTTAGCTAATCACCACTTTTGTTAATTTATTTTTACATTTATACCCTACTTTTCCCCCAATGAGTTCAAGCTGGCGTATGTTGTTCTCCCTGTCCCCCATTTTATCCTCACAACCCTCCTATGAGGTAGGTTAGACTGGGTGGTCCCTGGTCACCCAAGTGAGCATCACTTTCCTTGGTTTCAGTGCTTGAAATGCCATATACCCAAAAGACTGCACCACATATTTTTGATTTCACTGTGACCACCCTGTTTAAAGTTGTGGTGGTTTCATTGGGTGCCTCCCAGTGGGATTATTTTGTCTTGTTTTTCAAGTGCCAGGTGTGCTGATTCAGGGCATCCAAGGCTAGCCAGCCGCATGGGACTAGTGGGAATCCATCTTGCTGGATGGATGCTAGGTAGGGCAGCCCAGGAAAATGGAAACATTTGCAATGTTTGGTCTTCTTCCTTGACAATGCGGTCTTGTCCTATTGACTTCAGTGGGGCTTGCTCCCAGGTAAGCTTTGTCCTCTTTCCAGATGGATGCTCAATCAGTGGGGAAGGAATCTCAGTGGGATGCAGCCTTATACAGAGATTTTGCTTGTGCCATGTATACCCCAGGAAACATTTGCAATGGTGAGGAAGAGGAGGGGGCCTGAGAATAGAAGGTGGTAGGAGAGGAGGCAGGGAAGGAAGAATCTGAAACCTGCCAGGACAGAGCCTGAGGGAAAGGAGGTGGGAGAGAGTGGAAGGATCATGCATATTGTTGAAGCTGCATTTGGCTGTAGGAAATGGAAATCTGAGGGGACTGTTGAGGCCAACTTTTCCTGCATTTTTATAAGAAGGAGCAAGGCAAGTCCAAAGATGCAGAAACACAAAGGACCCAAGAGGAAGAGCTCATGGTAAAACAGGTCGGAGAGGACTGGGAGGAGAAGGCTTGTGGTTGCTCTCGAGACAGAGCAGGAAGCAAACACCAGAAAGAAGGTGGGTGGTCGGGGCACCTTAGCAATTCAGAATGGCTGCAGCTGCCGTTAAATGCCCTATGTTTTAATTTAATGGATCTCTCTTATTTGAAGTTCTTTGTCTCTTCGGACTCACAAAAGAAATCATACGTCCCTTGTTTTGGAGCCCATGGTTTTCAAAGTAGCCAGTGTTTAAGTAATTTTGTTCTGGCAGCATCTCTGTATGCAGGGGAAGAAGTTAGATGTGAGTCCTGCATAGTGATGAAAGCGAGCTTCGTGTCTCTCTCTCAAACTTCCATGTAGTCTGGCCTGGTTCTCTAAACTCACTGAGGAGTGTTGGTGAAATAGTTCAAAAGTTTTGTGAATCTGTTTATTCCCACCTAGTTTCGGAGTGAGTTAACACGATAAATCCAAACATTTTCTGAATGACATGCCACCGCTATCTTATTGTGTGCAAGCAGTGCCTCTCTTTTTCTTAAAATATTCCTGCCTTCCTCACGTTGTTAGATGATGAGCTAATAATGATGCTTGCCACATAAGCATGTAATCACGTTGACATCTGCAGTGCATCATGAAGAAAAACTGTTTCTTGCCATGGAGGAAACTTTGGGTCACATCCATACCATACATTTAAAGCACTATCGTACCCCTTTAAGAGTCATGGCTCCCCGCCCCCGATGTCAATTCTGCCTTTGAAATCCCAATAATGTCCAGGAAAATCTGGATGTATAGCAGCCCTAGTTAAGGGTGCTGGGGACTATACCTTTGTGAGGGGTCTCCTTAACAGCCTTAATGAACTACCATTCCTAGAATTTTTGGGGGAAGACATGACTCTTAAAGTGGTACAAGAGTGCTTTCACTGTGTGGTGTGGGTGTGACCCTGATGTGAAGGAAATTTGGAGCCAAAGAAATAAGGGGAAACTGGAGTGTGGGTCACTTGCAATGTAGTGCTAGTTTTGAGGGTTGAAAGCAACTATTCAAGGTCCTTCTGGGCCATGAAGCTTAGCCTACCATATGGTGAGATCCTGCACATGCCCACTCAAAAGTAAGGCCTGTTGTGTTCAATGGGGTGTATTCTCAGGAAAGGGTACAGGATTGCAGGTGGTTGCCAAGATGACAAATAAGCATTTTGCAGTTTATATATTTTTTCATATAGATTGTTATATGCCCTGTGGCTGGCTTGGCGTAGTGAATGAGAAGAACTCTGTAGGAAGGTTTGAGAAAGAAGCTCTGTGGGATTCACTCACTGCCCCCAGGGTCAGGTATTGCATATGGTGGCTCTGCTAACACCTTTCTAATCCTTTGCTCCATTGTCCTTCCTTCAGCATTTATGCAGCAGCAGAACTAGGAATGATTAGAAATTGGTTTTGCATAATAAGCTGGTACTAGGAAGAGAGAAGCATGGATAATTATCCCCCAAAGTGGGAACAGCCCATCCTGAGAGATTCTGTATGTAACACAGGTGAGCAGTGCTTACGTTCTGGAACGAGTGCAGATGCCTTTGAGGACAAAGAAAGAAAACCAGAACAGCTGGATGGATGGGGACTTGACAGTTTTTCCTGTTCTGACAGAGATTTGGACGGTTCCTGTAAAAAGCACGCCTCCTCCAGCAATGTGTTCTGTGACTGAGGAGAGGGCTGTGTATTCTTCCCATCCTTTACGGAGATCCCTGCAGAGGCAATATACAAGTTGCTTGACTGCAGCAAGCACTAAAACTCAGAGGCAGGGGAGAGCTGCTGATTACCATCCCACTTATTTGAGGAGACAGGGCACCTGGAGAAAACAGATAAGTAGATCGGCTCTAATAGGGGTGTGAGTAGCAAGACACTGCTGTTTGACACTTTGAGCCCAGTTCTGTGTTTGCTTAGAAGTAAGTCCCACTGATTGAAGGGGGCTTACTTCCAAGTAAATAGGTGAGCTGGAAGCGGCAGAGAATCTTGCATTGCCACTGTGAAGGAGCTCCGTGCATGCGGGATGACTCATCTGGTGGAGAGGAGGCAGTGCAGCATCTAAATCTCCAAGTGCCGACAACCGGGTTAGAAGTGACACCTGGAACAGATCTTGCTTGGCAGAGAAGGGAGGCCAGGGAAAGTGAAAGGGCCCCTCGTTATTGTGTTTGGCACCTGCGACCCCATTCCAGCATCACCCAGAGGTTTTCCATGGACTTGGTCCAGGCTTAGACAAATCCTTGGCAATCCTGACTGTTGCCAAAGTATGTCTAAATTTTCAGCTGCAGCTCAGCATGTGCAGCCTGTGAAGAGAGCGTTAGCAGAAATGAGGTATGCTCTAAGACCTGGATACAGTAAAAGTTAAACGCGACAGGCATATATAATGAATTGTCGAGGATCCAGGGAGAGCAAAAATATCAAGGGTTCTGCAGGGGAGGGGGAACTGCCCCAAATATTAGTTTCATCTTAACAATAAATTTCTCACTTGGGATTGTTTAAACTGCGTCTCTCCCTGCCACCCCCCCCCCCATGCAATAGAATATCTGATAGTCGGTGTACTCCCTTCCTTTAATTTCTGTCTCGTTCTGTATCACCGTTCGACTTGTAAAGCTTTGTCCCACAAGGGAATAGAGTACATTCTTGAAATGATCAGCAGGAGGGATGAAGGAGAGAAGAAGCATTGAAATAAATGTTTCAGTTTTGGGAGAGGAAGCTTAGTAAACGCACAGAAGAACAAAACTGAAAAGGAGGAATAAGCTGATTTCTTCTTCTGGTTTTTGCTTTCTCTTCACTTCAGATGAATTCACAGTAGCCAGCAGCCCATCTCTTACCTTAAGCTCATCTGAAAGGTAAAGGACCTAATGCTTGCACTCTGCTGAGGGGCAGAAAGACAACTGTTCCCACAGTTACCAGCAAACAGGACAGTGATAGTGATGTGGGTTGCAGAACTAAGCGCAGCCTCCCAAAATTAGCCTTCAGCAGATGGCGGAGCACAAAACAAGTCCTGACTTCTAAGAACGCTATTGAATTACACAGGTCACTTGCATGGCTGGTTTGCTGTTTGTTTGTTTACTGTGCAAACTGGTGTCTTCCCCTCCCTCCTTGCCCGCTGTACACCTGTCCTATTAGAGTCTGCATTCAAAGACTTGCATATAACTATTCTGTTTACTTTTTAAAAATGGACTCTGCAACAAGGTGAGCAAATTCCCGTGCTTCTAGCCCTAGTTATGGCTACTCTTAGTTCTAACGGACCACATCACTTCCACAGCCAAACGTGCTCAGGTTCAGGTGGGTTTGTCTTGCCACATATTTCTCCCCCATCCAGCATACATGCTAAATGTGTTCCTTGTGTTTGCTCTTAATTTAATTGTTACATTTTAACGGAGGAAGGTATACCCTCCCGCTGCACATTTGGGAGATTGGCCATGTTCCTGACAGCAGTCACTGCAGAGGAGGCAGATTGCTGAAGCTGGAGAGAACAGCAGACTGCAGGCTGATGCCAAGAAGGGAAGGGCAGAGAATCCATGCCACAGGACAGAATAAGTGCATGGAGCGTATTTAAACAAGAACAACAGTTTTCTGCTGGATTTTGAAGTGGTCAAAGGAGGAAACTGAGGATGATAATTATCTGTGTTTCTTTTTTTCTTTTTGCATGAAGAAAAGGACAATTAGAGCTCCAGGAGACCAAGATGATAGAACTGCAATAGGCCAGTCCAGAGGAGATGAGGCTCTTACTGTGGAATTTGTAGCACACAAGAGCCAGGCAGCATTAGAAAGAGGAATAAAGGCAAAATGAAGAACAAAATGGATATTGTAGTGATGCTTTTGCACTTAACCAAATAGACCAGGTTCAGACAAATTTGTCCCAGGGTTCATATACCATAGTTTACTAGCAGCCCTGTACCCTCATGTTGATTGGGAATGCTAAGGGGGGGGGGGAACTAGGGCAATTTTGTAATGGGTAGTTTAAAAATACATTTTTGAAAGGTTCAGTTCTCCATCTTGATTCAAAATGGAATCCAGTTTTATCCGAGAAAGACTTGCCCCTCAATCTCAGGAACCATCACATAAAATTTGGTTAAGAGATGTTAAGAAATGTCCAAAGGCACAGCAAACAGAAAAAGTAACATTCCAAAATATATAGTAGAAGATGAAGCCATGAACAAGCACTGTGGCCATGTACTCCTCCCTTGGCCCTCCTTTATACACTGGTTTCAGTGTGGAGATCTTGCTTGCATTTAAGTCAGAGTTCTCCATAACATCCAAACACATTAGGATAAGCCAGGATCTGATCCGATTTAAAATGCCAGCTCAAGACAGAAGTGCACTGAGTAAACCTACATTAATGTGTATTGCCGTTGCTTCCATATTTAGGCTATTGTTTCCCTACCTTCTTGCAACTAGTTTCAGTCATTACAGATATCATCAGCTGCAGGGAAAGAAACAAGGAATCCCACAGAGATCTTGTGAGCTGAGTTGGACTTCAGGCCATGCCTGGTTGCTGTGCAGCACTTTTCCACAGTGCAAATTATTCAGATAATATTAATAACAAGAAGAAATTGAAGATGATCTCCTGGGGGAATAATTCATGTTCGCTGTTTGGTGGGGAGGGACATTCAGCCTGGATTGATTTGTTACCTTTGCGGTCTGTTTGCTGCTCTGTGCAGCCAGGTCTCATGCCATGCCAGCAGCTTCTGAAGCAGGAAGACGTATCAAGGATTGGCAGAACATGGGGTTACTTCTGACATCACTGCCAGCATTTCTTGAAGGCCACAGGGCTATCAGAAAGTTGAACAACATCTGCCCAGCCCACATTGTGTAGCGGTTAAGGGTGTTCGATTCGGATTGAAGAACCCAGGCTCTGATCCCCACAAAGCCAAAATATAAATATAACAAAAAAATTACATTCCTGCTTGGCTAAAACTTACCATAACTTGACCAAGTGGAAGCAGCAACCAGATTGCAAACCCTAATGTGAGAATTGGTCCAGAATGAAAGTGTCCCCCCTGCAAAATGAACACAATACCTAGGGTATTATTCATGTTAGACTCTTGCTATTGCTCTTTCCAAAATAACTTAAGCTTTACAGTAGCTGGTCACAGAAGAGATGGTTTAGGTTTCAACTTGCTAGGTATCTGTTCTTGAGCCTAGCAGAAGCCATTCTTTGCCTACTTAGCTTCCACAAATGGCTCAGACTGCCATGACCCACATCTGGCAAATCTTCTTGTCAGATATTCCAGTCATGGAAGAGCTTGGATCTGGACCACTCTTGGTGCTGGGCTCCTGCCCTCCTGGGCTCTGCCTTGACAGGCCCCTGTCTCCCCTGAGGGGAGTTCCCCTGCTGAAGGGGGCAGGGGAAGTGGCCTTCGTCCCTTAGGCGTTGCCTTCAGCTCCCCAGCCTGTGTAATTCTCTGTGACAGTTCAATTCAGAATGAATCCGGCCGCTTCACAGCAACAGACATACAAAAGGTGAGCCCAGTGGAGCCTGAATAATGAAGAGAGCTGCTCTCTGCAGTGGGCTGCCTGGGGGACACTGTGGGGGAAGGGGCAAAAATGCTGACCTAGTGTTTCTTTTCCCTCGGTCCTCCGGGCTATTTCTTTCCCCTACACTGAGCACGGCATGTTTCATCCCAGTCTGTGATGCAATCGGTTCCTCTGAACTGCTCTGGCAGTGGGGGCAGAGGCAAAGGACTGTGTCTGATACACTTCCAAGTTGCCTCGTCCAAAGCACCATTTATAACCTGTTTTTCTCCTTCCCCCACTTTTCCCCCCTTCACGGGCATATTGGAAGCAGGATTAAATATCCCACAAGTGCATATAATGGAAGACATGTGCTAGTTAGATCCCCCAGCACAACAAAGATACCGTGAAGTTGTTGCATGTCTGCAAAGTCAATGCAAAACCACCGCATTGCAAAAGCCCCGGATCCATCATCTGCCAGAAGCCTTAACTAAACAGTTAAGCTAAGCTTCCAGTCCTCATGCCCAGGTCCCTGGGGCCTTAGCTTCAGCCTAGAGTGCTACCACTCACCTTTAGTATATAGAACTATGAAAATTCCGCTGCAGCACCATGCAACTTTGAATTCATGTATCAGTCATGGTATTGAGAACCACGTTTTATTTTTATGTATCTTTTAAAAGATCCTAAGCTTTAGGCTCTGTAGACAGTGTTGACAACTCGGAAGCCAGGAAATGGCTGATCAGGATTTTCATTGGTTCAAGAATAGAGCTTTGGTACCGTGTGTGGCCTGTTTTGTGCCAATGGAAATTAGAATAAAATATGCAAAACAAGCATAAACATGTGAATCATCTATGCAAATTGCAGAATTCAGAGGTGTAAGGGGGGATAATTTTGGTGTTTTGCGTGTGGCTCAATCTTCTCTGTTCCAAGTTAATTTATGAGTTTTGTGATGAAAATACTGTGGGGGAGAGTAGGAGGATCTATATTTTAGACCCAGGTGGAAGTTGTGCCATCCACTTATTTTTGGGGGGCCCCTGCAACCATTTCAGGACTTGCAGAACTGCAGCTGAAATCAGCTGTGGTTGTTGGCAGTGCAGTACCTCAGCATTCCAGTACTTGATCAAATAAAGGCCAAAATTACCAAAATCCAGTGGCAAACGAAAGAGCTCCCCCTCCATGGTATAGTCATACTCACAGTTTGTCATCCTGGTGCCATTGAAAAGCGTTGCACATACAGAAAAGGATGCTCTAGCAAATTCTGTAGAACTAAGCAGCCCCTTTGCAAATTCTGTAGAACTAAGCAGCCACTTTCCTCCATCACCACCCTTTGGGTGGGAGCACCAGGTGAATGAGTTTGCTGGATCTACCTTTATTTATTATTTCATTGGTCAGCCTTACTGCTGGACTCTTCCAGGTGAGTAAGATTTGCATTCGTGCCCTGTTACCTGTTCCCAAGTATTGGAAAAATAAAATAATCTGAGTTACATGTCTTTCCTCCAATGTTCTCATTAGACTCTTTGTTGAAACAAAATAGTGCTGCTGTTGTTTTAAGAAGAGAATCGCAAGGCTGGCCACTAGTTCACTCTAGCTAGGCCATAGATGAATGGTGCTTCACCAAACTGCCTGTTGAAAACTCCGCTACTCTCAACATCTGCCCTGGAGGCAGTCCAGATCTCTTGGTGTACTGCACTAAGTCTGTGGGCAGAAACACATCCTAGCTTAAATGCTGCAATGCTACAGTGCACACACTTCCCTGCTTCTTCTCTACACCTGCAGTTTCCCTTCTTTATGGTGCGCACATACACACACACACGGGCACACTCTTGCTTGCGCTCTCTCGCTGAGCCTTGTTTCCATAGATAGACCTTTTGTGGGGATATGGTAATAGGCTGACATTAAGAGAGCCAGCAGGGGGAGCAGCCTGCCTTCTAAAGCTCCACATGAGATCTAATTGTGTTGGGCTTTTATTTTTAATCTTCTGTTTTAGTTCTCAAAAACTCTGCCTGTTGGGGGCTTCTTTTCCCACCCTGGATTCTTTTTGAGCTGGATAAAGATTCCATGGCAGCTGAGATCCCCCCAACCTCGGGGAGCTTTGGCATTGGCGAGGTAGCCTGCTGAGCACCAGATAAAAGAGGCAGTGGGAAATGAGGGAAAATGTGGGAGCATTTGAGGGGAGTGGGGAGCAGGGCCTCACTATTGCCAGCCCGCAGAAGCCTTCTGGCTTCCGAAAGGCAGCAGCAGCATAAATCCCTTTGGCAGGTTTGCTTTTTCCCAGTTTCCACTTCGTTGCTCTAGATTTGCAGTCTAGGAAAGGGGGGTGTCAGAGACCAGGGTGGGGTAGAAAGTTTGCAATGCCCCTCGGATTATTTATTTGCTTATTAAAAGGGGGGAAAGGCCCCGAGTCTTGTTCAATTTCTGCCATAGGCCTACAAGATTCAATAGGTGCAGGAGAATAACGTCATTTTGTTTTACCTTGTGGGCCAAAGGCTCATTGTGAGGGGAAGTGCCCATTGACTCGCACCACTGTGGGAATGGCGTGTTTGTGTCTCAGTAAGTGCAGGCCTTGTGCGGGCTTGCCAAGTGGCACAACACACCAAAGAAGGGAAGCACAACAGAGCAAGAAAAGACAGACATCCCAGCAATGGCAGGGAAGAAATGCTCTCAAAGGCATTGTGTTAATCCCAGTGGGTCGTCTCCAGTGCTAGTCCTGCTCAGAGTAGCCCATTGAAATTAATGGACCTCTTAGTTAACCAGATCTATTAATTTCAGTGGGTCTACTCTCTGTGTGTTTCAGACAAATACCAGTAGCTCTTTGTCAGATCACTGTTTGTATCTCCTTGCTCCAAACTGAGTCACTCTTGAAAAAGTCACTGAGGTTGCCAGTCCGTTAGCGCCAGTTATTAAAGAAAGTACCATTGATAACAGCCCTCAGAGAAAGAGAACTGTTTGCTCAAAATATGTTGTGAATCATACAGCCAGTACTAATAACTGATTCCCAAACCTTCTGGGTTTCAGTTTCCATACTCTTAATGCTGCCCTTGCAGAAGTCAGCAGGGAGAAGGCGGATGGGGACAAAACTAGAATTGCATTTCTCTTCCTGTCATTGGCTCTGGTGCCACCTACTGTTGGCCTCCCTGCCTTCCACCCTATCAGTTCCATTGAGCACCAGCCATCACTGCAGGGCTTTGATGCACGAGTTGACTCCTTATCCTTTCCTTCTACAGAATGCAGGTCCGTGGACTCTATTTGCTTTTGGTTCTGATCCTTCTGGCTGCATCTTCTGAGGCTGGCAAGAATAAGAAAGGTGAGCTGATTAGGAGAGTTCTGGCTAGCAAGTGGGATGAGGCCCTGTCTGCAGACTGATGTTCTGAGGGCTTGCTTGCAGGGCGTGGGCAGTGGCTGCATTTAATGCCTTACAGCAGCCTGGGGGAAAAGGAGAAGTTGTTTGTTGTGCATTATAATGATTGCCGGCTCCCCTTTGACCACTGCAGAAAAGGTGAAGAAAAATGGCTCGGATTGCGAGGAATGGCGCTGGGGTCCCTGCGTCCCCAACAGCAAAGACTGTGGTGTTGGCTTCCGCGAGGGAACTTGTAACGAAGAGACCAAGAAACTCAAGTGCAAGATCCCCTGCAACTGGAAGAAGGAATTTGGAGGTGAGTGTGTGTTTTGCCCTGAGAGAGAGAAGGGTGAGACTTAGGGAATGACACTCTGGTCTTAAATGGGACCTTGGGAAGCCAGCCAGCCCACTGGCTTAACAAATTCTGGAGAAATTGTGGTTCTTTGCCTGGAACGATTGCAGGCAGTTAGCGAGGAGTGTGCATGCAGTCTTGGGGGTCATGTGCACACCGTATGCCAACTTACTGCCGACGTTAATGCAGTGTCGGTTTTTGCTGTTTACAGTGAGTTTGCAATTGATAATGTGCTCGTTCTGCATCCAGCACTTCTGCATTAGAAGCACATCCTGTGGCTTCTGGAGGCAACTGGGCTTTCCGCAGAGATACTTGACTGTGGTTTCTGGCAGCTGTCATTCATTTGAAGCAGACATTCCCAATCTGATGCGCTCCAGATGTTGTTGGACTGCAACTCCCTTCATCCCTGACCATTGACTGTGCTGGCTAGGGCTGGTGAGAGTTGAAGTCCACAACATCTGGAGGCAGATGGTTGGGGAAGACTGTCCTTCTGCTTAGGAGCATAAATGAGGTTGCTTTATACCAAGTTGGACTATCAGTCCCTCAAGCTCAGTTTTGCCTAGATGGCTCATCCAGCCTGTAAGTGCCAGGGATTGAACCTGAAATCTTCTGGGTGCAAAGCACACACTCTACCTTTCTACCTTACTCCTTATCTGAGAGAGAATATCTATGGTGGTTGAAGGCCAGAGAGATTCTGGTAGGGGGTCTTGGATCCAAAGGGAAACAAGATGGTGGTGGCAGTATGGGGCAGAGTCCCTTTTATCTGGGTCCCACTGAAAAGGTTGCCATCACCTAGAGATAACGTACAGCTTCCATGTCACTTGCCTTCTGTCGAGATACCAAATTTTCTGTCCATACTCAGTCCAATACTCTGAGCAACTCCTGATATACCAGCATTTTCCAACACCTCTCAGGGCAGTGGGATCGAGGAGGATCCAGGAGTACAGAGGACAGTAGATTCCAGAAAATAACTTGGATCTGAGCAGAGAATTAAGTGGTTTGAATGCTGCCTGGAAGCTTTCTACACTTTTAAGCCACACCTCACACATTCCCTTTGTCTTGCTATTCCCACTTCCTAGTTACTTCCATGCTTATGTATCTGCTTCTTCTCTATTTAGGTTAGTGAGGAATTAGGTTGTGGCCAGCTGGAGGAGAGGTTTGGCTGTCAGTGCCAGCTTTGCAGCTTCCTGTTTCCCTCCACTGTGGATTCCTCCCCTTTGCTTGCTTGCTATTTACAGCAGATAGGAAAATATACAAGAGGCATGATTATGCTGCATTGGTGTTTATCCACATACCAGGCCCTTGAAAACTACCTGTTTGTTTGGTGTTGTATTTTAAAGAGTCAGGCCTACAAACCACAAAGTTCCTAGTTCCATGACAATGTTGTGCTGCAGTCGCTGCCAATCCATTTACCCTGATCCAGCTAACATTTAGTCCCAGTAACATTTAGATCTGCTAATTGTTGAGCCACATGGACATGATTCATAGTCATTTGGTAGATAGCCATGGTGAACGCTCTTTGGGATCTTAGGTGTCCCACGGACAGGACCATTGCTTGTTTGCTATAACAGATCTAATGGCTCTTAACTTCTCTCCTAGCTGATTGCAAGTATAAGTTTGAGAGCTGGGGTGGTTGTGACTCGGCAACAGGTCTGAAGTCCCGTTCGGGCACTCTGAAGAAGGCCCTCTACAATGCCGAGTGCCAGGAAACTATACAAGTGACCAAGCCCTGCTCTCCTAAGGCCAAGTCAAAATCCAAAGGTGAGTCCCAGCTCTTAGGCTCCCTTTTCCTGCCTTAGATAATTTGCCACGCATTACTCTTGATGATCCAGGTAGGATATAACTCCTGTGTTAGGGGTGGCAAATTAGGAAACATGCAGTTTTCTATGCAATTGCCATATTGCTCGAAAACACACTGGCAACACAGTATTGCTTGGAGAACTACAGCTGGCTCATGAGCTGAGTGTTTGTCTCACTGGTGTCTTTATACGTGCTGAAAACACCCGTGATAGTTCACAAGCACCCAGGTAATGACAAGATTGCAATTATATGGTACTTCAGGTGCTGAGAGGAATCTAAAGCCCACAGTGTCTGTCCCCTAGGGGTGCATTTGTGTGAATGGGGAGAAGCTGGAGGCTGGAGTCAATAAATGGTAGAATCTTTCCACCTGCAAGGCAAGTGCAAGTGTCCAGACAGGAGGAACCCAAAAAACGACAAGACTGGATGTGCTCCAGGTGCACAGCTTGTATGCTAATGCAAGTCCAGGAGACTAGTGGTCAACGGGCGTGTTAAGAGTGCTAGTAAATGCCAGACCAGCACAGAAATAAATGAGAATGTGTGGGGGCCCTGTATGTGGTGTGTTGCACTAATGATCTTCCATTTGTTTCAAGCAGCCAGAAAAGGGAAGGGGAAGGACTAGAACAATGGATGCAGCCCCACTGTCATCAGGGCATGGTGCCTGAACCCTCTTGGACACACACCACTTGGAGCTCCAGCGTGGTCCCTCCCAGCTTGGCAGCCCTTTTGCCACATCCCACCCCCTTCTGCCTCCACAACCTTGCCCTTCACTGACATACCGTTTCTAATCACTAGTTTCCTAGGGAGCAAGCCCACCCTGTCGTGAAGAAAGCGCCCTTTTGCCTTCCCTGTAACGTCTCCTTTCTACCATGCTTCCCCTCCTCCCGATCTGTGCATCTCGGTGCTCTTTGCCCTGGTTTGTTTCCCCGGAATTCCGCACGATGCGTTTTGAGATGGGGCTGGGCTCTGCTACGTTGTGGATAGAGTTCTTCACCTTTGGGCTCCTTGGCTGAAGCCATATGGCCCTTTGGCGCATCTCTCTCTCTCTCTCTTGCAAGCTTGGCAGCAAGGCCTGTGGTTTCCTCGTCCCCCATGCAACGTCCCATAGGCAAAAGTCCAAATTAAGCTAGCCAAGGAAACTGATTTGGAGAGTGTAATGGAGGGAGGGGAAAGGGGGGAGTTAATGAGAAGGGGGGAGCCCCATGCCTGCCTTACATTCCTCATAAGGTGACTGTGTGCAGTAGGACTTACTTTGGTGTCGCTTTGAGCCCCTCAGACTTACAAGGGGCTAAATTAGTGCCTGCTGCCCAGGGTGCTGTGTGTGAATGTCTGTTTCTGCCTTCCCCCTCCAATATATATAAATATATATATCCAGTACAGGCTTGTTCATAAGCAGACCATCTGGAAGGTGTGTGTTTTCCATGAGCTGTGTTTGACCTTTTGTCAACAAACCACCTTTTCCCTTTCCTTCGCCACCCAAGAATCTCCCTAGAGTTATGAGCATTATCTTTTTCAGTCACAATGTCCTCATTCCTTCTGTCCCTTCTTGTCTCTATATTTGCTGGGACACTGTGGCCTTGTCCTCCTTTTACTGGTGCTGGGTAAGCCCTCTTTGCTTTTTACAATGCCCCCTCTTTTCCAATAAAAGTCTTTTTACAAAAAAAAAAGGAAAGTCCTCTTTTTTGCGGGGGTGGGGTGGGGTGGGTTGACACCATGTTTCTGTGTCAAAGAGCTGCAAGCCCATGTGGTAGAGAAGCGCTGGCTGTGTAGGAGGATCGCAGCTAGCTAGGCCGCGCTGGGCCCAGTGCCACCATGGGAAGGAGCACAACAACACTGTGAGCTGTCACTGGAGGAAGGCCGCCACTTCGAGCTTGACAACGCTCAGTAGGCCAGGAAAAATCTGACAGACATTGACTGCAGGGCTGGGGTAAGGAGCTTGCTGTCCATTCAGATTTCCCTGCTGTTGTGTTTTTTTTAGGCCGATGGAGTGAAACAAACTTGACGTCGGGGATATTTAAAACAACCGCTTTGGGCAAGGTGAGAATAAATACAGGGTTTCTCTGCCAAGAGAAGCTCGAGTGATATGGCGTTGAGCTCCAGATACCTGTCAGCTTTCCGGAGCCAAATGGTCTGTCACAGGAAAAGTCTCTGTTGAGTTTCCTGCCTCTCGGCTGGTAAAGAAGGGCTCGGACTAAGACCGAGGACAGTTAAACAAAGCAGGATGTGGCAACAGGGCCTTTCCTCTTAGACTGGATTGTAGGTGTTATGGAGAGTGAATTTCCCCTGCAGTAGGAGGGAGGAACCTCTGGTCCACTGGATCCCCTGCTGTCATTTCCTCCAAGGCCCTACACCCTCCTTCGCCCTTCTGCTCTATTGCATCCCCATTTTCTTCACTGCTTGGCTTTTGGGGGGGGGCAATGGGCTGAGCAGCACTGGGCTGAGGATGGGGGAATCTCACACAAAGCAAAGTTTCAATCAGGACAACCTTCTCCCCAGCCACCCTCACATTTGGCTGACTGGTGAGAAACAGTCCAAGCAGTGGGGTGGGGCTTCAGAACATCTTGCAGTCAAACTGCCCATGAGAGATTTGTGTGAATACAGTGTGGAAATGGCTTTAACCCTGTCCACTGCTGGCAGAACTTTGTCCCTTAATTGCCCAAACTCTTACATCATTTTTATCCAGTCCAGCAATTAAAAAGGGGATGAATTCCATGCTGAATTTGTCTGATTGTTCTGTCAGCACAAGCATTTTGGCTTGCTAAATGAAACAGTCCCTCCTTTCCTCCTGTTGCATGCTGTTCCCATCCACCCCCAAGCCAATTTTAGGGTATGGGGCAGCTAGGAGATTGGTGGGGGAGGGAGCCTTGTGTGCAAACCATAGCCCTTAGGCAGGGCTTCCACTGACGGGACTCATTCGTTCTATCGCGCCCTCTGTGTTTATTCTTAACTGGGCTTCTTATAGAAGACAATGTAGTCTTGCCTGCACCAACTTAAGAATACCTTGTAGGTAACAAGGGAAGGAAGCATTCCTAAACTGGAGGAGAGTGGATTCCTTCAGGCATTGATTGTGCCTCATATGTCCAAGATGGAATGTGTGAGCAGGCAGACTAATGGTATTTTATTTTATTTGTCAGCTAGTATGTAACTTGTGCACATATTTGCATGGCTGTCACAATGGACCCTAAATCCCACAGCAGAAGCTAACCTTGCATCTTAAACCAAGTCAAGTGTTACTGGGTGATTTCTCATCCCATCTGTCCTGGACAAGGAAAGCAAAGAACCTCCATTTGGTGTTGAGTAAATAGGGACGTGGGTGGCGCTGTAGGTTAAACCACACAGCCTAGGACTTGCCAATCAGAAGGTTGGCGGTTCGAATCCCCGCGACAGGGTGAGCTCCCATTGCTCGGTCCCAGCTCCTGCCAACCTAGCAGTTCAAAAGCACGTCAAAGTGCAAATAGATAAATAGGTACCGCTCTGGCGGGAAGGTAAATGGTGTTTCCGTGCACTGCTCTGGTTCACCAGCGGTGGCTTAGTCATGCTGGCCATGCTGGCTCCCTTGGCCAATAAAGCGAGATGAGTGCCGCAACCCCAGAATCGGTCACGACTGGACCTAATGGTCAGGGGTCTCTTTACCTTTACCTACATGGGCACCAAACAAGTCATCAACCCAATATTTTACCAGTGTGGAGAAATGTCTTCAGTGTCTTTCACGGATGATCACTAGTCCCAAAGTTCATTTTAAGAAATATAGTTTACATTTTATTTCAGAGAGCTGGTGCTTCATTATGAAATGATTCATGTGCAGAAGCACTTGACATATATATTTTATTTTTAACAAGCAGCAAACAACAGCAAGATTTCCCTTTCATATAGAATTCTTGTATGAAAATCATTGGAACTTTCACTGGTTTGTGGTCGTGTTGTCTGGCAGCGGCCCTCCATTTTGCGGGCCTGTTTAATTACTGGAAGGCTGCTTACTTCCCCTCTCCAGGACAACTTCCTTGTTTTTTGCTTTGTTTAAAGTAGTCACACCTATTCCTCATGCTCTCCATGCCACAAAGCTGCTACTTTCATTATGCCAGGAGCCAGAGATTACTAGTGGGTCAAGGTCCTGGGCTTCCAATTAACTAGACAGGCAGGTGTCATGGCATTCCTCTTTCCCCGCCCCACAAACATTTAAGAAAGCAGGAATGCAAATGCCATGAATATTTTACCAGCTGCTCCCTGGATTCCTTCAACTCATTTCTATCCCGAGTTGTTTTCATATTACCGTCAGAGAGAGACGGGTGAGTTGTCAAAAGCTTATTAAGTCATTTGCTGCTTTCTCTCGCAACAGGATTTTCCTTTTTTTAAAAAAAAAAGTTTCTAAACTGCATAGTGTTGTATTTCTTTTTCTACAGAAGGCAAAATATATAAGTGTATAAAGTCAATTAAATAAAATTACCTTAGAAGCAATTCAATAAATGCCATATTTTATGTTGCATGAACTGAATGGGTTGATTTGGGTAAGTGTATCTCCTGAACATCGCTTTCTGCTGCTCTTAACAAGTGCTGGAAAGAAGAAGTTGACACATTGGCCATGTTTGGTTGCATTCAGAGCTCTAGAAACTTACAGTAGCCTCTGCCAATCTGTTGCCCTACAGAGGTTTTGCACTACAACTCCCAGTGGTGGCTGGGGCTGATGGGCATTGTAATCGAGAACATCTGCAGGGTACCAGATGGGCAAAGGTGAGTTCAGGGGAATAGCTGGAAATCAGAAATCAGTTGTACTGTGTTAAATAGGGGTTTCTCTCTGGGCTTTATGAACGCAGCCTCAGTATCAAACACTGTTGAAGAGCTTTGGTGGCACCTTTTGCCATAATAAATTTATCGGGCTTAGGGTGCTGTGGGACACTTCTTTTTGCTGGAACAAACGTGACCACCCTTCTGGAAATCTGTAGAATCTGAAAGACATCAGGACTCTGCAATTTGCAACACAGAAGTGCTACATATATGATTTCTTTCTACATTCAGAATTGGCATGCTCCCACCTCTTTTGCAGAAACAGCTTTAGGCCAGTTTCCCACTGGGAAAGAGTTCTAGCTTACTGGTGAAGTGCCTGTTGCACCTGCAAAATGCCCCTTGCAGATTCCATATCCAGGTTGGGTCTGAAATGACACTTGTCTGCAATCAAGGAGAGCCACTGCCAAACAGTGTAAACCAGGAGTAACCCTCCATTTGGTGAACGGTCAACCTGGACTTGCATGACCAATGATCAGGGATGATGGCTATTGCGGTACGATATGAGTTTGACCAAACTGCAGGAGGCAGTGGAAGACAGGAGTGCCTGGAGTGCTGTGGTCCATGGGGTCACGAAGATTTGGACACGACTAAACAAACAACAAGATCTGGAGAGCAGCCTGCTAGTTGCCCACAATATCGCCAGTACTGAGCCAGGTGGATCAATAGTCTTGACTTGATATCCATTCGTTTCTTATGCTCCTAGCCCTGGCTCATTCTGATCTAGCGCTTCAAATATTGCTCAGCTTGGAGCTATTGGGCATCCCTGTGCGCTTTCCATCGAAATTAATAACAAGAGTTCTAATATTATGAGATGTGGGGGAACCATAGAGTTGAAAGAGGCCCTGAGGATCATCTAGTCCAACCCCCTGCAATGCAGGAATATGCAGTTGTCAAATATGGGGACTGAACCTGCAAACTTGGCGTTATCAGCACCACGCTCTAACCAACTGAGCTATCCAGGCCCTCTAAATCTTTTCCACTTTATCTATGCCTGCATAATTTTACCATAGTCTCTCTTACCTTTTCCCTAAACACCAAATCCCATTTATTACCACTGGGTTGGTGCAAAATATATTTGTCTTCTAGGATCTGTTCACACCGCACCTTATCTTTCTCTCCGCTCACCATTGTATCCCAGTGGCCTCTTACTTCCATGATGACACAGCTTGCCCTTCTGCCTCCCTGCAACTCCTCTCCCACGTGGGTCAAGTGACCTAGATTGGGAAACTCTTGGCACTGAAGCTGCCCTAACCTCTCAACCTCTTGGTGGAGGCAGCTGTTGTAGGTTTAGGCGGCTATTCTGCTAAGGCCAGCAAAAGAGCCTCCACATGGTCTTTTGCAGGCATGCTGCCCAGTCAGTACCTATTGACAAAGGGGCCTCTAAGGGTCTTTGTGTTCCTGCAGGGACAGCTGCCTGAATGCCTGCCCATCCCTCCTCCTTGCTCTCCCCCCAGTGCACCCCTTCGCTGATCGGAACAAAATCCCTGCCCCAGGCGCTTGAGCTCCCTAGAATTCCTCAGTTAATGCAGCATAATTGCTACCAGACCTGCACAGGGCTGGAAATGCTGCAGGAAGATTGGAACCAGACTCTGGGGCAGGGGAAGAAGCTCCCTTGGGCAGACAGCGCGCAGGGCAGTGCCCAGCTAACCTGGGTCAAAGTGCGGGTTGAGTCTCCAGGGGCCCCAGAGGAGCTCATTCAGGATTGGTCCCAAAGTCATGAAAACTAGACAGAGAGTCACCCTCTTCAGATCCATCCCATTACTTTGGCCGAGTGAGGCGTCCATTTCCTTTTGCCCAGGGAACCCTCTAATCATAGGAAAGGATCATTTGTAGGCTCCTGTGGGGGCAGTTTTCCTGCCTCGACCCAGCAGAAGAAGCTTGCAAAGTTTACTCAGCACATTCCATGCTGGAGAGGAAAAGTGTGGCGTCCTTGTCAATCGGCCATGATTCTTGCACTCAACCAGGAACTTCTCATAAACCATTGGCCTTTTGGGATGGGGCTGATGGAAGATGGAGCCTCATGCACTGAGAGGGCTACAGAGCCCCATCCTTGTTTCATAATTTCAAATTTAATCCACCCTAAACGGGACGCGGGCTTGCCGATCAGAAGGTTGGCGGTTCAAATCCCCGCAATGGGGTGAGCTCCCGTTGCTCAGTCCCTGCTCCTGCCAACCTAGCAGTTCGAAAGCACATCAAAGTGCAAGTAGATAAATAGGTACTGCTCCAGCGGGAAGGTAAACGGTGTTTCCGTGCGCTGCTCTGGTTTGCCAGAAGCGGCTTAGTCATGCTGGCCACATGACCCGGAAGCTGTATGCCGGCTCTCCCAGCCAATAAAGCGAGAAGAGCGCCACAATTTCAGTCGGCCACGACTGGACCTAATGGTCAGGGGTCCCTTACCTTTATGCCTAAACTGCTTGCATGTGAGTATTGAAAGAGGACCCAAAAAAAATGACCCAAAGAGCTAATATATTTACTTCAATTACTTTATTGGTTTAAGTGGGGCCCGCTGTTAGTTGTAACAATTAAAAAAACCTGCAAGGCATTTGGGGCAACATGATGCAAATTATTCTAAAGGCAGTGGCAGTATGGCTGCCTCCCCAGCAGAATGAAGCAGCAGCCTTTGGCCAACTACAATGGCGTCTCGCAGGCTGAGAGTCCTTCACCATGAGATGGAGACTTCCGTGCCTGTGTACACTGGCCCAGGCTATGCCAGGTCCTTGATCTGCATTTCTCGCTGACGTGCCTGAGGGTGCAGACACCCTCTGGGCTCTGGAGAAACTGAGCAACCGCTGGAATGGGTTGTTCTGTGCTGGACATCATGAATATCCTGGGATTTAGGCTGTACACTTTACACCGGAGCCCACATGCTGAGGACTCCATGACGACACCGACTAGAAGGGAGGTTAAGTCCATTTACAAAGCTCGGTGGCTATCTTCTTGATATGCCCACAGGCACTTGGAGCAGAAGCAAGCGGGGAGGTCTCTAGTTTCCCTCCCCCAGCCCCTATAAGCAGGGATGAAGAAACTGCAGCCCTCCAGCAGTTGCTGCACTACAACTCCCATCATCCTTGGCCATTGTCCATGCTGGCTGCAGCTGATGGGAGCTGGAGTCCAACATCATGATGAGGGTCACCTGTTGCCCATTCCTACCCTACAGAGAAGCCTTTCCCAACCACGGGTTCCCAGACAGTCTCAGACTGCAACTCCCATTATCCCTGACCACTGGGCATGCTGGCTAGGAATGATGGGAGTTGTAGTCCAACAACATCTTGGAACCCAAGGTTGAGAAAGGCTTCTAGAGAGGAACCAAAAATCTCTTCGGTAAAGGGCGTCTCCCTTAACCGAGTGCTTGGAGCCAGGAGGACACTGTGGTGCAGCTGGCATCTAAAAAAAGCAACCCAAAATGAAGGGAAACCCTGTTTACATTAAAAGAGGCGACATGGCCTTTGAAAGTCTCCCCAGTACAGGAATATCCCGCTATCGCAGATGCCTGGTGCAACGTTATCCTCCAAGGGCCTTGTCAAGCATTTGCCGCCTCAAGGACAGTCGCTCTTCACATCGACACAAATACCTTTGTAGAAGCATTTCCCTTGGCATGTGGTCAAAAATGTCACAGTGCTGACTCTGTCTCTCTGTGCGTGCGCACATGTGCCGTTTGCGATTTTTTATTGTTCAAAACAACTCAGGTGTGTCATTGTTTCAAGGTAGGAATGAGTTTCTCCGTTCAGCAGGCTGGCTGGCGGGCACAGCTGCCTGCCGCGGGGAGACAAGATGGAGTCAGCACAGGATGAAAGTTCCTTAGGAAGCCTCTTAAGCAGGCAGGTTTGGTTCCAGCTGTAGAGTACTCTCCCTGAGGGGAACAAATCCCACTGGAAACTCAACCGGGAAAAGGGCTAGGATGTATGAAAGGGATTAAGTGTGCCTTGGTTGGTCATCTAGTCTTAGCATGCCCAGCCTAAGGCTCCAAGCAGAATCCACTGCCAGCTTGGTGGCTGGTGATGAGACAGTCCCCTTCTGCCTGCACATTCATAGTTTATGATTTTGTTAGCATTGCTAAACCTTCCCATTCTCTCTCTCTCTCTCTCTCTCTCTCTCTCTCTCTCTCTCTCTCTCACACACACACACACACACACCACAAGTGCAAAACCACCAAGACATCCATGGAAAGGAATAACTTCCATTTACAAGTTTGTGTGTCCCACTTAGCACAGCAGCATAGGCATCAGAAAGGGAGACTGCTTTTATCTAGTGATATCAAAGGTTAATGGAAGTTCAGCCAGCATTTCAGGAGGAACAAGGCAGGGATTGGGGTCCACGAAGTCTGTCCATGACACCTTATTGCAGCATCCAGTCCCTGACTTATTTCTCCTTCGTTTTCTGGAGAAGCGCAGTCAGGGGTCGTAGAGGCGCAAGGACTGCTTTGTGACTCGAAGGCCGATCAGGATTAAAAGGGTTGTGTCTTATCTCTGGTTTTAATTTTGCATTTGGTGAAAGGCTCCCTCTGGAATCCAGCGACACAGTTGCAGCAGTACATCTGTCTGGTTGGAGAAGAAAAGAACAGGTCTCCACAACACCCCGCCTCCAGATTATCTTGCCGTGCCGATGTTCCTGTACTGACACATGAGAAGGTGCTTAAAGGTTTTCTTGAAGGTGGCATTGCAAAGAGCGTAACAAGCTGGGTTGATGGTACTGTTGACATAGCACAGCCAGTAGCCGATGTACCAGACCGTGTCAGGGACACAATAATCGCAGAAGGTATTAATGAGGACCATCACATTGTAAGGCGTCCATGTCAGGATGAAGGCCAGTAAGATGGCAAAGATGGTTCTGGTGACTTTCTTCTCCCGGGCTGCCATTTGACGCTTCTTCCTGACCTGACTCCTGGCAATGCTAGCAAATTTCCTGGCAACATTCGCTGGACGGCTGTTGGACAAGGTGATTGGAGTGGAGCTGGCTTCTTTGTCTGGGACAATCTCAATGGCGGTGACACATTCAGTTCCGGTTTGCTTTGTGACAATCTTGATTTTGGACCACTTGGAGGCAGGGTTAAGCCGTGTCGGGGCTGGACTCTGCCCTTGATCAGCCGGTGCAATTTCCAGCACTGGCTTCTCTTTGTTGGTCTGGGTGATGCTCACCGTGCTGGATTCATTGGACGTCTCCTTCTCCTCCTGGTGGCCAGTGGTCTCTGACTGCTGTAAGGGCTGCTCTTCTACTTTCCCATTTTTTGCCTCCTCCTTCACCTCCACCGCTTTCTTCGGAGAGTTGTTGTTATTCTGCTTGACCAGAGGGCTCTTCAGGAAGCCGAGTGACTTGGACTTCTTCTCCTTCTTGCTCTCAGGCTTGTGTCTTCTGATGCGGCTCCGGCTGGCCAGCGAAATGTGGATGTAGAGCACAGTCATGATGACCACGGGGAGGTAGAAAGCCGCGATGGCTGTGCCAAAGGTCACCGCCGGGTTGGAGAGGAACTGGATGTAACACTGCTCTTTCTCAACTGTCCTCTCCCCAACAATGAACTGCCAAAACAAGATGGCGGGCGCCCAGAGGATAAAGGACAATATCCAAGCGACTGCAATCATCAGCCCGGCCATTTTGGTTGTCCGCCTAGCTGGGTAGGTCAGGGGCTTGGTGACACAGAAGTAGCGGTCAAAACTGATGATGAGCAAGTTCATGACAGAGGCGTTGCTCACCACGTAGTCCAGAGCCAGCCAGAGGTCACAGACCACAGCCCCTAGTGGCCAATAGCCCTTGATGATGTAGACTGTGTAGAGGTTCATGGAAAAGACTCCAATTATCAGGTCAGCACAGGCCAGGCTGAAGAGGAAGTAGTTGTTGACAGTCTGAAGCTGGCGGTTCACTTTGATGGACAGCATGACCAAGATATTCCCTACCACGGTGACGAGGCTAAGCGACCCCGTGACGGTGGCTATGAAGACCATCTCCACCGTCTTATACTTGGGGGTGTCCTCCTTTGTGAAGTTGTCATTGGTGAAGTTGGGCATCTTTATCAGCTGAGAAGACAAGTTGTATGCAGAATCTGCAGAAAGAGAGGCGGGGAGAGAAAGACATTGAAGAAATATTATGCATCTGCAACACTTGGTCAGGAATGTCAGTGTGGTGCAAGCCTTGAAGGGTCAGATGAGAGCTGGGGAGACCCAGGCTCAGATCCCCATGCAGTAATGAAGCTCACACTTTGGTCCTGTTGACTAGTCCAGGCATTAAGATGTGGAACAATACCTTGTTGAAAGGTATCTGTGCACTTCCATCTCCTAGACTTGGTCTGTGTTTGAAGCACATGACTTCCCCCTTCCCAAATCCTGGGAACTGTAGTTTAAGGCTGCTGGGAACTGTAGCACCGTGGGGGCTAGTTCCTGGGATTTTTTGGGTGATGCCATGGGCTTTAAAGGTCTAGTGTGAATGCAGCCTCAGAAAACATTTCAACCTGGCCAGCCTACCCAGCAACAGCTAAAGCAAACCTGAATGTTACTACCAGGAAGTTGTAGGAGGCAAACTGGGAAAGAAGCCAGTGTCCTGTTCCACCCCTGGACGGATTGTCAGCTCAGCCAGAACAGCCGTGTCTCTTCAAAGCCCAGCATTTTCCCAGGCCTGTGTTATCTTTAACCCATGTCTGAAAAATCCTTCTGTACTGTTTCCATCTGCCCCCAAATCTCTCCGGCCCTCTCCAAGGGAGCTATTTATGGCAGCAGCTTGCCTGGTGGAGTGGGGCAGCCTCAGAAGGAGCTCACAACCTTTCCCAAATTATTTCATGAGTTTATGTAGATGCACGGAGCTCCAGAGAAAACAAGTGAGATTGGGGAGGGGGGTTGTGACCATCTAATAGGCTTGTGGATCCTGCATTCTGTAAGGTTTTGCTGAGGGGAGCCCACCCTCTGCTGGATATTCTTGGTATTGTACCATTGCAGTCAGCAGCCCGAGGACTTCTGCAAAGGCCGGCTCTTTTCCAGCAGAGTGTGCCCTTATACAGTGGTACCTCGGGTTACAGACGCTTCAGTTTACAGACGCTTCAGGTTACAGACTCCGCTAACCCTGAAATAATACTTTGCTTCAGGATGAGAACAGAAATCGTGCGGCGGCAGTGGGAGGTCCCAATAGCTATAGTGGTACCTCAGGTTAAGAACAGTTTCAGGTTAAGAACGGACCTCCGGAACGAATTAAGTTCTTAACCCGAGGTACCACTGTAGAAGACTTTTCCTCGGCCTGGGGACACATTCTTCTGTGCAAGTTGGAGAAATGTTGCTGTTTGCCTGTGATACAACATTTGGCTTAGCTTGCAGTAGAATGTGGGCCACTGTAGCCACTTAAAATGAGTCAGTTTCCCTAAATTGTGTGCAGACAGTCTGTCAGGGCTTGTGGAATGCCCTATGGGACCCGTGGGATTTTACTGGTACTTTCAGCATGGCCGCAAATGCTTTTGGGGAGCAATTGCCTAGATTTCCTACAGAGGCGGTTTTAAGGTGGAGCGACCGGTGCAGTCACAGTGGGAGCTACAATGCAGGGGCACGGAAACAACGCAGCAGGGTGGAGCGTGACAGGCAGGGGGAGCTGAATTTCAACATCACATAGGGCACTGCTGAAATTTGTGAGCCCAAAGTCCACCACTGTTTCTTTGCACTGTTGTGCCCAGTGTACCACATTGCACCATTCCTGGCTTAAGATGGAAGCACGCTTGTGCAAATCCTTTTTCTCCTTCCTGTCATATCGAACGCACTGTGGACTGCATTAGGGCTGCCATATGTCCAGAATTTCCAAGACATAACCGGAATACTGTGGTTGGCAGCAGTGGCCGGGCGGAAATAAGCCCCCCCCCCAAAAAAGTCCAGGAAAATCCAGACATTTAGCAGCCCGTGCTGATTTTCCATAAAAATAGCTCCAAAACGGCATATTCTGTTTTGCAATTTTGCCAAAAAAAGCTCAACAACTTTGATAAGGAAGGCACAAATTCCTCCTCACTGAGGGTTTGGGAATCTGTGATTGCAGCTGTTGGTAGACTGCCCCTGTCAGCATGGTCAATGGGCAGGTCTGATGGCAGTTATAGTCCAAAAACATGGGGGAGGGGCACCAGGTTGGGAAAAGTTGCTTCATATCAATGTTCTGATCATTAATATATTTACTCAGAATGAAGTCACACTGGTTTCAATATTGTTTCCGTCCATAGGTTATGTGCAAAAATGTAATGAAAATAAATATTACAAAAATAAGGCTTGCATACAAATGTTTAGGACTGCAGCCTTAATTCTAATTTAAGATTCTATTTTCATTATTATTTGTCTTCCCCAGGTGCTTCTAAAATTCAAGAGAACAAGAGAACAATAAGAGGAAGCCTCCTTGATCTGTCTCTGAGAAGTAGGATCTGAGTGGGTAGAAAGGATTGCTTTTAGCAGTGGCATAACAGAACATACAGCTCAACCGGGGGGGGGGGGATTTCTGAGCATAGCGATGCAGCGATGGAAAGTTTTACCTGTTGAATTTCTGCATGTTATGCAGCTCTTAAAGACGTAGGAATGTTGGCAGAAAAAAGGGAGCAAGCAATCACAGGTACCAGGTTGCCTCAGAGGTCTCTTGACAAATAGTTCAGTAAAATAATCCAGATCGCTCAAGTAAGTGACTCATAAGTCAGGCTAGTGAAGCAAGTGAGAATAATATTAATAGTATTCCCTGTTCAGAGAGAGAGAAGGAGGCAACTCTGAGGTGAAAAGGGCAGCGGGGGGTGGGGAGCAAAATGGCGCTGAAACAAATACTGTATTGAAAGGATGGGTGAAATCTACCTCTAGACAAGGTTACATCTATTTACTCTAAATTCAGCTGGGACTGAATGAGTTATTATTGTTATTCCTGACTAAATTTAAATGGCTGCCTATCAATAAACCTCCTCTGGTAGCTTACAAAACACACAAAAAACCAAATTTCATACTACGTTTATAAATACAAAGTTCAGTAAGTAAAACAACCAAAATCAGTAGCAATTGGTGCGATGCAGCGACAGGTCTTTCATTTGCCCTCGCTGATTAAAATTGGCACCCACCAGTTAATCAGTCAAAGTTTTAGTTTGTTAATCTACCAATTGAACCAATTAAACCCTGCAGTCCTAGCTGAAAAACTCTTGCCCGATCAGAAAAGCAATTTGACTATTCCATCACATACATGAACAAGCTTTTGCAAGATAATTCCTAACTTTTGACGGGGGGGGGGGGGGAGGCGGAGGGAGAGAGAGAGAGAGAGAGAGAGAGAGAGAGTCTCTGAGACAGGCTGTGTCACTTCGCTGCCTAGAAGTGGCTGCCGTTTCTAGGTCAGCTTCTCAGCCTGAAGCTACCAATTATCTCCTCCGGCCCTGGCCAGGTTCTGCAGATTTTAATAGGACAATGAAATCCTTGCTCTGTAAACCGGCAGCTCCCCCATTTCCACAAGCTCCTCCAGAGATGGCTTCGGTGTATCATCCTCGCACAATCCCCATGTGATGGGAAACAGTTCTGACAGCCTGAGGCTGTTTCCTTCTCTCTCCTCAACCTCCCAAGCCACCCAAGGCCCCGTAGCTGGAATAAATGAAGGATGAACTCCACTCGGAGGCAGCCTGAGAGAAAGCTGGTGATACAGCACCATATCCCTAGTTAAGTTTTTCCACACAGTGAGATTAGGATGGAGAAGATGTTGTGGATGAGACCAGGCTGTGTGGGCAATAATAAAACATTAGCAAATCCTTTCTACTTATTAGCCTGGTTTAATAAGACAAGGTCTTGTGAAGTCAGAACAGAACTGAACAATATATATAGGAAAACTCCCAGTGGAAATATCCTGTTTTGTGACAAGAATGTTTCGGTTACAAGACAGCTTATTATACTTGGGCAGTGGAAAGCTAGGTTTGAATCTGCCAAAAAGCCGACAGAATGCCTTTAAGCTAAGTCACTACAGCGGTACCTCGGATTAAGTACTTAATTTGTTCCGGAGGTCCGTACTTAACCTGAAACTGTTCTTAAGCTGAAGCACCACTTTAGCTAATGGGGCCTCCTGCTGCTGCTGCGCCACCGGAGCACGATTTCTGTTCTCATCCTGAAGCAAAGTTCTTAACCTGAAGCACTGTTTCTGGGTTAGCGGAGTCTGTAACCTGAAGCGTATGTAACCTGAAGCATATGTAACCCGAGGTACCACTGTATCTCTAGGCCTAGATGACCTCGCAAGGCTGTTAAGAGGATAAAATGAGCACTTTGAAATAGGACTGGGTAGAAATATGAAGGAGAGAGGGAGCGAGGAGATCATGGGAATTTGGTTTGTTGACAAATTTCTAGCTGCAGAATCTAATTTTGGTTGAGATGTAGGCTAGATTGTTTTCTTCTTATGCCAAAGGTAGAAGCAGTGAAAGTATTGGGAGAAATGTAAGTCAGCAAGCCAACTTTTGTGGAAAGCCCCTTTTTCATCAGAATCAACTGGAATTCAGATGCAGTTTCTTTTTACTTTTCAAGTAATGGCTTCTTCATGCCATATGGGCTGAGTTGCACATAATGCCAAACCATAATTAAAACAAACTGAGCTTCATAAGCCGACAACAGGCAATGAACAAACCATAGCTAAGCTGCTGTGGTTTGGATGCTCAAATAAACCATGGCTTAATGCACTATATAATACACTACAGTTTAACAAACCATTGCTTAGCATTATGTGCAAACCAAGCCATTGGGACTGGCTTCTGAGTCTTAGCCTTGCATGGCACAAAGTGAGCATTCTGGTCAGCTGAAATAAAACATCAACAAATCAGTTTCTCCCTCTTCTCTCTCACGTGTGCGTCTTCTGTTTGTGACATTTCCCTAACCCTGACCATTTCCCTTTGCCCCCAGTGTCATTCATCCCCTTTCTTGTGTCTCTTTCCCCTGTTTACTGCTGTCTGGCATATCTGTAGAGTGCAAGGGCCCAGGAGACATTGCAGATCTGACGCAATGATGTTTTGAAAAAGGTTCTCTGGGCATGATAACCATTGGGAGTGATAAAGATAGATGCCAATTGGATTTGCTCCTCGCCACTCTTCTGGAGAGGTCAGCAGATGGCTTCGCAGACACACTTTGACCAGTAATCTGGGACAAACTCAATTTCTGTCCTCCTCATCCCCTACCTCCCACCTTTGTGTTTTACAGATGGTTTGGCTTCCTCTATGGTTGTGTTCACACTGCTCTTTACTCTGCCTCCACCATATCTATCCTGTCATTTCTTACGAAATTCTGAGTTTTGATGCGTTTCCCCTCCAAACCAGCTTTGCCAAATTGAGAAAGAAGAACAACCTGGCTGCGTGTAAAGCAGGTAATGGATTCACAGCCTATATATTGCCATCACCTTCGTGGCCTTGTTACACCTGGGAGGTAAGATTGAGCAGTATGGTTCAAGAAAAGAAATCAAAAAGTAAAAGAGGCTATTACTGGGTGGGAAAATGGGGGAACTGGTTTTCCTAAACACACTGATTGGGAGAGTAGGCATCAGTGAACATAATGAGATATATATACAGACATACATGGGCATAGCAAGGATTTTTGTTGGGGTGGGGGCAGCCCAAGTTGTTGAGCTTTTTTCATGGGTAAATATACCCCCCAGACTTTGGTTGGGCGGCAGGCTTCTGCTAGGGGGACAGAACCTAAGTTAATTCAGTACTTTCAATGCTTTTCAATAATTTGCATGCTATAGCCATGCAGACATATTGCATGTAGAGAGTACATAAGCCCCTCTGCCTGAGAACCAGAAACTTTGCATCATTCTGATATGTCTTCAAGTCCTTAGAAGACACTACTTATCACTTTTCCCCATGCCATAAGGACTAGCAACCTGAGATATCAGTGTACACCTATGAATTTGTGCAGGAGGAGAATTGCTCTGTGCATCTAGCATGTGTTAGACTTTAGAAGGCAACATGTTAGTTCAGGTCCCCAGAATGGAGAGAGGTTTTAGCAAAAAAAAAGAGCAAAGCATGCAGATTGCCCCTCCCCCAGAAAACCCATCTTGTAAGGCAAAAAAAATCATTTCATTTAGGCAATGATTGAAGTGCACACAAGAAAGCAAATATATTCAAAGTCATAATTGCCAAACATCAGAGTTACAGTAGAGAGACATGGAAGATAGACTGCCCGGACGGGATTTTTTTTAAGAGATCAGAAGGACAGGAAAAAGAAAATAAAAAAGATTTTACAGACCATAAAATCTCATGTTTTCAGTATGCTACCCAAACTGGCAGCAAGTGACTAGATTTCCTACTCGGTGCTGTGAAGGCAGCTCTTATAGATTTCCAGTTTATTTATTTTCTTTCTAGAGCCCCTCAGGCTATGCTGAACTTCCTGGGGGTATAGATGTGTGCATGCCTGCACACTGCAGACACACAGATGTATGTATTCACACAAATGACAGCACAGTCCTTTGTGTATCCACTCAGAAGTAAGTCCCACTAAGTTCAGCAGGGCTTCCTCCCAGCTAAGTACATATGCAGCCTAAGTCCCCTTCTTGCTAGAATACCCTCAGACATGTTCTCTAAATAGGAAAGTGCAGCAACTAAAAACAGGCTAAGTGGAAGCATCTGCCCAATAAGAATAATCACCAGGGGGAGAAAAAGGACAAACACTAATAAGTCTGTAGGAGGAACATGTAGATACGGGAACAACATGAATTAGATAAACCAATTAATTTCTCTAAGCCATATGAATGTAATCTCCTCCCAGAGGAGATTGGCCTCTGATCTGTGGTTATTAAATCAGGACCTTTGGAGAAGAACAGAGCTTGGGAAGAGGTAGGCTGGTGGGCTGTCTCCTTCCCAGACAGCAAAAAGGGTTGATGTGATTATTTATTTCCTTTTAGATGCATTATAAAAAAACAAAACAAAACAGGCTCTCTGGTACCCATCCAAATCAGCAGGCTGCCTCCAGCATTGAAACCTACATATTCCCCTTTCCCCATGTCAACTCTATACCTCTCCCTACCAGGAAACAAACAAGCAAACCAGGGCAGAGCCCTCATCACAAACTTGGACTCTAAGGAAACTCAATTTTGCTGTCAATAAATGTGACAAGAATGCGCACTGAGAGCCATAACCCGAACAAGAGATCTGCGGTAGGTTTCTAAAACAACAATTTGTGACAAGGCAATGAAGAATTGTAATGCTCTTGTTAGGGCTGGAGTGGTGATGAAGGAATGCTTCAGATGTAGGGCACTTCTTTTGGTGAATGTTTAAGGCAAGCAGAGTCCTTGAGGAAGCAAGCGATTTATGGAGATTTCTAGGGTAGGTGGTGTTTTGGAGGAGGGCCTGTCCATGCATATTCAGTTAGTAGTCATTTTTAAAATAAATCTATGATGTGGCCACACGCGGAACACACTCCATACACCTTTGCTGGTGAAAAGGTTTGGTTTGGTGAAAAGTGCTAAATATATGGAAATGGAGGTTTGGCACACACAAAAAGGTTAAAACTCCGCCAAGAATGATTGTTGTTCTCATTGTAAGTGAATTGATCAAAAGGCGGACAATCTTCTTGAAATGAATGATGGATTCAGAGACAATGAGCAACAATGGTCAGCTGAGTACAGTTTTCCGGACGATCTCTCGCATTTCCTACCAAGCCTATTCCGCCTCCTCCAATGCCTGCAATTCATATAACTGCTCTGCATATGAATAATTGCTTTTTATCTCTCGCCCAGATTTCATTCTGCTTATGTCAAACAGGTTGTTTGGATAAATAATTCATCACAACTGCAAACTGCAATTTTTCGCACCCCTTCTACCCACATTTGAAAAGAGTGACGGCAACGTGCAAAATGTGTAAAGTCATGATCAACAGTTCAGACAACCTGTTCAAGCCTCGTGGTGGCCGGGGCAGGGAGTGGGGAGGGCAAGGAGCATACCTCATCACATACAGGTTAGAAGGTTGTGTGAACTAGCTCTAGCAGTGAAACTAAGGAGATCTTTAATGGTACAAAAACTAAACAGTGTGTGACTCTGAGAAGCCAGTTAACAACTACTATTCCCTGTATGTCATCAACTTGCTGTTCACACTACATACAGTTCACACAAACACACACTCACACACGGGTTTACTTTCAATAAGTGGGATCTTAGTTTTCGATCCATGTTGCTTGCTTGGCAACAGAAACAGCCAATTATATCGCCCATGGGTGAATCAGAGATGTAGTGCTCAGCGGCTAGGCACCAAATACACAATAATCAAGTGTGAAGAAATCAAGTAATAGATTTTTTTCTAGACATTCCTTCAGAAGTTTGCTCCAGGTGTTTAGTGGTTCAGTCTTTCGTTCATACAGCAATGCTGTTAGGAGGTTGTTTGCTTAGCCAGTTAGTTCATGGATTTTACATATCGTGGTCTACGGTTGTACAGTCGCTAAGGAGAGAAAAATGCCACCAAGGAATACTCAGATGGAAACAGAACTAAGAACTGCATAAGTGCTTGAAAAATAAATGAAATTGTACCTTCATGTGGAAGGGAGAACACTGATGGAATGAATAAGATAATGGTGCAAAAATATAATGAATGCCATGTTCCTTCTCCCTTCCCCCGCCTCCTCATTACGCCTTTTCCCTTAGCAGGAGCACTCGTAGACAAAGGCACTTTGAAAGTATTTTTTTTAAAAGTGCTTTTTGTTGCTATCGGTGTAATGGTTGGTGTGTTAAACGTGCTTCTATGTGCCATGCGAAAGGGGTGGGAGGGTTGGAATCAGGTAGACAAAGGCTACGTGTGTCCCTCTCCCCACTGTGTTTCAAGTCACATTTTTTATATCGCTTTACACCCCAGAGAGGGGGCAGGGATGCCACCACCTGATGAACATTGTCTCCTTCGTTTCCTTTCACCTGCAGCTATCGCCTAGTCAGTGGAGCTATCATCCGCACATGTGCAACAGCCACACCTCAGCTTGACCGTAGCTTCCAATTTCTAATGAAACGGAAGCTGGTTTGAGGGAAAACTCATTGGGCAACAGTGCTGCTGAAGAAACTGCAGGATACATATGGATTGTGACTAACCTTATGGGTGGTCAGCTTCAAACACCAATAGTGGGAGCACACTGGAGCCTGGAGCAAAGGGTCAAGTGTACACAGCCAAAGAGGGGTGGGAATCCTAACCCTTCTTACCTGGGAGTGAGCCCCATTGAATTCAATGGCTCTTACAGATCTAAACTTTCAGAAATGTATCTTGATACATTTTCATTGCATGGGGGCATAGGAGCCAACTCCTAGGGGCCAAGGTCCCTTCAGATCCCCCAATAAAATATTTGAGGGGGCTGGCCTTCCACCAAGTTGATGGGCATTCAAATGGTATGTGTGAGATTGATTATAGGGACAGGGCTTACCTGCCCTCCCAATGTTTTATTCAAGTCGGCACCCCTGCAAGGGGGCCTGATAGTATTGTTCATCCACAAGATGTTTAAAGTCTCCATAGGGATTTATTCCCTTTGTATTATGTCAAAGAGTTCAGAGCAAAGTTCATACTGCAGATCTTCCACCACCACCACTGCCAGTTTATCTTCACGAAAACCCTGAGGAGGGGATTAGATTGCGAGATAGGGATTGGCCCAAAGTCACCCAGTGACCTTCATGGCTAGGTGGGGATTCGAACCTGCATCTCCCTAGTCCGATGTGCTGACCACTACACTACACAAACACTGCCTGACCTGTTCCACAAAAGCACAGAGAAATTACCTCAGCCAGAGGAAGCAGAGGTAGATTAACCTCTCCTCTTCAGAGATTGTAGTTACAGCCTGCAGGGCTTCTAGCGGGACATCTCTCCCCTCCTTGGTACTCCTGCCAGCAGGGCTAAAAGCTGTAACCCGAGAGTAAATCCCATTGAATTCAATGGGATAGGTGTCAAATTGAATTTGATGGGACTTATATAGACTTGCTCTGTAAAATCTAAGCAGCTTTCTTAGTGTATGGAAACTTCTTGCACCAGCAATCTGCATATAAAAAGATCCTGTATGTAGATGTCTAACGAAGCCTTTGCAAATGTGCACTAAGGATTCACACTAAGGCCGTTTTCCATGGGCATAGCCAAGGGGGGCAGGGAGCGGCAGCGCCCCCCCCCCAATCAATAAAAATACATAGCTAACTGAGGTTCTGCCCCCCCCCGAAAAGGCCTGCCTCCCCCTAACAAAAATCCTGTCTATGCCCAGGCCCTTTTCACTGGAACATGAGCTTGAGGAAAGATCCTGAGCAGCTTCTACAAGATAGGTAGGATCGGGTGTGGGTGTGGGTGCAATAAGCCTGCCCTCCTTCCAGTGCAAGTCTATCCCTGCTTAGAAGCCTCTGTTTTGGCAAATGACGTTGCCTCTGTGAAGTCCATAGCCCTTAATGCCCCTGTGCCCTACTCATGGAATGCCAGGAGTCTAAGGAATCCTGTTTCTATAGGAACCTGGTTTTAGTGAAGAGATTCACCGGCACATGTGGCCAACAGCCACTAGGTGGCGCACTTGATTCTGGGAAATACGCTTTAAAAAGCGAAAGCCTCCTCTTGCTGCGCTAACAGTAAGTGGTGTTGATAGGTCAATACTATTACATCTGATTGATCAGTGTGGCACTGCCAAGACTATGGCATCCTACTGATAACAGCTTTGATCCTGTTAACAGGCAGGGTTCTTCTCCAGCTGAGCCCCAGACAGTTGTTTGCAAAGGTTGATTTGGACAATACACTTTTCGCCTGCGGAGAAACTCCTGACATAGAGGAACACAGCAAACTGATGCGATGCTGCGTTGGACTCCTGGTCCATCCAGTTCAGCGTCAACTATACTGATCAGCGGAGTTTCAGGCTGGAGATATTCCCATGCTTACCTGGGAATGAACCTGAGACCGTTTGCATGCAAAACAGATGCTCCACAGATTCCTCTTAACCTTGCCAAGCATGTGCTTATGTGAGAAAACATAAATGTATGAAATGAGTCGTCAGAACTATGGACCACAATAATGCCCAAGTACTCAGTAGCACTTTCTCCCCAGCTCCCGCTGTCACAGAAGGGTTTGGATTTGATATCCCGCTTTATCATTACCCGAAGGAGTCTCAAAGCAGCTAACAATCTCCTTTCCCTTCCTCCCCCACAACAAACACTCTGTGAGATGAGTGGGGCTGAGAGACTTCAAAGAAGTGTGACTGGCCCAAGGTCACCCAGCAGCTGCATGTGGAGGAGCAGGGACGCGAACCCGGTTCCCCAGATTACGAGACTACCACTACACCACACTGGCTCCCAGCAATTGCACCACACTGGCTCCTAGCAATTGCTGTGACATCCACTGCTTGCTTCACATGTTATTGTCCGTCATCTGTCTGTCTGTCTATCCGTCTAGTTACTTTGTCAAATGCTTTCCCTCTCCCATTGCAACCAAAGCAAACCGAAATAATTCACAAATGAAAACAATTTGCACCTGAAAGTAAATCTAATGATCAGCAGGCAAGAAGGCTAACCAAACAACACCAATAGCAAGACCATCGTAAGTGACTGTGGGAATAGGCAAAACAACAGCAAAAATGTAACTGAATGGCTGAAAGCACAGTGACAGCTTCCCCTCCAGAAAGGGAGGAGATATAGATAAATATGCTTGGCCGTGTGAGTGCATACTATGGGAAGGTTGAGACTGCTGTGGTGGACAGACAGAGTACTCTGTGTATTCCCCACCCCTCCTTCCTAAGGCTCTCATTATAGTTTAGCTTGAGGGCCTGGCTGCTTTCTAACAGTGCTGATGTGCTTTGCAGTCACATTCAATCACTCCAACACAAAATTCATGCACAGCTAATGAAAGGATGCATCCAGTTTGGGTTTGGTGGCATCTTCATTCGCAGGGCAAATTAACCTACAGAAAAGCAGGACCTGACTCGGAGGGGCTGCAACCCAGGAACTGTGTTGCTGTCATGACGGAGAAGCCCTGCTGGTAGTCTCATTTGGCTGAAGCAGTGTGAGCGGCTGCTTTTCCTCAGCAGGGTCTACTCACTAGGAGTATCCTTCCTATGTCAGTACTCCATCATGTCCTCTTGCCAAATATTGTGGCCAGTAAACCAAAGCAGATATTGGATTATGAGCTTTTTGTCAATACATACTTAATTCTAGCCCTTTCAACCTCTTCCAATATAGAACACTGGGCCTGGGTGAAAGGTTGGGTTTTTAACCATGCTCTTTTTTATGTTTCTGCCTGCAGCTGGTCTCCAAACTCAAAGTAGCTTCCACCATAAAACACAAGAGAAAGATGGACCACATTGCTGTTTAAAACACCTGACGCAAAATAATGTATTTACTGACTTCTGTTGAGTCAGGAGCATCCAACTTTTGAGCTGCAAAGAACTCTGTCAGAAGAAGGGCAGCTGAAGGCTTGTGCAAATGTTTCAATGATGTAGAAGACGACTTGTGCTCCTAGTACTGCGTATGATTCACAATTCAATTATTGCTACTGAATATCAGTCATTGGCAAAATGTTCTTAGGAGTTTGTAGTAAGTGAAGGCTATCTGCTAAAAAATTTTTTAAAAACCCAAATACAATGATTTCTTCTGGAAGTACAATAAGCACCTACTTGTCAGTGCCTGTGACATCACCGATAATGAGATAATAAATTATTCCTCCCCCAAACCTCAACTGAGGTGCACAGTTATGAAACTGGTTTTAAATATACAGAATGGTTTAGCTCCTTTAAAAAATTACCATGCACACCTGCCTGGGGGGGGGACACACAACATCTGTCCGCATAAGTGACCTGACTTCTCAGCAATCTTAGCTGTCAGGTGGCCAAGGTTGGCGCAAACACACAAGGATGTGCCTGAATACAAATAGTTCAGCAATAGTGCTGGCAGCTCTGGGTGGGTAACTCTTCCTACCCTATAACTACAAGTGTTGCAAGATCTGGGCTGAAGTCACCAACTAGCACTAAGACCTTCAAATTGCTCTGTAGGAAAGCAATGTTTTGTACCAGCCCTAATGCACAGCATGGAGAGAGAACATTATTAATCGATGCAAACATCATTTTTAGCTCAGAGGAGATGCTTCTGCATATGAACCAATACAGTGTTCATTATGAGATAATAAACTCAACTTTATTGTGTCTCTTCATCCTCTGGGAAAACGCAGCTAATATGATGTATATGCCATCATGTGCCAGCCATGGCCTTCTGCCATTTACATTGGCCAAATGTGTTGTCGGCATGAGAATAAATGAGCACAAATCGGGCATGACAAATGGTAACAACTCAGGGAGAGCATTCGGGACAAAACTTGAAAGTAGCCATACAAAATAAATAAATGCATTAGAAACAAATATCAAACAGAAAGACTCTGTGCAAAGCCACAGAATAGAAATTCAAAGGCAGATTGGACGTGATCAGACAAGGGCTGAATAGGCAGCGGTCAGCAAACTTTTTCAGCAGCAGGCCAGTCCACTGTCCCTCAGACCATGTGGGGGGCCAGACTATATTTTTTTTTGGGGGGGGGGAATGAACGAATTCCTATGCCCCGCAAATAACCCAGAGATGCATTTTAAATAAAAGCACACATTCTACTCATGTAAAAACACCAGGCAGGCCCCACAAATAACCCAGAGATGCATTTTAAATAAAAGGACACATTCTACTCATGTAAAAACATGCTGATTCCCGAACCTTCCACGGGCCAGATTTAGAAGGTTATTTGGATGGATCTGGCCCCTGGGCCTCAGTTTGCCTACCCATGGAATAGAGGCTAAGAGCTTGTCCACTCTTCTGCTTGTCCTGTGCCTAGAAAGCAAAGTCTGAAGCCATTTTCCCTTTGCCCCACTCCTTTCCCAGGGAAAACCCACTCTTTAGCTCTAAATTGGAACAAATGGCAAAGAGTGATCTTCCCCGAGGGAAAGCAGTGTGACAAGCAGAAGTGTGGATAAGCCCTTATAGCATAAAGTTATGCATGTTTTACTTCAAAGAAAGACAGTGTTCCCTGGGGTAAAGTCCCCAGGTAAAGTGTCCATAGGACTAGGGCTTCGGAGTGGCCAGCTTACTACAAGAAGTGATGCTATGCTGGCTGGGACTGAAGAGAATTCTAGTCTATTTTTTGCCGGATCGTCTTTTGCCAGATCTGTACACTATTCTCTGCCAGTTCACTAGCAGCTGGTAGTGAGTCACCCTCCCCTCCCCTTTTCCACTGGACCTTGTTAGGATTTGATTCCTCCTAATAGTGGAGCACACCTCCCTTTGCCATTCCTGGGTCTTCTGGCCTCACTTTGCAGTAATATCCCCTTCTCCTTTTCTGTGCCTTATGTATGCGCCCATTAAAGATGCTCTTCACGAACTGGTGAGATAGATGGAGGTGGGATAAACCCTGTGGTCCTTCAGATGTTATCGGGCCCCATCTCCTACCAGCCCCAGCCAGCGTGGCCACTGGTCAAGATTGCAATCCAGCAAAATTTGGAGCACCACCAGCTCCCAACTCCTGAAGTTGTTGGCATTTGTCTGGAGGAATGCACCCTTAGGATGAAGTCAAACTGCCGAAAGGTTGCAGCGCCTGCTGTGGCTGTAGAGACCAATACAGGAGAGACATGTTTTGTTGCAGCTGGGGCAGAAGAAGGCTGCTCCAAGCAGTGGCGTAGCGTGGGTTGTCAGCACCCGGGGCAAGGCAAGTAATTTGCGCCCCCCCCCCGCTGCACTGTCCCTCCCCCAGATAGTCCCTCGCTCTCCCTCCACACCGCACTGCACGCCTGGCACCCTCCCCTCCACAGTGGGCGGCTTGGATCGGATTCGCACAGCCAGCACTGCAGTGAGAGAGAGTGAGTGAGCCAGGTAGGGGCAGAGAGCTGCGAGTGTGAGCGCGCAGTGGCATGGCGTGGGTTTTCTGAGCTTGCACAGAGTGCTTTTCCTCCCTATGGGCAGAGCCAGCTTGCTCCTAAATACCTGAGCTCTATAGTTAGAGACTCACCATTTCCCCAGTTGGCTTGGCCCCCAATTTCTCTTACTATAGAATTTGGGGCTGGTGGTGGAGGAAATCATTATTCTTCCCCCTTGCTACCCCCCCCCCAAAGCATAAGAGAGGGACTCCCAAGAAGGTGAAGCAGGATTTCACTCCAGGGTATCTCGGAAGCCCAGACCCCCGATCTCTCCCATCGCCCCTGGAGGGGTCATGGAGGCACTGAGCCCGGGAGGCGGGCAGCCAGCCAGGGCGCACGCACCTACCCAACCTCGTTGCGCCCAGGCGCGCTGCTCTCTCCAACTTTCCTCCCTGCCGGGCCAGTGGCTCCGCCTCCACCTCTTCCTTTGCCTCTTTGAGCAAGCGATTAGCAGGCTCGGATTGGATCCTGCGGCAGGCAGGCGGCGCCTCCTCCCGGCTTTGCTGCTCCTCCACCTCCTCCTCCTCCACCTCCTCCTCCCTGCTGCTGCAGCTGCTGCGCGGCTCTTTTCCCTCCCGCTTCCTCGAGGGGGGCCGGCCAAACGGAGACGACGATCCCTCCCCCCAACCAAGCCTCGATTGCTTGTCCCTTCTCTCTGGACTTGCGCCCCCCCAAATGTTGCGCCCGGTGCGGCTCGCACCCCTGGCACCCCCCACGCTACGCCACTGGCTCCAAGGGCAACATGGCATTTCTTCTCTCTGCACTCATCCCAGCGGTCATTCCTCCTCTGGTCAGTACTGGGGATGCAAGACCTGTCTATCTCCAGGAGCTGAGCTGCAATCGTCTGCAAGGGATTCCCACACTCAGAGCTGTAGCTAAGGGGGCAGGGCAGGGTTAGCCAGGTATTTTTGCCCTGGTTGAAGCCTCCTCCAGAGGGGCACCATTGAGGCTCCCAGCCTGTGTGTGCACAAATGCACATGGTTGTTGTTTTTTGCCAAACTGAGTCTTTGACCCAGGTGACATATAGCCAAGTTTCACCCCTGCCCACATGGTGGAGTTGAAGTTGCCAGCCCTCATGTCACATTTGCAAGCACCTTTGTAGTGCAGAGTTGGGACTCAGCTATATTAGTCAAAAAACAGCATTTTGAATGCGTTATAAACATGCAACACCAGACGCGCTGTACATAGAGCACAAAACTTTTCTATGTGATTTTACATAGCATTTCCCCCCTTTTGTTATAACAATTTTATTTATGACTTATTTATAGCGTCGTCCCCTCATGTATAGATCCACCCTTGGTCTGCCAACCGGCCTGGTGCCTGAAGCCAGCTCCTCACAGGGTACAACCTTGGGATCCTTCTATCTTCCATTCTGTGGACATGACAAAGCCAGTGTAGACATCACTGAACATGCTGGGAATGTTGACTCCACCCGCAAAAGCATATACCACAACACATTGGTTAGCCTTTCGGGTGCCACCAGACCATTCTTCCCCCATCAAGTGCTGTCTACTTTAATTTTTGTAATGCCTAGGTAAGAGTGACATAGATTACCCTGTATCAATTTAACCCATCATGCAGATGAGCCCTCGCTTGGCACCTGAGATGCTGAAGATCTGCTCGCACAAAGCATGTTGCTCCACCATGCAATTACCATGATTGTGAACTCCGCCTCGCTGTGATTGGACAGAGGTGGCAATCATGAAGAGCTAGGAGCATCACCTCGAGACTCGAGATGGAGCGCCGAGTTGCCACTTAGTTTTAATGCAGCTTGACTGGGTGCTTTTTTGGCACTCAGCCATTCCTCTTTAGCTCTGCCTCGATGCTAAGCAATGAGCAATTTGAAATTTGCATACATTTAAATGAATTAACCTATTCAACTGTGCAATGTCTCTTGTTTGCCCCTGGGACACGGAGGGAGAGAGAGCGAGAGCGCTGGAGGCAGTTTAGCAGGAGACTTGCTCTCCAGCACATGTTTCCGCTTCCCGCAATCAGCATAGCTCGGTTCCATAATGCCTAAGAGGGCTTAGCCACACTTACTTTTCCTCCGCTCTTTCCAGGCATGGTCAGCACTTTAAGGCTCTGTGTCCGAGCACCCTTGGCGCTTTCCCCATGAAAACCCACTCTTTAAAGCTCCATCGGAGCAAACGGCAATCCGCAGAAAATCCAAATTGCCGTTTGTTCCAGTTGAGCTTTAAAGAGTAGGTTTTCATAGGGAAAATTTAGGGGTGGAGAGACCCACACTTGGACATGGAACTTTTAAGCTGTACCTGTGCATGGAAACATATATAAAAAGAAAATATCAACACTTTAGTCTCTACAGAAAACACGTATCAATGCAGAGAGTGTACTAATCTGTGTAACATTAATTTGGAAAAAAACAAGTTTTTTATTTGTAAGAAAAGGGAAAACATTTTTAAGGTAAGTGTGGGTAAGCCCTGGCTCTTTCTTTATGCAGGAATAACACCTGAAGGGCAATGTTCCCATCATCAAGAACATAAGAGCTCCACTGCATTAGGGCAATGGCTCACCTAATACTGGGGGGGGACCCCAACCCAAATCCCACGTGTGTAGGAGGAGTGACATTATTCATTGGTGAGGGGATACACTCTGTACATGATCAGAGGTACTCTTTTAAAGCCAATGTTTCACTTAGTCCATTGTTTCACTTAGTGCTGAAGCAGGTTATGGAAAGTCAGATCTGGAGCTAAGCTCTAGTGAGCCTTGACCAAGCTGAGCCTGGAGCAAAGGTCACTGCTTTGAATTGCTACTAAAGAACAAGGTCAAGGGATGCCAAGAGGCCATGAGAAGTCAGGTTCTGGAGCCAGTGAGAAAATTTGCCCCAAACCCAGAGATGGTCTGAGTGAGAATCATTCCAACCCAATTGCCAGCCCCACACTGCTTATCTCTGCTTGCCAAAAAGCACTAAAAGGGTAAAGATCTAAAGGGATTAGTTCTGTCATGTTAAACTGCTGGCTGTAATGCAGGTTTCAGCATTTAGAACTAAACCCCTGAGGATGGAGCCAGAAATGGAAGGGAGGGAAGGTGGGAGAGAGAGAGAGAGAGAGAGAGAGAGGGAGGGAGGGAGGGAGGAAACAGGAGGATGGAGTGATGGCAGGATGAAGAGTGAGGGGGAGGAGGCCGGAATGATAAACAGATATTTATGCTTATGAAGCATGTGCCTCGCAGAGAGAGAGAGAGAGAGGCTATGCAGTCAGGGATGGTTTTCAGCGATAATAGCTTTATCTAATAGTCGTTAATTAGTTACTGAGTCACGGCACCCGGTTTACATTTAGCAAGCGATTGTTCTAGCTGACAGATGTACACCCCTTCGAGAGTGTGAACAGAGCGCTCTTGTGCATGCCAGTAAGTACCTCCTAGGCACCTTAGAAATGTCTTGGGATAGAGAAGCAGCTCAGTGCTGCTCAGAGACAGGGATGGATCTACTATGAAACTAATGACAGATGTTCCAAGTGTCCCTATTTTCCAGGAACAGTCCAGGATTTACAGAAGCCACCCTGGTCTCTGATTTGATCCCGGAATGTCCTACTTTTCCTTAGGACGTCCCTATTTCCATTGGAGAAATGTTAGAGGGTACGGAGTTATGAACCAAAAAGGTGAGTAACTATGCAACCTCTAGAAGACATCTGAAGGCAGCCCTGTATAGGGAAGTTTTTAAAAATAATATTTAATGTTTTATTATGTTATTATATATGTTGGAAGCCACCCAGAGGGGCTGGGGCGACCCAGTCAGATGGATGGGTTATGTACAAACAAACTAACAAACACTATTATTATTATTATTATTATTATTATTATTATTATTATTGAATAGGACATCCCTCTTTGCATCAGAGAAATGTTGGAGCATATGTAATGAAGCTTAAGCTTCAAGGGCCCCAAATCCTGGAAGGGCCCCAGAAGTGACTTTAGTCTACGTTGCTTAAAAAGTTTGCTTTAAAAAGTGCACCATGCAGGTATATAACATTTCTCTAATTTCCCCTAATTTTCATTCCCACATCAGAGAATAGTTGGAAGGGACTACAAGGATCATCTAGTCCAACTTTCTGCAATGCAGGATATATTTCACTCCATGCAGAACTTGAACTCATGACCCTGAGATCCAAGGGTTTCATGGTCTACCAACTGACCTGTTACTCAAAATCTATAAGGCGTAGGATTTTTTCTATTCACACTGGTGACTTTGACATGTGAGATAATCCAGTACAGCAATTTTAATCAAAATTGAAGATGTAGTAGCTTCATGGCAGCATCCCTTGCTGCTGGCTGCTCCTGCCAGGGGTAGATCACATGATGCTCTCCAGATAATGTGACTCCAATTCCCATCACTCCTGACCACTGGCCATGTGAACTGAGGCTGATGGGAGTTGGAGTCCAACAACTTCTGGGGGCACCATATTGGCTGGCCCTGGTTTATATGCATACTTCTTTTTCCTTTGAAACAATACAAAATCTAGCAAAAAACCGAGAAAGCAAACAAACAAGAATATGCCAGCCAATATGCCATTTATTAGAGACAAAAGTGTGCATATGAGCACTGATCTTTCAAACACGTGTTACAGAACCAAGGTAAAGGTAAAGGGACCCCTGACCATTAGGTCCAGTCGTGGGGTTGCGGCGTTCATCTCGCTTTATTGGCCAAGGGAGCCAGTGTTTGTCATGTGGCCAGCATGACTAAGCCACTTCTGGCGAAACCAGAGCAGTGCATGGAAACGCCGTTTACCTTCCCGCTGGAGCGGTACCTATTTATCTACTTGCACTTTGTGCTTTCGAACTGCTAGGTTGGCAGGAGCAGGGGATTTGAACCGCCGACCTTCTGATCGGCAAGTCCTAGGCTCTGTGGTTTAACCCACAGCAGAACCAAGGCAGACACTTAATCCAAGGAAAAGCAGCTTTGGGAGAGGACAACGTGAAGCAGAGAACCAGTGAGGAAGGGGGGGGCTTAACTCATTGCCTTCCTGAAACATCCCCTGCCTCAGCCACTTCCTTTCCGCTCCATCACATGCAAGTGGTGATCAGGGAGAAACAATGGCCAAGGCTAAGGTCTGAAAATCACAACATTAAACTGGATTTATAAAATGTCAGATTTGTAAATGGCTACAAATTACACACACACACACACACACACACACACACACACACACACTTGATCGTCATCAAAGATGCCCCCAAATAAAAAATGACCACAACCCAAGGAACACTTATGGTGTGTGTGAGTGAACATTTCCTGAGCAGTAAGCTTGAATTCTACTTGATTAACTTTGTAAGCAGGTGGCTGGGGAGCTGCTGAATAATGGTCAGATCTTTACCCAGGTCTTATTGCACCTCAGCTTTCCCTTTGTACAACCAACTGGGACTGTGATGATCTGGAGTTTAACACGATGATCCTGCACTTGCTTGGCCCTCTAGGTTTCCAGCTGAAAAGCACCCAACTTCATTTGGGGAGTTGGCAAGGCTACTTTCTCTTACTTGGTATGTGTGTTGCTGTGTCTGTCACCTAGGCAACAATAAGAAGGCACTGGTCAACCTTCCCTGGAGAGTTGTCAGAAATTGTATTCTTTCTGGGATTCCTGATTTAAATGCTAATAAGTTAGTTAGCAAGCAGGAATTTGTTTACTCAGCTCCAGGAGCAAGTTGTCATTCATGTTTAATTGACCCAGGGGTCTAGAGGTGTGGAAAAACGATCATTATCCAGGGAGGAGCTGGCAATCTTAAAAAAATGAACTCTGTCTCAGCATCTATGTTTGAGAGAGAGAAAGCCTGGCTGGAGCTGCTCCAGAGCCTATGCTGGTGTAAAGGATCTAAATAGTGGGATTGAATTGAAGCACTCTCGGACAGTGCATAAAACAAAGGTAGCCATGCTGGGTTTTGAAGTTCAGACAATATACACAAGTCTTGAATTGACTTGGCATTAACACCCCAGCCCAAAAGTGAAGAATGGCATCTGCCTAAGCAATTCCTGATGTTAAGCATATTTTTAATTGACTGCCTATGAATTCAACTCTGTGCCTCTCTAGAAGGACATTTTAAAAGCCCTGGATCATACCAAATGCCCATTGAGTTCAGCATCCTATTTTCCAACCAAAAAGACCCCGAAGAAGCTTATAAACAGGGAATGGAGACAATCACCCTCTCCTGCTGTTTCTCTTCAGCAGCTCACATTCCTGGGACTGACAAGCTCTGCTGTCATGTCTGGATTAAATCTCAGTTAGTTAGCCCATGTCTGGTCTGTTACCAAAGCACCGGTTCAGGAACTCAACAGCCTCCCTGTGATATGTAGAAAATAGATTGGTGTCATCCATGTACACCCCAAATCTCCCAGTTGTTTCATGTAGATATTAAACAGCATGGGGACAAAGTGGAAATTCACAGGTTGTCAGTCAGCAGCCCCCTGGTGCTCCTTTCTTAAACCTGCCCTCTTTAAAGGACCACAACCAGAAGAATACAGTGAACCCAGGTTCCATCCTGGCCCAGCAGTCCAGCAGGATGCCCCTGACGATGACACCCAAGGCATCTAGCAGAACCAGCTTCCCTGTCAACTTCTTGGCTTCAATCATCCGCCAGGCTAGAGTGTGGCTTGGCTGGAGATGTCAGGCTACTGCTTGCAACAGGAATGGTCAATATCCTTAATGCTTCAGTCCAAATGAGACAACACACCTATTTATATAGCTTAGACTAGCACACCACCTATCCAGGCTGGCTGTAGAGCATCAGGACTCTCCACAGCCACATTCTTCCTCTGCTCCCATTTGGGGCACATTGTCCATCAGTGCATTGATGATACCATCTTCGTCTCTATTTCCAACATATCTCAGAGAGGCTGAAGTCCTCAGCCAGTGTTTGGATTGGGCAATGGATTGATGTGGGCAAACAAACTGAGATTTAATTCAGACATCACATCTCTTCTGTGCCCTCCATTGCATACTATAAGCCCTTTCATCGCCCCCTGGTTCAGCCTTCTGTGCATTCTTGCAACAGCAACGTTCTTCTTTGGCTGGAAGACAGGCAGAGTAATGCACACGCTAGCTTCAAGTCTTCCTCCTCTCTTCTGCCATTGCTATGGCAGGGGTCTTGTGCTAAGTTAGGTAGACCTTTCCCAAATACATTTTGGAAAGGTGGATCATCATCATCATATTTGTCAGGAATAGCTGCACAAGAACTGCATGGGAGTTTTTTTAATGTATTTATTTATTACATTTATATATCACTTTTATCTTCCAAGGAGCTCAAAGTGGGGCACATGGTTCTCCTCCTCCCTGTTTCTTCCTGTGAGGTAGGTTAGGCTAAGAAATGGTGACTGGCCCAAGGTCACTCAATGAACGTCATGTCTGATTGGGATTTGAACCCTGGTCTCCAAGGTCATAGTCTAACACTCTAACCATTACACCACTCTGGCTCTCATATGAAATTTAAGAGGTAGGATAAGGATTTGCCCTCTTACCCATTCCTTATGCTGAACCAAATCCTCAACAGCAATCTCTAACAAAGAAATGCCAACTCACAGTCAACAAACTACAATTCCCAGAATTCCTTGGGAACAGGGAGGAGCCAATAAGGTTAAAGCTTTATAAAAGTGATGTTTTTGTTGACTTGTTCACTATAACTCACAGTATAGGTTTGATGTGGGGATAAAGTTGGATAACCCCATACTTGCTGATCTGAGTCAGGCTGCAAATATGATAAATGTTTAGTTCTTTCCTGTCCAGAATACTGCCAATGGAAGTATAGTTGTATATTGTATATGTTGCAACTTCCTTCTGGAGAACAGGCATGTGAATACCAGGGGACACATCTTTTCATAGACTTAGTAATAACTCTGTGGCAGGGTAGACTGTGCAGAATGACTTATGAGCCTGTTTTGCAGGAATCTCATTCCAATTCCATAGCTGACAGTAAAGCTGTAATTTAATATAGTTCTCTTGAAGTAATATTGCAATTCGATGGAATCAAGACTTATGTTTAAGGACTCCTGTTGGAAAGAGACAATTTGTTTAAATGATGCCAAGTTGATTGACATAAGCCTTCATATCAGTCTGCACAGGGAGCTCCCAAAGAACTCGAGCAGGAAAGATGTTTGGAGGACGTACGGCACGAGTGTGACATTGCCACTAGTACGGCTCGCTTGTAATCATATTTACTCAGATGCAAGTCTCGTGGGTTCCAACAGCATTTGCTCTCAAGGCCAAACTACACATTATGTTAAATGCACAATTGCACCCAGCATGCCTGGATGTTGTTGGTTAAATTTAAGCCATGGGGAGATCAGGGGACTTCAGTGTGCAGAACGGGTTATTTTTCTTTACCCCTGTGCCAAGATCCCAATGAAAATCACCCTCCCTCCTCTGCTCCTTCAATAGTGGCTTCCCTCCAATGCCAAATAGCGATCAGTATTTATTTATTTACTTAGTGTTTATGAACTGCCATCTCATGTAAACTACTCAACTGCAGAAGCTCAGAATGGGATAAAGGGTTAACCTTCCTCCCTTGCTCCCTCAGTCTTAATCACACTCCTTGCAGCTGCTATGTAATGAAAAACACAGCCAGACATATTGAAACAGAAGAATGGGTGACAGCAGAGCATGATGGAATGGTAGGTGGAGTCAGAATGAGTGGCCTGTCACTAGCAACAGAGAACAAGTCTGCTCCGTGTGACAGCTCTTCATATATTTTAAGAACACTATGATGTCTCTCCTCCCCACAGCCTTAATCTTTCCTTCTCTAAGGAGGACTGGCCCTACCATTAAGCAGAGTGAGCAGTTGCCTCAGGTGGCAGATGTTGTGGAAAGGCAGTAGCAGCCTCCACCCTCAGTCATTTCTCCATAGTCTCCTGCCTGTTCTCCTCTTTTGGAGTACAGAGCTGTATCTGCCATGGGGCCTGTCTTAGCACCACTATACTAGCTGGCTATGTTCACAGATGCAGTGGAGGATGCAATTCCACAACCAGCGTTAAAGTTAAGATTTAGCTGCCAGTCCAGCTTGGCACGGGCGGGAGGGGGTGACAAGCATCTTGTCCTTTGTCGCAGGCAGCAAAATGCTTGGTGACAGGTGGAGAAAGTCGCTGGAGAAAGACAGGGGAAGAGTGGCAATTGAGACAGAGGCAGAAGAGAGAGGGAAGGAGGGAGGGAGGCAGAGAGGGGAGGAGGAGGAGGAGGAGGAGGAGGAGGAGGAGGAGGAGGAGGGGCAAAGGGGAAAATGAGGGTTAAAAAGGACCACCAGGTATGCTACATCAGGATAGTAGAACTATTTTGCTATTCTGTATTAAATGATCACTTGCACTGATGGTTGTTTCCCATAAAATAAATGTATGTACTGATTTTCAAATGCACGCATGTGTTGTGCTCTGGGGGATTGTAGGTTAGGAGATCTCCTCCCACACGCTGACTTTGAACTACACAGCGGAGAAAATAAATAGTCCTGCTTCCCTCCGCAAATCAGTAGGTAGTGGCAAGAGCTTATTTGAGGGAGGATTAAGGAATGCCTTGACTCAGCAGGCCAGCTGAGTGACTGACCTAGTGACACACGTCACACATGATCACACGTCTAATTTTAAGTGCGCTTTGGCTCCTTGGCTTCATACTTAACAGCAATTTCCCGGGAGGAACACAACACAACACAACACAACACAACACAACACAGCCTGCTCCATTTAGAATAGGGTGGGATGGAAACCGCAGCACATTACCATAGTACATTATTTCCTCGACATTATGACTCTTTATGAAACTTATTCAATTAATCCTTTGATTGTGTTAGGTTAGATTTGCGTTAGCAATTATTATCATTATTATCAGCAGCAGAAGCAGGGGCATTAGCATGACAGTAACTTCCCATTTTTAAAGACAATGCTTCTTCTACAGTAATGACAACCTCGTGTATCTTGGGGTGGAATATTTTTTATTTTAATCGACACTTTACGTAACGCGTTGATTTTATTTGGCTGTTACCTTGGGGTCGTTGCCAGGGTTTCTGATGATGGCAGGGTTCACTTCAGCTCAGTGCTGAAACCGGTTTTGAACAAAAGGTTTCCTCCTGCAAATCTGTGGAGCAAAGTCCAAAGTGCCTCTGGGCATATGCAGAGGGCTCTCTCCTGGCCGTAGTCAGCACAATGTCATGTTTGATTAGAGAAAAGAAGGGCTTTGATTCCAGCCAGGCGGGAGCCCCAGCACTGCTTTGCTAGAGATTCCGCTCTTGATCTTGATCTTTCTCAAGCCCTCAGGATTTGATTGGTTTATAAATCTAATAATAATAATACTCGGCATGTCTGCTGCACCCTTTGAGTGCTCCAAGTGCTCCTTATGCATGGCTTCAGTCCTTTTGAGCAGTGAGTATTGCTATGCCCACATTGCTGTAGCTGAGAGAACATTGCGCTGAAAGAATAGCCCTTTTGGATCAGATCAGCGCTCCATGTAGTCCAGCATTCTCCTTCCCACAGTTGTCAATGCCTAAATGTCTCTGGGAATGCACAAGCAAAGCATGAAGGCAGTGGTCTTCCAACATTCAGTGGCACAGAAACATGGAATTCAGAGGTTCTGTATAGCCCTCAAGGTGAATGGCCATAGATGAACCTCTCCTCCATCTGCATTATACATTTAAAGCAGCAGCAGACCAGACATGGCTTCCTCCAAAGAATCCTGGGGCCTGACGTTTGTTAAAGGTGCTGAGAGTTATTAGGACACCAGACTCTCAAAGTGTTCCTATTTCCCAGGGACATCCTTGATTTAGAGAAGCCGTCCCGGTTTCTGATTTGATCCCAGAATGTCCCGTTTTCCCTTAGATGTCCCTATTTTCATTGGAGAAATATTGGAGGGTATGGAGTTATCCAACCCCAGAGCCGTCTGAAGGCAATCCTGTACAGAGAGGTTTTTAAAAAAATGTTTAATGCTTTATTATTAGTTTTTATATGTTGGAAGCTGCTCAGAGTGGCTGGCGCAACCCAGGAAGATATGTAGGGTATAAATAGTAAAAAATATCATTATAGAGTGGGACGTCCCTATTTTCATCGGAGAAATGTTGGAGGGTATGAGAGACCCCTATTCCCTTCACGGGCCTACTGCTCTCAGAGAGGTTTTCCTTCTTCCCAGGGAACTCTGGGAAACATTGCTCTGATGAAGTGACTTGCTTGACACCCTGTAGCTCTCCAGATGTTACTGGGCTCCAGTATGGCCACCTGCAGCCCATCAACATCTGGAAGACCACACTGAGTGGAGAAGGCCCTTATTCATTGCCCTGAGCTCATTGGAAGAAAGGTCAGAGACAAGTGAAATAAATTAAATAAAATTAATGGTGCCCCTGTTACCTACTTCCTAGTCCTAATCTGTTTTACCTCATAAAGAACACTAGAAAAACCCAGCTACCAGTCATTCTGGGCCGTTTACCTATAATTTCCCAAAGAAAAACTGTTGCTGGCACCCTCTGTGCTACTGCCCACTAAGGAACTTTAAGTATAGTTATGGAATCCACTCCCACAAGGGACAGTGATGGCCACCAACTTGAATGGCTTCAAAAGCAGATTACACCAAAAAATAGACAAACAAACAAGCACAGATTAGACAAGTTCATGGAAGAGAAGGACATCAATGGCTACAAGCTATGATGGCTCTATTACACATCCACTGTTGAATGCCAGCTGCTGGAAACCTCAGGAGGAAAGAGTGGTGTGGCATTCAGGTCCTGTTGGGGGCTTCCCATAGACATCTGGTTGGCCACTGTGAGAACAGGATGCTGGGCCAGATGACCCATTGGCCTGATCCAGCAGGTTCTTCTTATGTTCGTACCTTTCTTGCTAGTCGAACAACAATGCATTTAAATCTGTGAAAACAGATTTCTGTGTTCACCCAAAAAGCTTTGCTAGCGGAGCTGCTTCTGCAGGAGCGACCCCCCCAAAAAACACACACACACACACACACACTTTCTGCCCAGTGTGGGTTTGGCATGAATGAAATCAGATTTTAACTATCAGTGGTGGAGCCTTTCAGTGGTAGTTCCTAGAACCCCGGAGGCATTGAAGGTGCCGTGTGATTCTGGGCTTCAGAACAGCAACTTCTGTCTTCATGCACACAAGCAATTATCCACAGTGTCCTTTTCAAAGGCTCTGCCCTGCACATTTGTATCCATCAATCTATCGTGTAGGATCCCCTCCCACGCTCAGCACCATAGTCATTAGGAGCAAACAATGAGAAAACGGAGAGCTGCTGACGCTCGGGAGAATCGTGGATGGAGATGCTACAGAAATGAAATAGGCATTGAGGTTCTCACAGAAAAAAAGTATCACAAAATAATACTCTCATAGAGTTGGAAGGGGCCTTGAAGGGCATGTGGTGCAAGCTCTGCAATGCAGGAATCTTTTTTGCCCAGCATGGGGCTGGAACCCATGGCTCTGAGTTTAAGAATCTACTCTGGGGATATTTGCAGAAGTCATGAATGTGGTGCCCTCCAGATGCTTTGGATTACCTCTCCCACCCACTTCAGTCAGCATGGTCAATGGTCAGAGATGCTGGGATCATAGAATCATAGAATCATAGAATCATAGAGTTGGAAGAGACCACAAGGGTCATCGAGTCCAACCCCCTGCCAAGCAGGAAACACCATCAGAGCACTCCTGACATATGGTTGTCAAGCCTCTGCTTAAAGACCTCCAAAGAAGGAGACTCCACCACACTCCTTGGCAGCAAATTCCACTGTCGAACAGCTCTTACTGTCAGGAAGTTCTTCCTAATGTTTAGGTGGAATCTTCTTTCTTGTAGTTTGTATCCATTGCTCCGTGTCCGCTTCTCTGGAGCAGCAGAAAACAACCTTTCTCCCTCCTCCATGTGACATCCTTTTATATATTTGAACATGGCTATCATATCACCCCTTAACCTCCTCTTCTCCAGGCTAAACATGCCCAGCTCCCTTAGCCGATCCTCATAAGGCATTGTTTCCAGGCCTTTGACCATTTTGGTTGCCCTCCTCTGGACACGTTCTAGTTTGTCAGTGTCCTTCTTGAACTGTGGTGCCCAGAACTGGACACAGTACTCCAGGTGAGGTCTGACCAGAGCAGAATACAGTGGCACTATAACTTCCCTTGATCTAGATGCTATACTCCTATTGATGCAGCCCAGAATTGCATTGGCTTTTTTAGCTGCCGCGTCACACTGTTGGCTCATGTTAAGTTTGTGGTCAACCAAGACTCCTAGATCCTTTTCACATGTACTGCTCTCAAGCCAGGTGTCACCCATCTTGTATTTGTGCCTCTCATTTTTTTTGCCCAAGTGCAATACTTTACATTTCTCCCTGTTAAAATTCATCTTGTTTGTTTTGGCCCAGTTCTCTAATCTGTCAAGGTCGTTTTGAAGTGTGATCCTGTCTTCTGGGGTGTTAGCCACCCCTCCCAGTTTGGTGTCATCTGCAAATTTGATCAGGATGCCCTTGAGTCCATCATCCAAGTCGTTGATAAAGATGTTGAATAAGACCGGGCCCAAGACAGAACCCTGTGGCACCCCACTAGTCACTCTTCTCCAGGATGAAGAGGAACCATTGATGAGCACCCTTTGGGTCCGGTCAGTCAGCCAGTTACAAATCCACTGAGTGGTAGCATAGTCAAGACCGCATTTTACCAGCTTCTTTACAAGAATATCATGGGGCACCTTGTCAAATGCCTTGCTGAAATCAAGGTAGACTACATCCACTGCGTTCCCTTCATCTACCAGGCTTGTAATTCTGTCAAAAAATGAGATCAGGTTAGTCTGACATGACTTATTTTTCAGAAATCCATGCTGACTATTGGTGATCACAGCATTCCTTTCGAGGTGCTCACAGATTGTTTGCTTAATGATCTGCTCCAGAATCTTCCCTGGTATTGATGTTAGACTGACTGGGCGGTAATTATTTGGGTCCTCTCTTTTCCCCTTTTTGAAAATAGGGACAACATTTGCCCTCCTCCAGTCTGCCGGGACTTCGCCTGTTCTCCAGGAATTCTCAAAGATGACTGCCAGTGGTTCTGAGATCACATCTGCCAGTTCTTTTAATACTCTTGGATGCAGTTCATCTGGCCCTGGAGACTTGAATACATCTAAACTAGCCAAGTATTCTTGTACTATCTCCTTAGTTATTCTGGGCTGTGTTTCCTCTGCTGAATCATTTCCTCCAAATTTTTCAGGTCGGGCATTGTTTTCTTTATCGGAGAAGACTGAGGCAAAGAAGGCATTGAGGAGTTCAGCCCTTTCTGTGTCCCCTGTTTGCATTTCACCATCTTCTCCTCTGAGTGACCCCACTGTTTCTTTGTTCTTCCTTTTGCTACGAACATACCCATAGAAGCCTTTTTTGTTGCTTTTAACCTCTCTAGCAAGCCTGAGTTCATTCTGTGCTTTAGCTTTTCTGACTTTGTGTCTACACGTGCTGGCTATTTGTTTGAATTCCTCTTTGGTGGTTTCCCCCCTTTTCCATTTTTTGTACACATCCTTTTTTAATCTTAACTCAGTTAAAAGTTCTTTAGATAGCCACCCTGGCTTCTTTAGGCACCTTCCATGTTTCTGTCTCATTGGTATTGCCTGAAGTTGTGCTTTTACTATCTCCCTCTTAACAAACTCCCAGCCATCATGAACTCCCTTTCCTTTTAGTATTACTGTCCATGGGATCTCACCCAGCACTTCCCTAAGTTTTATGAAGTCGGCTTTCTTAAAGTCAAGAAATTGAGTCCTAGTATGCTTGGCTGCTCCTTTCCGTTGTATAGTAAACTTCAGAAGAGCATGATCACTTGCGCCTAATGATCCTTCCACTTCTACCCCATTAACCAGGTCATCGACATTGGTTAGGACCAGATCTAAAATGGCTGTTCCTCTTGTTGCTTCTCCCACTTTCTGGACAATGAAGTTGTCTGCAAGGCCAGTGAGGAATCTGTTTGACCTTATGCTCTTGGCTGAGTTTGACATCCAACAAATATCTGGGTAATTGAAGTCCCCCATTACTACTATCTCCCTTCCTTTTGCATGCTTGGCCATCTGTTCCAGGAAGGCATCATCTATGTCCTCCGTTTGGCTTGGGGATCTATAGTAAACTCCCACAATGAGGTCACTATTATTCTTCTCTCCCTTAATTTTGACCCAAATGCTCTCACTTTGGCTTTGAGGTTCTAAATCTTGGATCTCTTCACAGGTATACACATCCCTGACATATAACGCCACTCCTCCTCCTTTCTTGTCTGGTCTGTTCTGGAGTCATAATCCATAACATCTGGAGGGCACACATGGGCCACCTGCCATACAGAGACTGGGTTGTATCCAACCGAATTTGGCTCAAAGTAAACTCACTGAAATAAATGGGCCTACGTTAATCACTTGGGATGTGGGTGGCGCTGTGGTGTAAACCACTGAGCCTAGGACTTGCCAATCGGAAGGTCGGCGGTTCGAATCCCCACGACGGGGTGAGCTCCCATTGATTGGTCCCTGCTCCTGCCAACATAGCAGTTTGAAAGCACGTCAAAGTGCAAGTAGATAAATAGGTAGTGCTCCAGCGGGAAGGTAAACGGCATTTCTGTGTGTTGCTCGGGATCGCCAGAAGCGGCTTAGTCATGCTGGCCACATGACCCAGAGTCGTTTGCAAGTGGACTTAACTGTCAGGGGTCCTTTACCTTTACCTTTTTAAGTTAATCACTTACATTAATTTCAATAGGTCTGCCTTGAGTACGATTAACACTGGCTACATCTCAGTATTCCCATACACCGGGCACCATACGACCTCAAAAGAGGGACATGTATGGATGAGGAGAAATGGCCTCAAAAGTCAAATTAAGAACCCTGACTGGCCCCATTTGCCCAGGCCAGAGGTTCCCTAACCATGTCACAAGTGACTATCATATAGTACAACAAGACAGGCGATGGGGCCACAGTGAAAAAGAATCAGGTTTGCAATAGCAAGGTGTTTGTGAGCCACCCTGGCAAGTGCTGCATCCATGGACAAAATATTTGCATAGCTAGATCAGCTTGGAAGGGGACACCTGTGTGTTTCATATGCAGCATTCCCATTACAATACATGGAAGATGTGAGAAGGGAAGGACTGGACCCCAATGCTGTGTATTATAAATGGAAAAAGTGTCCTGGAAACATGGTCATCCTTCGCAATTGATACAGTGCTCAAGTATCAAAGTAAGAAATATCTTGTGTTATAAATGACCTATCTGCTTTCCCTAAACAATATCTACATAGAATTGAAAAGCTGTTTTTTAAATGAATTGTACACCAAGGGTGGCTTGCAATCATTTACATCTACATTAAAAAATATAATCTTCACAGCCTGATTACCTATTCATTTCCCAGTTGTAGCATTGTGTACAGTATAGAAAGACTCAGAAGCCAGTCCCTTTGCAGCATACTTCTGTGTAAATGGCTTAGGACTGCAGCCTTTAACGATGTGCAGGCGTCAAAGTACCAGGTTTTTTCAAGATCTGTATCACGCATTGCATGCCACCCAGAAGCCAATGCTATTGTATTAGCAAAGATGTATCGCCTCCTCCCTCTGCACAAAGCTATGCCTTCTCCAAAAGATGCTGAAGGGTAGCCAGACTGCTTAGTCAATGGACTAATGTCAGGGCATGATGAGCAAATGCTTTGTGCATCTTTCCTTTGGAACAGGCCAGCAGTTTATCTGTGTTGCTCCCTTCAGCTTTATGCGGACAGATAAGACATTCAATAAGACAAGATCTAGTTAACCTTTGGGAAGCCAGGCTCTTCTAGTTAATTAACTTTAAGAATAGCTTTAAAGTGAATTCTGTAAGGTCTTTAAACCAGATTGGTAAGCAGATATCACTTTGTCACTCCAGTCCAATGTAATCTAAATATTCCCTTGGGGAAAGGCTACAGCTCAGTGGTTCAAACACTGGAATCTACAGGAAAAGCTGGGGAAAACGCCTGGAGAACTGCTGCCAGTCACAACCAACACGGACCCTCCACTGTAGTCAGACTAGAACTCCTGTGGAGGCTGATGCCCATTGGATAAGTGAGGAAGAAGGTGGGGAGGCCAAATTGGGTGGTAAAGATAAAGGGACCCCTGGCCATTAGGTCCAGTCGTGGCCGACCCTGGGGTTGCGGCGCTCATCTCGCTTTATTGGCCAGCATGACTAAGCCACTTCTGGCAAACCAGAGCAGCACATGGAAATTCCGTTTACCTTCCCGCCGGAGTGGTACCTAGTTATCTACTTGCACTTTGATGGGCTTTCAAACTGCTAGGTTGGCAAGAGCAGGGACCGAACAACGGGAGCTCACCCCGTCGCGGGGATTCAAACCGCCGACCTTCTGATCGGCAAGTCCTAGGCTCTGTGGTTTAACCCACAGCGCCGCCCGCGTCCCTAAAGTGGGTGGAGCCAGAGCCAATTATAGGAAAGGTCAACTAAGGGTTTATCCACACTTCCGTTTCCCCTGCTACTTCCTCTCAGGAAAACCCATGGTTTAGCACAGAATTGGAGCAAACAGCAAATTGCTGTTCGTTCTAATTTATAGATAAATAGTGGGTTTTCTGGGGGAAAGTGATGGAGCAAAGGCAAAACCACTTGGATCCTTTCCCTTCCTCCCCCACAACAAACACTCTATGAAGTGTGTGAGGCTGAGAGACTTCAGAGAAGTGTGACTAACCCAAGGTCACCCAGCAGCTGCATGTGGAGGAGCAGGGAAGCGAACCCGGTTCACCAGATTACGAGTCCACTGCTCTTAACCACAACAGCACACTGGCTCTCTAGAAATGCACAACTGATGTTTAAGCTACATCCCTTTTTTTTTTTTTAATGCTTTATTGGTTTTAAAAACAAACAATACAAAACAGTCATCAAAAATGATCACAAATCAATACTTATTACAAAAAAAGATTTAAGTTCACACATAACTAATTCCAACATGACTTCCAAATCCCCCATTGTGGTTCCTAAATTACTTTTTTGACTACGCACTTAACTTTATCTCTCCTAAGTTATTCAGTTGTATTAGTTTTGTAATGTTCTCTTATTTCATTTAGAGGTCAATCCAGGCCTGCCAAAGAATTTAAGTTTTTATAATGTTCTTTTAGGTATTCTCTGTAAATGTTCCACTCTCTATTGAATATTTAGTCTGTATGGTCTCGGAATCTTGCTGTCAATCTTGCTAGCTCTGCATATTCTAACATTTTGTTCTGCCAATCCAATTTAGAGGGAATAGAATTTCCTTTCCATCCCTTTGCAATTAGAATTCTTGCTGCTGCTATTGCATACATAAAAATTCTCCTTAAATTTGTTGGAATTTCGTTATTCATTATGCCCAGCAGGAAGGCTTCGGGCTTCTTAGGGAAGGAACATTTAAACATTTTTAAAAGCTCATTATATATTGTTCCCGCAAAATCCCTTATATTTTTGCAGTTGCACCACATGTGGATCATCATGCCTTCTGCCTCCCTGCATTTCCGACAAACGCTTGACCTGCATTTATACATTTTGGCCAGTTTTACATCTGTAGAGCATTTTCATGAAATTCACTTTCAAAGCATAGCACGCAGTGAATTTCAGGTCGTCCCTCCATAACCTTTCCCATGATTCCATTTAAATATTGTAACCAAAGTCTCTGGCCCATTGTACCATTACTGATTTTACTTCTTCCTCCTTGATCTCCCAGTCAAGGAGAAGTCTGTACATTTTAGAGAGCGGGGTGTGTTTTTTTTGGGGGGGTGGTTAGGTCTTTCTCGAGTCTTGAAAGTTCTGTGGGGAAAGTTTCTGTTTGTCCTTTGGAAATGTTTTGTTTAGTTGGAAATATTGCAACCAATCAGTCAAATGGTCCCAAATTTCTTCAATTTTTTAAAAATTTTAGCCTACGTATTTTCTTTTTCTTCCAATAGAACTTTGTAAGTTGCCCAATTACTTCTCATTTTTTCAACCAAGAATGCTTCTGTCGGGGATAGCCACCATGGCGTTTTTTGGCTCTAATAAGTCCTTATACTTAGCCCACACCATATATAACGATTTCCTAACCACGTGGTTCAAGAAGCCTTTGTGGACTTTGACCTTCTCATATCTTAAATAGGCGTGCCAACCATATCTATTATCGAATCCTTCTAGTCAGTATTTTGTAGTGTCAACCATTCCTGGATCCAGGAGAGACAAGCCATCTCATGATACAGATTCAGATCTGGCAGTGGAAAAAAACCCCTCTCTTTAACATCAATTAATAGTTTGTGCTTAATCCTGGGTTTTTTTACCCTGCCAGATAAATCTTGATATGTGTCTCTGTCAATCTTTGAAACAGATTGCTCCCCTGATCACTGGAATTGACTGGAATAGAAAGATCATTTTTGGGAGCACGTTTATTTTTATTGTAGAGATTCTTCCCCTAAAGCAGATGTTTAGCCTGCTCCAGATCTCCAAATTCTTTTTATATCTCCTTCCAGGTCTTGACGTAATTGTCCTGGAATAGATTGATATTCTTTGTCGTGAGTCAAATACCCAGATAATTTACCTTTTTTTGCTAATTTACAAAACCGCTAATTTCTTGTAGTTCACTTTTTTCCTGGATCCCCATATTTTTTTACCAGTAATTTCATGTGTGTTTTTGCTATTGAGTTTGAGTATTCCCCAATTTTAAGCAGATTTTAGTTCCAGCTAATTAATCATCAGCTGAAACCATCAGCGGTACAGGAGGCGGTCCTATGAATTCCCTGGGACTTAAAGCTGAGCAAATGTGCATAGGACCGAGACCTGTGTCATTCCAGAAGGAGATGGTGCTTCCTTCTTTGCTTTCTGTGCATGAACCCTTTTCTAAGTTTTCAGCATTTTTGTTATAATTTGAAAATCAAGCAAGGCTGTTTAATGAGATGCTTTGGAGGGGTGGGAGTCAATTCTTAAGCCAAAATATTAAAGCTACAATTGCTTCCTGATTATGTTGATTGCAGCAATGCAGCTGACAGGCCCAGGCTAGGACTCAAGCACAGAGTATCTGCACATGATGCAATAAGATAGATCTGGAGAATGTGTATACCACTTTCCAAACACTGGAGAAGTGCCCTTTTGTAAGTAGCAAGATTCCCCCCCCCCCCTGCCAGCAGCCCTGTTCTGCATTATCTGAGAGACAAGAAGCTTGGCTGCTATGCCAGAACCAGAGCTGTTCCTACAACTACGCAATTGCCCTGAGAGATGCACTCCTCCCTCCCAGGTTCTAAGGGAGTAATTACAGGGCAGGTGACAGGGTGCTTGTGCTCTTCACAGATACGCTGCAGGGGATGGGAAGTGGGGGAAGCAGTCCTGGTCTGCCAAAAAGGCCTTAATCCACTGGGCCTCAAGAGGACAACTAGCTGAGGGGTGAAGAAAACAAAGGAGCACACTCAGCTTTCTAAGAACTGCATCCTATCTTTTTCTTGTTTCAAGTGTTCTTCAGCAAGGGTGTTAAAGTGAGCTTGGTAGAGCTTTCCTCAGCCTGGTGTCCGATGAGAGTTGTAGTCCAAAATATCTGGAGAGCCCTAGCTGGGGAAGATTTACTCTGAATAGCAATATTTTCACAATCGGCTTGCTGCACAGAGGACGTGTTGCTTCAGAATGAAAAGAGCCCATTTTTACAGGGTTGTGATCAAGTCCCCAGTGGTCTTCCACTATATAATTCAGGCAAGTAGCTGCATTCATCCAGGCCCAGAAAACCAAAATAATTTTCCCTCTCGAAATGTTTTAGCACCCAGAGTTACCATTTAACACTGGAAGATCCCTGGGATGGCTCAACTGGTAGAGCATGAGACTCTTAATCTCAGGGTTGTGGGTTCAAGCCCCATATTGAGCAAAATATTGCAGGGGTTGGACTAGATGACCCTGACAGGGTCCTCGAGTCCCCACGGCTCCTTCCCAAAGCCTATTTAGTGCTTTCCCAGCTTGGGAGTGGATGTGGGAGGGCTCTAGGACCTTGCCAGAGCTTCATGCCTCCTTTGCTTTTGGCCTTACTCCCCCACCACCCGCCCCTCATGACAAGGCAGTTTATGACCTGCAGGTTCCATGTCCTCTTGCAGCCCACTTAGTATGAGAAGTTGAACTGCCCAGCTTAATAAGAACATAAGAGCCTGCTGGGTCAGGCCAGTGGCCTATCTAGTCAAGCATCCTGTTCTTACAGATGCCTGTGGCAAGGACTGGTTCATACTGGAAGGACAGGCACCCATGAGACACACACCTTTAGGCACCCAGAGACACACGCCTTTCCCCCATGGCTAGATCCCATGCCATCCAGGCAACATTTAATAGTGAAATCACATAAGATCATGTGGGAACTTCTAATTATTATTGGCAAGGGTACAGAACTGGGATCCAGGAATGCTCTGGTAATGTTCCGGTAATGTATACAATTGCCCTCAGATTTTCTTCTTGCATAACACTCAAAGCACTGCAGCACCCATGGAAAGCTTCTTGTCCATATGCCCTCCTAGAGAGTTGTCATGTTAAACTAGTGGGATCAGTAAAAATCATAGCTTTTTAAAAAAAATAATCACACATTGACCAGCAGTCAAGGAACGTGTAAAGACTGTGCTTGATAGCTGTGTACAGATGGTTCCTGTGAACATATCTGCCTGAAGATGGAACCATTTGCTGGTTGCTAAAATGGTTCCTCTCACACATCTCAGCAGGAAAAGCAAATCTTCTATAGGGGGAAGCTGATTAGGTTAACTAAGATATGGCTCTGCTAATCACGCTCTGTACACTGTCATTGGTGTCAGCTTCGTTCCTCCTGTTTGGTATCTAATCCCATCATGGGAAAAGGTGGATGGAGCTTTGCCACACATTTCCTGGCTTGAAGTCATGGGCAAAAGCCAAACAGTAATTTGAAAAACAAAAACCAAGAGTCTGCTCACAGGATCAGTCAGAGGAGCAAACACAAAGACATGGCAAGAGAAGCAGAGTGGACAGGAACAAATCCAGTCAATTAAGGGTTCAGGGAGTCATCTAACTGAATGTATCGTTACCATTCAGGAGCATTCAGTACAGGACTAGGATGATAAATTGCTATGGCCAGGCTTGCAATGAATTAATGCATCGACTAATTAGATATGCAGCACTGTGGCATTACCCTCAGTAGTACCAGGATGAGACCTGTGCAGAACAGAGCCTTTCTTGAGACGATGGTTTTTTTTTCTTTTTAAAAAAGTACAGTATATTGGAATAAACCCTTAAGAAAGCAGATGATTTTCAATTATCCATTACTCCTGCAAGAGAGGCTGCGAGGGCTGATTATTTCAAATCCTTTGTGTAAATAAATATACCTGCAGACATGATCCACCAAGCTGAATAAGTGCTTCAGCCATCGATTACAGCCTGCCCAGTGCTCAACACATACCCACTGACCAGTTTTAGAAGTCCCAGATTGGTGACAAAAGCAGGAGATTTATCAAATCCCTGGCGGATTGTCAGGCAGCATTTGGCTTGCTGGGTCACAAATGAACAGGCCTGATAACAAATGTAGGGTAGCAATTAGACCTTGAGAATCTGAAAGCCACAAAAATCCCAACTGATGCTGTTTTTGTAAAAAATAAAAATAAAACCAATAAAAGCGGGAACAGTCATGGCATAGACATTTTCACTACCAACCCGCTTTCTGTAAGGTGAAAATGAATTTGCAAAGTCTCCTGGACAGCCCAGGTAACAATTCTAAAGAAAAAGGTAGATGTGTGACTCATGGGCATAGCCGGGGGGCAGGGAGGGGCAGCTGCCCCCCAATCAATTAAAATAAATAAAAATACATAGCTAACTGCGATTCTGCCCCCCCCAAAAAGGCCTGCCCCCCACAACAGAAATCCTGGCTACACCCATGGTGTGACTACACAGAATGTTTTGCGCTGCTAATGTAGCTACAGCCTCACTTTTCAAGAAACAACTTTCTTTACCACGTCTGTTTGTTGCAATCAAATCGACACAGATAAATGTGAAGTATTAATGTATTGGGGGGTACAGAAGCAGTTGGCTGCATGGTAGTGAAAATCCCTTTGGGGTGAGATGTAAAAGAATCACGATCTCCAGCTGCGATCCAGCGGTGCCCCTTCTCCACAAACATCTGGAGGGAAGAAGTGCTTTGCACTGCACTGACAGGCAACATCCAGCTGCGTTTCCTGCTGTAGCTCTGAATCAGCCACCTGCGGCCAAGCAGCTTCCTCGGGGGGCTTGGGAAGGGGGTGCACCATCATCCTACAGCCTTGCGACACGGTTGCCAAACAACCAACATTGCTCTTCAGCCCTAAACACCTATTTGCCAACACACCGCATATGGTATTTTATTCACATACTTGTGATTATATCTCAAAATGACAAATCGCTTTAGCTGATATAGAGAACAGCTAGAGAAAAAAGTATGAACCTATTCGGGGCATTTCCTTACTTCTAAATGCCTGCAGCATGAGTTTTGCACATAAACATTCCTTTTTCATACTGCTTAATGGGACACACTGTTGGGTTGCTATTTGCCGGATTTTGGCAGTCTTCAAAGTCATTAAGCAGGTGTGCTAATACCAGATCTCATCCCTGCCACCAATTTTGGTTCCCTGGTTGTGTCTCAGCCAATATTGTCTTGATCAATTTAGGGCAATTACAGACAGACTTCCATATGTATACGTACCTTGGGCCCTAGATAACTCCCTCCCCAAAGAGGCATGTCTGGCATGTTCATTATATCCTGACTTTTGACACTCGGGTGATTGTTTTAAGGACACATCTTTGATTTCAGGACTGCATGTTGTTTTGAGTTGTTATTGATATTGTGCTTTAAGGCTGTAAGCCACCCTGGGGCATTAGGGTGAACTGTGGACAATGTATTAACAACAACTGCCTTAGACAGTAATATTAGGCAAGTAAGACATTTCTCATAAATACTAAGGTTCTGAATCAGCTAGCAAGTCCCACTGGTGGAAGCCCACACAAAAACCTTCACCACACAAGGGGACCTTCGCTCACCTCTTCCCTCTGTGCACCCCTGCCATTGGCTGCCCCCAGAGCAGCACAAAGGTGAAAAGTGGATGGAATTGTTTCATCTGGCAGAATTATTGCCATTGTGCTATGTGGAATCCCTCTCTAAGTGTTTCCCATGTCCAGTAAGCTTTATTAGCTAGGCCAGGGTTTTGGAAACATGGGTCTCCAGCCGTTTTGGGACTACAAATCCCATCATCCCTAGCTAGCAGGACAAGTGGGCAGTGGGAAGCCATGGAGAAGGGACAGTACCAAGGCAAAGGAAATGACCTTGCTGAAGTGTGTTTGTGGCTGAACGGAGCCCCGGAACAATGGACCTTCTAGTTTGTATTGAAAGTTCCAAAGTTGCTTATGGACAACAAGCTAGGAAAGCTCAATCTGCGGCTGAGACACACAGCAATCCTAGGCAGCCAAAAGCCCACCAACAAGGTCCCAGTTAGTTATCCATAACAGCACTGCTTTTGTAAAAAAATAAAATTCATGAAAGAGGGTGCAGAAGTTTTTCACCACCAACCTGCTTTCTTTAGGCTGAAATTGAACGGAAGACTTTTTTTCAGTAACACATGAAAACCCTCCCCTGTTCTTACATGCAGAAGCGGCTTGATCCATAAACTGCCATTTGTGTGAACAGCTTCTATGTTCATGCAAAGTTTGACTTATGCCTTATTCCTCCCCTCCACACGCACACTCTGCAGATAATTCAAATGCCTTATATTAATGATGTGTTGCTTTTGACCCTGCATTGCAAGGGAACAAACTGCAAGCAAGAACTAGCCCATCCCGTTCCTGTCAATTAAACTGGAAGTCTCAAGACCCTCAGATAACTTAATTGAACAGATTAATAGACTGCAGCAGGTGGCATGTTTTAGCATGAAAACATTGCCCTTTTCTACTGAACCACGCCAACGATACGTCATTTCTAAATTTAGATTAAAAGGAATTGTAGTTAAAGGAAACCACGGTCGCCCATTGAGGTCAGTATACATCTAAACCAAGGAAACCTATTAAGCGTATTGCATTAGCCCTCGTTTTCACAGAGCCAGCCTCTACGGCACCCATGCATCAAACCCCTTAAATGTTATATTCTCTCAAGATCATATTGTGACTGTCTGGATCTTCTGTCAGTTTGTATAGACTTTGTGAACTGTAAGTCAGACAAAGAAAGCCAATGCCAGGAGCACTTTTCATGGCAATATTAACTCCTCCACGTGACATATGTTTCTGTTCAAGAGCCGTGCTTCTAAATGCCACCAAAATCTTACAGCAGGGCATTCTGAGGCTGTGCCTTTCTGGCTTGATCCATGTATTAGAAGGCATATGCTTAACTTCAAGAGTGTCCGTCCTCCCATCCTTACCTGCACGTAGCCACCCTTTTCCACTGCTGGCATGAGTTTTATGCCCTACTGACTTCCACACTAATTACCTAACTAACTACCTTATAAGAAGCTACCAATTAGACAGCATATTTGGAGCCTCTTATGGAAACAGACATTCCCAGAATGGGACTGGCATCCCTTTCTTTGTCAATAGGTCTTCCTTTGACAATGGGTGCGTTTCAATAAGCTGGAGGACGAATTCCCCACCTGCCCCGAGAGGGACCATCCCTACTCCTGCAAAGCTAGAACTCCTCGTGGCCGTTTTCCCTGACATAGGAGCCTCCTCTTTGTTCTCGCAATCAGCATGAGCTGTGTAAACGTTGTAAGTTACAGGCACACACGCCAGGTTTTTATTGGCTTAGCAGTGTTTTCCCCAAAGAACTTTGGGATCCCCCTTTCTGTGCAGGGGGCTAGAAATAGGTAATGGAAACTTCTCCACAACTTCTCCTAATCACATTTCCCAGGATTGTTTATGAGAAGCCACAACAGTATAAAACCAAAATAAGTATCTGGTGCAGATAAACGGCTTTGAGTATTTTTCTTGCAATCAAGCAGTATATGCATGTATGAAAGCAATATGCTCTGTATGAACTGTGAGTGGTCAGGAGGCTGCAAATCAGGGGCAGGGAACCTATTGCTTTCCAGGTGTTGTTGGACTCCAACTCCCATTGGCCCCGGCCAGCAGGGGATGATATGAGTTGCAGTCCAACAACATCTGGAAAGCAATAGGTTCCTCATCCCTGCTGCCTTTCCAGCATTTGAAGGGCAGGCCGTCATTTGGCTGTAGCACTTGTAACATGCTGGAGTTGACTTTTTCATCAGATTTGCAATGGTTAAACCAAGCTTCAGAATGGTCCAGTACATTAAAGTTGCCTCTCCAACCCCCACATTCTGGCTCAATGTATATTTTCAGGTGCCTTGAACCATATGCAAATCCAGAGTTCAGGAAATACCAGTTCAGCACATGCACTGAAAAAGTTGAACCATCTTGACTTCAACATGTAACAACCATTGTTTTTTCCCCTATTAAAAAAACACACCATGCTATTTGAAACATCATCAAATCTGGGTTATTTCTGGTAAGTCAAGGTTCCATTTATCTTTAATTAGCCCAACCGTACATAAATATCTTCTAGATGAGCATCACACGGACACTTATTTTTGCATGCATATGGCATTTCGTTAATAAGAAAAATGTGTTTTCAATTTTCCCCAGCGCAAATAGGAGAGGGAGACGCCAGGTGTTTTTGTATTATTTTATCTGAATAGTTGTGACTTATCTAACTCAATCAGATTGCAACATGGGACCTGATTCACTTTCACCAACCCGTTCACTTTGTACATCATGACCCACATCATTTACTTACAGACTTTCGGAGGCAGGTATTCATTTGGAAATTAACCACTGAGATGCAGGCAGTTTGCTGCTGGGAAAAGACCTCTCTTTGGCAAAGAGGACAGAAAGGCAGGTGCCTGCTTTGATGCCTGGATAACAAGAGGTGCTTGCTCTCATGTCACTAAATTCAACCTTTGCATAATGGGTCTGCCCTCGAAATGAACAATGTAAGCATTACACCAAATTAAGCCGCTGTTTAAACAGGAGCGCAGCAATGAGAGCACAGTGATAGCTAGAACATCATGTTATACTTCTGTCTTGTTTGTTTATCCAGCACTGCTCTGAGTCATTTTATACCCTGCAATGTATAGAGCAAAACGAAAAGAAAGGGCTTCTGGGCAATGCCACATGGATGGGTGGGATCAAAAGCTACATTAAAATAAATGGATGCAGTTCAAAGAAGGGGAATTACTGCTGGGATTGATGAAATTCTTGAAAAGAAGCATGCCTCCAAGTCATTTGGGAGCAAAGGCAAGGGGAAGAAGTCCATATTGCATGTCTTTCAGGCTACAGCAACTTGCATTGAACTTTACTAAGTAAAGAATAGATGTGTAGAATTGTGCTGTAAATTTCACAATTTATGAGTCAATCTGTTGAGTTCCAGAGGTCAACTTTTGTTTGTTTTTGAAATGCAGGGTGCTAGCAAAGCGGTCCTGTTGGTATCCTATTAGTGGTGATTCATTTCCACCACTAAACCCCCCCCCCCCGCATCACTCTTGCAAATTCATCCAGAGATCCTAGCAATCACTCTGCCTAAACTGGACTCAGAGTTTATCCTGATTCCACCCCGCAGTTACTGTCCTATCAAAATGTATGATTCACAGGCACATATATTGACATTCTCGCACACTTGTCACCAGAACAGTGGTCACTCCCAACAGGACAGAGTATGCCACATCACATCCTTGTATGTGTCCTTCATCTAAAACAACTTTGCTAACATTCACCCTTTACCAACCCTTCCCCTACCATGCCTCGCCTCTCACCATGAACCTTATTTCTCCCTCTCTCCCTTATGTTGCCCCTGTACTGTTGAAAGTTCGAGTACAGAACTGTAGAGTTGGAAGAAACCACGAGGGTCATCTATTCCAACCCCCTGCAATGCAGGAATCTTTAGCCCAATGCGGGGCTCAAACCCACGACCCTGAGATTAAGAGGCTCATGCTCTACCATGGGGCAGGGTCCTAGTTTGCTTCTGCTCATGGATAAAGTGCCGAGTAAACGGATGGCAAATGTGCAAGCAATAATCAAGTCACAGTCACCGTTGGTAACATGGGACAGAGCCTACACTTCGTCACCATCTAGCCTTGGTTACAGAGCAACTGGAGCGCCTGCATTAAGTGAGCTACAACCAACTCCACCACGGTCATATCTCACCCACAGCCGTCCCTCTTATCAGTTCCATTTTTATTGGTGCGTGGGGCAGGGACCAAAGGCCCCCCACCCACGCATCCCCACAGTTCCAGCCCACTGAAGGACCAAGGAGAAAGGGACAAAGCCCTGCGACTCTTCATCCCCTAATTAGCACGCGTTTAGCCAAGAGGGACGATCCACATTTACATAATCCTGAATCCTGCTCCTGGAATGCTGCAGCCAACAGAATCAAAGGAGCTGGATCTGAAGTCAGGTTAATCCTCCCGCAACTTCCATAGCCAGGTGGCTTTGCCACAAGGGCAATTCGATGCCACAACTCCCCGAACGTGGGGCTCTGCCTCAGAGCTTTTTCTCTCTCGGTTCAGCTTGGGAGAACGCAGGACTCTGAAGGCAGGAGGGCAGTGGGTGGAACAAGGGCAGTATAACTGCCCCTCGTCCCCGTTGGGGAAAGGACTGTTCTTTATCATTCATATTTACCAGCTGGTTCAAGCCAGCCGAGCGGCTCAGACCTCTCACCTTGAACCTGCACCCCATCGCTCCTGATATTTGGGGGTGGGGAAGGAGGTGTCTTTCTAGCAGTGAACTAAATGAACTCTGCACTCGCACAGAAACTCTCGCCCGCTCACTCATTGCTTGAAAGCATGTGGTAGGTCCTGGTTCGAACTCAGCCCTTGGTGTCCATCCGTCCATCCTACTGCCTTACATTCACTGCTGTGAGTGAGCCCCACTCTCAGACGTATCACGGTGCTGCGGGACGTTTGGTCCAGAGCAAAGGTAAGAGTTGGGGGCAGCTGGTAGGAATCCCAGATACTCTTTCTACAATTCCCAATTTGAGAGGGGTAAATCCATCCAACCTGCACCAGGTTTTCTCGTGGTGTTGTTACAATCACCACGCTTAGAGAAATAATGAAGCAGAAGAAGCCGCGCAATAGACGTTGCAGACAAATGGACCTCGGGAAAGTTTGTGGGGGAGCAATGAAGAAAGGTGATTCCATTTGCTCCAGATCGTCCCTCAACGCAAAGTTTGAGGGAACACAACCGCGTGCTCCCCCTCCCCACAGATGTTCGTCTCCTGGATGTCACCCCCCCTTCCCAGAGGCTGGGGGCTGGGTTGTGTTTCTTTGGTTTTCGCTTCTCCTTAGATCCCACGTGCCAACCTTGCCCCTTCTCAGTGCGCCTTAAGTAGTACCCGGAGTGTCCTTGCTCCGGAGCAGAGGTCGCTGGAGGACCCCGTGGCGCCCCAGTGGTTCCTACCGGACAGAGAAGGCAGCAGGGAAACGGATGCTCGACCCAAACGGATGCCCGTCTCTCAATCCGGTTAACTCGTTTGCTCCCCCGGGTTTGGGTGCGGGGATCGAGATCACACAAAAGCCAGCTCGGAGGGTGACCTACTGGAGCCCTTTCGCACGCTAAAGGGGTAAAGGCATTCCCAGCGGCCCCGATCCCAAGGCAAGAGCCCGTCTCCGCGAGTGAAACTTACCAGCCATGCCCCACCGCTTGTCCGTGGCGTTCTCAAAGCCCATTTCCCCGCACTTGGGCGGCAGGCGCGGATCAGAGGAGACGGAGGAGCCCTCGCCCTCCAGGATCCGCTTCATGGGACGTTCTCCGGAGCATCTTCCCGCTCTCCAAACTCCTCTCTGACCACCTGGGGCTGGGAAGGAGTTCGGGCAAGCCGCTGGCCACCGCTCTGGGGGAGGGCGTGTGTGTGTGTGTGTGTGTGGTGCGGGCACCCAGTCCTCCCTCTTCCCCAGATGTGCTTCCCGCTCCTACTAACTAGCGCGCGCGCACTTTTCTCCCCAATGCAAGAAAATCAGCGAGGCAGCCCAGGAAAGGGGGGGAAATGAGGTAATGGCGCCTCATCCAATCATTAGGGCGCTGCGAGCGCTACTTTTCCTCCTCTTTATTGTTCCCCTTCAGCCTGGGAACTGGGGCCGCCGCTGGAAAACAGGGGCGGGGAGTGGAGAGACCAGGGGAGACACCCACGAGGTCATCCGTCTCACCACTCACTCGGCACGCTATCTCCACTATCTCCTCGGGTCAGAGGGGTCTCCCCAGCCAGCCACCGGAGCGAGGCGACCTGGAGAAGCCTCCCCGCGCTCCGCCCTGGCAGTAGGGAAAGCTTGAATGAGCGCGACCTGGAAAGGGCGCTGGATCACGTCTGTTTAAACGGAGATGGGTGGCTCTGCTTGGGGACAAAGGCGTGCTCTAAGGCTGTTGGGAGGAAATCTTTCACGTCCGTGAGCTGGAGAGGAAATTGAGAAAGCCGGTTAAGCCCTGATTAAACAGAGGGCCAGGGTGGCTCCGTCGGCTCCCCTGAGCTCAGAGCAATTTGCCAACTCCGGTGGAGCGAAGCGTGTCTGTTCTGGAAGCCTTAGGGAGGCTGGTTGTTATTTTGGAAGAAAGCGCCCTGCCAGTTCCACGTCCGGGAACTGGGAACCAGAAAGGCTAAAGCGCCCGACAAGCGATTCAGCACTGGACAGCTCCTCGCGGAGCGGGTCGCGCAAACGAGCCCAACCACGCAGCTGAGCTAACGTCGCTCTCAAGGTTTCCTCATCTCCCCTTGGCTGGGTTTTGAGGCTGTTGGCGTCAAGAGAGCCCTCACTGTAGGACTTGGGGGCAGAAGTTCAAGGTCCCATTCTGCAGAAAAAGGCCCCAGACGCAGCAAGGTTCGTTTATTGCATTTTTAAGGAAGTGAAGTAATACACGGTGCCATCTATAAAACAAAGGGATCCATTAGCCTGGCGTCTAATACTACTACTAGGCAGGCATCTAATATGACCCAACTGACTCTGTGGATCCACTCTTAGCAAGAGGCCTTTGTAGGGTAGCAGCCCAGAGACTGGGAGTCCCTCTGTCATAGCGTACATGGCGAGTGAGGGATACTGCTGTATATTAGCCTCAGGCCTTTATGCAACCTATAATATGGAGATAATGTGAACCTGTCTGAGGTGCAGAGGTTACTGAGATAAGAGATGGCCTCTAACAGTGCTAACAGTGGCCAGCTCTGTCCAAGGAAGACCACTGTTGGTGTGGAAAGCTTGCCATCGAAGCAGTCAATCCAGTAAAACATGGGCTGGGGATCTCAGGGACCAAGTGAAACCCTTCATATGCACACACACAAAAACACATTTCATTTCTGGACCACTTTATGTTTTTAAGAAAAAAAACCCTCAAAGCGGTTTGCAACACATCAAATAAAACAACCCAGAAGAAAACATTACTGGAGAAAGTCAAATATAAAGTATAAACACATGCACATGCACACACAGAAAATAAAATAAAATTACAACTGCCGAAAACAATGCAGTGAAGGCACCTGCTTAATATCAATGGATAGGGAGTACCAGTGTAGGTGAATGAACTGGCTTCACTGCCCCCCCCCCTGCCCACAGCAGTCCGGAAAGGCTTTTCTAATGGTGCCAACCAAGACCTCTATGGTTCACTATTAGAACTATTTAGGGAAGGCTGGGTAATGAGTAAAGACTCAGAGCCAATTCTAGCACAGCACAGTTGTGTTGAAGATGAAAAATACAGGGAATATGAACCAGCATAGAAACTGTGCAGTGTTTAGCAATTTATCATTGTACAAGCCCTAGACCACCTACAATATTTTTTTTGGGGGGGGTTGTATGTTCAGGTTATCTCAGCCCCCTTCCCTGAATATTCAGGTTTTGTTCTTAGAAGAAGTAACCCCTTAGCCTTTGTACTTAATGAGATATATGATGCATACCTCCTGAATGAAAGCAATGTGATTGACAAGCACTTTGAATATATGTTTGAATTTTTGTATGTTTTGTTTACATTTGCTCATGACAAGAGAGTCTCAAAAACAACTTATAACACAAATGTAAACATAAACAGCATAAGCCTGATCACCAATAGGTTAACCAAGTAGAAAAAGAAAAAGAAAGCAAAAAATATTGATAATCAAATGCCAGGAAGAAGAGGAAAGTCTCTGCTTGGCACTGAAAATATGTTAATATAGGAGCCAGGCAAATCTCATTTGGGAGAGTATTCCACAAGTGAGGAGCCATCACTGAAAAGGCTCTCCAAGCTTCTGCCAAAGGGAATGCCTCTGGTGATGAGCTCAGGGCCCAAGTAAGCACACATGTAGTCAGTAAGTTAAAGGCAAGATCTAGCCATAAAGAGGCACATTTATGTCCACTTATCGTGAAAGATATTTTTGTGATTAACTATGGGAGGAATGTGGTCTAAACCACTTTAAATCTACCCAGCTATTTGTAGTAAGAAGTTTGCTGTCGCATATGGGCCGATGAGCACTTACTGTTCCCAAACCTAACCCTGCAGGAAGCCTTCTAATTAGACTTTAATTTGATTCTGACCTGTTTTTAGGAGGTAATTTAATTATTGTTTGATTTTATCCAATGTTTTATATTTGATGTTAGCCGCCCTGAGCCTAACTTTGGCCAGGCAGGGCGGGATATAAATAAAAGTTTTGTTGTTGTTGTTGTTGTTGTTGTTGTTGTTGTTGTTGTTGAGTTACAATGGCCTTCCTCCATAAAGCTCCCCTCTATAGGTCTGAACCTTGCCCTGCATTGCTGGAATGGAAAACTTGCAATGCATGCAATCCTATTAAGTAAGGACACTTTCGTTCATTCCCCTGAGATGCAATAGGATCTACCTTAAATCCCTCAGTTATAAGAGAATCTCTTCTAAGGAGCCACTTGGTAAGAACAGCAGGACTCCATCACTGCAGCAGAACCTGCTATAAATCCTCCAGCTCTGGGGATAAAATTTCACTCCAGAGGCAGAGCATCAAGTTGTTTTTATCACTTCTTTCTCTGTCTCTCATTCTGCTTTCCTACTCGGATTCCTCAAATACTCCTGTCAGCACAACAGATCAGGCAGACGAGAGATCAGTGATGCTATAATAAAAAAACAGGGAAATACATCCACAAAGGCAGCAGCTGTTCACATTTCAGCAGATGACACATTGATCTGAAACCCTGCAATTTCACCTGACATTCATTTTAAATATTGATGGGGGAATTTTTTCTTCTCTCTCTCTCTCTCTCTCTCTCTCTCTCTCTCTCTCTCTCTCTTTCTCAATGCACCTTTCTCCCCCTCTCCCTGCCTCAAATGTCATTGTAGGTTAATGCACACACAAAAGTATTCTTAACTCAAACTGTTTAGTGGTCATCTTAAACAGAACACTTGTGGATAGGCATCACTGGGGAAATCTGACTCTGGAATTCAGTATGCTGCATATCTCTCCATAGAACAGCCACTCACAATTCAGCACCATGGACAGAGGGTCCACACCTACACAACAGAGAAACTTGTAATGTGGGGAGCTGAAAGAGACATTACTTTGATTCATTGCTTGGTTTATAATAAAAGCACCCCTTGAAGTGTGAATGAAGTGGAAGCATATACATTACTCAGCTCTTGAAGAGGAGTCTTCTGAGATGTACACCAGCTGTACCTCAAATAAAACAGAAGAATAACCTATATTAAGTTAAATAAATGATCTCCCTGCCATTTCAGACCTAGCAACCTGCTCCTCCAATTTGTAGGGCAACCACAATAAGAGTTATAGGTACCAGTTCTTCTTATCCAATATAGTCCATTGAACCATAAGACTCTGAAGGGGCATTGCTTTCCAGATCCCTCACAGGAGGAAGATCAATGGTCTCTTTTCGCTCCACCAGGTCTAGCTAATTTGATTTGGGAGTCAAGTGTCTGGAAGCCAGATTAATACTCCTCATCCAAACTGGGCTGGTTACTTTCCCTCTCTCTTGTGGAACCCAGTCTCTCTATCACCATAAAACTAGCGAAGTTGAAATTGCATTGTGAGTGGAATGAATAAGAATCATGGACAATGCTCAGCAGACTTTCGCAGGGAACAGGCTATCCATTAAAAAAAAAAAAAGACTTCTGTATTTTTCACACGGAATGAAGTTTTATATGACAAAGTCCACTTTTCCAGAAATGAGTTGCCACACCTCAACAGCTTCTTTGCTCCCTTAATGTCAATTCCTCACTTGCATGTGGTGGTTTGTTAGTGAAATGAAAGGAATGACAAAATTCAGTTCACTTCCTGACATATTTTATAGGCATCCCCAGTGGAGCCAGTTCCAAGACAATTTGGTGCCTGTGGCAGAAAATCCAAATGGTACCCTCTCTCCTACTAATTAGTAGGGAACATTACTCTACCAAGATGTTCTGCTGCACAAAGTTTATTGAAAGGAAAAGAAGGTGCGTTGTCTGTTTGTAACTCCAGCTCTTTGCAATGAGGTCTGTGCAGGAGAACTTCCTGGTTGATTATTTCTTCCAGAGATCTATTGAACTCTCTGCTTCTCACTCTGCTGCCCTTAATGACACCCAAGACAAGTCACCTGAGGCTGCTGCTTCATCTTGCCTCATTACAGGACTCCCAAGCAGACAGCAGGACTCCCACGCAAGTCTGAGCCCCAGAGCCTCTCCTTTGAGAAATGGAGCAGATTTTGTGGAACCTCTTGTTAAGAGACTGTCAGTATTTCAGGAACCCAGAATCTAAAGGGACATCAGCTAAGGGGAGGGGGGGGGGGAGGCTGAGCCTGCTGTCTCAGCTGTGCCCTTGCTTGGAGTTTCCTGCCCTGAGAGACGAAGACATTTCTGAGTCACAGCAAAGATAATAACATATTGTAATAGAGGCCATTTTCACTCCTGTCACTTTGTCAGCGTTAGACACTTCAGATGCATCATTCAGTCTCTGGGAAAGGTCAGGCACAGAAACTGCTTGCCGCAGCTCCTATTGTGCTTCTCTCCACCTACCTGGGACAAATCCATCTTCCTTGGACACTGGAGGCAAGGCACAGAAATGCTTGTTGTTCTCCTCACCACAGGCAAGTTCCCTACATTGTCCAGCAAGCCTCTAGGAAGAGGTGGGGAAGCTCTTCTGCAAAAGAGAGTGAGAGACAAGACTGGCGTAAACCAGGGGCCTAATCTGACGAAAAACAATAGCAACTGCATTTGTCGTTCCTGTGTCAAAAGAGCATTGTAGGTCATCTTTGCACTGAAAATGAGGTAGGGGTGAGGGGAGCTAACCTCCTCTTCCCTCCCCATGCTCCATAGTCCAGGCACTCTTCTCATAGTGTGGCTCTGATATCAGCTAATTTGGGAGTAAAGTGTATGAAGTGCAAGGAGGTAAGCAGGGCTAGCAATAAGGCTGAGCTATAGGCATCTGCCAGAAGTGAGCCTGGGGCTGGGAACTGGGACTTGAGCCAGGGTCAAGGGTTGCACAGAACCATGTTGGAGCAAAAGGAGCCTGCCTTTCAGATAAGGTCCCAGCCCAGAAAAGAGGCTCTTTTTAACAGCTCTTCCTGTCTGGGAAGCTGGGGTGTAACAGCACCCAGCTTGGGTGGGCCATTCTACAACCTGAGAATAGTCAGGAAGATACTCTGAACAGCAGTTCTGATCATCTCATCCAGGGGTCAGCAGACATTTTCAACAGGGGGCCGGTCCACTGTCCCTAAGGGGGGCGGACTATATTTTGGGGAGGGAAATGAATGAATTCCTATGCCCCACAAATACCCCAGAGATGCATTTTAAATAAAAGGACACATTCTACTCATGTGAAAATATGCTGATTCCCAGACCATCCGCGGGCCGGATTTAGAAGGCGATTGGGCTAGATCCAGCCCCCGGGCCTTAGTTTGCCTACCCATGATCTCATCCTCCATAAATCTGTCTCTCTAAAGGCTATTAGTCATGATGGCCACACCCTGTCTTTAGGATCAGGGGCAGTATGCCTCTGAATACCAGTTGCTGAGGAACACGAAGAAGAGAGGGCTATTGGGGTCTGTGCCCTGCTTATGCGGTTTCCGTAGGCACCTGGTTGGCCAGTGTGCAGGAACAGAATATTGGACTAGATGGGTCTTTGGTCTGATCTACCAGAACTCTTCTGGGCTCACCGTGACAGTCACATGCAAAGATAACAGCTTCTGGTTCCAGCCCTGATAGCTTCCTAGAAGGAAGGCTTGGCTTAGCTCACCTCCCCTTCCTGCCCCTTTTGATGTCAAAATCAGACACAAACAACATATCCGTACCCCACACTTGTGTGACACGTGGAACATCAAAAATGGCTTTCCCTGCTGCGTCTAGTTTCTTCAGCCTCCAATTCCATCTCCAGTCCCTTGAATCCCAAAAACTCTAGAGATGTACACCAGGGCAAATCTAGTCGATTTATCTGCTGGGATGAATGAGTGGTGGTGCAGGCACCAGAATGTTACATTTCACAAGCCTGCCAAAAAAAGAAGACCAGGCCATGCTGAGTCATATTGCTAGGCTGTTTCTCAGCGCTGCTTATATTGGTGAGTCATCTGGGGTTAAAAACCTTTGGGAAGAAAAGAACCATAGCAGGAAACACTGCGTTCCTGCTGAGGAGGGACCCTTCATCTGTGTTCAAGTACACTTCAAATGCTGGACTAGCATTGCCAGCTGCAATCCCACAGTTCACCCCTCTGTTGTTCACATGCCACAGTTCTCACATCCTTCTTTCCATCCATCCTGGACACTGGGAAGCCATTTCATTTTACACCAAGTGATTAAAAAAAGCATGGTTTTCGTTCAAGCCTGACCAACTGGTCCCAACATGTTAAAACTTTACCAACTGCGTAACAGGTGTGGGGAACACTTTGGCCCTCCAGATGTTTCTGAACTACCACCCCCAGCATCCCTGGCTATTAGTCATGCTTGCTGGGGATGGTGAGAGTTCAGCAATAGATGGAGGGCCAGTGCTTCCCCACCCCTGCTGTATAAGCTTCTGAGAAATAGTGCAGATCTATGAACAAGCAAGTCTGCTTCTGTCCACGTGTCCTGTCCCTTATCTTCTCCAGCATCAATGAACATATGCAAATCTGCCTTGTGCCCAGTGTGACATTGGTCTTTCTAGAAAAGTATTATATACTCTGGCATTGGTTCTCCAATAACTTGGGCAGTGAGGAATCTTCCTCAGTCCTACTACCTGAGGTCTTTTTAACCTAAGCTTGGAGTCTTCTGTGTGTGAAGCACAAAACCACTGACCCCACATCATTTCCCCCACATCATTAAAAACAACTGCAATCCTGCCAACAGGCCATCCATTGGTGCAACCGAAACTTGCATGCAGATCTCAGAACTCCAAGGAACCTCTTTCAGCTTGTGGTCTTGATGGGATGGTTGCCATAAAAACACCTGTTGACAAAAGCATTTCCTGTCAAGTCTTCTTCTAAGTTAACTTCAAGCCAACTAATTTGCTTCTTGTCTGTTCTCCCCATCTTGAGCCCTCCCCAATGTCAACAACAAAGCTAGACAGAAACTACGAGAACTTTCATCTGAAGGCAGCAGGGGAAAGAAGCTCAACTTGCTCTGCTTCAAAGACAGTTTGATTACACTGGAGTCGTGTTAGTTGATTGGATTCCTGTTTCAAGCCTTGACTCCCCACGGATAGACACAAGACCATAATGAACAGCATGGATTCTTCCTCCAGAGCTGATCAGACACCGAGATCAAAAAGTGTAATCAAACTGGGTGGAAAAACCTGAGCTGTTACATGGTTAACTCTCATACACTAGTTCCACCCACCCTCATTAGTCAGAAGAACTTGGGGCTCTCTTGTGCGTGCAAAAGTAAATGTTTCAGCAAATGCAATCAGAGTACAATTTGCTGCTGCTGCTTCTCTCTCTCTCTTTCAAGAATTCTAATGCATTTATCCAGGTCTCAGAAGCTATTACGAAGTTCCCTTGGAGAATGTCCCCCACTTACTCAAAAACAGAATTACCAAGAACACAAGAAGAGCCGGCTGGATCAGGCCGGTGACCCACCTGGTCCTCCACATGCCTGTGCAAAACCTGCAGGCAAGACCTGAGCCCAAGGGCCGTCTCCCTCCTGCACTTTCAACCAACTGGCATTTAGAAACATCACTGCCTCTCTCTCACACACCATTAAAAAAAATTCAGAAAAATGAGCTGGACCCACAAGGGGGTCTGCATCTGCCATTCTCTCCCAGCACACCACCATCATTCCTCTTGCTGGTACTGCATCTTGTTGCAACCCAGAGTTGGTTCTCCAGGCTTGCTCTGCCTTTGCGTCCATCAACCTGCTCCCTGAACAGCTGTATAATGAACTCAGACTTGGCTGCAGCGCTTGTCTTCTTCCACTGTGTGCTGAGAGGGCTATTTATTTATTATGACCGTTTATAATCCACCCAAAGCTCCCAAGGTGGAAGATGCATAGACATTTAAAACCAAGAATTAACAATATAAAACTAAAACAAATACAACACGCATCAATAAAATTACAATAAAATCACTATAAAAGCCACAGGCAGCACCAGCTAAACGAGGCACTCTTGTTCCTAACCATATTGCATTAGTACGTCAACATTTGCTGCTTTTCAACAGGGTACAATTTGAGCTAACTTGTGAACGTAATGTCTCTGGTGACTTTTAGATGTCTCTGAAAGCAAACACTGAAGGCTGGCTGCTCCTTGCACCAGTTCAGCCCTGTCCCCTGATTAAAAAACATATACTGTAGAAAGCCTTGAACTTCTACATACTTTTCCAAATTTGGGGAGATCGAAGATGGAGCCTGCTGCGCGGACCCGTTTGCAAATGATACCGGTGGATGCTTGATGCAGTGACATGATTGCTTTCAAAAATTTATAGTCTACCATGCTTCAAAATTGATTCTTTTGTTGGCTTAGCACAATTGAATAAATCACTATGGAAATGTTAGCAGCTACAGAAGACAAATCGAACTTTCCATAGATGGCTCGCTATAGAAAAGACATGCAGAAAACTCAACCATTGTTATCCAACTCCCTGATCCTAATGACGGCTGATGGCTTCTGTGCACAATCCACTGGGGAAATCTCTGGCAAACCCCCCCCCCCCTGAAGACAATGGGAACTGCATAAAAGGACTACTGCAGGAGAACTCCTTGCAGCTTGTGGGAACATAGGAAGGTGCCTTATACAAAGTCAGACAATCAGTCCATCTAAGTCAGCATCCAGCACTGGCTGGCAGCATCTGTTTAGATTTTCATGGAGGAGTCTTTCCATCTTGAGATGTTGGGGATTGAACCTAGAACCTTCTTCATGTAGAACGGGTGCTGTCCCACTGAGCTATCCCCCTTGTGTGGCTAGAAGATGGACCCAAGAGCAGTGCCCTCGCTCATTGGCCCATAGATATAAAGGCCATATGCAGACTGCCAAGGAAACCAGATACGTTGCTTGTACCCACATGCATGCACAGGAACACGTACGCACATCCATGCCCCTTTGAAAGTTCAGACAGTTCCTGGTATTACCTATTAAAAGGCTCAAGTAGCAGGTAACAGGAAATACCTCCAGCTCAGACTCCTGATCACCACTGCCAGTCAGAGCAGATAGTGCAGGCATCCTGACCTGGAATGAGGCAGCTGCCTCTGTTCTTCTGCATTGTGCCTGCTCTGCAAGGATATTACACCAATCCTGCAAGCAGAAAAGACTAAGGCAGGTTTGAGGACCTGGGTGCCACAACATAAGGGCTGTTCTTTGCAATTGTAGCAAAACCAAAAAAATAGCATCCCAACTGCAGTTTTACCATTTGCTAGATATTCCCTTTGTCCAGCACCAATGCCATCATATTTAGTCTCCATATAATAGATAGAAGTTATTTTGTAGCATGGAGGTGGGGAACAAGAAAGAAATGCATTGCTGTTATCAACTTTAAAACACACACACACACAACACTGTAGAACAGAGTAAGTACTGCAGTGTTGCCTTTGCACAGCAAGGAAGCATACAGAAAACAAGGACATTTTAAAATTTAATTGTAATGAAAGTTCCTAAAATGGTAAGGAAGTACAGGGTAGGGAAGGACATCACTTTGCTGTTTTCTGTGTATTTATTTGTTTAAAAAGCACTAGTGCTGGACGAGTAATCCAGCTTTGCGTTTGCACAGCAGGCAAGCTCACAACCACTGAAAACATTTCTTTTAAAAATGTAAAACCAAAGGTGCTGTCTTAGGTTCGAAATCGGCCACTTACGCTGCTTTGGGAAAGGTCACCTGCTTTGCAAGCAAAAAGCTCTCCGGTTCAAACTGCAACAGCTCTAGGGAGGGCTGGAACCCTGGGGAGCCATTGCGAGTCAGTGCGGACAATACTGGGGTAAATGGACCATTGATCTGGTTAAGTATATAAGGCCACTTCCTACACCTTTTGCCCAAACAGATATGCTGGTGGAGCCAGTGGCAGAGCTACATGCCCCAGCACCTGGAGTGCAGAACGTGCGGGGGCATGGCTGGCGTGTGTCCCAGGGGTGTGCTGCATGTCCTGGGGTGCGCGGTGGGCAGCGCGCGTCCCGAGGGGCTGGCCGCAATGTCACACCCCCCCCCCAGGATGGCACCCGGGGCGGACCGCTCCCCCCGCCCCCACCTTTGTCCGCCAGTGGGTGGAGCATGCTGCGAGGTAGACATTACATTGGTGAAGGCACACCAGCAGAACAGCTGAAACAAGGCAGATGGGATGGGGATAAACAAACTTGCACCATATCCTACACTCCCTCCCTTTGGATAGCAAAGGCAAAACTTTACATCAGCCCCAGGCTGGATGAAGAGAATTTCCCTCCCATCAACTTCAGGGGGGGGGATTAAAAAATAGCTGCCCCAGCATCATTGTCCACAATGTCAGCATTACCACGACAAAGCCTAGGCTATGACGGAACTCAGCACCCAATCACAGCACAACAACCACCAGTATCTGGGGGGGGGGGGGGAGCACATGCTGTTGTGTCAAACTGCTGCCATGGCACCCCATACCTGCTTTTGTTAGATATGACTACTCCGTCTTCTTTGAATGACATTCCTCTTATTGCAGTTGGCAGCATAATCACTACAACAGAAACACTCATCCCCATGTGCAGGTCATGCGACTCCACCCATTGCCACTGCATGCTAAACACGTGTGAGGATCAATGCTCAGGGATCTGCAGCAGAACAAATCCCGTCTGGGTTTTGCTAACAGCTCCAAAGGGGGAAGCACTCCATTCAGAGTTCCTATAGTCTCCCACTCCACTTCTGCTGCCCCTTGCAGGGAAAAACTGAAGCATAAGATCTAGTGGAGGATTCAAGTGGTGGCATAGTTGTTCTCTTTCTCTCCTTGGTCTCTGCAGGCTGAACTCTTACAAGTCATAGAATCATAGAATCATAGAATCATAGAGTTGGAAGAGACCACAAGGGCCATCGAGTCCAACCCCCTGCCAAGCAGGAAACACCATCAGAGCACTCCTGACATATGGTTGTCAAGCCTCTGCTTAAAGACCTCCAAAGAAGGAGACTCCACCACACTCCTTGGCAGCAAATTCCACTGTCGAACAGCTCTTACTGTCAGGAAGTTCTTCCTAATGTTTAGGTGGAATCTTCTTTCTTGTAGTTTGGATCCATTGCTCCGTGTCCGCTTCTCTGGAGCAGCAGAAAACAACCTTTCTCCCTCCTCTATGTGACATCCTTTTATATATTTGAACATGGCTATCATATCCCCCCTTAACCTCCTCTTCTCCAGGCTAAACATGCCCAGCTCCCTTAGCCGTTCCTCATAAGGCATCGTTTCCAGGCCTTTGACCATTTTGGTTGCCCTCCTCTGGACACGTTCCAGTTTGTCAGTGTCCTTCTTGAACTGTGGTGCCCAGAACTGGACACAGTACTCCAGGTGAGGTCTGACCAGAGCAGAATACAGTGGCACTATAACTTCCCTTGATCTAGATGCTATACTCCTATTGATGCAGCCCAGAATTGCATTGGCTTTTTTAGCTGCCGCGTCACACTGTTGGCTCATGTCAAGTTTGTGGTCAACCAAGACTCCTAGATCCTTTTCACATGTACTGCTCTCAAGCCAGGTGTCACCCATCTTGTATTTGTGCCTCTCATTTTTTTTGCCCAAGTGCAATACTTTACATTTCTCCCTGTTAAAGTTCATCATGTTTGTTTTGGCCCAGTTCTCTAATCTGTCAAGGTCGTTTTGAAGTGTGATCCTGTCCTCTGGGGTGTTAGCCACCCCTCCCAGTTTGGTGTCATCTGCAAATTTGATCAGGATGCCCTTGAGTCCATCATCCAAGTCGTTGATAAAGATGTTGAATAAGACCGGGCCCAAGAAAGAACCCTGTGGCACCCCACTAGTCACTCTTCTCCAGGATGAAGAGGAACCATTGATGAGCACCCTTTGGGTCCGGTCAGTCAGCCAGTTACAAATCCACTGAGTGGTAGCATAGTCAAGACCGCATTTTACCAGCTTCTTTACAAGAATATCATGGGGCACCTTGTCAAATGCCTTGCTGAAATCAAGGTAGACTACATCCACTGCGTTCCCTTCATCTACCAAGCTTGTAATTCTGTCAAAAAATGAGATCAGGTTAGTCTGACATGACTTATTTTTCAGAATAAAAAAGGGTAGTCAGGGGAGGACCTTTAACCACTGTGCTGCATTGCTATGTAAGCCAACCTTCTGCACATCTATTAAATGTACAGGATCCCCCTCTCCTTTTACATAGGGTCACCCTAGGATCCATTGCCCATCGTGTTTATGAAGAAGAGCCAGCAGTTGTGACCAAGCTGGTTCCAGCCGGTCTTCCCTGGAGTTGGTAACCTGCTTGCTCCAGGACAGTTGTGCACCCTTGCACATCCCACAACAAATCACCTTTGCATCAGGTGAAGGTGTTTCAACATGGAGCTGGGTCGCCACTACACAAGGGTCACCACCCCACCTGTTCCTTTGCTGCCTGTGAAGTCCCTGTCCAAGGCACAGGAGACCTGCTGGGGCAGGGGTCAACAATGTAATGTCTGTGCATGCCCACGTGCCTGCAAATGTCTTCCTTGGCACCCCTGGGTGCCCTCCACACTGGCTGAAATTAGGCTTGAAGGAAGTTTTCTATTTAAGCCAGTAGTTGCAGGAGCTGTGTGCGTGTGTGATGCCCACAACCGTTCCTCTGGTTTGCAATTGACGCATGGGTCCAAAAAGGATGGTGATCCCCGTGCTAGCATGAACCATTGGCAATTTTCAGGATAGCCTCCATTCAAATAAGGGCTATGCCAATGCCACGTGTTTTGTTTCTTAGTTGGCAGGGAGTGACAAATAGAAACCTCCCTCCTGCATCCTCTTAGGATCTGGCTCAGGATGGAATTCTAATAGAAGCAGGTGCAGAAATGCCTTTAGGCTCATAATCCTATTTACTCTTGCTTAGCAGTCAATATTGGTGCACTCAGCAGGACTCCCTCTTGCATAGGATCAGCCTGCATATGTTGTTGGGTGGACACAATGACACGGCTTAGCATTCTGGGAGATTTACATGCAGATCCAAAGCAGGGTTACTCAGAACCAATTTCCTCTCTGTGCAATGGATATTACTTCTGAGTGAGTGTGCTTGGGCTGCAGTCTAAATGCCACTGAAATCAAATGGATTTGTTTCTGAGTATACATGATTGAGGACTGCGCTGGTTGATCTTATTAACAGGCTGGTTTCACCAATTCTTGAGAAATTCCATTGTGTTGCAGATTCTCTTTCTTGCTGATGCCGCAAGGTTTAAGTGAGGATAAAATAAGATAGGAATGACAAAGTTCTTTGCACAGTGGAAGTGCCATTTAATGATCACCTCAGCATCTATAAAAGACACCCAGCAAACAATGAAATTGCTTGATCCACAGATGCTACATGTGAAAAACAGTCTTAACTGCACCCCTCCTATACAAATCTGGTGTTTCTCTTTTATTATTATATGTACTGTCATTTCCTCCCGTATTTTTTACAGCATTTACATCCTAGACCTGGAGTTGTTAACGTTTTGGGTGGCGCCATGTCCACTTCACTGCTCGGAATGACAGCTGCTCCCAGCAATTAAGTTTTACTTTTTACTTGCTCTGTGGCATCAATAAATGCCGCAGCTCGAGGCAGGATGATGCAGTGCTTTGGCACACTGAGCTGGCCTGCCTGCGTTGATCAACGTGGAGGCAGGTGCGGCTGGGATGAGACTAGACTAGGCTCCCTCAAACTCAGCCCTCCAGATGTTTTTGGCCTACAACTCCCATGATCCCTAGCTAGCAGGACCAGTGGTCAGAGATGATGGGAATTGTAGTCTCAAAACATCTGGAAGCCTGGACTAGACTGCTGTAATGCATTGTGCGTGGAGATTCTCTTGAAGATTGCTCAGAAACTGTACTTGGTATAGTACAGATGCTGAGTTGCTATGTTTAAAGAACTTCCCTGATTACCTGGCCATTTCTGAGCACAATTCAAAGTGAAGGCACTTAGCTTTAAAGTCCTACACAGGTTGGGTCCTGGGAGGAGCACCTGCAGGGAGATCATCTTTGGAGCTTCTACTCTGGGCATCCCCTGCCATTTGAGGTGGGGAGCAACAAGGGGAAGGGACAGTGTGTGAGCTCTGGGCAAGGCACTCCACTCCATCAAGGGGCCCACTGACATGGGTGTGGTCCTGATAACTCCAAGGTTGCAGGTTTGTTCACCATATGGGCCACCTGCATATTCCTGCATCAGAGGGGGCTGAACTAGATGACTCTCAAGGTCCCTCCCAACTCCACAATTCTATGATTCTAAGAGGCCCCTTGACTCACTGCCAGGAGAACATCAAGAGTGCTGCTGGCATGTTTAGGTGGACATGTAAAAGGGTAAAAGATTATCGGGAAATGATCTATAATGAAGTGAAAAAAATGTTTAAAAGTACTTCTCCCCCCCCAAAAAAAATCCCCTAGAGTCCTTTCTTTTGGGGATAATTCAGATTGAAATCCCCAGGTGTCAGAAGAGGTTATTTATGTATGCAACAACTGCAGCCTGTGTTTTGTTAGGCCCAAAATGGAAAATGAGCGAGGTCCCAACCAAAGAAGAATGGCAACTTAAGTTGACAGAATATGCATAACTCGCAGACTTATTCTATATAGAATAAGAGAACAAGAAGAACATACGTTTAAAGAAGATTGGAAAACGTCTATTGAATATATGGAAAATAATTCTATACAGCTGAAAACCCTGGCAGCATTAAGATAAATTCAACAGAGCAAAGAAGTTTTGATGGATGCAGTAATGGAAAACTGATTGGTATAGTTTTTGTAAAATATGCAGGGATTTAAGATATTTAAAATGAAGCATGAAAAGAGAAGAAGGGAAGTCACTGATATCTTAAGGATGTAAAATGAGTATTTGAAATTGTATAACAGAAAATTAAAATAATAAAATAATAAAGATTGCTGCTGGTGTGTGGGTGGGCCCTCAGTCAATGTTTTAACCATGCTGGTGCCAGCCCTGGAAATTGTAGAATTGCTTCCCACTCTGTGAACTTGCTTTCAGCACAAGGCAAAGACCTTTGCTCCTTAATATCTGGTGAGTTTTTAATACAGGATTGTTTTATTGCTGCTGTTTCATTTTGCCCTCTTATTGGTTCTTTTCATTTATGTATTTAAAATATTTCTAAGCCACCATTTAGAGCACCAACCTCAGAAAATGTGCTGAAATCATCAGATCCTAGTAAACCACTGTAAAACAGCAAGTCAAGCCAGAAAGATACCATGGAAAGTGATTTTTCATAAAGCAGATTTAAAACAGCTCTGAATTTCAAAAAATAAAAATGAAATAAACCAACCAGCAGAACTTAAAAAAGAAAAAAAACCTCAAGAAAAGGTGACCAAGATGAGTCTTCAAGGCCTGATTGAAGGTTTGTAGTGTAGGGGACAAACACCACTAAATTTAAAGGGAGCTCTGCAACTGGCTGCTTCCAGGACCATTTGGGAAAAGTCATTTTCATAGCAAACAACAGTGCATGTGACTGAAAGCTGCGTATTCCGTGAAACAGTTTTTGTTGCTCCTTATTAAATTGTCTTTGGCAGTGTTTAAAACAATCTAATAAAAGCTGATTATTAATAAACTTTACTGCTCTGAAACTTCTCTTCTCAGCCGGTCTCTGGGGTCTCGTTTCATACAGTTTTCTTCCTGGACTTAACTCGCACCCATTAATATCTATCTCAGATGCAGTCATTCGTTAAGACGTAATTTGACTTCAGGCCTAATGCCCCTAAAAAGAGAAGAAGAAACCATCTTGGTATTCTTGTTTGAAAACAAGGTCCTGAAATCCTCTCAGGCATTAAAGGGTTTTGATTGATTGGTTTTTATGCAGCTCCGACTAACAAACAATTTGGGTTGGCAGATTAAGGGGGGGAAACAGTTATTGCAGTAAAGATGGGGTATAAAAGGAGTCATGAGGTTGGTCATATTCTGCATAAGTATCTGTGCATATTATATTTGCTATCATACTTTATTATCTGTTTTCAGATGTTTCCTTTCTTTATTGCCTTTCCCATAAAATTATCTATGCCTCTTGTCTGCCTCAAACAATTACTTTGTCTCCATTATCCACTGGCAAATATCCACCAGGTTCCTTTCGCCTTCGTTCCTTCTTGCTCCCACATGCGATTTATAATCTTGGGAAGCTAAAGATGCCCTCTCTTTTATAGCCTTTCCCATAAAATTCTCCCTGACTCCTGTCTGCCTTCACTATTACTTTGTCTCTGTTATCAGCTGGCCCAGGTCTAGCCAGATCCTTTCGCTTTAAATCTTCCCTAATCACACTCCCACATTCAGTGGATAAATCTGGGAACTTACAGCAGGAGGTATGCTTTTATGGGCGCTGAATAGAAATATAGCTGCATCTTCGGTCTTGAAAGAGAACTGATCTCATTTACTTGTTGCACCATCTCATTAACAATTGCGACCAGAGGGATGTGGTGATGGGAAAGCATCTCAAGAAGATAGAACAAGCCCAAAGGAATAATAATGGAGGATTATAAAGTCCAACGGGTTCTCCAGCAGAACTTCACTCAAGCTCTGCTCCTGCCATGTTAAAACAAGCCCACCTGTCTCTGAAAGACATTCACTTCTACTGGAACAATATACTACGTCTGACATACTATTTCTAAATTTCTTTCTGGAGGAATCCCTAGAACAGTTATGTGGGGAGGGGAGAGGGGGAATTGTTCTGTCTGGCAAGCTGAAAAGCTTGCATTGACATGTTTACTGCAGGGCTAAGTTGAGTTTTGCCCATAGTCCAGTGACATCTGGGAGAACCACCGATTCTCCATTCCTGCTCCTGAGGTTCAGGTTCGCTGTCAGGGGTGCTGATCAATCCAGCTTGATCACCAAAAGGCATCCTTGGCTGCCTCCATCATCCGCTGTGGCCTAAATAGCCTGGCAACAGTCACCCAGGCTGTGATAAGCATCGGACCACTGTGGTACATGCAAGGCTCCCTTTGAAGACGTCACAGAAACCTTCATTAGTCTCCAAAGCAGCTGCTAGGCTGCTAACAGAGACCAACCAACTGGAACACCTATTGCCAAACCTTAAAGAGGTGCACTGACTGCTTCTCTGTTTCAGAGTGGAATTTGGACTGAGGGTGCTAAGAATTTATTAAAACAGGGAGGAAAACCTATACAGTGGTACCTCAGGTTACATACGCTTTAGGTTACATACACTTCAGGTTACAGACTCCGCTAACCCAGAAATAGTATCTTAGGTTAAGAACTTTGCTTCAGGATGAGAACACAAATTGTGCTCCAGCGGCGCAGCGGCAGCAAGAGGCACCCTAAAGTGGTGCTTCAGGTTAAGAACAGTTTCAGGTTAAGAATGGACCTCCAGAGTGAATTAAGTACTTAACCCGAGGTACCACTGTATTCATGCCGGCTGCTGGAAGACAAAATGGACAGAGCAATGGAACAATGGGGAAGCTCTCTGTAAGTGATCAGTTCAGGCCTCAGGGTGGGGGTGGGGTACTCTTTGTCCTTCCTCTGAGGAGAGGGGGAGAGGACAGTGTCAGAAAGAGAAGTAAAAAAGGTAGTTCTGGTCCCTGCTCATCATCAGCATTCTGTCCCTGACAGAATGTGGCACCCACAGCTGTTTAAAAGTTTTAAATAGCTTGGGACTCGGCCAAGGGACTTGTTCCCCATACTACCACCACCTCAACTTCTTAAAAGGGTGGTTACTTCTTAGTGGAAGTTCTTTCCTCATGCAAGCTCACACAGCACAAAATGTGGCATCCTTCTGACACCAGGCATATATATTATGTTATATATTATAATGTGCATATATATCATTTTATTTTTTTAACCTTTTAAAAATATGTTATAACCTTTTACTTTTTTATCCTTCCATTGTAGTAATTGGTTATTATGTTTATTTGCCCTGCTCAAAAAGTTTTTTTTTTACTGAACAAATAAATAAATAAAATAATACAGCCCCCCCCCTCCCCAAAGCTTCAGTTTAGAGTGGCTCAGACCAGGCACTGCCTCCATTTGACCAATCAGAAGCAGCTTAACCATGAGGCAATATGAGGCAGCCATCTTTGGCTTCACATTGGGAATTGTCATATGGAGCCAGCTCTGCCATTAGGCAGAATGAGGCAGATACCTCAGGCCGCAATAGTGTGGATCAGCAAGCAGCAGCAAAGTCTCAGAGACCAGAATTATATGTGTCTCATAGCAAACAGGCCTCCCACTAAGCCAGCATGCTGCCTGTATATGTTGTCCCATCACCAGTGCTGAAATAAGAGTCAGCTGCCAATCTGCTCAACCTCTGTGTGTGGAATGAGTGGAGACGTTTTTGTCTCAGGCAGCAAAGTGTTTTGGGCTGGCCCTGAATTAGGCACAGGTAGGCAAGCAGATCATGGACATCCCATGTCTACCAAAGGCCTACCCCAGTGAATGCATACGCTGGCCCAAAGGGATGAGAAATGCTTTGCCTTTTGTGTGTATTCAGGCTGCAGCTAGAGAACCAGAAAGAAGGCTGACCAAGGACTCAGCGATGACAACCTTGTTGGATGGCCATGTGGTATCCATGTGGTATCCTACCTACCTCCATATAACAGGACATCCCCCAAACTGCTTTAATCCAGCTCCCCTTCTTCAAGTGCCCAAAACAGCTTTTGGCCTATGCCAGCGATGGTGCTAGAAGTTAACATTTGTGTGTATGAGTATGTATGCCTATGCATTATGGCTCAGGAATGTACAAAATTCATATGCACATATCCCAAGGCCTATTGGAGATAATGCATATTGCCCAGGAAATGTGTACAATTCCCCCTTCACGGAAGGACTATGTGCACATTCCCCATGAGGTCTCATGTGTACAATGGCTGGTTGTTTTGCACATACAACACACACACACACTCCTATTTTGCTATTAGCTAGTAATACTCTTGATGAATATATTATTATATTATACTTGTTCCGGGACTATACTACTTTAGACTGAAGGTAGTACATACTACAGATTTATATATATATATATATTGGGGAGGTTTAGAAATATATTATCTACCACCTGTTCACAGAAAACTAGCTGTCAAAGAAAATAGTTCTATCCTAGTCTTCTCCATATATGCTAGTTTTGTATGAATGAAAAGGGACCCCCCCCCCTAATTTAGAAGCATTTAGCAATGACTGCTCACCATTTGCGTCAGTGGGTGGCTTTTGCAACCCATGTCTGAAGCAGATTACCATAGAAGAAGCTGAGATGGGGTGGTGGTACCCAAAGAGAAGCTGTTGCTGCATCCTAACACTGCCTAATAAGAAACTGAGTCTCACTCCTCACATCAGATGTGGAGTTTTAGAGGGGCTGGGGCACAGTGGATCTCACCAAAGAGAGAATTTGACACCAATCATGAGCTGATAGTGACTTCTGAAGGGATGCTGCAATGACACTGAACTCAAGACGTTGAAGTTTGCCTTGACATGAAAACGTCATTGTGATGCCTTGACATAATTCCCTTTCAAAGTACTTTCCACTTGAAGAGGCATTTATCACTTGCCACTCTAGTGATTTAAGCAATGAAAGCCATTTCAGAAAGATAATGAAGTAATTAGCGAGAGGCTCTCTGGACATATATCATTATTCACCTGCCTGAGACAGATTTTGCCTTCCTTTCTCCTGAGCAGGCAGGATCCTGCACCTTTGGGAAGCTGTTGTTGAAATGGCCTTCTCACCTCCAATCTTCTACAGGCATATTTGTCCTCCTTTCCCGTAATAGCTTATATTGGATTTTCCTTCCTAGACCCCACTCCAAACATGAGAGGGGAAGCAATATTTCTTTGGGGGGGGGGCATAGCAAAAAGGCACACGGTCAACTGGACTTCTGTGGGAATGTGGAGGGAAGTTGCATGTTCTCCGTGGAGACTTTATTGCCTCAGTTTTGTACCAGAGAGATACATATTTTCTTTGATGTGATAAATTCAGGAAATATCTCCTTACCAGAAAAAAAGTTGGTGAATGTGTTCCAGAGAGGTAGCCATGGTGGCCTGTATCAGCAGAAAGAGCTCATCCGCACATCTTCTGGTTTCACTGCTTTCCCTCCGCCAGGAAAACCCACTCTTTATTGCTGAATCAGAGCAAACATCAATTGGTTTTCCATGGATTTATGATTGTTCTGATTCAGTGTTTGTTTCCCGGGGAAAGCCATGGTGCAAATGGAAAACTTAGACTTGTGCCTAGAAAACATGGGACAAGCAGAAAACATCTTGGACCCGTGCTTTCTAGGCATGGGACGACCAGAAGTGTAGATGAGCCCTCTCTCTCACCCTCTAACATATTTTATCCTACCCACAAGATACAAACACTTGTGCTTCCTTTTTTCTGAGCTTCGCACACTGCACTTCAAATATTTTCTCCCTGTTGCACACGCTGACTGTGTCCCTCCTCCTCAATACACACATGCAGATTTTTTCCATTTTTACTCTCGGCCTCGCACATGTCATGCACTTGTAGAAATTCTTGGTTCCATCTGCTCCCCGCTTCCCCCACACTCCCCAACAGACCTGCTAAACCAATTCCTACGTCTTTAATATTCATAAAAGTCAACTCGGGTCTAAAGAAAACATGTGGTTGATGATGAAAGTATTTACATTGCAAATCACATTAAATAACCCTCCTGTAGTCAGCCTTGTGATACATGCTAATCCTTCTATCAAGCCGAGAGAGCGAGAGAAGGAAGAATCAAATCCCCTTCCACTTTAGACTCCAAAGGGAGGCTGTACCAAATGTTGTCATCAACACCTGTTTCTTCATAATGTGAAACTGAGACCCTGTATAGCAGAACCAGCACTTCATTCCTATTCCCAAAGAAAGGAGGGAATCGACACAGAAAACATGTATATATATAATGGGGGGGGGAGAGATGCAGACAGAAAATGTGAACACGTCAAGCAGAGACTATGCATGATTAGAAAAGAGGGAGGATCTTTGCACAAATGTGTTGGCATCGATGAGTCAGGTGAATGCGCAGAGAGGGAATTGCAGAGGAAATGTGCTGCTAAAACTTTATGTAGCTTTGGCACATAACAGCCCAGAGATCCTGCCTGTACCTTTAAATCAGGGAGGAACCTGTGGCATTCCAGATGTTGCCACACTACAACTTCCTTCCTCTTTTCCTAAGCATCAGTGGGGAGATGGAATGGAACAACAGCCGAAGGGCCACAGATCCCCTACCCCTGCTTTAAATGTTCTGAGCTGTGAGTAAAGATGCCTCTATGATCTTACACCGCTGGTCTCCTTTACTCCATGCTTGCTGCACTGGGCCATAAATAGGTGGGAAAGTGAAGCCGTGCAGGAGTGGACAGGGAACCCAGCCACAGGGGCAGACCTTGGGATTTCAAATTTCAGCAGCACCCTGTTCAGTGCCAAAATTCAACACCACGCCTCCCGGCCTCTTGCCTTCCATTCTACATCATAGATACCGCACCCACTGTAGCACCCCAAGGACTACCGAACCGGCCACACTCCCCTAAGCCCACCTCTGCCAGCGACTTTATATTTACCCTTGAAATTTTGACAGCAAAAGGCAAAATCTTTGAGTGACTGTCAAGCAGCTCGTGTGTGTGTGTGTGTGTGTGTGAGAGAGAGAGAGAGAGAGAGAGAGAGAGAGAGAATTCTTTCAGATGTTGTTAATGCATAGTGGGAGCAAAATTGCAACAGAGCTGCCACCCCACCCTACATGCCTTAATTTCAAGATCTACATAAAGCCTGCATGCAAACAACTTTGGCCACCTTGAGTAAATGCAGACTTTCAAAATGAAAGTGCAACTGTTGGGGGCACAGACGGCAACCCTACACCACAATCTTGTACCCTCCCCCCATATGCATTCATTACATTTAAAAAGAGCTTGCATGTGGATCAGGACTTCAGAGCAATAATTTTCAACCTTTTCAGATCCTGGACTCATTTTAATCCCAATATGCAATTAAAAGGGGGGGGGGACACTTCACAAGGGAACTAAATACCTATTTGTTCCAAATTGCTTTTTCTTGATACGTATACTTTGCTGCTGTTAACTGATCGGGTGCTGAATTTATTTTATTCACTGCAATTATATTATGCCAAGTCCCATGCTGCTGCTTACCTCTGTTCTTGCCTGCTGTTGCTTTCTTGATTTTTATTCCTGACTTTTATGCAGCTTCTGTATGTTTTGTGGGGTTTTTTGTTTTTGCTTTTATTGTGATTTTATATTTATATGATGGAAACCACCTTGTGAGGGCTTGGTGCTAGTTTCAGCAGTTCAGTGCTTTCCTAGGTTAAGTTTACTCTGTAAGGAAGTGACGTATTTGTGTGTTTTTTTAATGTTTGAGTTTATTTACAAATGTACAGGTTGACCATAGGTGGAGACATAGCTTATACACGCCACCAAACTTCAAATTACACAGCCCCCCAGCAGATTCCCAGAGAAGCCTCCCTCAAAAAAATATAAAGGTACCTCTCAGAGCCTGCTTTCTCTGTCTGTCTCTCTCCACAACTTTCAATCTGTCTCACAAAATGCTTTTCTGTTATCATGTCCCCTCCTTCTGGCTTGGAAAATAAGTTGTGGGGGAGGGGGGGAATAAGGATGAGTCACCTTCTCCAACTAACTTCTAACTGGAAAAACAGCAGCCTGTGGGCCTCATCTGGCCCATGAGCCCTGGATGTAATTAACTGGCAATAGTGGCAGCTTCCGTGGCAAGGAAGAGCAGATTGAAGGGAAAAAGGAAAGAGTGCTGTGATCTGCTTGGATGCCCTCATGAATCATCGGAGCAGATTAGAGCACTGCTTTCTGTTTCTCATGGACTCGATTCTAGTCTTTGCTCCCACCAATGTCTCCATAGGCAGTGTTGGGCCGGGGTAAGAAGAGCTCTCTTGGGCCCAGAACAGCGTGGCTTCAGGGGGAAATGGGGTGCTGGTCTGGGGGAATGGGTGTGCATGTTCATGTGGTAGTGTGCTAGAGCAGAGGGAATTGGGGGGGGGGGCGGCGAGTGCTGCTGGGCCTTGGGAGAGAAACCACTGGTATGCTTCTTAGTTGTTTTCTGATTTACATGCTACAAAGCATATAAGAATGGAGAGCAGATGGATCAGAGAAGATCCACTTCATCTACTTGCAGGGGACTTGGCCATAACTTTCATTTACCCCCATCTGCTGCTGAGTCTTGAAAGCAAGGGGGTGGGGTATGAAGGGCTGGGGTGGGCAAGAGCGTGGGGGGACCACACCCACTTTGGGGGGCACAGGGATCCAGAAGGTTTCCCCAGAGGTCAATGTGGCCACAGGAGATGTTAGCCACCCTTATTCTCACCCCCTTGCAATGGCTGCATGTAAGAGCCCCTGGCAGAAGATGTGCCTGGCAACTTTGCCCATGCATCTGAAAATGGTCTCCTTCCCTACAGACCCTCTTGAGTGTCATGACTGGCAGTGGTGGGGTCTCTTGGAGTCCGTCACATACAGCAGATGGGGAGGGGAGGGGAGAGAGCTTTCTCTGCGGCATCCCCTCCAGTGTTTCTCAGACTTGGGTCCTCAGCTGTTGTTGGACTACAACTCCCATCATCCCTAACCACCAGTAGTCCTGCTAGCTAGAGATGATGGGAGTTGTAGTCCAACACTGTGGGCCTAAGCTGTGGACTTCACTCACCACAGAGGTGTACCTAACACCTTCACTATTTAGTTCTCATCTCACACTGAAGATGCACCTCTTTATTTTTTACACCTGAGATATAGAATCATAGAATCACCGAGTTGGAAGGAGTCCCAGAGGCCATCTAGTTCAGCCCCTGTAATGCAGGAATCACAGCTAAATATGTATTTTAGAAAGTAATTAGTTTTAACTTATTTTAATAGTTCATTTAAAAAATTATTGTAACCCCCTCTGGGACTTCTTTGCAAAGGACCTGTAAGAATCTAATACTTAAAAAGTTAATACTGACGGCAATTCTGGCCCCATTAGCCTTCTGATGTCCAACCCCTAACCCCCCATTCACTAGATTACAAACAAATAAACAAGAGCCTGGTTTGGGAGACCATTTTACGAAAGTATTAGAGCAGAGAAATAAAAGTGGCCAGCAAGCAGCATCTGTGTTGGGCCATCAAAGCAGCACAAAGGCTGATGCCTGTCTCCCCATGGTGGTTAAGAGACAGAGACAGGTATTAGCACAAAGCATTTGTTCTCCCATTCAATCTGCAGGCAGATAGGGATGTTGTTTCCTATCGGAAAGCTGTTCTGTCCATCAGCCTTCAGGCGCTGCTGCACCTCACTTTGAGGAAACTGCCAGCCTCTCTGTGGAAAGAGAGCAGAGGATGATCCTGTGCTTGAGAACCATCACAATGCAGCTCATGGGCATCCTGAAGACCAAGTGGAAGAAGCCATAGCAGTTTATAAGTGTACTGCAAAGGGGAATCATTGAGCTACACTCCAGTAAAGGGAGACTTTACTGGAGAATTCTGTAATTGTTGTTTGTGCATAGATCTCCAAACACATACCATAAGGGAGTTAAGGCTGCAATCAGATGCACACTTAAAGGTAAAGGTAAAGGTACCCCTGCTCGTACGGGCCAGTCTTGACAGACTCTAGGGTTGTGCGCTCATCTCACTCTAGAGGCCGGGGGCCAGCGCTGTCCGAAGACACTTCCGGGTCACGTGGCCAGCGTGACATCGCTGCTCTGGCGAGCCAGAGCCGCACACGGAAACGCTGTTTACCTTCCCGCTATTAAGCGGTCCCTATTTATCTACTTGCACCCGGGAGTGCTTTCGAACTGCTAGGTTGGCAGGCGCTGGGACCAAACAATGGGAGCGCATCCCGCCGCGGGGATTCGAACCGCCAACCTTTTGATCGGCAAGCCCTAGGCGCTGAGGCTTTAACCCACAGCGCCACCCGCGTCCCAGATGCACACTTACACGTGAGTATATAATTGAAATAAATGGGACAGCAGAGTAAATATGCATAGGGCTGAACTGCAGAACTTCTCCTTACATGCAGCACTCAGGAGTACCAGTCTTGGTTACTTTTGCATCTGAAGCAAAACCATCTCTCTCCCTCTCCCTCTCCCTCTCCCTCTCCCTCTCCCTCTCCCTCTCCCTCTCCCTCTCCCTCTCCCTCTCCCTCTCCCTCTCTCTCATGCGCGTGCGCGCACGCACACACACACACACGAACGCAGAGAGAGAGAGAGAGCGCTCTGGATTGCAATTCATTCTTGTCTTTTTTTCAAATTAAACACAGGAGATGGAATTTAGAGGAAGGGAAATAACAGCCCTTCTAAAATTTGTTGCCCGCAGTGTCCACTTCACCATAAGGTTGGCTTTGGTAGTTATATTGTCACCCTTTGCTTATCACTGATAATCCTCAGAAGCACCAGCTATGGACACTGTCCCTTACAGAACTTAAATGCAGAGATAGCATAAGACCAAAGTTAATTGATTGTGGTATATGGGCATCCCATACAGCAGAGCAGTTAAAACTGCTATTGTGCTCCTTGTCTATAGAGAGAATCCCACCAGGAGTTAACCAATGGAGCTGGGATACCACAAGGGTCTTAATTACTGTCAAAAATTGATCTGAGGGAAGGAGGAGAAGGAGAAGAAGGGGAAAGCCTCCTTGGAGCTTCCCAGGAGGAGGCCAGTTTTGGCACAACCTAACCCTGTCATGTTTTCTGTTAAAACGAGGAACAGGGGAGGAAAACAATGCAAACACTTCACAAGAAAGCAGTGTTCAGCAGGTAGCATTAAGCTCAACTTCCTCTCCACTTCCTGGATTCCTTGTAAACATAAAATAATTAAAAATTCCAAACACACACCCTAAATAGACACCACATTTGTGTACAGTGGCACCTCGGCTTAAGTACTTAATTCGTTCTGGAGGTCCATTCTTAACCTGAAACTGTTCTTAACCTAAGCACCACTTTAGCTAATGGGGCCTCCTCCTGCTGCTGTGCCGCCGGAGCACGATTTCTGTTCTCATCCTGAAGCAACGTTCTTAACCCGAGGTACTATTTCTGGGTTAGCGGAGTCTGTAACCTGAAGCGTATGTAACTTGAAGTGTATGTAACCCGAGGTACTACTGTACTTATTTATCTTTACCAGATACACAAATATGGTGTCTATTTAGGGGGTATGTGTGGAATCTTTCATTATTTCATGACGTTTCATGCTGTGGAAATATGCCTAACCAATCACCCACAGAAGACTGTAAGATTCAGGCAATAATATGGACAGCCATACAGGTTCCTGCAACTGTGGGATTCTACTGTTGCCCACAGAGGCCATCTTGGAGTGGGCAGAATAGTTTCCACCCCAGATCATGCATACTCCAACTTCCTCCTTAGGTTACTAATAAAGAAAGCCAATGACTGTTGATAATGAGAGTATAATTGCGGAAGCTCATCAAAAGGCAGGAACCGGGCCTCCACTTGGGAGGCACAAAAGGGAATCATGACAATATGGTTAATGGGCAATAAGCTGCCCATCGGGTTTGAATGTGATTTAATTGGTATTTTAAGAGCAGTATTCAAAGCATCAGTGATGTGGCTTGTGTGGGACCCAGTTTCCCAGTCTGTGTGTACAAGACTGCACTCTGGAGCCTTCTCACTCCACGGTCTGAATTTAGTTCCTTCTCATCAGGTAGCAGCGTCTGCAAACAGGCCGCCAGCATGTCATCCTGTTTGTCATTAATGCTAAGCAATTAGCTACTCATTTTTATCAGTCAGATGAGAAGAAAAATCATTGAAACATTTGTAAAGCGCCCATTGGAGAATTATATGGATGACAGCTCTAAGTAAAGAGGCAGATGAAAATTATAGACCTTCCTACGCTTAAAATGTCCTCCTTCAATAGTCTCCAGAGATATCATTTCTGGATGACTGCAATAGGAAAAGAGATGCATCTTTCTTCCTCCAATCAAGAAGAACTCGCTGTACTTTCATGTCTCATTACACCAGCCCCAGACTGGCCTAGCAAGAAAACTCCTGCCACAGTCCATTTTGTGTGTGTTCAATAAACATGGAGCACCGTGGGAAATAGGTGCTAAGCCAGAGTAAACTTATGGGCCTTCTGGGGTCCCTCCTCAGGAAATCAGATGTTGGGAGTCCAAGAACTGGGATGAATCAATGCTATTTTTACTATATGTGAAGGTGTTAAGGAGGCATAGTCAAAGGAAGACCATGTGCCTGATCTAACTAGGCAGCAGGAGAGCTTGTGGCAGGGTGTGTGGTGTATCTGTGGTGTACCAATCAAAGACTTTCCTGCGTTGTAAACATTGGGCAGCATTCAACCAAATAAAAGAACTAGTTCAAGGATTAGCACGTGTGCACTGAGTCCTCTCCTCTCTCCTCCTTCTGCACGCACCCTGTAAGTTGTCCCCCAAATGTGCTCTGGGGTGGGGTGGGGGGCAGAACCCAGAACAAATCTAGTGGGGGGCTGGTGGAGGAGAGGGGGAGAACATTTCAGCATGCAATGATGAATCCTTGTGCTGGTGGAACGTCTTCCTTAGCACCACATTGAATATAACTCATTATGCCAGACCTGTTGCTTGTACTTGTGGTGTCCCAGACTGCAAAGGAGACATCCTTGGAGGCTGGCTCACCAGGATCCTTTCATCCCATCCTTGACTCTGCCATTTTAGTTCCAGAGGAAGAGTGCACTGCTGCCCCAGTATCTGCAGGGATGGAGTTCATGCCCTGCAGAGGACTCTTAGAAGACACCAGCTGAAACTCATTGCTATGTGCCCCTTGTCATGTACTTTAATTTGTCCCCAATACAGGAAAACTCAGGATTGCTGTCTAGACTGCAAGAACAAGCTATGCTGATGGGCTCCAGTAGAAGCAAACATGAGAAGGAAGAGCACTCCCTGTGCTGGGGAAAGTCTTCCAGTTGCTAGCACTGCTTCCAAAGAAGGACTTTGACTTGCATGAGATTAGCACCAGGAAAGGATGGGTCTGCAGAGCCAGCTATAAAGACCTCCAGGAGTATCCTGAACCTTGCAATGCCTCTTCTGGTTCAGCTTTGCCTCTAAGTCTCGTGATCTAGTCACTGTTTTGGCAGCAGAACAATTTCCATCCATACACATACCCAAAATATTTCCCTTCCTACTATCATGGCTTTTTAAATTTTATTTCCAGGTCATAGTTCTCTCCTGGTAGTACCAGAGATTTCCACTTTTCTCTCTCGCTGGCCTGGAAGCAAGACTAGCAGTCCCTATTACCAAATGAATGCCTTCTTTCTGATGTGCCTTTCAAAGAATCTCTGGGAGTGGCATTACACAATGACTGAGACCTCCCCTCATGCCATTGATGCCGTCTCATTTAAGGCTAATGAACCTTGCAAGCCACTGCTCAGTATGTCATGTTGCATTTTCCTTGATGTGTCTCTCATTGAGGGCCATCTGAGAAAGGGGCTGCCTGGGACTTGACATCAGCTGCATTCCTGGACCCAAGCTCAGCTGGTGAAGGAGCACAACAAGGCCGAACCTGGCCAGATCTCTGCAGGTGCTCTGGGAAGGAGGATTTATCGCTCCTGTTAGAGTTAAGTGCAGCATTCTTTTCCCCATTCTTGTGCGCTGTGTTCTCATTTCCATCAATAATCATCCACTTTTGTGTTTTAAAAAGACGGCTGCTGCTATTTTAAGGATGCACTCAATTCTGTCACATTTGCCATATAAGCACGACATGAGGTATTTCAATATAATTGTTTTGTTGCAGACTCGGCTCTTACAACTCTCACTTTTGCAGGCAGAAGGAGGGAGAGGTGCAGCACTCTCAATCACTCCTTTTATGGTGTTCAAAAAGCTGAACTCCAAATCTTCATCAGGCTGTTTAGCTGTCCATGATGAGATACAAGAATCCATTGCTAAAATGCTATGTCTTTTAATGCCTCACTCAGCAAGAGCAAAGCAACATAAAGAAAATATTGAGCGGTTCTTATTTTTTTGCTTGATGGACATACCACTCTCTTTCATCTAGTACTTCCAAACTGTAGTCCATGGAGGTTGATGGCCCTTGAGGTACTCTAACATGCAGCTGCTGCTTCTATCAGAGGTGTTGCAAAAGTGTGCTACTGTCCCATCGTTCAAATTCCAGAAAGGATGGGAATTCACAATGAAGCACAGATGCACCCATCTTCTCCATACATAAAGAAGGGCTATTATGGCTCGCCCCTTCATGGATCACTGCCTTGCCGTGGCGAAGGGGCTTGAAGAACTCAGAGAAGCTATGAACTATGCCGAGCAGGGCACCCAAGATGAACAGGTCATAGTGGAGAGTTTTGACCAAACGTGATCCACCTGGAGCAGGAACTGGCAAGCCACTCCAGTATCCCTGCCAAGAAAACTCCATGGACAAAGACAACAGGCATATAAAAGTTATGACGCTGGAAGATGAGCCCCTCAGGTCGGAAGGCGTCCAACATGCTACTGGAGAAGAGCGGAGGACAAGTACAAGTAGATCCAGAGCTGATGAAGCGGCTGGGCCAAAGCCAAAAGGACGCTCAGTTGCGGATATGCATGGAGGCGAAAGGAAAGTCCAATGCTGTAAAGAAAAATATTGCATAGGAACCTGGAATGTAAGAACCATGAACCTGGGTAAGTTGGATGTGGTCAAAAATGAGATGGCAAGAATAAATATTGACATCCTGGGCATCAGTGAACTAAAATGGACAGGAATGGGCGAATTCAGTTCGGATGACCATCATATCTACTACTGCGGGCAAGAAACCCGCAAAAGAAATGGAGTGGCCCTCATAGTCAACAAAAGAGTGGTGAAAGCTGTACTGGGATGCAATCTCAAAAATGATAGAATGATCTCGATACGAATCCAAGGCAGACCTTTTAACATAACAATAATCCAAGTTTATGCACCAACTACTGGTGCTGAAGAAACTGAAATTGACCAATTCTATGAAGACTTACAACACCTTATAGAAGTGACACCAAAGAAGGATGTTCTTCTCATTATAGGGGATTGGAATGCTAAAGTAGGGAATCAAGAGATAAAAGGAACAACTGGCAAATTTGGTCTTGGAATTCAAAACGAAGCAGGGCAAAGGCTAATAGAGTTCTGTCAAGAGAACAAGCTGGTCATCACAAACACTCTTTTCCAACAACACAAGAGACGACTCTACACATGGACATCACCAGATGGGCAGCATCGAAATCAGATTGATTATATTCTCTGCAGCCAAAGATGGAGAAGCTCTATACAGTCAGCAAAAACAAGACCTGGAGCTGACTGTGGCTCAGATCATCAGCTTCTTATAGCAAAATTCAAGCTTAAACTGAAGAAAGTAGGAAAAACCACTGGGCCGGTAAGATACAATCTAAACCAAATCCCTTATGAATACACAGTGGAAGTGAGGAACAGGTTTAAGGATTTAGATTTGCTGGACAGAGTGCCTGAAGAACTATGGATGGAGGCTCGAAACATTATACAGGAGGCAGCAACGAAAACCATCCCAATGAAAAGGAAATGCAAGAAAGCAAAGTGGCTGTCCAATGAGGCCTTACAAATAGCGGAGGAGAGAAGGCAAGCAAAATGCGAGGGAGATAGAAAAAGATACAGGAAATTGAATGCAGAATTCCAAAAAATAGCAAGGAGAGACAAGAAGGCCTTCTTAAATGAGCAATGCAAAGAAATAGAGGAAAACAACAGAATGGGAAGAACCAGAGATCTGTTCAAGAAAATTGGAGATATGAAAGGAACATTTCGTTCAAAGATTACCATAATAAAGGACAAAAGTGGTAAGGACCTAACAGAAGCAGAAGACATCAAGAAGAGGTGGCAAGAATACACAGAGGAATTATACCAGAAAGATATGGATGCCTCGTACACCCCAGGTAGTGTGGTTGCTGACCTTGAGCCAGACATCCTGGAGAGTGAAGTCAAATGGGCCTTAGAAAGCATTGCCAATAACAAGGCCAGTGGAAGTGATGGTATTCCAGCTGAACTATTTAAAATTTTAAAAGATGATGCTGTTAAGGTGCTACACTCAATATGCCAGCAAGTTTGGAAAACTCAGCAGTGGCCAGAGGATTGGAGAAGGTCAGTCTACATCCCAATCCCAAAGAAGGGCAGGGCTAAAGAATGCTCCAACTACCGCACAATTGCACTCATTTCACACGTTAGCAAGGTTATGCTTAAAATTCTTCAAGGAAGGCTCAAGCAGCATGTGGACCGAGAACTCCCAGAAGTGCAAGCTGGATTTAGAAGAGGCAGAGGAACCAGAGACCAAATTGCAAACATGCGCTGGATTATGGAGAAAGCTAGAGAGTTCCAGAAAGACATCTACTTCTGCTTCATTGATTATGCAAAAGCCTTTGACTGTGTCGACCACAGCAAACTATGGCAAGTTCTTAAAGAAATGGGAGTGCCTGACCACCTCATCTGTCTCCTGAGAAATCTCTACGTGGGACAAGAAGCTACAGTTAGAACTGGATATGGAACAATTGATTGGTTCAAAATTGGGAAAGGAGTACGACAAGACTGTATATTGTCTCCCTGCTTATTTAACTTATATGCAGACTTCATCATGCGAAAGGCTGGGCTGGATGAATCCCTAGCCGGAATTAAGATTGCTGGAAGAAATATCAACAACCTCAGATATGCAGATGACACAACCTTGATGGCAGAAAGTGAGGATGAATTAAAAAACCTTTTATTGAGGGTGAAAGAGGAGAGCGCAAAATATGGTCTGAAGCTCAACATCAAAAAAACGAAGATCATGGCCACTGGTCCCATCACCTCCTGGCAAATAGAAGGGGAGGAAATGGAGGCAGTGAGAGATTTTACTTTCTTGGGCTCCATGATCACTGCAGATGGTGACAGCAGCCACGAAATTAAGAGACGCCTGCTTCTTGGGAGGAAAGCAATGACAAACCTAGACAGCATTTTAAAAAGTAAAGACATCACCAACAAAGGTCCGTATAGTAAAAGCTATGGTTTTCCCAGTAGTGATGTATGGAAGTGAGAGCTGGACCATAAAGAAGGCTGATCGCCGAAGAATTGACGCTTTTGAATTATGGTGCTGGAGGAAACTCTTGAGAGTCCCATGGACTGCAAGAAGATCAAACGCATCCATTCTTAAGGAAATCAGCCCTGAGTGCTCACTGGAAGGACAGATCGTGAAGCTGAGGCTCCAATATTTTGGCCACCTCATGAGAAGAGAAGACTCACTGGAAAAGACCCTGATGTTGGGAAAGATGGAGGGCACTAGGAGAAGGGGACGACAGAGGATGAGATGGTTAGACAGTGTTCTCGAAGCTACAAACATGAATCTGACCAAACTGCGGGTGGCAGTGGAAGACAGGAGTGCCTGGCGTGCTCTGGTCCATGGGGTCACGAAGAGTCGGACACGACTGAACGACTAAACAACAACAACATTATGGCTCAGTGACAGAGCCCAATTCCTCATCATCTCCAGGTAAGGCTCAAAATAGCACCTGTTTGCAACCCCAGAGAACTGCAGAGCAGACTCTCTCTATAGTTTGGGGCTCTCCATATATTTTGAACTGCAGCTTCCATCCTCCTGGAACATTGGCCATGTTGGCTGGGTGTTGGGAGTTGGAATCCAAAATGTCAGGAGGGCAGGAGACTGAGGAAAGCTAGTGCAGGCAATTCTGACTACATGGAGCAATGGACTAATTAGGTGTCAGGAAGATTCCTCCGTAGAACTCAGCCTGGAGATTGCCTCTGTTCTTTTAAATCCTCAGTAGAATCGGGAAATGAGGCAGCCTAGGCTTCTCCCTTTTGGTTCTCCTGCTATCCTTACATGCGCTGTTCTTGTTCAACTGCTCTAACAAGCCAGACAGCAGAGATGGAATGGGAAGTGGGCAGATGAAAGGGCCAAAAGAAAAACAGCCAGCAGACACTGAAGTTGCCTTGTCTCCTGTTGCAGCCATGAATTTAAAGGTACAGAGGAAATATCTGGGTTGGAAACTATCAATGATGCTCTTTCCTTTCTCTATTGAAAACCCAAAGCTGTTGTGTCTACTGCCATGGCGAGGATATTCAAGGGAGCCTTCCCCCGTTAGGATTCCCAGTTATTTGCAGTCCATAAAGTGATAGAAAGGTGAGTTTTTGTGGGATGAGACAGGTCCAAATGACCCAAAGGAACCACCATCCTAGGTGGAAATGTTGCCTAGATCTGCCTATCCCAATTCAGAGGAACATAGGGAGCTCCCTTAGGTACTGACCTGGTGTATGTTGCTCAGTATTGCGACCACTGCGGGGTAGCAGGTCTGTGGAGTTTTAGACAGAGGCCCTAGTCCCAGCCCTATCTCAAGATGCCTGCCTGGGGTTGAACCTAGCATGTGATCTTATCACTGATCTATGGCTCCCCCCCCCCCAACCCTCTGAATTTGAACTAGCATCTTCCTAAGCATGTCTATGCCTACTTTACAGACTGCTGGACCACAGAAGCCCACTAAATTCTATATTCAAACCAAGGATGCTCTGCACCTCAGATAGCAGCAGTTTACTCTCAGTGTAACTTCAGCAGTAGAGCACTACTGTCCTGTCCACACTAGCAAGGCAGCAGGCAGTGGTGGCTGGTGTCCCTGGGGCTGGTTGGACAGAAAGCAAGGAGCCCAACAGTAGGCAGCATCACAGCCAGTGACAGGTGGAGCCAACTAACTCCAGTTTTGTCCCCCTCCTTGTTGCGTTCTACAGGGACTAAGGAGGAGGCACCTGACAGTCAGAGCCCCTCCCAGGGCTGGTTGTAAGAAAGAAGGGAGAATGGCTAAAGACAGACTTAAGATGGTTGGCCCTAATGTACCAGCCTTCACTGGCAGAGGGTCACAAACTCCTCACTGGCTCACTCTAGTGTGTCTGCACCCATGGAGGCAAAGTACTTTGCTGCTTAGTGCTATTTAAGGGAGGCTGGGTGGGTGCAATCATAGCCCACACAGTTCCAGTTTGGAGATCACCACTTGCAATGGTGGATTTGGAGCTTTTATAGATTAGCGGATGCTGGGCATCTATCAAGTCCTTTATTAAGACAGGCAGGAACAGCCTGCAGCCTCTTTCACGAAGTCACCAAGCATGTATGAGCCTGAGGGCTAATAGGAGATCAAAATATTGCTTAGAGCAAAATGCCACAAATTCTCATTTGCAATCAATATCATGCAAACTGCACTGGCAGAGTGCCCACTTTGAGCATCAGCGCCAAAAGAACCTGGACTGTGATGATTTCAGGCACTGTGAGCATAATTACCATGTTCACAGCAAAGCCAGAAAAGGCACATTTACGTTCTTGGGGGAGCGTTACTTAGGAATCTAATGAGCAAACAAGCAATCAGCTGTGCTACAGTTGGGGATTTGGGGGCTTTGGACAAATGAATGGGGGAAACAGATTTAATATTTGGAGTGGTGGGTACATTTCCACAGCATCCCACTTCTCTTAACAATGAAATATCAGCAAACGATGTGCAAGGAGCAAGCCTTGAGTGCATCTTTTAGTAATTCTGCGCCAAGAGCTTAGTTTGGAGAATCAGTCCGGGGCTGAGAACTTTCCCCTTTGACCGTGATGCGCCAGCTTTGCTGCACAGATCCTGGCTTGCATTGTATGGGGAAACATTCCAGGTTTATTTTCATGGGTAGTTAACCAGCATTTTAAGCCAATTTGGACCTAACGAAGAACAGTGGCTTCCAGCACCTTCCTGCCTAAGCCAACGCACAACTGGAGGAAGGGCACTTAACCCCTCCGTCAGCCCCCTTTCCACCACCCCCAGCCCCCGTCTCTCCCATTCACGGTTAATTTCTTTGCAAGGCAGCCTGGCGATACCCGCCTTTTAATAACCAGGCCACTAAATAAGTATTTGCTTTGATGCGCCCATTGTTCCGGGTTCCCTTCTGCTGGATGTAATCACTGGCGCCGCTCCGGCACAATGCGGGCGGCGCGCCTCACCCCAGGCAGCGCTCCTTCGCGCCGAGGTTTGGACAGGCCCTGCGCCGCCCCCGCACCTATTTACCTAAGCAAGAGAGCTCATCAATATTCATGCCAGCCCCAGGACTGTTCAAAGGCAATCAGACCAGGAGGAATGCTGCTGCTCAAAGGCTGCAAAGCGTCGCCTTGACCTTTTTGCACGAGTGTGCAAAACCGCAGTCGCTAGAAAAACAGCCGGCAATTGCTGTGTCAATACAGAGTTTAAGGCAGGCGGAGGAAAGCATGTAATTTCCCCTCCCGAGGAAAGGCAGGCTCCAGAGATCGAGGGAGGGAGGGAGGGAGGCGTCGTGTGTGAACTGGCAATTTCTATCCGCATGGCCGGTTTATGAAATCCTCTCCTGTCCGTGCCGTGCCCTCCCTGGCTCCCTGGCAATAAGAACCTGTCGCCCTGATTGGATAATGGACAAACGTGGAAGGCGAGGCAGAAAGGGCTTTTCGGTTCCTTTCGGATGGGCGGTAACAGCGCACGGGGCGAGACCCACAGCTGGGGGTGTCAGAGACTTCGGTGCACCACAAGCAGCCCTTTAAGCCTGCAATCTGATCTTAGGGGTGGGGGGGAGTGTACTGCTGGAAAGCTGGCAATCCACACAAAATTGCCACTGACTGAGAAGGCAATTGGCACTTGGAGCTGCCTACTGGAGGCAGTGGGGCAATTAAGTAATTCTAGACACGACTTAATGGTGCTCTTTCGATAGCAATGTGAATTACCTTAATTGCTTCAAATGTGCTAAGCAAACGCTGCTGTGTTTGGATGCCGAGAGGGGTCTTGGATGTCCGCCCCAAAGTCCTGTTCTGATGGGAGTACTGACTGATGTCTGCGGTTGCCAGGCACATATATCCATAAGTTACATAGGAGCCAACTCCTAGGTCCCTTCAGTCTCCCTAATAAAATTTTGAAGGGGTCCCCCCCTCAAGTTGATGGGCATTGTCATTCAAGTGGTGTGTGCGCTCCATATTGCAGGGTGGGGCTTACCTGCCCCCCCCCCCCCATATTTTATTCAAGTTGGCAGCTCTGGAAGAATGCACGTTATCAGAGATTGGGCCCATTGGTTCGATACATTCCATTGTGAAAGTGACTGTGAACAGAGTATCAGCATAAGGCTGGGAAATGCCAGTTGACAGAACTGCTATTAAAAGTCCCCCCCCCCCCAGTGTTCTAGAGTCTAGACTCTATTTTCAGAATGCCATCATAAGAAGCTTGGACTGCAATGAATTTCTAAAAAAGAGAGTTGCTGCATTGGAGCCTTGGCAAATGCCCCAGAATGCCCCTTCGCAAATGCCCTGCTCCATCATTGCGAGAGCCAGACAACTGCCCCTTTCACTTTTGTGCTTGTTTTGTCACGGGTGCTGTGTCAAGAAACGGCAGAGTCCTTTACTGCCATTGCATGGTCTCCAGCACAAAGGCCCACTGGGTTTTGCAAGACAATCCCTGGGCAATCCTTTGGGAGATCCCATCTTATCCTGCCTTGAGTCTGTCATTTGGAAAGTGGGCATCAATACTGGCACAGTTCTCATACGGCTTTTGAGGGCATATCAACACTGTGGTTTAATAGTCGTTCCATCTCTCTTGAAGGACCTTGGGAACAGCTGTTCTGTGAGAAGGGATCTCTAACAGAGAAGTTTCAGCACTTCAACGCCCCCCCCCAAAAAAAACCAGAATCCCTGGGAGACTTTGGGGGAAGCCTTGGAAGCTACGCTGTTATAAAGCCTATACAGCACAGAATTATCTGTCCTGAGTGTCAGATGCACTGCATTGGTGTGTCTGACACCAAGCAAATCATCTGCCTGGAAATGCCCTTAGAAAGAAGCTTAATTCTGCTTGAAAAGCCTGTGTAGGCAGATACACAGTGTACAGTGTAAGTGTGTAGTGCAGATAATGTCCCCAATGAACCAGCAAGATCAGCACAGCAAAAGGAGGTCCAAACTTCTATGCTGGCAGGTGGGTGTTTTGTTTTGTTTTTGCTGTGTATTCCACTTCCTGCGTATTTGAGGCTAAACCTGGTGCATCCTTAGAGCAAATAGTAATGAAGACACCATAAGAATTCAATCAGATGCCCGTTTCAGTTGGAGGGACCAGGGAGAGAGAATCTTCAGGGTGCTGGAGAATGGGTCTGTTCTTTGCCGGCCGAGCTAATAGTCCTATATTACATTATGGTCTGTGATTTGTGTATCAGCTGCCTCTTTAGATTTATCAGCGTAATTCCTGATCCTGCCTTGTCAGAGATCATTATAATCATCTTCCTACATTATCCATCAACGGATAATGGGGAAAGTAAATGTGGTGGGTGGGGACCTACAAGGATAGGCCTGGAGAGGTGGAGGAAGCACAACATTTCTTGAATATGCCGTGAAACTACAGAAAAAATATTTAAGTATGCCTGTATGGCAGAAGAGCATAACTGGCATTCTCCATGGCATGGAGAACCTTGGAACAGGTTGACTGGCTTCTGAGTAAGCACACAAAAAACCGGTTGCCCATGAAACTGAGCAGTAAACTTGGCTCATTGTCCCATCACCATTGCAGGTATCATGGGTAGAAGTGAAAGGCAGGGCCTTTTCTGCAGTGGCTCCCAGATTGTGGAACTCCCCCCTCCAGGCTCCTTCTTTGCTTTATTCAAAAAGACACTTAAGGCCCATTTGTCCCAGGAGATTTTTTTTATGTCTGCTGGTGACTGTATTTTAATATGGAGTGACTTGTTGATGCTGCTGTCTGTGATGTTGTTATAGTTTTTTAATGTGATGTTTTTTCTTGCTTTGAAAGTTTTATGTTTTGTGGCTAATTGTTTTAATTAGGTTGCTAGCTGCTTTGAGTATAGAAACATAGGACATTCACCAGCAGGAGGTTGCAGATGTGACATTCTTGGCTTATTATTACAGTAATGTACTTGGAAGCTTATACACTTTCTAATGTACTATTATGGGAGATGATGATCTAACAAAAGACAACTTCTTTATTTAATATTTCCTACTTACTGGCAAAGACTGCAGAAAGGAGATTTTATCAACAGTTTAAGTCATGACTGCTCGGCAATGGAATGTGAAAGAGTGAGATATTTAGCAAGAGCATCTGAACCACCTTTGAGTGTAGGCTAGAGCAGAAGGCATGCACAATTTTAATTAAGCACTTTCACCCCAACCATCCCATAACTGGTGCCCTCCCAGTGTTTTTGAACCATGAGGCCCATCAGGTCCAATGGGCAAGTTGAAGTCAGGGACATCTGGAGGGCACCTGCTTGGGGAACACTGTCTTAGTTAATCAACCCACCTGAGAGAGAGAGTCCTTCACAATACAGTATTGTGCATGATTAGTGGTCCAAATTAGGAGATGGGAGTCACATCCTCAACTGCCTTGCAAGATAGATGAATCCCCCAAGAAGTTGCATCCTGGGGGAAACTGTGACACTGGAGACCTGAATGGTGATGCAACTATGAGATGTGCATCCAAGTGACCCTTGACAGAATTTGCCTGCAGAAATGGCCCCTGTTACTCAGAGAGCAAATGTTGGAGAGGTAATCTGGGCAGCCAGATGTTGCACACAGCAATCCCTTGGGATGCATTTGTGCTGTAGCAATATAAGAGACAGGCCTTTGCAATATGCATTTTCTCTTTTTAACCAATCAGTATTTATTGATGCTTTAGTGATACTTTTTAAATGAAGTTTTATGGATGATTTTTGCTGATTTTAGTCTCATATCTTGCATAACACCTTGATATATTTTAATGAAAGGATGGGCTATAAAAACATAAAGAAATCAAGTAGCTGGATCAATCAAGAACTTGCACTAGAGAGAAAAAGATGGGACCAGAAAAGAGGCAACCCATTGTCTTTGCCCAGCAGCATTCTCTGTTATACCCAATAATCCTAGGGTTGCCATATTTCAAAAAGTAAAATTCCTAACACCCGCAAAATTGTTGAGCTTTTATAAGGAAATCCACCCAAATTGTTAAGCTTTTCTTGGGAACAAACCCAAATTGTTGAGCTTTTGGGGGAAAACCTACCCCAAAAATAGTGATTTTAAGATTTTTAAGCTGTTTCCGCTGCTTTTCCCATCATGTCGCCATACATCTGGGTCTTCCCTAACACTTTGCCAATTCGACAAAATTTCCCCCGATGCCATTTTTACACCCGTAAACCAGAACGTGTCAGGAATTTTCCAGATGTATTGCAAGCCTACAATAATCCGAGATGGAAACCTGGGAAGAATCAACAGGAGCTCTATTTTAGACTTGGCATGAACCCCGGTGCAGGGGGCGGGGAGGCTAGTTGAGGGCTAGACATTAACCCATTTAAGCATCTTGGGTACCCAGGTATCCCGTAGGGCAAGGCCAGATGAAGGCATTACAGTAACTTTCATAAAGCAAAGGCATAATCAATCCCTCCACTGGGTGCCTCTGAACTGTGAAATTCCATTCCTCTCCTCTGTTGGAAGCCTCCCTTTTTTCTACCTAAGGGAGATCTAGCAATGGGAGAAAATTAAATAATGCTTGATTCAATTCTGGCCACTGTTGGAAATAGAATTCTCAGGCAGATGGGCCATAGCCCTGCCCCTGTCCTCATGCTGTTAACTCTTGCCTTCAACAAGCTGGCTTGTGATATGGCCAAGAGACTGGCTGAAGAAAGGACCTCTTCACATAATGCTGAATCAACTTCTGGGATTCGATTTGATAAGTCACTCACCAACTTAGATGACTACAGTGGTACCTGGGGTTAAGTACTTAATTCGTTCCGGAGGTCTGTTCTTAACCTGAAACTGTTCTTAACCTGAAGCACCACTTTAGCTAATGGGGCCTCCTGCTGCCGCCACGCCGCCAGAGCATGATTTCTGTTCTCATCCTGAAGCAAAGTTCTTAACCCGAGGTACTATTTCTGGGTTAGAGGTGTCTGTAACCTGAAGCGTATGTAACCTGAAGCATATGTAACCTGAGGTACCACTGTGCTTAGAAAAAGGATTTGATGTTCTGGAAGGAGAAGGTATCCCGACAGAGAAACCAAGAATCCCTTCCTGGAAGTTTCAAAGCAGAAGCCAGCTGCTAGGGATGCTCGCACCTTGCATTCCCAGCACCAAGCACAGAGATGGATTAGGTGCCCTACAAGGTCTATGAGCTCTGACAGATGAATAGACCCTACCTATTTAGGGCCAGTTTACCTCTGTGTTGGATGGTGTCTTGTATGCCTCCTTCTGGCAGCACCTGCAGCCAAATTGGTGCCAAACATATTGCTCTGCTTTTCTTTGGACCACATCATCAGGGTCAAGAGGGGGGTCTTGCTGTCTGGGCAGCCCAGGACCTTCATACATGGACGGAGGTCACTTTGGTGCTGGGGAGAATAAAAAATTGGGGATTGCTCCTGTCTTCACCCTCTGCTTGTCACCTTGTTGTGGGCATCTTGGGGGCTGCTGGAGGAAATAGGATGATGGGCTATGTAGAACTTGCTCTCATCCCGCAAGGCCATTCTGATGAGTCTGGACTAGGAGACCTTATGACAGGGAATGGAAACTTGTAGCCATATGAAGGACTGTGGCTTAGGGGTAGAGCATCTGCTTTGTGTGCAGAAGGTCTCAGGTTTGATCCCGGAATTTCCAGGCAGGGCTGGGAGAGAATCCTGCCTGAATTCCTGAAGAGCTGCTGCTGGTCAGTGTAGACTGTATTAAGGTAGCTGGACCTATGCTTTGACTCAGTGTAAGGCAGCTTCCTATGTTTCAGATGTTGTTGGACTCCAGAAGTTTCATTCAGTTCTGCCAATGATCAGGGATAACTGGAGCTGTAGGCCAACCACCTCTGGAGGGCCATAGGAACCCCCACCCCAAGAGGAGGTTTCGCCCTGCCAGACTTGAGGTTATATTATGAAGCATCATGTCTTTGTTGGTTGAAAGAATGGATGAAGTTAGAAAATAATGAATTATTGGATTTAGAAGGTTATGATAATAGATTTGGTTGGCACACGTATTTATGGTATGATTAAAAAAAAATACATAAAGGGTTTGAGAACCACATCTTTAGAGGATCTTTGATTGGAGTTTGGAATAGGTATAAAAATGTATTAGAACCAAAGATTCCACATTGGTTATCACCATTAGAGGTTATGAGTATTAAAAAGATAAATATGAGCGGGAGATGGATAACATATGAGAAACTATTAAAAAAGGAAGGAAATAAGTGGAAATTGAAACCATATGAAGAAGTAAAAGAATATGTTAAGGATTGGCTGCATTATTTTCAGTTAAATGAAATGTTTAAAAAAGAGGTTTTAGAGAGGGGATATTCTGAAAAAGAATCTAGATTTCAATAAGAAATCTTAAACAATGAAGTGAAAATTTTATCTAAAATGTATAAAATATTGTTGGAATGGAATATTGTGGACGAAGAGGTTAAATCTGTTATGATTAGTTGGGCTAGAGATTTCAGATATAATATTGAATTTGAGAAATGGACTAAATTATGGAAGGATGGCTTAAAGTTTACAGCTTGAACAACGATTAAGGAAAATGTTATGAAGATGTTATATAGATGGTATATAACACCAGTAAAACTGGGTAAAATGTATAAAGTGTGTAATAAATGTTGGAAGTGTAAGGAGACAGAAGGAACATTTTACCATATGTGGTGGGAATGTAAGAAGGTAAAAAGTTTCTGGGAGATGATCTATAATGAGTTAAAGAAAATGCTGAAATATACTTTTGTTAAAAAACCAGAAGCTCTCTTGTTGGGAATACTGGATAATGAAGTTAGTAAAAAAGATGTGAAATTAGTTTTGTATGCAGTAACAGCAGCCAGAATTTTGCTGGCACAGAAATGGAAACAGGAAGAGATGGCCACGAAAGAAGAATGGAGGATGAAACTGATGGAATACGCAGAAATGGACAGATTGACGGGGAGAATTAGGAACCAACGTGACCAGAGATTCTCCGAGGACTGGAAGAAATTTACAGAGTATATCAAAAATTTCTGTGATGAGCAAATAACGTTCGTTGGCTTTCAAGCAGCTCTGTAAAATTACTGTTAGAAATATTGTTTAAAAAATATGATGTGATTAAGAGTATTTGAGTGCAATATAATATTGGAAAATGTGAGACGAGGATAAAAAATAAACGGAAAATTATCAGACAAGCTGAGGGAAGTTCTGGAAAAATGGGTTTAAGTTAAAAATGGATGTATAATTTTGTAAAAATGTTTTTTTAAATGGAAAATCTAATAAAAAAAATTATTAAAGGAACCCCCAACCCACCCATAACTTTTGCAATATTCTACCAGAAGGGTTTTGTGAAAAGCAGACAGAGAGGCAGTTGAGGAGAAAGGAGGAAATTTGGAAGAGGACTTTGAGATGGAAGTTAAAGAGGCAATGGAGCCCATGAGGCTGGGCAGGTGGGGGCGGGGGGGGGCAGAGAGAGCTGGCAGCTAAGTGGATGCTAACATCCCACCTAAGATTTTTCTGGAAGAGCAGTTTCCTCTCTTTTTGCTGCAAAGCAAATCCCTGAAGATCCAATGAAGGTGAAAATTGGAAGCCTCTGTTTTGGCAGTAATCCCTCACCTCTAGTTAATTCCCAGTAATTGCATCATTTATTTAAATAAGGCTCAGTGCAGCGAGTGTAGCAAAAAAAAAAAAAAAAAAAAAAGCTGGTGAGGCCAACCTTGCTCAGCCAGCCCCAAGTGTGTGTGTGTGTGTGTGTGTGTGTGCGCGCGCACACACACTTCCAAATAGCATCCTACAAGGAGCGATCAATATGGCTGGTGCAACAAATCTGCCCCATCCCTGCACAGCTCTGGCACACACACCCTCTCCCTCATTTCTAATTATAGCAGTTACAGGCAGGCTTTGCTGTTTCCCAACCCATGCAGCTGGATCCGTGCCAGGCCCAGAAACATGGGAACCATTTGATATGGCTGTGTTTTCTGTTTATAAGCCGTTGTTTGGCAGAGCACAAAGCACACCATCACTTTGTCCCTTGGCCTCGCATCGCTGGCTTTGCACAGAGATGCCTTCAGCCAAACAAAAGGAAGGACGCAGATCCACCTGGGCGGCTCCTGGCAGCAGATGGTGGAGGATGCGGAGGAACGAGAACAGGAGGGAGGGAGGGAACTCCCAGCACTAGTGCTAAACTGCACCCTTGGTAGGTTAAGCAGAGGACATGGCCCAGTGCCTCCGCTCCTTGCTTCTTAGGCCAAGAGTTGGCTCCAGGCCTTGGGGCAGTTTTGCTATTATTTATATCTCAGAGGCGTGTGCCACCGGAGATGAACAAATCATGCATCTGATGCTCAAAAGAAGCGACAGCAGGAACAGACCCCATGTGCTTGCAGTCATGGGACTAAGAAGATGCATTAAGCGATTCCTTAATCAGGGGTCAGAGGCCACCAGTCCAAGTTATGAGAGCCTCCTGGCTGCTGCTGTGATCACCGTGAGGAACAGGGGCACTGGCTGAAACCTAGCAAGGGTCAGAGGGGCTCACTGAAGACAGCTGCATCCTTTGGGCTACGGGGTCACTGGAGGGAAGAGCTGTTGTGAAAGATAGAGAAGTGCAAATAGAATGAGCGCACCATGCAGTGGATTGACCCTGTTGTTTATCCTGAATGTCTCTGCAGCTCTCAGTACCAACCATGATAACCTTTCGGAGGAGGTGTCACAGTTGTATGCTGCAGCTTTTGACTTTCCATTCCAGAAGGTAGTGCTGGGAGACCTTGGCTCTCTTGCAGGGTTCTGCTTTATCCCCCGCCCCCTGAGTTCTTTCACATCTACCTGACTCTGCTGAGTGAGCTTGTCTGAAGAGGAGGGAGTTGCCTTCAATAGGCAGCACAGAAACACCTGAAACTGCATTGTACTGCCAAAGGCCATTGGTCTATGCATCTCTTCATCATCAGCACTGCACCAGCCTTGTTTAGGACTTTGTGGGACAGAACCAGTACTTTGAATTGTGCCTGGAAATGGACTGGAAGCCCCTGTCATTGCCTAGCCAAGCTGTGCATATGTCACTCTTTTTCTCTCACTCTCATCAATCAATCCTTTGGGTAGTTCATCACTAATACTGCTCTCCTATGAACTCCCGCCAGTAACTTTGCAGGCATCTGTTGGGTATTGGTTTTTCTTTGCTTTAAAATCAGAGCCGCTGCAGGCACCCTGATAAATGGATTGAAACAGACTGCCTGATGTCACCCTCGCTCCTGTACAGCGCTGGTATGCATCTTCTCTTCTGAACATTTAAATGCTGCTGTCTGTCATGACACCCTTCACTAAATCTCAGCGCACATCTCCTGCCACATGCCTAGCATGTGGTCTCCATTTTCTCTTTCCCTGCAGTGAGAGTAGCTCAGCATTGTTTCAGGAAGCTGTGCTCACCAATCCTGTAATGCAAGGACCAGAAAGCTCCATGTGGGACAAGGCGGACCAGACGAGATGCCTCCTGGGAGAGAAACAGAGAGAGAGAGCCAAGTTTGTGTCACTGAGCATGGCTCATTGCAAAATGCAAATCGGGAGTAAGGGCTTTGGATGGAGAACGTCTGACAGCCCGGGAGCTATTAGCAAACATGCTCCAGTTTGCTGGCCAGAGAAGCGCACAGGACTTATTAGCCTCTTCCACAAGATCAGTGGAGCAGGAGGTGACAAGGCTGCACATTTGCCTGACCACAAGAAATAGGAATGGATTTCTAGGGGAAGCATTTATAGCTCTGACTGAACACAGGCTGCAATTCTATGCACTTTTCTGGGAGTAAACGCAATGGGACTTACTTGCAAGTAAAGATGCATATGATTATACTGACAGTATGCCAAGAAGGCCTCATTGTGCCATGATTACTGGAGTAAAAGATTGACCAAGGACTGAGGCTTATGACTGACTATGGGTATGCATGCAATAGCTGTGTCTGTGAGGCAGGGGCAATGTTCAGGATGGCCTCTGTCACACAGCAAGGCAGTTGTGGGCACCTACTATGGTGAAGTACATATAATTATGGCACTGCACCACAAACTCAGTTATCCATGTGTTCACATTGTAGTGGATGCCTGCAAATAGTTCACCAAGGGCTGAACCTCCACAGATTTTCCCAGCCCTTCCGTCACAGCTCCTGTGCATCTCAGTGCTTGTGCAGTTCAGCTCCTAGATGTTCCCCAGGCAGCTCTGCTCAGATTGTTAATGGCCAAAAGAACTCTGTGCCCTCTTCCAGCTGCATCAAAGAACCCATCAAGCTTGATTGCCAGGCACAAAAATGTCAGCCAGCTGCGAGGAGGGCGGCTGACCTTCAGGCATGTGTAGGATCAGCAAAAAAGCAGCACCCGGTTTTTGCACAAGAAAGGCACACTGAGTGGAAACTAGCCCCACCCAAACAGGAATAACCCTTCCCATTCATTGTGGAGAGGATCTAAAAGCCAGTGGCATGGTCCCTTAAAAAAATGAATGCTTTGCCTGGGCTTTAAGTCTTTTGAATCCATTATGGATTCATATGATAGAATCACAGAGTTTGAGGGGGCCATATAAGTGATGCAGGGAATCAAGAGCTAAAGGAGCATCTCCAGCAGATGGCTGTCTGGAGGGGGAGAGCCCACCTCTCATCCCAGGTCAGTTGTGGGGAACCTTTGTACCTCCAGATGCTGCTGAATTGCCACTCCCATCATCCCCAGCAAGCACGGCCAATGTCCAGGGATGATGGGAGTTGTTGTTCAGCAACATTTAGAGGGCCAAAGGTTCTCCATACCTGCCCTAGATAATTAGTTCCATAGTCATGAGGTTTCTTCTAAGGTTCAGTCAATGAGCTTGAGTAAACCACTCTTAGCCTCTGTTTCCTTAAGTGTCAGGAATCTAGTCGTTGCTGCTGCATCACACTGTTGACTCTTGTTAAGCTTGTTGGTCCACTAAGACCCCTAGATCCTTTTCACATGTACTGCTAGTAAGCACGGTTCTCCAGATGTTGTTGAACTTCAATTCCCATCAGCCTCACCCAGCAAGGCCAACAGTCAGGATGGTGGGAATTGTAGTCCCATGACATATGGAGGGCCACAGGTTCCCTATCCCTATCCTATAATTTGTCGTGTCTCTGTTTCAGTGTGGTTTTGTAAGCCGGTTCAGGCCTCTCAGTTACGGAGGGGAGAGGGAACTGAGGTAATTTTTTGTATAAAGAAAGAAAACAACATCAAGTTCACACCCTAAAAAAAAAATCGGGTAGGGGATTTGGATGTTCAAAATAGCACCCCTTAGCTATTCTCTTCCATTTATAAGCTCAGAAAAATAGTTAACTACAATTTCCTGCCTGTTTGCTGGTGCTTGGGAAGCACTACCTCCCTCTGAGTACTGGAAAGAAAGGAAGAGATGGCTGGAGCTACCAGGGTTAGGGAATCTGGTTGGCCTCAGGAGTGTTTGAAGTCACCTCAAATCCATTCAGAGAGTAGCAACCTGGTGGGGTCACCCAGAGCACATCTCTGGACTGTGACAGGGACAAGAACCAGTTTTCCCATAAGCAAGGTTGATTGGCAGTTCTGTTTTGCTTCTGGAGCAGCTTAGCCCTCCTCCCCTACTGGAAAGCAAAGGCAGAAAACACATATTTCTTCCTCTGGTACCCAGGCCTCTGCCTGCCTCCCTGAACTCTCTGATTTTTCTCCCCATCCACTCTGTTGAGATGAAGATTATGAACTCTCCAACATACCAGGGGCTGGGCTCTCTCCCTTTTTTTTTTTTTTTTTTTTGCTCTTCTTAATGTGTTAATGTAAAGCACCCTGTACATTTATGGTGCATTATGATGATGATAATAGCCTGCTTTTCGTTTAACTCATGACATTTCCTTGAGCCAGCCGGATTTTATTGCCAGACATTTTTCTTGGGTGTTTAGGCAGCATCTCAGGATCAGGGATATTGATCGCTGCTGTTCACTGCTTGCGTCGTGTTAATTAACCACTCTGGGAGCCTTTTTGGCTGAAGAGCTGGGTAAATAGGCTTTTAATAAATAAAAAAATAAACTCATTATGGTGAAATGAACAAAAGCACCATGACTTACCAGGAGGATTCTGTTTCAGTGCAGGAGGTTTTGAATAGAACACCCATTTTTCCAAGGCCTTTCCATGGGAGATTCTTCAACTACCAATCTCCTCACCTTGCCTTCACCAGGGTTGACCCAACTATATTACCCCAATCCTACACCATTTGCTTCAGCTGACTATATTTTTTCAGGTTTAGTTCAAAGTGTAAGTTTTGCATTTAAAGCCCTAAACCACTGGGATCCAGATTACCTCAGGGACTCTTCTAAAGGACTTCCTGCAAGGTAACATTGACATCTGAGGCTTGGCTTCTGACCCCACCTTTGTGTGAGTTCAGATGGGCAGGTATCCCATGACAGGGCCTTTTCGGTGGTGGTGCCAAGAATGGTGGATTCCCTGCCTTCCTCTTGGAGGGCTATTGAGCCCCTTCTCTATCTTACTTAGCCTTTTAGATGATAGTCTGGAGATGGTTTTGCTTTTGGCAAGCTTTTGCTTCTTGAGGGTTTTTTTTTTTTTTTGCAGTTTGATGCAGCTGGATTTTTAAGCTGGTGTTTTGGACTTGCTTTTCTTGATTGCTCTTTTAAACTGTTTCGTTTGTTTGCATGGTGATTGTTATTTATCATATTTAGTTTTATTGCTGTCTTGTAAGCCGCTTTGTGTCTCCAGGGATAGAAAAGCAGGGTGAAAATAATAAAACAAACCATAGAGGCAAACTAGGTGAAGCTTAGGGATGTCAAAACGTTTGGGGTTGTCTGCTCAGCCATTTGAAAGAAAAAGAAAAAGGAAGAAAGAGATTGCCTACTATTTCGGAGAAGATGCACAGAGACAGTTGAATGAGATCCACTGCATTACTAGACTCCCTCTGGAGAGTCTTCCAATTGCCATCTGTTGCATAGACGTACTTGTAAGATAGAAGGGTGTGAAGAAATGTCTAACATTCAAAATGAAACCAACTGAAGGGTATCATGCTCCATTCAGTCTGTTATACTGCTGAGCGTATCATGAGATACAAGTGGGAGGGGTTTTAATTTGCCTAGGAGAAATTCTGGCTCTTGGTGGAACTAGTTGGCTTAAAGCCTGACCCACAACAGAATCAATGAAACCGATTCTACGTTTCACAGCAACAATATATCAAAGGCAAAGGCATTTGCCTCACTGAATTCTTCACCCCTTGATTCCGAGGAGGAGAAATGTCCGCTGGCAGCCAGATCCTTAAGGAACTCAGATGCCTGGATCCATCTCAGGCACACAGGACTCAGCTTTGTCTGGATTTTCCTATTTCCAGAAGCAAAATCTCTCTTCTGCTTTCGTCTGAAGTCTCCTGCAGAGCACCCCATTTCTTTCCTGTCTCTTTCAAAGCAGCAGCTAACGCTGCTCACTCAGTAGGAACTGGATTAGGGCCAGCTGGAGAGGTGAGCAGCACATGGTTCAGATAAAAAAATCTGCCCATCAGGTTTCACCTGCATACCAAAAGCTCAGTTTGACAAAACATGGTTACCTATCAGCAGGACACAGTTGCATTAATGGACCACCAGTGTGTATTTCTTAGTAAATTAGCAGGATGGTTTTAGCCAATTAACCTATCCATTACTCTATGAGAAACCTCAGAATTACTGCGAGGGTTCTTTCCACAACCTGCGAAAAGGAGGAATGAGTTTTCCTTTCTGTTGCCAGAGCCAGCCTGACTACATGAGCAACCCAAGCAGTATCTTGGGGTGACAATACTTTTAGGGGCTCAATTACCCTGGTGCATCTGCACTTTCGTCAGAAGTAACCCTGGGAGCTATCTTAGGATGGGCTTTGTAGTAGGAGGTGCAAGCTCAGCCTTTCTCAACTTTGGGCCCTCAGATGTAGTTGGACTATGACTCCCATCATCCCTGGTCTTGCTAGCTAGGGATGATGGGAGTTGTACTTCAACAACAACTGGGGATCGAAGATTGAGGAAGGCCATGCTGGCCTGATGGCAACTGACAAGGTTGCGAGCGAGAGCAAAGGAGAGGCAAGCCACAGGTGTGGCTTCATTCATGTGTTCTTGGAACAGGAGTGTGACTAATGTTTCATTGTGTGAGGGGTGATGGTGGTCCCTGCTCCCTTGAAAGAGGCTACAGTACAACTACTCTGAAAGAAACTGTCGCTGGAACTCTTGGACTGGAGCAACTGCCAACCAGTCACAAAGACCCCCTTCTTGGGGAATGTGTTGGGGAGAGATGTGTTGGGACAGCTGCAAGAATTCTTGGATGACTCTGATTATTTAGATCTATTTCCATCTGGGTTCAAGCCTTGCCATGGGACTGAGTTGTCCTCAGTCACCTGATGGATGATCTTCACAGAGAACAGTACAAGGGGAGTGTGACTTTGCTCTTGCTTCTTGATATCTTTGTGGCTTTCCATACCATATAGACCAGGCTTCCTCAACCTCGGCCCTCCAGATGTTTTGAGACTACAATTCCCATCATCTCTGACAACTGGTCCAGCTAGCTAGGGATCATGGGAGCTGTAGGCCAAAAACACCTGGAGGGCCGAGGTTGAGGAAGCCTTATATAGACCATGTCTCCAGGAGAGGCCATATAGGTGCAGGACTGGTGCCACCATGCAGTGGTGCTCCCTGCCTGCAGAAGCATCCCAGGTGTGGAACTTGACTCAAGGGATGCTCTCAACAGCGGGAGGCTGTTGTCCCAGCTGTTTCCATCTTGACTGTGGTTGCTGCATGGTTGGAAGGGGAAACCATGCACTAGTGGGGTGTAGTGGTTAAGAGTGTTCGGCTAGTTCTGGGAAGCCTCAGGTTCAAACCACACCAAGCCATGAATCTCATAGCCTACCTCTCAAAGTTGTTCTGAGGATAAAACAGAGGGGGAGAAGAAGAACTCAGTGCACCATTTGCACTATTCAGAGGGTTATAAATAAATACTGCAAACAGACTTCCTTTACCTGCTTGTGGTTCTGGAACAGCAGTGGGATGCCTGTCCTCTTGCTGATTCCACCAGAGTCCATTTTTGCACAAGAGTTGCTTTGTCTTCAATATTTGCCAATAGCTGGAGAAACCAAGCAACCGCACCCCGCAGGAAATGTGAATGGCGACGGCACAAGCCTCCCAGCACATGAGCACAGCTTCTCGGCATCTCCTCTCGACTGCTGCGGAGGCTCCTGGGTCAGGGGGGTCCCTCTGCTATCCGTCTCCTTGATCAATAGAGACGGATGTGTGACAGGTACAGCTGACACGTTACTGTCGTGATTGAGCTGGGATTCTTCAAACAGCGCTGAACTGTGACACAAATTATACTTTTATGAGGCCTATTAGGCCATCTGGATGGATTTTAAAAAGCCTTAATTGAGATGGAGCAGGGGCTGCTTAAAGCAAAGAGGAATCTTGGTAGCATCAGCTCATTTATTATTGCCCTCAGCTCAACTATTCATGTTAAGTAATTGGAAAGAGCCGGGGGGGGGGGGAGAGGGGGCACATGATGCCTTTCCACCAGCTGGGGAGTGGGAATGAAGAAAGAAGCCAAAGCACACCTGCCTGACATACATTTGCTGGTTTCTTTTCATCCAAAGTCACATCAGTGGGTAAAAAGGAATGGTCTCCATGCGTCCTGCACCCCTTCAGCTTAAGTTGCTGGTTCACTTCTGTACTTTCTCGGAGACAGCAATGTGTTGATTGGAGGGATAGGAACAGCAAGGGAACTGCTCTGTTTATTAACTATATTTTTCACCTAGGAGCTCAAGCCAATGTACATAGAATCATAGAACAGTGGAGTTAGAAGGGACCACAAGTGTAATCTAGTCCCACCAGCTGAAATGCAGCAATCTTTTGCCCGACGTGGGTCTCAAACTCGCAGCCCTGAGATTCAGAGACTCATGCTCTACCGACTGAGCTATCCACAGGGATATAGTTCTCCCCTCCTTCCATTTCATCTTCACAATAACCCTGTGAGGTGGGCTAGGAGAAAGCTTCCAAAACGTTTGGTGGTACATGGTTGATGGAGGACTCTGGGTGAGAGGCGAGGAAATGTCAGCATGCCAGGGTGAGAGGCTGGGAGGAGAAATGAAATAGCCCAGTTGGGAGCTGGGAGGGGCTACTACCTACTATGGGTGGCAAGGGCTAAGAATCACCCTTCAGAGAGTATTCCACATTCTATTTCTTTCCTTTTTTGTAGCTATTTTATTACTGTAGTATGAAAAACTTTAATAAAAATGTTACTACCGACAAAACATTTGGACCCAGGTAGGTAGGTAGGTAGAGTTAAACCACAGAGCCTAGGCCTTGCCGATCAGAAGGTCGGCGGTTCGAATCCTTGCGACGGGGGTGAGTTCCTGTTGCTTGATCCCAGCTCCTGCCAACCTAGCAGTTCAAAAGCACATCAAAGTGCAAGTAGATAAATAGGTACTGCTCCAGCAGGAAGGTAAACAGCGTTTCCGTCCGCTGCTCTGGTTTGCCAGAAGCGGCTTAGTCAGGCTGGCCACATGACCCGGAAGTTGTACACCGGCTCCCTCAGCAAATAAAGCGAGATGAGCGCCGCAACCCCAGAGTCGGTCACGATTGGACCTAATGGTCAGGGGTCCCTTACCTTAGGTAGGATCTAGCAGGCAGAATTATACAAATGTCTAGAACTGGGATGAGGTTTGGCTCTCTAGCTGTTGTTGTTAGACTCCAGCCAGCATGGCCAATGGTCAGGGATGGGTATTGTGGTCCACCAATATCTGCAGGTCACCATGTTGCCTATCCCACCTCTCGAAGGAGATCCATTAATTCTCATGGCTTGATGAGCTCATGCCCATCCACTGCTATGGGCCTCTTTAGAGCTTTGATGGTCCTGAAATATATTTTCCCTGCTGAAGTTTGCATTAGGCTGAATCATCTCCCAGTTGTGGCATTGACAAGCCCTCCTACCCACATAAGAAACTACACCTCCCTCCCTTCTACCTCTCCGAGAAAGAGAAGAGTTGGCACGGAGAGATGCCGTTGCGTTCTTCAATCACCCTCGCATATGTCATCCATGAAGCTAGAGAGGGTTGCATCAGAAGAGACGGCTTCTAGCAACAGGTGCCTCCTTCTGCTTATTGCTCCGTGAAAGGCACGCACCATTATGGACTATTTATCTCCTAGGAAGCAGAAGCAAGCACACTGTTTTTCTTTATATGGATGAGTAAAATGTTGGAGGTGAAACAAAGAAATACGAAAGCAGACTTCTAGCAATTGCAGAGCACTTTGCACATGGTAAAATGCTACACAATTAATCATAAACCTACCGTATATCATGGAAGTGGCCTTAATTCCTTATTGGAATATTTTTTCCCCAGCGGTCTTACTTGTGTCAGTTATGTTGTCTGTATTATTATCAACAATCATTTTATGAAAGGAGAATGTTAATAACATAATTATCACTGCCTGCACTTTCTGTATTTCATTTCTTTCTTGACCTCACAGTCAACAACCTCCCCACCCCACCCCTTGTAACTCAAAATAATACTTCATGCATCTGATGAAGTGAACCCTAGTCCTCAAATGGTAATGTTATAATCAGTTTGTTAACCTTTAATGTGCCACAAGACTCTTTGCCTTTTTTACTGGAATGAATGTGATGAATTTCAGCTGCTCAAGCACGCAGAGTCTCTCAGCTGGAAGAAGCACCTTCGCTCAGAAAATTAAAGTATGCATTTCAGCAAAATGATAAAGCAAGCATGGGAGCTGAAAAAGACAATTGGAACCTAAATGGATTCCTGTATTACTTGAGCATTGTCAAGCCAGAACACAGGCAGGAGGGAGGAGGTGTCTCTGTAGGCAGCAGCTGGGTAATACAAAGAGAAATCACTAGAAGAGGAGATCTAAGCTATCCTCTAGTTCAGCCTTCCCCAATTTGGTACCCTCCAGCTGTTTTGGACAGCAGTGACATCAGCCTTAGCTAACACAGTCATGCTGTATCGGGCTGATGGGAATTGTAGTCTGAAACATATTGGAGGCACCAGGCTGGGACAAAACTGTGTTTGCCTTCAAGCACAGACCTGTACTTCTTCCAGGGATAATAACCTAGAAAGCTCTTTGCAAGGGACTAGCATGAGAGGCCAAGCAGGGAGAAAGTGGCCTCGACACATTATGAGACGGGGCAGGGCTCCCATGTGCACTTCCTTAAAGGGACTTCCTTCCAAGTAAACAGATTGGGCTCCATGGCTCATTAAAATCACTGTTCTCACTGATTAAGTTACCCCCATCCAACGCTATTTCTGTCCTTACAAAATTCCAAGTGTGTCTTAGAATAGCTGCTTCTCCAGAAGTTAAGGTCTATGAAGAAGTTAAGGTCACTGAAGACGAATGACAACAACCATTCACAAGATCACTTCCCATGTGATCTTTTCGTAGATGTATATTATATTAATTATATTATATTATATTATATTATATTATATTATATTATATTACTAAACAGATACAGAGCAGTAAAGCTTCAGATATAGGGTGTCCCTACATCTGAGGCTGTGTGTGTGTGTGTGTGTGTGTGTGTGTGTGCTAGACTAACTGATCCACTGGGCCCCTCTGAATCCTACATTTTGGTCCTTTATAATTTATAATTGTTCTTCAGAAGAATGAAGGGAGCCCACCTTTCTATTATCCTGATTGCATGAATAAAAAAAGGTAATTGGACAACTATTCAGCATCAAGTGACATTGGGCACCTGTCCTTTCCCTCCATTCTCCTGCCCAGTCACTAGAATACACCAGGCTTTATGATGCTTTCATCTGAGGGCACCACAAAGGCATTGCCAAGCTAGACTGCAACTGTTAGAAGCACAGCCCTGCTCAAACACAGGAGAATGGCAGTCAACCAAAGGAATCTGACATAAAGCCAGGGCATGGTGATCTAAAAAAAAAACCCCAAACAAACCCATTACTGGAATCTGTTCATGGTATGGAATATTGCTTGGCACTCCAGCTCTTATGAGGAACTTCTACCTAAACATTTTAGAGAGCAGAACTGATACCATGCAACAAAAACATTGCCAAGAGTGCTTATCCATCTTCCTGTGTTTATCTGCTTATGCCCCTGAACCAAGTGTGAGAAATCTGCATAGATGACATTTTTATAGATCATGATATTTACCTGTAATATGAGAGGGCTCTAGTGTGAAAAATGGTATTTCTGTGTGCTTAGATGGAAGGCTTTATGGAGTGAGGAAGCTATATTGGGCACAGAGACAGGGAGGTCTATGCAACACTTAGCATTTGCACTGTACATTACAAGGGTTGAAGGCATTTCATGTTTAATACCTTGGTAACCCTAAAAACAATCCTGTAAAGTATACAGTATCTGGATTATTATGTTAGGTGGCTATAAGGTAAGGCTGAAGTGAGATTGAAACCAGGGATAGGGAATTATGGGTTCCTCAGATGTGATGAGACTACAACTCCCATCATCCCTAGCCAGTGGCCATCTTGGCTGGGAGTGATGGAAGTTGGAATCCAACAGTATTGAGTGTGGGTGGGTGTTACAAGCCCCTCATTCATGAATTAAACCATGAACTTCTGGGCTCACATCCCACACATTTAACAAATATGCTACACAACAGTAAGTGGCCAGATGGTTGCCCCAACATCATATGGCAAGAGGCAAGAAACTATTGAAATTATTGACTGATAGCTGGTGTGCTGGTGTTGAGGTTTATTAACTAAATTTCTTAATTTTTATTATTATATGTTTTATCCTTACGTCAGCTGCATTTCAGACCCAGTTGGGTTAAAAACCAAGGTGTACTAAATAAAATAGAAGACTGAGTATCAAAACTGACTGATTCCAGACACTCTAAGTTAAATGGAATTTCCATATTCATAGCTCTGAGTGATAGATGACACCAGGAAATTAAGATGGGAAAGCTCTGAATTTTCTGGCCACAGATACATAAAGGACAGTAATGAACACCATGAATGCCATCTTCCTCGAAAACATCAGTTTAGGTTACACTTTGACTGAGTTCAGATGCAGTAACAAATCATGCTTACAAAGATGGGCATATGCAAGCTCCAGGGATGGCCCCAGAGAAACGAGTTTGGGGGAGCAAAGAGGTGGCTTAGCCCATTATCGGAAGAGCAATGATTTAATCAATACTTAATAGGACTTAATAGGGACGCAGGTGGCGCTGTGGGTTAAACCACAGAGCCTAGGACTTGCCGATCGGAAGGTCAGCAGTTCGAATCCACGTGATGGGGTGAGCTCCCATTGCTCGGTCCCTGCTCCTGCCAACCTAGCAGTTCGAAAGCACATCAAAGTGCAAGTAGATAAATAGGTACCGCTCCGGCGGGAAGGTAAACGGCGTTTCTGTGCACTGCTCTGGTTTGCCAGAAGCGGCTTAGTCATGCTGGCCACATGACCCGGAAGCTGTACGCCGGCACCCTTGGCCAATAAAGTGAGATGAGCGCCACAACCCAGAGTCGGCCACGACTGGACCTAATGGTCAGGGGTCCCTTTATAGGACCTTAATATACTGTGGCTAGGAGCAAAAGGGGTAGCAGGAAATGTTTTTGGGGAAGCGGCCAATACTTCTCTCATATGTAAAACTATATACATATAATTTTATTAAGTTTTCTGTTTTACAATTTAAAATACTCATTTTACATCCTTAAAATATCAATGACTTCCCTCCTCTTTCCATGGTTCATTTTACATATCATAAATCCCTGCATATTTTACAAAAAAACTATACCATTCAGTATTCCATTACAGCATCCATCAAAACTTTTTTACACTGTTGAATTTATCTTAACGCTGCCAGCATTTTCAGCTGTACTACTTCTCATCACCTCATAGTCATCCCTGCTCATTTGTTCTCCCATTCCTGCCTCCCTTTTCCATGTAAGAGTGGAAGAGATTAGTAGATTCCACTTCTAGTTAGCAGGAGAGTGCGATTTGCTGTTGTGTCCTTGTGTTAACAGAAGAAGAACTCTGCTGGATCAGACTAAGGCCTATGTAGTCCAGAAGGCTGTTCTTCAGTAGACAATCCGATGTCCCCAGGAAGGACATAAGAGCAAAAGCTCTCTCCATCTGTTGTTCCTCTGTGACTGCTCTTCAGAGTCACACTACTTCTGAAGCTTGAGGCTGTATGAAGTAGTCTAAGTCCCCTTTGAAAACCACCTAAGCTGTTAGTTATCACCCCCATCTTATGGAACTGAATTTGATGGATTCAGTTATGCCTTGTGTGAAGTATTTTCTTTGGTCTGCCCTGAATCTCTTCCAGTCATTGGATGATCCTGAGCACTAGCATTATGAAATAAGAAGAAACCTTGGTTTGCTCAAACTGTAGCTTGCCCACAAACCAGGATCCCAAACCATGTTTTGATCCTAGTTTGGAATCTTCTTTCCCCCTTATTAATTAATTTATCTGAATATATATAAACAGTCAACTCATAAAAAGTGTATTGGCAGTGTACAATGGAATACATAACAAATGACCAGCACAATAAAATCCCTCTCTTCATTTTTCTGCGGACAGACAACGGTTCAAGCGGAGTAGACTTTGCTTACTGGGATGCAAATTTGTATTGTGGTATCATCAGCTAGAAGCAGAAACTTCTGATCTCCCCTCCTTCCCTTTGCATGCAGAGGAACGGGAAAAGGGAGCACGTGAGCCTTTGGCTTGCACATAATTGTCCTCGTAATGACAGACCATGGCTTGTCATTATGTCTGAATTGAGCCAATATTGGGCAAGACAAAGGCACACAGTTAACAGAGCAAAACTGAATGACTTGAGAGATGCTTGAGGGCGTGCATAGTGCTGATGCTGTTCTTGTTCTCCGTAGTCCATGGCCACGGCCAAAGTCCTGCAGCTGGAGCATTTTGAGGCATATTATAAAACACGGCTTTGTCCCTGGTTATTCCATTTGTTGCCGTTCTTTACTCCAGGCCCCTAGAGCCCAGCAGCAGAAACTTAGTGGCTGAGCAAGGCTGCTTTTGGAAATGCACAAGTATCAGTTTGGTTTCTTCCTTAAATAATTGCTTTAATTAGTATTTGCTTTGATATAGGTGATTAGCAGGGGGCTTCTGGCAGTGCAACTTGGGCACTTTCACAGTGGGCAGGCAGATGTGGGCCTGCCACATCTTCCATAGCATTTAAGCGTTTTAATGTCACCCTCCTAATAGCTACCAGTCAGTCTTCATTAGGCAACTGAGGCTCTTCTAATTATGCCTATGGCTGAACCCACTGCACTTGGTAACGGAAGAGGCTTTCTGATGGCCTTGAACATTTCAGCAGGATCAAGTTTGAGAACACAACCATGATATTTACTTGACAGAATAACACTGCTGTCTTCTTGTTAATTATCTCCACTGTCTCATTACCAGGGATAATTGAAGAAGAGCCATGCCTTGTCTGTTTCACAGAGGAAGGGGCAGGTGAAAGAGTGGAGTAGAAACTTACCTGTCATTTTTGTCAAGGTGGCAACTACAGTTCATCATCCTGGAGTCAGACCGGCTTCTGGGTAACTTTCACTGGGATTTGGCAGGAGTAAAATTGGAGAGGGAGGGTAGCCATAGCAAAACTGGTGTGTGGTGTTATGTTTCCTGGTGTGTGTGTTTTTAAAATGTACATGGCCCAGATAATTCATTGTTAATGAGTGGTATAAAAATGCTGCCAAATATCATAAATAGCAAATATGTTCCGCTTCAAAAAAAGACAAAGTGACATTCTTTGAAGATAAAACATGAGATGGTGAGGATCAAGGTAATAAGTCTTATAACAACATAAACATTTATCAAATTTGCAGTGCAATCCTACATATGTCTACTCAGAAGTAAGTTCCATTGAGTTAAATGAGGCTCACTTTCAGGTAAGTGGGTATTTGATTGCATCCTTAATCAGTCTAAGGTCCAACTCACACATTAATTTAGCAGCACAGCCTCTTTCCCTCAAGGCTAAGTCCCAGACTGCTGCAGCACCAACCGTAAGGAGGGAAAATGTAGGCCAGCCAAACTACATGTTTCTTCTCCCGAGAGGTGCTGGTGTGAAGAGTCATTCCATTTGAATGGCACAAGTAATTTCTTTTTCCTAAAGTAACCTGAGCAAGATGGGATCAGACAGTGTGGAAGAGATTTCCTACAACACTTAGGCAACATCTGTGTTAAGCTTACATTTCTTAAGTTAGTCACGTTCATTTATTTCAGTGGATCTACTCTGAGTAGGACTAGCATTGGAGACAATCCTACATGTCTCTCAGCCGTCATGTCTCTTAGGTGATTTCCTGGCAGTAGCAAAATAATCCTCAAATTAGGGAAGTAACTTTTATTTTGGATCCGTCGTGCCCTTAATTCTCTGGCAGAATCATTATAGCCATTTCAGCACCATGGTCAGTCTTCTGCCTATTTATGTTTTCCCTACTGTTTGGCAACTTAACAAAAGACACACATTGTGCTTTAGCCCATTGGAGCAAGAGGTAAATGCTATATTTACCTTCAGAAAGCTAAGCGTAGCAAGGAGGTTATTTGTTAGTTACAAAACAATGGAAGGGAGTGCACCACTGGTGATCTGTGCCAAAACAGGGTGCAGGCAGCAACTCCCCCAGGGTAAAACTAATAATCAATTTTAGACATACGGATCTATCTGAATTTTAAAAAACTTACATGGTACAAAAGAGTTTGACACTGAGATGTTCTTCAGGTCTGCAAACTGCTCCAGGGGGTTTGCACGTTTTGCTCAACTACTTCCCGTGTGAAAAACAAAACAACAGGAAAGCAAATAAAATCTCTTGGGAGAAGGTGCAGAAATGGAAGTAAGCGACTGGGCCCAATGTCCATTGGAACTGGTAGAACAGCCTTCCCATACCTGGTGCCACCCAGGTGTTTTGGACCGCAACTCCCCATCAGCAGCAAGCAGGGCCAATGGTCAAGGGATGGGATGGGAACTGTAGTCCAAAAACATCACGAGACACCAAGCTGGGGTAAAGCTGCTCTAGGACAAGGCGACTGCCTTAAGTTCCACTGCTTTCTAATAAAACCCGCAGCACATTCCAGCCTGGGGTTACTCCATCACCATGTTCTCCTGTGATTAGTGGGGCATACTTTCAAGTAAATGTGAATAAAGATGGCAGCATTAGTCACAACTTCAGCTGGACTGGGGCCCCTCTGGCTTCAAGTTGCATGCGGCACAAGCTTTCTATAGAAGTGGAGCTCTAAGCAGTATAATAAAAAAAGATGAGAAATCTTGCTGGAGTAGGTGGAAGGACAGAGGTTGGTTTCAGAAACCATACATCAAAGCACTTTGGAGCCCATTAAAACCTCTCTGGGAGGAGAGAGGAAAAAAGTCTGCTGAAATGCCTGGTCAGCAGCCAGAGAATGCCGTGCTGATAACAGGCTCTTGCTTATCCCCAGCTCCGTCTTAAGTCTGACACAAAAATAAATAATCTGCAAATTAAAGTTCGCTTCTGAAACAGCAGCTTTGCCCAGTGCTCTGCTCTGAAGGATAGATTAGAGCTGATCTGTGATCAGAGCCAACCTGTGATCCTATCAGGGTATTACTGTATTATTGAACTGGGAATTGAGCAACCTATTTTAATAGCTATGATCTTATCAGGACCTAGCTTTAAAATTACAGGAAAAAGACCACACTACATTTTCTACAAGGGAGCAGAGAAATCACACCGAATTCCTGAGGGTGGAAATGTTTTACTCTCTGCCTCCAAATTCACCCCGCACTGGCAACCAGTGTTATTTACATGGTAGTACTAGCAATGTAGGGAGAGCTTTGCAAACAGCCCAAAAAAGATTTGGTTGTATAAAATAACCTGAAGTGTAGTCTTTGGCAGCAGGTGTGACAAAGGCATGGTATCTTAACCATGGAGTAAGACGTGCGCTTCACTAACTTTCTGTTTGAGGACCCTCCCACACACCCAATTTCCTTTCTCTTCTTTTTTTTTTTTTAAATAATATTTTATTTTCCACATTCAGTAAACAATGTTTACAATTTCCTTTCTCTTCATGGCCACTACTTTATGAGGACTTTGAATTTTTTTTAGAAAGGGTTGCGTTTGTATAAGTCAAAGGTGCATAAGATGATGGAAGAACTTCAGACCTTCCATTGAGGCTGAATGTTGGAAGAAGATTCAGGACAGACGAAAGAAAGTACAGCACATAGTTAAACTCCCACAAGACGTAGGAATGGCCACCAACTTGGAGGGCTTTAAAAAAGTATTAGGACATGTTCATGGAGAACAGGACTATCAATGGCTACTATCTATAATGGTTCTACTCTACCCCCTCTGAATAATAGTTGCAGGAAATACAAATGTGCAGAGTGCTGTTGCACCCATTTCCTGTTTGTGGGCTTCCCATAGATATCAGGTTGGCCACTGTGAGAACAGGATGCTAGACTGATGGACCTTTGGCCTGATCCAGTAGGGCTCCTTAGATGTTCTTAACTGTTCTCTCCTCGGTTGCCTAGGTGTAGATTCCCCTGAAAGTGGACCCAAAAAACCCCAGCCACCAGAAATAATTGCCTCAGCTGCTGCCTCAGTACAACAGCATAAGGACAAGCACAAGTCGTGAGTGCCCCTGCCTACCAAACTCTCTTCTTTGGGCTCTTCGCTGTGGATTTTTGCTGGCCTGGCACGTTTATAATGTTGAGCTAGGCCTGCGTTGGCCACAAAAGTGTATAGCACAAGCCTAATCATGTCTACTCAGAAGTAAGTCCTATTAAAGTCAATGGGTCTTACTCCCAGGTAAGTGATGTAAGGGCTGCCATTTCACTTGTATGTTGCAGCTTAACATAAATAACGTCCATTTTAGAAAGGGGCCCAAACCCTCTTTAGGAGCTAACTATGCTTGTCCAAGTTTCATGCCTTGCCAACTGCAGGTATCTGATCCATTTCTTTTGCAGGATCAATCTGACAGGCATAGACTGCAGGGCAGGGTGTTGTCACGCTGGTCTCTTTCAGAAAGGCATTCCAGGAAGTGGTTATGCATTTTCTATCTACCTCTCCTCCTGCTTTCTTATTGTAAAAACTAATCAACATTGTTGCTAGGTAGAAATATGCTACTTACTCTGCTTTCATTAGCACGAAGAATGGAATCCTATTTGCACAAAGTTTCCTGATTGTCTTTCACAAGACCCCGCTCCTTGCCATCTTGTATGACAAGGACTGGTTCATGTCCTGAGGATGGGCAATATCCTTTTGTTCACTGCTGGCACCATTTCCTTAATAAAAGTTAAACACTTTCCCAGTTGGATGTCATCTGCAAATTTGATGAGCATCCCCTTAATACCTCCATCCTAGTTGTTTATAAACCCCCAGGACAGAACCCTGCGTCACCCCACTTGTCACTTTTTCGGTATAACGAGGAACCATTATGGAGCACTCTTTGGATTCAGTCAGTCACGCAGATTAATACTACTTTTATGATACATTTTGAATGCCAAACTCATTATTTCTTAATAGACTACCTTCTTCGATTTTCAGTGTCTCTGTGGATTTTAATGGTCTGTGCATACCCCTGCTTAAATGCTTTGTTATGTAACATTTTACTAATAATCAGATACTTCAGCTTTATGAAGAAACCAGAGTTTCTTTCAAGTAAGCATAGCTTGGTGGAGGGAAAACAGAGCACCTGCATCATCACAGCAAGCTGGTGACCGGTGGTCAGCATCAGGCCTCCAAAGATTTTGTCTGACCTACAGCTCATTGAAGTCACAAGCCTGTACCTTGTTGGATGAGATCTGTTGGAGTCTTAGAGCAGAATTGCCTTGGCTTTCTTTTCGGACTTCCTGAATTCCTTTACTCCAAACTTGCTTAAGAGATCGCTAAGAGGGACTAGAGAGAAGACAGTACTTCCATCTTCAGTGAAGATGTCCTGAAAGAAAAGGCATTTTTGCCCCGCAGTCATTCTCCCCTGAGCTATGGCCATGTTGTCGTGGCTGAGAATCCAGCTCTTGAACAGCTTTGTTGGGAGAAACACACATGCACTTGTTAGGAAGCAGGCCACCACTGTGATGGTAGACCAGGAGAGTCAATGCGGTGTCCTCCCAATGTTGTCAGACTACAATTCCCATCATCCTGGGCCATTGGCTGTGCTGATAGAGGCTGATGGGAGTCCAGCAACTTCTGGAAGGCACCACATTAGCTTACCCCTGTGGAAGACCAGCTGTGTTGTTCAAGTCACACGAAGGAGAGTCGGACAAGGGGAAAAGAGACAGTGAAGGGTGGAAACATTCCTGTCAAAGCCTCATCAGCTTTAAACTTGACATGGCCCCCTTCACCTCCTGGCACCACAGGCAGGACACCAGAGCATGAAAAACCTGGACGTCTGGTGTGCCAGGCTGTACAGATTGGGCACCATTTGCTCCAGTATGTGCTGCAGGCTAGCAACGCTAACTTGAAAGGAAAAACAAACACGAGGAAAGGGAAGTAACCAAGAACAGATGAGATGTGCTTCGACGAGGGACGCTGTGGGGAAACAAATACGTATATTTGCTGGAACGCAGCGAACATGTTTTAATGAGCCTCCCACCCAATTACCATGGCAGGGATGCCAGGCAGTGACAGCAGGGTGGAGGAAGTGGGGAGGGAGAGAGGAAGGGAGGGAGGGGGAGGGAGGCCAGTGCTCCTTCGGGGAAGGAGAGCGGGGATGGGAAAGGAAAGGAAGGGGCACGAGCAGTAATTGGTCCGTGCTCCACAGAGGACGTTGGCTGGGAATCAAGGTTCGTGGCCCCCTTGGTGCCTGCGCTCCCCCTCCCCTTCTCAGCACAGAGCTCCCCTTGCACAGATTTCGGAGGAGAATGACATTTACATGCTGTGTGCTGAGATCCCAATTAAAGCTAGGACAGCTCACCACATGGCACGCTTTAATTAATATGCCTTTTCCTGTTGGAGAACAGCTTTGCTGACAGATTGGGACTAAGTGGAGAGAGAGCAGCTGCTCCGAGGAGGGCTGCTTCTTCCATCCGCTTCAGTCCAGGGCAGGGCAGCGAGGCAGGTCTGCCCCCTTCCGCAGGGTGGCAGCTCCTCCTCTGCGTGGATCCGAGGAACAGCCAATGCCCATCCAGGCTGAGTCTACCGGGAGAGTAAGAGCACCCCACGCCCCACACTGGACACAAACACAAGTGCATGGCGTATGTTGTTGTTGGGTTCCGTTCATTTATCTGCATTTCTGTGGGAATAGAAGTGGGGAATTCCATCTCCCCACATCTCCTCCTCCTTGAACAGACAATGCAACACACACACACACAAAGCAGCGTGGGTGGGATGGGGGAAGCTAAGTAAGCAAGGGGGAAAGACTCAATGGGGAACGAAAAAGGTGGAACAGTTATCAATCTTGCAAACCACTGGAAGATAATCACAAGTCTACTAATTCTCAGGCAGAAAAGTAGCTGAACTGGGTCAATTCAGGTGTTTCCTCCTTATCATTAAACAGAAAAAGTTCTCTCTCTCTTGGACTGTTCGTTCTTCTGGGTGTCTCACTTCAGTTTTCTGCCTAGGATTAACAGCCTCTATGGAGCATCCATCTGAAACTTCACCTCTGAGAAAGAGGAGCCCCTTCTTAGTAGCAATTAATTTACGGTATCTGCAGGGAAACAATCCTGCATGCCTGTCGTTGTGGGTCTTCCTTCCAGAATGCTTTTTAAAGGGGCGGGGGATGCATATCAAGGAAGGAAGCTGGATGTGGTGCCTCTAGTGCACCAATCTTTTGGGGGGACTGTGGGCACATTTTCAGACAGGAGAAACTGTCACGAGAATCACTGCTGCACACTGCAACCAAGCAACACTCCACAACCTATTCTATTGATTATGATGGAATGCTTCATTCAAGCCTGATTTCGGCATAGAAGCCTAATATCATAGAATATCGCTCTGGTGAACTCCCTAGTTGACCAGTTTTCTGATGCACCAGGGTTTTCTGAGGCTGTGGGCCTGCAGTTGGGGCAGGAGCAGAAGGTTGCACTATGCCAGTGGTGTCCAAACTTTTTTCAAAAAGGGCCAGATTTGATGAAGTGAAGGGCCATGAGGGCCGACCAAAGTTGTTGATCTTTTTTTTAGGATTGAAGTTGTGGAGGTTTTTTTTAGGATTTTACCTCAGGAAACAAACTGCCATAGGGGCCGAATTAGGCCCCAGAAACGGACTTTGGACATGCCTGCACTACATTCTCTTCTGGGGGAGCACATGGCAGAGCTGGCCAGGGCCAGAGAAAATGTAAATTGTACCTTTAGACAGTAGGCTAGTTTCTGAACCCACCCACACCCTCTCTGTCCTCCTCCTCCCTAGCAACCTGCCATCATGGCCAAAGACAGAAGGGCTATGGGCTTCAGAAGGCAGCCCCTAACGAAGGCTCAAAAATAATGACAGCCTGCCTCTTTTTTGATGAAGCAAAAATAAAAACGAAAAAGAGCAAGCAAGAGAGAGGCCATCCACCATGGACACCCAAGTCAGAAGGTCTGCATATTCCTCTGTTTGCTATTAAGATTGACATTTTACTAGTAAATAAAGAGAAAAATTCCCTACCATCATCGGCTTCTGGCCTTTGGTGAATTTTAAAAAGATGTGAGAGAGAAGTGGCAAAGCAAACAGAGACAAGGGAATGTGAAAACAAAGACATGGACAAACACCTGTATTACTAGGAGGTAAAGAACCAACACACTCCAGAAGAACTCCCTTAAAAGCATTCACCCATTGCTTTGGGGCATATGGGGTTGTTAGGAGAGGGATGGTACCTCTGGTGGGGGACTCCTCCTGGGGTAATTTGTCCAGTTTTGGTCCTCAACTTGCACTCAGATCTTTCCCGTGGCTCCTAGCATGCAACAGCGGCCACACCACGGGAATGGTTTTGACTGGCAGCTAAACCAGATGAGGGTAGCTGATGGTGTGGGAATGTTCAGGGTGGCAGGAGACAATATATTGTTTATTAATATCCTTCCTAACTTGTGCTAGCAAGTTCCTTTACTTAGCAGAATGCATTCCCCTTTACACAGCAGAAAATTAGTTGCAAACTTGTGTGAGTTTCTTAAGACAATAAACAATTCAATCAGGCTTGTCCAGATTGAAATGTGTTCTAATATTTTCCAGGTAAGACTCCTTGAATCCCTCCTAAAAGAATAAAGACACCACAGTCTTATTCATAAGCAATAATAATAAAAAGTTTACTCACTATCAGGCAGAGCACAGTGTGATCCCTGAAGGCAGGCTTTAGGCTTAAAGTTACAAAACAGGTTTACTCCATAAGGGAGATGACCTGGGGGACTGCTTGGCTGGCAGCCAGCAGTTCATTCCAGGAAGTTCGCAGGACGAATAGAAGATGGAAAAGAGAGAGAGTGGCAGCATGCCTTGGCCTTTTATCAGGTCTGGAAAGGTCACGCCCAACCTCTAGCCACATGTAAGGAAGGATGCTCCAGCCCAGGAGGAACAGGAAGTCTTGACTGGCTGGACCAAACACTCCCATGCATGTCCACTCTAGCAAAACAAGGAATGTTGTTTTTGACTGTTTCCAGTGGATTAAATCCCACAGATAGGTCTCTAACGCTCAGTGAGTTAGGGACTTCCCCTGTATGCAAAGACAGGCTCTGGTAGATGGAGCGGATGAGACCAATAGTGAGTCCAACAGGCAAGAAGACAGTTTCTGCATGCGCTTTAGAGGGAAGCTTGTCAACCTGGGAAGATAGCCTTGTACATCTCCTTCTGGAAACTCCTGCAGCCAAGCTGGTGCCAAAAGCATTGCTCTGCTTTCCTTTGGACTATCTCAGAAAGGTTGAGCGGGGGAATCTGGGCAGCCCAGCACTTCCATACAGGCTGCCCAGGCTTGTGCCCCAGGGAGGTTATTTCAGTATTGCTAATACGGCGGTTTGACTTCACCCCCGGAGGCACACTCCATTGTCTCTTGAGACAGATGCCAACAATTGCCTTCTTTGCATCTACACTCTTGTTCATGTTCAAAAATTTGGGCTCAGTGCTGGCTTGGCCTCTGAACATCCACTACTGGGGCTTTAAGGGGTTTCTAGCCAACCTTTTTCCAGTCATTGCGAAAGAGGGTTCTACTCTGCCTTTTTCACCATTAAGTAGTTTTCCCTTTTTGCTAGCTCTTAACCAGAGTTCTACAACAGCTTAGCATTCCCAGTTCCCTCCTCCTCTTGAGTAACCTAGATAACTGTGTGTCATCAGCAAGTTTCAGTTCTGCTAGCACCCTTCTTGCCACCCATTAAGACATTTATAGAACGTGGGCCTTGGTTTAGATCCTTAGCCCAACCTATTATAACCTTTCATGCTGAGAAATGGCCATTTATTTCAGCTTCCTATCACAACTGTTTTTAATCTACAAGAGAACCTTACCTCTAACCCTAAAGGTGGCCACATTTCCTTAAACACCTGCCTTGTGTGGGGCTTTTTTTATCAAAAGGCTTTTTGAAAGTTTAATACATTTTCTCGCCAGCCTTCTCCTTCATCCATGCTTCTTAAGATGTCTAGCAGGTGGCTGAGCCAAGAAAAGCCTTGAGTCTTCAGATGACTCCCTGCACCCAAATGATAGATCTCTCATTTCATTCCCAGCTGTGGAATATGGGAACATCAGCAAACAGTAGGAGGGTATAGTCAGGTTTACCAAGCCAGGTTTTGTTTAAATGTTACAAGTTGTCACCTCCAGCCAATGGAAAGCTGCATGTTCTAGTGGTGCAACACAAGACACCACTGTGTTCATCAGACAGTAGTCCTCAAAATAAATAACGTTGGTCTTATGAAACCCATCCTTCCCCTTTATTGTGGAAGGAATAGATAATAGGTATGTGACTCGCTGTGCAGAGTAGACACCAAGGGAAGGGTTAGTCAATGCCAAAAGTGTAGCTCCTTGGCACTACCCTGCTCATATGTGAGAACACAAACAAAATACATCTGCAAAAGGCTAGTGATGCAACTGAATGCAGACTTCCAGATGTTGCTAGATTGCAATTCCCACCATCTTAGAGCATTAGCCATGTTACATGGAGCTGAAGGGAGCTGGAGTCCAACAACATCTGCACAGGACCACAGGTTAAACTTCCCTAGCATAAGAGGTGGGCTCAGAGGTTCCCACTGCCTTTTATTTATATCCCACCCATCAAAAGGCATTTCCAGAGCAGCTGGAGGACCAACTCAGATATACCAGAGGCAAAGATATGCAATATGACATGGTTATGTATGTGTCCTTTGTGTGCGCTGCTGTCATCCCAAGCATCAGTGCTTGAATTATAGAGGAAAGTGAGCTGGCTTAATGAAATCAACACCCCTTCCCTGTTTTAGCTCCATCATGCTTTAGATTTCTTAAAAATAGTAGCTAAGGGGGACATCACAAAAGGGGTTGGGTCCCCCTGGCACCCCTGTAATTCAAGCATTTACAGACTTTAGAGGCACCAAGTCTACCCACTGACTCAACACAGTAAATTGGCTGTAATCAGTACAACTTGGGGGGAGTGGGGAAAGACGTGGTACCTACCCACTGCTCATTACTGGCTCCTAGGTTGTTCACATTTTGTAGTCCATCCATCCAGTGTTTGCATCTTCATCACAAATGTTGTCTGCAGCATTGGCAGATCCTACCTGCTTTTCATACCCCATGCAACAGGATTCAAAATTATTATGTTTTTTAAAACATTACCTAGCTCTTAAGAAAGTTTTCATATCCCTTTTCCAGAGGAACAGAGTCCATTAAGAAAAGCTGATTAGGCTGCAGCTAGAAGATCTGATTGGTCAGTCTTCCTTCACATCCACACTCCACAGCACTTGAGTTGAATATGGAGTGATCCCACACTACAAATAATGCAGCACATCACATGGGCAGGTCTAATTGTGCACAGGAGGGGGCTTCCCATGGAATCAGCACCCTTGGTGGATGCCAATTCCATAAGACGGACCTATGTGTTCAACCCTACCATGTGGGTTGCACTGTTCAGACATTATTTCAGTGTGATGAAAACCACTTATCACCAGAACCTGTGTATTTTAAATAAGAGCCCCACCAATATCACTTCATAATGTTCAGTATTTTTGTTCTGTCTCCTGGTTTGGTAATAGCAACCATGTCAAAAATGTGCTGCCTCAACCCAGATATTGGAAAACACTGGCTCATTATGAAATTTAAAATCTATGTGCAGCTCAATAATTGCAAAAACAAAACAAAAGTCCTGGCCAGTCTTCTGAGGAGAAAAAAGCAAACCTGAGGCTCCAAATTCCTTTCAAGAAACGGCACCAAAAGAAATAATAGTTTTCTATTTAACACCAGGACCTTCAGCCTTGCTGTTTGGTCACCAGCGGCAGGGAAAGGCAATTAAGAACTCGTCTGGCAGGTATTCTCTGCAAGTTCTTAGGGAAGAAGGAGACTTTAGAAAAAATGTAGTCTTTTGCATGAAACACCCTGATTCACTCTCCTGCTAATGTAATGCAAGCCTTCCCAATCCACCACACCCCCATCTCACATACCCGCTTTCCTCCAGTGTAGTGAACCATTTGTGAACTCTAGGCATTAGTCTATTCCCATGTAGGCATGCGGCAAAGCTATAGATGGGAATTCCATTATCTGGCCGAGGCTCCTGTAGCTCAGAAGTGCAACTGGCACAGGGCAGATTTTAGTGCTTCATTAACACTCTGATGAGGCCTGGCAGCCAGCTGATTTGATTTAAAGTTCATTTCCATGCTGTGATTTAAGGAAACGTTTGCTTAATGTTCTCTAACAGACTCCTCTGACTGTGAGCATAAGAGCTACTTAACAATAGGCTTTATTTATTGTCATGCACTCATGGTGCTGAGAAGACACAGGAGCTAGGCTGAGGGCAGTCTCTTGCAGGTGCTGTGTAAGCATTTCTCAAAAGTATCAGGGTAAATTCACTTTCCTGCACCAGCAGGGTAACTGGCTGTTTCCTTTCGTCTCCTCCAAGATGTGTTTTTTTAATAAAAAAACCCCCCAAAGCTTAAAAGAATTCAGTTTCTTAGCAAAGCAGGCCAATACTGCTTGTTTCCAGAGTCAAGCAGAGAAGACCCTCTCCCACACATTTTTCCTGGGACTTTCAGGAGAAAGCTCCCCTCTTCCCCCAAAGGATGGTCAAGTGAACAGGATGGCACAAGCATGAGCCCATTATTCCAAATACGTTCAACCCAAGCCCTTACCCACAAGAGAAGACAGGAGTCCAGAGAAGGGTTTGTCATATTTTAATGACGTTGATCTTTGGTGTTTCCCTCATTAGCACACTCTCCCCCTACCTTCCTGCTACAAGCTCACTGGGATGGAGAGTTACAAACGAAAAGGAAAATCACATTTTAGACTAGAAACAAAAAAATATCAGCGCCTTGATTTCTCCACTAGAAACTACATGTACAAGGTCAAGGTTTTTTCACATGCAACACCTTACATCACAGACACATACCTCACGCTCTGACGCGGAGCTAACCCTCTCTTCCCACCCGCCCCACCCCGCCCCACACAGGGAAGTGCAACCTGGCCGTGGCACCATGATCCCGCCAAGCCTCGCCAGGTTGAATTACTATTATTGGCACAGCAAGGGGTGCGAAGTCCTGGGCAACTTCTGTCTAAGTGCCATCTTTACTGGGGTGCGGTTCCCACCCTACCCACATGCTTTACAACTATAATGTTGCCCCACCCACAGCAGCCCCTAAGAGGGTCCTGCTTGCATACAAAGTAGATACTCTTAAAACAAAAGGCCCACACTCCCGAGAGGTTCCTGAGCATGAAGGGATGGTGAAGCCCAAGCACAGCTCTCCCCACCTCCAGTTCTGGGCTGGAAAGAAGAGTAGAACAGAGCCCTGGAGAAGACTACCTTGCCTCATCCAGTCTGCATTATCTCAAGCCATCCAAATCTTCAATTCCTGAAGAGTTGTCTAGCACTTGCTGGCAGGGTGGCAGGGAGTAGAACTCTGGCCTGGAAGATAAATCCACTCTGGTAGCAGAGCTGGGGTGCAAATCCCCTCCACAGTAGCACTTAAACATACACACTCAATAAAGGTTTCAGGTCTCCAAAAGGAAGAGACTACAGTCCTTTTTTATCTGATTAGCTGGTAAGTCAAAAGAAGGGAAAGCGTTTTTTTAAAAAATAAAAAACCCAAAACAAAGAGTAACATTAAAAGCACTGCAGGGTTAGGGCAAAGCTTAATGGATTCCTGTAGCCAGTGAGCTGAGAAATTTACATAAGGCTCAGCTGAATATCAAGGTTTATTACAGCTACTGTAGAAAATGTGCAGCAAAACGGATGCGGGAAGCTAAGACACAGAATAAAACCTCTTTAAGGATCCTCCTATACAACTGATGGTCTCCCTCTCATCTCCCACCCCTATATACCAATGCCCACTGAGTTACCAGCATCTGGTCAGAGCCAAAATCTCCTACTCCTTCAGTTCCTGGTCAGCTGTGAGGTACAAGTCTCTGCTTAGCAGTACAAGAGTAGCACCAACATACAATTCACCTCTACCTGTTCCGAGATTCTCCACTGGTGCCACCATTACTGTAGAAGTTGGTATTGTCAGGAAGATGGTTATTATTACTTAGGTCACTGTACTCAACTGGTCCCTCAGTGTCCATTAAGGACTGAGCCTGCTCTGACAGGCTCTGCCCACTAGCTTCTTCTCCCTCCACCTCGTCAGAGGACGTCCGTGGGCTCGAGCCACGCTCTGTCACCTGCATGGACTCAGAAAGGGTTCGTCCTTCAAGCTCAGATAACAGCTCCTGGGAAGTGGATGGCTGAGCTGAGCTACCATCTGTTCCAATGGATTCAGTGCCAGTTTGAGAACTGCGGTGGATCCGGTGACTCACAATGATATTGTTGCCAAAACCACCCATGGATGCCATGGTGGTGCTTTGCTCTCGCTGGACCACAGCAGTCATGCCACCCTCAGCCATCAGCCTTTGGATTCGGATCAGAGCATCCTCCCCAGAAGCCCCATATTCTGGACCACCTGGAAGAGAGGAAGAGGGAGGCAGCTTAATTTTTGTTTAGAAGATTGGTATCCCTATCTTTTCATCAAAAAGGCAGCTGACAACATTATTTAAAACAGCCGCACGCACACACACACACACACTACCATAATACAAGGTAAAACAGAAAATAATATTATAGCAGGAAATGTATGGATAAAATCTCACCACACTTAAATGCTGTCAAAAGCCTGAGCATATAAAAATAGCTTTCAGCCAATGCCTGAAAGGCAGAAATCTGTGGCACAAAAAGGCCATGAAATAGGCAAGGAGAGAACAGGATGATGCACACCAGTTGGGAAAGCAAGCAGCATGTATAGGGTGCTACTATGTCCTAAAAAATTCTCAAATGTTTAAATTGCCTACAATTAGCCTGGTGGTTTCAAATAGCATTTGTATAATCACTGCATGTTGAGTACTCGTTTGTTGTACTCATTTCACATATCTTCCTTCAGGAATGTGTTCTTTTACGTGTTTATCAATTTGTGAGCAGTACATACCCTATTTTTTGTACTTCAGAAAAATTCAAACCCCTCTTTGCAGCAGCCACAGCACTATTCTTTTGTAATTTATATGTAGGAGTTAAAATAGACAAGCAGCAGTCACACATTTATTGCTGGGCTGAACCATTACCTTCCACAAGTGTGTGAACTGATTGTTTGACCACAAAAGCTAATGTGTCATGTCAAGAGAAGGCTAATGAAAAGCCTTCTCTTTAACTAGCTAACTATGTAAGAGCACCAGGTACTTCATGTGGTGAAACATTCAAACATCCATCCCCAGACCCACAGTATGCAATGGGGTCATCCTGCAACTGTTTCATCATGTGGGGCTTCTGCTCCTCTGTTTAAGTTCTGGAACATGGCTAAGTTTCCATACAATGGGCACCTACTGGATACGACTGTGAGTCTGTTGGTAACAACCAGCATTTCTTCAGTGTTGTGTGCCCCACCGAGACCTCTTCAGTTCCACTGTTTGAAAGGCCAGCAGCAACCTACCCCCTCAGCCCAGCTCCACATCAAGCCTATTTTCCCAACAGTGATGGAATGTTGCACATAAGAGGTAGAAGATTGGGACCAAGAGAGTTCAAGTGTCAAAGCAACTAGTATACACTAAAGTACTATTTGATTGCCTACTGGACCACTGCTTGCTACTGTCAGTGGCAAATAACCAATTTCTTTCCTATTAACGTTTCATTTGAATTTTTGCTTAAAACAGTACATGCTGCAACATTAAGTGGTTCATGAAAACATCTACTACAGAAACAAGATACCAACCACTTCCAATCCTAGCAAATCTTCCACCTAGATAATATCCAGCAATAGATTCATAGGGTTGAATCTAATGTAGTCATAGAGTAGAACCACTGAAATCATGACTAGCTTAAATTTCATTTATTTCAATGTTGCTACCTTAAGGACAGCAAAGTATGGAACCAGCATATAGCCTTCAACCAAGAAAATATTTTTTCACACTGATTATATATATATAAAATCTAATTTCAAATTCATTTGGGGGGGTGCGCGCGCGCTTGTAAATGAGCTCTTATTTATAGGTTCCCACATAGCATGAGACTTGTCCCAATAAATACTTGAAAACTGGCTGAACATTTTGAAGTTACCTTTCAACCACAAAAAGCATTTGGCAGTCAACTAAGCTGTGGAGTGCACAACTCAACACAGGTTTAAAGTAAAGGCATCCTTTTTGAAATCAACGTTTTAAAATTGGATTAGCAGAATAATGTGCTTTACAGTCCCAAGGCCTACACCCTCATAACCTGCATCCAAATGTGATGCAAAAAAAGTGGTCCGCTGTTGGATTGCTCAACCAAAAGTGGAAATATGAGGTATGCACATTTTTCAATTGTGTCTGCTTACTAAACAAGTGACTGCCCCCTTTCCTCTCAGACCGCGGAAAAAAGCACTGCCTATTCTTCAAGCCCTCAAAGAATCATGAATTGTGGAAAGAATGGTGCCCCAAGGAATAATTGTAGCTAGAAAAAAAAATGGCTCACTGGAACAGCCTGGTGGAAAGATCAGCAATTAGCTGCCTCTCACTTATAGGCTGCTGAAAAGAAATATCCTTATTCAATGGAATGTTCTGAATTGCTCCATAGAGGGATGCAGCAGCCACAGGCTACCTGATCCTTATTAAAGATATAAATCTTTCTTCCAGCCTTCAAAGAGCCATCAGGACCAATTACAAGAGAGGAAGAAGTGGCCAAATGTTTCCTAAGCAACAGGCAAACTGAACAGAACATTGGAAAAAACAACAGCTTAAAAACTAATGTTGAATGAAAAGCAAAATAAACTAACACTTAACACAGTTATGTACCCAATATAGCTTGGAATTATTTGCCACAGTACAAAGATACTAGAAGCAAAGGTGTGCAGAGTATGGAAGCAGCTTTTCTGTCAAATGTGTACTAGAAAAGCATGCAATGTACCATCAAATGCTCCTCTAAGTTCCCATAGCATTAAGCAAACAGAAAGGAGTTCAAGTAAGCTACATGAGAATGTTTTTCTCTAAGGAAAATGCTTTTTACATACTGTTTACACTACAGCTTTCCCCTGGGATGAAAACTGTTAATAAGCAATACTGACATTAGGTGCTAAAAGTAGATAATGACAAAGAATCTTAATTGGAATCAATGCTATTTAGCGTATTCATAAAGTGATCTGGAGTCAGAGGTGAGCAGTAAGTTAGTCCAGTTTATGGATGACACATTATTCAGGATAGCAAAAACCCAAGAGGACTGTGAAGAGTGTTAAAAAAAACAAAACCTCTTGAAACTGGATGAATGAGCAACAAAATGCTGGATGAGGTTAAAGGAAAGTTACATACATACTGATATATATACTAAGACAAAGATAACACTTCAGTTGATATCTGAGGTAGCCAGGAAAGAGATGTTGACATTGTGGCATATAAAAAGGTAAGAACCTGCTGACTGGATCAGGCCAAAGGCCCACTTAGTCCAGCATCCTGTTCTCACAGTGGCAAATGAGATGTATATGGGTAGCCCACAAGCAGGACTTGAGGCAGGCCTCCTACAGCTGAGGTATAGAATAGCTATCATGGGTGGTATCTCTATGAAAAAAATGGCCAAAAAAACCCAACTGGGGGATTGCAGGAAAAGGAGGGACACTCCTAGAGGTGATCTTCTCTTCTTTTATACAAATATATCTTCTATCCTAAGCTGCAGAACAAAATATATACACCCAGAGCAGCCTTGGTGATCACTTGGAGAAGTTTACAGCCATGTTCTACCATGAGTTTGGCATCCCAAGTTTCTCAAAGCATTCCCCAATACACTCAGAATATTACCCCAGTCAGCATGTGCTTAGTTTAAACATTCCAAAATTCAGAGTAGCCATGACTGTCTGCTACATGAAAAACAACAAAGTCTTGTAGCACCTACAAGACTAAAAAAATATGATGGTATACAGTAATACATGTCAGTCATTAAGATGCTACAAGACTGTGTTGCTGCAAAGTACTAAAATGGCTACAAGACATTGGAATGCCTAAATAATTTTCTTAAGACCTTAATGTGCTACAAGACTTTTTGTTCTTTCTCCATCCTTAACATCTACATTTTGGGAAGCTACCCTTCTATAGCTTTTGGTGACCAAAATCCCAGTTTATGCGAATCACAGCTATAAATGTAAGCTGTATTTATTATATATATTGATTTTTACATAAAATTTCCACAAATCATATAACGTATTTTCTTATCTTATACAATGTTTTGGACTTCCATCAACCACATCTGAAGATTTTTCAGTAAATGTAAGCTGTATTTAAGCAAATAATATTACACAAATGAGAAAAGACGAGTAAGGAGTGGCATGATGACAGAAGTTTATAAAATTATGCATGGCACAGAGAAGGTGAACAGCTTTTTCATTTCAAGAAGACTCCAGTCCAGTAACTAATGCAGTATTACTATAGCTAGTGGACAACAAGGAAAAGGGGAGGGGGGTCCATGTTGTTTCTCCTCTCTGAAGCTATTCATAGCAAAAAGCTTCACTGCACTTACCCGTCTGCTGAGAATACATCAGGAAAGGGTGACCATCTCCAAGCAAGGAAGACCTTCAGGCATTCAATCTTATTATTAGCAAATCCTATCCTTATCTCAAGGGCATTCAAGCTTTAGCTAAATCTAACATCTTTCATTGGATACTGTTGGAATGACTTGAGTGAGGTAGATACATCCATTAACTACATCCATAGACCTTCTGCTTTATGTGAACAAAACCAGCCCCAAGTACTAGAAGCCATCTAAATATTTCTTAGCACCTGACGTCTTCCCTTTGTACATCTTTGTCATATAAAATGAGGAGCTCATCCTTTTTAGAAATGTAAGTCTACCACACTTGTCAGCTATTGCTTTACTTGCAAGCCCTAGGATGTGCTGAGCCTTTCAGGCAGAACATGCCAACATGCTCTTCCTTCCTGGCTTCCTCTTCCACACAAGTCATCTGTTTTAATTCTGCGGCAAGGGCAAAATTCCAGGGGCTGGGGCTGTTGCCTAGTCCCAGAAGCAGCAGGTGCTGATTTCACAGCAGGGCTGGCTGCTTGGTAATTTATCATGTCAGGAGTGATCTGATTAATAAAGACTAGGAAATGCAGAGAAGCCGAAGCTAGCATTTTTACCAAGGGCATCATCTTCAGCAGCATTGTTAGGCCCACAAGGCATCAGCATTTGCCCTGTTGCTCTCTTGGCCTAGCTCATTCCCCCTCTCCCTCCCTTGAATGTATTAGCACTTCCATCTAACAAATTTCAGACAGGAAGCAGTTTTCATCATGTGCGGCAAGAACAGAGAGTCCCGCGGCATCTTTAAAGATGCACACGTTTATTGTGGCATGAGCCAACTTCAGCAAATGCAACAGGTGTTTCCCCCAGATGACAAGAATTGAATTGCACATTATAAAAAGGTGCAGCACTCTTTCCTCAGTGTAAGAGAAATGGATGCAGCACATGATCTAAAGGCTGAATGTTTGGCTGAATGTCAACCATTACCCAAAGTAACAAGCAGCAGCAATAGAAGAAAGTATCTCAAGAGGTTTTCCAATGCTGTTTGCATAGATATTCATTCCTGGACACTATCCCCTTTTCAGGCTTTATTAGTAATTTAGATGTACCATGCTTATGTATTGGTGATACGTAACAATTTTGATGCCCCACCTATAAAAAAGGCTCAATATAATCAGTTGAAACATCATGAGAACTCCTATTTTATGAAAAAAATTAAAAATTGCCCAGTAGCACCTTAGAGACCAACTAAGTTTGTTCTGGGTATAAGCTACAGTATTGCTACAGGACAATTTTTTAACTTTTTAATTTATTTCAACTGCGTCAGACCAACACAGCTACCTACCTGAATCTACTACTTTATGGTGCCATGCAACTCCTGTAAATTTGTTAATCTAAGCCAATTATGCAGCTTGTTATTGGGATATTACAGAGCCAGGAGGGAGGGAGATCACATATTCAGGTGGGAAAGAGTGATTCAAATGGCTCCTGGTTATGAACATGTATTGAGTCACAGTGGAATTTCAACATAAGGAAGCAGCTCCCATGCGCTAATGAAAGTGCAGCTGAGCTCTGAGTCCCAAATATCTTTTTATAACGAATGAAATTATAAGCAGGTGGGTGCCATATGGTATTTAGATCACAGTTTTATAAATTTGCCTCTAATCATGATTGTATAAATAAATGAAATAGCATTGTTCCATATGGTTCATTGTTCAGGAGTTATTTTTCTAATCGAGTGGTTTTTAAAGTTCTTGCTTTAAAAAGCCCTGTCTACACAAACTCATCTCCCAAGGGAACACTAATATCTGCCGTGGAATACCATGCATGTTGCAAAAGATTATGTAAAGAGCTCTAGAACAGACATTCTGTCCATGCAGAATACTGGCTAGATTCACTGGGACTCACCATTGCTTCATACAAAATTTGCAACCCAACACACCGTATACCCTGCACATGCAACTTTGCATTTACAGTAGGATCAATAAATGTGGGCAGGTATCTTACTAGGATTGTTGCTCACCATTACTGATTTTCTCAATGAACAGCCTTCAGTAAACACCCTAGGGTTGTTTACAACAAGACAAGAAACCACCAGCATCAATTATTTTCCCCCAACATGACAAAGACTGGTCTTGCATCTAAAACAAGACTAATTAGTTTTCTATCTACTTAAACTAGCCCTTGGAGTCCTTTTGCTTGGTGTTATAAAAACCAATAATATACTGCTGTTTGCATGACATTTATTTGCAAATATGAAAAAGTGGAAACAACTATATTATTCATATATATTTAAGTTCCGTTTCTCCATGGTGAAAGAACATTTGCAGTCCTGTTGCATCCTTTTTCTTGTTAGTTTTTTTTTAAAAAAAGCAGAGTTTAGAATGTTTAGAATTTCTCCACTGGTGATAATGGATATCCAGCAGCGACATTTTATGATACTCCTTTCATGGAGACCTGCGGGATTCTTAACTCAAATCACTGGGCAACATAAATGATTGCTTGGGTACTTTTTGGTCTTCTTGCTTGTTTTGATCACCTTGCTATCAGACTGCCATAGCTTTTATATGGCACACACAGAAACAATAATTTGGAAAACCGACATTGCCAGTAGTCCATATATTATAACCCTATTAGAAAAAAGAACATTACTGTATTTGATACCAGTTTTTGGTGGTTTTTTGATGGTTTCTTAGAAAAATAGGTGCCGGTTCTCACCATAAAGTTGTTACAGTAAGTGCCACACTTTTTAACAACAAAAAAGAAGTGCCAATACTGCGTACCCTTGAGTGCCCCCTTAAAAAAAAAGGACTGCTTATTAATTGCATGTGTGTATGTGTGTGCAGGTGGGAGAGATTTTTAGAAGCAGATTCATTATTATACATGAAATTCTGTCTGGGAAGGATACTGTATAATTTCTTTAATATTACAGGGGATTTTAAAAGTTTAATTAAAGGTAGGAAGTTGAGTTCTATAGATCTTTTATACTATTTGATAAGATGATTGCAAGGTATTTAATTTTTGTGCTTCACTGCATGCATTTTACCCTTAGAAGTAAATAACTTTGATTTAGAATAATTTTATGACAAGGAACCTTTTCGTCTCTTTCATAATACCTGGGGAGGAAAGGTTAATAATTCTAAAATGGTTAGAACATCTTAAGTTCACTAGTTCCTAAATATACAATCCTCTTTTCCCCTGCTACCCATAAATCCTTTTTAGCAATGGGTTCTATAAGTAAAGCAAAAAGGGTGCCTAGGGGCATCCTTGACATAACCCTCTAAAATGGTGAAAATGAAGTTTGCTATGTGCCCTTAAACCTCATTCAATCTTAGAAGGGAAAATGACAGCAAATAAATGACTAAATTCAAACCAGCTGAAAAACCAACTCAGGAAAGACAACACTGGGTGATGTGAGCAGATGTAACACAGAGGGGAAAGCAGCTGCTGTCCTTTCACTTTGGTTGTTCCCACACTGGAAATCACCTTAAAGCAAAATCTACCCTTCAAACACTTGAGCTGTTCTGCCATTTGCTCTAGGTGGATGTCATTCAGAGAACGGACCCACCAAGTTTTTGAAACAGCCCAAAGCCAGCCTCTCAATGAGCACAACTTAAATTAATATATATATGTGTGTGTGTCCAATGCAACACAAAAACAAAACCCTATTGCCTATACATACAGTCACCATCATGGTATCTCATTCCACAGAGAGGGACACTGGTGCCAGTCCACAGTTCCATTCCATTTTGCTCAGTCTGAAAGAATGATCAGGTACTGGATACAAAATTCAGAAAGCAACTACCAGATTCCTCATTTAAAATGACTTAACTGTATTTGAAGGAGGACTAAAGTCCTGAAAATTTGATTCCAAAGCAATTGGCAACCACATTGGAGGCCTCTACAGTTAAAGGAGGTATTTCCCAAGGAACTGGGGAAACTTTTACATCCAGAATGATTTTCCTACATATGTTCAACACACTCTACATGAACCTGAATAACTGCAGAAGTAAGTTCTGAAAAATGAAGAGTCACCCTGCACTGGAGACCCCCAGAAATGGACAAAGATATTCAAGGTAAAAGACCACAAACTCGTTCAAGGATGATTATCACTAGCTCATATGCCATATGACTTCTCATTGGACTCTGAAATATCTTGGCTACAAATCTCAAGTCATGGAAGAAACCCTGACATCAAGATGACAAGACGCTGCACTTTCTCCCTTTGCATCATAGCAAATTATTTAGGAATTTGATTTTAAAATTAAGAACAATTGCTCTCATTATTAAGTCAAAGGCTTGACGACTTGCCAAGGATTGGGTATATGATCAATTCCCCTTCACTGTTCTGCCAGTGCCCTCATATTTGTAAGTTGATAACCTCAGTATTTGGCCAGAAGTGATAAGAATAATAGCCATTATGAGCAAAATCTGTGTCCTGTTTACTTCAATGAAAGAGTTAAACATGTGCTTAAATCTCCCCCATGGAATCAATGGGACTGAAAGTGTGGAATTGGATTGGATATTGCCTTGTACTGGAAACATTTTTAACCAGCAAGAGATCTTTGAGCCTAACATTTGTCATTTTCATTTGCCTAAACTTACATTTCTTTGATTGATGCAGGCTTCAGCAGCAACAGAGTACACAAGACAGCAATTAACTGACAGAAAAGGAAACATCTGCACTAGAGGGATTCACTTTTAATAAGTTTACTCACATTATCGTCATCCTTCCAAAGAAGGAGCAGAGACTCTCAGAAAGACAATCTCTGCAGAACCCTGCAGAAGGGGAAACGGGCTACATTTACCAACGTGACAAAGACCTGCTTCTAATGCTATGCTGTAGGTCTTTCCACATGACACCTGTGATAAAAAGTGCCCTGCCCTGGCAAAGTATTATACATATTAAGAAAGTCTGCAATCCAAGCCATTTGTAATACACATTTCTCCTTTTCTGTCTTCTTCCAAAGTAGTCACTGAACCAACTGAGTAATGTCTTTTATCATCCTGCTGAGTGCCACCAATACTATTCAGTCTCATAATGATTTACATCAACAAAGCTCTTTACAAATACTAATTAATCCACAAAACCTCCTGGGGAAATACTGTAGGAAATGTTTATTCCATTTTACAGACAAATTCAATCATTTTCAAAGGCTGCATGGCGGGTTCATGGCAGACTTGGGATATTCACTCAGGAATTTTTGAATCCTAACTGTGTTACTTGATTGGCAGAGAATACTGCTTCACTTTTATAGTTATGGCTGAGCTTCTCCTTACCCCCTGGCTTGCCTTGTAAGCAGTTCAGTTGTTCTAAGCTTTTGGGGAAATGTGGTCTTTCCGGGCTTTTTCTGAGAAAGCACCAAGCCCAGCAATGCTTGGAGCCAGCCCTCTCCGCTGGTCCCCTTCCCTTCCCAAAAGCTTACTATTGGGGTGAGATAAACTGCAGTAGTGAGGACTTGCATAGGCATCCACACCTTATCTTTATGAACTATCAAATTACTGATGGGAAACCTGGGAAACAGGAATTCTAAATTCTCTCAGTTTAATGGATTAAAGTGGAAGACATTAGGAACTCTGCTACCCAGTAGCAATCTGAGCATGTTTAGACTGAACAGTAAATATTTAGTTCTAAAAGATGAGGTCTGAATACTGTTTCAAGCCCTCCATGTCAGTCTTCTTTGTTAACTTTAATTTTGCCTGTTCTTTCTCCTCCTCCACTCCCCCCACCCTGCCCCGGGATAAGTTGCCATTAGTTAGTGTGGACATAGTTCAAATAAAGGAAACACAAAATTTGACTCTTATTTTGTCTTGTGGGTGAGAGTAGAGCATGGTTGCTTATCTTATGATGTGGCACTTCGTGTGAATAGCTACTGATATTTTTGTGAGGGTGGAGTCTACTCCAAGGACCCATCACTGTATGCATTAGTTGTGCCTTAAGAAATTTTCTACCTCATTTAAATTAGTACGTGCTTTTGTATGATAGGTCTAGACTGATGTTTTGTCCTTCCTATGTATTTGCTTATCCCAGCATCATTATCACACTTTTTTATTTTTACATTTATTCTTTAGCAGTGAATATGAGTCATTACAAGGACGTGGGTGGCTGTGGTCTAAAATACTGAGCCTAGGGGTTGCTGATCGGAAGGTCGGCGGTTCAAATCCCCGCAATGGGGTGAGCTCCCATTGCTCAGTCCCTGCTCCTGCCAACCTAGCAGTCAAAGTGCAAGTAGATAAATAGGTACTGCTCCGGCGGGAAGGTAAACGGCATTTTACATTCCAAGGGCCACTTTAGCACATCATTAATTTTGATCCTGGTCACTGGCCGGTGTATCATATTTTCTTGAAGTTCTTCAATCTCTTTTTCAATGTTTATTGTGAAAAAAATATCTAGGAAACAAAATGCTACTGAGTCTAATTTTGGGAGGAAGAAGCATGTGGAGATTCATAAGGAGCAAAAGTGAAATGAAATACATGTAAAATACTAGTGTGGGTTTACCCTTAGTGTTTATCTGTCTTCAGTTAAAATAATAATTGGCTAAAATTGCTGCCACATATCTTCTTCAAGAGAGCTATGCAGAGAAGAAACAATAACTTTATAGTATTTACACCAATCCCCAACCCCATAGCATTAGTCAGTCTCTGTGGTCACATGTAACATTAAATCATGTTTTAATATTATAAAGATGAGCTGCAGGACTTCACAAGCCCTCCTCCTTTGGTCAATGTCAGAAAGAGAAATTGGAAAGTTTCTCCTTCTCTTTTTTAGATATATTCATACAATGTTGCCTGCCCCCCCCCCTTTACACAGTTGTGTGTTTGTTCTTTTTCATTTACTGCTTTATATTTGAAATGTTTTCAATAAAATATGGTTTTGTTTGTTTGTTTTTTAAGTTTCTCCTTCAGACTGTGACATCCAAACCTGGACAAACTGGTTTGTCTTACCTATGGTTTACTAAATGAGGTCAACCTCAAACTGCATTTTATGAAGGGGGCTTGCTTTATTAAGCTATACTAAAGACTGAGCAGAATTTAGGGTTCTCAAGTAACATTAACTATATATAATAAAAAATAGGGAAAACAAGCTTCCAATTTTCTCCTGGTGGTCATGCTGGCAGAGCAGGGAGTAGGGTAGCTACTGTTCAGCATTAGAAGCAAACACAATTATTATCCACTCAATCTACTGACAAATGTGGTGGCTCCTGATATCTGATGCAAATCTACTTTCTGAATTTATCCTCAAATAGAAACCTGAAGGAAAGATTGCAATCACTTCACAGTAACTGATTTTACAACTGCTGTGAGTGGAAGCTGTGCCTGTAACAAAAAGTGAATTGCTTACTGAGATGACAAGTCAAGGTGTTATGTCCTACAAACGAACATGCTCTATCTCTATTTAGTGCAAGTGGAAAAGACGCCTATATCTTTGTTCAAAGGAAGCCTAGCATCTATGATAGGGCAGCTGATAAACAGGAGCACTACAGAATTGTTTTAAGGATTAACTTTAGCATGGATGACTCCGAATAATCTGATTTTCTGGTGAACCTTCCTATGTACACAGGTTGATGCACTCTGTGTCAGTGGCCTTTTACAAATGACACCAGTGGGAGGAATCTGGCTTCCAGCTTGAAACCCAGCATGTTCACAAGAATTTCCAGAATCCCAGCTTTAATTTTTAAAAGTCTCTAGCTCTCAGAGTTGCACAGGAATAATAATAAAAACAAATCAAGATACTGAAGTCAGAACACAGGATGGGCAGTGTTTCCAAACACCTAGTGGAAGGGAATGATTAGTATTCAGACAGTCCAGATCAAGCCAGTTCTTCAATATCTCTTGAGGTCTGGCCTTCTGGTACTTCTTTCCCCCCCAAAAAAGTATACCTAAGGTCTAAGTGAAACATATGTTCCCACAGAGACTATGGGTAGGTGGCAAGCATTCTTTCAGAAACGAAGCATCAAAACATTATTTAGATGTGGGCACCTGCTGGCAGAAAAACAACAACAGAGAAGAGCGCAGGGGGAGACACAGTGCTGGTGACCAACAACTGATTTCCATCAGTTGCTTGTCATTATTCAGTGAAGTCCCCAACATACTTGCAAATGTTTGCAATTCACACAACGTTTGTGGTCTGTTATGTGTGAGAGAAATGTTTTCTAAACCTCCGCAAGTGACAGAGAGAGGAAAAGTTTCCTTTGCTAGAATCTTGGCACTCTTTAATCTGAGGAAGGAGCAGCAATTTGTTGGCTTATTGATAATGTTTTAGACGCAAGCCTCTTTGGACACAACAAGCTCAAGAAGTGTGAAGACCAAAAGGAAGGTAACCTATACTGGAAAAATTACAAGATGCTTTCACTCTATCAAGGAAGGCTGTGGCTATGGATAAGGCAGCTTCTATATGTATATAAATTCTACTTTTAAGAATGTCACATCCCATGTTCCCTTACACAGTGTATAAGACAACAACTTTTGGTTATTTTACATCAGTTCTAACCTTCTGCAGTCCCTGAAGCAGAACCTCCTGGTTCCTGAACTTCCCTCTCCGTTTGTGTCTCTGCGTTCTGCAGCTGAGGAGCCAGAGTCTGTGTGCCCTGTGATGTCACAGAAGTGGTTGGGTTCCGTGGCTGCAGGCCTATGGCATTCATTAGACCCATGTCCCTGTCTGTCCTCCATGTGGCTCTGCTAGTTCTAAAGAGAGAGAGAGAAAGAAATTGAAGGGTAAACACACAACATCCTCTATGTTCCTGAAAACAGTAATTTATCAGTAATTTGTCCTGCACTTCAGTGAACACCATAAGCATCTTCTTTGTACAATGATCTAGATGTTGTGCACTATAGTTTGCATCATCCCTGACCACTGGCAATGCTGGAAGTTGTCATCCAAAACATCTGGAGGACACTATACTGGCTAAACATGATCTAGAACAGGGATATCCAACCAGTAGATCACGATCTACCAGCAGATCCCTGGCTTATCCTGGTAGATTGTGGGATCCTTATTGTGTACAAAAAGCTAAAAAACGGTGCAATCCCCCCCCCACCCCAAAAAAGCTCACTACTCTGAGCACTTCACTCCTAAAAAAAAGTTCAACAGCTCTGGGCAATCCACCCACCCCATGGACACTCCTTCTCCTTCCAAGGACAATGGGTAGAACACTGCCAGTTTTTTTATACTGGGAGTATGGACATGCCTGATCTAGAAGGTAGTCAAAATGTCTATTTAGCTATCCTCTACCTTTTATCTCTATGAATGATTTTGGTTAAAGACCTCAGTGTTAGTGCCAGATTCTCTGTTTTAGGTTGTAACTAGTCTCGCCTCGCAGCATTTCCCTTACCATCATTTATTTCTATTTCATGTAACATTTTCACACAAAGCACATATAGCTTCTCAAATGACTTAAATGAGGGTATGATTGGCAGCTAGAAGGACTGCAGTTGACAGATGTATTTTAAAATTTCAGCCTGCACCAGTGAATAGACCAAACGTAACCACTGGTAGTCAGTCAAGTGCCAAAGGGAAGATAAGTTTCAAATATTCAGCCATCATAAGAGGGAAACACAGGCATAACCAGCCCTTGTAAATTCTATGGAAGAAACATACAGCTCAGCATGTGTTCCCAAGCTATGACTGATTGCCCCTACACTCATCCTTCCAAGACTCACCCAGGCCGCTCGGTACTCCTGCTGTTGGAATGCACAGTGAAGACGGTCTCATTCAGCTGGTCCCAGTAGTACTCAACCCCAGAGTTTAAGGCCCTGCCATACAAAAGGAAAATGGGAAATTAAGACATTTTTCTCCATAAGATCTCTATAGGAAGATGTAAACATGCTACTATACTTGGCAAAATAATCAGTTTCAGAACTTGCAGCATATATTGTCAAAATGTGAACTATATAATCAGGCCGGGTCCCACAAACCTGTCCGTTCACCTGTGATCATGGTTGCTACTATGTGGAGAGTTTTTTGCATTCTGAGATTTTCTACTTGGATTTGGTTATTTTCAGCACATTGCTATGAATGTGCAGAAGTAGCAAGGTATAAATCTTATTTGCGTGAAGAGCGGCTGCAAACTTTGGTAGCTACATATAAACTAATCCTGTCAAAACATTCAGTGGCAGCGCCCTATGATGCCTAATGGCAGCAGAAGGCCTTCTTAAAGGATCAGGCAGTAGGATTACTGAGGAACACATGCATCCGTAAAGCTCCATAAACAGGACCATATTGCTCAGGTGGAATTTTGCATGCAAAATGCTCGTATGTGTGGCCCCTATAAGCAGCCACATAATTATTGCCTGGCTTATTTATGGCATTACCATTAGCCTGGTAGCTGACTGACAAATAGATTAGGCCTACCTGAGTCAAGAAAGTGTAGTTTTATTTTACTTTAGGTTTATCAAGAAGCACCTATCTGACACACATACACATACTTCAGTATGCTTTCACTTCCCTTTCAAATTTCATCTATTCTGCATTGAAGTCCTGGAAACTAAGAACAGCTGTGCTAATTACCCAGCCAAGACTCCAAGGAATTGTGAAGTCCTCAAGATAGTGCCATTAGGGCCATTCCAAGATGTGGGAGCAAGAAAACTAGACAATCATGAAGCGCATCTAACTAACCTAGTGGAACTAAAATTTAAGACAGACATAATATGCTTTTTGTAGTCACTCTTTGAACCCATGTGACAAGCAGCAGCCCCAGCCTAGTCTTGCCCACAGCAACAAAAATTGGAAGTATGGCATATTGAGGGCATATATTAAGAGCTTCTGAGTAGGGAGAAGCTCAGTCAGGTGTGACAGGTCCCCAAGGTCAGCTTAACAAATGTTGTGATTGCACAGGTCCCTTGTTGACTTAAGACACATGAAGTACCACTGAAGAAGTGTTCCACAAGTGTCTTGAGCACTGTTTAGCATAATAAAGCTCTGGAAACTAACTGTCTGAACATGTGCCCTACAACAAAAGCAACACATTTCATTAATAAGATACATGCCTGTTAAGGAGTGCTTGCAGATTTTCTACAAAATACAGACAACCCCGTTTATGTGGGGGTTATGTTCCGAGGCACCACATGGATCGGGGAAATCGTGTATAACTGAAACTCATTGAAAAAGCCTGCAAACATCCCATTCTGCCCTTTTAGTGACGTCTTTATGACGTTTCTGGGTCACTTCCAGGTTCGGCACAATGTGCAAATACATGGTTGCACACATATTGAACATGCGTAAATGGGAGGCTTTCTGTATTTCAGTGGAGAAAAAATGTGTAAACTGTGTGAAGATTGTTACTTGCGACGCTCACACAAGTTTTGTACTTTGTGCAAACATAGAAACAAAATGGAGAGCAACAACGGAACATAACTACAGATGTGTCATGTAACAATTTCCACACTGTCCCAACAAATGCTCTTCCACATGGGAAATTTGTAACCTTTGAAGCTACCTTCACATGTGGTGTTAAAATGCTTATGCTATAAAAACAACTCCTACTGGATGCAAATTTGGATTCAGCTATGACAGTCAAAAGCACAAAAGATCAAGATAGCAGGCCTCTGTAGAAGGTTTCATTCCAAATTCTCAAACTTTCCCCTTGTAGATTAACTAGCATATTTGCAGTCTCAATGTAACAAGCAAGCACCGAGGTGATTTGGCAGGATACTAGGAATAGGTTGCCATCTGTCACTTAAATCCGAGGAAGATGTAAATCAAAATCTCTGCATTTATAATATCTAACACAGAGTGAAATAAAATAAAAACAAAAAAAACTTAATTTCCCTTTTTTTTTGGGGGGGGGCTGCAGCAAACAAGGTATTCCAGCAGAGCCTGTGGCTCCATAATAAGCTTCTGTCAGGCACCCTTCCCAACACAAAATATCGGCAGCAGTGAGGATCTTAATCCAGTCATTATTTGAGCTTGTATTTCCCCCACTGCACCATCCCAGCCAGAATAAAGGAGGCACAGATTGACCACCTTTTCAGATAGGTGATCTGGAACTAAGTTTGCTCTACCAGCAAGAAAGCAAAGAACCCAGTGTCATTACTTGCCCTCATAGTTTTAAGACAATGTAAAATAAGCGTTTTCATCCCTCCCTGCTTTTTTTGCTGGATGCTGTAAACACAGCCTTTAACACCCCTCTATACTCTGCTGCAGTGTTGGAAACTGAGATATGAAAGCTAGGAGCTAAATTTCACCTTAAACCTAGGTTATGGGCCCCGCAACGGAATGTCCAGGCGTGCTTTTTTTATAACAAGATTACAAAGCTGAAAATGAATGAACTTCAACTAAAACCTTATATTCATTTTTCACATGGTCTAGTCCTCATCTGAAGACTGAAAAAAAAAACAAATCCATACGTCCCCTGCCCCCCCCCAAATATTCCTATGTGGGTTCATATGGAGAAACCCAGCCATATGGGCGGGGTTTAAATAATAAATTATTATTACTATTACTTCTCCAGTCCTCAGAGAGCAGCTGGAAGTGGGGAGGAAGAAAAGGCCCTCCTTTCGTTCCACCAGTGGCAGTTTTAATCTGCAATCTTAGGCGCAGTACTGCTCCCAGAGCTCAGAAACTGCTCACATTAATGAAATTCCCAGTCACAAACCGCGCCTAGAACAATGGGCGTTTTGAATGCTGCTCTGCTGCCAAGTGAAAGAAGGGGGACCTTACAAGAACATTTTGGCCCTTGCAAAAAGCAGGGGACCAATCATTTGAATGATTCAAAGGGGCTAAAAGCAGACCACTAGTTTGGAAATGGTAACTTGGCAGGATGCGGAGATCAAGGGTGCAGGTATTGGAGGTGCCAGGAAAAGCTCCCTCGGGAGCCATGAGTGGGGAGCCCAGTCTTGTGTTGCCACCCTCTGGACCTCTCACAGAGGCGGCACTCAAAAGAATGGCCTCAGGTGACAGTCGCAGGGTCTGGGTTGGTTAACATGGGGAGAGGCGGTCTTGAGCCCTTTAAGTTATAAGTCAAAACCAGCACTTTGAACTGGGCCCAGATACTAACTGGCAGCCAGCATAGTAGGGCCAGGATTGGCGTTATGTGCTCAAACCATCTTGCCCGTGTGAGCAACCTGGCTGCTGAATTGTGCACTAGCTGAAGTTTCTGAACCATCTTCAGAGAAAACCCCACATATAAGCTGTTGCAGAAATCTAACCTAGAGGTTAGATTTACTTGGAAGGATGGGAACTATAAATTTAAAAAGCCATAAGGAAAGCCAGAGGAAAACCCCCCCAAAACAAATGCGTATCCAGGATAAGTCCTATAACTGTTTATTCCATGCTTGTTCCATGCTTTCCCAGGTACATTGATTGGCAGAATAAATAATGCAACTGCAGAAGTGATTCAAACTGTGTTTCTTTCTGGAAACAGGTGAAAACACTTGTAGCTATCTGGCATCACATATGCAACCTGATTATTCTCAGCTATCTTCCACATGAGCAGCTCTTCCATGCTGTGGGGTAAATACTGCTGCTCATATCTCTCTCTCTCACACACACACACTAAAATCAGGGACACCTGGAGATTAAAACATGAGGCAAGATCTATAGGAAACAAATATACAGCTGCAATTCTGCCTCTTTGTGAATTGAACATTTAGCCTCTACTGAAGCAGGCATCAGGGTTTCAGAATAAAGGCAAACCTAGAGCAAACTGGATACCATACAGATCTAAGGTCACAAGGCAGATTCCTGGAATTGCCATATGAAGATGCAGTCTTCATTCTGGGTGAAGCTAAGAAATGCCATTGCTGTGCCTGTCTGAAGAGCTAAGGTGGTGAATGGGCTTCAAGGTAGAAGAAGATAATGGATTCTTAATGCAAAAGCTTCTACTTAAGACCCATCATGTGCAGAATGTGGACTTGTTTCACTCATCCAAATAAGTCATTCCCTTCTAATGTGCATGTGTACAGAAACACTAGGCAAAGGAAACAAGAAGCCCATATCCTGCAGTTTTGGTGTTTGTTTTAGGAAAGACGCCAATACTGTTAAGATAATTGGCTGAGCAGTAAGTGACTGCACAAACAGGCATGCTAACGAAACAAATAGGATTAGCAAGTGGATTCTGTTCAAACTCATGCTGTTTTTTAAATCAAGACTAGCACAACAGGCATAGGTGACCACTGACATTTTACTGCCTTAATAGCAGCATACTGTATCTTCTCCTAACAGCCCTTGTACACCAGCTACTGCTTGGATCAAATTTACCAAACAAGGCTGAAGAATAGAAAATTTAGCCGTGTCAAAACAACATTTTTGTGAGAATCCCCTGCCAAGGCAGTAAGGATGCCCTACATTCAAGCAAAGCGAGAGAGAGAGAGAGAGAGAGAGAGAGAGAGAGAGAGAGAAAGCGAGATTTGGGAGGACAGTTCAAAACCATTCGCAGAACAATAGCAGCAGTAGCAACAAATGGAATGGCTGTAGGGCGTTTCTGGAAGTATACTAAAAAATGTGCCTTCATGATCAGAAATCCAATCTATAAACCAAAAAGATATGCATCCATTTATTCATTTACCCAGTAAATTTACCCAGTAAATATAATTTCAGTTTTCATGACATAACTAGAGACTGTGCACTGGCATCTAAGGGGCAAAAGGTGTTCTATAGTGGGTGAGCAGGGCCCAGGAAACATAGTAAAGAGGTGAGACTTATAATGATGGGGAAGGTATGACCTCTTGCCTGCTAGAAACACTATCCACACGTTTGATATATATTTTTTAATAAAAAAACCCCTCCCGTATGACTTTAACCTTTTCTCAGCAGCCATGAGATCTAAAACCTTGCTGGACTTGAATGCTAAACTTCCTGATTTTATGTTCAATGCCATATTTAACATTTATTAAACTGACCCTCTAGAGTTTGCTTTGCATTGCTTCAGTCTCCAGAAGCCCAAACAGTTGATACTGAAGGCGCATCTTTTTTTAAAAAAAAACACCATTCACCTCCAAGAATCCTATGAGATATCCTATATTATGAATAGGATATGTCTCCTCTAGATCATAGTAATAATTGGTAGTAGGGACCACGGCTGCTTCTCAGATTGTAATCTATACAGAGTGGAAGTGATTCCCCCCTACACACACACACTTTATGAAGATACTGGACTTCCAGCAACAACTTTTTCTGCTTCTTCTTGCTGTTTGAAGAGTGTCTGTTAATTCCTAATTGCAATCATTTCCAGTCCCCATGCACAGTGATGAAGTGGCAGAATTCAACTTCAAGTAGCTTCTACTCTAGTCAATTTCACTCTGAAGAATTATTATTTTCTTAAACAGCAAGGCACTGCTGAAAGGAGACACAACTGTGTAACACACACACACACACACACACACACACACATTTATATCCCACTCTTCCTCCCAAAGTTGCCCAGTTAGTAATCTTCAAAGAACAAATGTAAATGCACATATTCTTGTTTTCCATAGATTTAAGAGAACTATTTCAAAACTATTCTGGGCATTGTATGCAAGACTCTCTATGGGCACTACCCAGTAAGTGCCTGCAATTTTCACACCACAATGAAAACGTCTACAGCACTGGAGCTGGTCATGCTGCTGGAATCTAATCTCCAGCTTCTCCTCAAAACCTGCAAAATGAGGAGGTTGGCAATATGTATTTCTTTCTCGCGTTTTTCAGACGCTCAAGGTAACTCACAAACAAACATATTTTTAAATGATGCCATGAAAAGTTTGATACCGATAGGCACTGAATTGACCCAACAGAATAAAATGTGAAAAATAAGCAAGTCCTTTTACTGAAGCCAGTTGAATTGGTGATGCAAGCCTTAAGCTTGCCCAGGGGGAGTCTGTGTGTCTATGTGTAAATAAAAATATAAATGGCCTCATTCCGGGCTAGAAAAAGAGAGTTGCATTATTTGACTGTAAACTCCACAGTCCAAGTTTATTGCATAGATGTTCTACAAAACATGGAGCTTGTTAGTTTACTGGAGAGATTAAAAATCAGAATCTACAAACTGAACAAACCATTTAAACCATGCTGATAGCCTAGAACTTCAGCTACTTAAGATGATAACAATGTTATCACTCCTTGCATTGTTTTGATCCCTTGGAATAGCTTAAGCTATTTAGGTCCTGTCAGAGCAGAGAGCAACTTAAAATCTTTAAGCTACTTGAACTGCTCTAAAGCTTTACAGCATATTTTAAATTGTGTTATGCTCTTAAGAGCATCTTAAACTTCAATGTACTCTTTAAGGCTAGGTAGTGTTGAGCCGATTTTAAGTTCCAAGAATGATCAACCCAACCTTAACACTTAAGGCTAACAACTTCAAAACCTTTTTTCTTTTTTTTTTTTATAAAAAAAACTAGCTCAAAATTAGAAGAAAATTATTTGCACAAAGCAAAGTCAGTAACACTACAAACTGTAAGAGTAGCCCTATACCTCAAGAGAATAATGCACACAGCTTACAGCTCCCAAGTTATTACCATGATTATATACAAGTAGTAGCAATATCTTTGAAGTAAGCTGTAATTTGAACCTTGGATGTCTTCACACACACAGATACACATTCTCTATAACAGAAAGAGATAGTATAGGAAAAATCCCTCCCTTGTGCATCGTCCCAATTGGTGACTAAAATTTGAGTCATGTCACCAGTCACATTACGTTCATTTCCAGTTAGGGGGCTGTTTCTCTTGCCATTCTGTCTCCTACTCAATTGAGCAAATGGAGAAACTGCCTTGTCCCTTATTCCTCTTCACCACTCAGCCACGTTGTAGAACTACAGCTCTCCTCCCATTACCTGGCTATTCCAGTTGTGTTACCCCAACTTCTAAAATTACATTACAAATCAGCATATGCTATCTTCCAATTACACCTCCAAATTCAGGGATGACATTTTTTGGGAGTGGAGGAGGACAAGGCAAAAAGCAACAGACATTAAAACTATGGAAAAGTAGGGCTATTTACGCTTTCCTCGTTATTTTTATTTAGTCTTCTTATTTGTCTTTATAGAGAAACATGCAGAACCTAACTCTTTACATTAAAATTTCCCTCAAAAGCTGCAAGTAAGGAACAGTCAGAGAGAAATGGAGAACCCACCAAATATACTGATTGGTTATTAGCATCATAAACTATGAGTTATAGCTATTGCATAAGCCACTCACATATGGCTTAAGAGTGCATTTGAGTCCTATTTCCACAGTGGTGATGGCAGAGAAGAGTTTACTTTTCTGCCACCATTTCTTCTGCACTGTGCCTTCCAGAGGAGCTACTCCAAAAGGCAAAAGACCTGTTACAATCTGACCCTCAGAGGGAAATAGTAACGTCCTAAGCTGCTTGTTGTGACCAACATGCAAAGCTCCTTGTGGATAAAACAATTTCATTCGCTCAGACAGACTCCACATTAATTACAGAATTGCTTTTGGGTGTTCACACTGTCTCCGACTGACATGTTCATATGGATTTATTTTGGTAACCTTTTGCAGCCTGAGAGGTAAAAGTGACCACTTGCATACTTGATCCTTGCTCATTCTGGCTCATTAGACTGGCTGAGGTTGGGAGCAGGGGAGACTCTGAATGACCGAGGTTCTTAATGCTCCATTGAAAGAGGGGTCTATTCATGTGGCGCAGAAAGCAAAGGCTGATCCAACTACTTATCAGTCGCAAATATGTCATTTTGGGAAGAGATATTCAAGCAAGATGTCATTTTCTTTTATATGTATCCATCCTCCAGCTATTGCTTCAATTTCATCATTTATTTTTGTACAGTGGCACCTCGGGTTAAGTACTTAATTCGTTCCGGAGGTCCGTACTTAACCTGAAACTGTTCTTAACCTGAAGCACCACTTTAGCCAATGGGGCCTCCTGCTGCTGCCGCGCCGCCGGAGCACAATTTCTGTTCTCATCCTGAAACAAAGTTCTTAACCTGAAGCACTATTTCTGGGTTAGCGGAGTCTGTAACCTGAAGCGTATGTAACCCGAGGTACTACTGTATATTCCCTTTCTTGGTCTTCTGGCCGTGTGTTAGTCATTACATCTTATTTCTAATTCTGTTTTCAAATTTTCGTGCCTTTTTGCTTATTATTTCTTCTTTATAGCATACATTACTACCTGATATTTGGTGAACTGAATCTTTTCCCTCACCTGTTTACTAATGTATGACTAAGATGCTATTGTTTTAACTTCGGCATTTTCTTTCCAGGCTATTTTGTTTCCGCCAAGTGCCTATTTGCATAGGTTATATCCTCTAATGCAGAGTTGGATAAGTGGCGACCCTCCAGATAATTGTTGAGCTACAACTCCCAGCAACTGGACAACAATGGTCAGGGATGGTGGGAGTTGTAGTCCTGCAACACTCACAGGGCCAAAGGTTCCTCACCCTTGCTCTAATGTCATCTTTAAAAAAAAGGTTTTCTAGGTGTTCAGTGAACAACATTACTGTTGGCTTTTTCGCAGTGTAGTAACGCTGCAGAGAGCTTGCTGGGGAGACCATGCATTGGAAAAAGAAGGGACTCAAAAATAACTTAAACAAGGTTTTAATAAGAAAAACAAAAACTCCTTAAACACTAAATACATCTACAAACAAACACAACCCAACCACCAACCCATCTCCCAGGGTGAATGGCAGAGCTAGGTGCTGCTCCTTATATACTGCAGCCAATTCCCAACACAGCTTAATCAATGCAACTCAGCAGCACCTGCTGTGTTTCACAGCTGTAAAGCTGGATCTCGTTAGTTTACTCTGGCCCTTGCTCTGGCCCCTTAAAGGTATACACATTGGGTGAAACAATGATGAACCTTTAGATTTAAAGAAACAGTTCAACAATTACAACACCAACGTTCAGCTGCTCACAATATAGAATATTAAAAATGTGAGTCATTAAAGCCCTCTCCAGGCATCCATCTTGTTGTAAAGGGGGAAAGGGGGCTAGCTCTGTCCCCCTGTTGCCATGCTGTAACTCTCCTGTCCACATAGAGGCTCCCAGCTTCAGAACCCTCCAACTTGTGGAGGGTGATGAAACAGTAATGAGGAAAGCATTTGTGCATTCATCCCTGCTACCTCCCACCTGCCACTCACATGTTTACTTTAAAAAAAAACAACCTAAAGAGGGTTTGAGTTTTTTAGAAATTGTTGTGAATTCGCCACAAGTGAATAGGCATTAAACATTTTATTACCTAAGAAAGAAGAGTTTTGTAAGCTGTTTTGTGTGACTTCATAGTATCTTGGGATAGATGCCTGTAAAAAACGGTCAATATATGCTCCAGATGTGTCCTTTGAATAAACTAACACAGTTTATCTGTACCATCAGGGGAGAAATCCTGGGAGGCTGGGATTTGGACAGCTTGAGAAACCTAGACTGCAGGAACGTGCCACTTTCTGACAGCAGTAACAAAAGAGCTACTGAGAAAAGAAAAGAAAGAACTACACAGAAGGACTTCAGCTTGCCAAGGTGAAATAAGAATATTCTAAATACGTTACGGAAAAGGTGAGTTAATAAGAACGTCCATTCACTGGTGAAGAAAAGGAAAAATGACTCAGGTGGCTTTATTTAGCAAAAACAAAAAAGCTAGAGCATCTTGCACAATAAAGGGAAGAATTTTAATGACAAGAGTTATCATCAAAAGGAGGTAATCAAATAAACCAAACTTGTATTTGATAGTAAGTACACAACACAAAGCGGTATTAATAAAGCTGGTAAATGAAATGCATTGGATTTACCCATTGATTCTGTCATTATATAAAACTGGAGTGATATTCAGAACCACATATGAATAATAACTCCATAAGGAAATGGCAGACAGAATTTGTCAACTGGCAGTCTCCTGGATCTTTTTAAAAAAGTAACCAAATAAGAGAAAAATAGATCCATTAACATCTAAAAGGAGAACGAATAACCAGAAAGATTTATATGTTTGTTTTGTTTATTTATTTGGATATATGGGTATGAAAGTAAAAAAAGGTAAAGGGACCCCTGATCATTAGGTCCAGTCGTGGCCGACTCTGGGGTTGCGGCGCTCATCTTGCTTTATTGGCCGAGGGAGCCGGCGTATAGCTTCCGGGTCATGTGGCCAGCATGACTAAGCCGTTTCTGGCAAACCAGAGCAGCGCATGGAAACGCCGTTTATCTTCCCGCCAGAGCAGTACCTATTTATCTACTTGCACTTTGACGGGCTTTCGAACTGCTAGGTTGGCAGGAGCAGGGACCGAGCAACGGGAGCTCACCCTGTCACGGGGATTCGAACCGCCGACCTTCTGATCAGCAAGTCCTAGGCTCTGTGGTTTAACCCACAGCGCCACTTGCGTCCCTTAGATATGAAAGTAGTGATATGTTAATATTATTACTATAAACTACCAAGTGCCAAATATACTCAGAAAAGTCCTTGGCATACTCAGAGAAAGCTGCTCAATATGTAACTATTGTATGTGAATGCTCTTCAGCACAGTGAAATGATTTAAAATCCACAAAGACTCCAGGGTTTTATATTCAACATGACAAGCAGACTGGACTGCTAAGTTGCCCATTTACTTCTACACTGAAAATATCTGAGCTGTCTAGCTACAAGCAAGGAGCATCACATTAGTCAATGCTTTAACATATCCCAGGGGTACAGAAAGCAGCAAGCAAAATAATTCACATACACACTGTACAAGAAGCTTGCGGCTATTAAATAAGCTGATCCTAAATCCATAAACATGTAGGAAAGGTATCACAGGAATGCAAAGGCAAAATTTCCTTCTGTTAAATGCCTGTGTCCACTTTAATAAAAGTAAGTATGCCACAAAATTCTCCCATTTTGTGTTCTGTCAGCAAAGACAAACATACTAATGCTTGGTTCAACCTTCTATTGCCATGGTAACTTTGAAAATAAGGATTCAATCTATGGGATCTCTAAGCAATTTATTGGGTCGGATGGCTAACCTATCTCAGCTAAGAATGAGACCACTACACAACCTCCATCCAGCCTTCAACAGTCACCTTGGCCAAGAATGATTACACTTAAAGGGTAAACAATGCATCAGGGTCTCTCTAATGACTGAAAAGGCTGGCAGGTAAATGGTGTTAGCCACCAGACACACATGACAGATAGATACATTGGGGCTACATACCCAAACCTAGGTGAAAAATAAGCTGCCCTCACACAATGATGCGTGGTTGTGAAGAAATGAAGTGGCACAGAAAAGCAATCTCAGGATCATAGTATAATTGTATTTTAAATTACATTTTTTACATTTGTGCTTATGATAATTCTGTATTCTATATCATGCATATTAATATAATATTTAGAGCACTGACACCAGCCCATAAGCTAGGATTATTCTTTTCAGCTTAGTCAACAACACATGGGGGAAATCCAATCTTTGGCTGAAAACTTTACAAACTTGAAATAAATAATGGTTACTTCTCTCTTTGGAGTCTCTTCATGATAATTGGATATATTTCCTTACTGCCCTTCGGGGAACATATGTGCACATCTAAGTACAATTAGAGAACCATTTTTACTTAGTCTCCTGTTCACAAAACATCTTACAGATAAAAATGAAAGAGGGACCTGGTGCACAAGACAGGCAAGGGTTTGGGTTCATGAAAAGGATGAGAGCCTTGGGCATTAATTTGGAGTACACCAACCCTTGTTATTAGCTGTATATTAGCTACTTCCACAAATGAGAGGGCATTTTCTGTGGTAGCAGCCCAACTTTGGAATGAACTAAGGCGGCACCCTGCCACCAACATTACAAATTTTCCGCTGCTATTTGCCTATGCATTTTAGATTATTGATGGTTCTGAGGAACTGCATCCTTTTATTCCATTTTTAAGCTTTTGGGGTTTTTAATCTTGTATTTTGTTGCCAGTTTTAAATTGTATCTTTATGTTGTATGAATCTTATTCATACTTCTGTATGCTAACCTGGAGTCCCTGGTTAAAAAATAATGTAATTCTAAATCAATATAACCACCAAGTAGCCCACACAGCAATAAACAAACAACTTTGACGCCACAACGTACCCTGGCCAAGATACAAATGGATTAATGAAGTTCTTTTAATCACACTCGATTCCTTTCTTTTCTCCCTCCCCCTCCCTCCCCCATGGTACTTCTTTTGTATATTTAGGCTATTGGAAGAAATCAACTTCCTGTGCAATCTCATACTTTCTTCTATTAGACATTATGACAGGGGAAGCTAGATGTACAGCAGACATGCATCTAGCTTTGTTATATCGAACCATATTTATCTATTATCTGACACCATAATATTCCACACTCCCCTTGCTAGCCAGTGATGAGAATGGATGGTGAGGAAATAAGGACTGTTGATAACAGGACACAGGGGGTAATTAAACAAGTGACTGCTGTTTCCTACAGCAGCTGCATGTTTAGCATGAAGTTTGGTTTGGGTGATAGAAAACAGACATCCACACATGAGCAACATTTGTGATTCCAGATAAATGAATGTCAACTTTTCAAAGGCGCCATAAAAAAGTGTGTTCAATTAAGACAGGCCAAACCAAATAACGACTAACAAGGTGACCCAAAATTTAGGGAACTTCGGACGTGTGATTTGCATTGTACTGAATACTACATACATATTGGGGCTTCTTTCCTATTAGAAGTCATATTTAAGCCCAGGAACAAAGATGTGAGAAAATATAGAAGCCTAAATGAACATTCCTCCAGTTAACTGACTCATTTACCATTTCTAAGCTGCTTCTTCTTAACAAACAAACAAGAAAAGTTAACTTCATAGTTATATTATGAGTCACCTGGGTAAGAGAAGGGTACAGTATTATCAAATGCAAAAGGAAGAAAAAACAGGGAGGCTGACACAAGAGTTTTGGAAAGCTATATTATACCTGATAGGTATATTATATTTGCTCAATGGTTCCTGCTTTTCATAAACTTCAAAGATTAAAGATGAAATATGAAGTTATGGTAGTTTTAAAGGAGGAAACAAACACTACAATAGTTATCAGGGGAGAAATTAATCACTGAAAGTTTCATTATATTTGAGGATGAACTGCTGATAGAAAATTCATATGAACTAAGGGTAAGAAGGCGCTCAGGCTCTAAACCAAGCACTTACTCCGGTCGGCAAATCACCAGGTCCCCCTTATTAGTGCCATATGCCAATCCCAAGCCTGGTTCAGGCAGCCAGCGAGCAGAATTTATGCTGACGTGTCTCCTTTGGTCAGCAGGCATTGGGTACAAGACATTGAATACTCTCTGAAAGGGAAAAAACACATACATTAATGCTTCAAACAGGTAACAGCAAGTTGCCAAAAGACCAAAATTATCTCAACGATTATCTCAACAAGGACAATAAACACTAAACAACCTGAATAAAAAGTTAGCCACACAGCAGTCTTTCTAGAATGGGGAAAGGGACTGCAAGATGCCGTTGGGGTAAGAAGATGGAAAGAGCTGGATCAAGTCAAGCATCCTCTTTCTCACAGGGGCCAACCATAAGTAAACCATGTGATGTACTACTTGCATCGGGAAGTTTTTGATGTTTGATGCTTTATTATGTTTTATATACAGTGGTACCTCGGGTTAAGTACTTAATTCATTCCGGAGGTCCGTACTTAACCTGAAACTGTTCTTAACCTGAAGCACCACTTCAGCTAATGGGGCCTCCTGCTGCTGCCGCACCGCTGGAGCACGATTTCTGTTCTCATCCTGAAGCAAAGTTCTTAACCTGGAGCACTATTTCTGGGTTAGCGGAGTCTGCAACCTGAAGCGTATGTAACCTGAAGCGTATGTAACGCGAGGTACCACTGTATTCTGTAAGCCATCCAGAGTGGCTGGAGAAACCCAGCCAGATGGGTGGGGTATTAATAATAATAATACTAATACTACTACTACTACTACTAATAATAATAATACATGTAGGATGCAGAACTTTAGTGATGTATGCAGTTCACTACTGCACAACAATGCAGAAGTTAGAATGCACCAGCAGAATGAGGCAGCAGAGAATTCAATACTGTTGGCCAGAAATAAGGAGAGGTGTTCAAGGCAATAGCATATTGCAGTATAAGTATTGTGACAGCTAATATCCAGCAGTGCTTATATCCCACTGTATCTTGATGAACCCCCTTACCACTGCTTTCCATCCACCCTCTGATCCTCTAGGAATCTCTTTTGCAATATATCTTCTACTATACCTACTATAGTGAGCTTGGTCAACATTTATTGTCTATAGAATTATAGCAACAACAATGACACATCAATAATGTTGCACACCAACGAAAGGCAACCCTACTAGAATATCAAGTGACTCTTCTCAAATGTTTCTGCCAAAAGATATTCATCAGTGCTCTTTGGCCTTTTATTTTGCTCAGCAGAGTAAGAGACATTCAGTGTCAATTGAGCTGCTGTCTAGTCCCTGGTGTTCTCTACAATACTTACACAATCTCAGCATATTTGCCTATTCTTTTCTTCTTTTGACTAGGTAGTGAAGAATCCTATGTATACTGATAGCATCAGTTGCCATGGAGATTATGTTATGCACTCCAATTTTAATGGGGTTATGATAGCAGAAAGGCATTTATAAGAGCAAAGCAGCACTTATTCAGAAAACAAGCATTGTTTGAAGTGTGACAGAATGAAAAGAACACACCCCATGATTATACTGCAAACCTATTTCATAAACAAACAGTTTCTCCTGGGCAATTGCCTCCTGTTAAAGAGCAGCAGCTAGCAGATCTGGTTTCCAAGGCTTGCCTCCATGTCTTGCATTTGCTATACTACACACTCACTGGCCTTGTTCACATGTCAGCTAAACCATACTGAATGGATTTACTGTGATCATGCCTGTATGATCTGTGTTTATCCTCCTTGCTAGCATGAGGAAGAAGCAAATCATAATTTTCAGTTTAGTGTTAAGCCTCAACCAGAGATCATGCTTTCTCAAGTTCCCAAAGCATGATCTGTAGCTAAGGCTGGGTCTCGTCTTACTGAATTAGGTTTTTGGGAGCAAAAGAATACATAATCCCTAATTGACTGTAACGCCAAGTCAGGGATCATGGCTTATTTCCTCTGCAGGCTAGTGGGAAACAGACATACAGACCAGAAGAACATTATCACAGTACAGTGGTACCTCGGGTTAAGTACTTAATTCATTCCGGAGGTCCGTTCTTAACCCGAAACTGTTCTTAACCTGAAGCACCACTTTAGCTAATGGAGCCTCCTGTTGCCGCCGCGCCGCCAGAGCCCGATTTCTGTTCTTATCCTGAAGCAAAGTTCTTAACCTGAAGCACAATTTCTGGGTTAGCGGAGTGTGTAACCTGAAGCGTATGTAACCCGAGGTACCACTGTACCTCAATAACTGACGTTTACTCAGATATGCAAACTGAGTGTTTGCTGCGCTGTTAATTGCTGTACATCTTCCTCCAATTGAAGACCTCAGGTTTCTCAAGAACATTTATCTGGGTTCATGCTTTAGGTTGATGGCCAACTAACATATATACACACCTACTCACAGGCTGGCATACTTAAATTTAACAACTGTGTTCCCTAACAGTTTGCACATGATTTTTTAAAAAAACACCAAACTGAATGAATTTCACTTGAATGCACATAAAAGTTACCAACAACTTCTTATTTGCAGATATAACTTTCCTACTTTTCTCACATTACCAGCAGCATGATAGCAGCACAAACCCCACACCCCTACCCCCTTCTACCCTTTCCCCATTGTGGCTTAATACATTCTACATCAGGCTTCCTCAACCTTGGCCCTCCAGATGTTTTTGGCCTGCAACTCCTATGATCCCTAGCTAGCAGGACCAGTGGTCAGGGATGATAGGAATTGTAGTCTCAAAACATCTGGAGGGATGAGGTTGAGGAAGCATGTTCTACATGCACAACACTCACTTTACTAATACAGTGGTGCCTCGCAAGACGGAAAACCCGCTAGACGAAAGGGTTTTCCGTTTTGGAGGTGCTTCGCAAAACAAATTTCCTATGGGCTTTCTTCGCAAGTCTTGCGAGTTCCTGCAATTTTTTTTCGCTCCCCACCCCCTTTTTCTAAGGCACTAAGCTGCTAATAGCCTTTTAGCAGCTAATCCGCTAATCCCTTAAGCCTTTAATAGCCGCTAATAGCCGCTAAACCGCTAATAGCGCTAATCCGCTAATAGGGTTGCTTCGCAAGACGAAAAAACCGCTAGACGAAGAGACTCGCGGAACGGATTCTTTTCGTCTTGCGAGGCACCCCTGTACAGGGACCAATAACTGCAATACTTTGTAAGACTATATAGTACACTCTTGCTACATTCCTGGTCACAAAACTATACGAAGTTTGTAAGGCACTTCAGAACTCTCAACCAGATTGATTTCATAGTAAAACAGTACTGTATGGCATAATAAGCTCTTAGTGTTGCTGCTATAATGTGAAATATATGACTGAGAAGAATTATGTTCAAGTAAGGAAATTTACCTGGTGAGGGTTCATTTAGTCACACAGCGAATCTGTAGTGCCTGCTTTGTCATCATCTTAAAATCCATATAACTTTGGGTCAAGGTCTTGAGTATGACTTAACTGAGTGCATGAGAGTTAAGCAGTCACTGTTCACTAGTGTACGGATAGTGAAACTGTGGCCCTCCTGGTGTTGGTCTACTATGCTGATCAGCCCCATCCAGCATGGCCAACAACCAGGGATGATGCAAGTTGTCATCCAACAACATCATCCTAAGAACCACAGATTCCCTACCCCTGCACTGGTGAGGGAGAACCCCTCCCATTTCTTCCTGTCCATCTAGGTTTGATTAGCAGTCATATTCCATGATGGCAGCTGAACTAGCAGTCCTGCTGGCACTAAATGCAGGCATAATAAATGCTTTCCATCTAGTAGCAGAAGCGCCTAAGATTTCAGTATCAGACCCCGTGGAGCTATAAGGGAGTTGATGGATAGAATAGCTGATGGCAAAGGCAGAAAGAAGAGAACAGTGATAGATGGCAGAGGACAGTGTGACATGGTCAGTAAAAGAGAAAATGAAGGGGCAAGTAAGTTGGAAATGGAACAGCAATTCTCCATGTGATAAGCTGGTTAAATTATTTCACTGATGACTTTGAAGCTTGGAGGCCATGGACAGTTTTTTCTCTCTTGTCCACTGTGCCTCCATGCGCTAGTGCTTTTTGACACAGCAGTCATAGTGTCACTAGAAATGTATGTCTCAGATTATTCCTACTAATCATTGTTATCGCTTGCCACTTAAAGCAACATTTGAAGGCAGGCACTGAAGTCTGTGAAGAAAAAGATATAGACTCGAAAAACAAAGTGATGTTTGCAATAGAATAAGCATTGGTCATTTCTCCTTTTCTCCTAGCTAGGGAGAAATTTCAAATGCACTGTGCACTTCAGGATAGCTAAAAGTGGAGTAATAGTTTCTTGGCTTTCCCTGAAGCTATGAAGCCAAGTATAGGTAATGGTGACCTCAAGATATTTAAGAACAAGACACCATGACTCAGCTTTTTCAAAGGCTAGAAATTTTCAGTTCTTTTCTTCATTTACTTATTCTGCTACGGACTTCTGCCCAGATGAATACATATCACTACGTCATCAATATATGGTTGACGTATAGTCTTGCATATTGTTCTACTGAGGCCCAGCTGGCTGAGAGGGGAGGATGAACTGACAGCTGTAAGTACATCCTCTGCTTTTGTCATTGTAACTTTGCCCATATCTTTACCAAACTGGATTTTTGCTGTATTCTGTATTTTGACAGTTAAGCAAATTGCTGAAAGGTGTAGTTCATAAGTTGTTGTACGTACAACGCTAAGAAAAAGGACTGTCAATATTTTTTCCCCGTAAAATGACAGTTTTTGCTAGCCTATTATAAGATTAGTGGCTGTTGGAACAATTTGCTAGAGATCAGCAGTAGCTTGGAGCAGAATCCTGTTTGGCTCAGTTCCTATTTCTGTCTGAACTAGCTGCCAAATACTCATCCATCTCCTGTCATTCAATGGCAGGATCTTCAAGATTTCTGCTGCGTTTCCTCTTTGATCTGCCCTCCACCCCCGCAATGAACACAGCCTATTGTCTAGGTTAGGTCTATTTTCTAGATTCGCTTGCTTTCTGGTTTTTAGTTTCAGGAATTGCTTGTGCAATTGGGCTACTGGGAGAAACAGGCAAAAAAGTGAACCAATGAGACACTCAGTTAGTCACAAGCCAAGTACATTTCCCAGTGGAAGTTACATTGTATGACTGTTCCCCTGAAAACCAGTCCTTGTCAATTTCCTTCTAACTGCTTGCTAGTCAGTTAAAAATACCTCCTTAAATGATTATTTCCCTGCTCTTAAGAGATACCATGTGGTGCCTCCTAAAGCACCCTCAGAGACAGCTTAATGAGTGACTCAACAGTTGGCAGGTCAGCAATAAACTATGATTTTTTAAAAAGCAGGATTAAAAAAAAACAACTACCAAGAGATGGCAGTGCTTTAGCTGTATTTGTTGTGCAGTATTTGTCTCACAGGCCATACACATATTAGAGAATAAATGAGCACATAGCTCTATAGCATATATTCATAAAACATTCTGAGCAAGTATTAGCATTCTCGGGGCTGTGCTGTTTCAGTTGTTTTGGGCAAATAATGCACCCATCCATTTTATGTTTGAAGTTGGCTTTGTCACATCTTATTGATTTTCTAAGGATTAATTTCAGACTCAAATCCACTTCATTCAAACCATGCTTCCTAAGGACAAAATGAATATACATTATATTGAAGGCTGGAATCTAGTTGTAATTTCTTATGATACCTGAGCCACTTTCTTGGGGTGCTGTAAATCCAGGACTCACTCTGGTGCTTAGGATGGTTAGCATGCCTATAAATTTGGACATAGCCTCCTAGCCAATGATTTGTGGAGTAAGGGCATCCGTTGAACAGAGCATCTTTCTGTCTGTCTGTCCTGTCCCAGGAAGCTGCCTACTAAATTCAGCACCTCTCTCCAAAATCTTCCAGATGGACTATGATTCAACATAAACAAGCCAACAGCCACAAATACGGATATTTTCTTAACGCTACCTTTCTCAATATGAATTTAGTTTCATTTGACTGCATTTAATAAGATTGATTAGTATCATGTAAATGAGTAGTACCTCCATTACAGCAAAAAAATTCTACTAGAATTTCAAAAGGAATAAAGGCAAGTGTTTCTGTGAAGCCTCATTATCTGTCTTCTTTCCCTCTTTCTTGCTTAAACTTATTCATAGATTCCGCCATCACCCCACCTCTTATAAACACAAAATAAAGGGGGGGAGGATCTGTTTCACTATTCTTCCTTTGCACAAATAAATTTGCTCCTTTTAAAACTCCTTTATAACAGGGTCCTTGTTGGGATTTAGAGGCTTTCTACATTGGCATGGCACATAATTTACCCCACAGGCAGGACAGTGGTGGTAAACCATGTTCAACTGGGTTTAAAAGCAGGGAATTTATTGTGCATTTCATGGTGCAAAAAAAAAAGCACACGAGAAACCGTATATGAATGCTTTCCCCAGGTGTTCTTCCAATCCGAACAAGCTGTAAGCGACCAGGGCTGTGTACATTTAGGTTGCCTGAAAAATCTTCCCATTCTCCAGCACAGGGGTAGCTAACCTTTTTCAACCTGAGGGCTGCATTGACAGTCAGCCAGCCTTCCATGGTCACATGCCAGTGGTTGGTGCAGCAAATGTTTATCCACATGCATATACTGTGCTCTCTTTCCTCTCTTTCTCAGATACACAGTCATACACACATAATAATAATAATAATAATAAATTTTATTTATATCCCGCCCTCCCCAGCCGAAGCCGGGCTCAGGGCGGCTAACAACAATTAAATAATCAAACAATCAAGTAATCAAACATTCTAAAAACATTCCATTATAAAAATTAATTAAAGTCAAATTAATGGCAACCGTTGAGCAAAATTCTGTGCAGGTTGCCAGAGGAGGGAGTCAGGCTGCGCCCTGACCAAAGGCCTGGTGGAACAACTCTGTCTTGCAGGCTCTGCGGAAAGATGTCAGGTCCCGCAGGGCCCTAGTCTCTTGTGACAGAGCGTTCCACCAGATTGGAGCCGCAGCCGAGAAAGCCCTGGCTCTAGTTGAGGCCAGCCTAACCTCTCTGAGGCCTGGGACCTTCAGGATGTTTTTATTTGACGAGCGTAGGTTTCTCTGTGGGGCATACCAGGAGAGGCGGTCCCGTAGGTACGAGGGTCCTAGGCCGTATAGGGCTTTAAAGGTTAAAACCAGCACCTTAAACCTGATCCTGTACTCCACCGGGAGCCAGTGCAGCTGGTATAGCACCGGATGAATGTGATCTCGCAGTGAAGACCCTGTAAGGAGTCTCGCTGCGGCATTCTGCACCCTCTGGAGTTTCTGGGTCAGTCTCAAGGGCAGCCCCACGTAGAGCGAGTTACAATAATCCAGTCTGGAGGTGACCGTCGCATGGATCACAGTGGCTAGGTCAGGGCGAGAGAGGTAAGGAGCCAACTGCTTAGCTTGGCGGAGATGAAAAAATGCCGCCTTTGTTATAGCTGCAATCTGCGCCTCCATGGAGAGGGAGGTGTCGAAGATTACACCCAAACTCTTAACGGACGGTGCTGGCACTAATTGCACCCCCGCTAGAGATGGGAGTTGCCCCCTCAATCCCATATCGTCCCGTCCCAGCCAGAGGACCTCTGTCTTCGAAGGATTTAACTTCAACCGGCTCCCACGTAACCATCCAGCCACAGCTTCCAAGCATCTGGTCAGTGTGTCTGGGGCCGAGTCAGGGTGGCCATCCATCAACAGATAGAGTTGGGTGTCATCAGCATACTGATGGCAGCCCAGCCCAAAACTCCGGACAAGCTGGGCGAGGGGGCGCATAAAGATGTTAAAAAGCATCGGGGAGAGTATCGCACCCTGGGGCACTCCACACACCAAGGAGTGGCGGGATGACAATTCCCCCCTAAGCGCCACCCTCTGTCCCCGACCGGAGAGAAACGAGCGCAGCCATTGAAGGACTGTGCCCTGGATCCCCACGTCGGCAAGGCGGTGGTCCAGGAGTTCGTGATCGACCATGTCGAAGGCTGCTGACAGGTCTAGAAGAATCAGCAGCCCCGACCCGCCTTGATCCAGCTGCCTGCGGAGATCATCTGTTAGGGCGACCAGAGCCGTCTCGGTCCCATGACCAGCGCGGAAGCCGGACTGGAATGGATCCAGAGCCGATGTTTCATCCAGAAACCTACCAAGCTGTTCAGCAACCGCTCTCTCAATCACCTTACCCAGGAATGGAAGATTCGAAACCGGGCGGTAATTGGATAGATCTAAGGGATCTAATGATGTTTTCTTTAAGAGCGGGCGCACCACTGCCTCCTTCAGTTCCCCTGGGAATGTCCCGGTGCCAAGGGACAAATTGATGATATCCCCCAGGGGGGCCCGCACCTCGTCTGGACACGCTCTAATCAGCCAGGACGGGCACGGGTCGAGAGGACAAGTAGTGGGCTTTCCAGCTCGGAGGAGTCTGTCCACATCGGCTGGGGATATCCGGTCAAAGTGGTCCAATACTGGACCCGAGGACAGTCGAGGGGCCTCCAGTTCCTTTATTGTATCCAAATTGGCAGGGAGGTCATGGCGGAGCAACAGGACCTTCTCCGCAAAGAAGCTCGCAAATGCCTCACAGCTGTGTGTCAAATTATTATTTAAATTTGGCTGTCCTTCAAGGGATGTTAAAGACCGAATTATACTAAATAATTGCGCCGGGCGAGAGCTAGCGGATGCAATGGAGGCCGAGAAGTAGGACTTCTTAGCGGCCTTCACTGCCATCTCATAGGTTTTCATAAAAACCCTATAAGATGTTCTTGAAGCTCCGTCACGGGCACCCCGCCATACTCGCTCTAGCCGTCTGAGGTCCCGCTTCATTTTCCGGAGCTCCTCGGTAAACCAGGGAGCCCGGTTTCTGCGGGGTCGCAGAGGGCGCTTAGGTGCGATCTCATCGATGGCTGCCAGGAGCTGGGTATTCCAGCCCTCAACAAGCTCAGTCAATGAGTCGCCAGGGGGAGCAAGGTCCCGCAAGGCTTGGCGGAATCTATCAGGGTCCATCAGCCTCTGCGGGCGAGCCCAAATCGGCTCGCCACCTAAGCGGGGTGGGGGTGGAACATCAATCCTGGGTTTCAGAGCATAGTGATCAGACCATGGCACCTTCATCGAAGGAAACATGATCACATCTATACCGGCCCCAAAGATCAAATCCAGCGTGTGGCCTGCTTGATGTGTGGGGCCCGAAACAAACTGGGAGAGCCCTAGTGTCGCCATGGAAGACACCAGGTCCAGAGCCTGTGAGGAGGGAGTGGCATCAGCATGGATGTTGAAGTCCCCCAATACCAATAGGTTAGGAAACTCCAAGGCCCAGCCGGCCACAGCCTCCAGCAGGCCTGACAGGGTGGCTGCTGGTGCGCTAGGTGGCCGGTACACCAGCCAGACAGCCAAGCTCACCTCGGAGCCCCACACTATGCCAACACATTCAATGCCGGGGATCGATGGCGATGGTAGAGCCCTGAAAGAACAATTTTCCCGGATTAATAATGCCACCCCTCCCCCCCGGCCCACAGTCCGTGACTGGTGGAGGACGGAGAAACCCGGGGGCGCCATCTGTCGTAAGGTAACAGTATCCCCTTCGCGCACCCAGGTCTCCGTCACACAAGCCAGGTCGACCCCCTGCGAGATGAAGAAATCTCGCAGGGTGGCGGTTTTGTTGCCTATAGACCTGGCATTGCACAACACCAGTGACGGAGGTGAGTAATCCTTGTTCACCCTACCCTCGTCTCTCGGGATGGGGCGCAGATTGGAAGGGGTACGAGCATATCCGTATCTCGATCCCCTTCGCCTATAACATCTGCCCCCACCGCCATACCTCCCTCGCCCCTCCACAGTAGGAATCCCAAGCCTCATACTCTCCTCGATTTACAAAATATAAAAGCAAGCAAACAGGCAAAACAGTTACACTAAAACAAAACCAATCCCCACCCCACTCAACAACCATCCCACCCCACCCCAAAATAACACAAAAAAAAATAAAAATACATGGATAAAAACCACCGTTTATGGTGGTACAACAAAGTAAAAAACTAAAAACCCTTTTAAAATATATAAAAACATTTTAAACATTTGCTGCTGCAGCACCAGTGTCCTTACAGTTGTGGCGATGGTGAATGTGGGCCCCGCCCCCTGGCCTAGTAAAGTGGGCTTGCTGGGGGAAGAGCCCTCCCCACAAACTCATGGCGAAGCGGCAGCAGCAGTGTCCTGAGGTCTCCTGGGAGCCTTATATGCTGAGGAGGAGTCTGGGGCCCGCCCCCAGGCCCAAGATGGAGAATGGGCTTGCAGGGGGAGCGGTCCTCCCCAAGACTCACCGGCAAAGCGGCAGCAGCAGTGTCCCGAGGCCTCCCTGGAGCCTTAAGTGCTGAGGTGGGGTATGGGTCCCGTCCCCAGGCCCAAGATGGAGAGTGGGCTTGCAGGGGAAAGAGCCCTCCCCACAACTCACGGCGAAGCGGCAGCAGCAGTGTCCCGAGGCCTCCTGGGAGCCTTATATGCTGAGGTGGAGTCTGGGGCCCGCCCCCAGGCCCAAGATGGAGAATGGGCTTGCAGGGGGAGCGGTCCTCCCCAAGACTCACCGGCAAAGCGGCAGCAGCAGTGTCCCGAGGCCTCCCTGGAGCCTTAAGTGCTGAGGTGGGGTATGGGTCCCGTCCCCAGGCCCAAGATGGAGAGTGGGCTTGCAGGGGAAAGAGCCCTCCCCACAACTCACGGCGAAGCGGCAGCAGCAGTGTCCCGAGGCCTCCTGGGAGCCTTATATGCTGAGGTGGAGTCTGGGGCCCGCCCCCAGGCCCAAGATGGAGAATGGGCTTGCAGGGGGAGCGGTCCTCCCCAAGACTCACCGGCAAAGCGGCAGCAGCAGTGTCCCGAGGCCTCCCTGGAGCCTTAAGTGCTGAGGTGGGGTATGGGTCCCGTCCCCAGGCCCAAGATGGAGAGTGGGCTTGCAGGGGAAAGAGCCCTCCCCACAACTCACGGCGAAGCGGCAGCAGCAGTGTCCCGAGGCCTCCTGGGAGCCTTATATGCTGAGGTGGAGTCTGGGGCCCGCCCCCAGGCCCAAGATGGAGAATGGGCTTGCAGGGGGAGCGGTCCTCCCCAAGACTCACCGGCAAAGCGGCAGCAGCAGTGTCCCGAGGCCTCCCTGGAGCCTTAAGTGCTGAGGTGGGGTATGGGTCCCGTCCCCAGGCCCAAGATGGAGAGTGGGCTTGCAGGGGAAAGAGCCCTCCCCACAACTCACGGCGAAGCGGCAGCAGCAGTGTCCCGAGGCCTCCTGGGAGCCTTATATGCTGAGGTGGAGTCTGGGGCCCGCCCCCAGGCCCAAGATGGAGAATGGGCTTGCAGGGGGAGCGGTCCTCCCCAAGACTCACCGGCAAAGCGGCAGCAGCAGTGTCCCGAGGCCTCCCTGGAGCCTTAAGTGCTGAGGTGGGGTATGGGTCCCGTCCCCAGGCCCAAGATGGAGAGTGGGCTTGCAGGGGAAAGAGCCCTCCCCACAACTCACGGCGAAGCGGCAGCAGCCTGGGGGCGGGCCCCAGACTCCACCTCAGCATAAACATGCAGGCAGACAAAAGTGCACACATAGTGTTTCTAGCCTTCTCTACCCCAGTGCTAGGATGGTGGTGGCAGCTGGAAATGCTGGGGTTTTGTTTTTTTACTTTACACAGAACATTTTGTGCAAAGGGAACAGGCAACATCTCTCCCCACCCTAATTCTAGCACGGGTATACTACCTTGAGCTCTTTAGAGGAAAGGCAGGATATAAATATATTGAGAAATTATTTTTATTTTAATTTTAAGGGTGAGAAACATTCAGATTCTGAGACAATGTTATATGCAGGCTATTTCACAGGTGGCTAAGTGTTCATGGTCATTTCTCCCCGACTTTCTTCCTCCTGCTGTCTGCGGAGTTCTGATCAAATTACCTTAAGCTTGAGCATTTGTTGCAGCTTAGCTGTAGCAAATCCTCTTTTATTAATAGAAGAGAAAATTTTACATTCATTCCTGTTGGAAAATAAATAAATAAAAACAAACCAATTCTAAAAAATAAATTACAACACTACAGGAATAATAATTATAGTAACTAATTCTTCAGCTCACTTCTGCATTTTCTCTAAGGGAGAAAACATGGGGGAAAAACCTATGAAAACATAGGTCATCCTTCCTATATCACCTTCCTATGCAAATATCCGACTCTCAATATTAAGCAAACAGGATATTGTGCAAGGTATAAAGCAGCAGCTCTCCAAAGGTCTTTTACAGACCTGCTATCTGACCTTATTTTCATTAACTGGAGATGAAGGGAAGTGGAGCTGGGATGTTCTACATGCCAAGCATATACACTCAGGTAGTCCTCCTATAAAATATACCATTGTATTCTAGAATAACCATGCTAGCTTGTTACTGCAAGACACAGAGTTATAGTATCTTATAGGATAGCACGCTTATAATTTGGACATATGAAGCTGCCTTAGGTTAGTTTATGATAAAAGTCTTTCACACCACCCAATTGATCATGGCATGCATTTCACAGGAAGGAGTTTACTGCATCTCTTGATATGTATCATTCTAAAATCCAATTGCTTTCAGGGCTTGAAATGTTTTTGGGATGAATTCAACACTGCACTATGTTGATCGTTCTGCAGGGCAAGCATTTCTGGGGGTTCTCCTGCCCCCCCCCCCCGCCTGGACTTAAAACTTGTGCAATGGTGCTCCTTCACCAACTCGAAGGGCTTGTCGTTGAAGTCCTCCCAAATACTTTACAAATTTCTTGCCTAGCTTTTCCTGAGCTACAATTGGGGAACACCCACAACCACTGAGTCTTGTGATGACATTATTTCATTAAGACAAAAGTGGGAAACAGTTGTTGGGGCAGATCCTGAGCTCTCTTTTCCTCCCTGGGCCACTTTAACTGGTGGACAGGGTTGTCCTTTTTGTCAAACGCCTGACTGTCAAGTGACTCAACTTCAAAGGAAAGGATCAGCAGCACATTCCTTTGCAGCCTGGCCTGAGTTCAAGCAGTCACTTCAAAGGAAAAAACGTTCCTTTGGTTTGCTCTTAAGATGGACTTGTCTTTGGCACCAAACTTAAAAGGTGCCAAATGCAGATCCTACTTGCCAGGGAACAACTGGACGTGCACATTAAGGCTCCCACACACCTGGTGTCACAGATGATATCAGGTGTGGGGCAAGTAGGCATGGTGAAAACAAACTCACAGGCCAAATTAGTTCCTCTGCCAGGCCAATTTGGTCTGTGGGCTGGAGGTTCCCCATTGCTGCATTAAGTTAAAATACTTTTAACCTGAATTGAATCAGGACATGGTGTTTGGCCTTTCAGATAAATTCAGTTCCAACAATAGAGTACATCTTTGCCAAGATTAGCTGCAAGCTTGACTTCCTATATTTATACCTCAACTCCTTTCAAAGCTTCATGCAGGTAGCAATTTAAAGCCTATTACAACACACTAAAACTCTAACCTTCCTGCAAGCTTAACCCTAGTACTGAAATCCAGCCCCAAAGAATTACATATTACAATATTTTTCTGAAAGATGCTCAGGATTTGGGCAATTTCAAAGGGAAGGAAGCTCTGTGACTGAGTAGGGAAAGCAGAAGCAGCAAACAAGTCCAAATCCCTCTTTGCACCCTGCCCAAATATAGCAAAATATGGTCTCTCAGTTATCCCACCAACAGCCAGCACATTTTAGACCTACATAACTTATTTCATAATTGTAGAATTTAAACCTCATAAAATACAAATAATGAATGTGCAATAGACCCAAAATCCCCCTACATGCCAAAACCAACATCTAACACATTGTGGCCCTACCAAATGATTAGCTTACCTATTCAGGCTATAGTACCATGCTCAACAAGCAAACATTTGAAAAACAACCTTAATTAATATTGCAGTTTTATTAAAAAAACTTGAAAGTACACAGAGTTACATTCAAAACTCATCATTTAAGAAGGTATGCCAATTATCAGTTTATGCACTTTTTATTGTTGCGCTCAAAGGTGATCATTAAAAAATAAATCGCAGTTTTATTGTGTCCCCAATTGTTTGTCAGGTCTTTGATTACGAAGTGAGAGGGAAATAAATGAAGCAGGGAAAAAACTTCAGAGAAACACTTGATACCATGAAATCTAGAAACGTCATTCAAACTTTCCCAGACTTGACACAGTCACAAACATGATATTTAAATAAATGAGCCAAACAACAGAAACAGAGGTCCCTAAATTTGGAACCAATTGTATTTAACTTTTTAGTTCATCATATGTACAAAGGGGAAGAGGAACATCATATTAGTGGAAGTAAATACTCTTAACATTTTTAAAGAATAGACAGTACTAGGCTGGAAAAGACCAGAAGCCAAATGTATACTGGTGGCGGTGTGGAACTAATACAGTGGTACCTTGAGTTACAAACGCCTCAGGTTGCAAACGCTACAAACTCTGCTAACCTGGATGAGAATGGAAATCGTGTGCCAGCGGCGCAGTGGCAGCAAGAGGTCCCATTAGCGAAAACACGCCTCTAGTTAAGAACAGTTTCAGGTTAAGAACGGACCTCTGGAACTAATTAAGTTCGTAACTAGGGGTACCACCGTATGTTACTTCCTAATCAAATTCTAATGTAACCTTTAGAGCAAGAGATAAGGAACAAATCCACACTACCATTAAACTTGAAGGAGTTAGCATGAAGGGGCACACAACATTGTTTAAGTGTGGTTTTCCAAAGCATAATCAGGTATTACAGCAGATTAACTGGAGTTCCACAAGTATAGTCTGATTATCTGTTCAAAAAGGTCTGGAGGAAAGTGTGAGCAGCACAACTTTCATAGTTAATTGTAAACTGGTGTGGGTATTAGTGTGTGCATAGTAATTAAATTTTTGAGACATGCCAGAAACAGGAAGCTCTCAAGAGAGATTGAAAGTGACCAATAAAATTGAATGCTAAACTCATAATAAAAATGAAACTAGATAAGAATCAATGAGATAAAACTCAAAATGATAATTCAGGGTGAATACAACAGGTTATTTGAATAATTGATCTACAGGGATCATGCTCGTCACAGATCTACAAAGAGATTAATTTACAGTAAAGTCCGTGAAGACAATTTGCACTGAATAATCTTATCTTCAGGGTGCTCCTCTAAAATTATTCCACAATACGTGAGTTAGGATGTTAGGATCTTATCTATACTTACATGGAAAAGATCATAAGATTAATGAAATCAAATAGCTGGAAATGGGAAAGCTACTTCAAGGTTCCAATAACAGTCGCAAGCAGCAGTTTCTTCCTTGGCAACAACACTGAGATCTGCCCCAGACTTTGTTAAATCATTAAGTGAGCAGTTCTAAAGTACTAATTTCTCTGCATTTTGAACAGTTTGCAAACTAACAATAGAAACAAGAGTGAAATCTAAGCAGTTAACCAGAACGTAAGAAGCTGGTATGTTCCCTGCATTTCCCCAAAGAGCTAAATTTATGGTAGGAACAATGCTGCTAAAATAGATGAAAAGTTCAGAAGAGACATTGAGCAATAGGGAAAAACGTTTTTTCTTGCTTTATCAGTTATGCAATTCTAATTCTGGGATCTATTCCGAAGTGTCCAGCTGCCAGCCAGCCAGAGGTCAGAACTAGACTGAGATTAAAATGGGGGTAATTTTTGAGAAACCACTGCAAAAGGAGACAAAGTATATATTTGTTGAGGAAGCACTGTTCTGAATTCTCTTTCCGCCTTCAGTGACTTCATCACATTCCTAACTGGCCAACATGACAAGTCCAGGAATCACTGTCCTTGCTTAAAATCAGCTTGTTTTCCACGCAATGGCAACAAGCTGGGCTCACCTTTTAACACTTTTAGGGATGGCTGAATGTGAGTTTTCCCTTCTGTAACTGATGCTGTAGTCTTTTAACTTTTCTGTTTTATTCTTTATTTTAAATATAATTATATGTTTATTTTTATTGTACCTTGTCCTTTGATTTTTTATGAACAGTGGGTAATAAATAATTATAACAAATGAACAGGATATAGTCAAATCTGGTTACGAAGCACTGTGAAATCATACACATGGCTGATCAGGATCAGCCTGGGAAAGAGAAAAGCCAAAGCAATGGCTGATTTTGAGGAAGCAACAATCTGGACCTCACATAATGCCACGCCAAGGTATGTCTTAGTGTGAACAAGGAGCATGCTAGTGCCCAGTTTAAAAAATCAGTCACTTCACTTCTCTCCTCCTTCTCCTGCGCTACCCAAACCTAAACCACAGTTTGGCTGAGTGTTACGTCCAAACTCAGGCTCCTCATTTGTCTTAGTCCAAACAAGCCACAAACTTTAACCAAAGTTTGGTTCTTATATCATTTGGGGGGGGGGGGAGAGAGAAAAGAAACTTGGGTTGAAAAGTAACATTAAACATTATGTGTGAATGAGGCCACTGACAGAGAAAGGGCTCTTCCTTTCTCTCTCTAAAAAGGTGAACACTAAATAACTAAGATGTTTCAGGAACTATTTCAGTCCTTTCCCTACCAGGGTTTTTATTTAATCTAGATGGGTAAATTTCCTTTCCCAGGTTGCAATCTCTTCTCTTCTGGTTTTTCAGGGACTGGTGATGAACACTTGATTTAGGCAAGTTTTTATTTCGGAATAATGCCACACATCCAAAGCAATATGTAATTGTAATCTGGCTCTCTTTTTTGTTTTCTATTAACTAGATTGCATTGCTTTATTGTATCTAAATTCTTGTTCCACTCAACTACAGAAACATTGCCAAATAGTTCCATGAGTTATAGATGGCCAGAATTAACACCAACCCCACTACCACTACCACTGACGAAACCTACCTGCAAACAAAAATCTAATAAAAATAAAAGTGTTTATTTTTTCTGTTTTGAGAATACAGTATATGAGAGTGTATGAATGAGAATGTTATGAAGTACTATTAGTTAAAAAAAAGTATTATTCAATACTAAGGGAACTCCACCATCAGTAGAAAACCAAACCATCTACAGTAAAACATTCTTTTGAAGGTTTCACATATCTCTGGTAGAGAGGCAAGATATAAAGTTGCTGTAACAGATAAGAACTTAGTTGTGCTAACTGTTTTTGTGTGCGGGGGAATTGCTGTGTATATACAAGCATTAACACACAACATTCTTATTCTTTCTCAACTTATTTTTCAGGAGTCACTTGTATATTCTTGGAGACGCTGTTTATTCTCCTGGTCAAAATGATAATGCATGCATGGGCTGATTAACCCATAAATAATATAGGAAACTTTATTCAGAATAGCATTTTTTAAAGTTCAGGCAATTCCCAATTTAATCAATTGGTCTGTTCAGGGAAGAGCTCTAGTTAGATTTACAGCTTCCTTTATCGAAAGGGCTCAGGGCAAGTAGCAATTATATTGAGATGTGGTTCTCTGACACTGAAGGGCTAACAGTTTACTGGTTCCCAGATGATGAAAGCAACATTGGTTGCAAATAGGAAATCTTAAAGCAGATAATACCCTTCTAATTTATGTTCCGACTAAATAAATATTATTCATTTATAAAGCACATTATAAGTGGTACTTCAGAAGTAGATTTTTTCTATTTTACTGAAGGATAACTAAGGCTGAATGATAATGGTTAAGATGGATTCCTTGCTCTAGAATTGCACCCATTCAGACTGGACCATGCAGACCACTGATATAACGAAACACAGAGTATTACCATTAGATAAAACTAATGGCCCTGCAATATGGTCTGAAGGCAAATGAGACCACTACCTTGCTGAAGCTAAGCAGGACTTGGTGTGGTTGGTGCCTGGATGGGCTACTACTTTTGAACAACATACACACACCACCTTGGGTTCCATGATGGAAGCAAGACAAGAAATAAATATTTAACAAACAAACAAACATCATCAAATGCTTAGCTGGTAATCTACTCATTTTCAAGTTATATAGCCTTTTAATGCTATTTGGTTTAGAAAACTGATTTTTCCACAGTGGTACCTACTATTAGAGGTACACTGTGGGGGGGGGGGTGCTGTGGCCCCGGGTGCAATTTTGAGAGGAGGAAGAAACAGGCATCCCCACAGCAGGCTCCTTCATCTGAGCCTGGCTCTGTGCCAAAGGAGCTGTGCTTTGGCTATGGTGCTTGTGCCTGGTGCAGCTCCACCCCTGAGTCAGGCCTGACCCAGGAGAGGAGAGCAGGCATGCCTCATGTCCGGTGGCAGCAGCCCTGCCACTAGGTCACTTCTGGCCCGGCGGCAGAGAACATCCTACCTCAGCCGCGGCGAGGCACATCCAGCCGCAGCAGCACTGCCTCCCACTGACCCAGCAGCAGAGAGCAGGGGGAGAGCGGGTGGCAAAGCTGCTGTCTGCTTTCCTTGGCCTGGCTGCAGAAGATCCACTGCGGGGTCAGGCCTGAACCGGCAGCAGAGAGTAGAAGGAGAGTGGGCAGCAGCTTCCCCGCCCCTCTTCTAACCCTGACCTGGGGCACGCGGAAGGGACTCTCCATGCCCCACCCACTCACTTCAGGCAGCTCCGCCGCTGCTTATTATGTGAAACTAAGACACTGGACAGTGAAAACTAAACACATAACTAAGGCTGGAAGCCACTGCCTTACACAACACAGTAGTATTTACTTCCACGTAAACATGCCTAGTTGTAAGACAATGAAACAATAATACATAGAGATAAATAGCTGGAGAAGCAAAGAAATACTATACTACTTACCCTCATTGAGGTCTCTCCTCCATGTGGCTGCTGCAGCCTGAAGACCTGAGCCACCATATGTTCTGTGGAAGGGTGCAAGAGGATACGACGGGATGCCAGTCCTACCATGACATACCTGCCCATTGGGGACAGGCTCACAGAAATAGCATTGGGACCTAGAGATAAACACAAATACATATTTGCTTTCTTCCCTTAGGGACCTGCATGATGATTTCTACCTTCCTTCATGTCAATTTCTGCAACTGGGGCTGTAACAAATTCACTCTATGAATCCTTGTAAAAACAACCATACAAGATTACCAGTTAATAATCTGCAAGAAGATTATTTTTTATTGCAGAATCATTAAAGACAAAAGAAATAGAAAACAAAAAGGCAAAAAATGCAGGGAGGAAAACCCAGCAGCTCACATTAACAAAACATTTAAACATAAATACATCCACCTTAGTTTATACGTGAAGATCAATATATGCTGTCCAAATATGTATCCAAGCAAAGTCGGTGTTTATAGAAAGTACACTAAAATGTACCAACAGTATTAAGGTCATCAAAACATTGCATTAGAGGTGGCAGATATTTATCCTTCCAGACTCATAATATAAGTCTCCTAGTGATTATTAGGGCATATAAGATCCATTCTTGCCATCCTGTTGTTGATCTCCATACTAGAGGAATATAATTTAGAAGTACATAAACACCTACAAATTTCAAGGATTTTGCCAATACAAAATTGGAGGTGACTACAACTTCAGAACCCACCACCTTCAATTTCCTCCTACAGGATCACAACATGTGTTTCAGCATTGCATTTCCAGCATCTATCTGAATTAGACAATGCCTTTTTGCAGAATCAATCTCAATTTTAAATCTAAAGAAACATTTTATATGGACTCTAAAGCAATTTTCCATCGTTTAGGTAGATCAGAAAGCCAGGGCTTGCCGTTTGTTGCTCCAAACTTCAGGAAAGGTCTAGAGAACAGAAGTGATTCAGTAGTGTGTACTCGGGCTCATGGTAGGTCATGGTTTATGGTTTGCTGTGATGTATGAAATCTACTGTTTTATCAGTTTGATCTCTGGAACATGACATTTTCATTTCGAAGTGTATCCAAGTATTAAAACCCTGATTCCCCACCCCCCGCCCTAAACCACTTCACCCGTCAATGAGCTCTTACCAAATCGCTTTGTGTACAGCATCTCGCCCAAGTTATGTGGTGCTAGGGAATATACTGCCAGTATTCCCTCATCAGGAAAGCCCCGTTGACTACTAGGAATGAAGGCTGCCAGGAGCTGCCCGTCCGCAGAAATATCACAACTGGCATCATTGTATATCTTGCAGTTCTGAACAAGCACATTCACAGAGGCTGAAAAAGAAAAAAGAAGGATCAAGAATTTCAGCTGGAAATAAGGGAGATTAGAAAATACACCCATAAAAAAAACACTGCATTTTATACAAAAGGCTGTGGAACTTGGGCTTTCCCAAAGATGTTCAGAGGCATTACTTGTCTTGCTGGGTTACAATATCTCTCAAGAAGAAGATGGCAAACATGAGGATTGGAGATCCATGCAACTCTTAGAACCAAGCATGAATGAAGCACTTTGGTCCCTGAGAAATAGCTGTTCACAAAGCTGAAAATTAAAAGCATTAGATCTGACAATAATAAAAAAAGCATTTCTTGCCTCGTTATTCTCCTTACATCATTACATAATATCAATTGCAGTCGTTGCTATGACAATGCAATGAAGGGCAGAATGATGACAAATTGGCACATTTAAGAATTTGTGGACATCTGCAACCAATGCAGGAGAAGCCAAGAAATTCTTTTGGAAGTATTGGAATTACATACATAGGTAGTAAATGAACATATTAAACATGTTATGGGAGAAAGCCCATTTTGGTGCCAGCACATACAGGTTCGTCATGTCTGTTAAGTTAAACACACTCATTTATTTCTCCTTCAACATCCAAACTCCAGCCAACTGGGGCCACTTTTACCTAGTGATGTCTGGGAACTTCTCCAAGTTCAGACTCAGAGAATAACATAATGTATTTGAAAAACCTACCTGAAATGAGTATTACAACCCTCTAAAGTCTTCTGCACCCCATGGCCATCTCTACCAATGCTCACCCTTCAGAAAATCTACTCTCCCCTTCTCTTGCAAGTGATAGGGAAGAGACAAAGTGGTGAACACACAGGGGGATTTCTGCCATTCCCACCACTACCACTCCTCACTGTTACCCTTACATGCTGATAGAGACATAAAGCCCAGAGGATTGTGGGAGCTATGTTCTGAGGACTGCTACAATTCTACCATTAGAGATTGGGTCCAATCTTATGGCAGGGTAGATACTGCACTCCTTCTTTCCCTCACATGTAGTTGGGACCTGAAAGGAAGTGGGAATTTCTTCCAAATTTTACACACACACACACACACACACACACACCATCAGTCAACCACAGGAGGGCTAATCTTGTTATAGGATAGGGCCATAGACAGCAAACAGAAAGCCAAGCTTGTTATCACCATTTACAATGCTTATATTTCATATCCTATAGATTGAACTTGGCTCAGCCTAGGTCTTGCCTTGCCTTCTTTCTTCCAGGGTGGATTTGATCTCACCTTACAACCACTAGGTTGCCACTCCCTCCCTACGGTTTCTAATCCACAAGAGGAAAAAGTTGCATACGATTTATTTATTTTTTTGCCAGCTCATCATGTTGCTGAAGCAGCAGAAAAGGTTGGAGCTGGAAAAATTTCTCCTTCTATGCATCTTTTAAGAGATACATGCTGCTTCTGCATGACAGACTTGGAAACCACATACAATGTTACCTCGCGTTAAGTAATTAATTCGTTCCATAGGTGTGTTCTTAACCTGAAACTGTTCTTAACCTGAAGCACTTTAGCTAATGGGGCCTCCTGCTGCTGCTGTGGAGCACGATTTCTGTTCTCATCCTGAAGCAAAGTTCTTAACCCGAGGTACTATTTCTGGGTTAGCAGAGTCTGTAACCTGAAGCATATGTAACCTGAAGTGTATGTAACCCAAGGTACCACTGTATCCAACTGGGCTATTTGCCCCACAGCCCTCTGTCTTCCAGAGATTTCTTGCACACCCAATTCTTTCCTGCCCTTCTTCTTCTAAGATGCAACTGTTGGTCCCCAGTGCAACTTTTTTATTTGGCCTTTTCTTCAGCAACGTGACTCTACTATTCGCTGTTTCCTGCTTTTTCGTCCTGCTGTCTAAATCAGTCTTGCTTTGTTTAATCTACACTGGTTCTCAGTTTCTGCTTTTAGGCCCTATTTTGAGGTTTTTCTCTACCTCCCTATATTTACCCTTCCTCTTATACAGTCCTTGGCTTTGCTACCTTTTTATTTCCTCAACCTCCTCCTACCTCATTCACTCAGCCCACTTTGGTCATCCACCCTTTTTGCCCCATAGTTTCTTCTTCCTTCTAGAACCTCTTGTTACTCAGTCTGCCTACTTTATCCACACAACTTCTCCTATTGTACAATCAACATTAGGGTTTTGAGTCAGCCAAACCAGCTTTGTAATTTCCCTCACACTCCATTTTGCCTAGTTTGTTTTCCTAACATTCAATGCCACTGTTGCTGATGCCCTCACCCTCACATTAAAATATATAGACTAACATGTTTCTAGCAAGATGCTTTCAGAAGTGAAGAATCTGCGCTAATGAAACATTCGCTAACATGAGCATTTAGAGGAGGAAGAATTGTCTACATCAGGGAAATTGTTACAACTCGACTGCCTTTCATCTCTGGTTTTCTTTTACATTGTTAATGATGCCAAGATCAAAGATCAATTGGGACACCAAGGAACACTTACGTATAAAACGGAGGGAGATCCAGAACTATCAGCAAGAGACATACTCTGTTTCTTGTGAAAACACAACTATTAGTGGCAACCACAATACTCTGATGATTCTCAACAACTGGCTTTTCTTATGGGCTGTTTATTTTTATACATCTCAATTCCTGTTTAACATTTCATTTCTAATTGGGTTATTTTCAATCTGTTGTGTGGTGAATTAGCAGGAGACACATTTATCAAATAACCACTATTGACTCTCAATTAAACCCTGACTTATGTTAACATGAGAGACAGGATTTCTAGCTACTAGTTGAATGATGGCCTCAAAGTAGCATTAGCTACATGTTCACCACTTAAACTTAATATGGTGCACATGCAACCAATTATGTGTAACACTGACCACCTAATATCTGAGAAGGCATGGAATGTGGTAGAAATCACATCAATGCAGGCAAAGGACTGCACTATGTTTACTGGAATTGAAGTCAAAATCCAAATTATGAAATTGCCAATTCCCCTCCCCCATCCTGAAAGACTTAAGAGAATTTAAAAGACTTTCATTTAAACTGTTCCATGGAAGACAAGATCACATATTCAACCCCTCTGACTAAGAAACCCATGTTAAAGGGAAAGGACATATACTATTCACTCTAGTATTAGGAAAATAAGCACATGATGGGATGACATTTTATGATATGGCTGCTAAATAAGACACTTAAAATTTCTGATTATTTAATTAACCATACAAGTTTCTCTTCTCTTCTCAAAAGGGGTCTGTTTTATTCATACCAAAATCCATTCTCACTCTGTTCAAGCCTATATCTAGCTTTCCTGAATTCAGAAAGCATGAATCTAGCAGTCATGATTAGCTGTGAGTCACATCAGCTTTTTAATGTCTACTACTTGAGTCTTCTGACAGCCGCTCCTATTACAAAGCTGCTGTGACATATGCTAATTTTTTAGCAAGATTACTGCTGCCAAATTGTAAGTGTCCATGAAGGTGAACCTCTGTGCTGCCATTCCGTACCTGCTATTTTTATTTTACTTTATCTGTTTCATAAAATCTAAATACCACTTGATTGTAAAACAACAACAACCCTCAATTATGAAATAAAACACATTTTGCATACTTGTTAGAGGCCGCACCTTTTCTGGTTTGTCTCTTGGAAACAACTGTTTTATAATAAGATTTTCTAGAGGTACTGTTGTGAACTGATTTCTGAAGTTCTTGCCTACTGACACATCAAGCAGACACCTCCACTGTACTCTTTTCAAAGCCTGCTAAAAACATTTTTGCTTAGGCAAGCAAATCCAGACATGTAGAATGTTGACATGTGTTTTAATCTGGTTTTCAGTATATCACTGTTTTGTAATTATTTTTTTAATGCTTTTAATAGTCATTCTTTTATTGATAATTTTATTGTTTTATTCTTTTTACCAGCAGGGAACAGCATGGAGCAGGATTTAATCTCCACACACCAACCGATGAGCAGAAATTAAAGTCCTTCTTCTTTAAATTGGAGGGAGGGAGGGAGGTGGCATTGGAGTTCACACCACTGCTGCCACCTGCTTAAAGGAGCAGCAACGTAAAACACCATTTGAAACAGGAATTCCCTTCCTATAAGGCAGAGTGGCGATGGGAGGCTGCTTCAAAGGCTGCTTTATTGTTTTAAAACAATTATCTCACTTCCATTGCAAGCATGCAGTTAAAACATTCTCCCCTTTAAAGGAGGGGAGAGGATGTTTCAAAAGGTGCTTTGCTACGCCATGGAGGGAATTTTGACAAGATCAGACCCATGGAGCCAAAAAAGTTCCCTACCTGTCATCTAGTAACCAGATTAGGGTTAAACCTCTACACCCAGCTCAGCACTCCATTGGGGATGCAAATCACCCCATCCTCAGCCATCAAATGGATCGTTTCATGAGCACGGAGGAAGTGATAACCCATGCTCCCCATCCGATCTACATGGATCCGCAGAGGAGTGGGGCTGTGTCAGTGTGGTAGAGCAGCAGTATGTGGCTCCCAAAGACAGGGAGCAAGCACACTGCCAAGTCTTCAGCTGAGTCAATTTCCTTAAATGACACAAACTATTGGCTTTATTTGCCTTCAGCAACACGGCAGTTTAATCAAAGCTGACTGGATAAATTGCATCATGGCATCATGATGTCAGCATTAATCCCTGACTAGCTGTGATTACTGGGGGGGAGGGGTGACCCCTTTGCCACTAAATGGCACCAGAGCAGCAGCAGCAGCAGCAGCAACTCAATGTTACGGCCAATGCATTAAATACAGAATATGCCAGGTTCAAATCCTGGTATTTCCAGAGGGCCGAGAAAAAAATCCCATCTGAAATGTTGGCCAGTTGCTGCCAGTCAATATACACATCACTAGATAGACTAGTGATCTGACTTGGTATAAGCGCGTACACTTAAAAAAAAACAACCCACAGTGCTCATTGCACCACAGGCACCCAGCTGAAGCCGTGATTGTACCCCACAGGCATCAAGTGCACTGATCACTGAGCTAAAACAGTTAACAAAATGAAGAACTCATAAATAAGACTGCACAGAGATCATGAAGAACTACAGCTTGCTGCCAAGTGCTGTGAAAAGGTGAGCTGCGTAAAGCTTGAGTGGTGTTTTACCACTTGGCGTCAAAACCTATCTGAGATCCTGGTTAGATACACCCTACCGGAGTTTAATATTCTCAAACTGTGGAGCCCGGACAAAGTTCGGGAATGGATCCTGGAGAGAGACGCTCTGTTAGATATCACAAAAATACAGAACCCAGCGTCCTCCCACTGGTTTCCCCGTCTGAAAACAGTCAAAACCTGCGCCAATTACTTGGCGAATATCACCAATCCCACCCTTCGGAGAGCTTTCACCATGGCCCGTTTTCAAACCATTCCTACGGCCTATCTGTCAGGCAGATATGCAAAAATCTCAGTAGAGCAGCGTATATGTCCTTGTTATATGAGAACCAAAGAGGATCTCACACATTACATGTTGTATTGTCCCATCTATTCGGCCTTCAGGGAAGTGATGTTACAAACTATTCCCAAATCAATAGCCAACTCTGAGGACCAAGTAAAGTTTTTATTGGTGGACGCTGATCCACGGATTTCTCACGTGGTAGCGGTCTTTGTGGTGAAGGCTATGAAAACTAGGGTATGGTTCCAGGATGAAATGGTGAGGTTCCTCCCATTGCTCCCCTAACCTGTTGCTGTATCTTCTTCCCTGAAAGGCGGGGGGTTTTTGGGTAGTTTCTTCGCTGGGACAGCATGGCATGAATTTTAGCTTATTTCTATAATTTTATTGTTTATCTTTTAATAATGTTTTATGGTATTTTGTGTAAAGGCATGGACCTCACAAATCTAATAAACTTGAGTGGTGTTTTACAACGTGCAGAAGCTGCCCTCTCACCTTAACATGTTCAAGAGGAGAATTTGGCAAAATTCTATTCAAAATCCAATTAACGATTGAAATTATAAAGGATTATGTATGCTATGTCTGTATGAACAACGGGTTTGTCATTGCCAGAACGGCAATCTCCCTCTCCTCCTGCTTCACAAGTTGCCTTTGCAATTCAGCTCCCTTTCCAGCTTACCATTGCTTATTTCAGGTAAGTCAAATTTGGTGAAATCCCACCACTGAAGCCGGTAGGTGGTGTTGGCAATATTACTCGCTACAGCAGACTGCCCATCTCCAATCACAGCCCCTAGGGACAAAGCGAAAAGAAGATTAGTGAAGTTGAGCAACTGATTTAGTAAACAAAGCAAGCAAAACACACCAGCTGGAAGGGATGAAGTCCAAAGGTTTGTTGACTCCTTAGCAAAATCAAAGAGGCAAGTCAGAGGACACAAAAGATGCCAAAGAAATAAGAAAGATGCATCTAAAAACCAAGTCAAACGATAACACCATTGGAAGACTTTAAATGCTAAGCAACAATAAACTGTCAGGATTACAGAGTTGTATTCACCCTGGAATTGTGAAAAATACTGAAAAATTGCAAAACCAGTAACTATAATAAATAATCCTGCACTAAAATGAAGATAACATGACAGTGAATTTATTTTATTTAAATAATTTATAAAATAAAAAATCTAATACGGCATCAATACAAAAAGAACACATTAAATCCATCTGTAAAGCCAACAGAAGCAATATCCAAGAATGTTACCCAGAAAAAACCCAGGCTAAATAACAAATTATTGGTGTCATCCAAGTTTCCACAGGGCATGTATTCCAAAGTCTTTTATTTTTATTGTTTCATAGCACAATAAATCTGTGCCTGTGCCAATATGCTGCTGTGTTATGATCCAAGCATATATTCACTCTAAAAAGTTCCTCCCTGACGCAGACTGCCATCTAAGCCAGCCAATACCTCTGCCATCTTGGAACCGTCAAGGTTCCAACAGTGGCATCCCTAGTGCCAGGGAAGCATAACTTTCTAAGTTTTCTGTCCATACAGATACACTACCTAATGCCTTAACGTAGAATGGTCAAAACAGGCAAAAATACATGGGCAAAAATAGTCAGGTCTCTGTCTTCAAGGAGTTTACAATCTAAAATAAGACAATGGGGAATGCAAAAGGTGTGAGAGTCAAGTGTTGAGAAGAATATGGGAAAAGACAGCTACATTTATTTTTCAAAGATCAGTTGCAGCCGAAAATAAACATAAATGTGATAAAGCTAAAGGTGATGTGGAAAAGGAGAGTTTTGAGGAGAAGAGGCAGTGCCATGTCTGTCAGACAGAACAATCCACCCCACCCCACCAAAATTTACCATGCAGAATGGTGTCTGGATGAGGGAGAGGTGATGCTCCTAGCCCTGCCCGGTTTCATCACTGAGCAGTGCTCCAAAGTGCTTGCCCAGACATGAGAAGAGCCTTCTGGAGCAGGCATCTTGCTTTGTCAGTGGCCTACCAGATACATATGGGAAGCACACAAGTAGGACTTGAGAGCAACAGTGCAACAACACTGTCCCTTCCCGTGGTTATCAGAACTGTTATTCAGCAGGGTTGGCTGGAAGCCCCCCTAAAAGGGGTGTTTGTGAGGCTCCGCCAGCAGAGGATTTGCTGGATCCTGAGCTGGTCCTGATACCAACATGTGACTGCATCAGCCTGGGAGCTGGAGAAGCAAATATTTTTTCCCTTCCCCTCTCCACCACTTTCTGCCCATCTACCCCTCTCCATTCAGCCCTGATGATGCCAGCTGGCAGTTTGAATTGCCCCCTTAGATCTTGTGAAGCCTGCAGTTACCGTACTTTTCGCACCATAACACTCAGTTTTCCCCCACAAAAGGTAAAGGGAAATGTGTCTGTGCGTTATGGAGCAAATGCAGGCAGGAGGAGCCACTCTTGCTGGCTGTTCGGCAGCCTCCCTTCCTCCGCTTGGCTTGCTGAGAAGCCGGCAACAGCTAAGCAATAGCTGAGTGTCGGGAGACAGCCTCTCTTCCTCCTGTCTGCCTGCTCTATGGCTTTTTGGCGAGGTGGGAGAAGGGAGGCAGCTCGGAAGCCGGCAAGAGCTGCACGCAGCGTGTAAAAGCCAAGGTGGGGAAAGGGAGACAGCCTCTCTTTCTCCTGTCTGCCTGCTCTATGGCTTTTTGGCGAGGTGGGAGAAGGGAGGCAGCTCGGAAGCCGGCAAGAGCTGCACGCAGCGTGTAAAAGCCAAGGTGGGGAAAGGGAGACAGCCTCTCTTTCTCCTGTCTGCCTGCTCTATGGCTTTTTGGCGAGGTGGGCGCTCGGAAGCCGGCAAGAGCTGCACGCAGCATGTAAAAGCCAAGGTGGGGAAAGGGAGACAGCCTCTCTTTCTCAGTGTCTGCCTGCTCTATGGCTCTCCCTTACACAAATGTCAGCGGCTCTTACTCTGCTTTCTTTACAATGAGCCGGAAGGAGGGACAAAGAGGGCATCCCCTTCCGTCCCTCCCCCAGCACCTCACCGGTAAATTCAAACAAAGCGGCTTACAAGGCTCGTGTCCCTGAGTCTCCTCCTCCTCCTCTTTTTGCTCCAGTTCGAGGCAAGGCAGCTGCACAAATGTGAGGTCCCCCCCCTCTTCCTTCCCTCCCTCCCTCCCTCTTCCAACTTCAAAAAATATTGGGGGGACAGCCAGGTAAGCCCCACTCACATATCACAATGGGGGGCGGGGGATGACTCCCTCAAATATTTAATGGGGGGGTGAAGGCACCTAGGCCCATAGGAGTTGGCTGCTTTGCCTAGGACAAATGTGAGCTCTCCATCTCTCTTCCCTCCCTCCCTCCCTCCCTCCCTCTTCCAACTTCAATAAAATATTGGGGGGGGGCAGGTACAGGTAAGCCCCATCTCACAAACTGCAATGATCTCAAGACAAAGTGCATGCACACTGGTATATGAATGGCAATGCCCATCAGCATGGGGGGGAGGATAACTCCCTCAAATATTTAATGGGGGGGGTGTGAAGGCACCTAGGCCTATAGGAGTTGGCTGCTTTGCCTAGGACAAGTGTGAGCTCCCCCCTCCTCTTCCTTCATCACTGTATTGGAGATACCATACATTACTGACAGTTCCTTCATTCACGTGGTTACAAAGCACGGATCCACATGGATCCTCAGGATTTTTACACTGGGTCACCCCAAATTCACCATCAGATCACATAGCATGTCCATGGTTATAGCTTGCACCAAAAAAATCACGCACCCACTGTTGCCTGGGGTGCAAAAACGTGGTTACAAAGCACGGATCCACACAGATCCTCAGGATTTTTGCATTGGGCTACCCCAAACTCACCGCCAGATCACATGTCTGTGGCCACAGCATGAACCACAAAAATCATACATCCATTGTTTCGTTTAGAATATTTTTTTTCTTGTTTTCCTCCTCTAAAAACTATGTGTGTGTTATGGTTGGGAGCGTGTTATAGAGCGAAAAATACGGTAGCTAAAACATTGTGAACATTATATTCCAATCACTATATTCTTTGAAGGAAGCTACAGGAGAATTTGCAACTCCAATGCTGAACAAAAAAAATCCAGGTAATTCAGACTGTGCTACATGCCAGACAGTCCAATTGTTTTGGCAGATGATTCAAGTTTGCTATGCACTGCTAGGCATGAAAGCATACAAGGTGAACAGGCCTAGTTGTCTATGTTCTTTCCATTCTTCTCTCCTTTTGGCCTCTGCTTATCAAAACCTAGCAAGAAGCAGAGTACTGTGAAAGAAAGGCACAGGGAGGGGAAACTCTAATGTCCTCATATATATATATTTTACACATGAAATAGAAAGCCAAAAGGAAAGAGAGACAATGAATTGAATATCAGCCCTTTTGCATGAACTAGTCAATTTTGGGCAGCCACCTAATTCCACAACAAGTTTAAGGAATACAGTATGTACTAGCAAAAATAGGGCTTTCGTAATGTGCACTCTGCCACATCAGACCTGTCCTCCACAATACACTGCTTGGTCTATACAGTGATACCTTGGGTTACATATGCTTCAGGTTACATACGCTTCAGGTTACAGACTCCGCTAACCCAGAAATAGTACCTCGGGTTAAGAACTTTGCTTCAGGATGAGAACAGAAATCGTGCTCCGGCGGTGTGGCAGCAGCAGGAGGCCCCATTAGCTAAAATGGTGCTTCAGGTTAAGAACAGTTTCAGGTTAAGAACGGACCTCCGGAACGAATTAAGTACTTAACTCAAGGTATCACTGTATAGTAATTTCAGTTGCATTTGTAGGATATGCAGGTATAGCAAATGTAAGAACCAAACAGTACTGAGCAAACATAAGAAGATAACATCATTTTACTCAGCCATGTTGCTTCCTGGCCCAGGACCTTAGAGGCTATGTGGACTGTTAGCAGAAATCAGTGGGATAAAATATTAATTGCAACTACATAAAGGCAAGGATAGGAACCTGTGGCCCTTCAGGTGCTCTTGTATTCGAACCCCCATTAATATGGCCAATAGTCAGAAATGATTAGAGCTGTAATCCAAAAACCTGTAGCATCAACTATTCCTAACTTAAAGTGACCAGTAGAAGTATTTTAGCACTGATGAAAGCTCAATGGTCTGCTCCTTGCCACTACTGTAGAAAAAAAAAATCACAACCTCTATTCAAAGATTATTTAGATTTCAAAATGCTGAAGTGGAAGCTGAAGAGCAATTGAAATGCAGTAAACGTGGGTTTGATTGGCAACTTTCCTGCGTCTGTCTATCACTGGATAATAAACACTGGGGGATGACAGAAATGAAGATAAATCCTTTCTGCAGTACCCCTCCTTCTCCAACAGCTCTCAGTCAACATATGACAGAAGAGTCATGGGAGGAAATCAGCACTTTAACAACAAAATGGAGTTGTGCTCACCCTGTTGCGCAATGCCTTCATGCAACTCATCCATCCATCATTTAGAAGATGTGTGCTTTTGAAGCATATTGTGGAATCGACAACATTTGAGTGATACATCACATGTGCATGTATATAAACTTGGAGCAGCCCAGATGGTATGTCTTTGGAACAGCCAAGTGATGGTAAAGAATGGATATTCTGATCCAAAGAGAACATTCCAAGAATACTTTGCTTTTGGTTTAGCAATCTTGGCCTTCATGGTAAAAATGTCTATGCATTTTTTTCCTTAGCCACAAGTCTAAGGTGAAGAACCATTTTAGAAAGAAAAGTAGGGGCGGGGGCAGCAGAGAAAGGAGTAGTTTCCTTTGACAGCTTGCTTCTATGACAATTTTCTGCTATTTGACTGATTTGACAGTTTTACTATTCCAAAAATTAAACTTCAGGAGTGGAATGGAAAGTCCATTTGTAAAACATAGTACATTAGGATCTGTATAGTACATTAGGATCTGTATAGTACATTAGGATCTGTTATATCCAACCAATATGATGGGGCTGCACTTCCTCTGAAGTGCTCATTTGACAGCAACAGTAAACTGAGCCTTAAAAAAAAAATCTTTATTAATAAATATATAAAAATATTGGATTAGGTGCAACTTTTTCAACAAGAGTTAGGATAATCTATGCAAATCAGGGTGCTTTTGTTTCTGTTAATGAGATAAACTCAAATATATTGTATTTAAAAACAGAAACACAACAGGGCTTCTCCCACTCCATTATTGTTTTATTGCATCCTTAGCTGAAGCCACAAAATGTAATAAAACAATTAAGGGGGTTAAAGTAGGATTCGAGGAACGTAAAGTCAACTTATTCACAGACTATGTAGCATTATTTGTAACTAATAGCGATAATTCACTTTAAAAGTTAATAATTTTCATTAAAGATTTTAGGTAAGTCTCAGTTTATAAAAACAATTTTACAAACCCAAATGGAAAGCTTTAGCATGGGTAGGCCTGTGAAAGAAAAAATACCCAAATGTACAATCCCATGAAGAGATTTTCCAATTAATTACCTGGGAATATGGTTTATGCAAAATATCAAAGGCTTAATCCAAATATAATAATGTTAAATTATTATAGGAAGTGGAAGGTGATGCAAGTCTACCGGGGGGGGGGGGGGGGAGGGAATCTCCCAGATTGGGGAAAGCATGGCTTTAAAAAATACAGTCTTGCCAAAGACGCACATTTTTAGTTTTAAATATACTGTTATTATTACTGTAGATGTGATATGTCCTATGCTTGTTCATGTACTATAATGCCATGCTTTAGTATTATGTCCATAAATAATTCCCCCCCTCACACCATCACACAACTTACAAAGGTAACTAACAATTATTCACAAGTATAGAGAATTTGGAAGACTTTGTGCAGCATTGTTCTAGCAAAAACCTATCAATGTCATTAAAATAATTACTCAGAAAAACTGCTAGTTTCTCTTACTTTTGAAAAGCTTGATTAAACTTTGTTTAACTGTCACTCAGTTCAAGTTAGGTATTTTAAAATTGGCTTGTGTATTAAATACACCCCCCACAACGGTCTGCTGATGTTTGTTTCCAATTTATTTTTGCTTTTAACTAGTTTTTCACTTTCTATGAATATATATACACACAGTATATATATACCCCTGATGTACAGCCACACAGCCATTTCAAAAGGCTGTTGGCCCTTACTGATATGTTGAGAGCAGCCTGATAAAGGATTAGGGAATGAAAACCTAACTCTGGGACATGCAGCAAATGGTGCAGGCATGTTCAATTACCCAAAAGGTGGCACATTTTAGAAAACATTAGGTTGGGGAATACTATTTGGCAGACAGAAGCTTCACACAAGGAAAAAATCAAATTTTCAAACAATTACACAGGCTGTTTGTTGTTATATAACCTGTTCCTCAGTAGGATCTTGAGACAAGAAACAAAAGAATAAGTTAATCAGTGTGCTCTCCCCTGCTTCTAGATTTGAAGGATTTGCCAGAATATTGAATGATACTTGCCTGACAAGAACAGTTTTCAAAAAGAGATGTTTTTCCTAAAGCTGCTATAGCATAGATTCCTATTTAGATGAAGATGTTTCTCTGTTTTTATTTGGCAATGATTTGTGATGGGACCTACTGAATGCAACTGATTTAATTTTATTTGTAACATTTGTTTTCCATGAGCAAATTGTAGGCTCTTCAACACTTCTCCGGCGTATTCATGAAGTGCTGCATTGTTTTCCAGAATTCTATTCCATTAATTGTTAGCTCTTTGTACAATGTGTTCTGCAGCAATTGTATTTCCTATTGGTCTAATCCCAATCTTTTTTCTTGATACACCAGGAAAGAATCTAGTGATATGAACAACTGGCTGTGTTTGATCACGGGACATGATGATTCTATCTGTTTTTAGTACAAATGGGACAACAGTGCTCATAAAACATGGACTTCATATAAAGAGCACATTTTTGGCATTGCCATGTACTCCTTTTAAATATCCACCAGCCATTTCACACAAACACACACCGTCCCCACCATTGTTTGGGAGTGCAGCCTCCCGCCATCCGATTCATCACTGCCATACACCTTGATGTTGCAATGGTCAAGCATCTTTCTATAAGTGCCAGGCCGCAATTATTTGCCTGTAGTTTAACAGGTATAGATTCAACTCCTCTGCAGTATCTCTATATGCTACGGAGGCATTTGCCATGCACTAGCGGCACAGAGCACCAAAGGTGACCTCAGCCGGTATAGTTTTGCTAAACTGCAAGTACTTGCTTGTAAAAAAACCAAAAGAATAAAGGTAACATGTAGATCTATCATGTGCAGCCACAATGTGAAAACCGTACAGGCTTTTTTCCCATGCAGAAGTGCTGTGTAGGAAAGCTATTGTGTTTAAGATGCTCATCATAAAATCACATTGGGAAGGCTATAAAGCAAGCTTCCTCAAACTCGGCCCTCCAGATGTTTTGAGACTATAATTCTCATCAACCCTGAGCACTGGTCCTGCTAGCTAGGGATCATGGGAGTTGTAGGCCAAAAACATCTGGAGGGCTGAGTTTGATGAAGCCTGCTATAAAGGAAAAGTGAATTTCTTAGAACTGCAACATATCTGGCTGCCAAAATTAAGTTCTCTGCCAACCATGTATACCAGGCAACTGAACATAGTATCTTGCTCAGAATTAGCATAGCAAAGGTTATCAGCCACTATGACCAGAAGCTGAATTATTTCAGGGAAGGGAGCACACACTATTTTTTCAGCACCTAAACAAGTATCAACATATTAAGGGCTTATGCACTGAAAGCATACTGCTAATACATTTCAGTCTTTCCAGAATAATCCTACAAGTCAGGATTGGAAGGCACTCGTGTGGAATATAGTTCACATGTACAGTGGTACCTCGGGTTAAGAACTTAATTCGTTCCGGAATTCCGTTCTTAACCTGAAACTGTTCTTAACCTGAAGCACCACTTTAGCTAATGGGGCCTCCCGCTGCCGCCGCGCTGCCGCTGCACAATTTCTGTTCTCATCCTGAAGCAAAGTTCTTAACCCGAGGTACTATTTCTGGGTTAGCAGAGTCTGTAACCTGAAGCGTCTGTAACCTGAAGTGTCTGTAACCCGAGGTACCACTGTACTGCATTGTTGTAGCATTCAAACACTATATTGTGGTGGCAGGAGCTGATGGGAACTGTAACATAGAACACATGGAGGGCATCAGGTTGGATCAAGGAAACTCTGGAACTATATGAACCATGTAGGTAACCATTGATAGTGCAGGTAAATGAAATTATTACAAGCAACAGTTTGTTTTTCCATACAGTGGTACCTCTGGTTACGAGCGCCTCGGGTTACGTTTTTTCGGGTTACAGATGTTTTTAACCCGGAAGTGAGTGTTCCGAGCTCTTGGAGGCCTCGCTGCTGCCTGGAGTCAAACCCGGACTTCGACGGGGCCTGCGGAGGCTCCACGACTGGGCTCCAGCAGCGGGAGCTCTTGGAGGCCCCCGCGAATGCTGAGAGCCAGGCCCCGATATCTGCAGGATGCCCCGCAGGTCACATCCCAGCCCCAAAGTTAGGTAAGATACACTTACCTAACGAAGACCAAGAGCAGTGAAGCTGTTAAGAAAACAAAGATGAGCCTGGCTGAAAAGCCCTTTACCAACCCTTGCCCCACCCTCACAGTTGTAGCAAGATGGGTGGCACCTAGCCAGGTAAGCCCACCTACCCTGGGGGGAGGGGAGTGGAAAATTTTGGGATTCTGCAAGGGATTTATTTATGTGAGTCTGCCCTGTGCCTTTGTCTCTGCTTTGTTCCTTCGTTTGGGGGACTTCTGGGGGACTCTGCCTTCTGTCATTGTTTTGGGGATCGTGTAGAGCTCAGTTCAGCTGCTGGTTGATTGTGTGACTGCAAAAATGGATAAAAGACCCCCATCCAAACAATGACTATAATCAGTGCATGTAAGAAAAAAATAAATGTTAATTTTTTCATCTACAATACTATCTTATTTATTTTATAGTACAGTACATTGATTATTGCCTTCGTTTTATGGATCAATGGTCTCATTAGAAAGTAAAATTCATGTAAATTGCTGTTTTAGGGGGTGTTTTTCATCGTCTGGAACGGATCAATCTACTTTTCCATTACTTTCAATGGGAAAGTGCGCTTCAGATTAAGAACACTTCAGGTTAAGAACAGACTTCCGGAACCAATTAAGTACTTAACCTGAGGTACCACCATATCCTTAAATCAGCTTCAATTCCATGAAATAATATAGGCAAGAAGGCATGTGTTATATTACAATCTGAGTTCCTGGAAGGGCTCACCACCCAGATACACTGTCCCATTTAGTCACATCACATTTAGCCACCCTTTTCCACATCACAAGATATAGACAACAATGGAAAATGAATAAGATTATGTTATCCTGCAATTCAAGGTTAAGAACAACGGGTTCATACTAACTGCAAACAAATTTAAAGGCATTTATATTTGCCTAGCTCGTCTAGCACTTAACAAGAGTACAGGTTCACACGTCTCCTTTATTCACCTTTTCAACTTATAGGTGAAAGCAAAGAAGTGAAGTTCTTCCGCGGGCTTCTGAAATCTCTGAGAACTGAAAGGGTCTCAGAAAACTGATCTGTACGTTGTTACAGAGCCTCTCATATAAAAGGCTGCTCTCTGTAGTTCAACCCCTTGATCTCATTGCCTGGTTACTTTTCCATCTTCATTAAATGCTGTAGAAATCTGGTTTTTAGTCTACACATCACTGTTTATACTTTGCACAAAAACAGAGCAAGATCTATGCCTGGCAGGCAGCTCTTTGTGTAAAGCTCTCTCTTCCTTCTTTCTGACTTTTCAGAGCATGAAATATGCCTGCTAATTCTAAATGCTTCACATGGCAAGCCTTGCAGTGCAGGACAAAGGGACTACCCTTCTTCTAGTAAACTTTAATTTGTATATTTTCTTCTTGTAGGAAACAACTGGAGAGCAATCATGGTAGCTATTCTTTCCTGCTTTACTGACTACTAATAAGGGAAGCTTGCTGTAGAGCCTTTAACTAACTATACAGAGCTTCACTGACAAACCATCTTTATAGAACTCTTCATTTTCCTGCTGTAGGGTCAATGGCTCAAGATAACAGAGTCCAAAATATTTATGTTAATGTTCTAATCTCACCAAATTATTGTGAGAGCGCTCTCTCCCACAAAGTATTATATCTGTCAAAGAAGGATATCAAGGGCTGTGTGCGAGAACTATTCCATAGAGCAAATGTAACTATTTTTGTCCCAATTTCTCAACTGCCTTGTCCTTAATGCTCAGGGGGAGCTATTGTTGATGTTTTAAACAGCATTTAGCTCAAGACAAAAATCAGGCAGAATACATGCCAAATGCTCAGACTTCTAAGAACCTAACGTGAGCCACCGAAAGCTGTTCCAACACAAAAGCTATCTTGCCTTTCCAAACTCCGCTCTGGCTTAGGTTTTTGCCAGGTCTTCAGGGGACTTCTACATCTGTTCATAGAAGCACACAGAAAGGCCCTCTGCATTGATTGTCTCAGCTTGTGTGGGCATAACTGAGAGAGTGGTTAAACTTACCCAAGATTTTGAAGACTGAAGGAATATGATGGAGTCACCAACCTGTTGCACACAAAGGCCTTCACTGCCACCCACAGTCTCTGAGCTTTATTAAAATTAATTAATTTTAATTTTAACTAGAGAAATATTATATTCCTGTAGATGCAAGAGTCTGTGCTCTTCCACTCCAACTAATTGGGCAGTGAACTCTTCCCCTCCTCAGAGGGACCAATAAGGAGTGGTGATAGTTTCCCTGCTCCATTCATGGTTTGCCTTCCCACTCTTACTACAACCAGAAAGTGTATTTATGGGGGGGGGGAGTGTCTCCCCCCTTTTCTTAATCCAAATGGCATTTTGATGTAGGGGTGGGAGAAGCAGTGAGGGGAGATGCCTTTCCAGACACGGAGAGCATTTTCTTAGGAGGGGAAGTGTAAAGGCAACGTGCCTTCCTCACTTACTTTAAGGGCTGCCTTCTTGCTGTTTTTTGCATTTCGATTTAGAGTGGGTAAGGGAGGGACAAAAGAGATGTCTTCCCTACTAGGCTTAAGGCTTGTCTCGATGCTCTTCTTGCCCCAATGGGAGTTTTTATTTGGGGCTTTATGTCCTCACTATCAGGTGCACTGTGTACCCATTTAAAGTAGCCCCCAGGCAGAAATGGAAAGTGAGTTGCAGTGGATGCACATAGCCTGTCTCACTCACTGGATCATCACCGTGTCATGGTGAATGGGTTTGCATGTTCCTATGACCCTTGTGAGCGAAGCCGTCTGAAGTCTTGTACTCCCAGCAAGGTCACCCAAGGCAGTAAGGTGAAAGGGTAGGAGCTAGACAAAGAATGATCCAAAAAGTCCTCAGCAGCAGAACAGGTGGAAGATAACAGGTGGAAGACTGTGCGTTGGTCAGTGTGCACTGATCTACACAAATAAAACAAATTTACACACAGGCGTCTTCCAAAAACCTATCCGATACCCAAACCCCAAAAAAGTCCCATGGCGATCGGCAAATGGTAACAGGGGCAGGACCATGAAATCTGGAAGACCCTAGTCATGAACCCGCACATGGGCAGTGGATACAAATTCAGTCATTCTGACTCAAGGAATGAGGCAGTTGAGTTGTTCAGCAGCTGTATCCATGACTAAGCAGTCCTATTTAGGATCCACTCTGCTCACCCCGAATAGGGGGAGGGACTAGAAAAGGTCTCCTAAACATAGTCTGCCTTTTTACCTCCCTGACTGGATTACCGTGCCCAGCTTTCTCCTGACTGAAGTGCAGAGTGTTTGAGGACCAGGACATTCGCAGGGAAACCAAAATGCTTGTTTACAAAGCTATTGTACTACCAACCTTACTGTATGCTTGTGAAACATAGACCACTTATAAATGCCATCTCCAACTCCTCAAAAGATTCCATCAATGGTGTTTCCAAAAATTTTTGCATATCACTTGGAAAGACAGGCAAACTAATGACAGTATACTGGAAGAAGCAAAGATCACCAGTGTCAAAGCAATGATTCTTCAACATCAACTTTGTCGGACTGGTCATGTTGTGTGGATGCCTGATTATCATCTTCCAAAGCAGCTATTCTATTCCCAATTTAAGAGTGGAAGGCGTAATGCTGGTGGTCAACAAAAGAGGTTTGAAGACTCTCTCAAGACAAATCTAAAAATATATAGTATAACACAGACAATTGGTAAATATTGGCATGTGAGCGCTCCAACTGGAGAACAGCTTTTACCAAAGGTGTCATGGACTTTGAAGATGCTCAAACTCAGGATGAAAGGGAGATAAGTGCTGAGAAGGCGCATTAGGCAAACCCTCACCATGATCAACTCCCACCCAAAAACCTATGTCCCCACTGTGGAAGGACATGTGGATCCAGAATTGGCCTCCACAGTCACTTATGGACTCACTGTTAAGACCATGTTCATGGAAGATAATCTTACTCAGCTACAAGTGATCACCAAAGAAGCAGCAGCAGCAACAGAAGAAGAAATTGCCTGTATTGCTCGGCTGCAGGACACTTGAGTTTCCTTTCAGTCTATTGAGTCCCTTTCTTTCTACTGAGATTTGCCTCCAACTTTCAATCCTGGAAGCAGCAAATAAAATGCAGAGCAACTGGTAGCATGAATCCAACAAAAAATCCCTTTCCCTCTGTTCCTCTGCTGAGTCTTTCTATAGATTTCCTGCCCATGGTTGATTTTTCTAAGTTAAATACAGTCAAAATCTGACAAATCAATATAAGATATTGCCAGTGAGCAACATGCCCGAGTTAAAATATATACACTACACCCGATTAGCATTGTATGACTGGAGTAGTTCTGCTCTAAAAGTATTTACTTGAGCTGAATTCATACTAATGTGAGGGGATGTTAAGGCTAATAGCACACCCATAGGGGAAGAGGAGCTTCATTAATAAAGATGAAGTTATTGACAACTTAAATAAACCCGCTTTTGTAAAGATGGTCATGAGGGAAACCAGTGCTGACAGCTCGTGCCTACTATAGATTACACACCTAGAGCACTCTGTGCTCATTAAGAGCCACTACTCAGTGTGATGGCTCCCAGGCCAGCTGCTGAGCCTGAGCAGCATCATTCACCTTGTCTGAAACACACTAGGCTGAAGGACAGTGCCTGAGGGAGTAGTTTACGATTCTTCCCAAATTTGATGGCAAGGGAGCTTGAGCAGATGCTAGGGTATAGGAAAGTTGGGACAAGACCGCAGAATAGTATAGGAACAGAAAAGTGGCAAATAAGTGGCAAAGACAATAAAAACAGAGGCATCAAGAGATTAGGTAAGACCAAAGGGCAGCAGACTATATCTAGGAGGAATCCCAACTGGAAGAAATTGCTGTACACCTCAAATTCTAATAGGATGAAGGGTGGCACATAAATGCTTTAAGTAATAAAAATCTGAAGATCTATTAGTCCTAAAGTTTTAAGCAATCTGACAATGGCCTATACATGTAAACACAGAGCCTCTTCGAAGTGTTGTAACCCTCCCTGGAACCTTATGGTAAAGAGTGGGTAAAAAGTAAAATAAATAAATAACTACTAGACCACATTAGTACAAGAAATTAGGTGTTTGTTAATTTTTCTGTATTTTCTGAGTCGATGATGTTTTAATGATGTTCCCTGTTCTAGCCTCAGCAACTCCTAACACCTTTCAAAAGATCTGGTTTGAAACATGTCAAAGCATTTATACCCCAATCTCAGCCAGAAACTCCCTGAGTATTTTAAATATCAGCTAACACAATACAATCCCTGTCCCCAGGCTTACAATCTAAAAATACAGAACAGAAAAGGAATAAGGGACAAGTAAGGAAGAAAACACAGCAAACTCCTGCATTAGGTAAAGGTAAACGGACCCCTGACCATTAGGCCCAGTCGTGGCTGACTCTGGGGTTGCGGCGCTCATCTCGCTTTATTGACCAAGGGAGCTGGCGTACAGCTTCCAGGTCATGTGGCCAGCATGACTAACCCGCTTCTGGCGAACCACAGCAGCGCACGGAAACGCCGTTTACCTTCCCGCCGGAGCGGTACCTATTTATCTACTTGCACTTTGACGTGCTTTCGAACTGCTAGGTTTGCAGGAGCTGGGGCCGAGCAATGGGAGCTCACCCCATCACGGGGATTCGAACCGCTGACCTTCTGATTGGCAAGTCCTAGGCTCTGTGGTTTAACCCAAAGCGCCACCCTATTGTGAAGTTCTTACAATAAAAAGCTGGAATGGAAACAGGGCCTTCTTGGGACCTGAAAACTAGCAGGTGACTCAACCTTCTTGAAAATGGCTGAAATGCAGCCAGAAGTTGTTGACTGTACAGGGTGGGACCTAGGTCTTTTGGGGCCTAGCTGGAAACTTTTATTTTCCATCTCAGGAGGTAGATTCATAGGGTCCCAATTTATACCATTGCCCCAAGAACATAAAGTTATAAAAATCTCATGGTACCATAAACCAGTTAGCTCCTAAGGGGTGACCATACTTACTGTTTTAACATGGTAACTATTCACTCCGGTTTGTGGGGAAAGGAAAAGTATGAGCTAAACTTGACTACCTGTGATACAAAGGAATGATACAAGCATTAAAAATAAAAATAAAAATAAGCTAGAAGGATGAAGATCTGTGGGCTTTAGGGAAGGCCCTGAATAAACATTAGTGCCATCTGTGATGTGAAATTTATACCAATACAAAAGGAAAGAAAAGCTACTTAACAGGCAGAAAATCCACCGAGTTAAAGTGCTTGGATGTACAGTTCAGGACAACAGGTAGAATTACATGTCAGTACCTAGTTAAATGGTTAATTTATCCAATATCTGCTTATGCTAGTGGCTCAGCAGAATGTCAGTCCATACCTGTTCCAACTCAGCAGGATTTAACATAATTGAATAATAGATACACAAGCCAGGAGAGATATATTATATATTATGACCACAATCTCAATCAGATTTAAGTCCATTGGAAGTCAGTAAGTTTAGGAGAGCCTATCTATATCAGATTACGATCCAGGGGGTGGGGCTGGGTTTATTTATTTTATTTTTTGGTTTTTTTGTTTAAGTCATAGAGTTGAAAAATATGTCTCAGGCAAGTTATAAATCAAACCTCAGCTTAGGGCAAAATACAGAGGAGCTACTCAGCTTTTAGCCCTTGGCAGACAAAAAAAGCATATTTCAAGTAAGTTGAATTTCTTTTCAGGGCAGAGTTGACCTTAATCCAACTTGAATTAGTTCAACATATTTCAAAACACCACTAAGCAGAACTGACCACAAAGTGGCTATCCAGCATAACAGCAACATTTTTTCTTTGAACAAGTTGCTAACAGGAAATAGTAAGAAATTTTGACAGGAAAAGAAATGAGCTACTACTGTTAGTAAGAAAAAAATGTTTACTACAGCTACATCTATCAAGATAACTGACTATAAATTCCATAGTAGTTTATAATAGAATGTACAGAGCAACATAAAAAAGAAAAATAAATTAACTTTTCACGGGCCAAGAAACTACAGATTTAGGGCCACCAAGCATCCTGCTCATTCTAAAAGTCTAAGGACAGTGATGCAGTTTGTATGTGGTGGACCCTCCTCTCCACCTGCAAAAGATGATACAAGTTTGTATATGACACAAAACGTATGCAGATTTTGTGTAAATCTGTGTCTTCTTTTGCAAGTGAGTCGGAGGGCCCAATGCATATAGCGTGTACTTGACCCAGAAAATGCTGCTGTCAACCTGACCACAAGTATATCTTTTGCACTCTTGGCAATTCCAAAAGAAACAAAGTTAAAATAAAGTAGGAATAAGAGCAGATTAAAAAAAAGACTGCTAAGCCTGTTGACTTGGTAGAACAGGAAGGAAGGAAGGAAGGAAGGAAGGGGTAGGCAATCTGGTATAAGAGACTGCAGATTACCCACCCACCCCTAAAAAAGCACTATGTAAGGAGAGAACTTACTGAAGAGACAAAGGTAAAGCAAACATCCAACACAAATAAAAAGCATAGCAATTCAAGCATACAAACAAATAAGACATTGCCACATGGAGTCCCATAAGGAAACAATAGAAAAATAGAAAGTTGAAGATGTGGCTCTTTATTCGCATGAAGCAAACACACGCACCCATACAGGGTCTGCATCCAATTGTCAAAAGCTCCCTGGGCCCTGCCAACAGCTACATGGTGCACATGGAATAAATAAATAAAAAATCATTTATTCAGATGTCCACACACAGCATGGAAGACACAAGGAGACTGTATTAATGCTCTTCTACACATGGAATTCTCTTCACAAGGATAATATTTGATTGTGAATTATCAGAAGACTTTTCAGATCATGTATTCATTGCAGCTGCCAAACAAAAGTCCAACCAAACTAGAGTCAGGACACACAGTAACAGCAGCAGCAGCAGGGAAGCAACAACAAAACTCAGCGGCAAGTATGCACCAATCTACCTGCCAGGGATGAGTGCCTGTTGACTTATAGTGAGAAGAGTTCCCAGCAGCCTCAGACACAGGACAGCCTGTTCCATTTCATCACCTGAGCTAAATGGGAACTGCTGCCTACTGCCCTGCCTTCTGACACCATGGTGCTCCAGTTCTTGCTAATCTTGGCGGGAGCTGGGGGTTTCCTCCAATGGTTGCTGATCAGCTCTCCACCCCACCCCCAGTTGCAGTTAAGCAGCAACTGGTGCATAAAAGCACCCTGGTTCCTGTCGTTCTTGGCAGGAGCCAGGGCACTCCACCAAATGCTGAAGCACCTCCCTGTAGCACTTCTAGCACCTAAGACGGCCTGAGATGGGCACTTCAAGCTGCATCATGGGCTCTGTTCAAACAGGCAATCATTTGCATTGCAATTTAAAGAAAAAGAAACCAGCAGGCATTTCTCCCACTGCTTCTTTCCTTATCCAAGATTCCACCATTCCCTACAGCACTCTGTGCTGGCTAGAAGGTCCAAGGAATTTGTAGCAATCAGAAATGGAGTGGATCCATGCAAGATGGTGGGTATCCTTTTGCCGAAGACCAATGCGTTGTATTTCTCCCAGTACAAGGTCTGGTCTCCCAGTACAATTGTGGGTTACACGCCTGCAAGTCAGGATGAACAGGGCTGTTCAAAAGCAGGCATATCACCCTTAAAGAAATGCTGGAGGCTGTGAACCCTTTTGGTCTAGGAGGTAGAACTACATACTATCCTGGAGCTAGTCCTGCATGTACATGCCCTAAATAATCTTGCTGGCCTCAGATATTTATGGAGCAGTTGTCTTACCTACAGCCGGACTGGAAGGATCCATATACTACCAACCTAAAGTCTTTCTGTGTGAACACATGAAAAGGATACAGCTACAAGGGGAATCACATGTGATGGCAGAAATAAATACAAAAGAATGGTCACCAGATGTGTTTTAAGATCATTTAATTTTAAAGGAAATAGTTTATGAGATCAACGGCTTGTACATGCAGCATTGTTCAAGGCCTAATCAAATCCATATGATCTTCATTTCTGTTTAACAAAAAGCTTCCCTAAACCTGATTATGGGCTCCGTAAAACAAAGAAATAAGGGTGTGATCAATGCGAAGCTTCACTGTAATGATCAACGAAGATCCTACCCTTTGTTCATCATCTCTGAGTTATGTATTCACTGTCTACTCAAGGAACAGAAATGAATAACAATATTTACACAAAATATTCAAATACAGGCTTCCATACATTTTGAAATAAAGTTATAAAGTGTACAAATTACCTGGTCATAAGGTCGTCTTGAGAGCATTCATACTTAGAAAGGATATACTGTGTGTGTGAATAAAATAGGAGTGCCCTCCAATTTTGATAGATTGAGTGGGGTATACCTTTATCTTTTTACTAGCCTTCAGCTTCAAGTTTGCATGGAAAAAGTTTTTTTAATGCTTTTTCAATTGCCCATCTATGGTACTACTGGCAGCAATGTGAACCACTAAGGGAGGGGGGGAATCACAAACTCATGCATAGTTTCAAGGGGCTTCGCGCATTAGTCATTATTTTCCTCCGTGCAAAAACTGTGTGCTGCGGGTAATGCCCTCTTAAAAGATCCAACAGAATGTGAGAAAGTACTTTTATGGCTGACTAAGTGAGCTTTAACGCCTACAAAGAGACACAAAGTCCCAAGGGGCTTCATCGCCCACAAAGATTGGAGCAATGCTGCAAATACATATCCCTTCCAGCTTACTGATAACTAGAAAGATGCATTTTTGGCAAGATAGTGAAGCAGTAGAATAATGCAACCCTTTGATCACAAATACCTTTCTGCCTTTACAACACTTGATCAGCCTCTCTTAACGATATCAGTATCATGTTAGAAGTTGTTCTGTGCAGCTCCCTATTTACACAATCACAGAGAACAAAACTCTGGAAGCTCCACTTTTAAAACCTGTAACAAGGCAGAGTTTTGGCTTTGACTCTTTCACTATGTTGATACTGAGCAACCTTTAGGTCAAACATGGGGAACCTCCAGCCTGGCAGGACTCTCAAGCCTGTTGCATCCGTTCCTCCAGGTCAAACTTGTGATCCAAGCTTCCCAAAAATTGTTTCCCCGCTAACATAACTATTGCAAAGCCTAACAGAGCGTGTGTGGTTTAATTTAAGTGGCAATCCAAACAGCTGTATTACTGCCTTTGCTCTTTCGACATGGAAATTGGTTTCACTAGATGCTATTTATTCTGCCTTTTCTGCTGTTTTTAACTGGTCATGTTTTGATTGTAATGAATTGTAATGAATCATAGTGTTATATTGTATACCACTCTGAGACAAATGCTATGCAGTGGGTTCAAAGCTTGTAAAATAAAAACTTCCCACTCTACTATTCTACAATTCTTTGAAACAAAACAAAAACAACTTGGTGAAGTCTCTCACTCAGCAGATCCATGAACGAGAAACATTAGGCTGAAACTAGATGAGATGCTGGCAGTTCTGAGTGTTCAAATAAGGAATCACCCCATTGTGACCCTCATATTTCTGGTAAGAAATTTAAATGTTAAAATGTTCTGTTTTAGAAACTTCAAATTGCAAATAATTAACTGTGTGAAAGAAGAAAAGCCCGGTTTTGTACTTCAAACAGAAGTCAAGAGTTATGTTGTATTGGGGTTCAGCTTGCTGTATATCAAGAGCCAATGATTCTGATGCTGAAATCTGAAGGTTTCAGTTATGCTAGACACCACAGCTTTTATAAGATTCAGTGGAATATGATATGCGGATATTCCTTTCAAACCTATTATTTAATAGTTCTAGACCAATGAAATTTTGGAATTCCAGTGTGAACTTGGTGAATTGCTGGAAGCCTGTAGCTGGAAAGAATGCAAAGTGCAAGCTCCAAACTGTTTCATGGTCTGAAGTCAGAGAGAGACTTGGCTAGTCTTTGGGAGACTATGAAGAGATTCAAAGATGAGTTTAACAAGAGACTTGTTAAGAAGTGAGAATCAAACCTGAGAGAGTCAGAAACTGGAAGAAGCAATAGCAACCACCAGGGGGAGCCCACAGAGGGACCCGGAGCTGAGGAAGTCTGGTAGTTAACTAGCAGATGACAAAGAGGAGAGAGCCAATGCCCTAAAGATTGGGCATAAAGGCAGAAGCTAAGACAGTTTGCAAAGAAGGGAAGAAGACTGCAGCAGCCCTCCTTTGGGAATTGCTAAGGGCACTATATCAGCAGGTAGCAAAAACAGCAAATATCCAACCAGAGACAAGACTTCTGGTAAAGACCATGTAAAAAGGCTGTGAGGAAGAGAAGACTTTGATGCATCCTTACCAGTCTGTAATTTAACTAAGGGTAGAGCTGAAAGGGTAATGGGCTAGTGGTGGTGGTGGTTACTGCTGAACAAACACCTATTTAAAACAACAGTACTATATGCAGTTATCAACTACTGCTACGTAATCAACCTGTGAATAAATATTATTTATATTATTTTTAAGCTTTAACAAATTACAATATCACCAATGTCTCACAACAAATGTAACTGATCTGTAAAAAACACAACTTGAAAAAAGCGATGCACATACTTTTGTAAACTAAGAAAATCTTTAATAAAAACTATTTCAAAAAATTACAATATATTTATTTTCTATTTCAAGCCCTGGACTGTCTCTCCCATGCCTATAGACAAGTACTATATGGGTTTATTTGTTTTTTAAGAAGGCTATATATTGGTATTTTTTATTTAAATCCTAATGACTGTAGCAAGAACACAAAAAGGACAATAGAAGCAGCAATTAAATATATGGTTATGTGACAGGGATCCAGCATGTTATACTATAATGGTGGAATCGTAAACCCTAGCTTGCCCACAATACACCACATATTTGGTGACAGATGGTGGAATAAAAAACATGCACATCATGACCACTATCCAGAATAGTTCAGTTTTAAAGATAAAAGGAGCTTTCTGAGTACAAAACCAACCAAGAACAATTCCAGTATTGAGATGTACACAGAGGGTTCTACTGAAGTCCTTGTCTGTGTGCCCCTTTTGCTTTTAAAATCAAGCCCCTATTCCCCTCTTTATGCATGGAACCGCCCATCATGTATAAACACAGAACTTCCATTAGTGCATCTAATTGAATGCTTAGTCTCCTTGAAACAGGAGCAGCATAGGTGCAATGCTGGCTCTCCAACCTGCTTAGGAAATTTGTAGTGATTAACAATTCCTAAATTCATAATGATTAGCAATGATTAAGAAATTATTTTGCATTGTTGGCTACTGTGAATGTGATGACACATTCTAGAGATTGCTTACCATAGTTAGCAAAACAGAAACCCGAGAGCCAGTGTTATGTTTACACCGGCCTGAAGATTGAAAAACAAAAGGCTCTCCATAATTAGGCCTTGCTCGTTAGTTTCTTTCAAAAGACATCAAAGAGAATTATTAAATAATACTTGGTTGGCATAAGCCCCAAGTCACAATAGCAAGCAATGTAAAGATCAGGAGGAAGGATGCTAATTAGAACGGGGCCTGTGAGCTATATTCTCTTCCAAACAGGCTCCTGACTCTCACCTCAGCCCATCCTCAGAACCAATTGTAGAATATGAGTACAGAGAAATACCCACCTGCTTTATCTAGTCCACAGAAATGACAACACTGTCAACTTTTTAAAAGATAAAACAGCTAACAAAACCAAGCAACTGCCTATCTTTTCCTCAGATTAAGTCTTGAGTGGAAGCATTAAAAAAAAACTTCCATAAGATACTTAGTAAGACAGGGACTGGTGAGTTGGTGGTCAGGGCTGCCTTCAACATATCATTAGATCCCTATTAAGAAAAAAAAAATGAGAAGAACTTGGAGGAACTACTGGCTCAAATAGCAGAAGTAGCAACACACAGCAAAAGATCAACCAGTTTACTCACTCTTCAGGTGTTTATTTCCAGTGAAGCAGCCTTGCCATTCAGCTAGCTTCTGCCGGTTACTATACTTTTGTTCTGGACTTCAAACTAAACTAAGGTCATCTGAAAAAAGCTTCAACAAGTGGCTATATTCATTCAAATAAAACTATTCACTGAAGAAAGCTCCCTGCAGCACCTCAAAAGCCTTTTGACCAAGTTGGCCTTGCTTAGATCTTTCAAAAAAGTCTCTCTTAACTCCTAGTAAGAGAATTCTTGAATAAGTAAACATGAAGGCCAAAGGTCTATATTCATAGACTGAAAAAGCAGTGAAATGACATCCTCTGATCTGTCATTAGCAATGTAATCATGATGCCAGTACCCACTTCCCCATATGATAGTGATAATTACCAAACAGAAAGCTAATAATTTCCTAACATTCTCCTCTCTACAGTGACAGAGAAATGCTGTCACAGAATATGTCCTCCCATGTAAAAGGAGACACAGGAATGCTAAAAACATTTGCATATTCCTAGATTCTTTTGGTGTATCCTTCTGAACACAAACCAGCACTGCTCAAAAGACTATCCTCCATACTGTTGCATTAATCTTCAGAATGCAAAGATCAAAATGGAGAACAGGGAAACAGGAACATCAGCACATTTAAGACACAAGCTGGGTTCAGACATCACTTTAAATACAGTGGTACCTTGGGTTAAGTACTTAATTCATTCTGGAGGTCTGTTCTTAACCTGAAACTGTTCTTAACCTGAAGCACCACTTTAGCTAATGGGGCCTCCTGCTGCCGCCGCGCTGCCGGAGCACGATTTCTGTTCTCATCCTGAAGCAAAGTTCTTAACCTGAAGCACTATTTTTGGGTTAGTGGAATCTGTAACCTGAAGCATATGTAACCTGAAGCGTATGTAACCCGAGGTACCCCTGTATTGTAAAGTGCATCTTTAGTTTTACCATTCTCCAGATCCCGTTTTTGTCCACTGTACATTGATGTAAGTAAAAGTTGGCTATGCTCTACTATAAACCACGGGAACTGGCCAGTTTATTATGGATTAAACTCAACACTTAAAGTTTATGCATTCACCCAATGAGTCTCAGTGCATTAATTAATATGCAGATGATTTGTCAAGTCACTTTTGACATCCTGTGTGATTCTGCCCCCAGCACGGCAGATGGTTAAAGTTAAGTATGCCAATTGGCCTAGCTGCACCATGGACTACAACCACCTTATCAAGGATCACTAAGTGTCAGCTTGTGTATACTGCTTAGAAGAGGTCATCTGAGACAGCAGAAGTATGAAGTATCTTACATCAATTATTTCATTTGTAGAAAACCTGTCTTACAATACTCTTGGTAGTATTTGACTCACTTCTATACAAGTATCAACACAGAACAGGTTTAGAATTTTAAAAGTGATGGTTGGCCCTGTTTTATAATACACTTAGTGACATAACATTATGGTAAACGTCCCAACAAGTCAAGATGACATCAGAGAAACAAAAGAGAGGAAAGGCAGGAACTTGCAATATTTGTTGAACTCAGTGCTTTATATAAGGGTACATGTGACCTTGTACATTTGTCATTCATTAATTACCTAAACACCATCTTAGCAAAACTAGGTGAAATGCTCAACAAAATGCCACATACTGGTTTTGCTGTCCAACTAATAGTACCAGAGAAACTGGCTCTGGGTAATAGAACCTTGGAGATTATAACACAAAATCCGTCTTACCAGAGACCCTTAATTGAAGGGAGAAAATTTAGTATTAAAAGGGTTGAATGCAGAAGAAGTGTCATTCCAGAACATTGAGAAAGTCTGAGTAGCTACTTGGAATATGGTTTCCAAGGCAACTAAACCAGCTTGTTAACATGCTCACTTTCATCATTAAAGAAAAAAGTAAAAGGTAATTGGGTTAATTATTGAAGCAACAGCCAGAATATAGCCAGCATACCACCACTAATTGTCCATTTACCTAAGGCGTTTAAACAGCAGTTCAGATTCCTACTGGGGTGAAATGTATCACAATTCATTCACTTAAATGAGCAGCTTACATAAAAAGTGAGTGGATAATCAATTAAAGAGCCATGTACAGATGCAGAATTCCCTAACAGGAAATCATTTCTTACAAACCACAGTTGCTGTATTCAGATGATCTCTAAATCCTGGTTTGAATATTGCAAATGAGCTTTTTCAACATATATGACATGAGCACAATAAAAATAATAATCAAAACCATTACTGAAGGGATAAACTAGTAGATAAAATAAAAGGTACACCACTGCATCAAACAAAGAAAATAACCCCCAAAGCCGTAAACCAAAACTATTAAGCCAAAACAAGCATACAGATATTGTGAGAACATAACTGAATATAAATCAGCCACATAAAGCCCAGAGCATCAGGACAAAGTTTGTCTGGCTTCCGAAGCATAACAGAGAAGGTGGAAGGCAGATGTCAACTTCCATACATGGGATACAATAAAAGAAAAGGCCCTCCTTCTGGTAGCCATCACCTAACCTAAATACCACTGGAAAGGGCACCCAGAGAAAGTCCTCTGATATCACTCTTAGTTGCCAGGTAGGCAGACACATTGTCATTCGGGGGGGGGGGGGGGGCTTAAGAGGGCTATTTGGCCTGGGCCAAAAAAGTTAGACACATTAATTTTTTGGCATTTGATAAGTTTCACAACTTGTTTTTCTGCATGCTGGACCAAATTATGACACACACTCTCCCAGTTTAGAGGTGCAAACTAAAAGAAGAGGTGCAATTTAGCAAAAGACTCTTCTTGTTGCTGTTAAATGATATATGTTTTGTTATATGCTTAGCATCAACTGTGATATTACACAAAAGCTCTCCTGTTCTAGTCTGTGAGAAGAGGCTGTGGTTTGCAAGGAGGAACTGGTGCTGCTAATGGTTAAATGGTGTAGGATGCATCACAATTTAATTGGATAGAATATTGCCTCCATAGTCCCTGTCTCTTCCTTTTGAAGTGTGGTGGGTACAAGCCATAGCATGGCAAACAACAGGCATCTCTGGTCTGGGCAAATGGACACTTTTGCTAGTGGGCTGGGCCTGTGAGATTTGTTTGCACCAGCCTCTCTTGTGTCCCTGGCGACAAAGATACTGATTCAGTAGTCAACTTACTCTCAGGTGCCTCCCTTTTACTGACAGGACTGACATGAGTGGTAGCCCTTTAGGAGGTGCCTGACAAGAGGTCTCTGGTATCACAGGGGTGAGACTCCTTTCTGAAAAACTGCTTCAATCTTATTACCGTGGTACCTTGGTCTACGAACAGCCCTGTTAATGAACTATTCGGTGAACCAATTCCGCAAAACTGGAAGCAGGTGTTCCGGTTAGTGAACTTTGCCTCAGAAGATGAACGAAAGCCAAATGGTAGAAGGGCACTGGCGGCAGGAGGCCTCATTAGGGAAAGCACACCTCGGTTTAAGAACGGCTTTGTTTAAGAACAGACTTCCAGAAAGGATTAAATTCGTAAACCGAGGTAGCACTGTATTATTTATTGAATTTATATACTGCCCTATACCTGCAGGTATAGTTCCACCCAAGAATACTTGTGCTATCTGAATTCAGCTTCAATCTATGATCCCTCAGTCATCCCGTTGCTGACTACAGGATATTAAAGCGAGCATGAACTGTGCTGCCGTTGTTGGATAATTCAAATGTGAATTTAGTTCAGTGTTAATCTCCACTGTAGTGATCACATAAGGAAACAACAATAAAGTACCTAGAAAATCAGAGTGTATTTCTTTTAAGTAATGGTATTTATATGCCTAGCACTTTTGGTAGGTAAGGCAATTCAAATGTTATCTCGTTCTGATGGGGAGGTTCCCAAAATGCCTTTCTGGGGTGCCAAATATTTACTTGTATCCAATGCCTAGGTTCAAAGATATCAACAAGTATAAGCACACTCCATCAAAGGAACATGAAAGGAGACAGCTACTAGCAGCTAGAAGAATCTGCCTTTCACCCTCAAAACTAGGTAACATTTCTTGTTATCACCACAAGCAGCTGAAAGATTCTTAACAGGGAGCAGAAGCAGATGTCTCCAGCTAAGCAGAGCAGGGGGGAAATTCGGCAGCGTTGCCTGGCAGCAAATTATCATCATCTCCTGGTGAGCTATTTCCATATTCCTACGACAAAATCCCACACAGAAAACCAGAATAGGGAAAGGATGCATCTCGTCGAAAAGCAACAAGCACTAGCAAAGAGGTGCTTAGCAACCTTAAAGTGTTGCAAGAAAAATGTAAGAAATGGAGATATTGTATCATACCTGGTAAAGTCTCCTTTCTACAGATAAGCAAAGTGACAAGATCACTTCCTCAGCAAAGAGGAGGGAGAAAGTTAAAAGTGCCCTTATCTGGTAGAGGGAGGCTCCTACCCTCAGTCTGGAATAGCAAAGACTTGAAACAAAAAACTTTATTGACTAAAGAACAATGCCAGTCAAACAAAGAGCCTCTCAAGAAATTTTGAACCATATGGAATCTGAAAGGGTGGGGTGGATGCAATGGCCCTCGCCTTATTCCCAGAAGTTTAATTTACTATATAAGACAAAGCAAACTATCCCCACATCATGTCTATTCCTATTCAATGGGTCTTACTCCCACATAAGTGAGGTTAGGAACATATTATTAGTAAGTGGACAACAGTATTATTATCATTATAAATATGTGCCCAGATTTTATTTGGCATACCTATTCACAGACATCATGCTCTTGGTTATAGTCTTCTTATACTAACAGCATACACAAAAAGTAGACCAGCTCTATACCTTTTCATCAGAATGCAACAGAATAAATATATTACAATAGTGGTAGACTTCTATATGTTGTTAGCCTACAACTCCCATCAGACCTAGCCATCAAGGATGATGGGAGTTGTAGTCCAACAACATCTGAAGGACATTGTGTTGACCATCTCTATGTTAGAGGATTTCCAAGAGATCAATAAAGCAAGAAAGTCCCTGAAAAAGAATGTGCTTATTTAGCTTACTACAGTACCCTTTAAAATCCAAGAGCACATTGCTATAAGCTTAATCTAGACAAACATTAGATCATTATTGCATTAGGTACTAACAAATACCAAATTCAAGGTCCATGAACCACCTCTATAGAAATTCTGTCATCACAAAAAATCTCATTTTATCTACCTTCTACCTACTCACACACAAAGTACTTTCTAGTTGGCTGTGCAATATTCGTATATATTGCCAAAGTTTTAATATGCACCTATTAGGATCCTAATTGAATCTGAACCGCTCTTGAGAAGTTTTACAGCCCAGAACATGAACAAGGCACCCTATAATTGAATTAGAGGGACCTGCAGCAAACTGATCATTAGCTTGTCAGAATGCTAATTTTTAAGAGAAAAAGAAACAGAAACACTTATGCTTTTGAAAAGAAGTTTTCAAAAATTGTTCTGCCTATCCTTGTTCTTGAATTCAATTCTAGGATTTCCCTGTGTGCAGCTTTCTTTCCAAAAGAATGTGCTATCAGTAACTACGAAAAATGTGCACAAATGAATAATACAGTCATTCTGGAGTCTATCTTTGCGTTTATAGATTATAGCCATGTCAGTTTTGATTTTCATACCCATCCTAGCTCACCTATATAAGTATAAGATTCAAAAAAAGAGGAGCAGGAGATCCTTACCTGCCAAAACCCTGTTAACAGAGGAATGAGTGGCCAAACCAGGCTGTCCCCGCTCATGGAAAATCCCAGCATAAGGCAAGTACTCTGGCAGCAAGAAACGCCTAGAAGGGGAGACAGAATTCATGAAAAATACTGCCAAACCACTGAGACCAGGGTTAAAGCAATGCTACACGTGCAGGTCTTACCTGGGGACAAAGCGCCCAAGGGATGGGGCAGACATGCGGGCATTCCGAGGAGCTCGATGTCTTGATCTGTCTCCGTTGTCCCTTAACGAGGAATAAAGAATATGTTAATTACAGATTCCACATTGTCAGGTTAAGATACGAGAACTCTTCTAAGCCAGCCACCATGATCAATACAGAACCAATGTCAAGCAATCTGCTTACATATTTTAAAAGTCTACTCCCATTTCTACTGCACTACAGTAAAGGTCACCAATTTAATACACTGATCTCACTCATGCCTCACATGTGAGCAAGAAGTAGGACAAACTGTGGAATAATCCACTACTCCCTCCATAATAATCTGGACCAATGTTCCTATTTTGGCAATTTTCCTAAATAAAATATTAAAACTGAGGAGAGACAGGAGAGACACTTGTACGTCCTGAACATACAGTATTTAGTTGCCTCCACATATTGCTTTGAATGAACATGGGTTCTATAAAATGCACTTTTACTCCAACACCTTACACAGGTAGCTAAGGCTCCACAGGCTTGCGGAGAAAAAACAAGTTACTGTTCATGCTTCCCATTCCAAGACATCTCCATCTCATTAAGCAGCAGATCAATTGTGCACCACCATTTAAGAGCACCTGCAAGGAAGACATGTGTGCCATATGCCATACAGTTTAACACTAAACCTACACAATTCTCTTCCTAACACTTTACCCTGGTATGTTTCAGGAGCCCACTACTAAAATTTTAAAGGCTCCTATTCTATTTAATTCAAACATTAATATTTCATTTTGATTCTCCCATGCCTAAGATAAACCGCAGTGAAGGATGGTGGCATTGGTACTCCTCTGAAGAATGTTTCTGAGAGGCAACTAGAGCACCACCAGGTGGGTATTGTCTAGGTCCTTGCTCAAAGAGGCAGAAAATGTCATCCTTTCTGGATGTGAACTCCTCCTCTTCTTGAAAGAGGCAGTTCCCCTGTCCCCTGCCCCCCGCCCCCAGCTATGTTGAGTCTTAAGTCATTCATTCATACAAGGTTCGTATACAGGATTCAACAAGTCAGTTCTTAGATAGTGTTCATATAATACAGCAATGCTATTGCCCTGCCGTGTGAAAGGATAGCTGTACATTTCTCAGCCAGCACCAGGCACAAGCTAGTGGTGCCTTAGTGCACCTTCTCAAAGTGACACTCAAGTTAGCTGCTCACCACTGCCTTTCCCATAGCTCTGCAGGAGCATCTGGGTGATCACTGCTGGAAGGTGGAATGCTAGTCTGATCCAGCAAAGCAGTTTCAATATCCTTATGCCTGTTTGAGTGGTTCTATGGTATGAAAACATTCAGCATTTAACAACAACAATAAAAGGAAATGGAGAAGCTGGTGTGGCTATGTTGCCGGCTCAAGGTTAGTTCAGCCCCTTCAGAAAATAAAACTCAAGAACCTTCCAACTACTCCAGATTGGTAGATGTCATTTATGTAGCATATCAACACTGCCAAGAGAGGGCAAGGAAAGCAGATGTTATGATTGCAGTGCAAAGACAAAACAATGCATCTCAGGTTTTTAAAGTGCTATAGTAAATTTAATAGCTTAATTTTTACTCTGACAGAGTTCAATGGGACTGTTACCCTAAAGGCAATGTATATGGGATCGCAGCATATACAAACATTGAATAAATTATGTATGTAAGCTTGCAAAGGAAATTTAGCAGCAAAATGGCAATTAACATGACATAGAATACTGCAATATTTTGAAGGTATTCCCAAGAACATAAAAAGATGCTACAGGATAGGAATCTTAGGGGTTTTCCTGCCCCTAAGCTGTAACCCAGGGCGTAGAAACTGAGAATTCATCTGAATCAAGCAATACCTGAGGGCAGGAATTTACTGTAAAGATAGCCATTGGGTTTCCCCAAGTACCGTATTTTTCGCCCCATAGGACGCACCGCCCCATAGGACGCACCTAGTTTTTTTTTCGGGGGGGGGGGGAATAAAGGGAAAAAAATTATTTCCCCCCCAGGCGCGGGGGCTGGCGCGGGGGAAGCCTAAGCTTCCCCCGACCCCAGCCCCCAGGACAGGCTGCCGCCCCAAGCCTTGCGCGCCCGGCGGGACCTCCTGCGGGCGAGCGAGGTTGCCGACATCTGCCTGAAGCACGGGCGGGCTCCGCAGCTCGCCCCCTGCTTCGGGCTGCAGGCTGCTGCCCCAAGCCTTGCGCACCCAGCGGGACCTCCCACTGGGCGTGCGAGGCTTGTGGACATCTGCCCGAAGCAGGGGGCGGGCTCCGCAGCTTGCCCCCTGCTTCAGGCTGCCGCCCCAAGCCTCGTGCGTCTGGCGGGACCTCCCGCCGGGCACGCAAGGCTTGCGGATAGCTTCCTGAAGCATGGAGAGCGAGAGGGGTCGGTGCGCACCGACACCTCTCGCTCTCCAGGCTTCAGCCTGCAGTCGCCCCATAGGACGCACACATATTTTCCCTTAATTTTTGAAGGGGAAAAAGTGTGTCCTATAGGGCGAAAAATACGGTAATAGGGTAAAATGCAAATCCCTGGGATAAATATCCCAAGAGACATAGAAGAACAGGAAAACCAGCAACCAACTGGAGTTTTGACATCTGAAAAAAAGGCCACTCAAGGTCAGGGTACCAAAAGCAGGGAAGAGAAATAAGGAGAAATCAACAGTCTTGCAGAATGTAGGCAGAGAAGGATCCCTTAGACCAAGGAGAGGTTCTCAAAACTTTCTATCCCCAGGGCTCACTTGAGAACACTGAAAATTACTGATGCCCACCAGTAACAACAACATGGCCGTCCATAGAATGAACCAATCACAAAATTATGACTGACTGAGGTCGAACTTGCATATTTGGAAATTGCTATTTTTCTCTTCATAGGATTATCTTGTGGCAGGGACTTGTATAGTTCAGCTTTCCTTATGCTAAGTCAAAATACTGGAAGGAATTCAACATCACACTATGACAATCTTTTTGTTGTGGTAAGCATTTCAGCTTTCCAGAAAAAATGATCCTTGCTCTACCCAGCCCTGAGGTGTTCCAGGGGTTCTTCCAACCCCATGAGAGCCAATTTCATGGGGCACAGTGGAGGAGATGGGGGAAAGCCCCATTGTGCAATCAGAAATCCTGGAGCAGGACTTTTGCTTATTGGACTCATTAGTTGAATCGTGCTCACAGGTTCTGAAGATACTGTGCCTCATTCTCTTCATCTTAGGCAGAAGTTGCTGACCCAGAAGATGATCAAAACAATGGAAGCTTTTTATTTTATATTTTCGTCCTGCTGCAACATGCCTCAAAGTATTTTTACTCCGCTCCTGCTATTTCTTCTCCACTTCCCCTTTCATACTTAATTTGTACCGCAGTCTTCCAGGAGCTTCTGAGTTTTAATCAATATTCCCCACTTTCCCTCCCTCCCTCCCTCCCTCCTTCTTCTCCTTCTCCTTCTCCTTCTCCTTCTGTTGTTATTGTTGATGTTGTTAAAACCAGTGCTCTGCAGCTCAGAAAACTGAAGCCATTCAAAAACTGCCTGCTTTTTATAGAGGGCCCTATAAATAGCTAAAAGAATGATATATTCATGGAAGTTATTAACCAGTTTTTCCAGCAAGTTTATTTTTTTTTAAATTATCTCTTTAGAATTAAATCACACTTCCATGTTCAGCCCTTTTCAATAAAACAGCTGGATGCATGGCAGTTTGTTACAACGTTCTGCCCTGGGCCCAGTATTACTGTCACCAAGAGAGATACAAATAAAAGTGTTGACAAGACTCTTAAAGGTATTTAACTTTCATTAAATACCTATAAATGAACCTGTCAAGAACCACTGTTGGCAGGATGGCAGCAACAGCAGCAGATATAGTCTATACTTATAATATTTTATTCTCTTGCCAAATGTGCATTTTTTTATTTGATTTCCTTTTGAAACGTTTAAATTAACTTTGTTGCATTAAATGTGCATTCTGTAGCTGACCTCTGTATTGTGTCTTCTGTATACAGTGTCTTCTTAATGGACTGAACTATAAAGTTAAAAGAAGTACCACAACTTAAATATTTTAAATACCTAAGTTTTTTTAACTGACCTAACACTCTTGTCAACCCTTTTTTAATATCCCTCTTGTTGTTAGTAACTTCCCTTCATTCAAATCAAAATGGTTGAAATGTTAAGTCCACTCTAATATTCTTAGGTTATCAGGTTCCCTTCTTTAAGCAAAAGGAGGATTAATCTAAACTACTAATTTATACAACTAGCCAATTAATACAACCGCTATGCATCTAAAGCCAAATCATCAGAAAGTCCATTTAAAGGTATTCAAGTCTCCAGGGCCAGATGAACTGCATCCAAGAGTATTAAAAGAACTGGCAGATGTGATCTCAGAACCACTGGCAATCATCTTTGAGAATTCCTGGAGAACAGGCGAAGTCCCGGCAGACTGGAGGAGGGCAAATGTTGTCCCTATTTTCAAAAAGGGGAAAAGAGAGGACCCAAATAATTACCGCCCAGTCAGTCTGACATCAATACCAGGGAAGATTCTGGAGCAGATCATTAAGCAAACAATCTGTGAGCACCTAGAAAGGAATGCTGTGATCACCAATAGTCAGCATGGATTTCTGAAAAATAAGTCATGTCAGACGAACCTGATCTCGTTTTTTGACAGAATTACAAGCCTGGTAGATGAAGGGAACGCAGTGGATGTAGTCTACCTTGATTTCAGCAAGGCATTTGACAAGGTGCCCCATGATATTCTTGTAAAGAAGCTGGTAAAATGCGGTCTTGACTATGCTACCACTCAATGGATTTGTAACTGGCTGACTGACCGGACCCAAAGGGTGCTCATCAATGGTTCCTCTTCATCCTGGAGAAGAGTGACTAGTGGGGTGCCACAGGGTTCTGTCTTGGGCCTGGTCTTATTCAACATCTTTATCAACGACTTGGATGATGGACTCAAGGGCATCCTGATCAAATTTGCAGATGACACCAAACTGGGAGGGGTGGCTAACACCCCAGAGGACAGGATCACACTTCAAAATGACCTTGACAGATTAGAGAACTGGGCCAAAACAAACAAGATGAATTTTAACAGGGAGAAATGTAAAGTATTGCACTTGGGCCAAAAAAATGAGAGGCACAAATACAAGATGGGTGACACCTGGCTTGAGAGCAGTACATGTGAAAAGGATCTAGGAGTCTTGGTTGACCACAAACTTGACATGAGCCAACAGTGTGACGCGGCAGCTAAAAAAGCCAATGCAATTCTGGGCTGCATCAATAGGAGTATAGCATCTAGATCAAGGGAAGTTATAGTGCCACTGTATTCTGCTCTGGTCAGACCTCACCTGGAGTACTGTGTCCAGTTCTGGGCACCACAGTTCAAGAAGGACACTGACAAACTGGAACGTGTCCAGAGGAGGGCAACCAAAATGGTCAAAGGCCTGGAAACGATGCCTTATGAGGAACGGCTAAGGGAGCTGGGCATGTTTAGCTTGGAGAAGAGGAGGTTAAGGGGGGATATGATAGCCATGTTCAAATATATAAAAGGATGTCACATAGAGGAGGGAGAAAGGTTGTTTTCTGCTGCTCCAGAGAAGCGGACACGGAGCAATGGATCCAAACTACAAGAAAGAAGATTCCACCTAAACATTAGGAAGAACTTCCTGACAGTAAGAGCTGTTCGACAGTGGAATTTGCTGCCAAGGAGTGTGGTGGAGTCTCCTTCTTTGGAGGTCTTTAAGCAGAGGCTTGACAACCATATGTCAGGAGTGCTCTGATGGTGTTTCCTGCTTGGCAGGGGGTTGGACTCGATGGCCCTTGTGGTCTCTTCCAACTCTATGATTCTATGATTCTATGATTAAAGGGAGAGGCATCTTAACAGATTAATCTTAAATAGATTTTCCTCCCCAAATTATCTAAAAATTTTGCTGATCAGTTAAAAGGAAATAATTAAGTTAAAAATAAACTTTTAAAACAATTGCTAAAATTTTGAAGGATTTATCACCATGGAGAGGAAAGAAGAGAGAAGTATGCTGAATAAAAGAACATTCAAATTATACAAAAGCATTTTCCTGACAGGATATGTATTAGACTGTGGAAGCAATCTCCCAAGAGATGGACTAAAAATGTAATAAAATTTAAGAGGAGGGGGAGAACACTAGAAAAATGCAAGGAACAATTTCATAGTGGCTGTAAATATGCTAGTAGATTAGAGTCTCCTCTTGCCACTCGAATCTCATTTTCGTACCAAATTTAATTTATAAAGTAGCAGCCAGGTAGAGCCTGATTGCCATGCTCACCAAGTTTTAGGTAGCCTTTCCCACTTGTGAAATGTCATTCCCTCCCTACCTGTGACATGGGAAACACCAAACTTGCCAATTTATCAGTTAAAGTTTTAAGCCAGCAGGGCTGCAGATAGTGGGTTATTAATGGTTCTCGCAAAGAGCTGGGGAAAAACACTAAACTACAGCCTTGATTACGTCTCACATGGCCATTTAAAGAATAAAAAGATTTCTACAACATAGAAAAGCACTTCACAAGATCAAGTACCTCTGACAAGTACCAAATACAAGAGGATTCATCACCTGGTCAAATGATATGCAGTGCAGCCGAGCCCTGCTAAATGCCGAAGATGAATTGCTATAGGAAAGCCAATTTGAAAAAATGAAGTCACAAGTCTGCGTCCTGACCCAGAAACTAAATGAGTCTCCTCTGATCCTACTTGTCTCACTGATAAATAATTAGCAAGACAACAATGAACTGTTATATTCAACTGCAGCAATGGGTCACTGGATACCATGGCAATTGGAAGTTTTCTAAAGGGAAAAGCAGAACACTTGGCAAAAACACACCCTTAAAAAGATGAAGTGTTAATAGACACCATATGAAGGCAGCATCAGTACAGATTAAAATGGTAATAGGGATGTTCCTCTAAAGAGGGAGCTTGCAATGGTGAACAGATACTCTTCCCTTATTTGTCTGAAATCGTCCTCTCCCCTGCCCTACCTCACAGCAAGCAGGTAGCAACTGTGGCTGGCAGGGAAAATCAGCAAATATTGGACAGCAGACTCTAGCAGAGGGCTTCAAATGGTCAAAGAGCTAGAAAGAACCATTTCTATCCCTGCAGGTCTAGTAAAAAGAATTGAGATCACTTGTTTAAGTCTCCACAAAAACCAAAGAAAGGAAGATTTAGTCCGTAGAAACAAAAGAATGTTCTTCTCAGAATTCATTAGAAGTTCTAGATTTTGGTTACTTCCACATCTACTGCTAATAGGGGGGCGGGGAGCAGGCCGAACAAGTTATGTGCAAATGAAAAAATACTAACTTGTACTATACAAAGAACATAGGAGGAAATTCAAATTCAGTGAACATCCCGCCAGCACAAGCACTGCAGCTTGCCAGGTGGAACAATTCTCTGTTTTGGATGCTCTCTTGCCCCCGCAACCCAGGGAGCACTGGGAAAGAGGAAGGGGGAGACCCCACTGTGGAAGCAGAAGCCCCAGTGCAGTAGTATACACGCCTACCTCATGTTTAATGGGCTTACTCCCAGGTAAGTGGTTAAAGGACAACAGGCTAGGCTTTGGTTTTGGGTTGGGATTGAGGAAAACAGAATTCTTGTGTCTTTAACAGCTGTATCTCCACAATCAGGACCAGCAGGATATAGCTGACTTCCTATGGTAAATATGAGGTTGCCCAGGATAGGGGAGAAGCAGCAACAACTGTATTCTCTCTTATTCTGTGTTGTGCCATTTTGTGACTGCTGCCCACTGCACACTCAAAGTTCAAAATGGTCCACTGGTCCAGAAAAGCTGGCGAGACCTGGTGTACCCCATTCACAACAGAAAACCACTCAGAATGGTTAATTAGTCTCATATATGTTAGACAAATATGCCCACCTTGTATTCAAAAAAAAGGAAAGGCACAAAATAGTTTGGCTATAAAGCATCATTTGAAGAATATGAAAGTAACTTAGATGTCATACAACCACTGATCCAACAACCAAATGAATGAGAGGGCATGAAAAGTAGAGGAGATACAATTTCCCCAAAAATTATTTTATATGAAGTGGTTTCTATTAAGTAGCTCACTCTTGAATGCAGGAATGTTTTATGAAACAGTGATGAACAATTTCAGAGGTTTTCAGACAGAGCAACTCATGGTCCTGAGAATCTGTATTTCAGTGTGTGTCAAAACACAATAAAATCTGCATATTTTCCCATCGCTTGCTGAAGAGGGGTGGCAGAATTCAGGACATTGCCATATTTATATGTGTAAATTTTCAGTCTAAGAATGTAACCTTTCTGTGCTCAAGGAAACTACTTACAGCAGGTCCAACTCCTATGAGAGCCTTAGGAACAATTATGTTACTGCATAATATTTAACATACATGCAAGAAAAATTAGATTATGAGCTTCACAACTCATGCACCTAATACTAAAAATGTGCTGGAGAATTCTGGAAAATCCTATGAATGAAACCCTGAAAGCTGGCTGTGCATGACAGTGATTTCTTGGAGAAAATAATAATTTGAAGGTTATGTTGAAGAGATTTTTCCCATTCCCAAACAGATATAGATCTAGTCAGTGTTCGAAGGAGCATTTTGCGACAGCGAATTTCATTAGCATGAGCAGTTTCTGAGCTCTGGATACAGTACTGTGCCCAAGATTTCAGATTAAAACTAGAATGGAAGGAAAGGAAAACCGTTTTCTGCATCCCTACTTTCAGCTGCTTTCTGAAGACTGGAAAAGAGACCCTCTTAAGAATATTAGGGGGGTGGGCAGGGGGAGGACTAGACCATGTGAAAAATGAATGTAATATTTTAGCTGCAGTTCATTCATTTTCAGCTTCGTATTCTGGTTATAAAAAAGTGCGCCTAGACATTCCGTTGTTGCATCCATAACGTAGGTTTAAGGTGCCATTTACTGTAGATCCTAGCTTTCATATCTCAGTTTCTAACACTAATCTAGTCAAACTGTAGGTCTGTGTCTCTCTCTCCTTTTTAAAATCCAGCATGGTATAGGAGCTAGATAAGAGACTGGAATATGGGAGGCTTACGTTCAGGTTCTCCACTCCTCAATAAAGTGGGCTAGGTAACTTTGTGTAAAGAACTCTAAGCCAACCTCATGCAGGATACTGATTTAATAATAGACCATCTTGGGTGCTTCGGCAGAAAGGTGGTACATGTAATAATAAATAGGTGTAAAGTAATACACAGAAGAGTGTAGCAATAAGTATTATCCTGACCAGCAATGTATGAAGTTTCAGGAACAGAAACTGTTCTCCCAAACACCAGAAGCAACACCACCTACTACCTAAAGAAGGATGTGTACAATATTGCTGCTATCACACAAGACTGATCACTTGGAAAAGATGAGAAAAGTCTGTATCATATTAGAATGTAAGAAAAACCCTGATGGATTAGACCAAAGGCTTAGTCAGTCCAGCATTTTGTTCCCACTGTGGTCAACCAGATGCCAATAGGAACCACTTTATGGCTAGGGCTCTCCAGCAACTGATACCCAGAGGCATACTGCCTCCGCTACTGGAGATGGCTATATAGCCATTATGACTAGCAGCCTTGACAGCTTTATGCTCCATGACTATCACCTTTCCACTCTATAAACAGGTTGTTTAAATAATTATCCATAATTTATATTTTATATAAATAAATGCAAAAAAGGAAAAAAGAAATTCAGAAACACAAAACCTTCAATGCAGAAAGGAAAGGTTCCACCTAAAAGGGCCCCTCTACCAGTTTCCCAATCAGCCAAGAAGGGTAACCGCATAGAAGATAATACCTCAAATGCATAGAGGAGCAGAGATCACAATGGAACATTTGTTACCAAAAAGCACAGCTAGTGCATAGGACACAAATGCACTCCCTTCCCTACTCAGCATGAAATAAAAGGCAGTTTGGGTATGGCTGACTGAATCACTTTCCTGAATGGACCCCTTCCCTGCTTGAATATTATCTGCAGGGGAACACATTTCTCCACAGGTATCTGCCTAGCCCTGTGAATGAAGAATGTACCAATTCTTTTAAGCAGTCAAGCCCCCTTCCCCAGAGGATGAATAGGAGGCAGTAATGGAAATAACTGAGGGTTGCTCTTGCTGAGCTTTCCCCATCACAATAGGCCTCAGCAGGCTGCCTCACTCCTACTCCTCCAGCCTGCAGTGCTGCTTAGGGAAAGCTATTAGGCGGCTGACGCTTCTACATATCTCCCCTCATTTACATCTTACACAAACAAAACCACAATGAAAGGGGGAAGACACACTCATTCCCCTGCGCTTCCGAGTAGTTAATTGCTAGAGCATGAAATGACAGCTCCAAAGAACAAGGGTTCTGCCTCCACCATAAATTCTCTCCCTAGAAGGTTATTTCCTGCTGCTCTAGGAGGAGCCCAGTTCAGACTACCTGGTTCAACTGGAATTCAAGGGTATGAGCAGTTTAGATTATTACCTGAGCTGATGGCACTATAGAATCAACATGGATTGTGATGGAGTACTCCATCTACTCAGTCCCAGCTGGAGAGCATTTTTGAGGAGGTAAGAAATATCTATCCCAGTCAAGCAGTTTACAGGTCATATGATTGCTAAGAACCACAGAGAAGACTATTGTGGAGACACGCTGTACTGTACTTGTACTTTGAGATTAGAACTGCCACAAGAAAGATGACTTGAAATTGTCCTTATTGGCTTAGAAACTGAATAAACAGGAAGCAAAACAAAAACAACACTCATTCACTTAAAAAGCAAAGAGTCTTGTGGCACCCTAAAGACTAACATATGAAGTAGATTCTAGACGATGAATAAAATTGTTAGCTTTTAGGGCACTACAAGATGCTTTATCGTTGATGTAAATTGTTACTTATCTGTTTGTCATCAAGAAATTCAAGAAGCAAAAGTACCAACTTAAGGAGGCAGCAGGGTTGCACGTATTCATTATGAAAGCCGTAACATAAGAGACTGAGCAAATCAGATAGGGATATCTAGCCAGCCTGGAATTACTGTACTCTTCAGCTCTGATTAGGAGGCTTTTTACACTGGATCAATATTCTCAGAATATATGAATCTAAAGCCCTATTTCCAAAAAGTCCTTTTCTCTTCTTTCAGCCCCCTGCTCATACAACAACCACATCTATGGGTTACTGTGGCAATGAACATTACCAGTTATCAGGTGTGCTCTACACTTTTGATAATTATAAGTTCTGTAGCATATTAAAACATATGACTGCATTAATACATTCAGGGAACTGACAGAAGCTTTAGTTAAATAAGTGATTCTTAAGGAAAATATGAATAGACAACAGAACACCAAAATGACCATTCTCTTCCATTGCACCAGTACTAACCTTGGAAAGCTGAATAGGGTTCAAGTTTAGCCAGCTAATGTGTCTACTTACCCATCCAAATGCACAACAACTTGAAAAGTTGCAGCAGTTGCCTTCCATTTATTAAAAATAGACTGGTTAATGTGTTCAGTTATTGAGGAAGGATTCATCTAACAAGCTGCATCAGTGCAAGGTGAGGGATTCCACTTACTCCACAAGGCTTACAAGGTGAGGGATTCCACTTACTCCACAAGGCTTACAAGGTGAGGGATTCCACTTACTCCACTTACTCCTCCTCTCGCCTCAAACTGACCATAGCAGGAGGTTGGGAGAACCCCCAGAACAGCATGCAGCAGGAGGAGAGTGGGGATCATTCCATCTGGCAAGTTGCAGCACTAGTTGATTTTCACCCATGGTTTTTGAGAAGTATGAATGAAACCTACTATCTTATTTAAAAAAACCCTCAAGGTGCTTATGAACAGAAGAAGAGAGGAAAAGTCAAGCATGGTGAAATAAGAAGAATGGACACTTACTCAAAGTCTTCAAATTCCAGATCATTTCCTTCTACAGATGGACCTGTATTCTCAGAAGTGGAAGCAGAAGATGAAGATGAACGGAGCCGATTCTGCTGGTATCGCATGGAGCGCTGACGAATACTATCTCTGCGTGAAAGATACTGGATCATTCTCTGGGCATAATAAGCAGCAGGAGACAACCTGAAAATATGAGAGACCATTGTTAGTTCAGAAGCAAGTCTCACCAAATTCAACTGAACTTGCTTTCCCATTAAATGTTTAGCGTTGCAACTTTATTGTCCAAATCTGTATCTGCAGTTAAAAGATTTCTCCTGAACTTTGCTGTATCCATAGTTCATACAACCAATATCTAAGGTAGGTCAGTGTTATTACCCTTATTATTACCATTATTACTTTTGTTGTTAAGGAGTAGAGACTGAGAAATAGTGAATTGCCATCTAAGTGAGTTCACCAACCAAGGTGACATCTGCAGTTCATATTTCCAACTTTCATTCTTGGCTGCCCTGTTGACAGCTAGCTGGGACAATTAAAAAAAGTGTCTCAGACCCCGTAAAATTTACTTTCCATTTCAGTCTCTCCTCACCCCACTAAAATATAAACAAAAATTCAGCCAATTACCTGGATTTCTCTCCCCGTCCTCCCCAATTTTCTGCTCTTTCTTTCCCTTCCTATTCCTCATCCCTATCAATATGTAATGCATGGAGAATGTTGATTTCTCTTTTGATGTTAAAAAATGAATCTCTTAACCTGTTTTCTACAAGTTCAGGTAAGATCTATGTTTAAACAAATGATCTACCACCATCATGCCTAGTTTGGTCCTAACTCTTTGCTCAGACAGAATAGTTCCCATCAGCTATATCCAAGGAATCAATAACTACTGGTCACGATGATTATATCATGCCTCTAAATATCAGTTGCTGGGGAGAGCTATTGCTCACAAGCAGAACTTCCTAAAGGCACTTGGTTGGCCTCTATGGAAAAGAGGGCTGAGGACTAGATGGACCTTTGATCTGAACTCCAGCGCAATTTTTGTGTTCTTGTGTAATAGACATTTCCTTACATTTAGAAAATAAATAGTTCAGATTCTTGTAACTCGAATCCATTGGTTTGAGTCAAAGAAGACTAGTCATGAACTGACCACTGAACCTACCATCCAATAACATTAGTGTATCCAAGGCATAGTAATATTGGCATCTCTTAAGAAATACACTTGTATTCCAGAATTTAGCTGTCCTTTGCAAAACACATTATTTGTTTGTCTTTTTTGGTAATCATTCTTTATATATGTGCAATGACAGACCTAAAGTGCTGTCAGGATGGAGAACTCAAACAGGCCAATTATCCTGTAAGCCTTCTGTTTAATTGTAAGCAGGCAGCAACAAATTTTAAGAATTTTTTTTGTAGGTCAGGAAGAACAGATTCTTAAGTATTTTTATTTCAAATCCCAGTGATTTGTGACATTTCAGGAATAACTGTCAGCAACTCTTTTTTGCCAATTCCTTTATCACTCTAATTATATCACCTTTCATATGGTCAATTTTTCAACACTCTCATTTGATTCCAACAATAGTTACAAAGTTCCCATTATCTCAAAAAAGCCAACCTTGCCTTCTCCTCTTTGAACAGAGATTTAAATCAATCACTTTAGACAGAATTGATTTTATCTCGGCCATATATGGATCAGCCTACTTTTTCTGTAGGATTTGCCCTGCTACCAATTCATTCACACAAAGCTTTTTTCATTACTCATGTTACATTGCGTTTTTCTTTACTTAACCATCTATCCTCCTTTCCCTGTCTTACTTGTCTATGCCTAGTAAGGAGTTTTTGTGAATTTTTTTACCAGTAATATTCAGTTTTTTCAAGCTACACTGTTCACTTTATTCTTTGTAGAGCTGTGTTTTTCAAAAAGCTCTGTCATCAGTGGCACCTTAATTATAGCACCCAAAGAATTTCCTACATCAACACTTCCTCTCATTACCTTATTATTTCTTAATTTTTTCAAAAGATGCTTTCTACAAACCCCTCTTTCTGCACTCTGAATTCCCATGTCTTACTCGGATCCAAATAAGTCATCATCAACATTATTCCTTGTTACTACATCATTCATTCCCATCCTATTAATAATGCAGCATATCTAAGAAGATTTATGTGCTTCTGATCACAGAATTATCTTGCACATTATATAAGGAGTTCATATTCTCTATTTAGCTCTATAGATGCCTCTACTCTTTCACTAACACTATTCAAAACAGGCTCTGCACAGTCCAGACCACTGCAGGAGATGGTTCCTTAAACACAAATCCCTATTGTTTTTTATAGCAACAACATAGTTGGTACATCATCTGTAACTATGAACAAGAAGCAGCTTTAGGCCTGGAAAAGAGTATGAAACTTTTTCTTCTTCTTTTTGCAACATGGAAGTGAAAAGCAAAGAAACTGAAGCAAGGATAACAACGAACCAATGTGAACAAATGCTAGTAGTATATATACTTAGTTTCCATTTCAGACTCATTTCAGGAAAAGGGGAAATGGCTTAAGCTAAAGGCTTTATGGAACAAGTGTGTCTTGAAGGGAGAGACAACAAACAGAGTAATTTTCCTTTGCATTCTCTTCTTCTCTCTAGGTATGTCTTTTTCTTTAAATGAGTGGTAGTGTAAAAGGAAGACTCAGAGCCTTAATACAATGAAAAGAACATCACATACTCCTCTTATTTTGTGGTTCACAGGAGCCCACAAAGTTATCTCTGGGTTCAATTCTGTCCTTACCTAGCTGGATCAGGATAGATTGGATGTTCCCGAGATCCTGCCCCATCATAACGGGATAATGAAATGAGTGAAGACTCCAATAGCCTCCTAGGGAAGAAAACAAAAAGCTTTAACTGGAAAGTTGAAACTACTAGCATCCCATGTGTCCACCTTCTTGACTTCTCTCAAATTAAAATGTCAAAGTCCATATATTATTTGGTATTTTTTTACCCACCCACCACATCTTCATAGCCAATGTAACAATGGTAGAACTCAATTAATTTCATCTTCTAGTGAAGTCATGGCCCAGTTTCTTTCACTGTTCACGATATTAAGAGCCTTACAAGTAAAAAAAAGGACCTTTATGATCTAATATTCAATGAAGTACCATCCTCTATGGGTTTTTTCAGCACAATGTCAACAAACACAGATTACCACACAATGCACAAAGGCTGGGAGCATGGAAATAAATCAGATTATATTCAATTTCCAGATACCACTCCCTCACAGGGCTGTTTCAGATGTTACAAGTTCCATTAAAAACATTAATGGAATACATATAGTCACACTTGCAATCTAACACTTTCTCCCCTGTGCACACACAGTTGGAATAATATTTGCCATGGTTCCTGCACTGAATACACATCTCAGGAACAGGCAGCAAAAGAAATGCACATGGAATTGTTGGGTGTACATAGTTGCTGCCACTGCCACCCCACCCAATGATTCATGTTAATTTTGTGTAAGCCATTTACACTACTTAAAACTATTTAGTATTCCACTAACAATCACAACAAAATATTACTTTGTTTTTTGTCCAGCCAGCCAAAATTACCAAATACCATAATGGACATACAGACAAATTATGCAAGGCTGCTGTTAAAGGGATTGTTCTACATCAAGTAAAGTCTATGGGCTGCATCCAACATTATCTGTACATACACTAATGCAAGTGCTCTTGTGCTAGCAGACAGTTCACCTTTATTGTTGCACAACAGAGAGATCCAATACCACAGTTGTGCTTCTAGAGACTGATGGATCTATTGTGCAACCAAATTACCAGCAATCTGCTTATGCATTCTTTTGCAGAACATTATGCTGATGTAAACAATTCATCAGGAAAACAAGTATACCACTTAATGACTTTAACTTTGTGCTACATTCCTTTAGCAGGTTTGTCAGACCTGGAAAATGGTTAAATTTATTAGGTTTAAGATTAAACATTAAACTCTTGGGCTGGGGTATTGTTTAGGGGAAGGTTGTTGCTGTTATTTATATTAATTGTTTGTATCTTTGTTTTAGATCTTATTATGATTTATGTGGAAATTGTTCGATTTCATTGTGTGTTTTTATGTTTATTGTTTATGACTACTTTTGTTATGTTTGTAATCATGTGTTTTTTCATGTTGCAAGCCGCCTTGTGCATGGTATGGAAAGGCAGCATACAAATAAAATGATGTATGTATGTAAACATCTCCTCCCATATGATTTTCATTGAAACTTTCTTGGGAAAGTCATCTTTAGATTTGCTTTATGGTACTTTGTTTATTATGTTTTATTTTATTATACATTCCTTGCTGTGTCCTTTGATAGAGAGCAAAGAAAGCTAGATAGATAGGCAGATAAGATAGATAAGCCATTAAACATAAGAAACTCTTGATTTCATAATAACTGACCATAGTGAAGCATGGATCTGGATTAATATCATATCGCCATATTAAAAATGCAAATATTTGCATAAATGAACAATCTCAACATAACCTAGGAGTCTCTGGAGTTTAATGATTCAGCGAAACTGGCTGTTAACAGAAAAAAGCAACCATGTTCTTTCAGAGAACAAAGCTTTCACACAGAACTACATTCTGTGTACATACAATTATTTCAATTACATGTGAGTTGCACACACAGCTATCATGGATAAGGATAGATAATTTTGTATATATAATTTTTATTAATTTTTCTGTTTAACTATTTAAAATACTTATTTTACATCCTTAAGATATCACTGACGTCCCTTCTTCTCTTTCCATGGTTCATTTTACATATCATAAATCCCTGCATATTTTACAAAAACTATACCATTTAGTATTCCATTACTGTATCCATCAAAACCTATTTACACTGTTGAATTTATCTTAATGCTGCCAGCGTTTTCAGCTGTACACAATTATTTCCCATATATTCAATAAACGTTTTCCAATCTTCTTCAATCTTGTTCTCTTATTCCAGGGGTCAGCAAGGTTTACTTCGCCTGGGCCAGTTTGCTCCAGCAGAGATCCCTCTGTGAGCTGGATGACATGCCCACGCTCGTGATTTCTGGCATCTGTGCGTCTGCGCAGACGCGGTTTTCAGCACCGTGGAAGCGAGTCCCCGCACTGGTTTAGCGCAGCGCACGGGGACTCGCCAAGTGGGCAGCTCAGTTCGGGGGCAACTCATGGGCCAGTTAAATGACCCCCGTGGGCCACTTGTGGCCCATGGGCCTTAGGTTGCCTACCCCTTTCTTATTCTATATGATAAATCTGCAAGTTGTGCATATTAAGGATAGGTAATTTTGGTAATTTGAAAGAGATGACCCTGGCCTCTTTCAGGCCAGGATCACACAAGGCAGTAAACCAAATTCCCTGGTCCTTTTAACTAAGAAAGGAAGTAAAGTCAATGTGTTGTCCAAACATCATCTTTTGGTTAAACTTTCTCTTCCTTAATCACAATCCCAAGAACAAACCTTGACTTAGTTGCCATGCTACGCTAAACTAAAAAGGACCCAAGAGGAGCAAAGCAGATGCAATCTCTTCCATGGTAGCCCACATGTTCACACTAAGCCATGGTTCAGCTAGGCACTACGTGCATACACAGCCCCTGACATGGTGCATAAAGCAAAATTTGAGTGCTAACTAAGTAATGGCCCACTGCAAATATATAATTAGTCTGGAACTGTATTTCACATCTCAGTTATCCTTCTAGATAAAGGATCAGGGACCTTTGGCCCTCCATGGTTAGGGATGATAGGAGCTGCAATTCAGCAACATCTGGAGGACCAAAGCCTGTTCTGGACCGTGTACCAATCCTCAAAGGCTCCTTCTTTGGTAGTCTGTTTCTGTTTGAACTGTAAGAGGCTACGGTCTGTAATCTCTACCCCAAAGGATGGCCAGTCCCAATTAACATGACTTCTAACAATCAATACCACAAACAGGAAGCATTAGATGATGTCCAGGTTTCAAAGAACATGAACACCACTGTACATGTGTAAAATGTACAGAATTGGCAGGGGGAAAGGGATTTCTTGCCCAGGCAAGCAAACCGAGCTAGGCTCACAGAACAGCCCCAGCATCCAACCAGACTTTAGGTCCAAAGAGCCAAGGAGAAGGTTCACTGGATTATTTCATCAGTTCTTGAATTTACTACAAAAGCTAGAAATCTGACATCTGAAGAACCTTAGCAGTTTTAATTCCATCAATCACACTTGCAGACAATGCTTCAGGTTAAGGCTCAGACTGAGATTGGATAGGACATGAAAGAAAATAAAAAAGGGACAAACTTCACAAGGCACTGAAAGAAAAAAATATGACTCATTTACAAAAGTGCCCCAATTTTCTATTTTTGTGCCTAAAAGGTTTCAAGTATAACGGTTTCCCTTCAGAGGCAAAGGACAAACACTCCACATTCCAGAGAAAAGAAACGACTATTGCCTCTGACAAAATTATTTATACTGCAATGACGCTAGGCGCAACTGAAAATACTTCAGTATACTTCAATACCATGAGGAGGCCTTTTCTGTGAAAGTGGCAAAAAGTTTGGAATGCCATACCAAGGAGACACAATATTTTCAGTGGCATGATAAAGCCATCATTTTTACTCAGACAATTTAGATAGGATTTTAGTCTGAACTGCTTTTTCTATTCCTTAATTTTGTTTTGAACCCACTCTTTATTTTGTTTTTAAATAATGTCTACATGTGCTATATAAATGATTAACACACTTCTGTACGCTATCCTTGAATCTTCAGGTGAAGAGCTATTGAGAAATATTCTAAATAAATAAATAGCTATAGATAGGTAGTAATGATAATTTCTTTCAATTTATAACCCTATTCCATTTTTGCCAGGAAACACTAAATATTATTTTGAAAATTCAGTTCCTCTCAGGTGAATTTATACAAAATCAAACTAAATATACTGCATAACACATACTTAAATTTCTTGTGAGCTCTGAATGTGTTTTTCCTTAGGGGACAATATATTTATTTTTAAAGAACAACCCACATTGTCCTGTTAATTGACTGAGGAGAGATCACTAGTCAGCACCTTGCTAGAGGGAAATCACATATGCAAAAGACTGCAACATCAATAGGTTACGGGTTGATAGGAATTGTGATTTGCTTTTTCACAAACTTCTTTCAGTAGTTTGTAAAAAAGCAAATGAAGCATTTGCCAAGCTTAATTGTCAAGCTTAAAGTTAAAGACCTGTGACATCTAATACTACTGACGGAAGCAAAAGCAGATTCTACAAACAAATCTTATGTGTTGACACTTGTTCATAGGCCATGCCACAGAATGGAATACATTAATTAGAAAGTTTCAAGAAGAGGTGTTTGCCAACTGCTGAGTTTCCCAAATTTAATGTTCAAACCCCTGTGAATTTGTCACACTGAATTCAGCAAGACCTGCTTCAACCCAAAGCATAATGTCAGTCAGTGGTCATTTAAGTACATCAGCTTTATGATATTCTATGAGCTACAAAAACCACAATGCTGAATTGAAACTTCTTTCTATGTGCTCACAACAAGTTTTACCCTTCCTCATTGTGTGTCTTCACTTGCAAATTAATGTGAACTAGACTCCCACAGAACAGTTTTGTTTTCACACCAAAACTATAGTACTGTTCAAAAAGTTTGTATTTTATGCTTCAACTTAACAGAAATATCAAAATTTGGTTTTCCACTGCACACAAGTGCATAGTAAGGCTGGGCGATATCTGGTTTTTAATATCACAATATATCACCAGCTAAACATCACAGCACAATATACCAATATACAGTGGTACCTCTGGTTACAAACTTAATTCGTTCCAGAGGTCCGTTCTTAAGCTGAAACCGTTCTTATCCTGAGGCATGCTTTTGCTAATGGGGCCTCCTGCTGCATGCGCGCCTCGGGCGTGCGATTTCTGTTTGCAGCCTGGGGCAAAGTTCACAAGCAGGAGCAGCTACTTCCGGATTAGCGGAGCTCGTAACCTGAAGCGTTCATAGCCTGAAGCATTCGTAACCAGAGGTACCACTGTATCATGATCTGAAATAAAATGGAGCTTTGTAGAGGCGAACATGGTAATGTCCTAGCAACTGCTACTAAGTTACGGGTCTAAATCACCACACACTGATGAAATCATCACTTCAACAGAAGGCAAGGCAAAATGCATCCAAACAGGACTTTGGTTTGGGGCTTGAATACCAAATGATGGTATTCAGGTCCAGGACAATCCAAAATACAGTGATGAGTCATAGTGAATACAAATAACCTGGGAAAATCTAAATTTGATGCATATAATTATATGAAAATTAACTCAATGATAGCATGCTTCAAATAAACAAAGATTTCTGGAGAATATATTGAGTTTAAGAGCAAATTTAAAATTAACAAAAGTAGTAGATTTAGTAAAAATATTAATTAAACTTGCATATGATTAACAATTTAATCTGTTTTCTACCAATTTTAGAGTTATTTACTAGTGTCAACTTGTATCTTCTTCCCCACTCAGAGGACCAACTGTAATTCTATGAATGAGTAAGCACCACTTATTTCAACTAAACTTACTTCTACTTTCATTGGTAAGCCCCATTGAATTCAGTAGGGCTTACTTCTGAGAAGACATGCATTTGCTTGCACTGCTTAATGACAAGCACCCACCCCTCCCCATCATTCTCACCTCACAACAACCACCCAATCTCCCATTTCAGCATAAGGCAGCAACTGTTAAACCTTCCCCCCTCCATTTCCCCCTTTTGTGACACCTTAACTCAAATTATTTCTGTCCCAATGTTCCTTTGTTGTGCTTTTAGCACAATATAGACATCTCTTTAAAACAAAGGAGAGCTGGTCATTTCAAATATCTGACCAAAACTGACTAGCTACCATGTACTATCAGATACAGTGAAGGATCAAAAGTAGGGATACCAAAGAATAATCCAGAAATTGGGGAAGTTAAAAATATCTGCAATTCAAGGATGCTGTTGCTAATCAATGTGGGATACATAATCCCATTTTGAATAATATTCAAAAGCACAGGTTGTTATCAACCAGTCATGTTGAATCCTTTTCCCCATCTAACACAAAATGATCTCTGGAGTGCTTCACAAAGCTCAAGCCTAGGGCCTCTGCATAACTTTTTAAACTAGCACCCCACAATGCACACTGAATGATCCAGAAGATTCATTTTCACAAGTCTTCAAGATACAGCCTATCATTTATTTAGATTTATATCCCAGCTTATCCCTGGAGGTTCAGAGTGGGCAACATTTATAAAACATCATCATAAAAAATGTATGTAAACATACTAAAATAAAACCCCTACTTTTCCCATGGCCTCTGAGGGCCCATTTATACAATCAGTAGAATCAAGCAGTAAAGCTTTTCCTGAACAGTAGCATTTCCATGCACAGGGGTGAGTAGGGTGTGTGCTTATTTGAATGCTTTGTCTCTCCTCTACACCCTAAAATCCTGAGATACAGAATTAGCTTGTCAGAGAAGGGCAGGCTAAATCCTTTTCCTTGAGAGATTTCCCTATATATATTTCCCTATACATAAGGGATTCCCCTCCGTGGAGCCAGAAAAGCTAACATGCAATTCCACCATGTTCTCCTCTTGGTAGCCTAAAACGCTTAACACACACACACACCCCTCTTTAATAGTAAAGGTTATAGAGTTGAGGTGCAACAGAAAACTTGACAGTATCACCAGCAAAACAAAACATTGTCTCCTCTGCATTCACACTCACACAGAAAAGCCTTCATGCATTTTCAATGTTTCCTTTAATCAGCTTGAAGAGAACTTCTGTGCCCTTACTTCTGTTAAGGGCCTTGACAAAATATCAAGAGACACCAAGACATGCTATGAAGAACAGACACATGAATGCCAGGGTCCAACAAGGAGAAAACTAAGTTGCAGAATTCAGATAATCTCTATACAGTGCTGCAAGGGACTGTTATTATTGTGTCCAAAATCAACACCAACATTTTATTAGTTAAAATAAATTTGTTCAGGGCTAAAGCTAATGTTGCGGGTCAAGCTAAACTAAAGAGCACCTCCTAAAAGCCTGATAAATGGCTTCAATAATGCAGATGCTTCTACACTGAAAGACTCTGTGACCTGTAACACTAATAGAGTCATCAAAAGCATTCAAAGAATCAAGCCTTGCTTTAAGAAGGCCCATGTGTTGCCGGGCATGACAAAGACATTACCTTTTGGAATATGTCCAGCTCCAGGAGTATGCAAACAGCAACACAAGTTTTAATGCACTCTAAAGCAGGAAGAGGGCACCTGTGGCCCTCCAAATGTTGCTGGACTACAACTCCCAGCATTCCTGATCCTTGGCCATGCTGGCTGGGAACGATAGGTGTTGGAATGCATAAACATCTGGAGGACCACAGGTTCCCCACCCTGCTATAAAGCTTGAATTCTCAACCCAACACTACCCATAGCACAAGGACTATCAAACAAAGGGTGGGAGGGGGCACCAAGCCTTTTCAGTGCCCCAATGCAGACAACCCCTCTACTTCATTCCACACAAGTTAACAAAACACCCTCAAGGCTAGAGAGCTCAGGACAAAGAAGCTGATCTACCAATAGCTACTACTACATTGCTCAACACCAGCCCCTTGCCTATTCCATTTGTATAATGCAGGTGTATAGGAGTGTTGAATTTGCAACCTGCCAGCAGTAGCAATCAAGTGGGAAAGGTGTGCAAAGGGTAGTAGCGATGTTTTTCGCGAGCTGACAAATAAACTGAAGACAGGGATGACACATCAGAGATAGGCTGTTTAGCATGAAAGAAGATTTTGTATAGCAAGTGGTGGCACATAGGAATGTCAGGCCTGAAGTAGAGAGAAGGCAAATGGGAGCAGCACCAGTGCAAGGATTTTGATGCATTCAGACTGGATTATGTGAGCTACTGGACCTAACTACCTCCCCCATCAAAACCAGTATTTTCTTTGGTGGCAGAGTGAAAAATTATGCTATGTGTGATCCCTGGATATCTTCCAAGTGATGAGCTTGGCCCTTCACTCCTTTCCAGTTGATGCCTCTACAATAAGAAATGAAAGCTGGTATACCGCCTAGTGTAAAATGTAGATTTATGAACACAGAAGGGAGGAGAGATACATAGCCAGGGATGTATTCAATCACAGAGCACAGGGATGGGGGACACACAACTGGTAGAACGGTGTGCAAAATTCTTCTGAGAATTCCCAAAAACAAACCAGTGAGTGTCAAACTGTTATGCTATAAAAGTATGCCAGAAAGTATACAGGCCATGTCTACTGAAACCCCAGAAACCAGAGGAACACCTAAATAAGTTTTCTAATGTCAGGGGACAGGGCAGCAATGCCCTGAATGTTTCCTAACTCCTTCAAGGACAATCAATTAAGACCAGAATAAAATTACTTAATGGTTACCATTTTAAATTTAACGCAATTTAAAGTGGTAAACGGGATGCGGGTGGCGCTGTGGGTTAAACCACAGAGCCTAGGACTTGCCGATCAGAAGGTTGGCGGTTCGAATCCTCGCGACGGGGTGAGCTCCCGTTGCTCAGTCCCTGCTCCTGCCAACCTAGGAGTTCAAAAGCACCCAAAAAAGTGCAAGTAGATTCATAGGTACCGCTCCAGCGGGAAGGTAAATGGTGTTTCCGTGCGCTGCTCTGGTGTCGGTGTTCCATTGCGCCAAAAGCAGCTTAGTCATGCTGGCCACCTGACCCGGAAAAACTGTCTGTGGAGCAGACAAATGCCGGCTCCCTCGGCCTGTAAAGCGAATTGAGTGCCGCAACCCCAGAGTCGTTCACAACTGGACTTAACTGTCAGAGGTCCCTTTACCTTTACGTTTGATGTCACACCAGGAGTGCCCCCTTTGAATTCCAAGTTTTTCCTCAGCCAGGCTGCCCAGATCTACATCTGGCTAGCAATAGGCTCAAGAACCAATTGCTCTGCAAGCTGTCTAGACAACATAAAAATTGTCACAAATGACAGCTAAAGCACAATTAGCCGAGAAACTGCAATTTCCATTCTGTTCCCCCGCTCAGCAGAAGAATTGCACATTAGCATCCTCCAGATTGTCAATCAATGCCTCAGTGATGAAGATTAACTCTACGCACTGTGAGAGGTGCTGTAGATCTGGCTTACTAAATTAGCCTTTGTCTTTTTAAAAATCTTTTACTATCAAGAGGCATAAATTGCTGTCTGTTCAATAGTGCTCTCTGTTGCGATGTCAACAAATTGTCTGCTTCCAGATATTAGTACCTGTGGAAAGGGCTTTGCAAGACCACTGCACCTGCTCAATGTTATTTCGAGGGCTGGAAGCATACACTGCTGCTGAAAACAGAAGAAAGGATCTGAAAGTCCCAATTAGACTGCTAATAAGTTTTCAAAAGAAATTTTTCTGAGAGCTTCTCTTTGCCCAAGAACACTGTGATCTGAATTGCAATGGAATGGATTAGAATTAAAAACAGCAGAGTGAAATATTAAAGTGACACAATTGTCAAACTGGCAGGGAGCCCAAGTCAACCATTCCTTGGTAAAACTAGAAAAAGGGAGTCAACATAAACACTGTTCCCAGTATTTTAGTTCTTCATGGGAGAGTCATTTTAAAAGCAGATCCCATTTCACAACACTGCAAGAAGCAGTCTTTCCATACCTGCCTAAGATGCTATGGAGCAAGAAAGCCGATGGTTACCTTTAAAGATTTAAACGCATTCAACATCGGGCCTTCCTGGCAGAACAAGATATTTGGAGGTAGCATCTTAGAGCTTCTCTTCATGCCCAGAAAGTAGGGGGGAAACTAAACCATGCCATCTTAAATATAAGATGTTGTGTTGGGCAATGTATGCTTATTTTGCAACTTCTTAATCCTATAGACTAATAAACTAGCTCACTCTTCAAGCAAAGTATCCATATATAGTAAAAATGACACCATGTACACATAATAAAAGCTCACCTTGTTTTTAGATGTGTCTATCACAATATGGGTGACACTCTCTGAAAAAAGATACTCCCTTCTGTGTAAATGGAGGCATGCATCTTCTAAGATTGCACCTATCTGCAGGGTTTTTTAAGTACTTTAATTGCCCAATTAAAAGGTTTTTAAAAATACATTACTGATTAAATGCCTTAACACTGAAGGCTTATAAAGAAAGCTTCAGTCTTGCTCCGCTCTCACACCTAGACATTAGTTGAACACACAAAGAGCAAAAGGACTCTGACTGATACCACAGTTCCAAGTTTTATCAGGAGCACAGAAACACTGTTATACAGTGGTACCTCGGGTTAAGAACTTAATTCGTTCTGGGGGTCCGTTCTTAACCTGAAACTGTTCTTAACCTGAGGTACCACTTTAGCTAATGGGGCCTCCTGCTGCTGCCGCGCTGCTGGAGCACGATTTCTGTTCTCATCCTGAAGCAAAGTTCTTAACCTGAGGTATTATTTCTGGGTGAATTCAGAGTCTGTAATCGGAAGCGTCTGTAACCCGAGGTAAAGGTAAAGGTAAAGGTACCCCTGCCTGTACGGGCCAGTCGTGTCCGACTCTAGGGTTGTGTGCCCATCTCACTTAAGAGGCCGAGGGCCAGCGCTGTCCGGAGACACTTCTGGGTCACGTGGCCAGTGTGACGAAGCTGCTCTGGTGAGCCAGCACCAGCGCAGCACACGGAAACGCCATTTACCGTATTTTTCGCTCCATAGGACGCACTTTTTCCCCTTCAAAAATGAAGGAGAAATGTGTGTGCGTCCTATGGAGCGAAGACGCTATAGTCCCGCGACCCTCTCCCGGCTGGAGAGGTGACGCACGGCTATGGCAGGAGCCTCTATAGGCGCGCGTCACCTCTCCAGCCGGGAGAGCGCGCGCGGGGCTAAAGCAGCCCCCCGCGACCCTCTCCTGGCTGGAGAGGTGACGCGTGCCTATAGCATGAGCCTCTATAGGCGCGCGTCACCTCTCCAGCCGGGAGAGCGCGCGCGGGGCTAAAGCAGCCCCCCGCGACCCTCTCCTGGCTGGAGAGGTGACGCACGGCTATGGCAGGAGCCTCTATAGCCGCGTGCCACCTCTCCAGCCGGGAGAGCGCGCGCGGGGCTAAAGCAGCCCCCCGCGACCCTCTCCTGGCTGGAGAGGTGACGCGTGCCTATAGCATGAGCCTCTATAGGCGTGCGTCAGCTCTCCAGCCGGGAGAGCGTGCGCGGGGCTAAAGCAGCCCCCCGCGACCCTCTCCTGGCTGGAGAGGTGACGCGTGCCTATAGCATGAGCCTCTATAGGCGCGCGTCAGCTCTCCAGCAGGGAGAGCGCGCGCGGGGCTAAAGCAGCCCCCCGCGACCCTCTCCTGGCTGGAGAGGTGACGCGTGCCTATAGCATGAGCCTCTATAGGCGCGCGTCAGCTCTCCAGCAGGGAGAGCGCGCGCGGGGCTAAAGCAGCCCCCCGCGACCCTCTCCTGGCTGGAGAGGTGACGCACGGCTATGGCAGGAGCCTCTATAGCCGCGTGCCACCTCTCCAGCCGGGAGAGCGCGCGCGGGGCTAAAGCAGCCCCCCGCGACCCTCTCCTGGCTGGAGAGGTGACGCGTGCCTATAGCATGAGCCTCTATAGGCGCGCGTCACCTCTCCAGCAGGGAGAGCGCGCGCGGGGCTAAAGCAGCCCCCCGCGACCCTCTCCTGGCTGGAGAGGTGACGCGTGCCTATAGCATGAGCCTCTATAGGCGCGCGTCACCTCTCCAGCCGAGAGCGCGCGCGGGGCTAAAGCGGGCTTTTGCGGGAGGTGGGGGAATTCCCCCACCTCCCAGGAAAGCCAAGAGAAGCCGTTCAGCCCTTTTAAAGTGCTCACGGCTTCTGCCGGTTTTGCGGGAGGTGGGGGAATTCCCCCACTTCCCAGGAAAGCCAGGAGAAGCCACGATCTCTTTAAAGGGGTTGCGTGGCTTCTGCGGGCTTTTGGGAGAGGTGAGGGAATCCCCCCACCTCCCAGTAAAGCCAGGAAAGCCCTGCGCAGCGTCTCCCGGCAAGGAGAGGCTGCACGGGGCTAAAGGGGAAGCCATCCCGCTCTCTGCCTTGGCTTCCTCCATAGCTGCGTGCAACCCCTCCGGCAAGGAGCGGCTGCACGGGGCTATGGATTCTTTAGCCCCACGCAGCCTCTCCCGGGAGGGAGAAGCTGCACGGGGCTAAATGGGAAGCCAAAACAGCCTTGGCTTCCTCCATAGCTGCGCGCAACCCCTCTGGCAAGGAGAGGCTGCACGGGGCTATGGATTCTTTAGCCCTGCGCAGCGTCTCCTGGCAAGGAGAGGTTGCGCTGGGCTAAAGAGGAAGCCAAAACACCGAGCGGGATCCATCCTGCTCTCTGCCTTGGCTTCCTCCATAGCCGCGCACAACCCCTCTGGCAAGGAGAGGCTGCACGGGGCTATGGATTCTTTAGCCCTGCGCAGCGTCTCCTGGCAAGGAGAGGTTGCGCTGGGCTAAAGAGGAAGCGAAAACACCGAGCGGGATCCATCCTGCTCTCTGCCTTGGCTTCCTCCATAGCCGAGCACAACCCCTCCGGCAAGGAGAGGCTGCACGGGGCTATGGATTCTTTAGCCCTGCGCAGCGTCTCCTGGCAAGGAGAGGTTGCGCTGGGCTAAAGAGGAAGCCAAAACACCGAGCGGGATCCATTCTGCTCTCTGCCTTGGCTTCCTCCATAGCCGCGCACAACCCCTCCGGCAAGGAGAGGCTGCACGGGGCTATGGATTCTTTAGCCCTGCGCAGCATCTCCTGGCAAGGAGAGGTTGCGCTGGGCTAAAGAGGAAGCCAAAACACCGAGCGGGATCCATTCTGCTCTCTGCCTTGGCTTCCTCCATAGCCGCGCACAACCCCTCCGGCAAGGAGAGGCTGCACGGGGCTATGGATTCTTTAGCCCTGCGCAGCATCTCCTGGCAAGGAGAGGTTGCGCTGGGCTAAAGAGGAAGCCAAAACACCGAGCGGGATCCATTCTGCTCTCTGCCTTGGCTTCCTCCATAGCCGCGCACAACCCCTCCGGCAAGGAGAGGCTGCACGGGGCTATGGATTCTTTAGCCCTGCGCAGCATCTCCTGGCAAGGAGAGGTTGCGCTGGGCTAAAGAGGAAGCCAAAACACCGAGCGGGATCCATCCTGCTCTCTGCCTTGGCTTCCTCCATAGCCGCGCACAACCCCTCTGGCAGGGAGAGGTTGTGCGTAGCCTGTACGCTGCTCTTTGGTGCTGGGGGGGGGGGAAATATTTTTTTTCTTGATTTCCCCCCCTAAAAACTGGGTGCGCCCTATGGTCCGGTGCGTCCTATGGTGCGAAAAATACGGTACCTTCCCGCTATAAAGCGGTACCTATTTATCTACTTGCACTTAAGAGTGCTTTCGAACTGCTAGGTGGGCAGGAGCTGGGACCGAACGACGGGAGCTCACCCCGCCGCGGGGATTCGAAACCCGAGGTACCACTGTATAAAAACATATAGAAAAGATAGAGTCGTATAACAGCAACAAGACTGAGGTGCAAAATCAGGATATAGCTAGCTCACATTTTGCCTCTGCAATGAAATCATGAGATTGCCTTAAGCCTCAGTGCGCACACCATACCACCATCTGCAGTATGGGAGATAATCCTGATTTACCTTGGAAGGCTCCTGTATGGATTACAACTAGATAATTCATGTGAAGCACTTTGAACACTTGAAAGCACTACACACATTAAGTATTGTGATTAAATGTAGCATTGAAACAAAATAAACAACAATAGTAGCTCTGCTGGATTAGGCCAATGGCCCATTTAATCCAGCATCCTGTTCTTACAGTGGCCAACAAGATGCCAATGGTCCTGACAACAAGATGACAATCAGGTCCTGAGCACAACAGTACCCTTCCCTCCTGCAGTTTCCAGCAACTGGTATTCAGATGCATATGGCCTCTCATCATGGAGGCTGAGTATAGTAGTTGTAGCTAGTAATCACTGGTAATCTAATTTGTCTAATCCTCTTTTAAAGCCATCCTAGATGGAGGCTATCACTGTCTCAAATGAGAGTGAAAAAGTACTTTCTACTGTCTACCCTGACGCTTCCTACATTTGGTGTCATTGGAGATCCACGGACTTTAGTGTTGTGAGAAAACATATCATGCATAATTCTATATACTTCTATCATGCCTCCTCTTACTTGCCTTCTCTCTAATGTAAAAAGCCCCCAAAGCTGTAACTGTTCCTAATGGAAGAGTTTCTTTATCACCTGAGTTGCTCTTTTCTGAACCTTTTTCAAGTCTACAATATCCTTTCTGAGATGAAGAGATCAGTTGCAGCCACACCATAAATGTGTATAATGGCATTATGGCATTGACATTATGATGGGGTGACATCTTCACTGAGCTATCCTCTACAACCCCAAGGTCTTGCTCTTAGTCAATCGTTGCCACTTCAGAGTCCATAAGCATATATGTGAAATTAATAATTTTTTGCACCTACATGCATCACTTAACACTCATTTACACTGAATTACATTTGCCATTTTACCACCCATTCACACAGTTTGGAGAGTTCTTTTGGGACCTCTTCCTAATGGCCAGAATTACCAGCACTCAGAAGATTCTGTCTATTTGTATTCCAGCATGAGTTAGTCTTCCTCCAATCAGGCATACAAAGAACAGCAGCACATACAGGTATACAAGAGGCAATTCTTACTTTTACATAATCTTAAGCGTAAAACATTTCAAATGCAATAGTGAAGTGCACTTCTCATTTTAATTCAGGGGAAAAAACAACAACAAATTTTTCTTGGCTGTGAGAGATTTAGGAACCATTAGTAACATTGATCCCTTTTGGAATTTTTCTTTAAGATAGAGGAGAACTTGCATATGTCCTGTGTTAATTCACCTTCTGTGGTTCAATGCAGAAAGGATGGGGTGAGTTATATCACTGCAGACTCAAAGCTATCTGGAGCAATCAGTTAAACAAGCATATGGAAAAATAATTAGAATGCACATTAGTTACCCAACAGACCAGAATGGCTAAATTGGAGAAAGCCAAAGTCATCACTTTTCCACTTAAACTCATCGAGTGAAGCCACAGATATCTCCGCCCACCTTTGCATTAGGCAGAACCCAGCTGGGAGTAAGGTCCCCAGGTAATTGGATCCCAAAGCTGTAGCTCTCCCCATTGCAAAATTCTAAAATGAGCAAATAATTACATCAACATGCTCCAGTAAGACAAAAGCTGCTGTGCGCAGGTTTTATAGCCAGGTACAAAAAATAAAACAAGTGTACAGCTAAATTAAATCCTGCCCATTTTAATCCACCGCCACCCTTATCCACTCTACCTCTCTTCAAAATATCAAATTAGTACAGTTGTACCTTGTTTTGCAGCCCGGATCCGTTCCGGAGTCCCGGCCACTAGCCGAAAAGGACGCAGGGCAAAGCACCGCGTCTGCACATGTGCGAAGCGCAGTTTAGCGCTTCTGCGCATGCGTGAGCAGCAAACCTGGAAGTAACCCGTTCCGGTACTTCCGGGTTTGCTGTGGACATTCGCCGGAATGGACGCTAGATGAGGCGGACGTTCGTAGAGGTATTACTGTACCATAGTGAACTGGTGGGCTACCAAATGGAGTTAGACTAGATGTTACTAAAGTCTGAACTTGCATTCCTTTTTGGAGAAGAGAAAATATAGCTCCTGTATCCAACAGTTTAATCAATGTACCAAGTATTCAATATTCAGTTAGAAGAGTCAGTTGTTAGTTTGCAATCTACTTCCCATCAGGATAGTCCCTGGTGCAGTGTCAGCATTATTATGCTTCTATTGTTTGTGGTATATATTTTGCATGCTCCTCACACGCAGTCTCCAACACACACGTCATTTTCAGCCCAGCCCCAGAACAGGGCGGAAGCAGAATGGGCTTATGTACACAATGACCAGGAACACAACCCCCACACAAACGGAGTGTTTCCTGTATTGTGATACATAAAAGAGCCCATTGGACTGAGAATATAAGAACACTCATCGGTCCTGTAATCTCACCTAGTACCTCCCCTCTTAATTGCTAAGTCTCTCAAGAGGGCTGTCTATTACACATAGGGTAATGCACTAGGTTTTTTTCATTCACTTCTATGTTTCAAGAATTCCTAGATGACCTACAGCAACTTTCTTGCCCCTCTTTTTGGATGCTCAGCTGCAGCCTGAGGAGATGGTGTTTGATCATTCAGAGTACGCTCCTAAAATGCAAGCCTCAAAATACCTTATTCTTGTTTCATTTGGCCATTGCTCCAGTTCACTGCATATTGTTTTTGCAGTGTACACATATATATTCACTCCATTACCGTATTTGCTGTGGGTACATACTATATTTTAACAGGGAAGTTGTTTTGTGTACATGGTTGTTTCTTATCTCTGTTGCATAAAACTGATTTTTAAGATGCCTGTTCTCACTGGATAAAAGGGAGAAATCAGTCTTCACAAATCAAAAATTTAATATGTTTTAGGCTGTTTGGCAACATGGAACCTTCACAAACACCTTGTTTAAAAAAAGCCCATGGATTTCAATTCAGACTGTGAGCAATTACCAGAGTGGCAGGAACAAGTTTCCTGCTTCTACCTTAGATACAATAACAATGAAACCACATCTAGGGCAGGAATGGTTCAGATATTGCACCTCCCTTATCGGTTTATAGCACAGCTCAGAGAGAAGCAGGCACGGAAGCATAAAGTCCTCTATTAGTCATTACGAAAGTGAGGGAGGAAGAAGCATGTATTTCTCCCACCAAACTTCAACAACAAAAGGAATCAGAGTAAAAGGGCAAAAGTAGTGAAATAGCAGTAGTGTTAGTGTTCCCAAAATAGGAAGCTACAGTGGGTGCAGAAAAGATTGCACAAAGAGAAATCTCAAACAGAACCATGAGTCAAAAAGGAACAATTGTGAATAATACAAGCCTATCTTTCTTCTATCAGAAGTTGTTACAACACAATTGGGGGTGGACAAAGGACCATTTCCCTAATTCTTTGTGATCAAGACTGATGCTTATTCGGTTTTTTAAAAAATTATGTGAAATGTTCTGCATCAACCTTCCCCAGCCTGGTGGCTTCCATCAGCCACAACTTCCATTAGCCACAGCAATGCTGGTTGGGGGGTGATGGGAGTTGCAATCCAAAACATTCAGAGGCCATTGGCTTAGGGAAGGTGTCACTCTACATTCTTGACAGACTTTCAAATTGTGAATCCTTCCTTACCTGTCCACTTTCAATCAAACTTTTACAGGATGAGTCTTTTAAAAGAGGCCCAGTGGAACACGTGTACTCTGTATCCACAGGGCCTCTTTTAAAGGACTCACCCTGTAGTATTTGCCCTCTGCAATCACACCCAGTTTGTTTATTGCATTGGAGTTGGAATGTGGGTAAGCAACATGTGAGCACAAGTAATGCATAAGCCACAAGTAAATCTGCAGAGGGAATGCAATGAGTAAGTATCTGGTGTTCAGGCTAGTGTCCAGTAGCTCCATTGGCCTCTTTACAATTATTCTTTGCTGATGGTGATTAAGTTAAGATAGAGAACAACCATCATAAAGTGAGAGAGACCAATACCCTTATATCTAGAATTCTCCAATATCTCCAGGTACAAATTACACATGTTGCGCAGAACAGAGATTCCACATGTTGCAAGGTGTACAGTTAAGACAAAAGACAGACAACAGAAACACAGTAGACCATTCCAGTTAACAGATACCCAGCTTAAACAGGAGCAAGAGAGTATGCCATAAAACCTTTCAAAACAAGGCACGAAAGTCAGGTATGCCTGGTCTAAAGATGTTACTGCAAGCCATATGAACTGTCAAGTGCAAATATAGTAGTAATCAACCTAAAGCTGGGGCAGGCAGACGGTAGATAATGATTTTCTGGTAGGTTGCTGGATGATCTGCAGTAGATCAGCAAGTTGTTTATTCAAAGTAAAGTGAGTTATCTGCCATGAATGGTCTTGTGTTAACCACTTATCTTCCTGACTCAGTATGCCTTACCTACCAAGTGACCAGGTCACTTTGGCTTCATTCCCTTAATCATCATTCTGTATCTAGCTCCTCACAACAATCCTGCATCTGGCTCTGGTTGACAGACCCTGGGATTCAAGTGAAAAACAACTTCTGATTTAAAGAGTATTAATTACAGATTTACTAAGTAAAACTTCAAATGTAAGAGGTCTGAATCCATAAGAGTAGGACAGCTGAAATTTAATTTGACTGTCTACATCATTCTACGTAAGAACACCAATCTTATGCCATCAATCTTAAGATTTTATTACAATCTTAATTCCATTCATTTTTATTAAAACACAACATGTATTTAGAGAAACTTTCAGTCTGGACATAAAAATGGCAAGTAAAAACAAAATGCCCTCCTCTACCCACTGGAAGTGAAGTCTTAGTACACCTTTTTATTTTCTAATTCAAAATGAGTCAGTTTTCAGCTTTCAGGTATTGGTTCTTATATAAGCTTATGGACTTCTGTATCCAGTCTACTTCTACCTTCTTTCCAAATAATATCACATTATTTTAATATCACATGGCAATGCTAACATTTCTTTTTTACATTCATATTTTCTAAAAGCCTTAAAAATGTTGTGAATGAAAACATGCCAGTATTCCAACAGGCATAGATGCTTCCAACATACACAAGAGCAAAACCACTTTCCTTCTTCCCATTATTCTAAGGGAGTCTGTGGATCATTTCAGATGGCTTATTAAGAAAGAGAACTCAAGCGCAGATTGATTCATTTATTGTGCTTCTTGTCTGCCATTCACCACCTGCAATCTACACCAGGGGTCAGCAAACTTTTTCAGCAGGAAGCCCGTCCACTGTCCCTCAAACCTTGTGGGGGGCCAGACTATATTCTGAAAAATAATAATGAACGAATTCCTATGCCCCACAAATAACCCAGATGCATTTTAAATAAAAGCACACATTCTACTCATGTAAAAACACTAGGTAGGCCCCACAAATAACTCAGAGATGCATTTTAAATAAAAGGACACATTCTACTCAAGTAAAAACACGCTGATTCCCAGACCGTTCGCAGGCCAGATTTAGGTGATTGGGCCGGATCCAGCCCTGGGCCTTAGTTTGCCTACCCATGATCTACACTATGAAGCTATGTGCTTATAACACTTTTAACAGCCATGGCATCCTCCAAAAGAATCATGAGAATCTGAACTGATTGAGAGCAAAGAATTTTTAGAAATCCTTAGCTGCCCATCCATCATCCAACAGAATAGAAGCCAGTGTAGATCTGTTCAAAGAGGGAGTGACTCTCAAAATTAGTTTAAATCTACAGTGTGGATAAGCTCTTTAACTTGAATAAAGGTAAAGGTAAAGGAACCCCTGACATTAGGTCCAGTCGTGACCAACTCTGGGGTCTCGCTTTATTGGCCGAGGGAGCCAGCGTATAGTTTCCGGGTCATGTGGCCAGCATGACTAAGCCGCTTCTGGCGAACCAGAGCAACACACGGATACGCCGTTTACCTTCCCGCCGGAGCGCTATCTATTTATCTACTTGCACTCTGATGTGCTTTCGAACTGCTAGGTTGGCAGGAACAGGGACCGAGCAGCAGGAGCTCACCCCATCGGGGGGATTCGAACTGCCAACCTTCCGATCGGCAAGTCCAAGGCTCTGTGTGGTTTAACCCACAGCACCACCCAAGGAGATGCTTAAAGGCAAAAAAAAAAATCAAAAAAATCACAATTGTATGAATGCAGAGCTTTCAGCGCTATCTGTATGAGCATTTAACACAAATAAAAGTAACCTCACTATGAGTTCACAGCAAAGAATGTCTTGTAGTAATAATAGAAAATCCTTTATATTTAAAGACATATCAAGTTGCTCGCATCCAAAGCAAATTAAGTTTAAAGTCTGCCCTATAATGTTCACTGGACTGGCACAGTTAGCACATGCCAGCCTATGGTTATTTCATCCTTTTTGAAGGTATTAGGTGCTTAACATACATTTAGAGAGACTTCATTGGGATAGATTCTGCACATTATTTCCCAAATACCCTGTAACTCTATAATCCAAAAGGCATCAAGCTGGGACAGTCTATATTGACAACAGCGTGTTGACAAAGAAAGGAGACTTAACTAAAAACAGATTCATAATAGGGATGTGTCAAATTTAAGAAAACTTAGTTGAACCTCAAATCAATAGTATCTGCACATGATTAAACCTATTCTGAAGGGGGAAACACTGTTTTTACATGAAACCTGTGTTTTGCAGCACACTGTTTTAGAAGAAAAATACTTTCCCTCCTGTAAGGCAGAGGAAAGGAAAAAGTTGAAGTATGAGATGTATACCAAATCAATATATCAGTGTATTAAAAACTCTTAGTTGTGTCTGTCCAGATTGGGTGACTTGATAATTTGTCAGTTAGGTGTACAGCTTCATTTCATCACCTCTAGTTCTAGTTTCAGCTAGAGTGTGTGTGTGTGTGAGAGAGTGAGGACTCAGCTATACAGCTGCAAATAAAGTGTTTTAAATGTGTTGTGAAGTGCAGTATACAAATGTGACACTAGATGGCAACAGTGAGCTATGCCAAATTCAATGTATTTTTCAAAACTTTTTTAAAAAGCATTTTCACAGCCTCTTTTTAATGTGTGTACATTCTACTAGAGAGATGGAGAATATGAATGTGGTTCAGGCATGAGCATCTGCCCAATGTGGCAAAAAAGGTACAAATAAATAATTCAGCTTTCCTTCAACTATCCTTTCCTCTTTTTGCAACCCTTCACACTTGTTATCCAAAAATCAAACTGGCTAGTAGACTGCTGGTAATGAATTCAAATATATATATATTAGTTGTGTCTTTTAGCTGTATGCTTCTCAGTCTTTGTTCATCTGCCTTATTGCCAACTTAAATTAGTTTCTGCCTTAGTCTGTGGTTATTTTTGTTTTCTTCAGTTGGTCAAGCCTTCTACATTTAAAGGGAAATCTTTTTGCCTTTAATTGCTATTTGCTTTTCTCAATAACCATTTCCCTGTACAGTGGTACCTCGGGTTACATACGCTTCAGGTTACAGACTCCGCTAACCCAGAAATATTACCTTGGGTTAAGAACTTTGCTTCAGGATGAGAATTAAGTACTTAACCCGAGGTACCACTGTACTTGTTTCCACCTTTCTGAATCTGTGGAAAATATTCTAGCTATGATTATATTATTTTGGTTTCTAACCAAGCTCTAACCATCCTAAAGATATTTGACCTCTTGCCTCTTCCTTGCAACTGCCTTATAGCTAATTTGATTCTTTAAGGAAACTTTTTTAAAAAAATACAACGGTGATAGATTTTCTGGACAACCTTCCATTTGCATTTATGTTGGATTTGATAATACTATGGTCACTCTTGTTGAGCAATTCAAGAACATGTTGTTATATCATTGTCTGGAAGACCTCATTTTTCTCTTGAGCATTCAGTGTACCATCAACAGCAGTTAACCACCACTTAAGACTGCAATTCTATGTTTGTTTTCCTGGGAATGTCCTATGGAACTCAATGCCATTTGCAAGGACTGCTGAAGAAGCATTGCTGAAGACAGCAGTGGTCTCTACAGCCTGGGACAGTTATTCCATACTCCTCAAACTATAGAGGCGGCATAAAACTTAAAGTACACTTTTGTTACTCTCCTATCCTGCACCTCCGGGGAGCATTGCTTATAAGGTAAAGGTAAAGGGACCCCTGACCATTAGATCCAGTCGTGACCGACTCTGGGGTTGCGGCGCTCATCTCGCTTTATTGGCCGCGGGAGCCAGCGTACAGCTTCCAGGTCATGTGGCCAGCATGACTAACCCGCTTCTGGAGAACCAGAGCAGCGCACGGAAACGCTGTTTACCTTCCCGCCGGAGCGGTACCTATTTATCTACTTGCACTTTGACATGCTTTCAAACTGCTAGGTGGGCAGGAGCAGGGACCAAGCAACGGGAGCTCACCCCGTCGCGGGGATTCGAACCGCCGACCTTCTGATCGGCAAGTCCTAGGCTCTGTGGTTTAACCCACAGCACCACCCGTGTCCCAATTGCTTATAAAGATCCATATAAAAAAAGTGTTTGGTGTGTGCCGTGTTTCATATTTTTATTCCAAATAATGCAATTTTTGGCTTTAACTGCTCAACTAAGCAGCAAAGTTTGCTGATGATGTCAAATGATTCAGTATAGTGAAAATCCAAATGGCCAGTGAAGAGGTCCAAAATGATCTCTTGAAATTGAATGAATGAGAAATTCAAAATAAATAAGCACAGTAAGTGATGAACAATGGGGCAAAAAAGTTAACTTCACATTTACACTGGTGGAGTCTCACCTAGCAGCAACTAGTGAGATAAGATCTTGGTCTGTGTTTCACAGCTCATTGAAAAAGTCAACAGCATATGGCAGATGTGAACAGAGAAAAAATTCCATGCTAGGGATTAGGGACTGAGAATAAAACAGCCAGACTCATAATAATTTTATATCAATCTCTGGATGCAGCTACAATTAGAATTTGATACAAGTGAGACAGTCTTTTTGAGATGGGATTATCAGCAGAGGTGAAGAACAACCAAAACCATCAAGAAATTAAAGCATGTCCCCCACAAAAAAATGCTGAAGCATTTGTTGTTCAGTTTTAGAAGAAAAGATGACAATCAAAAGTGATATTTATAATTACACATACCATGAAGCAAGTAGACAGAAACATTTATCTCCCTCTTTCATAATACCACAGGCCATCCAATGAAATTGACCACAGATTCGGGAATTTACATAATGCATAAGAAATTTTCTGTAAGAAACTGTGGTGCTAGCCACTGATTTAGATGGCTCTAAAGGAGGCTAAGACAAATTCACAGAAGACAAGTTTATCTATTAACTAGGGTAGTTTGTGGAAACTCCATCTTCCACTGAATAACTGCAGAGTTGGGAGGCAGGGCAGGGCGGGGCAGAGAAAGGGAGGGGGGAGAGGAAACAGCACAAGAGGACTGCAAACTTCATGACCTGTTTGTGGGCTTCTTTGAAGCATTGGGCCTGTGAAATATAGGACACTGAACTGGATAAAAGATCTCTGCTGAATCAGACTGTTTTTAAGCTTGTGTCTGCCATTTTAAATTTCTGTAAAGCACTTGTATTAAGAAATCAAGATCAATTATTTTAAAAACTAACTGATGTAGTCAAATAAATGTTCAGGCCCCACTTAACAAATTACATTTAGATCCTGTAAGGCAGTGGTTTTCAACCAATGTGCCGTGGCACCCTGGGGTGCCTTTGAATGATAGCCAGGGGTGCCACGGGCAACACTGGCCTCTGTTTCTTTCCTTCCCTCCCTCCTCTGATGCCCTCTTGCATCTCTGCCTCCCAAAGGCTTGCACAGCTGTTTGTTGCAGCAGCCCTGGATACAAACTCCCCAGGCGAAAGGTGCCTCTGGGGTTGGCCATGGGGTGCTTCCCAGGCCCCTGTGGTACAGTGTGAGGAGGCACCTCTCTTTGGGGGGGGGGGGGCAGCTCAGAGACCAGGGGTGGCAGCAGTGGCTGCCCAGGACTCCCAAGAAGAGGGGAGAGGAGAGGAGGCTGAGGGAACACTCCACAAGGAATGGTGTTTGAAAAAGGATGAGAGGCTGCCAGTTCTGCAGGCAAGGGGTGACTGCAGGCTCTTGAGCCCCACAGGGGTGCCACAGAAAGAATGCAGTTGATCAAAGGAGCCGTGGACTCAAAAAGGTTGAAAATATCTGCTGTATGGGAAAAGTTTAGGAATGTACCATCTAAATATACATGCACAGTGACTAGTCACCTGGTGGATCTTGCTACAAAGAAGGTAACAACAACGTCCACCTGGCAAAGGGTTGGTTCAGATGACCGCCACGCTGGGAGGCTCCCAGCAGAATAGGAAAAACACCATAAAACATCAAACATTAAAAACTTCTCTAAACAGGTCTGCCTTCAGATGCCTTCTAAAAGTCAGATAGTTGTTTATTTCCTGAACATCTGAAGGGTAGGTTCCACAGGGAGGATGCGACTATTGAAAAGGCCCTCTGCTTGATTCCCTGTAACTTCGCTTCTCACAGTGAGGGAACCAACAGAAGACCCTTGGAGGAGCACCTTTAATGAAGATTTCTTAAAATTATATTCAGCTGGAGAAAAAGCTGTGTTTTTGCTCTTTAATACTGTTTCACAACAGTATTCTTGTACCATCTTTAAAGATGTTATCAACCCACCATTGAGTTTGAGAGATGCACCCTCTACTGGCAAAAAGAAAAGAACACTGTCTTGCATAAAGTAAATCATGCTATTTTAACACAAATATACATGGAGGTTACGGTCTATAGACCTATGTCAGTGTTAAAAGGTGGATTAAGAACCAGGGGTGTTTGCTGTCATTCATCTGTCTCAGGAGACAATGGAAGATGCAGTCCTGAGGCTGAAAATAAAATCTCCCATCACATTTCTGCATGTTAATTCATTAGAAAAAATGTTACTGGTATTAATGTGATCTGCTCGGTGGTGGGGAAAAAGTACCGAACAATTAAAATGTAATGGCAACCAGGCATTTGTCTTTGAATGTCATGCCCAGAACGTATGTCTTGTTTAGTATTTTAGACGGTGGAGCTCTGGAAAGTGAAATATGGCTTGTAAGAAAGGATGAATGAGTTCGAGTGGGACTGAGTTGAGCTTAATTTGTTGGTGGTGGTTTGTGCGTTGTTGGTATCCATTTGCTCAGGACACAATAGAGGAGTACGCCTTTGGGGGTGAAGTCAAACCATTGGAGACTTACAGCGCCTGCTGTGACTGTAGAGACCAATACAGGAGAGACATGTAATTTTATTGCAGGTGGGGCAGATGAAGGCATCCAGTTTTGCTGCTACAGGTGCACTGTTGCGTTTCTTCTCTACGCTCCTTTCAGTGGTTCGTTCATCCTCCTCTAGTCACTACTGTGGATACACAACCTGTCTGTCTCACTAATTAAAAAACTAGAAAGCAACAAAACTTTCTTTACACAAAATCTTTAAGCCACTCAGGTCAGACAGAAGATGTAAACAATTATATAAAGTAAATTAAATATTGGATAGGAATTCCCACAAAACATGCAGAAATTTAAGAGGAAAGTCTCCACACACAAAAACATATATGTACATTCAAGAATACACAGGGAAAATATAAAGTACTAAGAAGTCACTAGCAGCAAGGTACCCCTATGGCTTTGGAAAATGGCAGACTTCTCTTTCTAAAAGCTTTTTTAATCAGATATTGGATGACAATCTATCAGAATGCTGGACTGGTGAATTTCCTGCACTGGCAAAGGGTTGGTCCAGATGAACTTTTCCACTCTATAATTCAATACAATAGTACTGTTAAGTTTCAGTCACAAATATGAATGACATTTCAAGATGGCTAGAAAATACAGAAATCAAGATATGAGAAGGCCAGAACAGTCAAATCAAAAGGCACCCAAACTTCTTGTTTTATTCCCAACTCTTCTAGTCATGCTGTAGAAGTTTCTACAACCCTTCCAAAAGTTGGAGGGTTCACCTTCATCAATGAATGCAACATGGACATCATTTAGCATAAAAAGAAACATCAATAAACAATTGCTGCAGGCAGAGATAAATGTATTAAAACATCTGAATATAAATATTAACATTTCCCTATCTAAGCAGGAACAGTAGCAATGCCAGCAGCTTGGCTTGAGAATTGTGTCTGGCTCATCTCATCTGGTGCCAGGCCAAGTTATAAGCTGGTTACTTCTGTTTCATAAAAAGGAAGATCTGAAATCTTGTGCTCTGCTCCAGCAACTGACAATCTCATTGTGGTGGTGGGCAGAAGTCAGGCCAGTGCTCCATGTCTAACTGTGTGGCTAATGCCATGACTAAATAGTAGAACATCTGTTCTGCATGCAGAAGGTTCTAGTTTAAACCCTAGCATCTCCAGATAGGGGTAGTAATATGGTCTGACTTGGTGAAAGGCAGCTTCATATGATCCTAATTTTCAGAGGACTACCTACCACTTGCTAAGTATTAGGATTTTTGCAACAAATACCAGCCTGAATGGATCAAGATTGTTCCAGAAAAGAACTTAAGATGTTTTGGAACAAGTTCGATATCATACCACCAATCAGCCCAAGTGTTTTTTTGCAAAAGAAAAAAAGGGGAGGAAATGAACCTCAAGCTTTTGACTGCTCTCTTTAGCACTGGTGGGAAGAGATAACCGGGGTAGGGTGCTGTAAGATTCGTAAGCTTCTGTTCCAACTATGTGTACAGTGTTAGAAACTCAGATATATAAGCTAGGCACCAAATGGCTACTTAAACCAGGGTTACAGTTGCCAAAATGAAATGTCTAGGTGCCATTTTGGGGCCAGACGGCTCAAAAGCCGTACTTTTCAATACGAGTTTTTGGTTTCTGAAATTTGTTCACACTGTGCAGATAAAATATTGCGGATAGAATACTAAAGGATGTGTTGTTAGTGTGCAAAAACAGGCAAGATCTAAGGATCCCCAGACATGCACCTCCAGATGGTGGAGATGTCGGGCACCATCCTGGTGCCCAGGCATCTGCACTTGGTTGCAAGAGGCCAACAGCCAGGTGCAAATTCACCTAGTGCCTGGCAAATTTCAAACGTATGTGCACTCCTTCCTAATTTGGGGTTTGACTGCCTCCCCCATGCAGACATTGTGTGAGAGGCCCCACCTTCTTCTTTTTTAAAAATAGTCCCTCAATTAAAATTATCCATAGTTAATGAGGTGATTCAGCTGAACTCAATACCCAGATTATATGGGTTGTCTCTATGATCTTGCTCCTCTTCTCATTCCTCCTTATATTGCTACTTGGACCTTTTGCTCCATCAGTTCCAATATGCTAGAGTAGCAGAACATCATATATGATACTGGCAAATCAAGTATCCAAGTGCCAGTCCTCATGTAGTCAAAATTATGCCATGGACACACAATAGGGAGGTATTAGCATGCCTATAGGAATCCCAATATTTGCAAAGCACAAAAACCCCTTCCTTCATTACCTTCTATCACCACCTGTATTTATTTTTCTCTTGCAGTTCCCCATCACATGGATGCCCTTTCCCAATGAAACTACCCATCATTTTCACCCTTCTACCTGACATCCAGTTCTCAGCCTCTGTTATTCAGATAAAAAAGTTAGCAGAAGTGGGAAGGAGATAATTTTTCTCCAGCTTGGACAATCTGAGCCAACAAAAAAGAACAACCTGGACATCATAATGTTCACCTTAGATTAGAGTTGAATGAGCTGCCAAAAAAGAGGAACCTTGGCAGTATTGATTAATAAATGAAGAAATCTGCATCTACAAATTATAGCACATTGCATTGCAAGTGTGAACTAAACATTACTGTTTCATGCTAAATGAACCTGCAATTAAAACAAAAATTAACTGACAAGGAGGGTAGGCAGTCACAATCTGCTAGCTCAACACTTTCAAGAAATGTAATGTTACAAACTGTGTTATCCCATAACATGGAAAATAGTTACAGGCTTTATCTCATTATTTGAAAACACTTAACATGCAGTCCTAGCCACACTTACTCAGGGATAAGTCCCAAAGTCAGCAAGACTTACTTCCAAGCAAACATGCCTAGAAAAACAAAGATAAAAACACTGCAAAAGGCTGCCAGAAGATGATCAGAGTACCAACTTTGTGTCTTGCTTAGTGATTTTCCTCCCATCCACCAGCATACTTAATGAAGTAGCTTGCGCACTGACACAGCAGTATTTCCAAAATTCAGTCACCCTGGGGTCCAACGGAGAGACAGACAGGCAGATGGTGAAAGCATCTGTAAACAAGAGGTCCTGTCCTTCAAACAGCACCAATCAAAAGATCACTGGAGAAAATTAAGTCTTCATATCCCTCATTGCTTTGAAGCAGACATATGGCCTTATTTCACCTTACAGTGTACACATCCACAAAATATTGCATTATGCATTACCTGGAGACCAAAGTCCCATGGCTAGAGCACAGTGTCTGTGCCAAGTCATGCTAAGCAGCCTATCCTGTCTTTTCCGATAAAACTGTCTGGAAGGGGCATGTGCTGTTTTTATTGGGGTTCTCGCTTATCTCCTTTGATTAACAAAATGAGACCAAGGATAAGATCAAGAAAACCAATTAGATGCTTATTAATGCCTATGTTATTAGCTTCAGATAATTAGCCCAGAGCAGTCAAAAATCAGAACTCTCCTTTCACACATGGCCAATCTGTGAAACATGATTCAGAGAGGGACAGCCTTCATTTAGTCATCATTAGCTCCATTCACCCAGTGCAGGCACACACTTCACAAATAAGGAACTTCTCAAACAGATAAACGAGGTCAAGGAAATTAAGCCCACGCATAGGTAGCAAGCACAACCTGTCTTCATCTTTCGACCTTCTTTTAAGGCTTTCAGCTACCAATTCAACAGCTGCATTGCTAAGTGTGACATCTGCTGGATGAACTAGCAACAGACACTATTTAATACCAGAATTTATTTGCTGATCCCTCACCTCTAGTACATCATTACAGCCACATGACCTTCCTTAGGAGTTCTGCACCTTCCTTTGTGTTGTCTGCTGCTCAAAATGTGTGTGACACCACAGATTACTAGATTACTCTAGTAATCTAGAGTAAAGTGACAATAGTAAAATAATAACCAGCTCTTCCCTTCATATCTGACCTTGGTTTAGCAGTTTTGATATTTAGAGGCTGCTGCTGCTGCTGCTGCTGCTGCTGCTGAGAGCTAGTTCAGGTCACCAATAGTAGACTCTGGTTTCCTTTAGTCATTCATAAACTCTCTGGGAGAACTCCCATATCCTGGATTTCTAGTTGACAGCAAAAGAAGGTTGCAGTATAGTACACACACTTTTGGCTTTTATGAATTGACAGAGGACTGAGGTGCCTTATTTCCCACTTTTGACATTTCAGCAATTATTTAGATCAACAACATTAGCTCAAGATTTCAAGTATTGGTCTATAATGGGAACTGCCCTGGAACGCTGCTCAGAAGCTAGACCTGGGACATAATAGCTCACATCTCCATAGGGATGGGTGAGTGGGGGCACATTAACCATCAGGTTTCAGCCTTGTCACTGGCTTTCTATTGCCTTCCTAGCAAATGTTCAATGTACCAATTGAACCGCAGAAAGTTATACTCGGTATAACTTTACAGAACAACTTCACTCCATCACATCCCTTCACAATCAGTGTTAGAAACTGGGATAAAAAAGCTAGGAGCCAAAAGGCTTCTGGGACCTGGGTTGTGGACACCCAAACAGAATGTCTAGTCGCCATTGGGGGGGTTGGCAGCACTTTTTATTTATTATTTTGATAAACATGAACGAATACGCAATTCACTTAAGTGACACATTGTTAATATCACATTTTTAGCAGAAATTGTTAATGCATGTTTAATTTGGTGTTTACAATAAAAATATTGGTACCATGCTTCAGTTTTCAAAACACTCTACTCTTTATTATGAAACTCCTTAACATATTGTCTATCCTTGACATATACTCCAAAGAACATACATTTCAGTAATCCTTGAGTGACAGCCAGGTACAAAAAATGGCACCCAGACTTTCTGAGGTGCTCACAAATGGTGAATCTTTAGGTGGAAAATATGCCTGGCGCCCTGCTAATTTCTAACCCTGTTGACAATTGTAATATCCTGTCACAGCCTTTGGCCTCATTCACTTCTACCTCCAGTTGCACAAAAAGTTTTACCATAGTTTCTACTTAACACTGTTGCCGGTAACGTCTGAAACAGAGAAGCAGCATACTCCCCGAGTCCTGCCCACCTGATCACTACTCTCCCTCTTTGCCAGGTAAAGGTCCCGTGCAATTGCCCCTTCACATACATTCCTAGATTTAAATACTCCTGGCATAGGACTCACACTAGTAACAGTAAGAGTAACTGAGGCACCAGCTCCTGCTTCATACTGAAGAAAGGAAAATATTCATCAGTGTCGGAAGTGAAGAGAATGTGAAATATTGTTTTGCACAGCGAAAAGCTACTGAAGCTTTGTGCTACTGGAATTCTTAAGGACTGAATACCAAAAACAAGCCTGAGCACTAGGCTGCATACTATAAATTCATTTACCATAGCAAGAAGCATCTGGTCAGAGAGATAAAATGTCAGTCACAGCTGCCAGCACCTCAGAGGGGATGGCAGGAACATAAGCATCTATGACAGTTAAGTCACCCCAAATATTCAATCAGCTGGATCATAAGCAACAAAGAAAGAGAAGTCCAAATAGGTCACAGTGACCATTCCCTAAGAAAGAACCAGCTTGGCTTCTAAACTATAACTGCACTAGAGAAAAAAGAGCCAACCCGAAGCTCTCTAGATGTTTTGCACTGCAACTCCCTCAGCACCAGCCAGCACACCAGGTTGGCAAAGACTGCCTTGGAGGCTTTTAAGTCTTCCAAGCATTTCTAGGAGTAATGTCCCTCTCATAAATCTACTTTCCTCTTCCCCAATCCAATTCCATGGCCCCACAGATACTCTCCATAGCTTTCCTTTTTGTTTGCATGCACAGGCACCCTTTCACTCGGCCCCCTTGTCCCTGTTACTGTGCATCTTATACAGCTTTTTCTTTGTATTTATTTAAAAAAATGTATATGAATGTTTTAAGATGATCTATATCTGTAATGCCTAATAAAAGTTTGGAAAAAGAAAGAAAGCACTGACCGCCTCTTCTGATTAGACAATGGGGCAGCATAACAAACGGATACTTCTCTGATACTATACATCATCAGTACTTTAATTAAACACAATCCCATTCTTTCTAGTTTAGTCCTCTAGGTAAGAGGGTCTACAGATCACTTTCCAGGCCTGTTAAACACAGCAAATGCTGAAGGGCCTCCTACATGTGGTAATCACTGTTCCTTGTCGTTCAAAGAACATCACTAGTTCAGCCTAAGGTGAAAGCCCCTTGGTTGCTGCAAAATGGTTTGAACTGATGCAATACCTGCATGCCATTTGGTGGGTGAGGGCTTGTATAGGTATGAAGAGGACAGCTGCCAATTTCAAAGGCATTCAAGGTAAGATTAGTCATTCATGAACAACGGGCACCTGACAAGATGAGTGTTAGGTAAACTTAGGAAAAGAAAATGTAATCTTACAAGCAGCCAGAAAAACGCAGGGAAGTGGGGGAATAGAGGCAGGGATTTTAAAATAGGAGTTATTCTGCCATCACCAATATTCATCATGCAGCTAAGAGAAATGTTATTCTCAAATCAATTCAGGAGCAGATTTCCTGAAGCAATAAAGGAAAGGGATATAATTCCCTCAAAATATACCATCAGCATTCCTGTTTGTTTTCTTTTGTGGTGATCAGGCATAATCCAATACCAGGAAGAAATGTTTCAGATACTATCTCAACCACCTACAAGTCATTGGCAGACATACAATTCAAGAACAGGGTGACGTAAGAATTGGCATTATTTCTCACTATGGGAGAAATAATTGTCACATGCAGATGTAATGATAAGTAGTTGAACCATCTTAGATTCAGAATTATTCCTGAAAAGTTTTCCCTATACTTAACAACTGGGAATATACGAAAAGCCTAGTGGACTGCATTTGCTGCCATTGTTAACAAGTGCTACAGTTAGCTACTCCAAGCAATGCCTCAATGACGTAAGAATGAGACTTGGGGAGAAGAGTTACTTTCAGCTAGAAATTATAGTACTCTCCTCTGAATGCTTACTCTACGCTTTAGATAGGTGCCCCACTGCAGCCAGCAACTGATCCCTGAATCCAATATTGCTACCAGCCAGATTCATGGCAGCATCAGAAATGAGTACCTCCAGATCTTCAGTAGTTCACACTTCAATGGTACAGCTTCAGAAAGACTGAGGAGGAATTGAAACGGTCTAGCAATCTTACCTCCTAAGCGAATCCTCCTCTGAACTTTCCTCAGGCATTTCCTGGTTTAAGGCGTCCTGTGATACATTCCCAGGTCTATTTGAAGCAGATTGGCTGTAAACTCTTTCCCAGTGCCCCGTCTCCTGGTTAAAGACCACTCCCACGGTCCTTTCCTCTGGCGGATTAGAAGATCTTCCCAGTGGCAGTCTGCTAGAGGGAGAAGTTCTACTTTCCATTCTCTCGGAAGGTGGTAGCTGGCTACTGCTGGATGGCACACCTTCAAATGTGCTTTGGACCTGCCCTGGTGCATATCTAGGTGTACTTCTTTCCCAGCGAAGTGTGTCATTGTTAAAAGTCAGCAGGTTGTGACAGGCTCGACAGCGGTTCAGGTGCCCCCGTGACAAATTGGAATTGTTTTCACTGCTATGTGGGGTCTGTTGATGAGAAGGACCAGGTCTATCAGGCTCGATGTTGTTATTAAGCATCTCCTGGGCTTGATGTGACTGACTGGGTTCACCACCTATCCCCTGATCTAGCTCCTGAAGCCTATCATATTCCAAGAAGAACCGCCTCAAGTCACACTGAAACTCATTGCGAATGCTGGTTGGATTGCTTGGACCAGCATTGCTAGTGCTTTCAGCTTCAGCACTAGGAGCTGGAAAACCCCTCCCTTCTGTAGCTGAAGTATATACAGAGGACTGGGAGCTTCCTTCCTGCTGTCTCAGTACCGACAACAAGCTCACTGAAGAGGCACTGGTTCTAGGAGGAGGCATACCTTCCAACTCAGAGCGAGGGCCCATATTCAACACTGTTCGAGTCCACTCAGAACCCTCCAACCCAGAGGCCATCTCTCTTGTAGACTGGTGAAATCTGGACGAGTGGCCAGACAAAGGCCCACTAAGGGATCTACGAGTGGGGCCGAGGCTAAGGTTGCGCAGGGTGTTGCCCGCAGTACTGCTTTGTACAGTGCTGAAAGCAGATGGTCGGTTAAGGAGTCCCTGCTCCTGCTGTGCTGTAGTTGCCTGCTCCTGGGGCTGGTAAGGCTCCATTTGCACAGAAGAAAAGGAAGTGCCAGTGGACCCAGAGGATGTGGAAGGGGTGTTGTCCTGGGACGGAAAAAGAGAAGGAAGTCTTGCACTAGAACATCGCCTGCAAAGGCACAGCACCCCCAGATGTTGGCAACATTTTACTGAGGGGAAATTGACAGGCTCACTGAGGCCATTATAGGCAGATGCTCTAGAGGCTTCACTAGCTGGAGGTGGTGGTGGTGGAGGTGGAGGTGGTGGTGGTGGAGGAGGAGGGAGAGGAGGAGGAGGGGAGGGAGTAGCCGAGTCTTGCATGGCGTTTTGCTCTCCCACCTGGATACCAGAAGAACGTGAGGACAGCATATGCAGGAAGTTATGAAGGAGTGGTGTGCGTCTCACAGGCTGAGATTGGAGGATGGAACGCTGACGATAGTGTGGCATTTCGGTACTATCCACAGGTATTTCCACCTCTTCATCGTTCTGCAGAAGAAAGTGCAAGTGATCAATTACCTTGCATCAAAATAAGATGATGCAAAAACAGGATGCACTTTGCCACAAGCAAAGCAGAGACTCTGCCCTTGGGCAGGACAAAGTTACTGCGAGACTCTCTATTACTATTATTTTTAACTACTTAGATCCAGGAAAGAAACACAAAGGTAACTCATGTTGTTACAGTTAACTCCAACAATGGCAATTCTGCCAAAGGTGGACCACAACTTCATTTTATACAAAGAGAAGCTAGCCTTTTTGGCCTGAGGGTCACATTCACCCTCAGTCAACCCTCCTGGAACCATATACCTGTAGCGTATATGCACATGTACATGCGTGCGTGCGCACGCACACAGTCACACACAGATCTCCCTCCTCAATTGCTCTGTGCAGATCAGCTGAGGATACCCTGTCTCTGCTCCAATGATCAAGCTGATGATGAGGGAGAAAATGATTTATATCCCCATTCAGGGACTGGATCTGCCCACCTCAGAGCTATACCCTTTTTTTAAAAAAGCTGCCACCAAAATTGGTGGCGGTGCTGTTGGCAGCTACAAGAGCCAGGCTTCCAGTTCATGAGCCTGGGAGACACCACACTCCAATAATGTCCATATTATTATTTTTTAAAATCCTGCTTTTATTGCAAACTGAACCAAGCAGAAGCCACGAGGCTGCTTGAGATCTGCCTGAGGGGGGAAGAAGCTGAAAGAGTTAAATTGATCGCCTCAAGGAATAGGATGTCACAAGTTATATGTATAGGACATGACCTTGAGCAATATGACCCAGTCAGCCATCAGTACAATAAGGTACCCCCTCCAGATTCTCTCTGAACAAGCAATAGGTACCATTTTAAGACCTGAGAGAGAAAGCAGAAGATTGTCAAGGGAGAGGGCACCATATTAGTCCTACACAGTTCACAGGAGTGAAGCGCTAATGCAACCCATAAACTTCATCGCAGACAAGGAGGCTTTGGGCTGACCAGTATGGATAGCTACAACAACAAAGCAATCAGCAGCACAGCAAGGCCAAGTATTCTTGAAAATTTCAGAACTTTGGGTATGAATAAACATTTATTCTGTAGTACTATATCACAGCCTTTTTTCTTTTCATAGAAAGCCAAGACCAAATAACCACGTGGTTTTCTATCCAGGTGTCACCAGATTCACACATATTTAGATTTAAGCATTCTACATCAAATACACCTAGACCATCCATATTCAGTCAGTTTAAAAACAGCAAATATCCACTGTCTATTTAATAAGACACAGAACTCTATACCAGGAAACACCAGTTATACATCTAATAACTGATTTAAAAAGTTACCTGTTGATTGGAAGGGTTAACAATTGCTGTGAGTAAATAATGCCCAAGAGGATCGAACCGAACTAGTCTGAAACAAAGAAGAAAGGTTTAATTTTAACAGAACAAGCTGTTCCATCAAATAGTACTATCGAGAAGGACTTCTTGCATTTCTGTATTGTGCCACAATGTAAAGAAACACCACGTTTCAGATTCACAAATAACAGGGAGTGGGAGATGTTCATCCATCCCTGAAGTGTACCCAATTCCCACAATGGCCAAACACTGCCATGCATGTGAATGAGGAAACACTGTACACAATTTAGCAAAATGAACATTCAAATAGCAGGAACTGCTAAGGAAGAAGACTGCATGGTAGACTGAGGAAGCTGAATGGCCACAGAAGCATGTGAGCTTGCCGCATTTCAGACTCCACGGTATATTGTTTTTAGAAAGAAAAGAAAACAACTGGCTGGTTTTATATCCATATCTGAGCAAAAAATCTGAAGAGAAGGCTAAGAAAACAGGAATCTGAGCACCGTATCCAAAGGTCCAAAAAGCAAGATCTCGACACACTACTTTGTTCAATTTTTGTTCCTGAATTCCAATTCAAGAGTAAACTCTTCCAAGTCCAAAAAAGAAGGACCTCCAAAATGAATTGTTATACATATTACAAAATTTGAAGAAAATAAAATTTTACTTCCCAAGATATAAACTTGCTTTATGGTGCTTTAGCTTAATTATTTAAGTCTTACACATGGTAGATACAGTACTTTAGCCCAATATATTGTCATTATAATCTCATGTTTCCTGTATATAGTGCTAAGTATATTAGCAAAGAATTAACCTTCCATTAGCTTCCAGGACCGCCCTGAGGTCTATGGATAAAGGTTGGTATACAAATTTAAGTAAACAAACAAACAAACAAATTACTTACTTACTTCATGGCTACATTTTACTCCTAACTGCCATTTCTCACTACCAAAACTTCAAAACAGATATGACAATTAGCTTCTCTTCCTCTAATGAGTCATTAATCTATTTTTCTTCCTGCTCAACAAAGGCTAAGCACCACTATGCTTTATAGTTAACAAGAAACTAGTGGGGAAATCTAGCATTGACCTTACTTAGAATGCCTGGAACTTGTCATTTGTTAAGACAACCCACAGTAGCAGCCTCCAAAAGAGCAACCACATGTTCTCCTGTCTGCATCATTTTGCACTCCTTCATAAGACCCCTCTCTCTAATAGCACAGAGCTGCTTCTAGCCATCTTCAGTTATTTTCTGTTAACTTTATAGGCTGCATGACCAAGTCACATGATGCAACCTGACACTGCCTGCCTGAGATATAAAAGTTGGGCTAAGCTAGCTCTGACTACCAAGAGATCCTGAAATAGTAGTAACAACTGGAAAATGCCTTCCCATGTCTGGATTTTAAACAGATATTCATGCTCTGGTATACATTCTAACAATAATTCTAGCAATCTCTGCCCTACATGATTCTAAGTAAAACATTCAATGAATCCCATATTACTGCCCAATTGCCTGGTAACAGTACTAATGAAATGCTACAGTTGTATGAAAAATGTCCCTACACAATGAAAAACTGTAACAGGTGAGCCTGTAAAAAATGACACATTTCTCTGCTCAAGTAAAACTCTGGATAACTAGTCTCTTGCTGCTCCATAATAAATGCATCGGTAATAGCAACTACCAGGGATATTCTATGGCAGGTTTTATAAATAGTGCCAAGTTTGTCCCACTATTTGTCTGGAAAAATATTTGCTTTTGTCCATCATGTGTATACTCCAAGCCTTCCTATAACAAGAGCACATGGCAGCTAAGAACACAAAATACGTTTAGAATACATTAACAGAATAAAACCATCAATTAAAACCGTATCAAATCACAGCAGCAGAATACTCTAATACTTGTCCTGTAACATCAGAGTTAGCTTATACAATTTTCCTTATAGATTACTGTAATACATTATATGTGGTGCTACCTTTGAAGGCTTGCTGGAAACTGCCATCAGTACAGAATATGGCTGAAAGAGTACTAACTATGATTGTATTACACAAGGACTTAATCATCTTCACTGACTCCCAGCCCAATTCCAGTTCCAATTCAATTCCAGGTTCTGACTTTTAAAGCCCTTCATAAGCTTGGGACCACAGTATCCAAAGGATCCTCTTTTCCCATATGTACCCAACAATGACCTCTTATCATTGTGTGCCCCCACAAGCTAAAGAAAGGTAGGAAGCCAGGATAGTGGCCCCTTGCTTGGAATGCTTTTCAAAATCGGTGAAGATGTTTTTATTCTCACAGGCCTTTAAAATCTTATCTTTTATCCTTATTTTTTAAGGTGGTATTTCTATGGCCATAATTATCTGTTTTGAGCTTATTATTTTAATGCTACTTCTTAGAATTAGAAACACAGTAAGCAGATAAATAAATATGATTGCAGTCTACAGGGCCAGGCCTACTTGACTTGAGCAGTTAAACCACACTGTGTGACTTCAAGACCGTACTTTCATCTTCTGGTTTACTAGTGAACCCTGGGGTGCAATTAAGAGTTTTCCAAGCTGTCTCCAGTGTCATAGGGTTTTGTTTTTTTCCATTTCTGGCTAAAACTGTGTCCCAAGCAATTATCTTGAGGATTTCTCCTAAAGATTGCTCCCTCTTATCTTCGTCTTCAACTAGATACACTCATGCAGAAGGATTACTCACCGGACTCTCTCCATTTCACTGGCTGTTTTCACAACTGCAAAAGGCTCCCGGCGACTCCAGTCCCAGAAGTGGATCTCATTGGCTGTTGCAATTAGCAGGAGCTGGGCCGTTGGATGGAAAGCCAAAGATGCTATGGCATTGTTGCTATCTGTAAACCAGCTCTCACTTCCACCCTGGGAGCAAACCAATCTATGGTCAATGGTACTGAAACACAGTAATTCCAAACAGGATCCCATATACACTATATGGTGACCTAGATTTATATCACAAGCATCATCACATGTGCTTCCGTTTTATATCACCCCCAACTGCATAGCCAAATTTTAAAGACCTTTGTCTCACCAATTACAGGAAAATCATTATATACTGTTTGTATAGACTGTCTGAGACTCACTGAATGTTCCAGAGTAATTCAAAGAATTTGATTATGTAGAAACATTTCAGCCCTTCAACATTAGTATGGATAAAGGTCATGACACACTACAGTACTACTAGAAAGCATTTTTTTAATTCTTGAAACCTACAGTAATCTTTCACTGAAATGTTTGCAGAAATAATTATAGGTCATCCAAAGGCTTTATCATTAACTAGCACAAGATTTCTGCTACAGCCTGCCAATAAGGCTCTCAACTGGCAGAGTTGGCATTTCATGATCAGAAAATAAAACAAATCCACAACAGTAAGGTAAACAGGTGATATTTGGAGGGATGGAACCATGTATTTGGGTTTATTCCTATTACCAGAATAATATGAGAAAATGCTACAGTGAAGAAGGTCGCACACCAGTGTGGCAATGCATGGATTAGCCTGGCATAGAGTGAGGTAAAGAGCATTAAAAGGAACTTACGTGCAAATCCCAGATTCTAACCTCTCCATCAAGGCACCCTGAAGCAATAAGCCCTGGAATGGTAGGATGAAAGGTTACACACCATGGTGTGCGTCGATGCCCAACTAGAGAGTGAACACATTTGCCCGTTTTCACCTCAGTGATGTAAATATTGTGATTCACATGAGTAGAAGCCATAAGGGTCCTGGGGAAATTAAAAAGCAACATAAAAGAAGGGGAGGGAGGATGGGAAGAGAAGGTTGTTTAGCAAGCAATTTTGGATGCAGAAACAGAGAGAAAAATATGAACCTGTACAGATATGCCTCATTGGCTGTCAAGCCCAACACCCAAACCACCAAGACATCACAGCTCCAAGACCAACTTTCTAAAAATAAGTCAATGATACTTCAATCTAACCAGCCTCACAGCACACATACTTGAGTTTTAGAAAGCTTACATAAGATTGTTAAAAGTTAATAATTATATTTCCAAGATTAACAGGTAAGAGAATAGTTACCTGTTAATAATTAAAGTACATTTTTGTCATTCTAATATAGTAAATACTCCAAAAAGACTTAACCATTACTCAAGAATAGTAGAGTAGTATACTCAGCTATATTTTTCAACTGGTCAAATGCTCATAAAATGATAGGTTCTCCAAATTGTGCTTTCCACCTTAATATCTATACCATACCATCCCTACAGGGTGAGTCACTCCCAATTTTCAAACATCACTTCTTTCTGATATGCACTGCAACAATCTTGCTTGTGGTACATTTGGACAGTGGCCAGGCCCTAAGCTCTCTTGTATATGAAAGCCAATTCCTGGTTCTCATCTGTCACACTCTAGAAAAAGGGTAATCAATGTAATGCTCTCCAAATGCTCCTGGACTCCAAACTATCATTAGTCTCAACCAGCATAGCTGATAGTCAGGGATAATAGGGACAACCTCAAGGACACCATGTTGGTTACCCCTGCTCTGGGGTGACCAATTAAAACAAAACATGAGGTGACTATGCAAACAGGGATGGAGTAAGTTTTCATTGGCTCTGCCTTGCATACTGTTCTATGAAACAAAAAGCAAGCGGACTACAATGACATTTGAGAGGGTGGAGGAGCAAAAGCTGTATTCACTAAAGGAAAATTGATACTACCACAGTAGGGACAAAACCTGCACAGGGCTCTCAAGGACTTCGCGCCTTCCCTGTAGGGTCCCTGAACCAACTAACACAACAAGCATTTCACCAGTTTATATGAACATCTCCTGCTACCAAGTTCTTTGAAAGTCTACATTCTGTCATTATCATAGTTCAAAAAGAGTATTCCATGTACACAAGTAGTTTCAAATAATCAAAAGAGTGAGCAGCACTTGGTATAGCGAAGCTGAAAGACTCTTTGGAAGCTCTCACAGGTATGCTGAGGAACATTTCTCTTCACAAATCTTTCTAACAGATAAAAGGGAACATAAAATAAATAATAAATAAATAAAAAGAGAACAGAAAATATATACATAGATGCGTACCTGTCTGGACTGAATGCCAGTAGAAAGGTGGAGCGTGGACTGTCTGGCAACTCAACCTTCTGAAAGTCAAAAGAGCACAAAACATTTTCTGAGCTCAAAGTATCAGTGAAGTATACCAGTATCCCTCCCTCGTGTGAAGTTTGATAGAAGAAATGATACTTTTGCACAATTGTTCCAGGAGTATCAAAGGGTTATAAAAATCTTAAAAGGTTCTATCCATTTATTCTGAATCTGGCACATACCAGATAAAAATATTTAATTCAAATTCAGAAACCTAAGAAGTATATATAACTCAAATTACCCACAGGCAGAAGTGTCATACACAGCCTGAAGCTCCATGGTTAAGAACTTGCTTTGTATGCCAAACTATCCTAGATCACTGTATGTGCAGGTAGGACTGGGTAAGACCCACATAGGGAACCCTAAAGTAGTGTCAGTGTAGACAATGCTGACCTAGATGAACCAATGTTCTGATTTTGTGCAGGGCAGGTTCCTAAGTTCAGTTGACTTGTAAGTGTGTCATAAGGAGCTTTACCTTGCCCTCCCATTTCATCCAACGGGTTTTGTCTTCTACCAACTCCTGCAGAAGACGCTGTGCTCCCAAAGCTTGCGTGCCCCGTTCTCGGCCCCAAAGGATTCGAACAGCATTCTTCTCTGGTACAACCTTCATGGCTTTTACTGTCTCAGGGGAATGAGTCACCGAGAGACACCAGATCACAAGTGCCAATAATCTACACAAGTGCCATCCACTCCTTGCAAGGCTGTCCTCATGGAAATCTAGATAGTGAAGATATATTTCAAGGAACCCAAGTCAGAAGTTTCCAAGAGGTCAATACAAATTGGTATCTCTCTGTGTAATTGTTAACATTCCATCCCCACCAACATAGCATTATTACTATTATCATCATCAGATTCTCAAGAGAGACCACTGTAATTGCAGCACATTCAAGACAGATCTTCCTCAGGTTGCAGAATGATGGGCCCAGGTCCAGCATTTTCATGGCAAATCTAACACATAGTAGATGGCCTGCAAAGTCTTACAAGAAAAACTTCGTGTGGTTGGAGATTTAACAAACAGCAAGTCACTCTCTTATTAGCTATGGTTCACTGAACACCTGATTCATGTTCACTTCACTACATGGATACTCTTGTCAAACTTTTTTTAAATAACTCTTCGTAAGAATTGATTTGTGGCAATTTCATTTTCAAATGTATTTTGTGGTATTTAGAATAAAAGTATTTTCCAGTCAAGACAGTTTCAGCTTTAAAAAAAATATCTTTGAGAAAGATAGAACATAAACAGATTACATTTACAGTGGTACCTCAGGTTAAGTACTTAATTTGTTCCGGAGGTCCGTTCTTAACCTGAAGCTGTTCTTAACCTGAAGCACCACTTTAACTAATGGGGTCTCCTGCTGCTGCTGCGCCGCCGGAGCACAATTTCTGTTCTTATCCTGAAGCAAAGTTCTTAACCTGAAGCACTATTTCTGGGTTAGCAGAGTGTGTAACCTGAAGCATACGTAACCTGAAGCGTATGTAACCCAAGGTACCACTGTACTGCTGCTAAATCACTTCCTGTCATCATAAAACTCACCATATGAATTATGTCACAGGCCGAATAAAGTGACCTAACCCAAATCACATAGCAAATACACCACCAAGTTGGATGTGAAGATATTTCCAGGTCAAGCACACTATCAACTGGATTTACGAAAGCAGGTCTCATCAAATACTACAAACTAAAAAGGCATAATATGAAACTGGGGAGTTCTCATTACAAATTTTACTTTATTGAGAACAACTTCCAGACTGCTGACCCAAGACAACAGCTGCTTACGAAGACAGATATTTTTAATCAATTGCAAGAAAAGAAACTTTCCTTACTAAGGAAAGTTAACAGAGAGTTCTCAAGGGAATTTTCTTGAGGAATTGCTTTGCTCACCAGTGTAATAAATCAAGTTTACATAAAGTTAATGTGTATACATTTGATTAACTTTCATACTCCATTCTGAGTGCAATCTGAGAGTGGTTTTTCTTCCTTCCTTTATGACTGGCCCCGGGGGTGATGGTGCTCTGAATGGGCAGAACACCTAGGCTTAATTTGTTTCAAACACTGATGTTTTTAATTTTTAAAAGAATTACGCAACTGTATGATCACATGGGTAAAGCCAGTCATCTTTAAGATTTAATCTAAGTAAACCTTTTACAAAGAAAATACGAATACCATTTTGCAGAAGATTAATGTGTTCATTCTACCCTCAACCATTTACAACTGCACTTCCTCATGTCCTGTTTCTATTCCTTGTGCAAATTGGGAACAGAGAAAACTCCCCCTTCACACTTGTTCCATAATAGGAAGAAGTTGGAGTCACTTACACTTTTTCTTTCCACTTCAAAAGCAAATACACAAACATCAACCCCTTTGGGAATCTGATCTGACCTGAGAGTGTGCCCTGGACATTCCAAGGGATATCCCATCACTATTATACACTGGTTTCACTCATCAATATTCTGAAAGAATGCTAGATATCTACCTGGTAATGTTTGGCAGATTTTGGAAAAGTGTTTCTACTGCTTTCAACTCCAGGTACATACAGAACAGTTCTAGCAATTGTGTGAAAGCCTGTTTAATCAAGAGCAGAATAAATGAATGCAGATGCCAGTTGCCAACAAAAACACCAGAGACCTCCTCTGAGGAAGAAGCATGGGATGTCATGGAGCACCCCAGTACTTAATACTTAATACTTGGAAGAACTTGAAAAAAAATCCAAAGTGCCTCAGCTCATGAATGTCTTGCCTGGAACCCAAAATAATCCATCCAACCATATAATGAGCCCTGCCTTGATCTCTAAGTAAGGTCCATTTGATACCTTTATTGACATACTTTTGGCACCAAGTAAACACTTTCCTTTTCCACCAGGCTTTTGATGGTGCAAATCAAGGCTCCCACACACCTGGGAACAGGTAATACAAATTAAGGATAAGTTAACAGAAGCACAAGGAAGAGCCTTGGCTCACTTGAGAGCATAAGACTCCAATTCATATCATGCATGTTTCCAATGCTCTTCATGTGCAACTTACCCAATCAGCCCACATTTATTTAGTGAACAAAGGTAGGAAAGGGGAAATCAATGTTGCTGTAAACAGAGAGTATCACAAAGCATACAATGAATCAGAAACAGCAACAAAAGGTTTAGGGATACCAAACACACAGCTGTGGTAACCAAGATGGCGCCCTCCATTTGTTGTGGACTACAACTGCCATTAGTCCCAGCTAGCATGAGAAACAATGGGGAGTTGCAGTTCACAACATCTGGAGAGCACCATGTTGGCTACCCCTGCTCTGCAGGAAACATTCAGCAATCAGTAATCTTAATATCTTTTGCTGTAATTATTGACTAATCCAAGCCTCTTTCACTAATAGACATGGGTAGTGAATGTGATGCCCTCCATTTGTTTTTCAACTATACTTTCATCAACCTTGACCACTGGCCATGCTGGCTGAGGCCAATGGGAACTGGAGCCCAGAACATCTGGAGAGCACCACATTGGCTATCCCTATTTCAAAAGTTGAATCCTATGTCTTTCTACTTTTTTGCAGGGCAGCGGCTGAAGAAGGAGCCAAAAGGGGTTCCATCTTTTAGATTTAGGGGAGCTAGTCTCAAGCCCAAAGACACATTCTCAAGATGGAGGGGGAGGGAACAGCTGCAGTCGCCTGCGGTTCCTGCGCAATGTTTGCCATCTTGCCAAAGGTTGCAGGCAGCTTTACGTGCAGCAATTGCATGTTGATTGCCCTCCTAAAAGACAAAGTCCAGCAACTGGAGGAACGTGTAGCTACGCTCCAAAGAATTAGAGAGCTGGAGCTCTTCTTGGAAGCAACAGAGCACACCGTCTCCACCAAGGAGGAGACAGGGGACTCCCCTGATAAGGAGGCTAGTTCACCAACACAGGAGCCCGATATGTGGAGAAACGTGACTCAAAGAAGTAGGAGGCCCAGGGTTCGCTCTGATTGTCTAGAAATACACAATCGCTTTGAGGTCCTCTCCCCTAGCATGGAAGACGAAGAGCAGACTCCATTTGAGGATCTCTCCCTCATTACAGTCGATCACGTATATGAAGATGAGCAGCAAAGTCAGTCCTCAGGGAATGTGCAGGCGACCTTGGAACGGACTGCTCACGGAAGAACCCTGACCAAACCTAAGAGAAGGCGTGTAGTGGTGATAGGGGATTCCCTACTGAGGGGAACAGAAGCAGTGATCTGTGGGCCTGACAAGATGTCTCGGGAAGTGTGCTGTCTCCCCGGGGCTAAGATCCAAGATGTAACTGAACGACTGCAAGGAATCATAAAACCCACTGACAAATACCCCTTCCTCTTGGTTCATGTGGGAACCAATGACACTGCAAGCAATAGCCTCCAGAAGATCAAAAAAGACTACGAGGCTCTGGGCAGGAAATTGAAGCAATTAAATGCACAAATCGTCATCTCATCTGTCCTCCCAGTTGAACGACGTGGCCCAGGGAGAGAGAGGAAAATAGTGGAAGTAAACAGCTGGCTTCGCAAATGGTGTAAACAGGAACGGTTTGGATTCTTAGATCACGGACTGCAGTTTCTTGAGGATGGACTTCTGGCAAGCGATGGGCTGCACCTCACAACGGTTGGGAGGAATGTTTTTGCCAAAAAACTAAGAAACCTCATCAGGAGGGCTTTAAACTGACTAATGTGGGGGAGGGAGACAGTGCTCCTGAAGGTAGGAGTCTATTAATTGATGAAGATGATCATCCAAATGTCATAGACCAAATGGAGCAAACAGCAAGCAGACCTAGTGGTGGGAGGAAAAAATCCTTAAATAAGAGACACGGGGGAATGACTAATGGACTTCAATGTCTGTACACTAATGCACAAAGCATGGGAAATAAACAAGATGAGCTTGAGCTCTTGGTACAGCAAACTAAATATGACATAATAGGCATCACTGAAACCTGGTGGGATAAGTCCCACGATTGGAATGTAAAAATGGAGGGATACAATCTATTTCAGAGAAACAGACCAGACAAGAAAGGAGGAGGAGTGGCGTTATATGTCAGGGATGTGTATACCTGTGAAGAGATCCAAGATCTAGAACCTCAAAGCCAAAGTGAGAGCATTTGGGTCAAAATTAAGGGAGAGAAGAATAATAGGGACCTCATTGTGGGAGTTTACTATAGATCCCCAAGCCAAACGGAGGACATAGATGATGCCTTCCTGGAACAGATGGCCAAGCATGCAAAAGGAAGGGAGATAGTAGTAATGGGGGACTTCAATTACCCAGATATTTGTTGGAGGTCAAACTCAGCCAAGAGCATAAGGTCAAACAGATTCCTCACTGGCCTTGCAGACAACTTCATTGTCCAGAAAGTGGGAGAAGCAACAAGAGGAACAGCCATTTTAGATCTGGTCCTAACCAATGTCGATGACCTGGTTAATGGGGTAGAAGTGGAAGGATCATTAGGCGCAAGTGATCATGCTCTTCTGAAGTTTACTATACAACGGAAAGGAGCAGCCAAGCATACTAGGACTCAATTTCTTGACTTTAAGAAAGCCGACTTCATAAAACTTAGGGAAGTGCTAGGTGAGATCCCATGGACAGTAATACTAAAAGGAAAGGGAGTTCATGATGGCTGGGAGTTTGTTAAGAGGGAGATAGTAAAAGCACAACTTCAGGCAATACCAATGAGACGGAAACATGGAAGGTGCCTAAAGAAGCCAGGGTGGCTATCTAAAGAACTTTTAACTGAGTTAAGATTAAAAAAGGATGTGTACAAAAAATGGAAAAGGGGGGAAACCACCAAAGAGGAATTCAAACATATAGCCAGCACGTGTAGACACAAAGTCAGAAAAGCTAAAGCACAGAATGAACTCAGGCTTGCTAGAGAGGTTAAAAGCAACAAAAAAGGCTTCTATGGGTATGTTCGTAGCAAAAGGAAGAACAAAGAAACAGTGGGGTCACTCAGAGGAGAAGATGGTGAAATGCAAACAGGGGACACAGAAAGGGCTGAACTCCTCAATGCCTTCTTTGCCTCAGTCTTCTCCGATAAAGAAAACAATGCCCGACCTGAAGAATTTGGAGGAAATGATTCAGCAGAGAAAACACAGCCCAGAATAACTAAGGAGATAGTACAAGAATACTTGGCTAGTTTAGATGTATTCAAGTCTCCAGGGCCAGATGAACTGCATCCAAGAGTATTAAAAGAACTGGCAGATGTGATCTCAGAACCACTGGCAGTCATCTTTGAGAATTCCTGGAGAACAGGCGAAGTCCCGGCAGACTGGAGGAGGGCAAATGTTGTCCCTATTTTCAAAAAGGGGGAAAGAGAGGACCCAAATAATTACCGCCCAGTCAGTCTAACATCAATACCAGGGAAGATTCTGGAGCAGATCATTAAGCAAACAATCTGTGAGCACCTAGAAAGGAATGCTGTGATCACCAATAGTCAGCATGGATTTCTGAAAAATAAGTCATGTCAGACTAACCTGATCTCATTTTTTGACAGAATTACAAGCCTGGTAGATGAAGGGAACGCAGTGGATGTAGTCTACCTTGATTTCAGCAAGGCATTTGACAAGGTGCCCCATGATATTCTTGTAAAGAAGCTGGTAAAATGCGGTCTTGACTATGCTACCACTCAGTGGATTTGTAACTGGCTGACTGACCGGACCCAAAGGGTGCTCATCAATGGTTCCTCTTCATCCTGGAGAAGAGTGACTAGTGGGGTGCCACAGGGTTCTGTCTTGGGCCCGGTCTTATTCAACATCTTTATCAACGACTTGGATGATGGACTCAAGGGCATCCTGATGAAATTTGCAGATGACACCAAACTGGGAGGGGTGGCTAACACCCCAGAAGACAGGATCACACTTCAAAACGACCTTGACAGATTAGAGAACTGGGCCAAAACAAACAAGATGAATTTTAACAGGGAGAAATGTAAAGTATTGCACTTGGGCAAAAAAAATGAGAGGCACAAATACAAGATGGGTGACACCTGGCTTGAGAGCAGTACATGTGAAAAGGATCTAGGAGTCTTGGTTGACCACAAACTTAACATGAGCCAACAGTGTGACGCGGCAGCTAAAAAAGCCAATGCAATTCTGGGCTGCATCAATAGGAGTATAGCATCTAGATCAAGGGAAGTTATAGTGCCACTGTATTCTGCTCTGGTCAGACCTCACCTGGAGTACTGTGTCCAGTTCTGGGCACCACAGTTCAAGAAGGACACTGACAAACTAGAACGTGTACAGAGGAGGGCAACCAAAATGGTCAAAGGCCTGGAAACAATGCCTTATGAGGATCGGCTAAGGGAGCTGGGCATGTTTAGCCTGGAGAAGAGGAGGTTAAGGGGTGATATGATAGCCATGTTCAAATATATAAAAGGATGTCACATAGAGGAGGGAGAAAGGTTGTTTTCTGCTGCTCCAGAGAAGCGGACACGGAGCAATGGATACAAACTACAAGAAAGAAGATTCCACCTAAACATTAGGAAGAACTTCCTGACAGTAAGAGCTGTTCGACAGTGGAATTTGCTGCCAAGGAGTGTGGTGGAGTCTCCTTCTTTGGAGGTCTTTAAGCAGAGGCTTGACAACCATATGTCAGGAGTGCTCTGATGGTGTTTCCTGCTTGGCAGGGGGTTGGACTCGATGACCCTTGTGGTCTCTTCCAACTCTATGATTCTATGATTCTATGATTCTACTTCATTTGTTTCGTGTAATCCATGAACTTGTTCAACACAGAAAGAGCAAGACCAACATGAAATCTGAACAATCAACCAAAAACACTGGCATGGGTTGCATGGCTGCAATTCTAACCATATTTAATAGGAAGTATAAGTCATTGAGGGTAATGAGGCTTACCTCTCAGTAAATGTGTTTACAATTGTGTTGCACATGTCTCAGACATCCGTATCTCAGAGCATATTGTAGTATCCATATTAATATCAGGTCAAAAGTGGCAATTTACACAAGGTTAAACCCAAGACACTGGTCACAATACAGCATTAATCAGCTATATAAATGGCTATAAAGGGGGGGGCCAGAACAAGGATGACTTGGCAAGGCAGTATTGCACTGAGAAACTGCTAACCTCCACACTCCCTGACAGCATTTAGTGTACCCAATAAATCCTTGCGAAATAAAATTCAAAAGCTGCCCACAAGCTGCAAAATTCCTACTGGAAAGCTGTCCTTTTATTCTTATAGCCACTTTTAGAACACAGGGAGAAGCAGACCAAATGTCCCCTAATAACATAGAATAAATCATCACATTTCAAGAGAGAGTGAAGATCCCTATCCATATTTACTATTATTTAGAATACAGTGGTACCTCGGATTAAGAACTTAATTCATTCTGGAGGTCCGTTCTTAACCTGAAACTGTTCTTAACCTGAGGTACCACTTTAGCTGATGGGGCCTACCACGCCGCCACTGCACAATTTCTGTTCTCATCCTGAAGCAAATTTATTTACCCGAGGTACTATTTCTGGATTAGAGGAGTCTATAACCTGAAGCGTCTGTAACCTGAAGTGTCTGTAACCTGAGGTACCACCGTACTTCAATCCCCATTCTATAATTCCAAGATGCTCCCTGAGATGCTCTCAAAGTGGCTTACAGAAATAAAAACTACGCAGTAACTGCATGGAACCAGAATTATTTAGACAGCATTTTCTGCTTGCATCCTTGCTCTTCCATGGTGTCATACCAGGAACAGCCCTCACTAAAATCTTGAGGCAAAGGAGCATGGCCGAGCAGCTGGCTCTTGCTCATTCCATGAGGGAAGCAGTATTTTCTTGCTGGCAGTTGCCAGGCAGCAGGTCCTTTGAGGCACAGTAGTGGAAGCGAGCAGCTGGAACTCACTCAGCCCCATGATGAAGGCCAGTTGTCCCCTGCTAGCAGTTGGTACTTCCAAGGCACTTGTGCCCACCAAGGTCCTCTAAAGTTAAATAAGAGGCTGAGCACCTCAATTTCACTCAACCAAATGGAAGAAACTGCAAATTTTAAACAATAAAATTTCAGCAACATTTCATTTTCCTGCCATGCATAACTTAATTCCCTTATCAGAACATGCTTCTTGCCATAACTCTTTAACGCAATGAAGTTCATTTGTTATTTTGAAGCTATAACCCACTGTTTTAAGGTCCACAGCAGCAGGCCAGTATTAGCATAAACTACCAATAGCCAAAACAGGTCCCAGTAGTTTCACACAGATTGCAACAGCATCTGCTTTCTTGTTTTCCTCAAAGACGTCTTACAACATTCTGTGAGCAACTGGATTAGCTAATGAAAGCAAATCAAATTTAGAGTCCTATAGCTCTTCAGTAATAAAAGTACAAGACAACAAGAACATGAACAGTAAAAGGCTCTAGAGATAGTAAGCAGAAGGTAACCATTAATTTACAGTGATGAACAGAGGTGTGCACCTCAAAACTCTGAACTGGACCTTTTTCTTATTAACCAACATTAGATCTGCTCTAGCCCAAATTTTCAAAAACAAAGTAGTAGCAGGGACATTTGGGGATGGGGGAATGTGGTAACACTTTTGCCTGTCTGGTAACTCTTGCCTATTTTGCTATATTTTAAATACATTGTAAGCTGCTTACTTTGGTTAGTAGGTGGGGTGTAAATACTCCAAATGAATGAATGAATGAATTGTAACCTGCAAAAGCATCTGAACAGTGAAACTGTGCATTAATGGCATTTTGTATGAAAATAATTAGCAGCGTTTCAAAGAAATGCAAGTCTAAAAGTATACAGTGGTACCTCTGGTTACGAACTTAATTCGTTCCGGAGGTCTGTTCTTAACCTGAAACCATTCTTAACCTGAGGTACCACTTTAACTAATGGGGCCTCCCGCTGCCACTGCGCGATTTCTGTTCTCATCCTGAGGTAAAGTTGAGGTACTATTTCTGAGTTAGTGGAGTCTGTAACCCAAAGTGTTTGTAACCCGAGGTACCACTGTACTGAGAAAAGTTACAGGACCAACTATTATTGCTTAGTGGATGACCCAATGTACAGCTGCTGCACTTGGATCCTCCCTCTCTGCCCCTGCTCAGCAACAAGTCCTAGAGTCCTGGGAAAGAGAATAATAAGCATGAAACGAGACAAAGGACCAATCACTTGCCAAGCATGAGAATGAGATGCCATTCTATTGTTTGTTTGTTTGTCATCATTCCTCCAAAGGAGCCCAGGGTGATGTACAAACATATATCCATCATAACACACACAGTAAAAATGTACCACTAAAACAATTATTAACTCATTAAAACACTGGTTCCAGTACTGTTGCCAAGGGTTAAACATTTAAACTACAAAAGCCTAGATGAATTAAAATGTCTTTAATTGACGTCTGAAAACCAAAGTGGGAGCGACAGGCATACCTATGGGGGTAATTCTAGAATTCTGGTCCCACTATGGAGAAGGCCCTTCTACAGATCCTTGCTCCCCAAATCCTGATGGGGGGCTGCAATAGCCTCCCATTGCTAATCTTAAGGATCAAGTCGGCAGGAAATGGAGGTTTGAGTCCTAAATTGTTGAAGACTTTGCAAGCCATTACTAATAACTTGAATTAGGCCCAGTGGAACACAAACCACCAGTGCAGTTTTTAGGATTGGTTATACATGATTCCATCTTGCTGCCCTAGATATAAGCATGGGAGCTACATTCTGCAGGATGAAAGGAAAGAATGAAGTAATGAAAACTGTTTTGGAAGAACTTGTAGTACTGCCTGTAGAACAGCACATGTTGCAAGGCACAGAAGCAGCCCTAACGCAATTATACTCTATTATTTTATATAAGCCACCTTGAAAATCCTTCTGGATCCAAAGGTGGAAAAGAAAGTATTTTTTTAATAAACTGTTCACAGCACTGAGAATAGGCAGCAAAATGGCAGATATCTGTATGTATGTGAACAAATGTTCAAATTCCCTAATATACTTTATTAGTAACATCTGAGGGAATTTTGGCTGCTCCTCTCAAACTGGCACCTAGCCTCTGTCATTTGTAACCTATTTGGATTACTGCCATGAACTCTACACAGGACTGCCTCCTGTTTGAAAGATGCAGATGGTGCAAGAGCCAACCATTCACCTTATGATGGGTACACGTTATAAAGAACATATTATTCCTGTTTTATCAGTTGCACTATCTGCCTATTTGCTTCCAGGCCCAATTTAAAGTGCTGGTTCTCAGTTTTAAAGCAGTGTACAGCTTGGATCCTACATACCAGTGAAAGTCTCTTCCTCCATAAATACCTCCCCATCTCTAATTTCCCAACCTGCTGGGGAGACTCTGTTCATGTCCCTTCTTACACACATGTGAAATAGAAAGGCACGGATCCAGGTCTTCTCCACTGTACCATTCAGTCTATGGAATACCCTTCTAACAATAGTCTCTTTTGCCCCTACTTTGATGACTGTTCACAGGCAGTGAATATTTAAGAAGGTGCTTTTGATGGGCTAAAATAGCAGCAGCTGTAGATCTGTTCTTGAGCTAATTTACTTTCAGCAGCTGCTGTACACGTCTTTAATATCTTATTACATTGGTTGGTTTTAACCACGTTTTATTATAGTTTCTGAACTGTGGACACTACTTCAGTTGAAGCATATGCTAGAGATGAGTGAACAATAAAACAATCAAAGCCTCTGGCACAGTGGGAGTTAGGTTAGTTCCAGTACCACTTCTTGCAAGTGCCTCAACTCTAGAGAAAAAGGGAGGGAAGTCATATTCCCACATATGAGAATGTATTTTCCAAAGGCCTTTGTATTAAAAAGCTGGAGGGCTGCAACTAATTGTCCCATTTCAGTTCATACAATCCATGCATCTGTATCCATGTAATAGGTCATAATAGACAAGTTTTATTTCTGTGGAACCACATGCAATGTCTCTGCTGTGGTTTGGCACTCTCAGTTTGACAAACAATTTCCTACCAAACTGTGAAGTACAATAAGTTTTCTCTTATCAGCTAAGTGCAGGCCTGGTCAATTTTGAGTTTTCTGAGAGAAAATCAATGTTGCAATAGCAAAAGCTAGCTTTAAAATGTGCCCAGATGTTCCTGCTGTGGATGCACATTTGAATGCACATTTACATCATTATAGTCTGAAATGCCATCTTCTCATCAGAGACAAAAGTCAGGGGAAACTTGGTCCTACCATTTGCTATAGAAGTTTGCTGAATCACGAGGATTTGGTAATGATACTAAACTCCCCACATACACACACACACACACACACACACACTTGCCAAATAATTTTCTCCCCTACTCCCCAAATAAGTTTTTCAACATTTGAAGAACTGATTCTGCTTTATTTATTTATTTATTTATTTATTTTTAATAGGGACTACTCAAGTTAAATGAGTTATATATAGTACTTTTTTTAAAAGGGAGGAAAGTTCTTAAAGTCAGGCTGAAGCCAACAGAGAAAACATGAAAAACAATGCATCTCTTTTTAAGTCTGAACGCTGATGCTCACATGGTTAAGAAAAGGAGAGTCTTTTTTAAAAATCTACAAAGAATTAATGCAGAAAAAGCCAGCTCCTATACTCAAGGGGGATACTTACCATGGAGTTTCTCAAGCCTAAAATTTATGTTAACTGAATGTGAATTGATGAGACTGTCCAGTTGTTTACAATGCAACTCAATACATAAAAGATCAAAGAATAGTTCTAAGATTTTTCTTACCAAAACAAAGGAAAAGTAGATCCACAGATGATAGAACTTGGCAGGTTTGAAACTAGTGCATTCCTGAATGACAATCTGAAGAAGACATGAAGGAGGGAAAGTAAGTTTGGGTTATACTTCACAGTGGCAAAAATGACGAAGACAAAATGAAAAAAGAGATAATAAAACGATCATTCTAGTAAGCACACTTTTAATAGCACTTTGCTGAGTTGGGTTAAGGCAACAGAACACAGACTGGAACTTGTCAACTCAGAAAGAACATTCTGAGAGACAAGGCCTTGTGAAAACTATATATTATACAACGTAATATACACATTACATTGTTAGACTGCAGTAATACTACACAATGGCCCAGTTTACACATCACCCTAAACCATATATTAAACTAATGATGTTGTAATGTGAATGAGCAACGTGCTAGTGCACACTGTTCACTGTTTTAATGACACTCAAAACTGCACTAGTGTGGTCTGTTCTAAAGCAGGTATGTCCAAAGTCCGTTGGGGGGGCTTCATCTAGCCCCCTGGCTGGTTTAATTCGGCCCCTTTGGCAGTTTATTTCTTGGGGTCAAATCCTAAAAAACAACTTCAACAACTTTGGGGTAAAATCGTAAAAAAAGCGCTCAACAACTTTGGTCAGCCCTCATGCATGTTCACGTCATCAAATCCGGCCCTCTTTGAAAAAGTTTGGGCACCCCTATCTGAAGGACTGCAGCAGTAGAAAACCCTAAACAAGGCACTCCACAATACTGTCAACCTCTGCAAAAGGGGCCTCTCATAAATACTCAGTCAAGAGCACAATAGTGCTATTTGACAATTTCACATTAAATAAAACTTTCCATGACCTTTTTTGTAACGATTTTTTGCTCACCCTTTTGAATCTATCTGTACACCTGCCTATGTTTCAAAGTTAAGATTATAATACTGTAGATATGTCTTTGGGTTGTTAAAAAAAAAAGAAATTAAACAGTCTTTTTGGCCATTCAGCCTTACTGGAGCTTCATCAAGCAACATTCCAATCCTCTGTAAGGTTACTCCTACAGAAGTAAGGTAAATCCTACAGAAGTAAGGTAAATCCTACAGAAGTAAGGTAAATCCTACAGAATTAATACAGAATTACAGTAGTAAGGTAAATCCTACAGAATTCAGCGGCACTTCCTTCAAGATTTCATCCTTAAAGGACGCTCAACATAAATTTTCTCACCCAGCTTCCCTTAGAAGGCCAGCTATATAACCACCCTTCAAAAATTTCAATCCTCTAACTTTTACAACTGTGCATATACAGACAAATATTTTTTTAAACTGTATTAAAATGCAATTATAATTCAGTTTCATTTGCTTTATGAGGGGGCTAGCAACATCAATCTGTTTCAATCTATTTTTAATGTGGTATGCCACCTTGGGACAATCTGATGAAAAGGTAGATGATGATGATTATTATTATTATTTATCAGTTTTAGACCTAAAATATTTGCTCTGCTGGTTCTTCCTGTGCCTATTGCTTGGTTTTATCATACAAAACCATTTTTGTGTTTTAGGGTATATCACCAAATAATTTTAGTGGTGACAACAGCAAGTTTATTTTTAAAAAATTACTTGGATGAAGTAGTTATCCATTCATTCAGATCTGCAAGTACAACACAAATGGGAGTAACAGTAAACATGATGGATGAAAAGCAAAACAACTCCAGATAGTTTCAAAATGAAGAGCTGAGGAGTTAACAATGAAGTAAAATTCAACAAGGTCAAATGTAAAATGTATATACGAGACCCATCCAATACACAATTATAAAAGCAGATGCTCCAATACTCAATAACACTTCTGAGAAAAATGTAAACAAATGAAATGAGCAATGAAGGCAATGATGCAGCTCCAAAGTACAATGCCATCCTGAGAGCTGTATCTGCATTAGATTTGTATCAAGTACTGTAGTTCTTTCTGTACTACCCAATGCTGAGCAGAGAAGTCTCATTCAGTGTGTTATGTTTACCCAGATACCTCAGTTAAAGAAAGATGATGATAGGCAGAAGAGGATTCAGAGAAAAACTACAAAAGTGATAAACAGTCTAGAAAGCAAGTCACATTAAGACAAACTAAATGGATCTGCCTTTTAAGAACTGAGATAGGACTAACATGCTGCCAGTATTCAAATATTAACAAGCTTCCAGAAAATAGTAAATGAAAAAATATTTTCTGGATCTAAGAAGCAGTTAATATAAACTGCAAGAAAACATATTTAGGTGACATGTTAGGAAATTTCTTTAAGTGTTTAAAAATCTGAATCAAATGTGAAAGGCACTTGTGGAATTTACTTTGAGATTTACAGAAAAACAAAGGAGGACAGGTGAGCATGAAATACTGAGATTTCAAATACTACAGGTTTATGCATACAGGCAAAGCCGATAAGATTTATGAAAACGTATGCTCTGTTGTCACTTTCCTCAGAAAGACGTTTTTTGGATCACCTCATGGCTTATAGAAGTTGCAACATCCAGTTTTGCACAGTATAACCAAAGTGGCATTTTAATTTTAGCCATGTTTCAGACAGAAAGCATCAAACTAACTTATCTAAAATTAAGTGTACTTCCCTGCAAACTTGCAATGTGTTTTGTTGTGGGGAGGGCAAAGTAACAATTTTCGAATAAAACTTGGAATTGGGGGGTGGGGGGAGCTAAGTAGGGCTTCAGTATTTTATTTAGCACACTCTCTTCTCCAAGCTACCTGTCTTCTATCTCCATAACCCATTTATTCTTAGTTGCCATACTCTCTCCTCGCAATACACAGTGAAGTCCAAATCCTTAAAGCATACCAAACACACACAGCTTAGAAAACTAATAAGCAATTTCATGGTACAGAACACACACACACACACACCAACACAATTCTGTAAAATCCTGATGACCGGAAAAAACAATTGTATCCCAATTATGGTGTTAAATATATGGCTGGATGGAGTTATAAAAACATTGGGGGAAACAGGCTTGAGTTCTCCGAACCAAATACCTTCTTCTACATACAAAGCCTCACAACCCTCTTCACATTTAATTATTCTTAATAATAATTAATTAAGACCCGTGTACAAAGAGACCCCAGCGAGCTAACAGCCAACTCTCCCTGCAATCTCGTGCTCGTTTCCTCAGAGCCAAGCCGTCGTGGTCCCCGTGCCCACCAGGCCTTACTCTCAAGGAAGCGCGGGCAGGCTCGGAGCCACATTCGCACAGGAAAACAGACATCCCGCTGCGAAAATTCCTCCTCGCATCCCTGAAAAAGGGAAAAAACCGTGCGGCCGACTGTTTACGTGGGCGGAGGGGAACCGAATGTATTTTAAATTAAGGAAGCGCTGCCTCCCCGTATTCAGACCGACGGCTCCGGAAACAACACAGGGCGGGCCTTCAGAGCCTCGCTCTGCGGGTCCCGGGAAGGAAGGCCAAGGCCGCCAGGAGTCTGGCTAGCCGGTTCTCCGAGGGGGGAGGACGCGGGGGCCACAGCCAGGCAGCCTCCTCGCGAGAAAGACGCGGCCGCGGGAGGCTCCGCGGTGGGCGGGGTGGAGCGGAGGAACTCGACGCCGCCAGGAGACCCTTCCTGAAACGCGTCCCGCCCTTCGCCTCAGGTTCCCCAACTCCCCGGCCGGCCCCACCCGCCGCGTTTCCCCGCCGGCTTGAGGGAGCCCGGCAACCCCCCTAGAGAGGAAGCAGGCCCGGAGCCTCTAGGCCCAGAGCCTACCTGAGGCGGCGGGGGGGGGGCTGGCCAAGGCCTGGCGCCCTCGAATCCCGGAGAGGACCGGAGCGGTGGCGTGAGGCACGCTCCGGGCTGGTCGGGGCCTGGTCCAGGGAGGGACAACCCAAATCCGACGGCGGCCTCTCCCCCTGCAGTTTCTGCCGCCGCTGCTGCTGCTCCGAGTTACTACCAAGGCCAGGGCGCCTAGCCGAGCACCTAAGCAGCCGAGTGCGGAGATGCCGAGTGCCGAGCCAATCGAACGGCAGGCGCAAAAAGCGGAGCAGAGCTGACGAATGGAACGCAGAGAGCGGGATCGGCGCTGTCCTCGCGACCGGGAGGGCGGGGAAAGAAGGCAGGGGGAGGGGCCCACGGAGAGGCCTGCGTCAGGAGGCGCCTCCTTCCGGGGCTCTGAGATCGTCTGCTGCGAAACGAGCCCTTAGCCGAGGGATACGTGGAGGGGAGATGTTCACCTTCACATCGCCCTCGTCCCCTTGGTAATCCATCTGCCAGGGACCTCCATAAAGTACAACACATGTTCTTTAAAAATGGCTACACCACCCCCCCCCCGCAAAATCAAAGCCATAAATAACCACCACTGCTTCCAATACATTTTTATTGTAAGACTTAAAAAAAAAACACAGTATAACTTTATTTGGCAAACCATGACTGCGCACTGGATATTTCCCCCCCCCCCAAAAAAATCACATTTCCCAAATTTCCCCATACACTATCAATTCCACTTTTTATAATGAACGCACACTTTCGTGCAGAAAAAAAGGTTCACATCCACACCATACATTGAAAGCTTTCCCCGTAGTTTGTGCTAGGATTTGGGGGAAACCATGCACTTTATATGTATGGCTGTTGGCTTAGGATAAGCCCCACTGAACTCACCAGGACTTGTTATGAAATAGATATGCACAGGCTTGCTGTTAAAACTGGTGGCACTGATGACTCACCTACATTAGTAAAAAAACACCAGTGTTTTGAATGTTATAAACGTGCAACACCAGATGGTGCTGTAGAACAAACTTTTTCTATGAGATTTTACATAGTGCTTTTTTTGGATTTTTATAACGATTTAATTTGTGACTTATCGTGTTTTTTCCTGTGTGTAGATCCACGCTGAAACAGAGACTTAAGAGGCCTCCTACTGCTACCACATTGTGATTTACTTCTAAGTAAGCCTACATAAGGTTGTGCTGCATGACTTTCTAGATGTGTCTGAGGATATTAGTTCTGCTAATAAACTAAAAAAAGGCACAAGAAGCAAATGCTTGTATTCAACAACTCAAAAAGCAAAATGTACTACTCCCTGTGCAACAGCTGCAATCATAACCCCTTTTACCTGGGAGTAAACCCCATTGAATTCAATAGGATTTTCTCTGAGTAGACAAAGTTAGGATTGCATTAAGACTAGGCTCTCTTTAGGCTTGCTTTTCCCATCTTTTCCCATCTAGTCCTCTTAGCTCTCAGAGTCACTGACAGCTCTGCCATGATCTCACCAGAAGCTATGCACCATAATTACAACACAAATATAATTAAGGACAGGTACTTAATGAAGGTCCTGCATCACCTGCTTGTGCAACAATATGTTGTACATGTAGGTGTCTGAGTTTCATAAGGCCCTCTCGTTTCTAATCAGTTTTGCAGCACCAGATTTAGGGTGGTGTTGGTGATTCCCCCTGCACAGGGCACTAAGCTGAGGGGGAGAAAAATTGAGAAGATCCATAACTGAGAAGATCCATTTTGAATGGCACCAAATTTTGTCCTCACCAGAGGCACCACGTTACAACAGATTACCAAAGTCTGTCCCTGAGTTTTGCCTCAATCTGGTTTCTGAGTTTAGCATATATTAGCATGGTTGCCTAAATGCTAACCTGACAAACATTCATTCAGAGTTACAGTAGCACATCCTAGCATTGCAGCATGTTCTCAAATACCATAGGTAAAAGGTAAAGGGACCCCTGGCCATTAGGTCCAGGCATGGCCGACTCTGGGGTTGCGGCGCTCATCCCGCTTTATTGACCAAGGGAGCCGGCATACAGCTTCTGGGTCATGTGGCCAGCATGACTAAGCTGCTTCTGGCGAACCAGAGCAGCGCACAGAAACGCCGTTTACCTTCCCGTTGGAGCGGTACCTATTTATCTACTTGTACTCTGACTTGCTTTCGAACTGCTAGGTTGGCAGGAGCAGGGACCAAGCAACGGGAGTTCATCCCGTCACGGGGATTCAAACCGCTGACCTTCTGATTGGCAAGTCCTAGGCTCTGTGGTTTAACTCACAGCGCCACCCGTGTCCCGGATCTCAAATACCATAGCAAACATTTAAATTACAGAAGTACTTTACATACCTTGTAAAATAAATTTTGGAATATGGAGTCAATTTTTCTACAAATGAGTTCAAAAAGCTTTTCCTCACCATGGTTCCTAGCTTTCTATATATTTGGCACACAGTTAGATCTAGCTGCAACATTACCAAGACTGGAAACCAACTATCATAGGTACATCTTCCTGGCAGTAAGTCCCAGTCAACTCTACTTCCGAGTAGACATGCATTGACTTACACTGTTAGAAATGGAATCTAGAGCAGGGCAAATAAGCAGGTCAGAATTTATTCCCATCATAAGCACTGGCTTCAAGGGGCCAAGGCTCTTTGCGCCACCTCAGGTTTTTTTGAGAGGGCAGGTCCCCCCCATTGTTGAGATTGTACTGGGCATGGAGTGACATCAGGACTTATTTTCCAGGCCAGGGCCTCACCTGGGGTAGAAGTAGTTAAGAATGGAAAAAGGGTGCTGGAACCAAATCCTTAACCCATCACTGGAAACCATAAACACCAACTGGGAAACACTGGCCTGCAAGCACTCCAACTGGAGAACAGCCTTTACCAAAGGTGTCATGGGCTTTGAAGACACTCGAACTCAGGACGAAAGGGAGAAACATGCTAAGAGGAAGGCACACTTGGCAAACCCTCACAGTGATCAACTCCTGCCTGGAAACCTATGTCCCCACTGTGGAAGGATGTGTAGATCCAGAATTGGCCTCCACAGTCCCTTATGGACTCACTGTTAAAACCGTGTTTATGAGTTAATGACACATTGTGTGAATTGATTTGGGAGGCCTATGACTTGGTCCAAGATAAAAATGAATCCCTGTGTGAGAAGGCTTTGACTGTGATAGAGAAAAAACAGAAAGGGAGAGCAAAAAGCATAAAAGGTTATTATATGTGCGGCAATGTAAAATCATTAAAAAAGCCTGGGATAAGACATATAGAGATTTGAAAACAAATTGGGAAATGATTGTTGTTAAAAAAAACTGAAGTTATTACATGGAGATGTACAGAACTTGTTGGACTTATTGAACAAAAGACGTTGTTCCAGTACGCAAGATTGGACGCCAGGCAAAGACCAGCCAGCCCCTACAGAAGGAATAAGCCTCCATTAAAGAAGACGAAGAAGACTGGTAACCTAAACTATTGAACTATACAGGATAAACTAGTTAATGTAGAACCCAAGACAGAAAGAGGACTTTGAATAATAAAAAAGGGGTAAAGGTTTAATGCTCATCTTTTAAGCTTTGTGTACAGACTTTCACGTTAGTATAACTTTTAAAACTCACTTGTATTAAGATGAACAAAGTTTAAAAGTTGAATTATTAAGATTATAAGGTTATAAGGACTTGCACTAACAAGTATTAAACAATGAAACCAAGAGGGGGAGGGGAGGGAAGTCAAGCAAAAATAATGGTTTAAAATTTTTGATTATGATGGTTTTTTTCTCCATTAGATATTGTTGTTTTTATGTTTATTTTTTATGTTCTTTTTGGAAAATTAATAAATTGTTATAAAAAAACAAAAACTATGTTTATGGAAGACAATCTTACTCGGTTATGAGTGATCGCCAAAGAAGACGACTCCGTAATCTGACACCAACATAGACTCCATGGGGTGCAAGTCTCTGTGAAGAATGTAGGGGTCTCTACAATAAACCTTTCTTACACCCACAGTGAGAGGTTAATCTCTAGGTTAATGTTTACTAAGACTTTACATAGATTTGTGTTAGTACATTGGGCAGAAGTAAGGATATTTGATCATAGGGAATATTTTTGTAGATTTGTTGAGGCTATTTTTGCTCTGACCTCTCATTCTTGATGACTCAGGAATTACATGTCCATTTCAATGTTGGCCATTTTCCCATTTTGTAACTGGGACAACAAAATGGACCACAAACCATTCCTTCCCTCCTGCCTCAATCTATGTAATAACAACATCCCTTTCCGTTACACAAATCCAGTTGCTGTTGGATGAAAAAAGATAGACAAGAGTGATAAGTTATCAAGCAAAAAAAGAGGAATGCTTCTATTTTTAACCATGTTTAAGCCGCCTTTACAGTTTAGTTAGTTGGCATTCATCTGTCTCAAGAGACAATGGAAAAGTGCGCCATCAAGGGTAAAGTTAAACTGTTGGCTGAATTACAGCACCTGCTGTGTCTGTACAGACCAATATGGGTGAACTTCAGTTAATAACTGAAACAAAAGTGTTCCGAATCTGTTACACCATACACAAGATATATATATATATATATATATATATGCAGGTTTTGGTGTCCTCGGGTGTCTTCCCGTGTAAAAGTTGGGGTGTCTAGGCGACGTTTCGACGAGGTCTCACTCGTCATCTTCAGGCTGGTGCTTTCGGCTTCTTGTTACTGGAACAGAGCAGGATCTCAGTGTTTGAGTTCCTATAAATACTGTTGAGGAGGTGTGGTGTATAGCCTCCAATGTTCTGGGCAGAGAGGAGGTTCCCAGGCTGGTGTGCCTTTTCTTCTTTTGTTCCTTAATTACTTGAGGGATATCTTGAGTGATTTCTTGAGTGATTTCCTGAATCCCACTTAGGTGGGTCATTAGGTGTGGATTAGTTGCTAAAGCCTTCGTGTCTTGAACTCTTGAACTTTGTGAAGAGTTTTTCTGAGAAGATGGCTGTACTGCACTTGGTTGTGCTCTGGCTTGGCTTCGTGTATAGGGGCGAGCTGTGGTTTTGTGGCCTGTGCCAGCCAGATCTGTGTAGGGATTGCAGGGGGGTGCAGCATCCGGAGGTGCCACCCTGGTTTGGCTACTGGATGGTGTCTGTAATTTATCTGTGGAGAGGGTCTGGGTTTGGGTCTGGTGTGGTTGATTGGTGATGGCGTTCTGTGTGCCTCTGGATCTGGTGTCAGATTTTGTGGGGAGGGCTAATTTCCAGATGTCTGGCAAGCGGGATGTGTCGTCACGCTTGTTCATGTTGTGAGGGTGTTTCTCTATCTCGATGGCTTCCATGATTATTCTCTTGTGGTGATGTTCCATGTTAAAGAGCAATTTGGAATCTGCAAAATTAATTTCGTGTCCTGTTTCTTTCATGTGTTGGAAAAGAGAGGAAGTTTTTTCTTCTTTTTTGACGGCATTCTTGTGTTCTGCGATCCGTGTATTTATTCGTCTGTTTGTTTGTCCAATGTACGTGGCTGGGCAGACTTTGCAGGGTATTTCATAGACCCCTTGGTTTTCCAACTGAATTTTATCCTTGGGGTTTCTGAGGATATTGGCTATTTTTTGGTTGGTGCAAAAGGCTGTTTTGATATTGTGTTTATGGAGGATTTTGCTAATTTTATCTGTAGTGCCCTTGATATAAGGAAGGAGGGCTATGCCATTGTTTTCTTCTGTGTCTTGGTTTTTGGGGGGTGTTTCTTTTTGGATTAGCTTCGTAACCCTGTTTTGCTGGTATCCATTGGCAATTAACACATTTGAGAGATTCTGTAACTCAGTTGTCAAGTGGTCTTCGTCAGCCAGGCGTTTGGTTCTGGAGATGAGAGTCTTGGCTACGGAGTTTATTTGTGCAGGGTGGTGGTGTGATTGTGCATGTAAGTAGCGGTTGGTGTGTGTTTTTTTCCGGTAGATAGTGTGTCCTAGGGAGCCATCAGGTTTTTTGTAGATTAGGACGTCAAGGAAGGGAAGTTGGTTGTTGGTTTCTATTTCCATAGTGAATTGTATTTTGGGGTGTAGGCTGTTGAGATGTGTGAGGAAGCTATCCAGTTTTTCCTTCCCGTGTGGCCAAATTACAAAGGTGTCGTCAACATATCTGAGCCAAAGTTTGGGTTTGTGTTCTGACTTGTCTAAAGCATTGGTTTCAAAGTGTTCCATGTACAGGTTAGCGATGACCGGTGAGAGGGGTGATCCCCACAAAATCTGACACCAGATCCAGAGGCACACAGAACGCCATCACCAATCAACCACACCAGACCCAAACCCAGACCCTCTCCACAGATAAATTACAGACACCATCCAGTAGCCAAACCAGGGTGGCACCTCCGGATGCTGCACCCCCCTGCAATCCCTACACAGATCTGGCTGGCACAGGCCACAAAACCACAGCTCGCCCCTATACACGAAGCCAAGCCAGAGCACAACCAAGTGCAGTACAGCCATCTTCTCAGAAAAACTCTTCACAAAGTTCAAGAGTTCAAGACACGAAGGCTTTAGCAACTAATCCACACCTAATGACCCACCTAAGTGGGATTCAGGAAATCACTCAAGAAATCACTCAAGATATCCCTCAAGTAATTAAGGAACAAAAGAAGAAAAGGCACACCAGCCTGGGAACCTCCTCTCTGCCCAGAACATTGGAGGCTATACACCACACCTCCTCAACAGTATTTATAGGAACTCAAACACTGAGATCCTGCTCTGTTCCAGTAACAAGAAGCCGAAAGCACCAGCCTGAAGATGACGAGTGAGACCTCGTCGAAACGTCGCCTAGACACCCCAACTTTTACACGGGAAGACACCCGAGGACACCAAAACCTGCATTCCTGTACCCGTGAAAATCTACGAAAGCATATATATATATATATATATATATATATATATATATTTAAGTACTTAAAACTACAATATTAAACTGAATATGCATTCCTCCCATATAATATTGTCCTTGATAAATGGTCCTCCAATAAGGCTGGACACTAAAAAGTAGCAGGTACTGAAATACTGAGTACTGACGGAATCAGATACAATGTGCACAATGAAACCAAAATAGTATATTAAATGCAAAATATTATAGAAACACAAAATTTCAATTTCAATAGTTGCATCCCCATTTATTTCTCTTGCTGAATGTAAGAGGAAAATCAGGATCTATCATAATTGTTTGCATGTCTTTTAATATGTCCAACTTAGTATGTCTTGTAATGTTAGCTAAAATGAGTGAGTAATAATTCCTGACGAACTCGATCAGCTTCAGAGTCAAGTGATTCCATATGTTCATATTCTTCCTCTGGCTGTTCCATCTGTCCCATTGTTTGGGAAGACCACACATCCAGTCCATGCTCTAGAGAAATGTTATGAAGCACGCAGCAAGCCAGAATGATGTGGCTGGCCTTCTCGGGAGAATACTGCAACGTGCCCTTTGACCCATCCAGACAACGGAAGTGGGACCGAATTGTCCTGAATGTACGTTCAATGACATTGTGAGTGGCTGAATGTGCCATGTTATACCGGCACTCTGCAGGCGTTTCAGGAATATGCAGAGGGGTCATTAGCCAAGTGCGAAGAAAGAATGAACTATCACCTGTCAAAAGAAAAAGAAAGATCACAAACCAAACAGGGACAGGAGAGTGCAAATAATTCCATCACCTGATAATAAAACCAGGCATCTATATGAAGCCAGATATGTGTATGAAGCCAGGAGGGCAACCAAGATGATCAAGGGTCTGGAAACTAAGCCTTATGAGGAGCGCTTGAAGGAGCTGGGTATGTTTAGCTTGGGAAAGAGGAGACTCAGAGGAGATATGATAGCCATCTTCAAATATCTTAAGGCCTGCCACATGGAGGAGGGAGCATGCTTGTTTTCTCCTGCTCTGGAGGGTAGGACTCGAACCAATGGCTTCAAGTTGCAAGAAAGGAGATTCAGACTAAACATTCAGTAAAACTTTCAGGCAGACCTGTTGACCACGAGAAGTGGTGGACTCTCCCTCCTTGAAGGTTTTTAATCAAAGGCTGGATGGCCATCTGTCACTGATGCTTTTGCAGAGGTTCCTGCATTGCAAGGGGTTGGGCTAGATGACCCTTGGGGTCCCTTCCAACTCTAAGATTCTATGTTTTATGCTACCCTATTATTCTGTTTCATGCTACCTTTGTTTGATTTATCTTTATAGAGGGAGAACTGTAAAATCTGCAGTTTTGACACATAAATGTTATGTGGCATGTCACAGAACCAAACAGAAATTCCACCAAAATAGACTTTCAAAGATGCCAGTCATGAGAAAGAACTTACCAAGTAGCCAGCCATCTTTGTGCATGCCAGCTTCAAACTGGTTCCTGAGGGCTGACTGCTGCAGCACAGCACAGTCCTGCAAGCTGCCTGGCCAGTGTGTTTCCGCACTCAGTAGCATTCCCCTGGCGTCACAAACCATCAGGCAGTTTAAAGAATGAAGGCCCTTTCTATTCACATATGACAAGTCCTCAGCACTGGGTGCCTTTATTGCGACATGGTTGCAATCAACTAGTCCTAGTACCCCTGGCATACCTGCCAGCCCATAAAAGTCATCTTTCAGATGCTGCACCGACACTTCATCATCTGGGAAATGAATGAACTGAGATGCCCTCTCCACCAAGGCCTCAGTAACATTGGCCACACAACGGCTCATAGAGGCCTGGCTGATGCCAATGGCATCTCCCATGCGAGTCTGGAAAGAACCAGAAGTGTAAAAACCTAATGCAGCAAGAATTTGCGTCTCTGGGCTAATGGCCCTTGATCGTTGTGTAGGACGAGAAAGGCTGGCACCCAGAAGATCCACCAGATAGTAAATGAAGTGACGTGGGAAGCCATACATAGACACCAGATATTCATCAGTCACATCCTCCAGTTTGAAACGATCAAGTGTTCGATGCCCACGACCATATAGCAAGAGATCGCAATCAAGAATGGCTATGGGAACAGCCATGATGGGTTGATCTTTCTTCTCTCTACTCACCTACATTGGAGCCAAAAAAAAAAAAGAAAATTGAGGACATGGATCCTAATAGCCTACTTGACTCTGCTGTCAATTTCATACTAATTACACACAAATAAACCTATTGGCTTAAGTAAATAGGGTTTTGAAATTAGTTTACAAATGTACACTTTAATTTAACTTGGCATTTACACTAATTGCTATGAGACCAGATCATACAACTGAGAACACAAGGAAAAGAAATATAGAAAACTTTCCCACAGTCCTATTAACGTGGCTGAGTCCTACCAGATAACATTCTACCAGAAAAGTTGACAATATTATCTCCATGGGATTCTGCTATTAATTTCAATGAAAGAGCCAATGAATCATGGTCGTAGTTCTGGGAAATTTCCAGTGGAATTTTTTTTTGGAGCTGTATATAATTTCACACAGGGTCGTGGGACATTCTTGAGAAAGCAAGAATGCACAATTAGTACTGACCTTGGGTCATACGCAAAATTGGAACTGTTGAGTACATATTTCACAATAAATTAGTGCTATGTTTACATTCTCTCTCTGAACCGGTTAAACAAGACTAGGAAAATTTCTTTCTTTATGTGTTACTGCATTAAAATTAATTGGCTGTATGAGGCATGAGGGTGTGAATTGGCAAAACTTAAGCTGGTGATATTTTTAGAAACATGCAGCACTGAAAAACAAAGAGTTGCTTTGTTCTAATGCTTGTTAATAAGCTGTGCTGTCCCTCAAGGATATTTTTTCTGTTTGTCCAAGTGCACACAAAATCTAGAATTCTGGAACAACTGGAGTTGATAAATGTACTGAAACTATGTGCCTAAGAAGAGCAAGTTATATAAACAGAGATGCTTCACCCAACCACTCTTTTCCATTGTTAAGCAAGTCAGTCATATTCTAGTGGCAAGGAGCTGTCTTGAGAACCAAGGAGTTCCAATCTTGCAAAATCAAAGTTTCAACAAAGTAATACTGTATTTCTTGTATCCTGTTTTTTAATGTCTACCAGTGACTCCCAGTAGTTATAATACAAAGGAGGCAGGTAGGTATCTAATTAAATAGCAATGTAAGGGGCACTTTGGTATCAGATATAGCCTATAAGTTTAGGGTGGCATCTCTACAAGAGAATTTTTCTGTTCTCAGTTGGAGTCCATTGCTGGAAAGAGCCTAAATGTTAATAGTTTGCATTATCTCCTCATTCCTGTATGTAATAAGCATTTCCCCCTCTTCATATACCCATGTGTTGCATTACATAAACATAACATTCTGTCCCTCTGAATGTATGGACAATGCTTGATTGTCATCCCCTCTCTCATAATAGTTGTGTTATTGTGCACTCACAAGATTAACAATTTAATAATAATAAAAACCAAAAACCAATGGATTGAATCTGGTCTGGTTCCTCTATGAACATCTGATACCAAAGGTGTGAATTCCCCCAAACAACTGAGGGATTACCTGGTATTAGCCATCATTGAAAATAAGCCCACAAAAGTAATTAGCTCACCACCACAGCTTACTAAGAAGCCAGAAGTCTGTGTTGCCATGGTGGCCATGGAGGAGGGAAAGTCCCCTCTTCTGTGGCCAACATGAAAATGCAAGCTACTAGACTCTTAGAAGGCAGCTTTTTTAACCAGCTTGCTAAGTGAAAGGGCATGCAGGAAGGAAGGGTATATCTGCTCCTCCTTCACTAGCCTATTTTGTGGTTATGAAAGAATAGGCTTTCCTTCCTGCCTGGCTAGCAAAGAAACCAAGTGGACTGGCAGAAAAGAGACCAAGTAACCCACTCCTCCTCCACCAACCTGTTCATTCACCTACATTAATTTCCTGGTCACCCATGAGTACCAGGCAAGTTGTCAAAATCAAGGCAGGTTTTACCTACGTCAATAAAGCAACTCAGAAGACGTGCCAGCATACATACAGACTCTGCTACCAAGACTCAGCTACACAGCTGCAAATAAAATAGTTTAAATGTGTTGTAGAGTGCAATATACAAATGTGACACTAGATGGCGAGAGTGAGCTTTGCCAAATTCAATGTATTTTTCAAAACTTTTTTTAAAAAAGCATTTTCATAGTGTTTTCTAAATGTGTGTAGATTCCAGCCAAGAGACTAAAAGATAAATGCTTTCCTTTTCCCAGCGATGAATACAAAAGTAGTTGCAACTGACATATGTGTAATATATTATTTTGTCTCAGTAACAGCTGAGGCAACATGTCTACTTAAAAAAATTATTCCTGGTATTTAGCAGCTAGTTGTTAAGCCCACAATTAACTGTTGTAACTGATATGTCATTAATATCCCTATCATCATTTTGAGATAAATAGATTTAGGAGGAAATGTAGCATCATTATCAATGTCTGAGAATGCAATGTTTTGTCTTGTAACATACATGAGACACATCTATAGGAGTATGTCTACAAAAACATGCAATAACCTTTGTGCAGCAAAATACACGCCTGACACTCAAGACTATGTTTGAAGAAGAGAGTGCACCCAAAGAAGGAGGCCATCTCCAGGCATCTGGTTAGTCACTGTGTGAGAGCACAATACAGAATCAAATGGGCCTGTGGTCTAATCCAGCTGGGTTCTCATGTGTCACTTTCAAGGTTTCATTCACGCTTCTCGGTTGAGCCACCAGGAATGACTTTCCTAAAGGGCCCAAAGCATGAATGACGGAAGGTGAAGGGGTGCAAGAGAGGGAGAAGAATGGCAACGAGGCATTAAACTGTTTGTGGTGGGAAGTGAAGGGCACCTGATGAAGCAGGAACTGCAAAAGAGAGCTGAAAAGCAGGCAGGTCTCTGCAAAAGGGGCATGAATTTGCCTTAGTGGAGGATGCTGTGAAAGCGGAACATGCAGCAGGGTAACCCAACAGTAGTTGTGGGAAATCTCACCCGCTCCAACTCTCCCCATCAGCACCGGCCAGGATGGCCAATAGTGGCAACGGTACTGCAACACCATCTGGTGGACCAGTGCCGGATTTACGTATAAGCTAAACAAGTTATAGCTTAGGGCTCCACTCTCTTGGGGGTCCCAAAAAAATTTAAAAGAGAAAAAAATGGATGTGCATTTCCAAAATATAAGATAAAAAACAAATAAAATAAAACCTACATACAGCAACAGTATTTTGTGTTGTGTAGGCTCCTATTTGTTATGTGCAAACGGCTTTAGATACCTATTAGGTCCATAAATTACCATATAGTATATGCAGTATTCAACACAAAAAACAGCGGCAATTTGTTGTTGACAAAGGACAGCTGGACATATAAAGGGTCCCATTACCTTCAGTAGCTTAGGGCCTCATCAAACCTAAATCCGGCCCTGTGGTGGACTACAACTTCCTCCCTAGAAAAGCGGGGAGAAGACTGGGGGGGGGGGCGCAAGGGGGTCTTCCAGGGAGGACGGAAGCGGGAGAGGAGTTCTGCGCTTGGAGAAAGACTGAAAGCGTAGGATATAAGCATGTTACGCGGCGCGGCTACGCATCCACGCCTCCCTCTCCGCCGGGCCCCCGATTTACCCCGATAGAGCAAGGGAGCCTGTCCCGAAGTCCCTTCCCAGCACCCGGATCCCGAGGCGATGCTCCAAGTCCCTCTCACGACGCCCGGCCTGTTCATTCCCAATCGCAGATTCCTCACGAGACCGGCCCTTCACCCCTTTAAGCCTCCCAGGTGGGCATTCTCGCCTCCCGCCGATAATTAACGGCTGCGGGCTGGCCCACTGGGGCGGGGGGGGGGGGTCGCTGATAACGGGAGGCGGGTCCTCGTCTCTGTGGAAAGTGCCGCGGCGGATGCGGAGTCAGCGCTCCCCGCTCGCCCTGAGCGGATGAAAACAAACAGCAGCAATGGCGGCGGTGGCGGCGGCTGCCGGGGGAGTCTGCGGCCGTGAGGGACACTCTGGCTGTGTAACCTGCGACGACGGGCAGGTCGGCTCGTAGGGCCGGCAGACTGAGCGACCTCTCCTCGAAGGCCGGCGCCGGTTCCTCAGAGCCTTCCTCGAAGGGGCGGCGCAAGCGGAGAGTCCACTCGTACGTGGGCCAGCCAGCCTCGGGCATTCCCAACCCCTTCCCTGGGCTGGACCAAGCACTGGGCAGCGGCGAGTGGAGGCCGGATATTGGTCACCCGCCTCGGGACTAAAGGTCCCAACAGCCCTTCTCCCCAGCAGGCGCTGTTTTCCCGGCAGGCTTGGGCTACGAATCTACGAAACACCACCACCCCCCCCGCCATATTCCCAGACGGGGCTGAGGAAAAAGCCTTGTCCCGCGCGGGCATTGGGCAGCGGAGCCGAGCGCGAAAGGTGCGCCAGGAAGAAGGGAGACGAGAGGCGGGCGGCCTTCAAGTCTGCGGGGCCGGAGGGGTCTTGGTGCTGCGAGCCCCCGTTGGGGTTCCTGAGGTGACCCCAGCAAAGGACGTTCACTGACACGTCTCCTCTCCGAGGAAAGAAGCCACAGGAGGCGGCGAGGGCGGCACCTTCCAGCCCTTCGAGTCGAAACCAGCCGCGAGGATTTCGGAGAGGCCTACTGGGTCCCATGAGGAGGGACTAAGATAGCCTCCGGGCTCGTCCCCGGAATGAGACCCCGAGCCGTCACCTCAGCCTTCTCCCCGCAGGTAATTCCCCCCCTGCACCTCAGATGCACATAATTTGATGGGTTTCGACTAGGCTTCTGCTGGAGTAGGGTGATGGGTCTGCTGCCACAGAGCAGGTAGGGGTGGGGAGAGCAGCGGATCACAGTCTGATTGTATAGAGTTGTGGGTAGTAGGGAAAATAGGGCTGTGAGGACTGTTTATTTCTAGACAAACCTTTCAGAACCTAAGGAGTACTGAAAATAAAACCTCCTTGAGGATGTGATGTAGTCAACGTATGACGTGGCACGTGCATGCCCTCGGGTTTAAACCCAGCTGCACCACTAAATTTCTTAGCATGTGTGACGTGGGAGCTTGAATATATCTGTAACTTATTTCATGACCTTGCCAAAAGGGAGTTTTGTTGACTGACGTTGTTTCAGATCTGCTGTTGATAACTGATTAAGCTGCTTTAAAGCAACAGTATTCAAAGGATTCCAGCAACACAGGATCTATTTTCATTAACTAGTTCTATATCATGTGTTCCTTTGAGGATCAAGCTGCCAGTCTTTATGCTGCATACTTTGTCTTCATCATGTGATCTGACCTCATGGTCTTTTGATCTAGAGATATTTCTAAATCTTTCAGGCAACAATGTGACTGGAATAATGTGAGGCTTTTCTAACTCTTGGGCCACAATTCAACACAAATTCAAGTATGCTTAAGTTCACTGAAATCTTAACCAAAACAGTGCAATTCTGCTACGAGGAGTGGGACTTTCTCTCTAATTAATACGTTTAGTATTTCAGTCTTGGTGTGCCTAACTCTGCATTGGAATGTGGCTCTGGGTCTTTAAAATACCTATTGCGTAATGGAAAAACTAGGCCATTCGCATAAACAAAAAATAGTTTAGTTAGAATCACTGGCTTTTTTGAATTTTAATAAAAGAGAAAAGGCATTTTAGAAACATGTTTTTATTTGCCTTAAAATTACATTTCTTTACCCCTAGGATTTATATTAACTTAGGGACTAAGCAATGTTTGCTACCTTCCAGTTTGTTGTAACAACAAGAATAAAAAAGTTGATAATCATAGTTTGGTTCCTATCAAGAAGAAAATCTACCTCAAAACCTAAAATAGGGCTGCTTCATATTTACAGGAATTAAGGCATTTTCCTCTGTGTACTATATCTGCCACTAGGGTTCCTTGTAAAGTGTTAGAATTTTATGTCTGCTCTAGTTGATTTTCATATATGCTGCATTCACTGAGGGACCCCAGAGCCAGCCGTGGCTTTTGATGACATCTGTAGTGCGCACACAAATCAAACAGAATATGGTTCTTGCACATAGTGGGCAGTGTTGTAGGTACACATATTATACTATGCACATTGGAAGCAGCCCTCAGGAGGTACAAAATGGGGAATTCTTGTAAGCTGTCTCACTATTTTAGGAAATACAATAAATGGGGATAAGTGAACCATAGGTCTTTAGGACATCATATTTAGTATTTTCTCCAAATTTAGAAATATATGTTCATAATGTAACAGAATTAATTTTCATTCCAGAACAAAATGAGATCCAGCTTGTCAAGTTTATTAACATGTGCCTTCTATCATAGAATCTGTACTAAGAGCAAATTTAATTATCCAAGTGCCAGTGTTTATGTAATCAAAACATTACCATGCATGCACAAGAGAGAGATATCAGCAGGCTTCTGGGTATCCCAGCTTGCAAAAGTACTAAAAATCTTTAGGTTGAGGCAGGGGAGTCAAAACAGCCCATTGAAGGCTGAGTACATTGACTGAGGTGGGTGATGCCAGGAGTGTAAGGAAGGAAGGCTTGGCTGACTGGAGCACTATACAGAAGCACTCCATACTGCAACATATTCTTACTGGCCCAAAATATTATATAGTCAGTTTTCTTCTAATGTTGTTAAATAATTTATGATTATTATTACATGTAGCTGTTGTTTTTTAATTCAGGAAATCAGTAACTTACAGTGGATTCCCACAAACTCTCCTTTCTAGGTACTGAGCAGGCTGAAATTTTTGCCTTTAACATTACACTCAGTTCTCTGGGTCCAAGAAAGACTAATGGTGAGGTGGCATACATTAGATCTGCCTGGACTTGAATTCAAGGATAATTATTTCTCCTGAAAGAATCAACCCCTAAGTTGGAGCTCTGTCTAGTGTTTCTTGTTCCTCTTAGGAGATTGTGATGCAAATGTTGCCAAGACAACTGCTCCCTACTCTCAAAACATGGTAAACAGGCAAAGGAGGAGCAGGTTCATAAATGCTTTGTGTGTCAACCAGATGTGTTTGGCTTTTATTTGATTTTTTTTATTGGGCTCTTTTAAAATGTTTTCCTGCTTTTAAGGAGTTTGCACTAGAGAAAGCAATGCTGCTGTTAATTGGAAAGCCTTGTGAAATAGAAAACTGTCTTATACTGAGTGCATCTAGCCCAGTATTGGTTGCTTTGACTGGCAGTAGCTTTCAAAGTTGTTGAACCAAAGTTTTTCACATCCTCCTGTTACCCAAGTGCTTTTAACTGGTGATTAAACCTGGAACTTTCTGCCTCCAAAGTTAATGCTTTACTACTGAGCTACAGCTTGGCCCAAAGTGAATGATCTGTAACCTGAGAATCATGAAGTATCTCTGATATTCTAGTACCTTGTGAAGGTTATAGAATCACTGCACTGAGAGACATAACCAGTATAATTGTCCATCCTGTATTCTCGTTGAAATACTATATGGGTTGAGGTTACTCATTTCTTAACACCCTTTGTTTTAAATGTGTCTGCCAGAATGGAGAGCAAAGAAAGCTGTTTCCTTACCCTGTAAAAAGAAACCTGCCACCACAGTGTTATTGAAGAACAGTTTTGATCTGAGAGAAGGCGATATCTAGCTTTTGGGGGGGAAAGTCATTGTAATTTGTTTTTGCTGCTTTATTACTCCGTTTTAATTAATACTTATTAATTTAATTTTTTTGTAAACCGCTTTGTGAGATTTACCTGAAAAGTGTTATATAAATAATAATAAATGAAATATTTTGCTTTAGATATGCTGTGTATTATATATACTCAGGAAAGAGGCACTAAAAGCAACAAGGGTTTAAAGTAGGATTGGTCCCGTGGAAATTACCACCATGCAGTAAAGCACAAGCATGTCTGAAATATACAATAGACCATCACAAAGAAGGTGTGTCACATATGTGAATTTGTGTTAGATTTCCATTATATAATGGAAGTTTTTCTTCAAAACTTCAAAAATGAAAATTTTGATAAGTGCTACAGTTTGTGTGTATTGATTTTCATGTGAGGATGGGGATGTCAGTTGCAAAAAGGCTTTCTGAAGCCTAGAACCCAATAGTTCCCTGACCTGACTAGCTCATAGGTAAAAAATATCACCTTTTAGATAATGTTGGTTATCCTCTGGGCTGAAAATAAATATTCTGACATTAAGGCTCCAGCTGTGTTCAGTAACATTGGTAGATCACTGAGAAAAATAGTGTGTGATGTTTAGCATGATCCACTCAAATTCACGGGACAGGTTAGTCAATTTGTGTTCCATTGATTTCAGTGGGTCTTCTCAAACACGACTTAGTCTGTATCCAGCTCATGATCCATATATTGGTCAAATTCTGATATATAAAACTTTATTTTCAGCAAGCAAACATGCAAATTTTCCTAACTACAGCTTAGGTCAAATCTGTTGGCCCTTTTTGTTCTACACTACATTTTATCTGTCACAGTTTCATGATAACTAGGTAGGTATCATTGTTCATTTATCAAGAAATGAAATAGTTTATCAAATATCACACCTGTTTAGAGAAAGAGACAGTATTATTCAGGTGTACTCTGCACTTTTGCCCAGTGCTGAGTCCATTGCATTTTAACATTATATTGTTTCAAGGAATGTACCTGTGAAGAGATGGGATGGTGGGGAGTGTCTGGGGGTATCTTGAAGACATTTATTATGGCATGAACTTTCACAGACTAGCACCTGCTCATAAGTATGACTTAGCTACAGTAGGGCTGTGACATGACAAATGCCAGCTCTGCCCACATATCCACTCCAGCAACACAATTGGAGGACTTAATAAAAATATCATCAGCTATACTGCCATCAGGGGGTCAGTCACCTGCCAGTACTGCTCTGCTGCCTACATAGGTCAATTTTTATGCAAAGAATGACTTCCATGTGTAGACTCTCATTGCTTTGTACAAATGTGCTTCTTTAAATGCATATAATGACCAAACTCATTTGACACTTAGTTCTAGCAAGTTCAGCAGCTTAAATGAAATGTGATCTTTTCCTGCTCCAGTTCCCATAACAACTGAGCTGATTCTGAAAATGCACATAAACTTTTCACTGGTGCATATTCTCTTTGTGGCTAGTAGTTTATTAATGTAAATCACACAAATTTATCTCAGCAAGGTTAAGATTAGTTTTATGTCTCTTTAAGATTACCATAGTTTCCTGAAGTTCATTAACTTTGATTAGTTTAAATAATATAGTAAGCTCTCCTGTTAGTAACAAATTGGAATATTTATGCCTGATCTATTCTAGATTTCCATATGCAATGGACACTGATCTCAGCTCCCAGGACAGGAAGGACCTGGACAAGTTCATCAAATTTTTTGCCCTGAAGGTAATTTTTTGTTTTTTGGAATAGAAGTAAAAAAAAAAAAATCACATTCCTGTTGCACTGTGACAAACCAAAACTCCCTGTACTTATTGCAGTGCCACATGCTGCCATGCCATAATGTTGATTGATGCAATGTCAAAACCTTTTAAAACAACATTTTCTGCTGATCTCTGACTTCATTTGGATTTCTAAAAATATAGATTATAGTAACAAAACAAAGCCCCATAGTCATCCAGCTTTTGAATATGACAAGCTCTTATTTGACTGTCAGGTGACTTGTCTGCAGACCTTGGGACTGAATCACATATGCTTAAGAGTCAAGGAAAGGGAGTTTGGAACTGGGATTCCAGGTAGACAAAGCAGGAAGCCACACAGTGGTGAGGTTAGGGAAGGGAAGGGAGGTATCTAGATATCAAAGCCTTGCTTATAGACAGCATCCTATAGCACCCATTGATTGTCCTGCGCTGATTGACTGAGATTAGTATAGATGTTGCAGAGCAAGCTGGTAAAGCGTATGTACAGATTAAAGGAGAAATGTATGGTTTTACCAACAAGAGAGGTGAATGATCTCGACAGCAAGAGGGGAAGGATAAAATCATGGAAGACCAACAAAAACACTGAAGTGGTGAAAGCGGTTACTTTTGTTTCTGTGTTTCATCTCATCTCTCTCCTGTTTAGTAACAAATCTTGACTTCTCACAAATCTCATATTTTCTCTTTCAGACCGTACAAGTGATTGTCCAGGCCCGACTTGGTGAAAAAATCTGTACTCGATCATCATCCTCGCCAACAGGCTCTGACTGGGTAAATTATATTCCTCATAGCAATCCCATTATTCCCATACTTGTGTCATGTTAAGATACAGGAAACAAAAGACTGAAGCAGAACTGCAGACTGAAACAAAAGACTGAAGCAGAACTGCAGAACCATGCAAAAATGTTAAAACAGTATTCCTTTTCTTTTTAACCACATAAAACTACTATTTGGGCATCTTGTGGTACTGGATATAAAAATAATATATATGTCTGAATAGTTTCTACCTCAGCTGATTCTGGGTAGATTTCTCTTAATTGCTTTTCATCTGTGGCTCTGATAAAAGCTCTCAAGAGAGGAACTGTAAATAGAAAGAACAAGGAAGGAGCTGGGAAATTTTTGTGATGATATTAACTGATTTACAAAAAAAAAAAGTAAAGCAAGACTGTTATTAGTAATAATCAGTGTGTGACAGCAGAGAATATTTTGTCCAGTTGTGATCTTTATACGAATCTAATGTGTACCTCAAATTTCAAAACCTGGAAACCCAAGAAGTTTTTGCTTGCGAATGTAAATGCGGCATCAAATCTAATGCACACACTAATTTTTGTGATGAAATTTGGCAAAAAAAAAGGTGTGCATTACATTTGAGTAAATACAGTAAGTTGTAAGTTCCAATACATACATTCCTGTTGTGTGACACATGGTAGATTTCTCAAATAGGTTCCTCAAAAGTAAAATCAACTCTCTTAATTTTGCAGTTCAACTTGGCAATCAAAGATATCCCAGAAGTTACCCATGAAGCAAAAAAAGCCTTGGCAGGACAGCTGCCTGCTGTTGGGCGGTCAATGTGTGTGGAAATCTCTCTCAAAACCTCTGAGGTAAAACCTAAGCAAGACTATACTTCTGCCATCTTCATGCTTTAAGGCTCATGTCAGCAATGTCTTCATACTATACACATGATATCTATTGCAAGCGTTTTTTAGCGCACCACTACTGACACTGTTAAGGAGAGTCTATACATAAAAAAGAGCCACCCTAGGTCATAAACTGCAGTTACTATGTTGTTGTCACATTCTTTATAGAGGGTTGTGTAGAGGCACCCTAACTATCCAAAATAGTTTTTCAGCCTAAATACAGTATCTTTTTAAAATAATCATCATTAGAAAAATAAATCATGAACTGTATGATGGTTACCACGTATAGGGTTGAGCTTTAAACAAGCAAACAAACTGCTTTCAACAAACAGCCCACCAGAAGCATGTGGGCTGGGGCCAAACTGTTGAGGCCATTTGTAAGTATATTTGTCATTTGAAGTCAAAAGGAAGCTGAGCGCATCTCACAAGGGGGAAAAGGTGCTCCTGTTTTTATATACAAATCTTTAATCTTATGAATCAGAAGGAGCAAACCATAGCTACAAATTCATTATTACATGAAGTATTTTGAATTTTGTGTCTCCATTCAACTTCCAAAGGAACCACAGTAAGATCAGAAAAGATTATTCATATGATGATAAACTTATTTTGCAGGTTTTTCCCATTCATTGAGCATCTCACAAAGATGTTATTTAAACATTCCTTTTTCCACTGCAGGGGGATTCCATGGAGTTGGAAATTTGGTGTTTGGAAATGAATGAAAAGTAAGTGTGTGTTGCTGATTCTTGTCCAATAAGCAGATATTCCTTGGCTGACTGAGTGCATAAGGGCACAGGACTTCATCTGAATACTAGTTGCTGGGAAACAACAATGGGAGAGGGCTGCTGCACTCATGCTCTGTTTGTGGGCTTCCCATATGCATTTGGTTGGCCACTGTGGGAAACAGAATACTCAACTAAATAGTTATTTGGTATGATACAGCAGGACTCTTCTTATGTTCTTAGTCATGTTCACAGTTTCCCCACTTGCCTTGAAGCAGATATAACAGGGTAGAGCTAAAACCATGTGAGGTTTGGATTATCTTCAATGACTATAGTTGCAAGCCAATATGGCTAAACGGTAATAGCAACCACTCCGTGTGCACTCAGGTTTAGGAAATGCATGAATTACGAAATAGGAAAGTTGAGTTAAATTAGGTTGTTTTCGATTTTAAATGACTAATTTAAATCAATTCACCCTGGATCTAAAAGGGCAGTTATTATTAGATGGCAGAAAGCTCTAAAATAAATCCTCCTATTGACCCATGATTTAAATGACCTGTTTTGATTTAACAATGTTGTAGAAGACACTAGAGTTAAATTATCTACAGTGAGTCAGCAGTTTAGTTCTGATTTTTTTTTTAAATTCTGCATCAGGCAAACATAATTAGCCACAAGCATCTGCTGCTTCGTAGCTTTTACTTGTCTCCTAGACTAGAAAAATTGCAAAGGGACTTAAGGTTTTATGACATTTATCATTCAAGTAAGAGAGAACTCTTAGTATCTGTTAGCTGAGAAATTCAAGTGTCTTTTCACAGAACATACCTGCTCAGTATTTAAAGTCATGTGTATCTTTTTGGCTAGGTGCTGAAGTACAAGGATTTCTAACTGATTAAAAATAAGAATTATATAGGTATCTACAAGCTATATAAGAAAATAAGCTACAAAATGCTCAAAAACTTAACAGTGATTAATTCTAGTACAAGCTGTATAAGAAAATAAGCTATAAAATGCTCACAAACTTAACAGTGATTAATTCTAGTACAAGATTATTTGTAACTTCTGCAAATACTTTTTTGCAATTAGATAAATATTCTTTGGGAACAAATTGCATAAGGCATATGAATAGATTGTGTTTCTGAGGGCAGGTTGTAATCTCAATTGCTTCTATTTTACATGGCTAAATCTAAAGTAGACCACAAATGTCACTGTCTCTAGCTTGTATTAATGTACTTTGTGTCACTTCATTAAGAATATTGGACTAACGTTTCTGTGTGCTTTTTAGGTGTGATAAAGAAATCAAAGTTTCCTACACTGTGTACAACAGACTGTCTCTATTACTGAAGTCTTTACTTGCTATAACAAGGGTGACTCCTGCCTACAGACTCTCTAGGAAACAAGGTCATGAATATGTAATATTGTACAGGTAATAAATATTGAAATAGAAACAATAGAACTATTGGCTCTTAGGCACTTTTCCCACTTATTTTTTCCTATGGTATTTTGCAATTCTTGATCAACGCTTCATTATTTTTCTTTAGCTTCTCCGTATTCTTAGAATATCTTTCCCTTTAAAAGCCAACTTGCTTCCTCGGTTGTTTCCTTTAAAAGGATCCTTAGTTAAAACATAACTTTTTTCTCCCATCTTTGTCTTAGAACATGTCTGGTAGAAAGTTTTCGAACTGCTAAAGGTTTGGCAGGTGAGGGGGGATCCTTTTTAAATAGAAAAGGCAAGTCTGAATTGGGTCTTGCAATGGTACTTCTGGTTCATCTGATGACCAGTGAATGGAATATGAGCTGTGGGTTCAGATTTCCAGCTCAGCCATGAATTTACTGGATGACGGCATTGGACAAACTGCTGTCTTTCAGACCCAGTTAATAATAATAAATAATTTTTTATTTATATCCCGCCCTCCCCAGCCGAAGCCGGGCTCAGGACGGCTAACAACAATGTACTCATGAGTAAAATACTCAGATAAATATTGTATAGGTAAAGAATCTTAATCTTGTAAAGTACTTTGTAAATCAGAAGACCCAGCTCAATGATAAACACTTAGTGCACCTGACTTTATACTACCTAGTAGACTATATTTAATGTGCACTCTCTCTCTCTCTCTCATAGGATATACTTCGGAGAAGTTCAGCTGAGTGGCTTGGGAGAAGGTATGGTTTGGCAATGAACAAACTAGCTGAAGACTTTTAAAAAACCCTATTACTATATACCAGTAACATGAAGGATTTTGGATGTAGGGGAAATTAGGAGAGTCCCTTACTGGAGGTCAATAATAGCAATATAACATTTATTAACAGCACGTGCATCAGTCCCTACGTGGACTAGCACAATTAGTAAAATAACTTTTTTAAAAAAGATGCTGAGAGATTTATTAGGAAGAGGTATGCCTTCAGTAAGGGATATGGCAGGAGAGCATATTGTTATCCCTTTGTTGCTAGCAGAATGACATAAACTGTCATTCAGCAACAGAGAAATGGCAAATCAATCTTTATCTTTAATGCTGACTATTAAATTATTATTAGTAGTAGTAGTAGTAGTAGTAATTTTTCTTCTATTTCCATAGGATTTCAGACCGTCCGTGTTGGGACAGTGGGTACTCCATTAGGCACCATCACTTTGTCCTGTGCCTACAGAATCAACCTAGCTTTCATGTCTACCAGGTGAGAGCATGAGAGTCAAACTAATCCACATTTTCCAGGACACTTTCCATTTCTGAAGCCCAAAATCCTGGGCTTCTCAGATTTTGTGGAGTGCTATTGTTTGGTAGCCCTGAGTCATGCTCCTGAACACCAATTTCCTTGTTCATGTGTGGAGTTGCAGGGTTGAATTGTGGGGATGCTCTGCTTCCCATTAACTGATGCAGAAGAGCAGTCTAGCTGTCAGAATTGGGGTTGCAGCAGAGAAGAGAACACAGTCTTATGAATAACACCATTTGCTTGTTGCATTGCAGGCAGTTTGAGAGGACCCCACCTATCATGGGGATTATCATTGATCACTTTGTGGACCGTCCCTACCCCAGCTCCTCACCCATGCATCCCTGCAATTACAGGTGAGGAAATGCAAATCACAGATCATAGGTGAAGGCAGTTCTTCCCAAATACAGAGCCTCTACATCATGCACTGCTGGGTGGAGAAAAGAAAAAGTCCTTACATGAAATGGAAAACCCTGCATTTTCTATTCTATAAGAAGTGGGTGAATGGCATATGGTCTAGAGGGTTCTTAGACTTTCAGACTCTCTCCAGTTCATGTACACAGTGGTTCACATGAATTCTCATTTGCATCATTAGTATATAATCAGAAAAAAATACAATGCAGAGTGAAAACTCTTAACTGCTAAGTGAAATGAGTTGCAGAAGGAAGCTAACACAGTGCATTGCAAGCATTGATTTTAGTGTTTGTACACTCAAGTGTCAGCATTCAAAAGCATTCGTGGTTCATTTATTTCATATAGTTTTCAAATACTGGATCTACTTTAATTTGTGAAAGGGAATGTTTACCAGCAGATGCTTCTGCTGGAGGAAGAGGGACTGGAGGTATGCCATCTCCCTCACTTTTTGCAACCCTCAGGAGCAGTGAAACTAGGAACTGATGAATAACTACCCCCTCCTTATCCAGCGGAAGCATCTTGGAAGTGGAATTCCACTTATGGGAAGCCTAGAGCCAACCCATTGCAATGTATAATATTTTGACAAAGAATCATAGAATTTTAGAGTTTGAAGGGTCCTCTAGTCTAACCCTCTGCAGTGCAGAAATCTCAACTGAAGCATACATAACAGGTGGTCATAAAAATCAAAGGGTTCTTTTAGTAAAAGGTTTTATTTTATAAACATTTCCTTTGCAGTCAGACCAAAAGCAATGATAAGGTGCTTTAAACTGGCTTTGAAGCTACATTTTGTACATCTCTACAGCATAGCTGTCAACATTTCCCTTTTCTTGTGAGGGATCCTATTCGGAATAAAGGAATTTCCCTTTAAAAAATGGAAATGTTGACAGCTATGTTCTACAGCTGGTAACATAGGTAACATTTATCAGGAAGAATCTTCCTAACAAAAACTAAAAGGCAGATAGGTGAATAATGTTTCATACTTCTCCTGGACAAATAAAAGCCACTCTAGTAGCATTTATTTAAACCCCGATAAGCAAAGAGTTAGAGCTCCTTCATAATTCTCCTTTCAACTCCACTCAGATGTTCTGGGTCTGTCTACAATGTCTGTCTCTGTATGTACTTTAAATCTTGCGTTTTATTGAACATTCCCATTTTGAAGTTTATCTCCTTCTGTTACAGAACAGCTGGTGAGGAAAATGCATACCCATCAGTGGAAGATTCTCAAGAAGCCTGCACCACCTCTTTTTCTACTTCTCCACCATCACAGGTAAACAATTTTTCGGAGACCATTGTATGTTTTCCAGCATGCCTCTTTCAGAGACGCAGCTAGCTGTATTGTCATGTTTGTCAACAAGGCACGTTTTAGTTTACAGACACTTGTATTTTTAATTAAAGTTTTAAGAAATGGAATATTACAGATTGTTAGACAAATACAAAAATGAAGGTTACTGAAAACTAAATGATAGTTTACTACATCTGTGCCTAATGATAAGTTTCCTTGTGCATACAAAAATTCTGTCTCTTTATAGATAAAACAATGTGGTATTGGTCACACTTGATTGCACAGAGTACAGTTTAAGTTCTGAATCAATTTTGCTGACAATCTCTTGATTGCATAGTATTCACCTGTTTCCATCCTGCTGCAATTTAAAAACCTTTCTCTATACCTGGCAATTGTAAAATACTTAAAGATCGGGTCACTTTTCTCTTCTCTTTTCCTTTTAAAACTTTGCATACTCTGGCCGATGTATTCCATAGATTTAAAAGACTGGCAAAGAGCCTTTGGAGCTGTGCGGTTGGTGTTGAAGGTTTAGTTTTCGAATCTCCTTCACTAGGGCAACCCTGGTGTGGAAATGAGTTTCTGATTGCATTTCCAGAAGAGAAGATATGTAAACAGATGCTGTTAGGGAAGGAGAAGGCATGTAACACTTGTGGTGCACATAATCCTAGGAAACTGCTGAGGATCATATCTTAACTTCAGGCTAGAGGATAAGGGCATCCTCTACAGGCAGCTGTGGGTTGGGCACAGCCTTCTGCTTCACCCCTGTTTTCCTGGATCAAAGTGTCCAGTTCCAATTTATGTATGTTTTGGGGCACTCTAAAGATTTTTGCCTTATGCTTAGGGGCTCTCCTGGTTGCCCAGTCAAATATCACAAAAGAAACAAGTTCCTATAAAAGGTTATGAATCTATTACTTCAGTTGTCTCAATCAAACTCTATTCTGAAGACACATGGCTTCTGACTTTGACAGCCAGCACAGCTGATGAGTTTGTGGCTCAAGGCTTTTTCTCTGTTCTTGCTAGGGTTTGTGTTCAGCTGCTCTGTAACAGGGTGAGGTTTCTTTTTTTTAAAAAAACAACAGTGTTTGACAAAGCCTATTGTCTTACTGCTTGTATTGAACCTTCAAGCCTAGTGCAACTGGAGATTGCTTTGATCACTGAGATGCATGAGGACTTAGAGTGATCTCCACTTTATATAGCTCCCCCTTTGCTCAGTTGTCACCAACAGCTATTCAAGCCTAGTTGTTAAGATGATCAATAAAAGTCCTACAACATCTGACTTTAGAAGAGAGTTTCAGGCTGTTGGTTATATGTGATCAGCAGTGAATTCATTGATAAAGACTACAACTAGGAACACTTTTTTAAAAAAGCGGACAACAGTTTCCTGACATTTTAAACCCTTTATAAAGCATGCAGCTCCCCTGCAATTCTGCAACTCTTTGACATGGATGAATGTTTCTCATAGCTGTAGCCACAGTCCTCACCAACATTCACTTCATCCAACTCTTTTCAGTTTTTCTTTCTGAAGTCTTTTTCTTTCTTTTCCTTTTGTGTGTCTGTGTTCAGTGTGTATTTACTGTCACTAAGGCACATTTTCAGACCCCTCCTCCAGTCGTGACGGATACATTGAAGGGCCCTTTGATGGGGCTGACCTTTTCACATCAAGTGAGTTCATAGCAGAAAAAAATATGTTTGGCCTGACAACACCTTTAAAATAAAGAAGGTGCATGACAAAAGTATTTTTTCACTAACTAGTAAATCATTTTCCTTAGATTTGGCTCTTTAGGCTGGTTAGCCTAAAATGAAACATGCATTTGAGTTTAATGTGCTTAGAGGTTTGCAAAATCTGTTCAGTTACTGACTACCTTTTAGAAAAGAAAATGAATCAAACATCTCTGAAGTTATAAATTTATTGTCTTTATTGCTGAACAGGAAATTTGCAAAGAAGCAATGAAAATATGTACTTTAGACTACAGGGCAAACTTTATAGAGCAATCGTAGAATACTGATCGCTTCGTGGAGTAGAGTTTTCTGGAAATTGCTGTGTGTTTTCTTGAGTTGACCAAGGGACAGGAAATAAACAGTATTTTTCACCTCTGAAGAAATTAAAAGTTTATTGTCACCATTATAAAGGGCTGAAGCCCTTTATAAGGAGTCAATTTTATTCTAGTGGATTATTCTAGTGGATTAATTTTGTTACAGTTGGCCTTAGACATTGGCTTTTGGAGCACATTAATTAATTACTGTGAGCCCAGTATTCCACATAGGCATTTCTTCTGTTTCTTTTCCAGAGCTTTCCGATAGCCCAGTGAGGAATTTAATATTTTGTTGTCCAATGTTTTTCTGTAGCTGTTTCAGACTGTGCTTTGGGGGTGTGATACCAGTAGATTCTATTTTTTAATGTTACCTGAGTCATTTTGAAAACAGTCCTGTTTTTATTTGTTTGAATTCCCTGAAATCCTGTTTTCATTTGTTTTATATGCTTTTACACAACTGTTCTTTTAAGGGTTTGATGTAGTATTCTTGCTTTAATGATATTATTTATTAGGTTATATATACAATTTAAAGATTTTTAAAATATTAAGCAGAGGAAGGTTTGGGCTATGAGGTGGACTTTCACATTGAGGACTATAAAATGCCTGCTCTGGAAACTTTTGCCTCTATAACTGAGATGCAGAATGTGAGGCTTTATGTTCGGGCTTTGCCCTTCTTGGTGTGGGAGTCAAAGAGAGGCATGCAGTTGGTCACATGATTTGTTTGACAATGAACCTATATCCACAGTTAGAGTCTGCTGTCAGAGCAATGGTTTTCCAGGCTTCTTCTGTAGCATTTATTTAATAAAGGCAGTGAAAATCAATAGGAAGTTGAAGTAGCATATAACAATAATATATAAAACATTTTAATAAAACACAGAACAGTCATTTAAAAAAAACCTCATAGAAAACAAATAATAAACACAGCTTTTAAGTAATTCCTCTCTTGTCCAGCATGTTATTGGTCAACATACTTCATACTATCCTCTCAGTCCTATATGAATGTCATCTCCATCATTTGTAGGTGTTGAGCATCATTTTAAAGCAAAATCCAGGCTTGAGAGTGGTCCCTGGTAATCCTAAACACAACTTGAAAATAAGTTCCATTGAAATCGGTGGCAACTTTTTCTTTTAAGTAAAGATGTTTAGGATTGGTTTGGTTTAGTTTGGTTTTGTGTGTGCATGTGGCTCAGACTACCTCAGTTCCAGCCTAGTATTTTATTCTGTAAATCTGATTTCTTTTCCTGGCCTTTTCCAGTAATTCTGAAAATTATTCAGACTGTGTGGGGTTTTCCCTTTCTCTCCCTTTCCCTTTCCCCCTCTCATTTCTTAGCTCTCCAGCTCTCGTCTTTCTTATCAGCCTACAGCCCTGGGAGTTGGATCAGCTGACCTGGCCTACCCAGTAGTCTTTGCTGGCGGCTTGAGTGCTGCACATCCTCACCAGGTATTCTTAGAGGTTTGAGACCATTTTATATGTCTCATAGCTAACTCTGTTCCTTAACTGTTGACATATTTCTCTATCCATTCTTACCCCATTATTTTACTTGTAGGGTACAGTCAGAGCTGAGCAACATGAGAAGCAGCCTTGCTTTGCCTGTTAAGAAATTTGAAGGCTTTCTGCCATAAAGCAAAGAAAACTGGAGGATATCCTAGTCAAGTGCTGGGAATGTGGGGCCAGTGCCCAGCTTTCTTTGTCATGTCTGGTTATCACTCTCCTTAGTTGATAATTTCTTCTGGTGCTCCCTGTCTTAACTTCATTGTAAGTGACTGAGATCCTCTCCAGCTCTCTTTACCTGTTGGTAGGAAGCCTTCAGGCAGAACCAGGCTGTTTCTCATATCATGAGTATAACATGTAACCAGATGTCAGCTACCTATCATTGAGAGTCAGGCAACCATACATTTGAAAATAAAAGAGCCTAGAGCTTTTTTTAATGAATACTAAAATATCTAATTTTCTTATCCCTTTCTCCTCCAGTTGATGATTCCAGGGAAGGATGGAGGAGTGCCCTTGATTCCTAGCCAACCAGTTCATGGCACTCAGGCTGATCATGAGAGAATGGCCACATGCACCCCTTTGGATGGGGGTCACTACTCTGCAGTTACTCCAGCTAGCAGGTAAGTTTTCCATCTCTCCATAGTGATTCATAGTCTTACTACAGGTTTTAAAAATAATAATTCATTTGCTAGGCTATAAGCAGCTTTCTGGAAAGAGGCAGTTAGGAAGATCATTAGAGGACTTTAACTTTCCCTAATTCACATTCTTTTTCCTCCCTTTCTTTCCCCACAAAGTGAAAGTGCAGAGAAAGCATGTGTAAGTAGGATTCTCCTACATTTGCAGTAACTACAGCCCTGTAGGAAGATAGGACAGTAATTTTACAAATCCAACAGCTGTTTGATAGAATGTTTTCATAGTAAAATGCATCTACACACATAAAATCAACATTATTTAGTATTCAGTAATTACAGTAACTTTCACTATTCTTGATGGATCAGCACCTAAAGTTCAGCATTGTTTCGGACTTTGGAAACTTTACAAATTTCAGTAACAGCTAAAAATGTAAGAACTGGAGCTGTACTCTTGGTAAGATATACATCTGTCTGATCCAGCTACTTTTAATGCCACTATTTCCACCTTGTGACATTTCATTAGTTCCACATACTAGACTCTTCATTAGTAATAATAAAGTAGTTGTGGTTTCATTTCTGTAAAATGACTGACTGCAGGTACTAAAGCATAGTTGTAGCTTCTAACAAGAATACCTCAAACACCAATTCCTGCAGAGCTTCTGTTAGGGTTAAGCACAAACCTTGCCCTTTAGAGTTGAGGACAGTACCAACACTGACATTTGCAGTTTAATACTGGTAGCTTTGACAAACTTAACATTTCTATTTTTCCTGAGGATGTAATTTAGAAAAGCGCCTGGGATGCTAGTCTCAAATTGCCCACTGTCTGTCCCCTTAAATAAACATGCAAACACTTCATCTTCACTTGTAAAGCTGTAACACCATTTAATACTGGTCCAGCCAGCACTGCTGTACAGTTCAATTTCTTGATGTTAGTACATTTCAATTAATGTTAGGAAGCTACCACAAGCTTAGAAGAAGCCAATTTAGTCTTTTTTATGTTTATGTGTGATATCAATATATACAGATTGACAGATCCACATGTGCCAATTAATCACCATATTTGACAGGAATAAATCATCCATGCATACTACACCTCTAAGTCATGAAATGCAATAAAATGCAATAAAAAATAGGGCTTTCAAAAGCTGAACAGGTGTAGGGGGCACTATTTGGTCTAGGGCCTGTTCACATGTATTCTATAATCTCTGGGTAGTGCCCCTGTTCATATGGCTGTAATCTCCCTCTCCACACCTGTACCTGCATCCAGGAGGGATATGATCAGGAGGCTCTAAAGGCCTGGAATGACATTGCCTTTTGAAGACATTTATGGTGTGGATATTAATTCAACATACAAATCACAACTTGAAGTGGGGAGATACCCATGAAAATATTAAGAAAACAAAATCCATTGAGGAAAATTCTGTTTTGCACAAAGAAAGAGTAAAGAGTAGTGAAATATTCTGTGGGAACAGTTTTGTAGTCTTTTATCCAGAATGTGGCTGGGAGGGTTCTGTTCAAATTGTATTACACAAATCCTCCACCAACTTCACTGGTTACCAGTTTGTTCTCAGGCTCAATTCAAAATGTTGGCTTTGATATTTAAAATCTTGGGACCACAATATGTTAAGACACACACACCCTGCAAATGAGTCTGTCCAGGATTTCTACTCCACTTTGGATACCTTCCTTTGGGATCACCACCTTCACCACTATATGAAATACAGCAAGTGGGTACCCTTTTCAGTTTTACTTGGGATGACTACTGAGATAACTTTGATTCACCATGAACTTTGCTGATATTTTTTACACATTATGCATCGTCCTTTGTGTGTAGAATACTGCCTTTTGTACCTGCAGTACAACATATGGGTAAACAAATAATACACTCTCATGTACCAGTGCTTCATTCCAGAGCTCGTGCAGAGCAAGAAAAACAAAAGGAAATCAATTAATACCCCTTCTCTTTTCTCTCTCAGTGAGGACACAGAAACTGTATCTAACAGCAGTGAAGGAAAGAGTGGGTCCCCACATGATCTCTGGGAGACAATATTTGTGCGGAAGGTGGGAGCCTTTGTCAATAAACCTATCAACCAGGTAATTTAAGTTCATTGCTCTTGGAGACTTTGTGTCAGAAATATGGTGGTTGCAAGACTTGCATTGAGCAAGGGGTTGGACAAGGTCTTTCCCAGCTCTGAAATTCTATGATGTGCTGTTCTTTAGGAAAGAAAAAACGCAAGGAATATCCTCTCCCTTGAAACAGCAGGCAGAAAACAACAGCAGCCTTTCTATTTCTTTCTCCTTTGAACATTAGTTGATCATAGTTTGAAGATTCACAGTGCTGTGTTGCATGCTGGGTAAGAGGAGCGGCATTTGACTGAACATTTGGGATTCTGTCTTTTGATCCTTTCTAGGTGACCATGGCCAGTTTGGACATTCCTTTTGCTATGTTTGCTCCCAAGAACATTGAGCCAGAAGATAATGACCCCATGGTAAGAAATGCCAGTCTTGCTCAGTTCTGCCTTCTCAGATTTGAGTGGGTCTGAATTTCCTAACCCAGCCATTAGCATGCTTGTGTTTTCTGACTGAAAAACATAACTTTTAGCATCCATTTAATTCCCTCATGCCAGTGTTTGGGTATGTTGGTCTGACACTTGGATCTCTTCAACAGGTGAATCCTCCTGACTCTCCAGAAATAGAGTCTCCCCTCCAGGGCAGCCTACACTCAGTGGGCTCCAGTGGCAGCAGCAATGGGAACATCCATGACGATTTTGTTATGGTTGATTTTGTAAGTTGATGCAGCCCTTTACATACACATACATCCTTCGCCTCGATGTCTGAAGCAGAACTGAAATGCTAAAATATATGAAATTCCTTGGGAAAAGGCATCTTCACAGAACCAATGTGGGGCAAATGGCTCTGAATATTATTTCATTAAAAAGCAGAAGTGTACTGATGTGGCCTCCCAGAATATTGAAAGACTGAGCTTGCAGGAATTCCAGCATACTGGACCCTTTTGAGTGACCTGAAATTTTTATTCTTAAGAACCCATGATGAGTTTTACTCATGGGACTAGAACTCAAAGGCTATTTGATGCAGCCTTCTGTCCAAAAGTGGCCCTTTTCACAAACTGTCCCCCAAATCAATCTCAGCAAATTCTCTACATCACTCAGATTATAGGGTGACATGAGCAAAGAGCAGTATCTAAGAAGGTGGTCTACAACACAGGTTATAATAATAACAATTTATTATTTATATGCTGCCTATTTGACTGGGTTGCCCCAGCCACTCTGGGCGGCTCCCAACAAAAATAGTAAAAGCAATATAACATCACACACTACAGACTAAAGGTTCACCTGCAGTCCAGAGAATAGCCAGATGACCAGTTTTGATAGGAGAAAGATGAAAACATGTTCTACTATATGCCGTACATTGTGCTGATGTTGGGTGAAACAATGGAATGCATTTCATTAATAGTGGTTAAATACATTATTAGATGATGATTGACCAGAGCACTGTTGTGTTATCAATGTACAGCTGACTGATATTTGTCCATTTAATTCTAGAAACCGGCATTTTCTAAGGATGACATTCTTCCAATAGACCTTGGAACATTCTACCGTGAATTTCAGAATCCTCCTCAGCTCAGCAGCCTCTCCATTGACATTGGGGCTCAGTCCATGGCAGAAGATCTGGTATGCAAAAATGGGATTTCAGTTTGAGGGACATTGCTCCCTGCCATACATAAACCAAATATGCCTTATTTGAGAGGACTGATCAAACAGGTCATTCATTATTTAAAGTATTAGATAACTGTGCTGTGAACTCAAAAGTGCCAAAGCGCCAAGTTCAAATCTTTTGTAAGTGCTATAAAAATACATAGCCTTAGGCAGGCCACTTTTTCATCACCTTAGACCGCCCCAGTGATCACCCACACAATGTATTGGAATAATCATTTTGACATGCCTTACAGGGTTTTTGTAGGGTTCCTTGAGATAAAGCATAGTATATGAAGAAGTTACATTTTGAAGTACCACATAAATATGTTGTTACAAGATCATCTGAGGTGTTTTTTGACACTGTTTCTCATTTCCCTGCTTCCCTACATCCTCAGAATTGTACCATCTGTAGCTCCCTCAGACAGTATCCTGCATTCAATCATAACTTCATATTTTCTCCTATGTGCAGAACTGATTCCTTAAGCACAGTGCTCCCCCTGCCCCTTGAGCATATCTTTCCCATGAGGTCTTTGTCTTAACTCTTCAGTCTTCATTCCCAACTGTAGCCGGGCAAGTCTGACTGCATTTGCTCACACTCTTCTCTCCCTCCCTTTTGTTTTCTTTGCTTTATTATAGATCATATGCTCTTCATGGTTAATGACATGTTTGTTTTTACCTCTGAAACTCTGTAAAATGTACAAAAGGTTTTTAAAGAAAATCCCTGCAGGTTGCCATCTGTTAGCAGCAGGCTGACAAGTGTAATTGTGCTAAAGCTGTTCCAGCAAATTTCAGAGGTCACAATCTCATGCACCTCACACCTACAAACAAGCCATGGACTTGGATAGATGCTGTTTACAGCATTTTACTCCTTTCCAGGGTAGCTGTGCATACAGGTTGGGAGATCTTGAGAGCATTTCATAGTTTGATAGTAATGTTGTGCTGAATCTATTGAATCAAATCTGTCTTCAGATAAGGCATTATTATTATTAATTATGCCTTACTCTGCTCTTCTGTTTTATGTTTTTTGAACTACCTCTTTTACTCCTGTGTCTCAGGGGTGAGGAGCCTGTGGTCCCTCAAATGCTCTTGGACTACCATGCCCATCATCCCTTACCATTGACCATGTTGGCTGGTGCTGATGGGAGTTGGAGTTCAACAACATCTGGAGGATCCCCACACCTGCTGTGTATTATGTTAAAAAAAAACAACTGGCTAATGTAGGGACTGATAATTTTTCTTTGTCTTCACAGGATTCTCTACCAGATAAACTGGCTGTCCATGAGAAAAATGTCAAAGAATTTGATGCCTTTGTAGAGACCTTACAGTAAAACGGCTTATTCTACAGCAGCATTGAACTTTTTAGACACCCTGGAAAAGGAAGCCCATGCATTCTGCCTTTCTTCCCTTAGTGTCTTGTTCTGTCCCCATCCCCCAATTTCGTAGGCACTATTGCTTTGCTCTGTCAGGTGCAGAAACAGTGGTCTGTATCTATTTGAACTAGTCCTTGGGAAGGGTGTGACTTGCTTTCCTACCCGTGTGAGGTTCATATTGAATACAGTGCATTAGGAAAGAAGATCAAGGCCTGTTCTTCTTCCGTTTTCTCATGTGTTGAGAGACACCGATGCTTCTTCCTCCCTCAACAGGGCTCTACAATCTGGTTTCCTGGGGACAGTCTTTTTCCCTGCATCTGCAGTAACGCCAAGCAGAAATAACTCTAACTAAATGTAACTGTCTTGTGAGCACTGTAGATTCTGCTAGCGTGGTTCAAACACCGGCTTGCCTTCAGCAAGTGCAGCTAAAACATAAGGGCAAGGGGCCGTTTTTCACCAGTGGTGCCCTAAACAAAGCAAACACAATGTTGCACATCTGTGTGGAAACAAGAATTGAGGGGCCTGACCTGATTGTCTAGTGCAGTTTCAAAGTAAGCCACAGACGCTAAAAGAATTGTTTTTTGCATATTACCTGCCAACACGGTGTGTGTCAATATATTGCCTCCCCAAGACCACAAGCATGGTCTGTGGCATTTGGAGAAGATCCAGAGTTTGTAGGCTGTGTTTACAGTCAGCAGTTGTAAATATGAATTAGGAATCCTAATTCTCTAGGGTTATTTAATTTGGGGGGGGGGTCTTTAGTCCAAAGTTCTTTCCTCTATTCCCCTCAAATGTTGCTGCTCTATCATAAAATAAGAAATATTTATTACTCTAAAGGAAACCTATATTTAAAAAAAATGTATGTGGATGCTTTCACTTTGTAAAGTAGCCATATAGGCTGCTTTGTCCTTTGTCACTGCAAGTATGTTGTTCCAAACAGCTGTCATTTCCCCCGCTCCCGTTTGCAGGGTAAACTATAATACTTATTTTCAGAAACAGACATGGTTATGCTTTCAAAGTGATCTCTTCTGGTGACTCGATTTCCATTCTGCCCTGTTGGGTCTGTGGATGTCATAAATAAAAATGCACATGTTGATGCAGTGCACTGGTAGAAAGTTTCTAAAATGATTGTCTCTGACAGGCTTATACATTCGCTGTGATCTGCACTTAGTTAGAAAGTAGCTTTTTCAGACAAGCACATTTTAAAGAAGTTTGTGGTACTTGTTTTAATTGATGGGGTTTTGATTGGCTAAAAGTTTATTTTTGTAATGACTTAGCCATTAAGCAGTGTGATTGGCTGACATTGCTATGTGTTTGATCTGCCTGCTCTGTTCTTCACCAAATATGGGGAAGGAAAAACAACACTAAGCATCAGCTCAGGGATAAGTTAGACTCTGGGCACAACTTCTTTCTTCCTTTTCATTAGAAACCAGGCTGAGACTGCAATCCTGTGCAAACTTTCTTGCAAGTAAATCCCATTAAACTCTGTGGAAGTTAATTCTGAGGAAACATGCTTAGGATTGTACTGTAAAATGCCGAAGACCATTCCCTGCAACCTGTTATCTTATAAACTATTTCTTATGACTGTGGACATGAAGGACCATTTATGGTTTCCTGATTAAAGTAATGAGATGTTAACTTCCTGAAGTATATGGTTCCATTTCTTGTTGATGAAGGGGGTTTCTTTGTTTTAGGCAACAGCCATCATTTAACCATGTAACCTCTCTAGGTTTCTCACCCCTACTGCTGGACAGAAATGAGCTGAAGCTCCAATTTCTTGCCTTCAAGCATGTTGCTGTTTTGCATTACTAACTCTCAATACCTACTGGCAATACCTTTGCATGACACTGGTCCATGAAAAAACATGATCTAACCCCAGTCTCTGGCCTAAAGTGTTCCTGGGTAGTTGTCTTTGGCAGAATATCAGTATCAAAACTACACCTAAAAGTCTCTTGCAAAATGCCACAAACTGTTTAATGTCTGATCCAGGGCCTTCTGTGGTTTGTTAGGTGCTTTGGGAATTCTTCATCCTTCTAGCCAGACTGGAATATAGCACAATGAAATTATATTCCTATAATGACCTACAAGGTGACCAATGGTTTTCCCAAGACCAGCTGATGATGATAGTACAGTGGTACCTCTAGTTACGAACTTAATTCGTTCCGGAGGTCCGTTCTTAACCTGAAACTGTTCTTAACTAGAGGCGTGCTTTCGCTAATGGGGCCTCTTGCTGCCGCTGCGCCGCCAGCACACGATTTCCATTCTCATCCTGGGGCAAAGTTCTCAACTTGAGGTAACTCTTCCATGTTAGCAGAGTTTGTAACCTGAATCATTTGTAACCTGAGGCGTTTGTAACTCGAGGTATGGTACCACTGTACTGCTATGGAGATAATGTCTACATAAGTTGGCTTTAGTGCACTGACAAGAGAATCTGTTAAGGGAACATCTGCCTGCTCTCTGGTTAGTTACTTGCAGAGTGGCTGATCCCGCTGCAATGATCAAGTGACATTTGCCTCCCTACCAGCCAAATTATAGTTACTAGATCACTCGTAACTATTTTTTGCAGCTTCCCCCTGAAGTTTCTCCATATGATGGCAATGCCTGTATAGTTTCTCCTCTTCGCGCCAAGATGCTGCAATAGTTAAAGGAAGTTAGCCAGTTGCTGCCTGTCCCATTTGCTTCAGACCAATATATCTCTGCACAGAACTGCCATGGAAGGGCCCAATAAATACAGATGTGCCTCTATGCACAGAATATGCAGCGCTGCTGGGTTTTTTATACTGCTTTCTTTGTGGTTTTCCAAGTCTTGCTACTTGGTTCAGTTTAAGAGTAAATTATTCCTTAGTTAGACCTGATCAAGATATTAATTTACTAATGTAGAACGGGGATCCAGTTTTTTTCAGACTTTCAAAGATAGATATCTTACTGCCCCTTATGTGGTACTTTATTGCAGTAAATGAGAATACAGTGGAACTCGGGTTAATTCGTTCTGGAGGTCTGTTCTTAACCCGAAACTGTTCTTAAGGTACCACTTTAGCTAATGGGGCCGCCCGCTGCTGCCACTGCACCATTCTCATACTGAAGCAAAGTTCTTAACCCAAGGTACTATTTCTGGCTTAGCAGAGTAATCTGAAGCGTCTGTAACCCGAGGTACCACTGTACATAGCTAATAATTTACAAGTGTTTTGGTTAAAAGGAAAAGGGTCCTCAATTATATTTCTTTGGAACTAATTTTCAAGAGTTACTTCAACCTGTATTCATATACTTTCCAATAAAAATGTTATGTAACTTACTTGAGCTGTCAGCCAGAGGCCTAGTGAAAAGTCTTATTTTAAAGAGATAAGTGGTGGAGCTGCTGGAAAATGCTAACTCTTCAACTACTTTAGTTACTGAAATACAATTTCATTTTTTAAAAAATCAACATGGTTTACAGCAATTCTATATACACAATAAAAACATTTAAAATCACAGGTCATCAACTACCTATATTCCAGACAGTGTTTTTCTTATTATGCATATGTCTGATGCCATCAAAAGGTTTTGAAGGTGAATATTGAATATACCTATTCAATCTCCAGTGGAAGAGTATTCCACAGGATTGGGCCAATGGCATGAAAGACTTGGTTTCTTGTTGGTGTCAAATAAGCCATACCAGGGGATGACCAGCAATGTGCCTACAGAGGCACTCAGTAGTTGAGCTGGTTCAGATGGTCCCAAAGGTACATCAGGCCCAAGTTGTTTAGTGTTTGTAAATTAACTACCAAGCCAAGTTCAACATCCTTGTATTAACAGGCAACCAGTGTAGATGTTTTAAGTAGTGTTGTCAGCCATGTGCCCCCATCAGTCTAGCTACCGCAATCTGCACCAGCTGGAGGTTCTGCATCAGGCCCAAGGGCCAGCCACAGAAAGTTCATTGGCATGATCAAGCCTTGAGGTTACCAACACAGAAGTTGGTGGTAGTGCCATTCTTAAACCAAAAGCCAGTAAAAAAAGGGGGGGGTCAAAGGCAGGGGCACATCCTCCCTTCACACAGGGGAAAACATTTGCCATACCCATTATCTAGCAAAGATTGATTTTCACCAGCTTTCACTTGGGGGAACATGATTGCCTGGGAAATGATCAGCTATGAGTTCAGGTTGGTGAACGTAAGATGAATAAACCTTAAAACTAGGAACTTGGTGCTAGTGATGTTGAAGATGAATATACTATATTAAATACAGTGGGTCCACATGAGGGTTCAGTTCCTCACTCAAAGTCAAGATTATGCACTCCCCTAAGCCCAGTAAACAAGGAATACCCTGCTGGGGGTGCGGGATAAATATGCACAGGGGAGGATTTCCCCAGCTCTATTCCTCATCTGCATAAGGTGATTGCACAAGTAAAACAAGCACAAGCTGCAGGTTTACTGTATATAGCACAGACAGCTATGAAGTAAGTAATGTAACAAAGTACAGCCTGAATAAAAGGTGGAAAAGCCCCATGATCCATTTACACCTACCAGACAGTGCTACACTGGGCAAAGGATGAACAAATAACCTTCTCCCTGAAGGGGATTAGATATGCATTTCACCACTTACTGTATTGTTGTATAGGCACCAGGTGGATGATACTAATCAGTCTCTTTTGTTGACTGATTCTAGAACAACGCATTGAAGAAAAACACCAAAACTGGTATTGGCTTTGGGTTTTTATTGAAGTACAAAAAGTGCAAACTGTGAAATACAAGATTGGTACCATTAGAAGGAAATAAACATGGGTGTGTAAATTAATGTCACAGTAAAAATAAAAATAAAAAACCCCAGCCCTGCTCCCAATAAACATCAATGAGAACAAAAATGCAAGATAACAGCAACAAAAAGCAAAGCTGTAAACTCTGCATACAGACCCCAGTGGAGAACACGCAACCAGGGGTCACTTGGCCATCAAAGACCTCTGCTGAGTCAGCAAAGAGACTTGCCATAAGGCAAAGGTGGAAAACCGGCGGCCTTCCAGATGTTGCTGGATCACAATTCCCATCATCCCTGAAAACTGGCCAGGCTAGCTATGGCTAATGGGTACTGGAGTCCAACATCTGGAGGACCACAGGTTCCCCACTCCTACCACAAGGCATCCAATTAGCTTCAGCATAAGCAGCAGCACGCATAAGCTGTTCTCACTACAGATACATTACTGACTGCTAGAGGTGAGAGCACAGAGTGTATTCAGGGGGTACCAAGACACTGATGGGCTTTATTAGGCAAGCAAAGGATACAATAGAGATGGAGCGCTCCACCCACAGAAGCACTGTGGCCAATATCTAACATGGAAGCTACATGACAAGGAGGCAGCCAAGCAGGTGTAGCACTGGAAGTTTGCAGGAGGACAGAAAACAATGTGCAGCCATGGCAATCTAACCAGCTCTTGGCCTCTATTACAAGAGGAACATGGAAGGACATAATTGGCCCTTTGAGATGCTGGTCTTCTAGTAATTCCAACCACTTGCTTGGATGCCTACCATCCTAATTCAGACAGCACACATGGCAGCAATCAAAAAAAGGGAAGGGGAAGGAAGTTCGGAGTTAACTGGCCAAAGATGCAAACTTAATTCGTAGGGTGCAGTCAGGCCTAGCATGCAGCTCCACCAATCGCCCACAATGGTAAGAGATTTGAAAATGGAAAAAAAAATGGTGAGGGGAGAGGGCAATGAGGCAAAGCAGACATTGCTGCCATGTATGTACTCCAGGTGTCCTGGAAGCTCCCACAAAGTAGGGAAAGCAACAGAGCTATTTTACACTGGCTTACTTGCAGGGCTTTGTGAGTGCACTTTTAACAGTGTGCAGTAGCTAGCAATACAAAGATTTGCAATGTGTTTGGGGGTGGGGGAAATCACACACGCACACAAATTGGGAATCTGTGGACTTCATAAAAGCGTTACTGGGCAGCTATGACAGCACTTTCTCCCTCCTGCCTGATCTTGCTCCTAATCCTAAAAGAAGATGAGGAATTCATGTTACAGTGCAGTGGCTGAACCTGCAGCCTTGTGTCCTAAAGTGCCTGGGCCTTCCATTTCCGAGGCAATGATTTCCATGGAAACCAGCTGCTTCTCCTTCCAACCTGGGAACTCTGAACAGGAGCGAGCAAGTTAACTATGCTAAACTATTCTATACAAGAGACACTAGAAGGCAAAAGGCTCTTGCTCCTCCCATTGGCGTTCACTTGTTAGTGTTCTTGGTGAAAGCCTCTCCATGTCTCAGCTAAACAGAAAAATCAATATTCCCAACTGCTGTGTTGTTCCAAAATTTCGAACTAAGTTTATATGTTATCAGACCGAACACTTCCTATATGCTGACTGATCCTGTACCTTACGTAGGATGATGAACTCTGACCAACACATTAGTCAGCATAATAGTGTCAAGCACTTCAGTTCACCATTTCCAGCCATCTGTGACAGATGTGGAATCCAATTCACTGGATCTGGCTGGGCTACGGGCACTGATAATTCACATGCAGATTTTAGTGCTGATCATTTGTTACTTTAAAACCATAGCACAGGCCTTCCTTTATTCAGTAGCCTACTGTGCATTTACAAAACACACCTTGCCAGCTTCCCTCTAACTGTCTTGTGACAGGAAGCCACAGGTTCTGGGAAGGTGGAGAAAAGCACCTCCAACTTCTCTGTAATCCTGTGAAACTCCAAGCTTGCTATTTTACAGGGCCAACTAATGGGTTGGGTGTGGACAAAATAGCCTTACGACAGTTGGCAGTAATACATTGCGAAAATGCACTTTTACAACACTATTAAAAAGCAAAAGCTTCTATAGGCTCAGCAGAAAACTGCTATTTTTGAGAGAACACATTTGGCTTAAAACTTATGTGCTTGGGCCAATGGCTTAGCCTAGTCTAGAGTTCAGAATAATTCAGCTTTCTGATCTGAAAGGGGGAACAACTCACATAGGCAAGAATCTATGGAATAACCATACTGCACGGCTGCATAACCTTTCTCAGGGTCAGAGAAAAGAGCAGCAATGCTTCCTATCTCCATGTGCCAAGGAAACAAAGGGTCCAGCAGAGCCATTCTGGTATTCGTAAAACAACTATATTTCAGCTCAACAAGGACACAATGGCAGTGGTCCTTCAGCGAGAAAACTCACCTTCCCCTAATTATGGCACAGGATTGCCCAGTAGATTGGGGCAAGGAGGTTTCTGCATAAGGTTCTTGAGTTTGGCCTCAGTGATCTGTCTTTTGCTTGAGTGTGCTCTCATCACAATGGTAAGGCAGCAGCAACCAGAGGCACAGATGTCTGTGCTTCAGTTACAGGAATGGGCAGTGTTTTAATCTGGCCTTTGGCATTTTGAAGAGCTAATACCCCCACAGCAGGCACCCCCTGGAAGACTCCTACCGTCTGGCAGGGGGGAGAGCAAAACACACACAAAATCACTATTCCCCCCCCCCCCAAAAAAAGGAAAACCTTAATGGCAAGGCCAGTTTCACAGAGACACTCTCTTCAGAAGGGCATTACAAAAAGATAGAGTGGGCTCCACAATATCTGAGGGCACTAACCTTTAAATCATGGCAGGGAAATTGTAACAGCACCTACCACAAGTGCTAGAGTTCCTTGAAATGTACAAATAGCTCTATATTCAGAGAAACATGGGCACTTCCAGGACAAAGCAATCTTCTTTTATACCCCATGTTTTCCATAGGGCTAGGGGTCAGCTTTCCCATCAAGGGTAGCAAGCTGGTTGTGTTCAGTAGCGGCCGCAGCCTTCCAAAATGGGAATGCTCAGAACTGACTTGGGTGCATGTGGAGAACCAATGTGAGCCAAAGAAGAGAAGTAGAAATAGATTCCTCTCAGCCAAAGGGCCACTGCAGCAACACATATTAGTCCAGATCACACAGGCACCAAGAGGTAGGGATTCTGCTGGGGTACAAGAAGAGCTACTTGATGGGAGCAATTTGGGAAAGGAAGGGAACTGAAGGAATTAAGAGGAATCTGGACACTCCACTTCTAGAGATGGGGAGGCCAGCTTCCCAGCCCACTTGACCACCCTTTCTCTCTCTCTCTCTCTCTCTCTCTCTCTCTCTCTCTCTCTTTCATGCACACGTGTACACACACACACACACACTCAATGCCATCTCCTACTCCTATTTCACTCCACTCATCACCTTATGCTTTTCTAAGCTTGGCCACGGTTCCAAGATAAAGTAGAAAGGAAAAGGGGAGGGGGAGGGAAGGAAGGAAGGAAGGAAGGAAGGAAGGAAGGAAGGAAGGAAGGAAGTGGTCACAGTGGACACATGGTGTGTCAGCACAAACGGGCTCTCAATCAAGCCTCCAGGCTCTGGAAAAGCTCCCTCTGGTTGTCCAGTAGGAATTTGCTGAACGTATTGATAGGATTAATGGCTTTGAGGGTAATGGCTGCATCTTTGGCCCACAGCAGGTTTGGGCCAAAAACGACGGCCAGGTTAGTGTTGGTCATCCTGTTGATGTCGCTGTTAGCAGAGACCTATGTAGGAGGGAGGAAGAAAATACTTCACTTTAGAGACAAATATATTTTGATTCTGTCTTCCCTAGTTCCTCACCATCTGCCTCTAGAGAACTCTAGGCTTATACACAAAGGAACATCCAATGGAAAGCATGCATGAAGAGATAATTTGCAGACGAGACACTAAAACGTGGCAGCAATCGTTCTTGCTTCTTCACAGGCTGGAAATTTTAGCCTGAAACTGTTCTTCTATTGATTAATGGAAATAAAACCTACTTTTAAACCAACTCCTTCTTTAATCATTTAGGCTTCAAGCTTTCAGAGAAAAGCATTAACAGATTACTTAAATGGCAAAACAGATGTTGTAAATCATAGCCTTTTGCGGGGTGTAACAGCAACAACCCCACCCCATTGGCTGTCCCCAGCATCAAGTATCCAGATGTACTTCTGAACACACAGGAGCCATTTAGTCACTATAGTTCGCAAATTCACAAGAGAGAAAAGCCTAATTCAGCCTGAAAGCCATTTAAGCCCGTTCCTATCACCGTATCTTGTGGCAGCGAATCTCAGATGTTGCATATATGTTGTGCAAAGAAATGCTTTGGGACAGCTCACCTGCACAAGGAAGGACATCAGTGAACACAGCACTTGGTAATTTTCTTCCGGGAGACTCTGGAGGGTTTTGCGAACAATATCTACACGCTTTTCTTCCTCTACACCTGGAAAGAAAAGCAAGTGGGGCATTTATACCAGCAAGCAAAGTCCTAGCTTTCATGTGGAGAGATGGAATGCAGAGGAAAAGCCCTCAAAAAGTCATACCTTGGATCCCAAACGCCTTGCAAGTCAAATGTTTTGACTCCTGAACGCCGCAAACCCGGAAGCGAGTGTTCCGGTTTGTGAATGTTCTTTGGAACCCGAATGTCCGATGGGGCTTCCGCAGCTTCCAATTGGCTGCAGGAGCTTGGAAGTTGAACAGACTTCTGGAATGGATTCCGTTCAACTTCCAAGGTATGACTGTACTAGAATTAGGACTTTTACTATGCTTCCCTGGGAAAGCGTAATACAGCCAATCTGCTGTGAGAGTACAGCACAACTCTGGGTAGAGCTTATTTAGAGGAGTTTTCTGCTTTGGGATCAGGACACTCTTGGTAGCCACTCACTGTAGAAATTGACGACGTCATTGTAGAGACCAAAGGTGAGGAGAGGCTCAGGCAGCTCCCGCAAGAAGGTCTTGAGAATCACAGCTGGCAGGTGCACGTCCTCATATTGCACAAAGTCCACAGGCAGCCCTGGTAAGAAAGTGGATAGGTTCAAAGCCATAACTAGAGCACCAGGGCTGAACCCCCTCCACCTGGCAGAATAAGGAACTTATCCAAAGACCGGGAACTAGAGGCAGAAGCATGGCAGGAGCAGGTAAACACACTGTCAAAAAAAAAAGGATCAGTGGTACTCATTCCTCCTCCAAAGCAGCAATCATTAGGAGCATTGGAAGAATTGCTTCAAAAATACCAGCAACAGGATTCCAGCAAATATTAGGGAAATGGAGAGACACACACCCCAGAGGATGAAACAGAGGAAACACATTATACATTGATCAAACATAATTGCTGTGGAAGGTTAAGCACCTCCTTTATCCAGGGGGTATAGATTTAGACTGGAATAGGTTTATGTCAAAAGGAATAAACTCCTTGGATTCCAGCCAAGTTTCAATCAGAGATCTATTCAGAAATTAAAGCACGTTGTGGGAGGGCACAAGTCCAAAGTGCTAAGGGCAGATTTGGGGCCTAGACAAAAAGAATGGTGGTAAGGGGCAGTGGAGTAGCTTAAGCAGACTTCTGGAACCTAATGCAGGCACTTACCCATATTATATTTCTGCTGAACTTCTCTGACTGTCTGGGTGTTTGCTGATCGTCGGAAAATCCCCTCTGTGTTAAGAGCTGGGGACAAAGAGAAACAGAAGAGCACAGTCTCAGGGAAGACCTACCACACATAACAGCAAGTCTTTCCAATATCACAGGACAAGGACATCCTGAAAGCCACATGCACAGGGACACTTGCATGGGAACAGCTATGCAGAAGGCACTTGGGGAATTAGGTTAGTAGAATCCCTCAGCTCCCTAGTGTTCAATTTTGCTGTGTCTTTCTGAAGACCACAATCAAATGACAAGAAAGATAGTAAGATGGGCAGTGGAAAAAGAATGAGTCTGTGCTAAGGCATCTTAAAAAGGCTAGGCTGATGCAACAGAAGGGTGCTGTTGGGAGACAAAGGACAGTGGATGTAGCAACAAGACAAGTCAGAAGAGGTTTCTTCCTAGCTCACTCACCATGCTGCTGCAGATAGGCAATGGTCTCCCTTACCACAAGTGGAATGGGATTCTGATCCAAGCTCTTCTCCCGTAAGCTGTTGAGAAAGGAGAAGCTTAGACTCTTCCTGTCACTTCCCCCAAAGAAACATCTTTGAATCAGACATAATATCCAGTGTATCACTGGCCCTGATCTAGAAAGCTCAAGGCTAGCAAAAGTCAAGGTAACCACAGGTGCCGATTCAAGATGATTGGAAAGCATTTCCAGAACTACCCACAGATAGACTATAGGTATCACTGGTCCACCAAGAAAAGAAAAAAGATGAGGATACTCACTGCTGGAGAGAAACTCCAAACTGTTGGTTCGGCAGAGGTGGACGTGGTGGGGTTACTTTCTGAGGCACTTGGGAGGGCTTCTGCAGGGATCTCAGATATTCATCATACCTACAGTGAGAGACAGACACAAACATGTATGTATGGAATCATTCTAAACTACACCAAAAAGTGCTAAGCTGGTGTCCAGTGTCCCATTATCCTGTAAACACAAGCCCAGAGGCCCTGGCACTACGCTAGTTACAAGCTACTTCTTGTAAGAAGTACTTACAAGCTACTTCTGCTACATCAGTTGCGAGGATCCTTTTTTAGCCCGAAGCAACACTCCCTCTTGGGAAACCTTCTGAGGGTCACATGACAATAAAGAGCAAGCCATGCAGAGGAGAGAGCCATCTCAGCAGCTCACAACATCATACTGTATGTGCCGACAAGTAAGACTCCCAGTGTCCCTTCGCCATCCCACTCCCTCTCTGCTCACCCTGTTCTCCTCCCTGTTACAGCCTCCTCTACAGAAACAAAAGATAAGCTAGTAGGCAAAGTGGATAATGATGATGATGTTGATAATAATAATAATAGGTATAAAAGCATAATGAAACATCAAATAATAACAATCTAAGCCAATATAAAAAGTCAAAATAACTTTAAAACAAACAACTTATGTCAAACAAAGCAACATTAAACAATCCATCAGAATCTAATAGTAAACAGTAAAATTAAACACCAGCAAATAATTAAACATGTTCTCACTTTAGCACCTGGCTTGGGATACCCAGCTGCTCCAGTTTCACATGCTCCTCCAGGTCACTCAGGTAGTTTGCATAGAAAATCTTCCGTCCAAACTTAAAGCTGCAAGACAGGTGACAAACCAGTAAGAAAGAAATTAGGGTACAGAGTAGCAGCACTAGTACATCTGTGGGTGGCTTGTAGAGGTGAGATTAAGAGGTAAAAATGGTACCGAGAACTGTGAGGCAATGCTTGTGTACCAGTTGCACCACTCTGCAGTTCCCCAACACATAGGCAGGGATTTGTCCATTACTGAAATACCCCAGCTAAGCCTGACAATGTGCTAAAAGGTACTTCTCTGTTGGATTTTGCTGACAATACAAGTTATGTCCTTTGTTATTTCCTCCTCATTCTCTGGCAGAGGCCAGGAAATATCTGAAGCAAGTCTGGGCTACTAGCCAACTAAAGGACAACAATGCAAGCAGGGGCCTGCATGTCAGGGTCAGTCACTCAGCAGAAGTCAGAAACAAAGTTTATCAAACCTAATTCTTCAGTTAGACAGAAAGAGGAAGCAACAAGCTCCAGTGAAGTACTAATCTGCAGGACAATTTCCACACTCTCAGATAGAGATCAAGAGTATGCAGGAACATGATACCCACTTTCCTCTGACCTCATAGGACTATATAATGCAATTCAAGGCACACACTGAAAGCTTTGGACAGAAAATGGAGGGGATCTTGCAACTATGACAGGATATAGCTGACATCAGTGAGAAGCAGCTGTCTAAAAATGATATGGAATATACAAGATGAGCCATCTATGCATATCCTTGCAATGAACAAACACTCTAGGAGCCCCACATTATAGAAATTATAGCTTATAGAAATTAGAGCCAATATTTTGTGTACTGACAAGCCACGGAGATGCAAAGTGGGGATCTGAACCTGCAACTGTGAGTCACTTTCTCTCTCTCTCTCTCTCCCTCTCTCTCTCTCTCTCTCTCTCTCTCTCAATCTAATCTATCTCATAGAGTTGTTACGAGGATAAAACTGTGGGTAACAATGCATGCTACCCTCACGCTTCATGGAGGAAGGACATGGATAAAAATGTAAAATTAAATGAAAGGTGTTATCAGATGCTGTCATCACAGTAAGTGTTTACAAATACACAAGTTACCAGCAACCTACTTAACAAAAAAGTCTCAGGATTCTGATGATAAAACCCCACTTGGCTCCTAAGGAAGCCACTCCTCCTCATACCAAAGCGAGTTCCACCACAGAGCAAAGTACCTTTGCACTTTCCTACCTGATCAAGGGCTTGAAGAGAATCAGCAGTGTCTTGATGAACATCGTTGGGTGCACAATGTACAATGCTTTGATGTTCTTCTTGTATCTAATAATGAGAGAAAGATGAGAAGCCAAGCCAACCCTTTCACCCAAAAAAGTTCCCGCACAGCAATTTGACCCTTGCAAAATCCACAGCCACACACACTTACTTGCGGTCAAATTCCCGGTAGGCATCCCGCAGCCAGCTCAGGGATGGCTTGTTCTCACTGGTCAGGCCATGGTGCAAATAGACTAAGGTGTAATCACTCTCAACATACTGGTCCAATGTATACTTCAAATAGCTACGGAGAGATGGACATACCTAAGCTCCAGAGTTTTTTAAAAATATGTATTTGCTTCTTTGCCTCCTGCAGTCACAGCATAAGGAAAGTAATATAGGTAACACAGGCACAGAGGTAGTGAATATACAGCCAGAGGGTGGGGTCAGAGTGATGAAGGGCACTCCTAACCAAGTGCTTAAGGAATTTTGACTTATATCTTAGTTGGGGGTTAATTGATACCCAAATTCATGTAGTCAAAATCATTACAGATTTGAATGATCAGGGGAAAGTCTCAGGTCTAATCTTCACCAAAGCAGGTGGTTCGCTCCAGCAGCACTCACCTCAGCAGTTTCACATGATCAAGCTGATAGCTGGGAGGCATCCGGCAGGCACTGAACAGAATTACTTTCCGCCCATACTTGTCGTCACCTGAGGACAAAAAATGCCACACATCACAGCAGGTTGAAAGACAAAGCATGAAGACACCACAATAGGCAAATAATGGAGCACTGCTTGTGGAGTACTCAACTATTCCAAGGTGATACTAGTGGAAAGTTCAAAGGCTCTGCTTTGTCAAAAAAGTTAACAATGCAACATGAAACTTCACCAGTATGGAGAGAAGGCTGCATTTTGAGAGGACCCAAGGGTGAGAAGTGGAATAGAGCAAGGCATGATGAAAAGAAATTATGAGGGGCACATACTCTTGGATCATGAGCAGACAATTTGAAATGATTCTCAAGCAGGAAATAGCCTAAAATACCCCCAGAGGAGCAGAGTATCCACAGGGTTATTCTAGTAAGCATTGCTGAGGTTTGTGATTCCAAGGTGGAGAGGGGAGGAAAGACAATACTTCCCCCACAAACATTCAGAGAAAAGGTCACCGATCCTTTACAAAGTATTGGCCTTGTCCATCATTTCCCCCCAGTGTATCCACAGTTCCATACCACCTGCTGTCCTTGTAGATAAGGAAAGAACTAGAACACAAACAAAATCAAGGACTGCACAATGACGAATTGGCCTGAAACACTATGGATCAGAAAGCGAATCATCTGTGAGAAGAAGCCACCAGCAAACTGCAGAAGCACAAGATTTTGTGCTATCAGCCTGGAACAAATACTCTGTAAAATAATCTTTAACTTCTTCCCCAGTCCCAAATGAGGCAGATGACCTAGTAAGTCTGCTTCAGCAGTGTTACAAACTAGGCCTGGGGGTGATATATAGCTCTTGTCACATGAAAGTCCAATAAATGCCTTAGCATGGGTTTTTTCTGGTTATTTCGTGACAGTGAAATTACCACTAATGTGAAATTTATGACAACAGTAAAAGCCTTTGCAATAATCTATGGCTGAGAGCAGTAATAATGACTTATCAGTAGAACAACGCATAAACACAGGTCTTGCCTCTCTGTCTACTTACAATGAGCGGAGCTAAAAGCATTTGATAAGTAAGACAAAATTGTAGAAGGAAGCGGGTCATATTAATGAATGGCCATTAAATGTTCTGGTTGATCATGGACTTCTAACTAGAAGTTACCTCATCAGCAGCTGGTTGCATTTGACAATGTTAGCTCTACTCTAATAACATTCATGCTACAATAAATTTTGGTCTGAATCACCCTCTCTCAGGATCAATCTCTTCACGCACACAAACCTGTACCCATGAGGAAGAAATTGTGTACCAATGACCATCTCCTATGTGTGCAAAGGTACACATTTCTGCATATGAGGAGGGACTAGATTGTGCCACAAAGCTCTTTGGGGCTTTCACTATCATAACACTGAAGATGTTAAAAATGTACACCTTCCATGCTGCAAAGTCAGCCACCATCATTTATTACGTTTACCTCACATTTATTACCACTACCAGCCCACTTTATACTTAATCCAGGCTCAGAAGGGAATAGAGTTTTGTTTTTTAAAAAGTAAAATAAAATAAGGAAGATGGCCTCAGGATTCTGTGTGTTCTACATACTCAAAAGAACAAAAAGCATGAAGTCTGTTCAGTACACATACTGGATGGTAAATAAAACTCATTCATGGGTGATAAAGATTTATCTAATTTAGAAGGCAACCCTTTGGTCTTCCCTCTACCCTCAACTGTCACTTAGCAGCAACCATTCCATTAAGTTACAAATGAGGGAGATGGAAAGCAGGAGCATTCCACAAACTCTAAGGAACTAGCTCCTTTTGGCTCTTCTTCTCCCTGGACCCTTGCTATCCCAGTTGGTCTTCATAATAGCTTTGTAACTTTACAATCTGGTGCCAGACTTCACATGTTTTCCTCTTCCTTCCTTATCACTTTCTCTTCCTTTCTCTTTCTCTTCTGTGTTTTTAAGAAAGTAAGCAGGGACAGTCTTGTTTTTATTGATCTCTAGGCTAAGCTGCACTAGTAGCTTTTTTTTTTTAACTAAAAAGCAAGGTAGAAAAGCTTTAAATATAATATACCAACTACAACCCATGATCCAAACAAATCAAATGCCTTCATGAGAGGGAAGTAACTAAAAGTCATGGATACATCTTTCAGTGTTTTACTTCACAGAGCAGAGAAAGTAGGAGTGGTAGTCTCTAGTATGTTGTATATACACAAAAGGAATGACTATCTGCACATCACAGGAACAGAAAGAGTCAATTAAGCTATGTATCTAGTATGCTATTCTACCCACCTGAAACCCTAACCATAATAAGAGATTTCCCTTCATCCTGCCTATTTTCCTCTTCTCATTTGACTTCCTTCAACACATAAACAGAGATTATGTAGCTATAAAACTTACTCCACCCCACCCCCCCAAAAATATGCAAACAGCTGCAGCACAGGAAGTCAAGGACATGCTTAAGGTAGAGGGGGAGCACCAGGTAAATGCCATGGGGATGCAAGGATGATATACCATCACATGAACACATGTGAAGCATGTGAAGGTAGAAGACATTGCAGGACAACATGGCACCCACCAGAGACAGAAAAAAAAGAAGAGCAATGCAGAGGTCACCTGGAACGACCGTACAAAACTACAGCCAGATCACAAGACCAATGTCCAACAGTTTATCCCACGGTTGCCCAAAAATAGAGTACCTAACCAAGGGACTTCCAAACAGCTTCCCATATATTCAATGGCCACAAACTGTGTACGCACATCCAGTGTACGCACTGGAGTAGATTGCAGATGCTCCTGGCAGTACATTGAATGGTGCCACAATCTTGTGACCAATGTAGTAAAATGGTGCTCCTATGAGATATTTTGCAGCCTTGCACCCCTTTTTGATGAGAACAAAGATAATTCCCGGTACGCATGATGGTGCAATATATCATGAAAAGAAACCCTATTAGGTTGGAAGAAGAAATGCTCCTGCCCAAAGAAATCTGAGTGGCAAGACCTGAATGGTAGTATCTGTTGACTCTGCAAACCACAGCTGTTCTATTAAGAAATGGAGAATCTTCCTTTGACAAAGAGGTAGTTTCAGACAATGTGAATTTCTGTAATGGGAAATGGGAAAAGAACCTGAATAGATTAATAACTCAGGTGTGGAATTATAGTAGTCACTTTCACCAATGCAACATATTATGATAATTAGTCCTGTGCAGATGTTTTTGAGAAATTGATTTTCAAAACTTGGCAGTGTATAAATAGAACACAATGCAAGATCAAACCATATTGACATCTACTGCTTTAGAGCAGCATTTTCCAACTGGTGGGTCAGAAAACAACATCAGGCAGATGGGGTATTTCGGATGGAATTCGGATGGAAATACCCCTTTCTCTTGTAAGTGTCAAGAGAAAGGAACACATATAACTATGGTTCCACTTCAAGGTCTTAAAGTTGGAAAAGACTACAACTTCAGGTCAAACCTAGCTCCTCAGGAACCGGACAATTAAAAGCCAGTTTATGGTTACACTTGTCCCACAAGCTTCTGGTTACCTGAAGTAAGCATCCCATATGCAATCTCAAATCAAGTGATAAAGCCTCTTAATAGTCACTGATTCTTTCTAGCTCATCTCCTGATTGTTCTATTTGTTTTTCATAGACTAAGCAAGGCTTATTTCTATAGGCGTCTACTTCTAGACCAAGCTCTAGTCAAGGTAGCATAACATTCCATTAAATGCAAATATGCACTATTCTTGTATGACACAACTAGATAGAGTCCCATCAGTCCATGCAGGGAGCATTCAGCATATACCCAACAGTAAACAATTATTCAGCCACCTTTGTCCCAAATGGGTTAGCTGTAATTATCATAAAAGCTCCTGCTTAAATCTGAAATAAAGCCCCTGCTGGTGTTGAACCATAAAAATATTGTATGCATTAGAAATTCCAATGCACAGTTGTGGTGTGTGGCCCTGTTGTTACCAGGTACAGCTGCAAAGCTAACAATGACAACAACTTCTACAAGACTATCTTCAAATAAACTAAAGCACTTCCATGTTGTGCATTACCTAGAAAAATGCCCAGGCCATTTGAAATTTGAGCAAAAAGTCCAGTGTGATAAACTTCAGGAAAACTATGAAACAATAACCCATGTGTCAAGTTTCTATGCAAATCAAATGAGAAAAGATATATTTTTTATTACCTGATTAATGCCTCAGGTATGGAATTACAGTACTCATCTGCACAAGGCAGCCCATTTAATTAGAAATGTTCTGCTATTGCAGTAAAAAGTGTAAAATACCCTAGGTTATAACACAGCACCATTTTATAATTCACACAGACACACACATACACACTGACATTCTCCCCATCTAGGAAAACATGTCCACGTCACATTGTTGGACGTGCAGCAGTTCTTTTATTCCTCTGAGAATACTCTGGTTAACAACCGCACTTCCCATAGCAGGGATTCTTTCCATCCAGGGGTGGGGGGGAATACATCTAAATTAACCTAAGTGAGTATGGAAACACCAGATTGTTTAAAAAGCCTCAGAGAAGTTCTCAGAATGCAGAATGTGGAGAACTGCATGTTGCAAATAACACAGTGAGTTGTCACATCTCTTGATTAAACAGGAAGTCTACGGCTGCTCCTTTTCCTGCACTATCAAGTTGATGACACGGCCCTTAAAGTGATCGGGGAAATGGCTTGAGACATAACGCGGGCAAAGAAATGAAAGCAATGGTGGTATAGTTAAGAGCCAGCACCTCTTTGTCTAGGGTATTTATATTTCTGAAGGTATAAAAGCATTATAAAAAATACAAAAGCGGAAACAGTCTTGTCATCATAAACAAGGCTGACAATTTTCAGGGTTTGTGGCAGTTCAAGGTGCTTCCCCTACACCACTTCTGTGATCAAAGTGACCTTCATGGAGCTTCTAGATATATGCAGAGATGCCTGAGGAAGCCAAAAGTCAATGGCTACATTTAGAGATGGAGAACTGGGGCATTTTTCAGCCACAACTCAGTTCCAGCACCTCTCAGGTTACCATTATAAGAGAATGAGGGAGGTGTTCATGATGAGTTCTGGCACCTCTTCTTCTAGAAAAATAGCACAGTGGAGAACTGACACTAGTCAGTGTTTCAAAGTAACCATCTACTTGCATCTAAATTGGTGGAGAAATGATTAGCATAGAATCAGAGACATGATCTGCAGATACAGCAGGCCAGTGACCACTTGCAAGAAGAGATGATGAAGAATGGAAGACCTACTACGGAATAAACAGAGAATGGCAGGCAAATGTACTTGCATAGGCTGTTCAGCAAACAATGGGTTCAGCCTACCGCTGGGTCACAGGGGATAAAGAAGGCCAAGTTCTGCCAAAGATTTGTGTCTGAATGATGCCATAGTGGGAATAAAGCAACAACAGCTCCATCCTGCATAGATTCCAAATAAGATAAATCACACATCACTGTCATGCAACATCCTGCAAACTCTTAGCTGCAGAAGAAATCACCCGCAAAAGATTTCCGATTGGGAAAGTTAGCAGTAATGACTGCCTGGGAGACATGTCCTGATGGATAGTACACCCATCACCATTCAAGAAAAAAAGAAGGCAGGCTGAAGCATCAAATGAGAACTGCGGCACCCAAAGTGAAGACCGCAAGCTGAAGTCCACACAGAGCTCTGCCAGGGAATTTCTAAGCCACATATCCAGTTTGGAAAGCTACCAAGATGGCTATACCACCAGCTTAGAGAAGCATGGCTGCAATCTACTTGACATAATGCACATCAAGTACAACTTTGAGGTTCTGGGATGCCACCCTCAGCTTTGCAGAATTTGGGCTCCCCTGAGATAACCCAGCCACAGGCCACAGTCATGCTAAAGAATGCCACATTCTTTAAATGCCAATGACACCAGGTATTCCACCTACCTGGCTGGACCCCATGAAGTGCACCCTGCCCTGGAGGAACAGAAACAAAGTTACATTATACCATAATAACCAAAGTCCTTTAACCAGAATAATCTTAAGGACTGAGCTGAAAGGGCTGGACAGAAAAGTTCCAACACACACACAGAGTTGCATACACTCACAACTACAACAAACTCAAAAACATGATTACCTAGTTGTTAACTAGATAAATCTAGAAGTTGATTTTTCCCCCTTCTCCCTTTCTAGACTCTGCTACAATCTGGATGAACTATTGCTTTTTTATATGTCAGGTTTCCCATACAAGGTATGCATGAAAAGGTAAACAATAGCTTTTTCATACTACCAGACATTTAAACAACAGGATATTGCTAACACTGAAAAGTCAGTGAACCCATTTTCAGTTACAAAAATGAATGTTCCCATGTCCATTTCAAGGTACTTAATATTGGTCCTGATATATAGAAAATAGAATGCTCTAGGATTTAAGAACTCAGAACCACCACCTGTTCCACTCCTCTTTCACACAAGTTTTGAGACCCAAGAGTAGCCAGTCACAGGGGAGTTTAAGAAATAACTTCAGTTCCTAACACTTCTGGGATCAAGGACTGCTTCTTGCTCGGCAGAACTAAAAAAACCAAAACAATAATTCAGGAAATCAAATCCCTCATTACTTAGTCAATACCTCTGAAAAGCCAGCAAACATACACAGGCAGAAGCAGGAAGAGAAGTTCCTGTAGATTACAGGAAAGTAAGCATGCTCCATTTGAGGCAAAAGGATGTACATCGCCAAAGGACAGCCCTAGGCCAGATCCTAGAGCAATGATGCTGAACCTGGGTCCTTCAGATGTTGTTGGGACTACAACTCCAATCATCCCTGACCATTGGCCATGCTGGCCAGGACTGATGGGTGATGTAGACCAACAACATTTAGAGGGCCACAGGTTCCCTATCCTTTACCTAGAGTATCCCAAAGTCCCACTACAACACATAGACGCATGCTCAACGGCAGTCTCCCAGTTTTAAAAATGCTGCTGCAAGAACACAGAAAGAAAGCCTTAAGAGGTTTTCCCCAAATCAATCACTGGAGTACAGCATGATAATTGCTCATCAGACACTGAAATAATTGAATTAAAAAGTACTAACAATAATTCAGCCTAAAGCAGAATCAAACAAAGAAAGGAAACCAAAAGATTTACTAATCAATGCTACCCATCACAAGTTATTCCAGCAACTTTCATACTTCTAGACTCCGGAAAACCCCAGAATTGTCAAGGCATATCAAGGGCCCCAAGGCCACAGTAATAAAAGATAGGCGTCCCAAAGGTTAAATTCAGAATAGCCTATGGCATGTAATCTGGATGATCACTTGGGATAAGGACATGGCATTTCCATTGTCTTTGAAACCAAAGTTACAACACTGCCTAGTATCAGAAATGACCACATTTCCCCAAAGTTCAGGTTGCGTCTCTGCCTCAGACAACCATCCCTAGTTCAACAAGGAAGTTGCATATCTACCTAGACTAGCCTAATATTTATCTACAGCTACAACTCCCATCATTTGTGACCACAGGCATTGTTGGCTGTGGTGGGAGTCCAACAACATCTGAAAGGGCACAAGTTGGAGGATTAAAAACAGCCTCCTGCTTCCATTGTGCAAGCTATCAATCAGTAGCAGCAGTGGTTCAGGTTGTCACCTGGAGATAGAAGAAACAAAATCAGCCTTGAAATGCCTTCAAGACGTTGATAGCTGCCAACAGATACAGCATCTAGTCAAACTATTTCTTTGCAGTCATTTTGTTTAGTTGTGCTTTTTAATTTTTTTTTGGCAAAAGGTGGACAAATTAACTTTTCCTAATTAGGACAAGAACTCTGAACAGGGAATTTCAGTAAATGGAGGCTATTAGCAGTATATACAATCCCACACAACCCTTGCCAATGTGCCTCTATTGTAATAAAGAGCCTACACATTTATGTGTATTTAAAGCTTTTACTTTCTGAGATGATTCTCTAAATATTGAGTATACTAGTGGTGCTAGAAATGCATCTATGCAATCCACATTTTAAAGATATATAGCTATTAGTTAAATTCCAGCTTGCTCTTCACTCACACTGCAACTCCACCCACAAGCCTAATTGGCACTGAAAATTCACAGAACCATGTTGAGAGCTAAGGGAGCCCACAGTGAAGAGATTTTCCCCATCATTCAGTATGTCAGAAGCCAACACAGTGCTAACGCTCTGGGTGATAGATGTTAGAGGAATCTAAGGCATGTGGTTGCCAGTTAAAAAAATATTAAGTGAAATGAATCTTCAGTAATACATAGTCCTACTGGGGAAAGCACACATCTATACGAACAAAGAAATAACTAATGTTATCAATAGTGGAAAAGGATATGTCAGTTGTTAGGGAATTCTTTATTTATCAAAATAAATGAATGTGCAATACTACCAGAGTTGGGCATGATGTTAGTGAAGCTCATTCAATTGGCTGAAATCCTGGAATGTCAGCAATAGAGCTATTATTATACATTTGAATACAATGCGTATCAGAAAATATCTTGTTTGAACTCATCTAGTCACTTAACACTGGGGATCTTTGTTTGATTAAATTGTTTAATGTCAATTCACCATGCCAGGGAATAGAAAGATATCCTCAATGTATCTGCAATGGGAGGAGAGAACTATCCCATCCTGAGGACTTCTCAGGTCACACACTGAAAATCAAAACTAAATTCAAAAACTGTTAAGATGTGTTTTGTCTCAGAGGAAATAACCATTCCTTGAACTATCCTGAGCAGCCAGAATGTCTGGAGGAGAGAAACTCCAGAGAATTCAGTAATTTTAGAGCCCAAAACAAACATTGCTACCAAGAAGGGAGGAGATGAACTCCACGCAGATGTTAGTAAAATGTAAGTAAAAGCGTAAGTAAAAGCTAAGCACAGCTCCTACTTCTTCCAGATCATTTGCCATTTCAATTTCTTCCCTTTTCTAACAATCAATTGCTTGCTATAAATTAACCAGTCTTCACTTCTAAATTGCACTGGTTGGCAGTAGCTATCAATGTGCATAAGGAATAATGGTCTGTATAGCCAAGAGGATGTACTGTTGCAATACCTGGAATAATGGTCTATAGCAAAAGCTGGTGATAAATAAACTCCCAGCATTTATTCCTGCCTCCAGTTTCTGTACAGCGCTGCCAGCAATCTGCCAGCAATCATTTACACAGCAAATTTCCTCTTTGCAGGAAACCAACTTTGCTAAAATCAGTAACTGAACTGCAGACAATGTAAGTGAAGCAGCCATACAGGACAACTCAGGAATGTCAGTGAAATGTAAGGAAAAAAGAAAAAAGAAAAATACGGAAGGCAAATGGGTCACATATCAGCAATTAGTAAAAGAAGATCAAGGCCAATTAAGGTTAAGATCTTGTGAAGAACTTGGCCAATATTGTAATACATGGCTACAATGTTATCAAATTGATCACCTATTCAGGCAGGATAAGATTATCAGATTTGGCAAAGAAGAATCAAAACTACAAACAGAGTTATTAAAAAATCCTAAAAAGATATTATCTAAAATGTATAATCTATTATTAAAAGATGAAGAGGTGAAGGAAGTTATGATTAAGTGGGCCACAGATATAGGCCACATGATTTGTTTAGATAAATGGGAGAAATTATGGAAATATGATATCAAATTCACAGCCTGTGTCACAATCAGAGAAAATAAAATGAAAATGATATATCAATGGTATTTAACCGTGGTCAAATTGGCGAAAATTTATAAATCAAAATCTAATTTGTGCTGGAGATATAAAACAGAGACAGGAACCATGTATCATATGTGGTGGGAGTGTGTGTATATTAAAAAATTTGGAGTGACATTCAAGAGGAACTTAAAAAAATGCTTAAAATATCATGTAAAAAACCCCAGAGGCGTTCCTCTTGGGAATTATATCGACTGACATTCCTGCCACTAGGAAAAAAGTTTTCTTATATGCAACCGCTGCGGCCAGAATGATTATAGCAAAAAATTGGAAGGGAGAAAAAACTCCCTCAATAAGAGAATGGCAAATAAGATTTTGTGAATATATAGATTCAGCAAGACTTACAGCAGTGGTAAGAGGCCAATCAGACCAAAAACTGATAGAGGAGTGGACTTGCGTGAAGGAATACATCAAAAAACATTGTTCTGGTATTAATATATCAATATGCAATGAATGAAACTTATAGAGTAAAAAATTAAGAAGAAATGGGTATAAGATGAGATAGTCAAAAATAATAGTGATAACACAGCGAAAAGAAGAAAAAAAATAAAGGAAGCCACACATAGGTGGAGGGAAGTCAAGATTTATGTTTGTATGTTTTGTTTGTTTGTTTTCTTTTTTGTAATCTAAATTGAGAGGTGTGTGTATCTATGTATAATAAGTTTGTTTAGCATTCTGTTTTGTGTTCGTAAGTATTGCATTTATCAATAAGTTTTTTTAAAAAATAATTAAGATTTAACTCTTTCCTTGCAGCTGTGGCACAATTCCACACTCCAAAATGCTCCACAGGAGAAGTGGGGAACCTGTGGCATTCCAGGTGATACTGGACTACATTTCTCATATTCCATTACCATTGGCAATTCTGGTTGGGGCTGGAGTCCAGCAACATAGGGAAGTTCACAGGTTGCCCACTGATGCCCTGGACTCAAGTGTGACTTGGCAGTCACCTAAAGTTGACTGATTTGTTCAGACAGTTGAGGGATTTGCCATGGCTCAGGAAAATTAGAGGCACACATGCAGAGTCGCTTCTAGCCTGCAAACAAGTTAAAACAGTTTTTCTTCGGGAGAATGAGTTTTCAGGTTTGCACATACTATTTTTCTCCCACCTTCTTCTCTCCAAAGAACTCAAGGTGAGGTACAGCAGGTGTTCGTGGTCCTCCCTTCCTGCTATTTATTCTCATAACAACTCAATGTGGTAGGCCAGGATGAGGGATAATGGGTTCTATCTGATTATGTCATACTGACAGTGGACACACTGCAATCAATGGAATTAAATTATTCTGAGTATGACTCAGTCGGATACAAGCCAATGAATGACCCAAGGTCATCTAGTAGACTTCATGGCAGACCATGGATTTGAACTCTTCCAAGTCCAGTATGCTATAGTCACTATTTATCAGAATGTATTCTCAAAGCTTATGTGATACTTTTCATTAGCAAAAATATTGATGCAGTTCACAATACACAAAATCCATTAAAATCAAGTAAAACAAACAATTAAAATCAAGTGAAAACATTATTGCAATAACCACAGTAACTGGAACAACAAACTGGTGATTGTCAGGAAATGCCAGGGGAAAGAGACAGGTCTTCAACAGTTGGTGGAAACATCCCAGTTTTGGAACCCATCCACCCTGGAATGCATCCCACTGAGCAGATGCTACAATAGAAAAGGCCCTTCTCCAGACCCCAACCAACCAAACCTCAGTAACTCATGGTACTATCAGCCAATGCAACATCTGACTGAGGAGTTCATAACGTAGTTTGTAAGTCTGGGGTCAGATTGCTGCTTCAAGTGACTATCAAATAACTCTAATGGGCCCATGGTTCTCAAAGTTCTCTTCCTCTGTACAATTGCTATTTTCACAACGACGATGACCACTATGTGAATCAAGCTATTTGGCTGGTCCAGACTACCCATGGGCAGAACTGCACCTACGAGTCAAAGAATCTTCCAGGACAGCATGGACAGTTGTGCCATGACCTGCAAGGGGAACAGGCAAAAAGAGCTTCTTCCCTGCTTGCTTCCTCCAGCAGGAGCCTCTGCTGGATCTTGGCTCCTTCTACGAACAGAAGGAATCCTATCATTCACTAAAAGACAACTTGGGATCCAACCTATTGTTGGGCCACTGCTGAGCTGGTTTATTTTATTTTATTTTTTATTTTATTTTTTACTTTTTTATTAGATTTATATACTGCCCTTCATCATAAGATCTCAGGGCAGTTCACAGAATAAAATACAGGATAAAAACATGAACATAAATAAAACAAAACAGCAAAACAATAAAATAGACCCTATATCCCAAGTCATTATGCCGTATCAAAATGCTTTCTGAAGTAGAAGACAAAGAAATGAAAAGAACCCATTACCTGCCACTTCCACAATCTGGTGTCTAGCAATGTCGTAGTATGGGTCATCCCATCGTAAGTGAGTGACAGGGTCAGGGGAGCCCTTGAAGTCATCTACATTTAAAAATAAAGGGGATGGGGTGAGAGGAAAATGCAGAGAACATAAAAACCAGCCCAGCTATACGAAGATACAAAAACACAGAGAAGGGATCAGGTATATCACAGAACCAGAAGGAACTGTGATGAATAGCATTAGTTTTGTGCAATTGTTCATTTTATGTTCAATACAAAACATTGCATGCATTCAGACCAATTGTGCTAGCTTATTTGTCAATATTTGCCTCAAATGTATAAACACACTATAAGTGGAAAGTAATCCATGATCTAAAATTCTCCACTACAGAATTCCACATTCATCCACTAGAATAAACTATTTACACTGCACAGAGAGACAGATACTTCTCTGGCATATAAGGTCTGTAGCATTCCAAGCTCTCACCACCCCATTTAGATAAGATCTACATCCCAGTTTAGATACAGGGGCTAACTAGTACTTCTGCAGCATCTTAAAGAGGAAAGAGACGCAGACAGGCAAAGACCTCAGAGAGTGCTCCACTAGACTACCCTTGCCCCCACAGGGCTATACTGTATACAACTATCATGCAAGAATGTAACACAAAAAGAACCTGCTGAACCCTGAATCTTGTTATTTTTCCACTTATTTATTATGTTATTAGTTATTTTGATATCATTTGGATGCTGCCTATCCTGAAAGTCTGGATATAAATAAATCTAATAAATAAAAAGCTATTAAAGGTATATTTTAAGATTAGTGCTGCAGCATATAGATGCCTTTCTAGTCACTTCATTGCTAGTAAAAGTACTCACCTGACTTAGGAAAAACAGGCACTTCATCTGGTGGCCAGTTCTTATCATCCAGAGAGGCCAATTTGAGCTGATTAAGGGATTCATTGGTATCCTCCAAACTCAGGTCTTCCTGTAGATCTGGGTATTGCTCCATGTTTTCCAAGCTTTAACTGCTCTCCTAAAAACCCCAGAAGGAAGAGCACAGGGTCAAGCAAGCAAATACATAGCAATCTTCAATATCATCTCCCAAAGCTGCTCCTTTATATATTGCCACAGATGTCTTGTCCAGAAGAACCTTTCCTCATATCAAAGGTGAGAGGGGGCTGGCTAGGGGAACACCACTGGCTGTACTCCATCCATTTCCCTCTCCTGTGCAAATACGGCCTGGTTGCTTTCTGTTTGTAGCATACAAGCCAAAATGGCAGGGAAATGCAACAGATTACACCAACCCCCTGCCTGACGCATTGATTCTAAAGGCTCCCATTTCCTGCGCTCCATTGGCAGAGTTGGCAAATAGCCAAACAGCTTGCACAGCAAGGTGTTGCACTGGAAGGGTGCCCAAATACTCCTTGCCCCGCTGGCCTATCAAACCAATAACAGAGACACACATGAGGATTCTTCACAGTGTTACAAGCAGAACTGTGAGGGGGCAGATTCAACAATAGACAGGTTGTCCTTGAGTGACGCATGTTGAAAAAGCAGCCAAAGAGTTCTGGGGTTTGAGAAGAACTCAGTCCCTAGTACTTTTGGACCTTCTCCATGAAGAAATGTCATTATTAGCTTGAGAAAGACAACAGTTTTAGAATTTTGGATGTTCACTAAACATTAATGGACTCCTGATTAGAGTCACCACCAAAGGAGGTACACCACTGGTCAATAAATAACCGCATATATGAGATCAATAAATAACCGCATATATGAGATCACTAGAAAGGTTAATCATTGTTCTCAAGAGGTAGGACATGAACACAGTTCTATCATGAAACAAGAAGAAACAGAAAGCGCCTCTGAAAACAACCGGTCTAAAACATCAGCCCTCAAACAGAAGTTAAGTTACTGTGACCAAAGCTAATATCAGAGATCAATATTAGCATTTCAATAAATATATGGTCAGAGAAGGTCAAATGAATGTCACTCATGCTTCATTAAAGGAATCTCTGGACATTTCTCAAAAAATTCACCAGTGTTTGTCCAAATTCTGAGTGTTGAAGGGAGCTGCGATTTGCACAAGACCTCTTCCCTTCTCCTTCAATGCTTACACAATTATTTCATTGTCCTTATTTTCCAGATGGCTGTAAGCTTATTGCGCAGCAAGTCAAATCGCATTCCTGTAACCAGACAAAACACGACATATATGGGCAGATGATCTTCAAGGCAGATCAGGAAGTATTCAGGGCACAGCAGATCAGCAAAGTCAGCCTCAGCTATTCTTTGCTAGTCTCTCCAGGCTGGAGGAGATGCTTGACCTCAGTGGGGGTAAAGAGCAATACACTTTGCTCCTCTGAGCTATTAGCTAATGCTGTAACCATGCTTAAATTGCAGTCAACCATCTGCCCTTAGCAATATACCCAGTTTCTATGGAAACTCTAACCAGCATTTGCCGTGACTCATTCGTTTTGAAACAACTCTAGTTCCAGCAACTTTCACAGTTATCTGAAATTGTCCAAAAAAACCCTACCCTGGCAGCAGGACGCAGACAGCCCCAAGCTTTCTTCTACCAAGGGATTCTGAATATTCTCAACTCGTGGTGCGCAACTGGATCACTGCAGTGTTGGGGGGGCTACAGTTTTGCCAGATCTGCACTAACAAAGCACTTAAGAATAGGTTATGAGCTCTATGAGGCAGATATGCTACTGATATTCATTTTGGAAGGAGAATTTATTATTTTTACATCCCATGTACAGAAAGAAGACTCTTGCTGAACATGGAAAACTGGTTGTTGAATGTAGACATTGCCAAACTAGTGGATGGGAAAGAATTTGGGAGTACTGGGTATTTGGGATTCTGCTGGACAAAACCCATGTGGTATTTGTTTATATAGCTTTATGGACGAATTTACATATACATTTTCCTCACTTGATGACTTAGAACTGGGATCACCAATGTGGTTCCTGGGTGTGCACATACACCTACAGAAGTCTTCCCTGGAGCACCTTGCCCTGCTAAGTTAAGCTTTAAAAAAGGACTCCAATTGTAGCTAACACAACATGTGGTGTGCATGTGGATGAGGTGTGTGGCACTCTCAACAGTTTATCCAATTTATGTGTACACACAGGTCCAAAAAAAGTTTGGTATCACTCTACTGAGAAGCTTACTGAAATGACCACCACAGACCAAACACTATAGACAAATTTCATACCACCTAAAAAACTTGAGTGTTCAGTGGAGACTGATCCTACTTCTAGCAGAGAGTTAAGCATATCTTAATTCTTCCTATCATATCATGAAATAACTCCTCTTACTCTGGATCTTTCAGCTAGGTCTGTTCTCCATTTGGAGGCAGACGCAGTGAAAATATTTTTTGAAATCTCATTTTCCCTAGTGTCAGGTAGTGTTGTAGCTAAATATGCCTATTCATTTAAAAATCTGATCCAGATCTAAATGCTTTTACACAAAAGTCAGCAAAATGAAAGAGTTGCGCAAGACTCCACCAACTCACAGTATTCAGCGTTCAGACTCAACCATAATCTAGACTCCTTTAACATTCCATGCTCTAGGAATGGTGAACCTGTGACCCTTCGGATGTAGGATTACAGTTCCTATCATAGAATCATAGAATCATAGAGTTGGAAGAGACCACAAGGGCCATCAAGTCCAACCCCCTGCCAAGCAGGAAACATCATCAGAGCACTCCTGACATATGGTTGTCAAGCCTCTGCTTAAAGGCCTCCAAAGAAGGAGACTCCACCACACTCCTTGGCAGCAAATTCCACTGTCGAACGGCTTTTACTGTCAGGAAGTTCTTCCTAATGTTTAGGTGGAATCTTCTTTCTTGTAGTTTGGATCCATTGCTCCGTGTCCGCTTCTCTGGAGCAGCAGAAAACAACCTTTCTCCCTCCTCTATGTGACATCCTTTTATATATTTGAACATGGCTATCATATCACCCCTTAACCTCCTCTTCTCCGGGCTAAACATGCCCAGCTCCCTTAGCCGTTCCTCATAAGGCATCGTTTCCAGGCGATGATCCCTGATCATTGGCAATGCTGGCTGGATAAGATGAAGATTAGAGTCCAACAACGTCTGAAAGGTCACAGGCTCACCATTCCTGAGGCATGAGATGTTAAAGGACTTTAGATTATGGTTGAATCTGACTGCTGAATATTGTGTTGAAAATTCCACAGCCTAGCCATATAGACTTTGTGTTTCTACTTCATTTTTGCCCCATGTGACAAACATCACTGAGATCTGAACAACTTTAATGGGTTATTCAACCATGGGTTTACATTCAGGAATGTAAGATTGCCTGAGGAGTCTTTGACTTGCACATTCTCCTCCCCTTGACCATTACTGATTCCTGAAAATCAGTAACTGATTACAGAAAATCAGGACTGAAACTTAGCTGGCTTGCTTTTTCATCCAAACTGGAAAACCATTATTTCCATTTGCCTGAAAATGATACTGCGTTCTCATAACACCAAATTATGGTTGGTGTTACATTTGAAGCACCCTAAGCTTCATATACCATGGCCATTCATTTGTTGTATTATTTAGCAGTAGGCTTTTCTAATCTATGCTTCACTGAAATAGTTATCAAGAGTGGATACCAGGGGGTGGGGAAAGAGAATGTGGTATTTCTAATTAGCTGCCGGTCCTTTCTGGATTCTATCCAGCAGAGCCAATCCCTTAGTTGACACTTATTCAAGGTCAAAGCAGAGCTCAGTTCTAGAAAACAATAATGATCTAAAACATCTTGACAAGCTGCTTTCCAGAGTTGGTTTTCAACCAATTCCATACAGCACAGTACAGGAAAACTCTCAATAGGCATAGTAGTATTTTTAAAAATATACTTAAACTATCCACTCTTGCCTTAATTGGTTCTTTATGAGGACGAGCTGCTGATATTCCTGTTTGTAAAGAGTATAGCTTGGGGGGGGGGGGACATTCTGCGCAATTTCCAAAACTTTAATGGAGTTGAATCAAAGCCACATATTTCAATGCTACAAAGAGGATTTGAATAATTGGTTTGTTACCAAATATTTTTATGGCAGGTTCAATCAGTTTCCCTCCCTTATTGTAAGAACTTCATCACTGCTGCTATGGTTTTTTGTGCTTTGGCTTTCACTGCCTCCATATGGCACTTCCAAAAGAGGGTTTCACTAAAGAGTAGGCCCAGGTATGGTATCTAAATGAGCAAGTGTGTTCTGTAGCTTTCTGATCTAAGCACCATTTATACCTAGGACCAGGGCATTTTTTAAAGTCAGAACTCACCAGAACTTGGTCCCACACCTTTCAGGTGGGCTTCATTGTCATTATAAGAACAAGGGAGCTGTTCATAGTGAGTTCTGGCACCTCTTTTTCTAAATAGCACTGCCTAGGACTGTGTTTGCCAAAAAGGATAATCTTGGTCTTAGAGTATTTTATGGATAGGCTTCCCAATTTATTGTATGTGCTGAACACCTCCAGGAGCTTTTTGAGACCCAATCAGGAATGAGAGAGGAGCACTAAATCATCTGCATACATCAAGATTGAGATTGTTCCTAATTACTGGAGAGGGGTGTTTGCATTGGCTCAATATGGCACCAAATCATTCATATAAATGTTAAAAGGAGTGGGAGCCATAATGCAACCTTGCTTCACTCCTTGCAACATTCTAAAAGCATCAGTCACACCACCATTTAAACCTACTCTGACCCTCATTTATGTGTTGCTATACAGCAAATCTCCACAGGGAAACTATTCCATAGATGCAGTGTTATAACAACTTGTTCCATACTTCCATAAACCAAATTTCCTTAAATGATAACTGGAAAAGGGATTTCTCTGAAGACATTAACTGCAAGAGAGGTTTTCAACTAGTCATAGTTTTAACAGCTGGTGAGTTAAGATTCCTGCTTTTAGGTCTTGGGAACATCACACCCTACTTCTTTCATATTATCAACAACCCTGCTGACTCAATATAGACGTGTCCACTACAGCTGTTTGGGCCTCCAGTGCTGCATTGATTGTGAAATCCACTTAATTTTATCCATATTTCAGTACGGTAAATAAAGGCAGCCATTATGTTTACCTAGCCAACACTGTTTTCAACCTCAAGGGGAGGGAGCAGAAGAGTTAAGCCAAGGTAGTCCCTCCCTCAGATCCCCCCTCCCCTCAGAAGCTACCAGCTTAAATCAAATAGGATACACTCACTGAACAACGCAATCTGCTGAACACCCAGAACTGAGTTAGGTGACAGAACTAAAAAGACACCACACCTTTCCGGTCAGATCATAAACCTGACTACTCAGCCAACCTTTTCCAGCTGCTGAGCTTACACTGAGACTCTGGAAATGTTACACAAATTCAAGCATGGGGTGGGGGAGAATTGTGCCACATGTTTAACGCACATGCCTACCCTGCTTCCAGGATAATTCTGTCTATTTGCTTTAGGGATTTTACTGCAAGCTCAAAGGACATGAAACCATAGATGCATAGAATAATCTCAAACATTTCATTTAAACCAAAGAACTTTAAATTTGACTGTTTTTTGTTCAGCAGGAACAGCTGAACATCAAAGACTTCCAAGCAGGCTATATAATCCCTCTAATTTCTTTCACTCATTATCTCAAAGCAAAAATTTGTCATGAAAGTGGGCATTCCTGTCATATTTCCTTCTTCAGAATGCTCTTCACAAGTCAGACATAATAATCCGATAAGTGGCTCCATCCATCCTAGTTCAATGCTCTGTTTATGGACATGCATGAACCAAAACACAATAAATAATGATTTCTCCTTAAACAAGTGCTATCACACCTCTGGTTTTACTGAGCCCCTACCACACCTCACACTTCCCACTCTTCTCCTTTACAGAACTATACAACTCCCCCTTTCTTTCCAGCTCAAATACGTAAACCACAAAGCCCTAGTGACAATCTTGTGATGGGCCACAAAGTCTTATGCAGTAGACTCAAGTATTTGTGGGGTTACATTTACCACAGAAGCATGATGTAAGAATCCTGATAAAAGCAGGATAAAGCAGTTTCTGTGAGGTGATTTATGCAAACTAGCAAAGCATACATTTAGAATTACCAGACTCAAACCCCCAAAGGGCTCCAGAAACTTTGAAAGTTTAAATTAAAATAGTTACATACCACCTCTTTAAAATATCAAAATGGAGTGCAACAAAATAATTCAGTGTAACAAAGCAATTCTATATACAATAGAAACAGTCCGATAAAAGAAACATAACACAAACACAGGAACCGGGAACCATTCAAGTCATTGTATCAGAGGCCAGGGAAGCCTCAAATAAGGTAGCTGTGTTTTTAACAGCAGATGAAAGCTCACCACAGCAGGTGCATCTCACAGGCTGGAGGCCAAAAAGGAGAAGGCCCTCTTCCAGCTTAACATAAGTCTCTGTGGGCCACAGAATAAGTGACAGGGCCTTCTCTGAAGACCTTAGCGAGCAGACACATCTATATGGGAGAAGGCAGTCTCTCAAATAACCGTTTTCCCCTTAAGTTTAGGAATATGTAGGTATAATGAAACCTTCAACTTCGCTCAGCGGCACAATTCCCTCAACACAGATATTATATGCTGCAGCTTCCAAACCAGCCTTAAGGCCAGTCCCACATGGACCAAACTGCCATAATGCAGTCTTGAGCTTACCAATGCATGGGTCACTGTAGCTTGGCTGCACTGGTCCAAGGATGGTCACAGCTAGTGCAAGAGTACAAGGTGGCAAAAGTAACTTTTAGCCACTGAGGTCACTTGTACCCCCAGAAATAAAGAATGATCAAGGAGCACCCCCATATGACATTCCAGTTCCAGTAGAGGGAGTAGAACCCTGGTCCAGAACAAGCAAACTCCCAAAATCCATGCACAGAGCTAGTCGCTTACAGGGCCTTGGTCTTAACAGGATTCACCCCCACTTCCTGTGCATACCACATACTCATCCAGGGCTTGCACAGTCACACTTGATTCAGATGTAAGAGAAATGGAGTACCATGCTTGGCAGGGGGTTGGATTCGATGGCCCTTGTGGTCTCTTCCAACTCTATGATTCTATGAGCATATGCTTAACTACATGGTACAAATGGGGTCCCTAGTGGAACCCAACAGCTTCATACAGATGGCAGTGGAGACATCACAATTCACTCCAGCACCCTTCTGCGTAACGGACAGGAGGCCAACACGCAGTCATCCGACACTACTCTGTGACAAGCCCCATTCAATAGAAATGGGGAGTTCTGGCACTATTTTTGTGGCGGGAAAGTCTTTATATGTTTGCTTTTAAGCAACCCACACCCCTTGACCTTACTACCCCAGCTTAACTCAGTTGCAAGTATTTCCCATATTGCAAGTATTCCCCCCCCCAAAAAAAAGTGTGCAATGTGCACAGGTGGCAATGGTTTGGGTGCTAAAATCAGTTCACTTTAAAGTAAACGAATGTTTCCCATCTCTCCCCACCCCCGCCGCCTTTAAGCACCTGCACGCATGCGCACACTCCTAAAAGCCTCCCCAGTGTAGGCACCTCCACCTCCAGCACCAAAAAAGATCTTCAGGAAAGGACCGAGGGCGAGGGCTCCTTAACAACAAAGGCATGGGGGGGCCTTGGGTTGCTGAGGGAGCGGGGGGGGGGCGGCTTCCAAAATCTGACATAGATCTGAACCTGGCAGCCCTGAGAACGACGACACCCACGGAGATGGTGGGAGGGTCGAGACAGAAGCCCAGCCCAGAAGCCTGGCAGCGGCCCCTGCTTGACAACAGACCTCCCTCCTTCCCACCGAAAGTCACGCTGAGGCTGGAGTCGACGCATGCGCCCTCCCTCAACTTCGTCCCCAGCCCCCCGCTCCCCCCCCCAATAAGCAGGAGAATAAACCCAGAAGCAGCCCCGCCCCTCGAAGCGGCGCCTGGGCCTCCACTCACTATTTATCTCATGAAGGTGTGCGCGGTGGGGGGAAGGGAAGAGATGCAGCCCCGACGACGCGCGCCCAGTACGGAGTTCCTGCGCTGCGCGCTCCCTGAGCGCTCCTCCGCTCGCCAGCAGCCGCCACTCCCGCCTGTCAAACCCCCCTTTCACAAACATCCGCCTCCGAACCGGAAAAAGGACGAGTCTCCGTGGCAACGCGCTCCCGCCTCCTCTGGGAAAGGCCGGCGAGAGAAAAGGAAAAGCCGTCCGGGCGCAAACACGGCGCGCTGCGCGGAACGTTCCGCCCAGGAGCCGTTATGGAGCAGAGCCCCGGCCAGAGTGAGGGCGAGCGGGTGTCTTTCGGGAGACGGGAGGGAGCGGAGAGCGCTTGCGGCCCCGCGTCCTTGACTGCTCTCACCGTCCCTTTCGTGTCTCTGCTTCCCTTTCAGGTCGGCCCCCGGACGCGCGCGGCGGCTGGTCCTGCTGCCCAGTGTGGAGCCTTCCTCGGGGCTTAGCCCTGGGCCCTTCCCTGTCCGCCGAGAGGGGCCTTGGGGTGTGGTGCGTGGGGAGCCCCTTGCAGCCGGGGGCGCTGCTGCTCCTGCTTGGTCCGGAGGAAGAGGAGCAGGAGGCGGGCGCCTGCCCGGCGGTGAGCGATGGGCGGGCAAATTTGGGCCTCCAGTCAGATCCCTCAGGCCGGTGGGGGCGCCCTCTCGCGACCCCCTGCCCGGCCAAACACATCTAGACGCCCGACCCTTCTCGGTTGCCAGGAGAAGGGATTCTGGCAGGCGCAGCTTGTACTATCCACCAGTTAAGAAAGCAGCTTGCTTGCCCAATTTCTCTCTTCAAAGTGCAGCTGTCCTGGTCTTGGTGTTATCTAATCACTTTTGGGTGGCCAAAAATAGTTTTGATTGGTTTCTGGTATCCTTGACACCTGCGCATGGATGGGAGAAAGGGGATAGAAGGCATTTCCCCCTTCTCATAATGCTAGCGCTTCCCAGTAAGCTAACGAAACGGGGTAGAAAAGGAAGTACTGTACTTACACAGCTCATAATTAATATGCAGAATTCATTGTCACACTATATGGTGACCACTAGCTTAGGTGACATTAAAAGATGATTTTAAAAGTTCATAGGGAATAAATACCAATGGTTATTAGCCACAGTGTTTCAGCAGCCGAATGCCACTGAATACCATGACGGAGTGGGCTATTGCCCTCATACCAGACTTGTTAGAATGCTGAGCTAGATGGACCTTTTGTCCAAACTAGCAAGGTTTTTCATGTTTCCTCTTTCTGTCTATAGAAGTCTGAACTGTAGTCACTTCATGTTACTTAGTTGTCCCATTGAGAATGTGCTTCAAAGGTGAAGTTTGTCTCTCCCTTCCTCATGAAGCAGTCATGTATCTGTTCCATCATGCACACAACTCAGCCCTCACTTGGCATACCCCTGCTCATTGCATGGGTTGAAACTGACTGAATGTGGCATGATGTCTGCTTAGTTTATATTCCACTTTACTAGTAAGTACTCAAGACAACTTACAGTCAGACACATTTTTATCCACTCAACAATTCTGTGAAGGAGCACTGAAAGTTATTGTTGCTCAAGGCCACTTACTCCTCTATTATTATCTGTGCAGTTTTAACATTTGGTCTCCTACATAGTCTAGCCACTACTGCGCACTACTTCCAGCTGCTTAAAAGGTCACTGCTGAGTGACCGCAACTGTGTAGGGAGAGTTGGTCATCTGTAGTATCAGGCCATCTAGCGAGTCAAGTATTTACTACAACTGAATGAAAATGGGGGGATAGTTTGTAGCTGCTGAAGCTCTATAGGCAAACAGTTCACCACATGGCTACATTTCCCCAAAGTGACTTTACAAGTAGTAGTATTACAAATAATAATCTAAGCTCATCCCATTTCTGACAACTCAGTTGAACATGTGTTGAATTACAGTAGTTACCAATAATTCTTACTGTAGATCTGAGGGCTGAACATATAGTAGCAATCACTGTATCTTGGGATTATTTTTTTAATAGCTTAAAAAACATACTGCAGAGGGAGGATAATGGGATGGTGAAGCAGTGCGTAGGGAATATGATTAACTCTTTCCCCTTATTTCCATGATTGAAATCACACAGTGCTTACTTCAGAGTAAGGAAGCGATCTTTACTCAGGCTAGCAGCAAGCACAGGTTCAGTCGTAAAGAGTTCAAGTTACAAGAGCAAGATAAGTGATTCAGAGCTGAATAACTGAGTTGGTAGAGCATGAGACTCTTAATCTCAGGGTTGTGAGTTCAAGCCCTACATTGGCAAAAGATTCCTGCATTGCAGAGAGGTGGACCAGATGGCCCTTGAGTTCCCTTCCAGCTCTACAATTCTTGGTTCTATTAATGACGCTAGAAGATGTCCCAATGGTTGTCACACCCATCCCACCAAGTTTTAAAAAGTTCAGGTGGAGTATGTTCACTCACGAGACTCTCTTGCCTCACTAGCCTGCTGCACACACATGTGTGCTTCTCTGGGGCAGATGCAGCTGATCCCACCTACAAAAGTGGTGCCACGTTTGTGGCCACTAGACTGTCCTGCCCCTCTCCCTGGAGCTGCTCTTGCTCAGCTCCTCCCACTGGCTAGTCAGAGTCGTCCTCCCTCCCTAATAATTATCTGCGCCTCTCAAGAGGAGCAGTGACAACAGCTAAGAGGATGTAGCTTTGTTTCACTTTTTCTGACATCTAAAGTTGCATGGAGAAGACCCACACCCTCCACCTCCAGATGCCCAATCCTGATAGGGCCGAGGGGCTCATGACATTACCTGACTTCCTCCCCACCTCCTGGAGGGCAAACAACAGCTCATTCATTTATTTTTATTTTGACAATTTATGTATTGCTTAATTACAGTAGTCTCTTAAATAAAGTACAATAGTGTAATACAATAAAGATAAAAATCAGTTGAAGCCATAAATCAGTCAATTTCATTTAAATGTCTGCCAGAATAAAAACTCCTCAGTAGGCACCCAGTGTTCAACAGGGAGGAAGATTGTCTGACCTCAAATAGAAGGGAGTTCCATAAAATTGGGCCCACAGTACTGAAGGCACAGCTGCTAGAGGATGTGAGCTGTGCATTTAAACTTAGGATGGTAATTTCAACAGAGGAAACAGTGTGAAGTCTGTGATCCAGGTGAGGGTGCATAGCTGCTCTCAAGTAAATAAAAAGACATTGGAAGACCTAACAGCATATTGCCTACATTATATGTATGTTGGCCCTGAGGGCATAGGCCACCACACTCATTCTTAATATGCCAGCTTGATTGTTGAATTGACCCTCATGTGAAAAGGACAGCTAGCCCATTAGTTCTCGGCTTAAGATCTGCCCGTGGGAATTAAAATACCTCTCTAACTGGGACTCCCCTTACTCTCACGTTTCAGGAACTTCCACCAGCTTGCTGGAAAGAGGCTTCTGCTTGCAACAAGATAGCAAGCTGGAAAAGGTGAGAACAGCAAAACTCTGTGGGTAACTTGCGTTCTCCTTTACAACTTTCTCAGCAAACTTCATACATCTAATGAAGTGGTTTGTTGGCTACGATCATTCAAACCATAATGAACAAGTTAGGGTCAATTCACGCAAACTGTTTTTTAACTTGTTTGTAAACCACATAGATGTTTTACCATCAATCCTGCTTGAGTCAGGCTGAAAATTATGTAAGTTGTGAGAATCAGACTTTAGTATTTATCTCACCAACAGCACTTAACATTTTTCCGGCAACCAGCATGGGGCCATTTCTGTTGAAAAGCTTGTGGCTGCACCACAAGCTCAGTGTTTGTTATCACAAACTGTAGTGCAGTGATCACTTGATGGTTTCTTCAAGCAGCCAGATGAATTTTCAGCATATAATGATGTGAAGGAATTTATTCTCACACATCTCAAAAATCAATCCGGATATATAACAGAGCAATGAGATGATAAATTTTGCTCCATGACTGGGACCAACTTGCAGTCAAGTGAGCCAAAATCAGATACGATCCTGGAATTTATTTCTGATGCCTCTGTAAATCCAAAAGTAACTAGTGATATTGTGAGCGGATATATAGGTTCTGGTATGTTAGCCACTGAAGAATGGGTGATAAATGTGTGATCAATAAATGTTTTTGCTGCAGATGTAGAAACTGGCCTGTTTAATAGCAACTAGCTCTGCTCTTTTCCTCTGTCACCCCTAGGAGCTGAGCAGCTCCTCTGCTGTCTGTCTTCTCATCCTGCAACTTTTTCCTAATGCTGAAGGAAATCAACTACAGGGTAGGCAGGCAGGTCAACCAACAGAATGAGGAAGAAACTCAGCAGAGTCACTATCCTTTCTCCTTGGGTTATCTTGTGTCACAGACGCTGCAATGTGGTTCTGACAGGCAGGAAAGCAGAAATTGGATTGCTTTGCAGAGCTTGCAAGGAGCTCTATAAGCCCCCCACAGCAATGCAGCAGGCAGCTGATTCCTGCAACAAACAGGCTTCCATTCTTCCACCAGTCAGCTGATGGGCAGGAGAGTTGAATCCTACTTTTTGCAGGCATCAGCTGCATGAACAAGTTCCTTGCAGGGAACTGTAGGGGAAGCATTGGCTCTCACCTATCTGGGCAGTAGAGCTGAAGCCTGCTTTCCCTAACCAATGCACAGTCAGGCTCCCAATGTGCATTGGCGTCTGTGTCTCTACCTGCCCCATATATGATGTCATGTATGGGGCAGGTGGGTGTAATTTGGGGAGAACTGCCTTCTGGGCCAAACTGGAACCTTTGGCAGTCAAAATCTGGTCTTCAGCCTGGCGGTTCCCCACCCCTGATCTAAAAGCAAAGGAATAATCCCTCCCAAAATTGGACTGCAACTCCCCCCAGATCTAGCCACTATGACCAGTGGTCCATTACATTAATGGACTTGACTCAATTGGGCTCATTAATTTCATTGGCTCTGTTCTGCCTGGACTTAATTGAATACAACTCAATATTTTGCAGCTAGCAATAAATTTCTATTCAGTTTAACAAAGATCTCTTAAATAATTATTCATCTTCCTAAAAAATAGGATGGTAAATCTAAATATATTCATTTAGCCTTTGGAGAGGGCAATTTGACCAATCAGTCATGAGCCAACAATTTTGTGATGATTAAATGTCCTATATGTGACTTTAAATATAACAAACGTTGAAGCAGCCGCAAGTCTTTTGTACCCTTAATCAGTACTCTTGCATGGCCACTATCAGAATCCATTTTGTATGAACTAGGTGTTTTGTTACCTGTATGGTTTCATAAACTGCTTTCAGGAAAGTTTAAAGGTTCAATCACTGTACCGCTGAGGAGGACCCCTGTCTAAAACTCTGGAGAACTACTACCAGTCATTGTATGTGAACAATGCTGAGTTAGATGGACTCATAAATCTGTCTCAACAAAAGGTAACTTCAGAAAACGTATTCTGAATTAACTTTTCCTAGGAGTCTGCTCAAAAAAACTGTCAGGATCTATAAACATATTAGTTGATAGACCTGACTGAGGCCCCCTTCAGTCATGCATAACACCACCTGCACTGCCTCTCTAGAGTCTTGTCATGCCCCTGTACTTCGGACAAAGCCCATATTGGATACTGATGCTTGGCATAATGTGTTTTACAGCTTGGTGAAGCAAAGCCGGGATAAAGATGAGGCAAATGTGGCATTAGTTTGGATCAATGGGGAGCTCCACATCAGAGTATCCTGTCCCATTGCTGCTGGCACTGAATTGCTGTACTGGTTAGCAGAGGCCAGTCCTGCTTGCCTGGAAAAGAATGCACCAGCAAATATATCAGATGGGGTATTTGTCGCAAAGAGGAAAATGGTAGAGGAGCAGCTAGCTAAGACCACCACTGTGGAAGCAGAGACTTTGACACAGAAAGGAGATGCTTCCCTAGATGGCGATGCAATAGATTCCTTTGCAGGTACTGTACCTGAATTCCTAAAATCTTAGTCAGAAGGGGGTATCACTGGTGATTTAAGCAGCATCAGAAACAGGAAGGGTTTTTATTCTTTAAAAAAACGACTTAACATACTTGGTAATAGAAACATGCATGTTCCTTAAGCAAAGAACTCCATTGCCAAACTCTGCACACCCAGGCAACTGTAGTTGAAGCACCCTGTGTTTTGTCCTTCCTTTCACAAAAAGAGTTTATGGTACATGATTTGATTTTCACAGACCTAAATTGTCATCTGTGAACAAACTCAAGACTGATAGTAATATTTTAACTTGAAAGTTAGGGGCTCCTTTTTTTCCCTTCAAATGATACTGTGGGAGGCAACTTGTTCAGAATGTATGCACTCTCTTGCTGTGAATAAGGAATATTTATTCAGTGCTTTCAGGGCACAATCCCCTGAGAGGCTGGCTTTCGGCATCCCAAGCACAGAGAATGGGAACCAAGTGCGGAAGCATATTCTTGCCCAGGACAATTCAATCAGCCCACAGCCAGGCAGAAGTGGAACTCAGGCCAATGTCCACTCCTCTAGCCAGTGACCTTTATTTTGCTCAACAGCACTGGCCAGCCCCACCCTTGCAAACAGTGCTTTGCTATTTTATTGCAGTGCTGGAGGAGGCGATTTCTTTGAGAAGTGCACATGGTGAATCAGAATGTTTATCATGCCAGAGTACATTTGATCAGATATCTGAGGGTATGTCTGCACTAGAAGCTTATGTTAGTTTTATACCATTTTAGCAATCATGGGTACCCACAAATAATCTTTGAGAGTTGTAGTTTGGTGGGGGCACTAAGAATTATTGTAATTCAGACTTTAAGCTTCAGCTCTTGATGCAGAATCCAGATGCCTGACTTTAGGTGCAGTGCACAGATTATGGTTCCTTCTTTTAAGTTATGGTTATTTGCATGTTCATACACTGTGAGGAGCCTATTTAGTTACCGTATTTTTTGCTCTATAAGACTATTTTTTCCCTCCTAAAAAGTAAGGGGAAATGTGTGCAAATGCAAACTGCGCAGCTATCACAGAAGCCAGAACAGCAAGAGGGATTGCTGCTTTCACTGCGCAGAGATCCCTCTTGTTGTTCTGGCTTCTGAGATTCAGGATATTTTTTTTCTTGTTTTCCTCCTCCAAAAACTAGGTGCGTCTTGTGGTCTGGTGCGTCTTATAGAGCAAAAAATACGGTACTTATGTTCCTGGCCCTTTCAGATATGTGGGCAACTCCTGTCTATAATGGTAGAATCAGTCAGGCTCCTTACTATCTCTGTTTCCTCACACACAATTGTGTACACAGAACTTCATTTCCCTATGACATTCTATATCCATGTCTGTTTCCTTAAGAATTTCTTAGGTGAATTAAACTGCTCAAGGTAACTCTGCTTGTTGTGAATAAGGGAGAAACACAGGTCCCTGGTATTGTGACTGTGTGGATAAGCTGTTTTAGTTTGCAATTCTTGCTTTCTAAAGAAAACAGCAAAGATTACAAATGATAAGAGTGTTGAAATTTGCTGTTTCTACACATTTCTGTAACCTCATTCTAAGTTATGTAGTAAAGCACTTCAGAGAAATCCAATTTGCATCAAAAAGATTAAGGAAGCTGTGCTTCCAAAGTGAGTCTTACAGAAGATACTGAAATATTCCTCCCCAAATTCTAAACTTTCCCTAGCTATAACCAGCTATGTTTCAGTTCTCAGAAGCACTGCTTTGATAACTAGTGGGACTTCTCAAGCCTCTGTGCTCAGCAAAAGATCTCTGTTCAGCATGATTGAGGCAGTGGGTGGGGAGTGGAGCAGTGCATAGAAACAGAAGTCTCACCTTGAAGTGTCAATAATTACTTTGTTTTCTTTGTTAAGGGAGCTAATGGTTACTGGTTCAAATTGCAGGTGCTTTTGATATCCCCAAGGTTGTGGAGCAGAAAGCCAGAGCCCATTGTCTTCCTTTCCTGGATAAGAAGCTGCCAGTCAAGCAACCTCCTGGCCTGGAAAATGATCACAAGAAAAGGAATGAAGATGGGTTCCTGCAACATGAGCTCAGGGACTCCAAGGAGCAGCATGGAGAGAAGCAGCCCTTTGTGAGGTGCTCTGTGGCTGAGGAGGGTGGAAGTAAAGAATATGGTGTGCTGCATCCTCAAACAGAGCAAGTGAATGAGACACTATCCAAGGTAAAACTGACTGACATGTGTTCACAGCCGCCCCCATCCAATGCAATTCAACCCAGTCCTCACTTGGCTGAGAAGGTGGAGGTGTTGAGGGGCCAATCTTGTGCTGAAGGAGCCCCCAGTGGGTGTGCCATGTCTACACCCAGGGCAGAGGAGCAGAGTGAAAATCCCAAGCAGGAGGAAGTGTCTCCAAGCAACATGGGTGGTGCTCCACAGCTCAAGGAGGCAGACCACGAGCGACGATACCGGTGTGAAGAGTGTGGCAAAGCCTTCCTGCAGCTTTGCCACCTGAAGAAGCACCACTTTGTGCACACTGATCACAAACCGTTCCTGTGCACAGAGTGTGGCAAGAGCTATAGCTCGGAAGAAAGCTTTAAAGCGCACACACTGGGCCACCGAGGGGTGCGGCCATTCCCCTGCCCACAGTGCCACAAGAGTTACGGCACCAAACGGGACCTTCAAGAACACCAGGTGCTGCACACGGGCCAGCGCCCTTTTGTATGCCCTGACTGTGGGAAATCCTTTGCCCGTCGGCCCTCTCTTCGGATCCATCGCAAAACCCACCAGGCTAAGGAGCCAAGGCCATCTGCTGCCGCCGCCTGCCAGTGTGTGATATGTGAGCAGCAGCTGGCCAACCCTGGGTCGTTGCGCAACCATATGCGGCTGCACACAGGGGAACGCCCATATACCTGCCCCTACTGCCCCAAGTCTTTCCGCCAGCAGGGCAATCTCCGTGGGCACCTTCGGTTGCATACAGGGGAGCGCCCTTACCGCTGCCACTTCTGTGGAGATGCCTTCCCGCAGCGCCCTGAGCTGCGCCGTCACCTCATCTCCCACACAGGTGAGGCTCATCTGTGCACAGTGTGTGGGAAAGCACTGCGTGATCCCCACACGTTACGGGCTCACGAACGTTTGCACACAGGCGAGCGCCCTTTCCGCTGCCATCTGTGCCCCAAATCCTATCCTCTGGCCACAAAATTGCGACGCCACCAGAAAGCGCACCACGCTGACAAGCCGCACCAGTGCCAAATTTGTGGCATGGGCTACGCCCTCCCCCAGAGCCTGCGACGTCACCAGCTTGAGCACAAAGGAAACCTAGATGGGGATCCATCCAAAAGGGGCACGAAAGCCCCCCAGGAGCTGCCAGCTTCAGAGCAGCCAGCTGTGCTGGTAGTGCACTCTGTAGACAGGGCAGGGCCTGGAAACCACACAGAGCTCCTTATCACCAATGATGGGCACTATGTTACTGCACAGCAGAGCTCTGCCAAGCACAAGAACGTCATTGAGATTGCTGTCTCGGACACGGAGAAAGAATGCATCATTGTGCAGGAGCAGGGCTCCGCCAGTGACATGTTCATTATTCAAGAGGGTGTCAGTTTTAGCACAGTGGCAGAGGTGGTGGAGGTGGAGGTGGGGACATGACTGTCAATCTTTTTGCAGATGGCATTAAAACATCTTTGGAAGTCTAAATGTGCTCTTTCTATGTGTTTGCAAGAAAACAGCATGTGGGTTATGAAATATATACCGGGATGTTTAGAAGGGAATAGGTGACTTCAGTTTGGCCAAGGCTATGGCTGAATTCCCACCATCATTTCGAAAGCCCGTAAGCTTGGGCAAAAGCCTGATAGATGAGGTTATGCCTGGAAGAAAGCCTTCACTAAGCATCTCTTCTATACTATCAGAATTTGTTTCAATTTGATCCAGTGTCGGGAACTGTACCAGTTCTGCTTGTGTGTTACATATGTTTAGTGAAAACGTGGCAAAACTGACTGAGTGGTGAAGAGTCCGCAGATTTCCACATGGTTATGCACATATGGTCCAAAAATTAATGCAGTAGAAAGTATGGAAGTATATCTTTTTTTTAAAGTAAAAGAGCAGGAACTTCCAACAATTTTCTGAGGTGTGCAAGGATTATGTCAACACCAGTGAGGGTTCAAAGTTCTTTAGCTTGAAAGGTATAAATAACAGGAAGCTACTGCTCCTGACTCATTTGCCCAAACTGTGCTTAGATGTGCTTTAACTTGATACTTGCTGAGTAGGGGATGAAGCCATCAGATGCCTGCTTTAATTACAGCTAACAACAACATTGGCTAAGATCCAACTCCTGCATTAGCTTGGTGATGTAAGCAGCTCTCAAAAACATTGTGATAGCACATGCAGTCAATCGTGTGACTCAGACAGAACATATAGGTGTTTCTTTTGCCAGGTATACCTCTCCATGGGCTTGTGCTGGTGATGCTGTGATAGTCACCATGCAATCTAGCCAAATTGTGGTTGTTGGCTATGTATATTATTACCATGATGTGGGGTCCTGACTGCCCAGAGACATTTGTTTGATACCTACCAAGACAGTGTTTGGGTTTTGCCCAAGTCAACACATTGCAATCTGAGTGAGAATTGTAGATCCCAGAGTGACTGCAACTGTAATCCAAAGGTTTGCTTTTAAAATCAAACCAATTCATTGGATCTGGTAAATATCATCTCAGCAGTTGCATATGATACCTGTGTTGCTGGATTAGACCACTTCATACTGCAGGAGCAAGAGTCAAATGGTGACAGTTTTCATTCACATGAAAGTAAATCAATGAGGAAGAGCTTTGCTATGCCTGTAATGCATTTCATTGCAGTATATAAAAACAATGACAAATGAAAATGTTGCTTAATTACATTGTCTTGTTTCAACATAGTACTTTGCCAAATTTTCCTTGACAGTGAGTATCACAGACTTCCTGTCAGGAGGTCATGTTGCACCATAGTGTTGCAATGTATAGTTAGTAGTTTTGGTCCAAGCTGATTTGAATTAATGTTGGATGGGAATTTTTTTATTTTCCATTTTTATATCACTTTATGCGGTTGTATTCACTACTTGAGAGTAATTTTCTTCTTCCCAGCATCCTGTGGTGATAGGCCAGTCGGGTATTTTAACACATAGGAAACTGAGCCAAGAGAGTCTGAATTGCCCAAAGCCAAATCAAAACTTCACGGCTGGGTAGAAATTGGATTGTGAGTGTCTGTGGTCCAATATGACATTTTAACAGTCCTTCCTTAGTGCTTTGCTATTTCCAGAAAATATATTGAGATTTGCACTTGGGTTTATTCATTCACTAGGTGGCTCCCATTGTCAACAATATCATTTATTATATGGTCACAGCCTCTGCAAAGTGGTGTTCATTTACCACATGCTTCCTTCTTGGATACTTAGGATGGGCCAGCTGTCATTTGGTTCTGGTAGCAATAGGTCACATAACTACACTTGTTGCTTTTCTTATGTCTCTGCTACCCCCACATTTCCAAACCGTTTTGATAAAGTAAACAGATGCTTGAGATTACAGTACTGACTTCCTACTGTTGGGCTCACCCAGTGATACATTTACAAGCAGTCACAAAGGAAGCAGTCTTTTGAGGCAGTAGGGTTTGGAGCAGTGATCTAGAATGGTTGGCATGTATGTTTTTTGTCTTTTCCAAGAGAGTGGTGCAGCTTTTGCATGAATCAATATTGACACAGCTGCAAAGTGACTTCCTGATGCCAAAACCCAATAAATCCACGCGTGAGTCAAAATATCAATCTTCTGTCATTGCTGATGTGGTGTCAAGCACGTTTGTTGGTTGCGCTGATCCCAACCAATCACGGATTGGAGGGAGGTGTCTTATGCCAGTCTTTTAAGCATATGCACTTGTTTGCATGATACACATGGTTTGAAAACAAGGGGTTGGGGGTCCTGTGATAATGCCTCAGACAAAAAAACTCTTTGAGCCACTTATGTAAGAGCTCGAACACACAAGATAGTTTACTATCTTTTGTGTCGTGTTTAGAAGGTGGCGAGAATTAAGCAGACTTGGGTACCAGTTTTTAAGTTACAAAGTTATTGCAAAGACCAGCCTGAACGTAAACAAGTCAAGGAGAGGTGGAGCCAAATGGAGATAGCCTCTCATCTGAGATAATTGAGTGGCCCTGCTTCCCATCTTTCTTTCTGCTGCAACCTGATGGATTGGCAGTTATTAATATTTACTAGATCTGTATGTAGGAATGGGAAAGAGATTGTAGCAGATGTTATAAGGTGAAAAGGGGACTTGTTCAGGAAGTTAGAAATGCTGAACTAAGGAGGGCTACTAGTCTGATCTCAGCCTTCACAAAGGTTCAGGTTTGAGAAGATGTTACAGGAATCAGTGTTGTAGTCTTGACAGCTTGTGAATGTTCTTCAAAAGTTTCCCTTCATACATGGGCCAGAACTCTTTCTCTGGATGTTCTCCTGTGGTTGAACTCAGGCTCTGCCTAAATATCCCAGTAAGCTAGACCCAGAACTGGACATTTCTCAAATCTCTCAGCTTTATTGTGTGTTAGAAAGAGACTCTGTGTTCTTCAAACTCTGCAATCTGTTGGAGGTGGGGACTGTGCAATTGCTCTTTGTACAAGTGGCCAAAGAGTCACTTCCCAGCTACCCTAATGCTAATATTTACTTGCGTACCATGGAGATAACAAATACTGACTAGAAGACCATTACAGAAGAGAGACAGAGAAGAGCAAGAGAAAGGAGGCTGAGATTGATAGTTCTCTAAGCTCCTCCTACTCTTACAGTTTGTCTCAGATGAGGACGGGGTAGGGACCTGTTTTACTAAACAGTGGACTAATTTGGAATCTCCAAAGACCTAAATTCCAAGTGATGAATTTGATGTTGCTAATTTCTTTTGATCAAGAGTATATGGCTCAGATTATGGCCTTTCAAGATCTAACTGTACTGGCTCCTAATTTAATTATTTTATCAATGAGACTCATCTCAATAAATTTGAAGATAATAATTGCTTTGCTGGATTTATCAAGTCCAGCATTCTGTTTCTAGTAGCCAGCCAGATGTCTCTAGAAGCTCATAAGCAAGGTAATAGTCACTCTGTGGTGTTTTGTTCATCTGATAGAGCTGTGCTGCCCCTGAAAATGAAGGTTCCATTTAGCCAGGGCTATTTTCAGGGGGAACTCACTTGAACTCAGTTCTGGCATATGTCAGGTGGGTGCCTTTGCTATCTAAGAGAATGAGGGAGGCATTCATGGTGAGTTCTGGCACCTCTTTTTCTTGGAAAATAGCACTGCATTTAACTAAAATAGACTTTGATGAACCTTGCCTTTATTAATTTGCCTAATCCTTTTAAGAAGTTGCCAAGCTGCTAGTGACTATCCCCACATCTTATTGTCTTACATTATGTGTGAAGAAGTGCTTCCTTTTTAAGTCCTGCACCTAGTCTGTCAGCTACACTAAGTGTACATAAGTGTTATGAAAACAGAAGACATTTCGCTCTAACTGCTCGCTCCAAGCAATCATGATTTTACAAACTTCTGTGTTCCTTCTTAAAGTAAAACCCCATGTTCTCAAGCCTATCTTCATTTGAAAGGTGCTCTGGGCCTTTGAGTTTAGCTGCCTTTCCATACCCATTTGAACCCAATGAAGTTTTTGTATTCAATTTTGTATATTGTATTCAATGAATATTGAATATCGTGTTCAGTGAATACAATAATTATTTATCTGTATTCACCTTACAGGACTTGCACTACAATCTTGAAGAGTTTATGATATGCATCTGTTTGAAAATTACGTTTACCCATTAAAAGTGGCTGGTCAATATACCAAATATTTGTTTCAAGTTCATTTATGTCCAAACCACAATTAAACGGGGAAAATTTAAAAAATACAAATGAACTGAAACAGGACGCAAATATTTAATGACTTGACTCCCTGGTGTCTTCCATCTGTACTGACTTCTTGGTCTCCTCTCCAACACACGTATAATCAAGCACCTCTCTTTGGTCATTCAGAAAGGAGTCATGGGGATCTCATTGGATTTTTGCTGAGAGACATCCAAGAATCAAAGAATTATAAATTGTGGAAGGGAGAAGAAATTCAGTCTCTCGATGTATTCTAGAACAGGATCACAGAAGTAAAGACAGGGAATAGACCTTTTGGCATCTGGATTAAATATCTGCAACAGGAGGATTTTCTAAACAAATGGCAGTTCCCTTATTTTATGCCAGGATAGCCAAATGTCCTCTGCTTTATGAAATAATGACGTAATAATAAGACGTGCATCTTGTTTCCTAATATCAGTCCATGTTTATTTGGTGTTCTGAGACCACAAACAATCTAAATGTGTGGATGGAATTGTTATTATTCCATTGGTTGCTTGTGCCACTAGGGCACCTGAAAGCAAAAATGCAAGGGAGGGAGAGAAAAACCAGGATGGGTGAGATAGTGAGATCTTCAAACTTACTGTCCCTGACATACTGTGACCTGGTTCCTGTTTCTTCATCCTGGTTCAACATTAACCCAGGCTGGGCTGCAATCATTCTTCATCCATTTCCTCTGCAATCTTTCTGCAGTCAGGCACACACGCAATGGGACAGAGCAGAACCAGAATGCTGAGGACCCTTCTCCTTGCCATTCTTCTGGACCTCTCACTGAGCTACAACCAGGGTAAGGAAATCAGCCTGCTCAGCAGTGAGCAGGCAGCAGTCCTAAGAACATGTGCTGAGGGGATGAATGTTGAACTCTGGGGTTTCTGAGAAAACGTGTAGGCTTGTGCTGCAATTGACTAGTAGAGCAGATAGCAATACTCGTTCTGTTGGCCTCCTACATTGGAAGTTCAGTGTGGCAGATCAAGCATCCAGGGAAAATAGGAAGCTTTCTTATACTGAGGCCGTTGGTCCATCTATCTCTTATTGTCTACATTCACTGGCAGTGGCTCTCCAGGGTCTCTCCCAGCCCTATCTGGAGATGCCAGCAGTTGAACCCAGGACCTTCTGCATGCTAAGGGAGGCTCTACAACTGAGCTACAGCCCTGAATCCCAGCAGCAGCCCCATTGAAAGAGACTATCATGGCATGGCTGAGATGTAGAGGATGTGGCAGTTGTATAGAGAGGCAGGCATGTCACTCCATGTTTCAGAGACTCCCAGCTTTGGAGCAGGAAGGATCTCGGGTGATAATTGAGGAAAGATGGTGGAGGTAGGGCAGCGCTGTGCCAGAACTCTCTCTCTCCAGACCAGTTATCGTTTAGCTTTTGTATTTGTGTATGCAAATACAACACACAGGAGTCACATCACATGATAGTGTGTCTTTTTCCATGCTTCTTGCTGGAAGATTGATGGGATGGGGGGGGTTCCCTAATGAACGCCTCTTTGTTGGAGTTCTTTATCTTAACAGGAAGGTTCTTCTTTACTCTTAAAACAGTTAGCAGGAACATGGCACTTACCAAAAGATTAAAATGTACTCCTCAAGTACCTTTTTGAGGAGAGGCATGTGTATGCAGTTTAACCACTTCAGAAGCAGGGTGTGCTCTCTGAGTTGTATCCAACTAAGCAATACATCAAGTAATGCATTGAAAAGAATTGCTCACATCCATCAATTTCAGTGGTTTGCATTGGATACAGCTGCCTGCAATGGCAGCTTCCCGAGGAGCAGTTGTATTAGTCTATTGCAGCAGCCAAAGCAACAGAGTCTTGTGGCATCTTAAAAATTGACACAGTGGACTCTAGTCCATGAAAGCTTCTGCTAAATTGTTGGCCTTCAAGCTGCCACAGGGCACCCTGTTGTTTCTCTCTTCAATAGAGGAGACCTGGTCAGAAACCCTGTCTCACCTTTTCCTAACCTGATAGCCTTCAGATCTTGCTGGACTACAGTTCCCATCATCCATGACAGTTGGCTATACTTACTGTCAAACTGATGGGAGTAGGAGTCTGACAATATTGGAGGGCACCAGATTGGAGAAGGCTGCCTCTGTTCCAACCCAACCCCTAGCTTGACGCTTTCCGTTGTGGGGTAGCACTGTGATTCTTCTCATCCTTCAGCAACCATTGCTAGACCTTAATTAGATGGAGGGGGGATTTATACCCCTACCCATCCCACAGACCAAATTTGATGGGTGGGTAGGGGACATACCTGCCAATCAGCTGATGTTACAATTTTGTCAGGTGACATGGTGCTTTTAACCCCCTGTAATCAGCTGGTTGTTGGGTGTTTAAAGCTTCATGCAGACCTCTGAAAGGAGCTTGCAAAGAGCCATGCCCTATGCTTTGAGGTCCCAGCAAACAGCTGATTGTTGGGGCTTCAGAAGACAAGTGTGCAGCTCTTCTGAAGCCCCACCAATTAGCTGGTTGGCAGGACTTCAGAAACATTGAACAATCATCTTAAGGAGCCTCTTTTGTTCCAACCTAGCTTCCCTTTTACCTGCTCAAACCTAGTATTACCTAGTATCAAAGCCTAGTATCATCAGATGACAGGCAGGTAGGCATGGCTTGACCAACATGGCCTAATTATTTAGCCTCATAGGCCAGACATTCCCCACCCCGGACTGAGACTGAAAGTTCTAATGTCTGAATGTGAAAAAGGGAAATGAGAGGACTCCAAAGGTTCAGATTCTGGGGTGGGCAAACAGAGACCAGCACACGTGCCAGCAAAGAGGCACACAGGACGAGGGCTGAGTAAATATGTTTTTCTGTTCAAACAGGAATAGGGTAAGTGTCCATAGAGCAGAAAGAGACCTGCCATTTGGAAGTGGTCAGTTCTGGGCACAACTCTGATACCAAACTGAAAAAGAGTCTTGGTTCTACCACCATAAGACCAGAACAGACTAGAAATATTATTTTCTATTTGGTCAATACTTTTTTTTTTTCTTATTCCAGAAGTCTTTTTTTATTGAATTCTGCTTAAACTCATGTTTATTCCTATTGTATTGGGTCTCCTGCACGCTGCTTAGAAATGACTGCAGTCAAGAGGCATGCAAATGGTTGAAATAAATAAATGCCATATAGGTGAAGATTAGGTGAGAAATTCACACTGGGTTGTATCCAGCGCTGTACACATGGAGTTCCACTGACAGTAGTGTTGGATCAACCCCATTGAGATCTAGAAGTGAAAACTGGGCATTTGGCAGAACTTCCTGTTTTGTCTGTTGTAACACAAGACTGTCAATGGTTGGGCAATGCATTACATCTGTAATCAGGCATCTGGAGCCTACAAAGGGGGAGAGCATTGTAGGAATGCAGAGCTGATATCCTGAAATATGCAACATTATACTGAAAACATGACAATGGCTTGCCCTTCTCCACCATGTGTGGTGTACCTCCGTGGGCTGAATCATCTGGAAATTTTATTTGTAGCAGCTTTCTGCAGGTGCCCAGTTCTGGTTCTGGACCACTGATGTTCAGACTGTGTCATCTGATCTGTCTGTGTTTGTGTTGTGGTGGTTAATCATGTCTTGGAGGAGAGGGCTGGCTGTAGGGTCCTTCCCACTCAATGGTCCTTCAGAATTACAATTGCCCCAGTGAATGAGGCTCCACACTAAGGACTGACTGATGGGTGTTCTGCTCTTGCTAGTCTTTCTCGATCAGAAGCAAGCACTCTCTTTGCTGAAGCGCTCAAGGCGAGCCAACAAAGGATACCTAGAAGAGCTGCGCAAAGGCAATCTAGAACGGGAGTGCCTGGAGGAAGTGTGCAGCTATGAAGAAGCCCGTGAAGCCATTGAGTCTAATGCCCAAACAGTAGGTATCATTCCACTTTCCTTCCTGCAGAACAAGGCCTGTTAAGTCACATATTCAAGGGCCCAGCAACCACTGTGAGGATTTCACAATGGATTTCTTCTTTAATTCCCCAGTCTCCTTCCAGATGTTGTAATTTTATTTTATAAAAAATGTAATAATTTAATAACAACAAAAAGTGCAAACATAGCAAAAAGAAAAGAAACAAATAATAAGGATTTAAACCATAATGCATCACAGCTTGGAAGGACAAAGTACAAAGACCCAGTGGAGCTCTAAAGGGATAATAAATTGTTTAAATAAAGATACCCTTTACAAATAATAAAGATTTATAAAAATAAATCTAGGAGGCTTAGTTTGGTCAGAATCGAGTATACACTTCCAGAGTTAACACTAAATACGTTACTTTTGGTAAATTAGCCACCATAGCTGCTAGAGAACTGTGAAAAAATTGTGTCCTGGGCTTTTTAGACTCATCTACCCATGTACTATCTGAAATCAAAGGGGCGCATTGGTAGCCAGATGTGACATTTTTTCCAGCTCTTCTACACCACTACATTTCTCAGATGTATGTCCCAATTAAATTCCCATCATGATTTTTGACTCTGGGCCCCAAATGAGGCATTCATAATAAATTTTTATAATATAGAAACCAGTCCCTTTACATAATGTGTCGTATCTTTGACCAGTCATTCAAAAGGAGTCCGTTGTCTGGTAGCATCTCTTAGAAGAACAGATGAGAAATGACCTCCACTGGAAGCCCAATAACCAGGGAAAGCATTTATCCCCATACATGTTTTCATATATGCTATAGACAACAGGAACGGTTTCTGTAAATAATAATCCATTAAGCAATATAGTTGGCAGGACATTATCGTGAGACTTCCCCTTGTTCCTAAAGACTGGGTGGTACTATAGGACAGGCTTCCTCAACCTTGGCACTCCAGATGTTTTGAGACTACAATTCCCATCATCCCTGACCACTGGTCCTGCTAGCTAGGGATCATGGGAGTTGTAGGCCAAAAACATCTGGAGGGCCGAAGTTGCGGAAGCCTGCTGTAGGATGTAAGTGGGGACAGGCCCGGTACAGATGCCACCACCCTATTCAGCAAAACCTTAAAGGTTGTTATATTAAAATATACTGGCTAGCTATGTCAATGATCTAAATTTGTACTTCTAAAATGGGTGGATGTTGTTGGACTGCTATGCCCATCATCCCTTGTCCACTGGCCACACTAGCTGAGGCTGATGGGAACTGGAGTCTAACAACATATGGAAGGCTGGCTGAGGGCTTGTTTAATTCATGCAGTAGTTACCCTTGAGCTATGTGCATCTCATAATTGCAATAGATTTAATTTGATGGCAGAAGCAAAATGAGATGTGTCCTCTCTCTTGCTGAGTCATGACAATCATATCTCATGCTGCCCCCAAAGAGCTCAGAGTGGTGTCTCATCCTGACAGCTTACAGGCTAAGACCTTTCTAGCATCAGCAGTACTGTAGAACTGCATCAGTTGACTTACTCGTTCTTGGGTATTTCTTTCTAAGTGAGCACTTTTGTTTTGCAGGATATATTCTGGGCACAATACTCAGGTATGCATGTCTAAAGCTCCTGTCAAATACCCTTACTATTTGTATATTGTTTACCACTGAACCTTATTCCAAGATCTGGCTTTCACAGGCTCTGGAGAATTATGTCTCTACATCAATGGCCAGTATTAGCCTTGCATATCCCAGAGCAGCAGTTCCTGCAAATACTTATTTGGAGTTAAATCCTTTGAAATCAACAGAACATCTCCAAATAAACATGCATAGGATGATAAAGTTGCAAGCATAATAGTAGCATATCTTAATTCTTCCTTCTTCTATTACCATATTTTATCTTGGAGCTCTTGCTGTGGAAGTCCGATTGCACAAACTAAACCAGTCGTACCATTTAAACTGACACAACTATTAAGGGCTACTTTGGCCATAACATACATACACACACTTTCCCCACAGTTGTGTCAACTAATTTCCTCCAGCCGTGTCCTCCAGTTTCCTCTCTCTTCCTGTCCCTTCAGTAACTACTATCACCACACCAAGCTTCAAAGTTTTTCATGTTGCTGCTCTTCATCTATTCATGTTTAGTTCTTGGTCAGCTGGACTTGGTCAGCTTGCATCTCCTGCTGCTGCCAATGTCCTCCCACCCATTGGCTAGATCCCTCTTTCGGCATAGGATTGATCCTTTCACTAGCACTCTCTCCCTTGCTATTAGCCTATCCCTAAGCAACACATCATATTCATTAAGATGGCACTGGCAGCAGCTGCCAAAGGTTTCTTACTGGCAAGGCTGGACCTTTCATCTGTTTTAAAAATGGAGAAACAGAAACTTCTCCCTAAGTCATCCTTGCCCAATGTTCGGGTGAAATCCAGTGTCACATCTGTGCAATGGGAATTTTTGCTTCTCTTTCCCCCTGAAGCCCCCATAAATCTGCTGTGGGTGGTCTCCTAATCCTCCACATCAGATTTGTGGGACTGGGAGTGGAGAAAAGAGGAAGGAGATCTCCTGCTGCACAAACGGAAGTCGATTACACTGGCAGACAGGCACAGTTGGATTTCACCCCTTGGGGGCTTTTGGAGCCAGAAAATGAGAGTTGCTTTCCTATCTCCCAATGGCTGTGTGCTGCTCTCAGTATCAGAGAGGCAGCATGCCTCTGAGTACCAGTTGCTGGAAATCACAAGTGCAGAGAGGTTGTTGCATTCAGTCCCCCTTGCAAGCTTCCCATGATCAATCCTGTTGAGCTGTTCTTATGAGCTGACAATCCCTTTAAGCTGAATTGTATTATTCTCTCCCCAGTATGTAAGTCTCCGAAGCAGCCCAGAACAGCTCTTGATGAGTGCCTGAAAGGTAAGCAGCTTAACAGTGAATCTGTGATGCCCTGGCAGTGGTGAGTGCAAGGAATCTGCTTTCTCTGAAGAGACTGGAGTCAAATTCTAAATAAGGCAAGATCACTGAGAAGCATTCCTCTCAGGAGAGTCCCTCTCTCTTTCCTAAACTCGCAGAGGGACACTGCTGCAAACAACATTTTAGCAGATGTGCGTTATATATATATACCATTTATTATATGCATTGCAGTTACTTGCACCGCCCGCTTTCAGGTTACAAATCCTTGCAAGGTGTCTTAAAGGAACATTGAACTACGCTCATAATTTCACAATAAACAATATGAAGATATGTAGCAGGAAACCCACCCCCCAATCATTCAGTTTCTACAAACTTCACACACACACACACACTACATACACTACGCTTCTGTTATAAATTCATAGAAAATCAACCATACTGTTCCACTGTTCCACTTTTATTTTACTCCATGAAGGAAGGACTACAAAATGGGGAAGGTTTGATACAGGCCACCATAATCCCTTGAGCATACCAGCACATCCACAGGAGCCGTGCCCAGTTGCTATGCCAACCTTGATGGTCTCAGACAGAAGACCATCAACAACACAACGGACTGCATACACGAGTGGATTCAACACAGACTATAACAAAAGAACAGTGATTGGATTCCCCCTCAGGGGGCAGGAAACTGCGACTACCTTTTGTCTTCTGAAAATGACTCATGGGGAGGGGGAGGAGGGAACCAGCCAGGTGACAGGACACTCAGGTTACCACCACCACCCCTCCCTCAACCCCTCCTTTTCTGTGATGTATGCATGATGTTTCTGGGGGTGGGCTTGACCTACAGGATGGGAATTTCAAAAGTTTTTATAAGGCCTTGCACACCATTTTTCTGTGTCTTTTCCTCTCTCCTGCAAGTGAGGGGAGCACCCTGTTGCAACAGTTCAATAAAGGCCAAGCCTACAGGCTGCTGATTTGCTCCAATTTACTCTGGTTGGTGTCTTTACTTTTTGTCCAAGGGAGCCCTCAGATTTTTCCGGTAACAGATAGAACAAGTCATCAAGATTCTTGCCCATAGGGCAGCTGGTGGCAGAGCGGGGCATGGGGGAGACTGCTGCCTAATGTAGACACTAACAATACTGTAACTTGTGAGAGAGACAGGATGGGTTTTGAAATTCACAAATGTAGTATAAAAGATATGGAGACAGAGCCTGTTTCCTTGCTGCACATGCGTATCTCTAAAAACAAAAACATGTTTGTCTCCTGCAATGTGTGATGTGCCCAAATATCACTTTGGGTTATCTGTTAAGAAAACCAATTAGCAAATATAATAAATGTGTAACATTATTATAGTCTGTAACAAACCCATTGCAGGGATATCTAACCAATTCTACCAGTACAAGGATTCCTGTTTATTGGATCCAGCCCTCCTCCCCATATGAAATAGAGAAATGCAAACAAAATAAAAATTGCCCAGCACTTTCTTCATTTTCTTTTAAGCACCAAGGGCAGCCTAGGAGCAAATGTTGTATATTGAACATAGTTCAATGGTTTTCCATGTTGATATAATCTTCAGAAGAAGTTGCACCCTGAAAGGTGACCTAAAAATATATAAACAGATATAAATACAATAATATAAAGGCCTGTGTTTGGCTTGGGTGCCAAATGCGTCTTGATCAATGAACGATTGCCTACGTGAATGGTCTATCCCAAACTCTCACCACTGCCAGAACATGCATTTTCAAGCACAGTGTTTTCTCTCTGTATTCTTTCTACTGACCCTTTAAACATAATGCTTTTCAATGGAGTCAGTTCCCAGATTCAGCTCCCCCTTCTGAAGTGTAGAGCAATCAAGTGTAGCTAAACCAGGGGACATAGAAGCACCTCTGAACTAGCACTTGTTGTGTGTATCAGCCTACATCCAAGCCACTGAGATGTCTTGACTCTCTGAATATGCTGCTAGCTGTTCCATTTCCCTGCATCCTGTATTTTTCATTCCAACAGGTGACTGTGTCAAAGATGCGGGGCAGAATTATAGGGGATCCATTTCGTTCACCAAGTCAGGAATTGAATGCCAGTACTGGTCGAGCAAATTTCCTCACAAGCCTGAGTAAGTTTGCTTGCTTGTTTGTTTGAAAAAACAACAACAACACATTTCTATGCCACGCTTTGCTTGCAGGGCCACCCTCTGAACTGGGTGACTTCTACTTGCCTTCATGCAACATTGTATGGAGAGACTTAGTAGAGAATAAGGATCCGGTCACCTGCCCATTGCATCTTGTGCATCTTGGGTTTTAATTGGAAGCACAAAGTGCAAGGGAATATTGTACAGGGGAATATTGGTGTGCTCTAGGGGGAAAGGGGATCTGCAGGCGTGAGTAGCAAGACAATAAATGTGAACCCTGAGACACCTCCCCCCCCCAAAAAAAAAACCCTCTTTGAAATATGTAGGATTTCTATGGCAGTTCCTGGGAAGAGAAATTATTGAGGAAAGGAGGCTAAACCTTTGAGAATCACTGAGTTAACCATGTAAACAAAACTTTCAAGGACTAGCATCCATGTCATCAAACGCATGAAGTGTTATCCTCAGTTATCCTTGGCAGGGGGAATTGTAAGCAATGTGGTTTGAGGGGAATGAAAACAATGCGGACGACAGGGACAATTGAGTAAAAGCTTGAATGTCTTCAGATAAGCAGAGCGGCCCTTCCCAATAGCCGCGAGCTGCAAGATAGCCAATGGAGGACATGCCCAGCCAATTGCATCAGGGGAAGGGGGGGTGGAATCCGAAATCTGTGCACACACATATGTGCATTTTGCTGTACATGAACATGCGGTGTGCACATGCTGGGCGGGAAGCCATAGCCAGTCATAGCTGTTCTTGATGTACCTGCACAGTGAAATGCAGACATGTGATTGCTGTACGTGACGATCTGTGTCTGGCCTTCACCTCTTTTTCTTCTTCTGAGGGAGTGCTTTTCATGTAGAATATGCCATAAACTGCAGTGCAGTCCTTTTGGGCGCAAGATCCAGAGTTCCCTTACTGCAAGCCTAACTATAAGAGGAGGGATTTTCTGTTTCCTTGTATCGCTCTAATGTATCGTGCTTTCTTTTAGCTTCAACACGACAAGCCATCCAGGTGCCAACCTCACTGAAAACTACTGTAGGAATCCAAACAACAACACAAGGGGTCCCTGGTGCTACACCCGAAACCCAGTCGTGCGGGCAGAAGAGTGTGCTGTACCTGTGTGTGGTGAGTCTAGTGCTGATGCTCCAGGTATAATAATAATAATAGTAGTAGTAGTAGTAGTAGTAGTAGTAGTAATAATTTATTTATACTCCACCCATCTGGCTGGGTTTCCCCAGTGTCAGGCTTTAGGGGCTCAGCTTCCACGCTCCTCTCCCCTTTGGCAGTAGATAAGCGGAACAAAGCGAAAGGAGTCTCTTACCAGTTATAATTTTTAATGATCACAGTGAGAGAACAAAGAATCCATTTCCAGGAATGAAGGTCTCCCAATTAAGGGTTCTACCCACTCCCCCCCCCCCCCCGTTACCCACGTCTTCTGCATCTGGCAACCTAATCTGGCAACCACTGTGCTTTCTGAGCAGCCACCTTATCTGCTCTCCTTGACCCGGGGCTGAGTGGATGGACGCTTTCCAGTGAAAGGGAGTCTGTTAACTCTCACTCTTCCAGTGTTTCTTCTAGCTGTTTCTCATCCAGTATTTCCCAGTTTTTGCCTTCTGAGCTATGTCCCTCTGCAAACCACTGTTCCAAATCTATACTGTCCTCCTGCTCCTGGGAAGATTCAGGAACAGGAGCAGGGGGAGGGGGAGGCTCCCACCATTTCTCCTCAGTGCAGCCCTCCTCAGCACAGTCCCTGACACCCAGCCACTCTGGGCGGCCCCCAACACGAGAAAACATCAAACATTAAAAACTTCCCTAAACAGGGCTGCCTAAAGATGTCTGAAGTAGAGTTTGATTAGATCCCTCCTTTCAATTCCAGGCATATATGCACAGCTTCCCTTCTAAAACCAATATAGATACGGTGAAGGAGAACTTCTTAAACAAAATGATGGTCATGATTCCCGTACTCCTCTTTTTTCAGGTGAGAACCGGACCTCAGTTCCAATTTCCCCAAGGACCCCAGGGCAAGAGCAGAAGAAGCAAGGGCCTTGTGTGCCGAACAAGGGGCTGCAGTATACGGGGACCCTCTCCGTCACTCTTTCCGGGGCCCAGTGCTTACCATGGGCCTCTGAACAAGCGAGAGCGATGAGCCACGGGAAACCCTTCCATGGCAACCCTAACCTGGTGCAGAATTATTGCCGCAACCCTGATGAGGACGACGAAGGCGTCTGGTGCTACATCGACCATCCTAACGTGACCTTTGACTATTGTGACTTGAACTACTGCGGTAAGGAGCATGCAAGAGATGTGCCTTTGCTTTCTGTGGTAAAGAGGAGTTTCTTAAGATGAGACGGGAGGATGGTTTATGTGGGAGAGCCGGATGCATGCTGGGAGTCATGTATGCATGTTGGTATTGGTGTGCATGTGTTGAAAGCTTCACGTGGATTTGATGGGCTTCCACTAACTGAATTGCTTTCTCTGGTGGCCTGCAGGTAGGAAGTAGATGGGGTGGCCACGAAGAACAGAAGGCAGGGCTCTTGTGCCTTTTAATGGTTATGTAGAGCTGCGATGGGCAGATTGCAGGCTTGCAGGATCTACCAGTGTGTGTGTGTGTGTGTGTGTGTGTGTGTATGTGTGTGTGTGTTTGTTTGAACCCTGAGGTCCACCAGCCAGAGCCAAGTGCAAAATAATGTCCTAGCCAGGCAGACATATGCTAAGAACGCATGCTGAGCCCAGGAAGTTGTGATCAGTAAACAGAACCACAAACCTGCTCTGGGTTTTCGCCCAATCACTCTTTTTCATCCTTTTAGAACATGGCATGGGAAGCTTAAGTTATTGCTTATGGGAGTGAGATTGCGAATCACCCCAAGACCTCCCCACAGATCCCAATCTTTCTTCTGCCTACCCCTGTTGTAGAAAAGGAGATGGCCATACAGGCAACACCTGCTGAACACCCCCCCCCCCCACACACATAACTTTTGAAAGTGCAGAAGTATCCTGAAGATTGCCCCCTGCCCCTGCTTGTGTCTGGCCATTGTAGAAAGTAGATTTAGCAGGAATGAGGAGACTGACTCTTCTGTGAATTAAGTTCTTCTCCGCCCTGGTCTTCTCTTTCAGAAAGTTTTGTGGATGATTTCGATTATGAGGATGAGCAAAGAGCAGGCCGGACTACTGCCCAAGAACACAAGACCTTCTTTGATCCTAAGACGTTTGGTCAAGGCGAAGCAGGTGAGAGGGCCAAGATAAAGTCAAAAGAAATAAAAATAGCAATTAATTAAGCCACAACTTCTTCATACAACACATTGCTGAATAATAGGACCCTTTTTTAATACTGTATTGGAACAGGGGCTGGAATGGTTTCTTTTCTTGCTGATTGTGGTTACTGGCTCCACCTTGTGGTCAAAGGCCGAAAAGCAAGCAGGCTCTTCTAGAATCCAGTTTGCTTTCCTGCCTTCATTGAAGGAGCCGTTAGCGGTTAGCTCTCCAAACTCTCCTCAGGCTAATTTTTTCCAAGTTGGTGTGAATGTTCTTGTTTATCTCATTTTTGGAAAATTATGGCATGGGTTGGACCTGATGAAATCCCATTTCTCCTGTGGCCCTGACTTGCCTCAGCGAGGGAGATGCCGTCTGATGAAAGAACCTGATGTCAATTCAGTGCCAGCTGCTTCTCAAGCACACACTGCCTGAGAATGGCTCAACCCAGTTCTGCTGAAGCAAGAAGCAGACTATCATTTTTGAAGAGGCAATTCCTCCTAAGTGAATGGGGGGAGGGAAATGTCTCTTTTCAGACAGTGGCTGCTAACCACAGTGTGTAGGAGGGGGTATTAGGAATATATCCCCCCTCATATAATCAGTGGCACGTTTTTAGTTGATCAGAAACTTTCCAAGCACTCACAGCCTTCCTTGTACACCTTTAGATGCCAGGTGAAAACATTTCTTTTCAACCAGGCCTATGGCTGATTAACATCCTATATCCTTTTAAGTGTTTTTGTGGGAGGGGACTTATTGGTTTGTTTGTTTTATTATGTATTTTGTGTTCTCATTTTGTATTTTTATATTGTGAACGAAGGACGGTATACTAACTAACTAATAGCAGCCAACATTCACTAGCTCAAAAAACCCCAAAAAAGCACCTCTGCCAGACGGCTACCCAAGGACACAATGGTGTCACATGCTCTGACCTGTACTTGGTTGGCCTTGGTGCAAGATGCCACTTGTACTGTTGCGGTCACATGACCTGTTTCGTTGTCCAAAGCTCACTGGAGAACCAAGTGTGCTCCGCAGTGCCAGAGTGGGCACTTAGGGGTGATACTGTTGATGACCCTGTCCATTCCCCAGCGAGATCAGAGCTATAACAGAAGCATCTAACCAGAAGATCCCCCAGAACGTTCAGGAGGTGGGCTAGAAGGGGATGCTCTCCCCATCCATTCAGACATGGTCCTATCCAGCCAGAGTTTAGCATCCCTTAAGGGTGGAATAGCATAAGTCCGATAATCTAGCTGGCACTCATGTAAACCTTTTGAAAGGAATAAAAACAGCATTTTATATGTAGACTGTCCAGGACTGAACCTATGCTCCAAATCAACTCCCATTATTCACCTTTCCAACAAGATGAGATAAAATTCCAGCTCCGGGTCAATGTCTTAGTCACCACCAATTATTATTTTCTTGTAGCAGAAATGCTAGTTTATGAAAGATATGTTCATATTTGAGAACTGGGTAGTTACAGAAGAATGGATCTGTATTTCCAGACTGTGGTTCCCGTCCTCTGTTTGAGAAGCTGCACGTATCTGATAAGACTGAGCAGGAGCTGCTGGACTCCTATCTGGCAGGCCGAATTGTGAAGGGATCCGATGCTGAAAAAGGCAGTTCCCCGTGGTAAGCATTATAACTGAGGTTTGCTTATGTTCCTTTCCCATGCCTGTCTACTCTTTTGCATGGACGGGTGACCTTTCGGAACTCCGTAAATGGCACTAGCAACTCCAGGAAGAGACTTTTGCAATTTGTGTTTCTGCCTCATTCTTCCTTTGAAGCACAACAATGGCCTGTCAGTAGAAAGATGCTAGTCTGTTTTGTTCTCTGCAGCCTGTGCTCTGGTCATGTGCTATTTTAGCTAAGACACTGAGCCTTGCCTCTCTTTCCCTGCCTATTTTGTTCTAGGCAAGTGATGCTCTTCAGGAAGAGCCCCCAGGAGCTGCTATGTGGAGCCAGTCTCATCAGTAATCGCTGGATCCTAACTGCTGCCCATTGCATCTTCTACCCACCTTGGGATAAGAATTTCACTAAAGACGACATCATTGTACGGATTGGCAAACACGACCGGAAGGTGTAAGAGATTGGAAAGGAAATTATAAATCTTTCAAATTACATGCTGACCATAGGCCATAAGGGCTCTATATAAATGCCTCTTTTCTATATGGGAAAAGGGAAACCATTTGGGGACACAGACAAAAATCCTAGAATTGTAGAGTTGGAAGGGACCTTGAGGGTCATCTAGTTCAACCCTCTGCAATGCAGGAATCTCAGCATCCATGAGGAGATGGCCATCCAACCTCTGCTTAAGAACCTCCAAGGAAAGACAGTCCACCACCTCTTGTGGGAGTCTGTTCCACTGCCAAACAGCTCTTGCCACCAGAAAGTTTTTCCTGACGTTTAGTCAGAATTGACTCTGGGCATGCAGAACACTAACCATGCTTCTTGGTGTCAAGGGAAATCTTCCAGGATCCAAGGTGTCATGCATCCACACACTAAATTCAAAGCATGCACATTTTAAATATCATTCTGAGGCTTGCCCCACTATGCCAAATGGTCAGAAGTCCCAGGGGCTTAGCATTTACCCAGCTTTGGTTTCCTTTGTATGGAGGTCTCTGGAAGGTTATGGCATTTTTAAAGTTTATTGACAAATATACAGGTTGAGCATAGATTTAGGGTAAACACACTAACAGAAAGCCAGTTTGATTGCCTGACCTCCAGAGAGAGGCAACTCTAATGAAGGCAATTTCTTTGAACTTGAATAGCCCATAAAGTCAGCTCTTTCTGACTGAAAACTGTAGTCTCCTTCGTTCCCTTGCCCAGAAAAAAAAACAGACCTAGATTACATCATTCTTACTTAGAGGAGGGGGTTATGCTTATGCCCCCACTTCTATGATCTTTCATGCCTATCCAGTACATCCCAGAGTGTTCCTATATCAAAAAGTAATTCCCTAGCAATTAGTTCCCATGGAGACACATTACCTGAACATACAACCTGTATTTTTTCCCCCCTTGCCACAATTAAGGAGCCTCCAGAAGTCCTATTTCACCATCTACTTGGCTTGGGCTTATTGTAAACTGTAGTCAAGTTGAAGGCATCTTGATGATAGTATTTAAATATGTCAATTGCTTCTCTCTCTTTTTTTGGGAAATGTTTCAGCTATGAGAGGACCATGGAGAAAATTATGTTGATAGAGAAAGTCATCATTCACCCCAAGTACAATTGGAAGGAGAATCTAGACCGGGACATTGCACTGTTACTACTGAAGAAGCCCGTTGAGTTCAGCAACTATATACATCCAGTCTGTTTACCCACTAAAGAGCTTGTTCAAAGGTAAGGAAACAGAATGTGATGGTTGTAATGGGAGCAGCCCCATTCAAAATGATAGGGAACCTGTCAAGTTAAGTCAGTGGTTTGTAAACCTTTGGTGAGGGGGACAGTTGGCCCATCCAGACATTGTGTCATCACCTAAGTAGATTGTGAGTGTCCTCAAACATGCATCTTCCCAGTCTTACCACTGATAAAATCTGGAATGGCAGCAACATTGGGAAAAGGCAACCTTGGGATTGACTAATGAATCCCTTTCTGCCTTCCACTGAAGGTGGGTAGTCTTCACTAGCAGGATGCAAGTTGCCACCAGGCCTGGTCCTGCTATTAGGCAGACTGAGGCAGTGGAAGCTGGGTGGTAGGGAGCAGCAGCAAGATGTTTGTGTCCCACGCAAGCTGCCCTGCATCTTCTGAGCTAGCCTGCTGTCCTCAGACATGGTAGAGGACCCTGTCCTGTTGCCATTGCTGAAGTAAGATCCAAAGACTAGTCCACTCAGGTTTTGTACTTGGGACACCATTTGGTTATTTGCCTCAGGCAGCAAAATTTCTTGGACAGGCCCTGGTTGCCATGAACTGAATAAGGCAGACAAATAAAGCTGGAGCTCTTATATATAGGACACAACCGTTCACATTTTCCCAGTAGGAGCAGTAGCTTCAATAGGTTCTTTATTAGAAAACAGCATGCAATATAACTGTTAGGAAAGGGTAGGGTGCAGCTAACCTACATAATATTGAGAGCTTAAATAAGTTCCACTCATCCCACTTTGGCTTACTTCCAATTTAAGTTAAGGTTACAACTCAATTGCTTCATCTACTTTGGCCTCTGGTCCCACCAGTCATTGGTATGTGGCCCACAGAAGGCGGTTTATGAGGGTATGTGGCCCTCAAACTGAAAAGCTTTCCCCACCCCTGCTTTAAGGGTTCTGTTTCCTGAAGGGAGTTGCCTGCAACAAAAGGTGGGTTGCCTAAAGAGAACAGGTAGAACACTTGATATCCTCGTAGAAGGATTTTAGGAAGCTGGCTGGACACACACATCCCAGCTATTTGTGCTGAATTAAAAAGTAGAGATGAGCAAAGAGTACAAATGAATAGGGAGCCTAAGTTTAGACGGATCTTAACCGTGAGTGCCTAGTCCAAAGTACTGATTGCAAAAGGAGCCCCGTGTGCAGACCTGGGGTGGAAGATCTGAACCTTAAGACAAATGATGGTTTTACTGGTAGGGATGGTGTTTGTTCTTCTTGCCTAATAGAATGCACATGTGGCAGCTGTGTGCAAAAGAGGCTGAATGCAGAGTAAAGTATGCGTGGTTTGTACATCCACAGCCATTGCACCTTGTAGGCCAGGGGTCATGCACACGTGAGACAGACAGTGTGTGTTTAAGGAATGTTTCTATTCCCATGGTTGCAGAAAAACAATGAGAGCACAGCCAGTCTGGAAAACTCGGGATTTTGCAAAGAGCAAAATGGAAACGTGCTGTTTGATGTAACTTACCATTGTATTGCTGGAGTCTAGCCTTGCTTCCTTCCCTACGTGCTCTAGATACCTACAGAGGACTTCACCATGGGTGCCTTCCTTCCTGTAGCACCCTGGTCTCTGCTGAAGACTTCAGCGTACACAGGAGACACCAGTTTTTTGTTTGGAGCAGCGTAATTAGGATTAAGACAAACCATTACATATATATAACAAAAGGAAAGATGTTTTGCCTATAAATTTCAACCAAAATGGTTTTAAGCTACTGGGGTTTGTGTTGTTTTTTGTTGTGTAGCCTGATGCTAACGGGATACAAAGGGCGTGTGACTGGTTGGGGAAACCTACAAGAGACATGGACCTCTGGCAGGTCACCTCTGCCTGGCATACTACAGCAGGTGAACCTCCCTATTGTGCCACGGGAAACTTGCAAGGCATCCACCAAGATTAGAGTCACAGACAACATGTTCTGTGCAGGTAGGTTTTCTTTAGCATCTGATAAGTTCTTTCAGCTGAGGGAGAAACTGGTGAGGTTATGTATCTGTGTGGTTGGGAATACTGAAAGAAAAGCTAAAGATTTCAACTGGAAGTGAGCCAAGCCACATGTTTCAAGGGAAGAAGAGTATGAGCCAATCTGAACTGGGATGAGATACGATTACCACTGTAAGACAGCTGGAACTGTCCTTCGCCATATAAATACTCCTACCCCCAATCCCCTTGGCTGGTGACAATCTGGACTCCCAGACTGGAGAATCTTGACAAGTGGCCTCCCCTCACAAACTGGGCAATACCTCAGAGGCCTCCAGCTGTGTCTAAGGGAGGGATATTTCCCTTTGGTCTGGCTAGAACTGTTCCCCGAGTGAAGCTGCTGCACAAAATAGGAAAAGCCATAAGCCTACATGATGTCCTCTAATTTAATGCTAAGAAAGGCACCACCAGTCAGGTGAGAAACTTGGTCAAGCTAGCACCAGGCCCTGAGCAAAATTGCAACAGGCCAGGAACTCCCAGCCTGGAGTGGGGAGAGGAAATAATGTATTCGTGTGGGCAGTCTGATCCCAATTCACACAATTCACACACAGTCTGATCCCAATTCATACTGAAAGACAATAAATGGAAGAATAGTGAAAGCAACAGGGAAATTTATGGAGATAATCCAAGTTTTAGTTAACTAAGGGCTGATCCCCACTTTCTGGAAAAAGATTTCTGGTTTGGTTGCTTGAGAAGGCAGTACACAGGCACTGATTTCTAAAAGATTAAGTGTCAGATGGTGAAAAGCAGCAAAAGGAAAACAGGAGATTGAATCCACTATAGTCAACCCCAAATGCCTTTTTCTTGTTTAGGGTACAGTCCTGAGGACTCTCAAAGAGGAGACGCCTGCGAAGGTGACAGTGGAGGCCCTTTTGTCATGAAGGTATGTGTAATGCTCCAAGTGACGTAATACATCAATCTCAAGTGGCAGCAAAAGGGTGACATATGTCATGACTTCTTTGGTGGGCCCCGAGCTTAAAATACTGGATCAATGAGAGAGGAACAGTGCTCACGTTTCAGCAAGGATGCAGGGAGCCTAGTAAGCAAAGCAATCACTTCAGCCTCTGGCAAGAGAAACCTCTTTGTTATTTGGCAGTCTGCTGGTCAGGGTGGAGACTGGTTGGCCCTACCCACTATGGGCTTCAGTCCCTCCCACTGTCAGCAGGTCACTTGTTACAGCCCTGAGTGAATGCTACCCTCCGTGGACTTTCCATCTGACATAGAAACAAGCTTGTGGATCCGATTTGTATTGATAAGTCAATCTTCACATGCATTGTTGGGTAACAAGCCCCTCATCCCACATCTTTGCAATTAAGGGTGAGATTTCCTTTTAGAAAAGAGATACTCATAAAGCTCCACTGTAAGAAATACCTGGATCTGGACCTTCTATGGGCTCTGAAAGTCCTGAAATATAGTCCTGTTGCTGCTGCTTGCCCTCTTTATCTGACCTATATGCTTTTCCCCAGTATGCTGACTCTTCCTTGGTGCTCTTGCACTCTCCTCTCTCCAGAACCCAACAGATAATCGGTGGTATCAGACAGGTATCGTCTCATGGGGAGAAGGCTGTGATCGTGATGGCAAATATGGATTCTACACCCACGTCTTCCGCCTGAAGAAATGGTTGCAAAAGGTTACTGAGAAACATGGGCATTAAAGAACTTAAGCTCAGCACCTGCACAATGATTTAGAGATGTATGTATACTGGTCAAACATGACAGGTAACTAAAAGCCTAAGGAAGGAAACGTATTTTGGCACAAACCTCAATAAAGGTTCTGGACCAAGTACTCAATCTCCTTTGTTGTCAATTGCTAAAAAGTGAACTTAGCAGTACAGGTACTACATGTAAAGTTAGCAAAGCAAAACTGTGACTAAGGTGAATGTACTGTATCTGGTTGAATGAGCAAGTTAAATAGCTGTGCAGGATCTTTTAGAATCAAGCCTCACAATATACAATGGGAAATCCTCAAGTGTGGCTAGGGTTACAACCTTAGCATAAGAAGCTGTAAGTTATGTGGCCTTATTTATCTTAGAGTAACAAAGGTAGGAGTACACTTAGCCTCCGTTTTTGCCTTCAAAAAGGAGAAAGTAAAAGAAGTTGCCTATAGTTCACCGGTTTTGGGGCTCTGGGCAGAAAGCAGATACATTTTGATTGAAGTATGTTTTCTTCCAGCAATTTCAATACAAAAAATATAGTTCAAAGTTCAGAGTGAAACTACAAGCACCACTCTATGATATTCATGGGAGTAAACCAAAGGGCAGCTTGTGTGTTCTTTGGTGTGGTTGCTGTGGCATGCAGTTTTATTCAATCCCATTAAACAAAAAACAGTAGTGTCTGCAAGCAAAGAAATGTACCCCACCATTGCCACGGCTGTTAAATTGAGCCTTTTCTACAGCAGGAACCATTTCTAAGTGAGGCATCATAAAAAGACACAATGGAGAAAACTAGTCAAATTCCATGAATACTGACAAAGGTTGCCTACATACTATATCTTTAATTTCCTGCCTCAAAGAATTTTGGGCCCTATTTGTTATGGGTTGCTGAGAATTGTAAATTGGGCAGCGATAAACTACACTGCCCAGAATTCTTTGAAGGAAAGAATGTGCTTCGGATGTGCTATTAGAATATGGTGCATACGCCTTAAGATAGTTTATATTCATAAAAAAACCTGTTATTTATACTAATGCTGATCAGGCATTGTCCTTTCAGACACAGGTAGGCAAAGGAGCTCGTTCTCCTTGAATACCTATCATAGGTAGGTCACCAAGACTAAGGGAGTACAGAGAATTTTAGTAGTAAAATGTAACATTTATTCAAACATACTGTAGAAACATTTCCATTGGCTCTAGGTTAAGCTAAACGTGGCTTAAATAGGGCATTTCTGAAACCAGCACTGTAAGGGGAGAATGTATCAAAACTAAAGCCACACCTAGTGGTGGGGAGAGCATCTTTTTAGAGAAAACAAAGTTTGCCAGAGACTTCATTGCATTTCCAAATCTCACTAATGACACACATACACACCCCCTGCAAATTGTATTTCTAATGACCATTACCTCTCCGTTCCTTGCACTTACTATACCAGTGTGAGCTCCAACATAAGAGTAAGGAACAGGGCATCAGCTACAAGAGGAGGCTATCACTAGATGTGCACAAGCAGCAACTCAGAGCCCCACAAACTGTATGCATTTTGCACCACTGCAAGGCACACCAAAGTGCTATAGAATGATGTGGCTGACAGGTGCTGATTCAATCTTTCATAGCCCTACCTAAGGCAGCTGATTCAATATGAAGTGGCATCCACTGAAAAAAACTGCAAGTTAAAAATGGGAAGTGTGCAGAGTGCTCCCAGAAGGCAAATAATGCACACACTGGGATGCACCCTCTTATGGGCATTGCTTCCAAATCAGCATACACATCATAATGTGTACACAATGACCAACAAAGTTTATAAAGACAACCAATTTGATTTGATGCAACACTAAACTATGGTGTATAGTAAATGCTATTTAATCAACGTCTAACAAGCACGAAGAAATGCAAATGAAATTAAAATCTCTGTCGACCACAGGAAGAGCTGGTATTTCTGGGAGCGTGTTAAAGCCGGTGCAATGCCACTTATGTCAAAATATCCAAGGCAGGGGCAGAGGAGGGAGGATTAACCTAGAAATTACTCCAACAACTGTGTGCTATAGCTCAGATTGTAAGAGGCACACAAATGCATAACCCATACATAAAAGCAGCAAGTCCTCCAGAACAATTCCCCACAACCACATCCACGTGACCGTCAACTGCCACAGTATAATTCACCTTCTGAGAACACATGTATTTTGGAAACAGTGTCCCCAAGACTATGTTCTCAACCACTAGCAGCAATCACTGATCATACATTTACTACAAAACTTTCAGGCTGACAGCAGAGCTAAAAATATATTTAAGAGCAAATATTCTGGGCTCCAGCATGTATAGCAACTGACATATGAGGAAAGGCCAACATGTCTTCAGTGTAGGATACTGATCATCCACCATTTTAAAAAAAACAGTTCTCAAAATGGATGAAACTAAATCCTTAAAAGGAACCTGAGCATTCTAGCACTTGTAGGCTAACTAGATTAAAACACAGAGAAGGGCTTGGAAAGTGGTTTTTTAGGGGGTGAAATGTTCTGCCTCTGCCCCACGCTATTCTGGAAGCCATGGTAAGACTAACAGTGCTCTCAATAGAAATCAAAGATTTCTTCAACCTGAAGCATGCTTGCAATGTTAGCGTCTCAGCTTCTCCATGAAAGTTAATCTGCTGTGAAGGTTTAGACAGCAGCTCACCGACAACTAGAAAGGCTGAGTCACTTGTAACTAAGAACATGGATGGACATTTCTCACCAACAGCCACTGCTGCTCCCAGAGAGAGTTAATGCAAACTTTATTTACAAAAAGACACTTAGTTAATTCATGCCATGCGTCCGTACAGAAACTGTTCAAGGATTATATGGAGAAGAAGTTGTTAAAAATAAAAGGAAAACCACTGAAGAGCTTCTAAGAGTTAAGAGCTAAGAAAGAGAAGACAACTTTACAAATAAAGTTATGAGAAACTGGATTGAAGAGAATGGTTGTTTACAGCTCTGTACACTAAAACTAATACAGACAGTCTTCTACGGTCAATAAATGCTCACAGAGAAGCAAAGTATGTACAAAGACTTGTGCCACAATGACTTGGATCCTCCTCCAAGATCTGCTGTATTATACACATAAACCAGTTTGTATACAGAAGGCCTACATGAGGCCACTTAACTATGAAGACTTCTAGTTTAGTAAACTAAAGATGGACAGCTCTTCAACAGCCACGCTGTCTGATGCAATTTCACTTGCGGCTGCTTTTTATTCTCTCCAGTCTTTTTTTCAAGTCATCAATATTGGATGCTGCAGAAGAGGAAGTGGTGGTTCCAATGCCAGAAGAGTGGGTCTGATTGGAGTCCAGATCGATGTGCTGGTATTGTTCCCGTGACTCACGGAGCTGTGAAAGCTTACTGTGGAGCATATCTGTGGAGGATGCAACTGTAGGGACTGATGGCTTGGACAGCTGGGAGGTCAGGGGTGCTCTGTCTTCCTGCTGTGGACAGAAACAATGCTCAAAACACTTGTTCCAAAGCAAAAATTATCAATACCAGAGCATTTTCTGTTCTGCTTGCTATTTGGAAACCATTCAAAAAAAAAGGCGGTGTGCCGATCCTTTTACGAGTTTAGAATAATGAGTGGGTTCATACACCTGTGCTTATAGTGCAATCCTGATTATCGGATTGCTAAAGTGAACGATCCAGCATCTTGGCTTGCTCCTCCACCAATTGCGTTTTCACCACATACAGCACCTGTCAGCTAGAAAGGAATTTGCTCAAGCACGCTTGATGCATAATAAATTAACACATGGCATTTGTTTGAGTCCACATCAGACACAAAGCTGAAGCTTTGATGCTATTCCATTCTGAGAGGGAGCCAGTCTGTAGAAACAATCGTCTAACAATACCTTTGTGACTGAACCAAAAACATCTTAACAATTCAAAGGCAGTGTGAGAAATCAGGTCACAACTTGTTAGCTTCCATTTCCCCCACTCTCATTAGAAAGTGCTCAACTGGAGCTTCTAGATGGTTCACACATCTAAGGAACCACTGAACACTGTTCCAAAGTTTATCTAGATGTGGTTCTGGGTCAGTTTCTCCAGTGATTTATCAGGCATTAATGTTCTAGCATCTCTGCCCCTTATAAACAGTATGTTTCTTTATAATTTTATTAGTTGTCACAGCTTTTCTTTTCAAGTGCAGTCTATACACACGCTTGCCCATCTATGCTGATACGATAGTACGCCAAGCCTACACACACTCATAGAACAATAAGCAGTAGTGCAAAAGCCTGATGTTTAGAGCTTTGGAGGCAAAAATACATTAGGCCTTCTCCTATCAGACAGTTTATGCACTACATACAAAGAAAAATGTGTATCATTGGTTGAGAGATCAATGAACCTCTGAATTGATCACCCAAGAGGCTCAATGGTTTCATGACAGGCAAGATCAGCAAGCCCCTCCTATGTTACAGGGAAAACAGCAGCTCAAGTGATATCACTCGTGCTTTGTCTTTCCTCAGTTCTGTGCAGCGCCTGAAGTAGCTTCCTGTCCCACCTGACTGCCCCAAGGAGTCTAGCGAAAGCAAGTAGTCTGCAAGCAAAGATGTGCCAAGCCTTCTGCCCCAAGAGCAAACATGCCATGAGAGACAAGGATTCACCAAGGACTAGAGAAAGAGAGAGGATGCTGAAACACAGACACTGCCGCATACGTAAATCGAGAGAATACCTTTGCATTGTCAAGGCCACATCGTTGCCTGAGGATTTTTAGCCTTTCCAAGTAGACGGAAGGCCCCACCTCTTCCCCATTGGCATTTCCTATAGATGAAGGGACTGTATTGGTGGGAGTAGGGATACACGATACCTCCATCTGTGGAGAAACCCCTGGAATATGGAAAAAACAAAAACAAAAAACAAACACAAACACAAAAAATGAGTCCAAGCAGACACCAACTGAGGATTGTGATGTTTCTCAGGGTCCATGTGGTGTAGGAGCTGCTGCACTTTCTGTGCTCCGGGGATAACCTCAGAAGCCTTGGACCATGAGTCCACCGCATGGCTCCTCCTCCTGCCAGCACTGCCTTTCCTGAAACAGGAGCAACACTGGCTATGGGAAAGAACCAAGATGTGGGTTCTTCCTATGTAGCAGTCTGAGGTTTCTGATGATTTTTAAGAGGTGAAGGAAAATGAGCCAAGCTGCAGTGGCCCCAGTGTAGTTCGGATGCCAGGATGTGTCCTTATTGGTTCAGAGGTCTTTTAATATGCCTACTTCTGCAGTGGGAGTGACATTGTTGATTCACAGCAGCTGTGACTTTGCAGACTACTTGCTTTTACTAATGTTTTCGTGGATAGGAAGGCTGAGAACAAGCCTTTACGTATGTTACAAAGCAATGAGGAAAGGCAATGCGCAAGTGACCCATGACTCGTGCTGCTGCTTTCCCCTCTTGCATTGTAACATGGGATGGTGGGACTTGCTGATCTGAAGCTTGTGGATCAGGAGATACAATTTTCTTTGCTTCTACACAGCCCAGGAACCAGCTCTTAGGGGGGAAAGTCAATTGCAATTACCTCCTGAGGCCAAGAGAAATATGCTTGGTGAGAGACTATTGTGCAATTGCCCTATGATGTTTTAATTTCATGCCTATATTTCATACCTCCAGTTACAAAAGAACAGGTGAATTATTTCTGAAGCCCCCTACAGTCAATTACAGCCATTGGCTCCCTCTAGTCCATGCTGTCACAGTGCTCTGGGAGTTACCTGTAGAGGGAATGCGCCCTTTGCCCTCCCTTTCCATTTCAATCAGTCGGAGACCTCGTTCCACATAGCTCTGGAAGAACTGTGAGGAGTTTTTTAGGAAGGGCTCAATGTCTGCATCAGAATACTTCTTTTTATATTCATAAAGCTCTGCCAGACCCTGCAGAAAGAAGAGCTTCAGTCATTCAAAAGTTACATGTTTACAAAATCATCACCAGCTTTAGGGTTAAAGTTGAGTGTGCTGAAAAACTGGTAAACACAACAGAGTTTGAAGGTGTCCACTACAAAAGGCCCAGGGCCAAACTGCTTTTAATTTGGCACGATTTATTTGCTTTAGAGGGGCTCATACGCCAGCAAATTTTATCCATGTCTGTGAAATGGTGTGTGTGTGTGTGTGTGTGTGTGTGTGTATTACTTCCCATTAATTAACGGGGACGAGGAAATGTGAAATGGTTTTGGACTGACTCAGCACCTCAGACTGAGGCAGGCTGTTTTCCAAAGTGCCATATCAGGGTCTGAACCTAAACTTGTGGTTGGTATACACTCCTAACATCTACCACCATCCAGAGCACTGTTAACAATACAGTGGTACCTCGGGTTACAAACGGTTTGGGTTACAAATGCTTCAGGTTACAGACTCCGCTAACCCAGAAATAGTACCTCGGGTTAAGAACTTTACCTCAGGATGAGAACAGAAATCGTGCGGCAGCAGCAGGAGGCCCCATTAGCTAAAATGGTACCTCAGGTTAAGAACAGTTTCAGGTTAAGAATGGACCTCCAGAACAAATTAAGTTTTTAATCAGAGATACCACTGTAATTAGAATTAGTCCACAGAATGACATTCACACAACGTACATTTGCTTTTCAGCAACAGAGCATTTTGACTCCTTTAACCCATACAGATGAGGAAACAATCATATCTACCTTTACCTTAGCCAGGTGAATCAGCCAGCATACATCACACTGGCATGCAAGGCACATTGTAACCCTGTGCCACTATGCATCATAGCACTTTCCAACAGCTGTCCTCTCATTAAAATGTTCCAATCAGTGTGTATAGTAGCACTGGAGTGCTACAGAAAGTGCTTTGGCCAGGGGGCCGCTAGGGGCGCCTTGAAAGATGGCGGATATTAACATCTATCCAGCCCGCACAAGGTAATTAGAGGCTGATTATGGGGAGTAAATCAGTCTCCCTAACATCTTTCCAGGGGGGAGAGATGCAGTTATCACCTGCGGTTGCCGTAAATCACCCCCGAGTTCAGAAGAAGGAGGGGGTGAGGCACTGGGTGTAAACCCTCGGCGGATCTCGGAACTCCTCCGAAGCTACTTTCAGGAGCGAAACTAGTTGCGTTACTTAAAAGGAAAAATTTGGTGAAAGATAACGCACATGCTTCAAGAGAGGCAGGAGGTTTTTATCTGCTAACAATTTTATCACCGAAATGAAGAAGACTGAGACGGAAGATTAATCAAAGCACTACAGACAAGCTGGTATGTGGATTGCAGTGCAACGGAACTTAAAGGGGGGGGGGGAATGACTTTTTATCTTTTTTTCCTCTATGTGATTACTAATAACCCTCCCTCTGAGAGGATCCGTCACAGCAACTAATTGGCAAATGGGACTGAATATGAACTGTGTGGGAATGATATAAATTTCCTGTAAAGGATTTGGAAAGAAGGGCTCTCTCTGCGACGCAGTTAAAATGGAGACTGGATACGAGACCTGTGTTGCAGGAGGTTTTGGTCTTGGGGGAGGGCGAGCCGAAGATTTATTTCTTTCGATGAGATTGCGAACTGGAAGGGGCAGCCCTCCTGGAAAAAGGCTAATTTACAATGCAACAGGTCGGAAAAGCTAAAGAGCAAGCTTTAGACTGTATTTCATCTGAACGACAAGATGGCGAGTGCTTGCTCAAGCGGAAATGCCTGGATTATTGGGATTTATGAGAGAGCAGTATAAAGTCCACGCAGAAATACAAATAAGACTGGTGTTTTTTTTCGACCCACTTGCGGAGTAATTCGGAGGTGAAGGAAAAGGAAAATGTGTAATGACAAGGATTGAGCAGACTGAAAATATCATTCTTAACATGAAGGCAGCAGAAAACAGTTGAGGATTGGACTCCTGCCAATCGAGAAGCATGGGTACCCCCCACAAAAATTTGGCAAATAATTGGATTATATATGTATTGTTATAATTTGGACTAATTGGTTTGATATGCTTAATTTGGTAATATGAAACTTAATAAAAATTATTTGAAAAAAAAGAAAGTGCTCTGGCCATGAGAGAACAGTGATTTAGATCATCCAGTGATCAAAGTGCTTTTTAAAAAATATCCCAATCTGGAAAGACTCCCACTCCAACAGGCAAAGGAGGACTGGTGCTTACCGTGAAGATTACCTCTTGCTGGAGTGCAGAGTGCATCTAGGATCCACTCTTCTTTGCTAATCAACCAATAGCTGGTTTTCATTAAGACTCATGCATCAAATTCAAGCCGATTCACTATATACTTTATTTCACGATGGACAACACTCCCAAATGAGCCCTTTGGGAATTCATTATAAGTACCAATGTTCCTAATTTTTCACCTTCCACCATGGTAATAAAGCCCTCACCTCTTTAGTGTTTTCTTTAGACCCAATTTTCTTAAATATCTCTGCTAAAATATCATTCACTTTGGCCTTTGGTGTCTTTTCATCCTATAAAAAGAAATTGAGACATATTACCAAAATAGAGGGGTGACAGTTTAGACAGTTGAAGCATTTCTATAAATATAATAAAGGGCAGCTAAGTTGTCCTGATTGAACCAGTAGGTGTTGGTTGCTATTGCTATTAGAGTAAGAGTGGTCAGCTGCAGATTCCATACATTTTGCACAATTAGGAATCTCCAACACCAACAAGTAGTAAGTCTATGCAATGACATAGTGCTCAATAGCCAAGAACTGTACCAGGTCTTGCAGTATAAGTCAAGACCTGGTCAACCATGAATGCACTAGGTGACCTGGAGGCACAGGATTACTGGACTGGGAAGAACTTGCATCAACCACCATACAATGATACAGGTTTATGGTCAGTTGTAGGTTTGTGTGAGAATCCAACCCCAAGCAGGATTAAAGATGTACTGTGGCGAAGAAACAGATGTGCCCTCTTCCACCTCTTGGCTATCCTGCTCTGAAGCTCTGCAAGCTATGATACATGCATACATACATATGGGGTGCTGAGAATCACTGTTTCCACACTCTGTTTCAGATTAACCTCTGGACAGAACATAGACATTTTTAACCTTGTGGCGGGCGGGGAGGGGGGAGTCCTAGCACCCAGCTGTTCAAGGAACCAGCTGAGATAATAAGAGGTCAATGGGCATTAGCATTACCACACGCCAGTAAGAATAAGATGTTAACCTTGTAATTAAAGAGGCACAAGATACAACAATGTTAAATTAAAAATGTACATTTAACATTAGTACTTGCTAGCAGTTGTGCTGCACCAAGTTTGTATGGATTTGAATTTCAATGTTACTGTTCTAGAGGAGACAAAGTTTATGCCAAGAAGCAAGCCACCCCCTCTTCACACAGCTTTCTCTTCTGTTGGTTACACATGAAAGGGGAAGAGGAAGGCAAGACAGGCAGATCATGCTGCATTCTCCTTCTTTTAAAAGTGAACAGAGATACTTGAAGAGCTTAATCAGTCTTCTGAATGGTCCGAGGTAAAAGCACGACACAATTCAGAAAAGATTCCAGTTGTGGGCTCAGTAAACTAACAAGCTTCACACCTGGGTGTCATGTTTAACAATTTTTAAAAATATGGAATACGTACTGTGCGAGAAGCTCCCTTTTCTGTGCCTTTGTCAGACTTGCTTCCAGTTTGGTCCAAGGAGTGTTTCATCATTTTGCACAGATGGGCCTCTAACTCTGACTCATTCTTGTTATCTATCATTGTTAGATGATCCAAAAGCTAGGAAGAAGTGGGATACCTTTTAATTAAAAAACCTTTTGTTATTCCAGAGATCATAAGCACCTTGGGGTGAAGCAGTTTGCTCTCACCTTGGGTCCCTTCAGTTTGCACAAGGTGTGAATCAAAGTCTTCAGCGTCCGTATTGGGAATTCACTCTTGCACTGCTTTAGTTTTTCTTTTGGAAAGACCTTCATAAAGATGTGGATGTCCAACATGATTCGGTCCAGATTGATAGTGTTGATAGTTTCAGGGAGAAGTCTTACCATTCTCCATAAACACTGTGGGGGAGGGGGGTGGAAAGGTAGATGGTTTCTTTGATAAACATTAAGACAAAGCAAGTCCTCACAGTAATCTAAGAATGGCATCTCTGAACTTGGTTCTTTGAGCTTAAAATGATACAACATATGGATTATTCCTTCACAATGGGCTTGTTCAGGTGCTTGCCCAAACACAAGAATGCCCCAAGTCCTGTCTGCAATGTCTTTGTAAATGTTGCAACCTCCCACTCAGTCCCCAGCCTTCCCTGCATTGTGTGGGGAAGTTTGCAGGGGGCTTCTACTTGCATTTGCTTGAATAGGAGTAGACTCATCCTGCACTTGTAAGCGGAGGCCCCCTGCAGACTTCCCACACAATGCAGGGAAGGTTGGGGAGTAGGGGGAGGGCACAATGGCCATGAAGATGTCCCCTTTCATGCTTTTGAGCATTCACATGTCTAGGTAAACCTGACATGTTGTGATGTCTGGGCCTGAGTTTGTTTTCTCCCAAACAAATCACAGGCATTAAGGAAAGAACAAACCTTGGTTAGTACTCTTGTTTGGCTGGAGAGAGACAAGCCACAAGCCCAGGGGCCACAACAAGTCAGATTCTGGCTTGTTCCCCAGAATCATGGCAAGAGCAAAAGCTGTGCAGAAAAGAAGCAAGAAGTTCTCAACAGCCAAACAAGCATGCTCTGCATTCACATCAAATTATAGCTTGTTTTAAACTGAGGTTTAATGTGATTTGCAAATCGGGCAATATTAAGTTTACAGTCATGCTAGTCATTTCCAGTACAGCCAATAACCACACTTTTTTGTAGAAGGACCATGAATAGGTGTAATGAGAGAGTCTAATGAGAGGTGTAATGAGATTGTGCTAATACACAATCACTATGCAATAGGAAATTGAAATGAAAAACAGAACAAGAACAATACACACCTTCATTACTAGTTCTGAGAACTTGGGAGAGCTTGCTGTTGTTAATAGACAGTCCTGGAGAAGAACAAGCAGGGCACTAGGATGAAAAAAATGCAGCAGCATTAACTATACAAACTCCACAAGTATCTCCAGAAATACATGGGACAACACAAATTGATTGGCCAGTTCAGCTTCTTAACACAGTGCTATGCAATTTCTTGCACAATATCAACATTTTCATTATTATAATCTTATAATTTAATGTAATTTTATTTTTATTTACATTTGCATGCTGTTCTAAAAGCTCAAGCTTTCTGGGTGGCTTACAATAAATAGGTAAAAAAACTAAAATACAAAGTAGAACATAAAACTGTGAAAGGGAGTGGGGAGAGAATCCAATATAAATACAACAAAACTTGCTGGAGCATCAAAATTAAAATAGATTTAAAGAGAGGTCCAGACTGCTCAAGTTATTCAAAATACTGATAAAGGAAATGAGATCATTCAGCATTTTTAGAGATAAGACTGGATCAGATCTCAGATTTGTACCCGTAGAGCACAGAGATTTGAACAAACCTCAAGGTTAAATGACTGCCCGGGTTTAGTGTAACTTGATCAGCAACTGCAGAAAGATCTGACAATGCAGTAATAAACTATAACAAGGAAGACCAATAATATCTCATCAAGCAGGTGTTCAAATTGTAGCACATGCTAAGTGTTGTGGTAAAAGGCTGCAGTGATGGGGGATTTGTTAAGATGTTTGCCCTTAGCAAAAATCTATTTACCTCAATATGTTCGTTTGATCAGATTTCTCCAGAACTTTTACCACCAAGAGGTTGACTGATTTGATAACCTGCTGGTCTTCCTCTAGATCGTCAACTCTCGAGTCCAGCATTAAGGTAATGAGGCCATGCATCAAGTCCTTCAGCACTCCTGCCGAGGCCTCCCGGGCCAAGCTTTCAATCTGGAACAACTGCCAATGGAATTCAAGTGTTAGATACCAGGATATATTCAGGCTAAAACACTACAGTCTAGATTAGCAGCCCAAAACTCCATTTCTTGCTGCTACCTAGAAGTTACAAGAGAAAAACCTACATTTTTACTGATTTGAGGGAAGTAAATACCTATTTTCTTACATCTCACTGAAGCTTTTTATTGCCAAGAATGATAAAAAATACTGATAAAAGTTAGGGATTAGCACCAGTATAGGATTTGCTTTTAATCTGTATCTGTAAGAAACCATATATGCTTCAGAACTGCTCTTGTGTCTTTCCGGTTATATCCAAAGAGGTCCCCAGCTCTATAATAGAATTTTTTTTAATGGCTGCAACTTTCTCCTTTTTCACAAAGCAGGATGAAACTTGCAGGTACAGGAGTCCCTCCAGAGTGGATCAAGGCTGTAAACTACCTAAATACCAAAATTGTTTGCAGCACAGAAGTGTTACAGTACTTTAAGAGGCAATTGTATAGCGCAACAAAAACTAAACTAAAGACACTATTAATTGGTTCTACTGGCTGAAACTTCCTCCACGTTTTCCCGGATCAAAAGCCTTACCGAAATCATGTTTCCAATGATGCAACTGTACAACTTGACTATCTCATCCTTGTCTAGTTTCTCATCAGCCATGTGTGTATTGTAAATGAGTCGCAGCTGCATGAAGGTAGCTATTAGAAACTGGTCAATGTGGCCTGACATAGCTTCTGCTTTGTCCTCTTGTCGCAAAACCTCATCAATCTGCAGACAAACCCAACAGTACAGCAAGTTTTTAATAATGGTATCATTTCCATGAATAGCATGAAAAATGAAGAGTCTTGTGGCCCCTTAAAGGCTAATAATTTAGTATAACAAATATACAAACTGCCATAAAACTCTGGTTTTGTTGCAATAAACTAACATGACCATCACTCTAGAAATTATTCCATATAGTTTCCTGTCATCTACTATACCAACAGACATACTGTTTACGTCCTAAGAAAACCCACTTTTATAACCCAAGTAAGGCAGACCATAGTTTAATTACCTAAAGCTTAATTAAGAGCCTATCAATGATTCTATAACATTTTCTGGTGTTTCATTTTCATGCATGAAATCTGCTCCATTGCTGCAACACATAGCAAGGCAAGCAATGAGCCTGCCCAATCTTGCCTGTATCTCATCAACAGGCAACAAGGCCCCATCAAGCTTAAACCAGCCTAAGTTATGGTAGTGAGATTTTTAATATATGTGCTGCTGAAGCAAGCATCAGACATCCACCTGGGAGATGGAAAAGGACATTTTGCACTAACACTCTCTTTTCTTTCTCGTCGAGAACAGCGAGTCAGATGGCCCCTGTGCACTTGGCTTTGTCACCAGGGAGGTTCTGAGTGGCACTTGTGTCACCGACACTCAGCTCCACCAAATGTGCAACTCATCACTCTCGCATATTACTTGCTGACCCCATCAGTGTTATGTAGCTGCCAACCAGAGGGGCCTTCACTCACCTGTGCTAGAGCTTGGATACTAGTATTGATATCACCACTGGCTACCTGGGAGATGACAAAGTTGATGGTGGAAGCTGTGTTACTGTGCATATCATCAAAGTGTGGAGAGACGGCACGGATCCTGGATGGAGAAATAGTGTTACAGCTTAAAGGGCAGCAGATTCAGTAAGTCACTTAGGCGCCTGGGTTAAAAGATTAGAAGCAATTTGTCATCTCCAGGCAGTTCAGATTAAAAGCACCCCATTTTCTTTAAAGTGGATAGAGCAAGTTGATTAATGTCTGAAGTATTACACAAAAGCCACCTTAATGGGGACAACCCTACCCCACTCAGTATGTTGTCCCCAAAGTTATGTTTGGATCTATCTTATAAAGGGCTGTGTAGAGTGGGGGGTTAAGGAAAGGTGCCGGTACTCATATCTTGATAAAGAAAATTTGTGGGTGCCAGCAGAAAAAGGTTGCTGTAGGCAGCAAAAAGAGGGGTGACGGTACTCTGTACCAGAAAGTATTGTCACATAACAACAATGGCTGTGCATAACTGGCAAAGTAAAGCACAAAAACTTTTGTGCAGATATAATGTTGACCCTTTCCATCATTATTCTGCTTTCAATTCCAGGCTTTCAAAGAATTTGAACACTTTGGCAAAGGATATGAACAGGAGATAGTACTGTCCATAATAAGCTTTAAGATTCCATACCCCAACCCAACCTCCAACCTTTGCATTAGCCTGTGAGAAAGAAAAAATATGGCCTGTGACCTCAATGGGAACGATGCCATTCTCAGGATGCCCAGTGTAGCAACATGTAAATTCCATAACTGCACAGCAATACCATGTTTAATGCACACCATTCTGAACACACCTCTGGTAAGAATTTAGTATGAAATGTGAATGAAGCTATTAGCCATTGTACATGTGGCTAATAAAAATATTTGGGGAAGGGAGATGATATTTGAAAGAATAAGCAGCTATATAAAGTGCAGTTTGAAAGCCTTCCTGGTTTGACACATAGTTTCCACATTTTAAAGCTTCTCCCTGAAGCTTCTTCTATATAAGGGAACTTGGCTTCATATAGGAGATTGATATACCTAAACCACACACACACACACACACACACACACACACACTCCCCCCCCCGAGTTGCCCCATTAGCAGCCCTTGATCTGCACTCACTTGGGTTCAGGGATCAAAACTGGTTCAAATATATCATCCAGTTTGTGCTGGACAAGTGCTGGCATTTCACATCGCACTCTGCCATTATCATTTTCTATCTCATCTAGATCCAGTTGAAACTCCCGTGGAACTGCATGCGTCGTCTCCGAGTGGCCACTCATGTTACGGGCTTGGCTACAGAAACCAAGAAAAGCATTTTTTTTTATTATCAGGGTTCCACAAACCTACCCATCATGTCACCCGTGGTGACTGCCCCTCCATCCCACACCCCCAGCACACACAAACCTTTTCAAGTTCTCCATAAGCAGCATATAACTTGGAGAACAGTGCCTTTTCTCCCTTCCTGATAGGATTTTGCAAGAGGCACAGCCAAATCAATTACCCATCCTTTCCCCAAGTTTTTTGCGGTTCACAGAGGACTCTAGAGAGAAAATAGGTTTCTCTTTCTCTCTGGGCTTTTGCAGGATTTGGGGAAAAGTTCATAGTGATCACAAGTAATGGTTGGCTATTAAGCCAAGCTAACATTTGTGGACCCGATTATTATGGCTGATGCAACAATCCATGCTGGCATCTATCACTAGTTCCTAATCTTCCATATCGACATAGCTAAGGAAATCTATTCAGCCCCGTCAGCAATTACCGTAGGTGCTGGGAATCCAGAATGTTTTGATAATGTGCTGCTGGCTTCCCCTCAACACCTATAGGCCTTGCAGCAGGGGCAGCAGCAAAGACATGCTCTACTGCACAATGCTAGACTGAATGTGACAGTTGAACAATCCTGGTAGGTTCATTATTCGGCTCTCTTCCCATATAAGGGAAAGACATTACAGTAAATGCAGCCCAGCAAGCACAAAATGCCCTAGAATGAATTTTGCACTCTCCAAATTCAACTCCCCATTATGCCTATTTTGCTAGAGCCTGCCTACACAAAAGGGCATTTTGGAATAGAAAAAAGCACATGGCATTAGGAACAAGAAGTGTTTCATTTCTAGAAGTGGTTCTAAGCTTAGATTTACTTCTTAATTTCCTTATATGAGCTTCCCAAATAATAGCTGTTGCATTACATTTGATGCTGATCAGGCTCCAGGTATCTCAAATCTTCTACCAGTGACTCAAGACTGGAAGGGTTAAAGCAATCTGGTCTTACAATGTACCCCGCTGACACTAGTCAGATTCCTGAAAATTGCCAAGTTTAGCTCTTTTACAGCTGAGAGGTAAGCCACTATTATCAGTATTATTTTAAAAAACCAAAAACATAGCCAAGAAACAGCAACCTGCCTGACACCACTCAATGATTTTGACAGCAAAGATGGAACTTGAAGCCAGGCTTCCCAAACAGCACACTTAATATGAATCGTTGCATTGAAATCAATGGGACTTATTCTCAAGTAAGTTTAGGATTAGGGCATGGGAAAGGTAAGACAAAGCTATAAGAGCCCTGCTACCAAGGATTTAGTGGTCAGTACTTACATCCTATAAGTGCGATACATAATTCTGTCCATGGAGAAGCAGTGAAAAAAGGCACAATACCATTTAGAAAGCATTCAAGACACGACAAAACAAATGAAGTAAGGTTCAAACATTTTGATTTGCAGCATTTTTTTTTTTGCAGTTTGCGACACATGCAGACATTGATGATTAAAACAAAAGACAAAAACACAAGGCAACAGCAAGGTATGCTTTTTGCACAGACTGTGGAAATGTCAGGCAAACATTGCATTTCCCCACTTTACATACTTGAGCTTGGACGACATGTCTTCAGCCGGCCCTTTCCTCAGCATGTTAGCATTGGCACTGGCACTCTGAGCCCTCTGTGGTTTCTCTTCCACCTGCTTTGCTGAAGTGGCATTTGGCCTCTTAGCAGACCGCTTTATTCGCTCCTCCAACATGCTCATGTCTTTCTCTGAAAGCTGTACAAGAGCAGCAACTTTTCAGTGCCATGACAGGTATGCTCCTTAGTTCAGACTCCAATGCCATTAAGAGTGATTCAAAACCTTTGCTGTTCCTGTGTACTACTAGACTTACAACACAGCTAACCCCACCCCTTAGCCTAGTTCTTGTACTCAGCAATTATGCCTACTGATGGACTGCCTGTTTAGTTATAAAGTGTACCAAAATTCCTTCAAGCATCAAGTAGGAACAGGCAGAATCTGGCATTTAAGTAAATAAAATACCAACACAACACCACCCTCTACAGCACTGTGAAGGAAACATGGTCCAGTTTGGGAAACAGGCTAAAGGAATTTGGAGAAGCAGCAATTTTGGGGGAAAAAATATTATTCCAATAATACTTTCTTAGTGAAGATTTATGTAGTTTGAACCACTGAAAAAGCAACATCTATTTATGAAGAATTTGATGGAATTAGAGAAATCAGGTATTCATGACGGAAGGAAAAGCCAAAGCTTCATTGCCTCCCATATAATCCTGATTAGGAATCAAAAGAGTGGTTATGGACTAAAAGGAACCAAAGACTGAAGGCTGTCATTTCCCCTGGGAACTTCCTCCTCTAGTTTCCTGTAGGCAAGTGCACCCCAGCCCTTCTATCAAATGGCACCTCAGAGGACAACCATGTGAAGCTACTTTTCAATAAGATCTGAGAGCAATTTTATCTTCTTCTATATGCACAACTATGTAATAAAACAAAGGGGCTATTGCTTCCCCAAATTCCTTGTCAGTTTTGGAAACCAACCTATTCTCTTTGTGTTGCAGTTACCTATGGTGCATTCCGAGTGCTCCTATTACTCCCAGTGCACCTCTCAATGCAGACAAGAATCATGGAATATGTGAGATGAGGATGAGTGGCTTGTATGTGCCTTCTCCTCTGACTCATGCAATTACCTTCAGCTCCTCCCTGCTCTAATAGTCCTAAAGTATTTTGAATTACAAGGCTCAAAGCAAACAGAGAAGCCAAACTGCTTTTGTATGTTGCTGTTTATAAATACACATTCCTTACAAGGAAGACAGCACCTACTCCTGCTTCACAATTCATAACTGTTCTAGAGTTCAGAATTCATCATTTTTTAAAAAAAGTAGTATATTTGTTCTTGACACTCAAACAGAGCATTCAACATTAATCGCAACTGACCTGAGGAACCTGACTATCCATTCATGAAATCACCTGAGTGACACACTACTAAACGTTCATTATTTTAAATATTGCCTGTCCATTTCGGTTTACTCACATTTCCAATCTGCTTGAACACTTGGTCTCCATGAACATTGTAAACTGTTACAATGGTGTTGAGTGCAGCATTTCTGACAGTGTTGTCCCTGTCACCAATATGAATGGCAATTTCCTTTAAGACTTTGCCTGGAGTTGGCTGGCACACATTCATGCCGTATGATTCAACAAGACATCCCAGCTCTTCCAAGCATTCTACAGAGAAACCAAACAGAAATGGACATCTATGAAAACAAAAGGCTGCACCCATTTGGTTTACGAAATACTTGTTGATGCTTTTGTATATTCTACACCTGATTTATTATGAATAAAAATAGAATCTTTTATAGTAATTTTATGAACCCCATGTGTTTGCAAGGGAAAGGTAGAGTAGTATCCAACTAAGTTACAAAATCAATTAAATTAATAGACCTATGTTAGTTAGCAAATGTACATTACTTTCAACTGCTCTACTGTGTATATGAAGAAAAATGGATGCAATCCTTTGTCTTCAAGAATGCTGAGTAACCCAGAATTAAGTCTTTGCTAGTTCACATTCTTCATTCATTTGCTTAAAAGTTTTCAAGAAAGCACTGCTTGAAAAACTTAATCCAAAACTTCAGCATAAAGCCTCTGAATTACAACTCATCAAGAACCTCAGTTTCCTTTGGCTGAATAGAAATAATGATTTTTGTAAAAATTGCATAATGGGTGAAAATTAGCTTACGAATGCCAGGATATCCTGGCATCAGGACGCACCTTCCTGAAATCATGGAGAGCTGTTGCCAGTCAGTGTCGACCAGGGTAGCCAATGTGGTCCCTTTTAGATATTATTGGATTACAGTTCTCATCAGCTCCAGCCAGCATTGGCAATGGTCAGGTATGATGGGAGCTTTAGTACAGCAACATCTGGAGGGCAATGCATTAGCCATACCTCAAGGTAGACAATAATGAGTTAGGTGGGCCAATGGCATAAGGCAGCTTCCTATGTTGAAATGGATTCAAGTCCACAAAATCTTATGCCGTAATTATTGTAGTATAAGGGACCACAAGGCTTTGTTTCTGTAAACTTAATATTCTAATCTGCAGTGCATTTTAGTGACCAACAGCTTCTGCTAAAGCAGAGCTTTCCAAACTGTGTCACAACACATTGAGTGTGTCAGCTGCAGTGTGTAGGTGTGCTGCACAAATGATCCTCACACTCCTCCCAGGGCTGGAAAGGGGTTAGTTTAACCTCTGGTTTGATAGTAAAAGTGAATTACTGTGTCGTGAAATGATGAATGTCTAAAAAGTGTGTCACCAATATGAAAAGTTTGGAAACCTCTGTGCTAAAGCATCTCACCTGCCCGCTGTTTTGAGTTCTTTGACTTTGTTCCTTCCATGATAAAAGTGAACATCTTGCTGGCTGGGTAGACAAGGCACATCCTGTTTAGAATGGCACGCACATCTCTGCGGATAACATCTTTTGGTTCCCCAACCTGGAAGGTGAGGAGGAAATATTTGCAGATTTACAGAAGCTGGAAGAAGCCATTAGTATGCTGATTCTGGAGAGAACTGGCTCCTAGTCCACCCCAGCCAAGTCTTTCTCTCAAACATTGTGCCTTCCAGTGACTGGGGAAAAAGAATACTGGGAAGTATGAGGATAAGGGATAAATGATGGATATTGTATGATGTATATATGAGTTGTAAAAATCCATTAAAAAAAAGAACACCCTGGGTGTTGGGACCACTGGATACAGCAAGGAGGGAGAAAGGTTCATATTCCCTCTGAGTGGGAAACGCCATGAAAGGCAGAACTGATGGAAATTGGAATACTCATTCCTATTGGCTAGAATGGTAACTGTTTTCCAGTTCTGGTTCTGCAGGCTCCAGAGAAAGGTGGGCTTAGTGTATTTCGTGAGTGACGTGACTCAAAACCTTTTGCCAGATTTGGATACCTTCAAAACAAGGTAGGGGATGAAGGAGGTGGCCTCATTTTCAGTTAGATGGTACTCTTCTTGGTTCAGCATGGCAAAAAGCAGCTTGAGGTACTCCAGGACCTTCATCAGGACACTTGTGTTGGTGTCAAAGAATCGCAGTGTGAGCCACTTCAGGATTAGATCCAGACAGCTGATCACTGCATCCCTTTCACTATCCAAGTGCTAGAAGAAAAAGCAAATTGCAGTGTCAAGTTTGGACAAATAGGCAGCACTTAAAATAAAATTAAAGAGTCATCTGACAAGCCAAACAATAACTTGGAAACTTTCCTGGTACCAGACACTGAAAGATGGCTGGCCCGCACACGCATAATGGCTACTTGCATCGGCTCCTATAATTAGCTTCACTGTATACACCTGTTGCACAAGGCCTAGATGAGAAAACTGGGAGGCTGATACTAATTGCCCTATTCTTACGAGACTATAATGTAGGGCTCTGCGTTGAACAGGGAGTTTCCAAAGCTTGCATGCTCTGGGAAACCTCCTTTATACTTTCACCACCAACGTTGCTACTATAATTCTTCATCTACAACCACAAATACAGTCTTCTCACCTCAACCATAACAGCAATAGCTTTGTTGTGGTGCTGAAAATCTGCATGGAACATCTCATCTTGCAACCACTTGGCAACACAGCTGGACATCTGAGTCTTCAGTTGCTCAATATATTCATCACGAGGAGTAGTAAAGTTCCATTTCAAAACCTGCGATGGGGAAAAACAGTATCAGCACCCTGCTCAAGAGAAGGTGTGAACAGCATTAACTTCAATCCCTGAACCTAAAAAATTCACCTCAAGGTTAGGAAGGGGAGAGGGAGACTGCTTATTTTAAATAAAATATACCTATAATGATTTATCTGGTTGGTAACACATCTGGTGTTAGATGGTTTAGGTTAAAAAATATGTAAATAGTACCTGTCTTCTAATTATACAGATATCAAAACAAATTCATGTTGGGAGAGAGATGGAAAATATTTTCCTTCACAAATGTATCTGTTGACTTAAATATTGATACAATAAATTTTGTTTCAATTCCCAGTACAGTATTATTTTATCCTCACAATAACCTTGGAGTGGATTAGACTGAACCTACGCCAATTGCATTGACCTATTTCATACTTAATAACAGTGCTTTATGTGAAAAAAGGAGGTGCTGGTATGCACCCTCTCCCCCACCACTGCTTCTCGCCCCCAGAGGCATTGTGGCAAGACCCACCAAAGTGGATCTACCACAAAGTGGCGTGGCTAGAGCAGCCATTTACTTGACATGCAGACCACTCTTGTGGTACAGCTAGAGTGGCCCACGCAGCAAGAAAAGGAGGAAAAAGCAACGTTGGCCACTCTAGCCATAACACTTTGTGGTAGAGGACTGCAGTGGTTACCACCTCAAAAACAACAACAACAAAAAACAACCCTGCCTAACCAGCAACCATAGTTTAGTGCTATACAAACAAGCGGTAAGCATCAAGCTCATATGTTTCCTCTCTAGCACTTTTGTGTGGAAAACACGGCTGTGTTTTTTTAAATGAAAAAGCATTAACAGGTTACTCCTAAAATGAATAGCATTTAACTTACAGTAGTTAGGTATCTGCTACTGCTAACTTTAGGTATCTGAGTAAGGATGTTTGGGAAGGGTTATAAGAGTGCTTTTGCAGACAATAATATTTGTATGTAGAAATACTATTATCTGCAAAAGCACTCTTATAACTCTTGCCAAACATCCTTACGTAGATACCTAAAGACCAAGTAACAGGTTCTGTATCAAAGTTCCAGCAGAGTCCTAGAGATCAGAGGTTGTTAATTTCTCTCACCTTTAATCCTTTTTCATCTTTCATCCTTTGCTCTTTCCCATTTGGTACTAAGATAAAAACTGGACCAGATCGGTCATCATCATCCTTCAAGTTGGATTTACTTGGTACTTTCTTCCCCTGTATACCCTAAAAAAAACCACAACACTGAATACACTTTTTCAAAATCACAATCTCCTAGGTTGCAATCCTACACAATTACCTGGAAGTAAGCTACATTGAACTCAATAGCACTTACTTCTGAGCAGGTAGTGTAGCACTGCACTCCCAGTATGTTTTACTCAGCAGAAGAAACACTATCCCGCTAGCATGCAGGAGAAAGAGATTGCCCACTCATAAGTTGTGTTAAAATGTGTGCTGAAGCCTTCAGGTGTATATTTTAGTACTATGAAGAAGAAGCCCACCACAGTGCGTAGATTTTTAGTGTAGCAAGATTTCCTTCCAGGTCAGTGCACTAGTCACAGGTGATACCCACTTATTACCTGTTTGGTAGGCTTGTTCTTTGTCAGATTGCTATTGCCTTTGGTGAGGCTTGTATTAGCATCAGAAGGCTGAAATAAGTCATAAAATGCTCAGTGGTTAATAGCAGGCTCCAAATCATACCATTATATTTCTAGTGTATGCCACATCAGCAATATTTTTAATCCCTCTGAGTGATGCATAAGGTAAATATGGACCATACTTTGTTATGTGCAAGCCTGCTGTACTTGCTTACAAACTCCAAATAGGAACTACAATGCATCTAAAGGTAAGACTGGGGAACAGTCAGCCCACAGACTCCTCTCCTCAGCTCCTCATGGCAATTAGGTTTAGAAAAAAGGACCCATTTGTGTAAATGGGACTTTTTAAAACCCTAACTGCCTAACAGGGAAGGGAGGATTAAACCTTCCCTGTACACCACCATCCTTCTCCCCACTTCCAAATCACCCTCCCTGTCATGGCAATTGTACTTGGAGATAAAATTCCCATTCTCTCACTCATTGTTTATTCTCATTACTACAGGGTGAGGTGAGGAGGGGAAGCACTAGGCTAGAGTGCTGCTAGAGTGCTGCTGCAGGGTAGGAAGAGGAAGAGAGTGATGGTGGCAGCAGAGACAGAGCGAAAAAGTGCTCCACCATCAGCTCTGGCTCTGCCCACCAACTTGAGCTCCCATCACTCGCAATAAGCAGCTCCTAAAAGTAGTATGGACGTAAATGGGCATACAAATCTGGCCTAACATGGAATCAGATGGGTCCCTTTCAGTCCAATAATATTACTCCAATAATATTACTCCTAGAAGTGGCTCTTCAAAAACTCTGGCTATCCCAGCTACCCAGTCCTCCCCCCCCCCCTAAAACAAACCCCACCCTCAATATATTTTGAGATTTTGCTCCAGACAGAGAGCACATTATTACCACAAAACTGTTTATTTTATAGAACAGGATTGCTAAACGTCTTAATTATCAAATCTCCATATAGTTTACACTAAATGTAAAATATATAAAACACAATGAAACTTCCTAGACTTCAACCTTGTAAACCACTTCCTTTGTGCTGAAGTAGAATTTACCTTGGATTTGGGGGCTGTTCCTCCTGCTTTGGCTTTTTTGGCATCAGCCTTGGACTCCATGGTGCTGGACGAATAATCTTCACCAGAACCTTCAGATCAACATAATTTTAACTACACAATAAGGCTGGAAACAGACGCAGCATGCAACAAGTTCCCCCCACATAAAGCAGATTTCAGCTTGCACCACGTCCCACTGCAAACTACTTTTAAAAGCAACTTTCACAAATGCTTTGTAATGTTCTATTTATGTCAGAATTTTTACATCCCCTTTCTTAGACATATGAAAAATATGTCTCCTGCTCAAAGAATCCACACTCTTTAATCCATACTAGACATGCTCAAACCCTTGAGAAGTACCTTTTTGAATCCATTTGGTTCTTATTAGGAAGGAAACCATCACTAAGACACAACATAAACTTTTTGTCTGGATCTTGCTGAAGCAGCAAATTGTACATCCAGAAGTATCTAAGATTGATTGAGTGCTTAGAGTTGCTCTACCCTTAATGTTCCAAAGGCCGGGGGACGGGGACACACACCATTCCTTTAGTGTTGGATTACTCAGCTAGTATTCCAAGATAGACAAAGAAATTGTTCTTGTCAATTGACCCCAACAAACCTGCAAATTACACATATTCTGAGGGTAACATAGGACCAAGCCACTTGTAAGTCTCCCAAGTCTTTTGTTCTGATACTATGGGAAGAAACATGATAGGCGAAAAACTAAAGCCTTTTCCATTTTATTCAATGTGAAACCACTGTGGAAATAATTCAGATAGGTCTAAACTTACAAACAATATGCTTAAAATGACTGCTCCTTGCCCAGACAGCACATCATGACCATAAGATTGTGATTACAGGCTTCTATGCCATAGACCCAAGGAACTTCAGTAGGATCCTGTTTATAATCTCCTAGATTTTGCAGTGTCTATCTGTAGACACACCTGGTTTATAAATATAATGGAACCTCTATTCCTCTTAAAATACAGATTTGCTTAATGTGGGATGTCAATGGAATGAAGAAAGATTACCTGATGCAACTTGAGATTTGGCTGCAGCAGCTCCTACTGCTCTGGAAGATGCCTTGGAAAGTGGAGCAGGTTTGGCAGGCATATTAGCTTTGGCTTTTTCAAGCATGGCCAGTACTTGGTCTTTGGAAGTTGGCTAGAAAGCAAAAGAAAGAATTTAAAAGGCACCTAATGGCACATGCCTCCTATTTTGCAAATCACTACATACATGGAAAATAGTTTTTTCTTAACAGACATCTGGGGGTCAACATAGTTGAAAGAAGACAGTGATCACATTCCCAGTACCAACGATATTGTGAATATACTTCATCCAATGTACAAAGTTGTTAATTTGCAGTTTTATAAGTTGCCTTATACAGAATCAGAACATCTGTCCAGCTAGCTCAATATTGGTTATATTGACCCCAGGTTTTCAGAGAGAATTCTTTCCCAGTTCTACCTGGAGAAACCAGGGATTGATCTCAAGACTTTGGCATGTAAAACAAATGCTCTACTACTGAACTACATTTTCTCCACTGTTTAATTTCCCATAAAGCAAATGATGTTACACACAGAGAGACATATGCAGATGTTCACACCCCCCCATTTGTACTCAGTTATTTTGTTTGTTTGCTATACCTTAAGCTTGCCAGTGGCTTTGGCCATCTTCTCAAAGCCTAGATGCATCATAAAGAATGGCAGAGCATCTTGTGCCTTTTTACGGACATCTCCATTTCGATCTTCAAGGCAAGAGTATAGGTGAGGCACACATAAAACCAAGTCTGATGGAACAGAGCGAAGAGTGGGGAGCTTATCAGCCAGCCAGCCTAAAAGCTGGGAGAAAAGACAGAAGATCCCTTAATTCTGCAGAAAGCAATACACCTTGGATAGACATAATACTTGGATAGACACCTTGGACAGACATAAGTACACACATTTTCTGCCAATCCAATGTTTTCAGAAGGTTCCCAGAAATCTTATTCCATGTCCTACAGAACATTTCTCAAATGTAACAACCAAATGATGACAGTTTATTTAGTTGTGGTCATAGGAATATCCTGCTCCCAGTTCAGAAGATATGAACATGCATGACTGAAACTGCAGTGAGGGGTAAAAGTAACTGCTAAAGGGGAGAGAAAGGTATTGCTGAGATATTCATCACTATTACTGTGTGTTGTGATCTTGTCTGGTGTAGTTGGTTTAGGGGAATAATCCACTCTTGCCTGGCTTACTCCTGCTCACTTGAGGGGAACAGACTTTCATTGACAGAGCAAGGCCTCCACTTCTGCTCCCCCTCTCTCGAAATGAGCTGCAGAGAGTTCAGGTGTGCGCAGGAAACACAATAGTTGTTGGTACAAGTTTACAGTTTGTTCAAGAATAAAATAGTAAACCCTCAAACTGCTTCAGAAAATTCCTATTTGATACTTGCCACTCTTGGGACACTAAAAGGAAATGGAGCATCCAAAAGTACAATACAAAGAAAGGCCTCATTTCACTACATTACATATATAATTTACCTACCTAATTTGACATAATATAAAGTAGCTTTTCTCAGTTTCTCTTGACAAAGGATAAATGCAAAGTTCATTTACATGGAACAATCTTTTACCTCTTGCCTTAGGAAAGGATTCTCCTTTTTTAGCTCTTCAGAAAGGTCCTCCCCTTCCAGCCACTCTTTCATGCCTGTCTGCTCTATCCAGGCGTTCACGGTTGTTAGAGAAGCTGCTCGGACATTACTCTGAAGAAAAAAAACAAGATTTACACATGCTAAACTTCAGCAGCGGTAAGAAAATCAACAGAGCAAGGTTTGGGGGTCTTTTTGCAAATATTTCTCTCTCCCTCCGTGTTTCCCATTAAAGGTAATTTTATTACAGTACACAGGTTGCTTGAAAGACTGCAAGGGTCAGGGAACAATGGCTTCTCACTATACAGGCCCAAGTGGAAAGCCATTAAAAGATTCCATGACTTTTATAAGGAGTTCCTACCTGTCTAACACATTTGTGTATGATACTTACAAAATAATTTTGGAGGGAGAAGGAAAGGAATTTAGTCTTCCTTGTACTCCCCGCTCTTCCCTAACTGACCTCAAACCTTCTCACCCTGACTCAGCTTCCATGCACTAATCATTTGCTGAACGAGGAACCATGGTGCATGTCAAACGAGGATTAGTGCTAATGTGACCTTTCAAAACACTCAGTGTTTTGTGGACAGACAGCACCTGAACTCAGCGAAATATTCAACTTACACCTCTTTCTTGACGTGGAAATTACAGCAAATACAAAAAAGTGTACACTTCCTACAACAGAGACACAAAACTTTGAATCCTGAGTATACTAATGCTATCCAATATTAGAAGCGCTGCATGCCAGTGGTGGGTGTGTCCACCCCGCACTCTTTCTGCACAGCACTCTTTATACACAGCTAATAAGGCCACACTGCTTTCCCAGCTTCCCAACACCACACAACCCAGGTGGTTACAGAGAGGAGGAGGAGGAGGAGGACAGTAACTTTAATAAGGGACAGTGGTATATGTCAGTGTTAAATGAGGTCATATTCAAACAAGAAACAAGGTGATTTTGGTCTCAAATAGCCTTCATTCCTACAGGCTGTACTGAGAAATATGTGAGTCTACCTTACTGTCTCCAAGAATTGTGACGATGGGAATGCCCAGGTTTTTCACATGCTGCTTGATATTTGGGCCCATAGCAGTAGCAAGTTGTTGAAGGATGGTCAGGGTTTGCTGCACCTGGAAACAGAAAAAACACATGAACTTTAACTCTGAAATTGACTTAGTCTACCTGCTCTGGCCATTTTAATGATCCAGTGTGTCATATCTCTCTTTTTCAGAAGCTTGTGAAGCAGTACGTTCTGACTTGTAGATAATAAAATGTTGCATTGTGGAGTGCTACTATTCACATTCCCAGTGACAACATTAAATCCCTTCTCTTGATTTTCTGTGATGAATCAGTATTCTGTGGATACTTTGGATGCTCCGTCCTCATTCAGCTGATTTGGGGGTTCAATCCCCTTTGTGATTCCCCCCCCCCCCAAATTATTGCAGTTATGCAAACCCTGAGGTTCCAACATTTTCCTCTTGCATGCAGGTTGTGGTGTTTTTTTTGTGTGTTTTTTTGCTATGTAAACACTTCTAGTCTAAACATCAGAAAAAGAGGAAATTGGAAATGTTGATGTATGTTTACTTTCCTGGGTGTCAATCCTATCTATTGTGTTCTCTCTCTCTCTCTCTCTCTCTCTCTCTGACACACATAGAGGGGGAATGACGTTTTCCTGGGATTCTTAACTGAAGTGTTACTAGCAGAAGGGTGCTTAGATTACTCCAGGGCTTTATGTCATTCATGATTTGCCCAAGGCTGTGGAGCTCTGATCACCAAGATTTTTAGGTTTTAAAGAGAGGTAGGACCATATCTCTTGCTCTCTCTGTGAACTGTTTTTCTCCTTGGATGACTATATAGGAGAAAGAGGGAACTGAGGAATCTAAAGCCATGTAGGTCTGCCACATCCTAAATTATTTGAAGTGAGGTGAACAAGGGACCTTTGGAACTTTAAGGTTTTAAGCCATTTGGTGATCCCATGCTGGTCAAATGACTGGATAGTACAGGTACCCTTACAATAAAAGCCAGCAGAATTGTGAATCTATATAGAAATACAGTGGTACCTCGAGTTACAAACACCTCAGGTTACAAACTCCACTAACCTGGAAGAGTTACCTCGAGTTGAGAACTTTGCCTCAGGATGAGAACGGAAATCGTGTGCCGGCGGCGCAGCGGCAGCAAGAGGCCCCATTAGCAAAAGCCCACCTCTAGTTAAGAACAGTTTCAGGTTAAGAACAGACCTCTGGAACGAATTAAGTTCGTAACTAGAGGTACCACTGTAGGTTTTTTCTGATAAGTTGAGGGATACTGGTTCCAATCGAGCATTGCGGAATGGTTAGCATTCCCTCTATTTATTGCCTTCAAGCTCCCCCCCCCCCGCACTGTCTGTGTGTGTGTGTGTGTGTGTGTGTGTGTGTGTTCACAACAGTAAAACACAGAGTTCAGGTACTTTCTCACAAGTATTCTTTCTTAATTGTTGCCTCCGTCAGCCTCTCTCCAATTAAAGCAGGGAGCTATGCAATTCAGGGTCCTTAAAGACAGGTCACTTTAAAAACCAGCAACGATCATATCATAGGGTGGTGAGCCCATTCTGGCTTCCCCAAAGACTGATTTAAGAGTAAGGCCTATTCCAAGCAAGTACAAAACCAAGCAGTCTAGGCAGTTTCTTGCATATGGAACTTGGTTGCAAACAGATGCCTGTTTAGACAGACTTACTGTTGTTGTTGTTTTTGATAGATAAGAAGCAGAAAAAGTAACAAAATAATTAAATTACTGTCCACACACTGGAAAACAGCTGTGTATACATGGAAAACGGCATGTGCAACTGTAGGGAAAGCTACAAACACACATATTTTATGGGCATTTATAATCAAAGGAGTGTTGTAATTTAAATTTGCATTTGTTTCAAATCACAGAACCATGATCATCTGTAGTGGGCTTTCAGGACAAACAGAAGCACCATTAACAGGGAGTTATGAAATCTGCCCAGCTGTGCTTTGGAGCATGTGCAACAAAGGGATTAACAAAGCTCAATTGTACTAATGTTGTGCTTTCAGTAGTATAGTGCATTTCCTCTGCTTTGACAGAAACAGAGCAGGTTCTCTGAGGTGCACAGAGTATATTTATAGCTGTACCATTTCCACTGCTCGTGCCAAAAGAACATCCACATCAATAGACAAACTAGCAATTGTAGAACTCTAGAGCTCCTTATTGTAGGAAAGGGATTAAACTGCATTAAAATGTCATACTAGATAACACTGTCGTTTCAACCCTCCATGAAGATTTAAATGAAACTGGTATTCATAACTGAAAGATGACAGACTACAAAAAGTTTATTTTCAATTCTACAACTTAACATAACCTACCAGGATTTTATTGGAATCATTAAGACGACTCTTCAGCGCAGGTGCAAGTTCGCCTATGTTTGGCTGTATGAATTTGGCTTCATTAATTATGCTTGCTACTTCATCCAGACCCTCCTTTCGGATTTTCCAGTTTTTATCACCAATCTTAGACACTAATTCAGATGTGATCTTATCACTAAAAAGAAGAGGAAGAGTTAGCACCTCAGATTATAGTTTCTGTTAAGATGAAATACACTATGAGTATCTTAGCAGGGCACACAGAGAATACAAATTTACAACATAGCTTACAGATGAGTAACTATAAATTTGCATGTTGAAGTTGTAGCTTTAAAAATTGTCCTCGGCATGCCAAAGCCATACAAACCTGATATCAGTTCTTGGCAAGAGATCCACAACATCGTTTCCTGCATCCTCTTGTTCATCTCCTTCCTCCCCATCATCTCCACTGCCAGCCACGTGTCTGGTATTGCCTCGAGTTGGAGCAGGTGTTGTTTGTCCTTGCATCTGAAAAGTCAAATGAGAATGCATATTTGGGGGGTGGGTGTCAGCAGTGGTTAGACAGTCACATCATCTTGGTTCACATGCTTGCACAACACTGTATCTTAACTGAAAGTCGCACAAGCTAAGGCTCCTAAACTGGTGCAATAAGCTGCTGAATACAATCATTTGCTGCACTTCGGAAGAAGCTTACTTTTTCAAACTCAGCATCTATTTGGGAAAGAAGAGCAGGTTTCTCATCCTCAAAGAACATCCGCAAGGGGGGCCCCACGTACAGATACATGACACCTAATAAGGTAATTGCAGATGTTCTCACCGCCTGTCAAATAGGAAAAAGAAAGGCTCAATTTCAACCATTCAGACTGTGTTTGGAACTAAAGTATGAAGAGAAGTTTACTCACAGGATTTGTAGCGGCAAGAGCAGTCTTAACGTTGCTGATAAAAGCCTTTACATTCAATCTGGGGAGAGGGGGAGACACAGAGATTAGCTGAAAGCAGCACAACAATGCATATAAAGTAGCAAGACACGGGACAGCTATTTGTTTGCTTTGGAACAATCTGTAAGAAGCATCTCTAGTTTTCTGTTCAGCTCTCATTTACACAATGTACTTTGTTTTCACAATGGGATTGAAATTCAAATGGTACCTACAAGAAAATGCATTTAATAATCCTGAGAACTGAACTAGTTTCATTTTTCTGAGGCAGGTGGTTTGAAGCTTCCTTGCTGAGAATTTGCACATTATACAGGAAACGTAGGACAGGGGAAATAGTGGGTAAACAGGCCCAATGTATTTAGTTTTTAGTGAAAGACTAGATGTCAGTCCAACTAAAGAATGGAAGGTAGGGCAAGGGGCGAAAAACAACCTCTTTCCTGTTCCAACTTTCTTTCAGAGTTGGAACAACTACATTGCCTCACCTTACTGTCACTACTTGTCAAAGGCTAGATGTCAAGAATCAGAAAGAGAAAGTTATTGGCCATGTGTCTTTTCTGACCATCATTTGACTATTATTGCCCATCTTAAATCTCTCTAGATAAGCCTGTAGTTTCTCTGACCCAGGTAAGTCTTTAACTGAATTACAGGAACCAACCAGAAATTCTTTAACTATTGAAACTTAATAAACCATGGGGTAATGATGGAGTCTTCAAACATTAAAGGGAATCACACAGGTTCTCCTTAAGCCTGAATTTAAGATTATTTTTTTACAAAATAATGATATTATACCAGATTAATGGTATATAACACCAACAAGAATATCCTAGTGACTGCTGGAAATGCCAGGAAAACAAGAATTATCACATGGGGGATGCAAAGACACATTTCAGCCAGACAAATATACTCAAAACAAGTCTGGTGAAGGATGTGGTCTAGGGAGAGGGTGTGTGGCAGGGGGAGAGTCCAGAGGACCAGATGGAGAAACTGGGACAGCCATATTCAGCTCCCAGCCCTGAGGTTCTCCACCCATTTTAGGTGGTTCTCGATGATACAATAACTGACTGTAGTGCTTCATCTATGAGTCAAATGGCTCCTCTATATTAAAGCTCTTTATTCTAGTATTTTGAAACTTACCCAGAAAACCCAAACTCTTTAATTGCATTTGAAAGCCAATTCAAGGTTTCCGATTGGTTCTTTGGATTCTTCTGAGAAAAGGCCATTGACATTACCTAGAATGAAAACGTAAGACTTTACCCACCTCCACAAATCAGGAACATGCAACCTTCTAAAATAGACATGATACCTATGGGTGCAGTGACACTTACAGAGATTGCAAACAGCACCTAAGAGGCACTCCACTCCCTTCTACTGGATTTTTTAAAGCCTTAAAAAGAAAATTAGCCAAATGACAAGATCTCTACTTCCTGTACCTGCCATTGCTCAGCTGGGCAGTGGGCTGGAAGAATCTGAAGCAGTGACCTCTTCCCAGGGCTTTATCCTCTGGTGATAACAAACCTGGCCCCCACCTCCGCACCACCCTGTCCCTCCAACCTGGTGATCTGGCTTGTTGCTGCCCATGCTTTGCAAAAAGGCTTTTTGGGGGAGTCAGAGGAAGCAGCATGGGGCAGTTCTGTTGCTAACAAGGTATCTGCTACTGCACATGGCAAGCAGAAGCCTTTTGTTTTGTGTACAGGGAATGTGACGGTGGTGGATAAACAGAGCAATCTAGGTCTACCCATGAACCAGTCATTTTGAGGCTAGCCATACTCCTGCAGCAACCATTTTGTAATGGCACCTTTGACAGTTTCACCTAAGCCGCCCATGAGACAAAAAAGGTTGGAAGGCAGTTTATGGCACATGGCCACACACACTTGTTGCAATTATCTTAAGCACATAGGAAGTGCCTGTTGGATGAGGCCAATGGCTCATCTAGGCCGGCATTCTTTTCCCACAGTGGCCGAACAGCTGCCTGTGGGAAACCAGCAAGTAGGATTCTGAGCTCAAGAGCACTTTCCCCTCCTGTGGTATCAGCAACTTGCTCCCAGTAATTCAGCCTCAAAAGGAGGACAATGTAAAACTGAGGAGCAAAAAGCTTCTGTTAACATTGCATGAAGAGAGCTTTGATTAAATTACTGCTTTTGAAAATACAGTGGTGCCTCGCAAGACGAAAAGAATCCATTCCGTGAGTCTCTTCGTCTAGCGGTTTTTTTGTCTTGCGAAGCAAGCCCATTAGCGGATTAGCGCTATTAGCGGCTATTAAAGGCTTAAGGGATTAGCGGATTAGCTGCTAAAAGGCTATTAGCAGCTTAGTGCCTTAGAAAAAGGGGGTGAGGAGCGGAAAAAAAACACCCCAGGAATCGCAAGACATTTTCGTCTTGCGAAGCAAGCCCATAGCAAATTCGTTTTGCGAAGCACCTCCCAAACGGAAAACCCTTTCGTCTAGCGGGTTTTCCGTCTTGCGAGGCATTCGTCTTGCGGGGCACCACTGTACAGCTAGAACTCATGCAGCCACAAGAATATGGCAGTAAGACTAATTAAAATAAATGACCAATAAACATGTAAAAACTGGTTTCATACTGTTGTTAGCCTTCCACATACCTGTTCAGCAGTCCAAGGCAGCTGACATGCTTCCGCTATTGCTGTCAGCGCTTCTTTTGCATTGTTCCCACATTTCACATCACCAATCTTATCCACAAGACCATCCAGCACAATCTGTGCAGACGTTTTGGAGAAGGTTCCCTTCTGAGCAATCAAAGCAACTATGTGAAGTTTTATCTGCATCACCTGCGTAGGAAAAATAAAGGATGTGAATGTAGCTTCAGCCCATGCCTCGTAGCTTTGGCTGTATGTACCCAGGTCTGATTTGGTTGATTCAGCATACTATTCTGAAGAGAATAGTTCTCAACGTTTTCCTAAACACCAATGTAATTTTGCTGGACTTCAGTTGCTATAAAAGATTACAGTAGTTAATGCTACAGCTTTTCCTAGCAGTAGCTGCATTAATAGCACAACAGTGTTGCTTTACCTGAAAGTTGGTCTCTTTCCATCCAGGTTTCTTGGCCAACATCCTTACCAGAGCCTGGCAAGGCATTTCAGTTCTATCCATCAGCTCAACAGCCTTAAAGAGTAGGAGAAGATAATTAATTCTAGAAAATGCAAAACATTATACAATCCAGCGCTCATTAGGGAACTCTTTTTCAAGTTATAGTCAGGCCTCCATTTAGCATCCACAGAATCTGTTATCTTAACAACAGATGTATCTATTATTCCCTTCATTGTAGGAAGAGTTTTCAATTTTAAAAGTTTCACATGAAAATTATCAAAAGCAGCTTCTCTGTTTTGGAGATTTTGAATTCTAAGCCAGGTTTTGGTTAAATATCCTTCCCCATTCCCCTTGTTATCTTAAGGAAAGGGAAAGTCAAAATGACTTTGAAACACACATAATGTATATGCTGACTGAGATGAAGACTGTATCAAATCTTCACCATACAACCCCATCCCTTTGGTCCCATCTTTGTAAAGTTAACAGTGTGGGCTGGTTTAAAGGTTTCATGAACAGGTGAGGTGTGTGTTCCACAGCTATCAAGGGGAGAACATAGGATAGCAAGATATTACCAAGGGTGGGCAGGGGAGAGAGGAAGATAATGATTGTTGGGACTCCCATCATCCTTAGCCAATGTGACCAATGGGCAGGAATGATGGGACCAACATCATATGGTGATTCAAAACTGGTTGCCCTAAACCCTTCATAAGCACTTGCTGGACTGCAGAAGCAAGAAATACTCAGCCTCAAGAGGAAATAACACACCAAAACAGAACAATAATGTAACTGTTTTTTAAATAGCCTAAGCAAAGGTGTGGGGGAAGAAGCAATTCACAGCTCTCCATCAGTGAAGCTACAAGACTAGCTAATGAATTTGAAGAGGATGTTTGATAGAGGGGGAAATGCAATTTCCCAGAAATAGTGTTCTAGCTTCAAAAAAGATGTCTGCATGTCCCGTCAGAACAAACTCTGCATTTAGTAAAGAAAGGGATAGTCCAGAAGGTTATGAAGCATAGTATGATGCCCAAGGGTTCCTGTGGACTTCAAAAACTATGAACAGGTGGTGGTGTTTACAGCTCAAGAGACCACTTCTCTGATTCAGGCTAACTTCCAAAAAACCACACTCTTGATTACCTTTTGAAATTCTTCCATGCAAGCAAGCCTTTCTTTCCAGTTGCCACTGTCTAGCTGCTGTAGGCAAGCAGCTGGTAGGACAGCTGAAGCCTTCTCTTCACATACCTCTATCTGCAAACAGAAAGAGAAAAGGAAAAATTCTTATTTTGGTAGCTTATTCTTGTGCTGCAGCATATTTTATATAGCCAAGGGACCTAAATTAAAAAGAAAACCATACCCATGAGAGCACTTGTACAAAATGGTGCAATAATTAACACTACACTGAACTGTACTTGTGGTGCACAAACTTTAGGTTTGTGCCTTGCAGGACTGCTATAAAACATCTGATGCTTTCCCTTTTATTTGGGCCAAGAATAGCCAAGCCATTTCACATCCGTGGTAGGCAGATGCATAAACTACAAGACTGCTTTTAAAATGTCCTAAAACTGGTGTCCACACAAATGGCTAGAACATTTCAACTGATCCTGAATACTACTACTATGTAATTTAGCAAACAATTCCCATTCTGGCCTTCTCTAAGCCCTTTATGTTCTCTCCCCCTTTCTTCTTCAGTATGTTCATAAGCCCACTGATCTTTAGATGCAGAACAGAAGTATTATACCTGGCTTAAAAAAAAAAAGGCTGCCCTTGCTAATTTTGTGACTTACTCTAGGGAAATACCACTTTGTTTAGACCTAACAGTGACTCAAATAATGTGAACATTATTTTGTACCAAATCAAACCTCTTTGTCTATCCAGCTCTGTGCTGTCAGTCTACACTGACTGACAACAGCTCTCCAGAAGCCTTTTCCCAGTCCTATCTGGGGAGATGCCATTAGGGACTGAACCCAGGACCTTCTGCATGCAAATCAGACACTCTACGACTGAGCTTTGACCCTTTACAGGGGGGAAAAAATGAACAGGTATTTTTTAAAAAACAGCATTTTACACTGAATTTTAACACAGATGAAGCACCCACCGAGAGTTCTGGCTCAAATATCTCCTTTACTTCAGATCCTTTCTTGCCTTTTGTTCCAGTACTTCCTGCCCCACCAGCTGCAGCTTGTTTACCCTTCTTGGGTGGGCCACCAGACTACACAGGAAGAAAGCAGCAGGTTAAGTCAGTTAAAGTTCTGAATCAACTTAAGCAAAGATTAGATTGAAGCTTTAAAATGATGACCACGCCAGCTGTTGGGATGAGGGTAGGAAATTGAGTGAAAAATAAATTTTTAAAAAAAAGGGATTCTCATTTTCCAGACTGCCTTTTCTCAAAAGACTAGCATCTGTCTACATCACATTTCTGGTTTTCCCATATACTCAGCCATCGAAATGTTATGTTTTATGCTGATGGCATATCAACACAACTAAGTTATGCGTGACAATAGGCACCAACTGGAATAATTAACTTTCCTTGGGACTGTATTCAAAGATGCATTTGGATACTTCATTTGGTGCAAAATTCAATAGCTATAGTTTCCCTTTTTTGTACCAAAACAAATTCTATTTTGATGACAATTCAAAGTGTCAGTTATTACCCTTAAATATCCTAAATAGTTTACATCAATACTTATTAAAGGGCAGTCAGTTGTAGCTCCCAATATCGAGCATTCCCTTCCCCTGGGAAAAACATCTGGCCAATGCAGCTTATGTACTTTCTCATTGTGAACATGAAATTAGTTCTTTATATTAACATAGGTCTACTCAAAATTTAAACTGATTAAGTTTCCCTTACCTTAGCCGCAGGTGCCTTTTTCTGTGCACCAGATTTTGTATCTTTTGTATCTTTGTCCCCTGCAGCCCCTGAAAGAGCTGGAGCCTTCCCAGCAACAGGTTTGCTCTCTTTTCTGTCGGTTCCTCCACTGGCTCTACTACCACCAGCCAGCTCCACTTTTTCAGCAGACTCTTTAATCTAGTGGACAGAATCAGAAGACCAAAGGAGTTACAATAAATCTTCAGTATGTAACCATTAAGGCCCCCAAGAATCACTTATGATGCTTCTTATGAATGCTAACACATTTTGTTTCTTTGAGGTGTTATCTGTATAATCATAATCATCATCATCATCATCATCATCATCTCTTATTTGAAACCCACCCATCTGACTGGTTTGCCCCAGCCACTCTTAAAGCAAATAGAGGAATCAAAGAAGCTTAGTGAATAATGGGAGTCTCAGAGGTAAGGAACTTTTTTATATGAACGGCCACTTAGCAACAGGAAAACTCAACAGAATGGAAAAGAAAAGACTTTGACTGCCTTCTTGAAAGCTTCCTTCAGGCAGAGGTGGCAAATTCTGCACTGGGAACAAGAAGTCCACAGACATGGAGGCACAGCTCCTTTAAGTCTAACCACCTCTTTCCCCTTCATTCCTAAAGAAGCTCCTTCCCCATCACTATGTACTGCTTGTCTCTTGCTGGGAAAGGCTCAGGATTGAAGGGGTGGAGGCCCCAGAGCATGACTTTGCCATGGGCCACATGAAAGTTGGTTACAAGCCGAAATGCAGCACACGGACTGTGGAGGTTCCCCACCAGTGGCCTAAAGCCCATGTACAGGCCTTCCCCAATGCTGTTATCTTTAGAAACTACCAAAGCCTGATGATTCAGTGTCAAAACAGTGAGACTTACCCGGTCTAGTTTTAGTTTGTCCACATCTGTTAGGAAAGGATTCACTGCTTTCTCACCTGCCACCTTCAGGGCAGTACCCAGGGCTTCAAATGCAGCATCTCTAACTTCTGGAGCCGAATCATTAATATGCTGTAGCAAAAACACAAGACCTGAGGAGTTTGCCAACTAGATTTCCCATTCACACTATTATTATTTATTACATTTCTTCATTTTTTTATTTTGCCCAAGGTAACCCAAAATGACTTACAAACAAACAAAAAGGAAAAAAAAGGGGGGGAACCAATCCTACACTGAACCAAGGGGGGAAAGATACATTAAAAAATCGTACCCACTTCTAAAAGGCCACATGTAGTTAAAGGTCAAAGGTCTGTTATAGAGAAAAGTTCTGCCTGGCACCAGTCAAGCCTCCAGACCTCAAATTACAACTGCATAGCCTGGGTTGGTTCATATGACGAGAGGTGGTCCTTGGGGTACTGAGCCACATACAGCTTTATAGGTCAAGAGCAGCCCTTTGAATTAGGCCCAAAAACCAATTGATAGCAAGTGCAGTCAGGCCAGGATTGGTGTTATATGCTCAAGCTGTTTTGCTTTGGTGAGCACTCGGTTGCTAAATTTTGCACCAGCTGAAGCTTCTGAACTATCTTCAAAGGCAGCCCTACATATAACATATTGCAGTAATTTAACAAACAAAAAAATGGATGATGCTCCACCACTGATTATTATTATTATTGAGCATTGCAGCAAAAGGACAGAAATTATTAACTGCATTGATTCTTACAATTTGTCTTAAGCCCTGGATTTTTCTTGTAAACATGAACAATGTGTAAGGCCTTTTCATAGTAAACCGAGCACAAAAAAGCAATTGTGTTAAGGGCTACAAAGCTTATTTGGCTTTCCTCCCTTTGGAGAGCTACTGCTCTCATACCGGTCTCATCTCTCTTCAGGGTCCCTTCCAACTCTACAATTCTATGATTCTATTATCTCCTTTCTTCTCCAGAGTTAAGGCAAGCTGCCTGCTCTCTTACCTGGTTGAAATAAAATTCTTCTATGAAACACTTCATGATTGCTGTGCATCCCAGCACAAGAATCACTACAGAAATACTCTCCAGTTCCACATACTACTTTCAGCTGAATACAGACCTCTACAATGCTAAGAACTTCTTTTTTTACCTTGAGAAGTGCGGCACAGAAGGGTTTCAGCATGCTCTTAGAAAGGACAGTAGAATTGCAGTGACGAAAGCTTCTTGCGATGAAGAGGGATGTCTGTTGCTTGATGGTTGGGTTTTTGTTATCCATCACAGCCAATATATCCTCACTTAGATTTTGTAACGTGGTCTAGAATGGTTGGTTAAAGGATTTTAGTTCTGGCGAAACCATGGTCTGCCAAATTTGTTTAAAATACTACTAGCCATGCACTTACAGTCAGGAAGATTGCATCAATGGCTTCTTGCAATGCTTGTACGACCTGAGGCTTTTTCTCCTTGAACTTCTCTAAGATAGTTGGGACAACCTATAAAAATTGTTACCAAGGTATTAAGAAGTTGAAATTAATGTTTGATTTCCCACTGTGCTCTAGGAGAGTGCACAATAAGGAAACTCCTGTTTGCCCCATACACAGAAAAACAAACACACTGAACTTGTACTACTTCAAGGAACACTGTGCGAGTAGCCTATTCAAGATAGCCCTTTAAAATAAGGTTAAATATTAAGAAGAGCTCTTATTTTTCCTTTTTAAAAGGAAGGGGGGAAAGCGAGATAGGAAGCCTTCCTGTAGATGCTCTTTTTCATCACGCTTTGTTAGAAGTTTAACAGAAGAGTTTCATATTCAAGCAGCAGGAGCCAGTAACAGCCCAGTGCTCACCTCAGATATTCTATTCTGCAGATAATAGTTGTATTCTGCATACTTACATGACCTGCATACTGTCCAAATTTCTTCCTGAGACCAGTAGCCAGTCCAGCAAGGCATTTGGCAGCCAAAGCAACCAACATTACATTGGTATCCTTTCCAACAACCTGTGGGGGAAGAGGAACATTACAATCCAATAGTCTGAGATCTCAGATTATTTGGATGGGATGTCTAAACAAGCAGCAGCAGTGTACCTCTGCAAACTCAGGAGAACCATACTAGACACTGCATTTCCCCACCCAACCCCTTATTCCACCTATATAAATTGCACTCCGACGTTTTGAATGTCAGATTTCTATTCCCATTCCAGCAATTCAAACACTGTCACAAGATCAAATCAATCCCATGAATGAATTTTATAATCACACTCTGTGTTAACCAATGAATTATCAAACCTGTTTTTAAATACAGTAATAGTGATGCCACATATTTGGCTTGGAAAGGACTATTTGGGTATTAGAGAGGTCCTTGCCTTTTTAAGAGCTTTCACCAAGTCTGCATAGTCTCCAGCTTCAAGTTTGGGATTTTTAACTAGCACTTCCACTGCTTCCAAAGCTTCTTTTCTCTCCTGCCATTTTTTGGCCTCCTGCAATGCAAAACATAAAAATTATATGTACCTTGGTCTTCAGAAATTGTTGCAAATCCTGTAAGATTAACCAGAACACTTGCAGACAGAGCCTTCTTCAGCCTTGCAGACAGAGCCTTCTTCAGCCATTTGTTTATTACACTGACAGTATAGATTTTTCTATGTGTGTTGAGGGAAAACTTTTACTACCAGCAGACATAGACCCAAATAGATGTGCACTGTTTCTGGAAAAACATGTAGCCTTATATATACAACATGATTTATGTCTATATATATGCATTATTGGACATGATGCACTTTTGTGCTGAGGCAGCATCTCTGTGTACAGGAGAAGCACTTTCACACACTTGTAGAAACCCAAGATAAACTGAAGCACTTTTATTATTTTCATTCAATGACAGCTCAGGAGTTCCCATCAAATACTTTAATGTCCCTGGACATGAAGCCATTTTAATTAAGACTGCTGAAAAATGAAGCTGTTTTGTAGATACATAGAACATGACAGTTAATTGTGCAAGAAAATGGGGAAGATAGTTTAGTGTCTATGGTTCAGAAAAAGATTATTCATTTGTGTATTTATTATTAAGGTTACAGAAGGAATAATGGTTAACTGAATCACCACTTACAATTTTGTCATAGAAATCTTTAGGAAGTTTGGAGAGAATTTCAACAGCTTCCAGAAGTTCATAGGCATCCACCTGTGGAACAGCCTCATCACCATCATCTCCTCCTATTGAAAGAATTGTTAGTATATATAGCCTGACACTGTTATTATATATATTTTATCCTCCGCCTTCTTCTCTGACAAGACTCAATATAGCTTAAAGATGATTAAACATTAATAGAATTTAAAAAAAAATGTTTAAAATATATGTTATAATATGTTCTAAATACGTTTAAAACATACAAATAATTTCAATAAAAACAGCATGGCACTAGTCCATGATGGGCTAATTATGTCACCATTTTTACTTTATTATATGTAAAATAATAAGATGCAGCAGAGTATTAACTCTGCAATCAATGACTTTTCCTAGAGATTGATGTGCATCAACATTTTATGCCAGCTTATGTTTTTTGACCACCTTCATCTGACTCTTAGTCAGCAAAGTTATCTACTGTGAAGTCCCAAGTCAACAGTTACCTCCATCTGCATCTCCACCAGCTGCCTGTTGCTGCTCAAACTTTGCTTTCATTTCTTGCTGGGAGCGAAGGAACCGTGACTGCTTGGGAGCTGATACCGGTAGTTTGACCCATTCTTCTTCCAGTTCTTTTAACTGCAAGAATCAAAAAACGAAATGTCCTACTGATATGTGTGCATTCCCTTGTCACAAGTAAAACAGTTCCTTAAGCTTGCCATACTCCTGAGCTACTGTAGGAAAGCTAGAGCAGAAGATCATTAACATCTCTTCATTACCTAGGTTCAATTTAACTGCTTTTTCACCAAATTAAATTCAGGGAAATTAATTAGTGTGCAGCGGACTCTAAAAACTCTGTCTTAAGGGGAGGGGATTCACAGCAGTATACTTTCACTTAAGACAAGAAAATGACATTCATTATTTGAGAGCTGACAAATTTTGGACCATGTCAAACACAATTCCCAACTCAAGTTATTACTTGCTAACTTGAACATATGAATTATTATCACATCAGTTATGCAACATTTTATCAAGTCTGGCAGCTAACAATGCAGGCATAAGCTAAAAGTGATAAATCTATTATACAATGCTGTGACTTCACTTGAATGTGTGAATTTATCTGCCAGTTTAAAAATAGATTAAAATGTTGAGACAGATCTAAAAACATGCAGCAAAATATTACATCTGAGATTTCTCATGGAAAATATTAGTTAAACATCAGTTCAAGCTAGGGTCTGGTGGGCATTTCTTATTATATAATAAATTTGTAAGCCTGTCATGCTGAAGTTTGTGTAGCTGCCTAAGGCCAATGTAATGACAGAACAGCAAGCAGGCAAGTTTAAGCAACAGCTGTTTAAAGAAGGGTGAGAGGAGTTTCAGAGAGTGGTTTGTTAAAAGTGAGTGAGAGTTGGGGCAAGCTGTGAGGTGAAGGGAGATGTGGGTGTCCTGTGGGGGGGGGGGCTTGGCAAAGAGGTGGGCAAGATGTAAAGAGGAGAGGGGGTGGCCAAGTGTGGGGGTATGGGGTTGGCAGCCCCTAGTGCAACAATATTTACAGTTTTACTTTCCCTAAAACCAAGACCCTACTTCTAAGTATCTCCTTTGCTTACTGGATAATAGTGCTCTTATTTATGAATTGCTCCTCTACTTAAAGGGGGGAAAGCCCAATGAAAACACAGATACATCACTGGGGTTCAAATATGCCTGCTCTCTTGCTTTTACTTAGCCACTTCATACTTAGAACATGGTCTGGGAGTTACTCTACCTTTTGAAGCTTAAAGCTAAAGAAAGGGACATGGTGACCTGGTCACATTAAGCCTCTATGTGAAGTAGCATCTTGTTTGGGAAGACTCCACATGAGTTCTGGGTAAACCCCAGCCCTCCCTCATGCTTAGGTTAAAGATTTACTCATTTCCTCCCTTTTGCTCAAGTCAAAGGATGTAACAAAAATATACCCTGCTCTTCTGGTGGGCGGCTTCTTACACTAAGAATGCTAGAACACAGTGCTTGCCACGCTTACCTGAACAGAGTTTATATTCTGTAATGGAGGCCTGAGAGCATCCCTTATCCATCGATAGATCTCAACAGCGAGAAGTTTGGCTTCATCTCGAACAGCCTTCTCTCGAGACTCAAAGAGTTTTGGCAACACTTTGATTATTGGCTTCAGTGAGATTATTTTTGAACCAAATTCACTGAAATGCAAGACAAATAAATAAATAAACAATGCACTCAGTTACTCTTAGGTCCTGCTTGCACGTCATGGTAAGCCACTGCCATGGTTTCCTGTGAATGAGCTGTGAACTTGGCTGAATCTCTTCACTGAGCCAGGAGCAACAAACCACAACCACTGGCTTAACGTAATGTGCAAAACAGCACTCATTGTTCCTTCCAAACAAATTGTGTTTGGTAAGCCAAGAACAAGTACTGGTTTGTCTGGAGAAAACTAACAATGAGGGCTGGTTTTCATGTTACACTTAGCCCAAGGTTCATGGTTTGCTGTTCCCAAATTTGACAAAGGGAAGAGAAGAATAGGAGTCATTCAACAGCATACACTAGAATGCCACTTTTTAATGGTTTATGACTTACTGTGACATTAGAACATGGCTTATTTAAGTTATTATAATAGGAGAACTATGTATACTAGCTCTTTCATCTGGCAGATCTGTACTGGCAACAATTTCAATCACTGTTAATCTGAGATTACTCATACTAAACTGCCAATATGTAAAACCTTCTCTTAACATTTAATTTGAAAAGTGTGTGAGTCTTTGAATACAATGCACAACACAAGACTAGATGCACTTGCAAGAATTTCTCACACAAATTCAATCTTAACTGTATTTAAGATTGCAGCCTTAAATGCACATAGTTGCTTAAATTGGATTCCCTGCATTCCCCTCTTATGGAATTTCATGTTTGCCTACTTTTGAGTCATACAAACATGGGCAATGGGCTGAATCAATGTCATGTGAGTAAAGTTTTGCTCATGCAATGATTAATTTAGCAGCAGCTACAATACTCCTGCTTATAACTATCAAGTATATATACAATAATTTAGATACCTGGATTATAATCAGTTGCTTATTAACAATTTCAGTATCTGAACATATGAATGGTGTAAGACTGAACAGTACTGAAGATGGAAATTAGTTTTTTCCATGGATTCCTTCACTAAAAACACTTTGAAAATGGAGTATTTGTGATTAGACTTGCAATTATTTAATAGACAAAACATAACCAAAGAAGTCAGAGAGGAATTAGAATAGTTATTTAGATGCATCCACAACATGATTGAGTGGGAGCTACCCATTTTTAAAGTCACAAACTACTTTTGAAACCACAATTTTTTTTTTAAAAAGTGACCTGGCATGCTATATGAGCTAGTATTAAAGTTAAAAGCCATTATGGGCATGTGACACTCTCATGGCTTCTTTGATCCTGGACAAATATTTTTGCTTTGTCTTTAACAATTATTTTATTAATCAACAACTATGCTACCAGCAGGAATGTTTTTAAGGAAACCATCTGTTAAATTGGATCAATTTCTCTCCTTGGCAGCGCAGTAAGCTACAATAGAGTTCATCAAGAGTCATACAATTCAGTGTATTGCTCTGTTCTAGTAGATTGTTATAATTGCTTCAGTGCACTCTCAAATACCAATACCAAATTCTATTATATAATACTAATACTAATATTTATTATTTATACCCCGCCCATCTGGCTGGGTTTCCCCAGATTATTAATCACCACAAACACCCCTCTCCTCACATGGCTGGAATGACAGCTTCTTCAGATTAACTTACCTTAGTGCTTTCCTCAGTGTTTCTATACATGCAACTATGATCTTGGGATTCTTGTTGTCCAAGCCTTTCAGAAGCTCTTCTTGTACTATCTCCCCTTTCTCGATTTCAATAAACATAAGACATATGTCTGTGCCAAGCTCCTTGGCTCTAGCTTTAGGCTGATTAAACACTTTATTTACAACTCCAGACACCACTTCTCCTGTTGTTCTATAAAAAAAGAAAAAGAAGGAAACACTTTTAGGTCACATAAACATTAACCATTCTGTTCCCTGGGGGAATTAAGTTTTGTTTGTTGTATGTACAGGAATGCACTCTACTCCAAACAAATCACAGCACTAATCTTCATCCATGTTCTTCTGTCTAATGCTGGACTCTTACATATCTTGTTAAATGACCTAAGGCAGCCATTTAAACATTTATTCTGATCACAGACAATTTTCATGCGAAGTGTATCTGAAGTGTCCTTTAATGACTCATTCCAGCCCTAAGCAACAGGCGAATAGATCACCCTGAAATATAAGGTTCCCTTGTAATTCAAGAGTACATGTCAAATGTTGGTTCACAGACATGTATATGCATCACTTAATTTTTCTCTATTTGACCAGCAGCTCTAAGGCTACCCATAAACCACTTGATGTAAGGCAGCAGCAATGTGATGCTCGCTTAAAAACTGCAACTGGATTTTGTACCCCAAATTCCAAATCTTTGTCTATGATTAAAACTTTTTTTTCTCCTTTTCAAAGTTTACCGAAAAGTAACACTATTGTTAAAAGGTGTGTAAGATACAAATCTGAGCGCATGCATTTATTACAAAGGAATGAAATTTTGGGTCAATTATGAAAGAGCAACAAAATCTTACAATAGGGAGATTACAAGGAGAATAGCTAAAAAATGAGGTTTTCATAGGAGCATTTCTAGAGTCTCAAAAAGAGTCAGAGTCACTTAATTAATGCTTCCTCTGGTGAATTATTTGCAGCAAGGCAAGAGCTGATAGAGTTCCTTCCTAGAAAATGTGGAGTGAAGGCAAACACCAAGTAACTTACTTTCCTGCTACATGGGCATTTTCAACATAGGCAAGGGCTGCTTCCAATCCTTTCAGTTGAGCAACTGCATTAGAGTCAGTCACAAATTTCTTTACAAGTCCAAGATACTTGGACCATTCAGGGCTCTTCTCATCATCTATCTTCTCAAACAGCTTCAAGGCTTCTTCATAGCCATTTAACCTAGCCTTCCACAACTAGGACGAGAATAGAAAGATATCAGGAAGATTTCTGCTTAACTTGAACAAGATGTTAACTCTCTAAAATAATAGTTTTCTCCCCCCCCCCCCGCTTTATTAGAACAATAAAAGCAGCAAGTGAGAACTAGCACGTAAGTTTTTCCTATAGCTTCTCATATAACAGACATATTTACAACCAGCCATTTCCATTTTGCTCTGTTAAACATTTATCAGTGACCCCATAAGACAAAAATCAAACAAAGTAGCTATTTTTCTATAGCCTCTATAACTGATTTTGAGAGTATTCGTAAAACTGGTCTTCCATTATGGATGGAAGCAAAGTCACATGCAATGCAAGTCAGTGAGCAAACTGGTCTCATTTGAGAAGACATGCAGAAGAACATCAAACATTTCAAATAATTATACAAAAAGACCAAACAATTTCTAATAATAACAATTTATTACTTATACTCCGTATACACAAGTCATTTTGAAGTTATCCTTTAGCAAGTTTGGCAGCTAACATACACACATACTCAATCTTGCCTTAACCTATGTTACAGTTTAAGACAATCTTCTTACCTTGTGTTCACATTTCTGATCAATGGGTAATTTCATCCATTCACTATCATCCCCCATGGTGCTTTAGTTTCTTGTAAATCAGTAATTCCTAGGTAGGAGGGGTGAAAGTAAAATTAACAGTCACTGGTCATAGTTGCATTTGCAAAATACACACAAACCTCAATTTTTACTGTCAATGCACGATCAATGCCACCATAAAAGGGCTATAGAAATTACAATGAAATGAGAAAATATATCATTAAGTAATTTGCTGTCCCTTATTTGGCAGACACAAAAGCAACAGGAATCTTCCTTCAGAATTATATAGATGCAGCAATAATGTTCTGTAGTAAGGAACATAGTTAATCGGACTCTCATTCAGTCCCCTAAAGTGCTTTTAATATATTCTGAAACACACCCAACTCTGTAAGATCATTCCAAGACATATGCAAGTTTACATGGTCTAGTAGTATTTTAACATAAATGGCTTTCTCAGAGCTGATACAGTCTCAACTTCATCAGGTCAATAATGTATTTCTAAATGCCAAATTCAACTAATGATGCACAATACAGAGCAAGTTATTAAGCCACTAAATTAACTGCACTTTTAATCCCGACAACCAGCATTTTCCAGACTGCAGAAGCACCTCTACCTTCCTACAGCCTGTTCTATTTCCTGTCTGCACCACTAAAGTCTTGTTATTCACTTGCTGATATGCAATCCCACAACCCTCTGTCACCTAACTCAAGACGGCTGCACCAACATGCCCTCATCCCATATTAACCCTAGAGTCAAGTGATTATTGCTGCACCATAACCAAATGGGCTACTATCAACTGGTGGAAATTTATCACAACAGCTCCTGGCAAGGGACGGCAAGTCTGTGGTGCCCCAAAGAATAGATTTAAAAAGCTTTTTAAGACTGTGGAAGAGAAACAGAATTTTAAGCAACTTCAAGTGATCTTACTCGTGTATTTTTTTCCCCTATTCCTGTGTATAGGAAAAAATACACAAGGAAATCCAAATTCAGCAACTACTTTCAAACCACATTGGAGCTGGAGGAGGCCCCAGGATGACTTCCAAAGACCGTTCAGCAGTGGAAAAACCTCTCATCTTCCAAAGAGAACATGCTTAACAAAAACACCATACACCTATTACCAGTTTAATCTAACTTCTGTGGCCAGGTTGAAAGGAGAGGTTAAGCTGGTAAAATAAGTAAACTATTTACACAGAATTACTTCGCTGAAGCCACCGTAGGTTGAGATTGCCTTACCTAATATTAATTATGGACAGGAAGCCGAGCACCACCCAATAATTTCATTACCTGTTCCAACACCTCCTACACATTCTGTATAACGTCTGAACTAATGTATAAAATATTAAATAATGCCGAAAACATTTCAAGGTTCTCCAGAATAGTTACAAAGAGGTCATTTTTATTCATGCAAAAGAAAGAGTTGGAATGTATTTGAAGGCTATCTGGTCCAACTAGTATAAATAAGATTTTCTTATATTAACAATAAGGTATAGACACACTGGTAAGATGACAAGTAAAGCCTAGAAGATTCAGGCATGCCGAAATCTACTCAAGGAGGCAAAAAGGTAACAGCATCACCAGCAAACTTGGGGAAACAGCATCTACTTTATTGATAGTATACTGAATTAAAAGAAAAAAATGTCAACTTTGGGCTGGGTTGCCATCAGTATGCTGATGACACCCAACTCTATCTGTTGATGGATGGCCATCCTGACTCGGCCCCAGACACACTGACCAGATGTCTGGAAGCTGTGGCTGGATGGCTACGTGGGAGCCGGTTGAAGTTAAATCCTTCGAAGACAGAGGTCCTGTGGCTGGGACGGGACGATATGGGATTGGGGGGGGGGCAACTCCCATCTCTTGCGGGGGCGCAATTAGTGCCAGCACCGTCCGTTAAGAGTTTGGGTGTAATCTTCGACACCTCCCTTTCCATGGAGGCCGCAGATTGCAGCTACAACAAAGGCGGCATTTCTCCATCTCCGCCAAGCTAAGCAGTTGGCTCCTTACCTCTCTCGCCCTGACCTAGCCACTGTGATCCACGCGACGGTCACCTCCAGACTGGATTATTGTAACTCGCTCTACGTGGGGCTGCCCTTGAGACTGACCCAGAAACTCCAGCGGGTGCAGAATGCTGCAGCGAGACTCCTTACGGGGTCTTCGCTGTGAGATCACATTCACCCGGTGCTATACCAGCTGCACTAGCTCCCGGTGGAGTACAGGATCAGGTTTAAGGTGCTGGTTTTAACCTTTAAAGCCCTATGCAGCCTAGGACCCTCGTACCTACGGGACCGCCTCTCCTGGTATGCCCCACAGAGAAACTTACGGTCTTCAAATAAAAACATCCTGAAGGTCCCAGGCTACAGAGAAGTTAGGCTGGCCTCAACTAGAGCCAGGGCTTTTTCGGCCGTGGCTCCGATCTGGTGGAACACTCTGTCACAAGAGACCAGGGCCCTGAGGGACTTAACATCTTTCCGCAGGGCCTGCAAGACAGAACTGTTCCACCAGGCCTTTGGCCAGGGCACAGCCTGACTCCCTCCATTGGCAATCTTCGCAGAGCTCTGGCCCAATGGTTGCCAGTGGCTTGAATTAATTAATTTTATAATGAATGATTTTAAAGTGTTGTTTGTACTGTTTTATTGTTGTTAGCCGCCCTGAGCCCGGCTTCGGCTGGGGAGGGCGGGATATAAATAAAATTTATTATTATTATTTTATTATAATGTTACATTATTTTATTTTTTTATAGAATAGCCTTTGAGTTACTTCAAATGGGAACAAGTATCCATTTCCAACTATGAGGCAAATTCCCCAAAGCACTTCAGGATTGTGTATGCAGCAGTTTAAAAATCACAGGCATCCCAATTACTGGTTCTGCTACAAAAGTGTACTCCCACTGTCAGTTATTACAGAAGGGATTACAAGGTAGTCATTGATATTCAGCACCTAATATATACAACCTTCACAGATCACAGAATTCTTTTATTTTCCCTTATTGCATTTTTACTCCTCGTCCTTCTCTTGGTATAATTTTCTTATAAAACAAAATAAAAATTCAATAGTAGTATTTTATTGAAATAGTTAAAAACAATAACATTAATACCAGTAGACCATAAGCACTGAAACTATAAGGCTCTTCGTGTCAGTTGTTAAATGTTAAAGAATGCAGGTGCAATTCTCTTTCCAAACAGTCAAAAATAAAGGACAAGATTCAGGCTCCTAATTTAATAAGTTATGTAGGACAATCCCTCACACTGGCAACTAAAACTATGGCAGAAAATGCTTACCAGGTCCCTAAAAACGGTATAAAGAACAAGTGCACTTATGAGATTTTAATAGTGAACCAGGCACTAAAATGCCATACAAAACAGGACAACGACTGTCAACGTTAACAATAATTTTAAAAGCATATAGCTTGTTTGCAATAAACTAGTCATTAATCCAAGTTTCAAAATGTGCGGTAGTTTCCTTACATGTCATGTAGAAAAGCTACTCATCACTTATACTTTACTATATTTAAATATAGTACATAAGATTTTAAGTGAAGCACTGCAGTACCTGCAAAAAATATGATTTTTTTAAAAAAACAATATTTTGCGGTCCTTTGCTATTTCAACAATACAAACAATGCTTTTAAAGTAGTTTTCCCCCCACTACCAACTTGAGTATTTTCCTCGCCTGTTGGCCTTAGATGGAAGCACTCAGCTCCTTTTATGAGAAGAAAGCTAATGTCAGTGTTCAAGTGCTCAAAAAGGATATGGTTGGTTAAATTGGGATGCCCTCTAGTGTTGTTCTGGTTTCCAATTCCTTTCTGGGACACCTTGAACAGGTTTACCTGCTCTCACAACCACAGTCTTTCCCCTTGGAAAGACTCAAAATAGGTTAGGATGGTGCAAGACTCTTTTCCTTTGCACTCCCTGAACAAACTGCCTCTGGATGCTTCCCTGCATTTGCCATAGAAGCAGCTTATGTTGCAGCTGGGGTATCGTCAAAACCATGCAGTCAGCTGTCCCACATCACTTCTGTCCTGGTAATGTTTATCTCAAGCTGGGAAGATCATGCTGCTGCATAAACAGGCAGCATTTGTTCAGCAGATCCCAGACATCAGTAGGGGCAAATCACAGTCGTGCACCCACCCATCCAATGATCAACATGGCATGAAGCAGGCATTTTGTGAATCAGCTATTGCTACAACACAATGAGCATACATGACATCTTAGAGCTTCATAAGCGCCCCTACCCCCGCTTAAAATAGACAATGGCTCTATTAAAATGTCATGCATTCAATCTTCAGTGGCTTGGAAGTAATGCCTTGTTAATAGTCATAGGCCCCTTGATTTTGAAAAAGAAAACTGAGGTGAGAGAGGGGAGCAAATGAACCCACAGCTCATGAATGGAGATATGAACAGAGCCAGTGAGGAAGACAGAAGAAAAGGAGGGAGAACCAAAGGTAGCTCAGGATAGATGTACTTAATTGCAGTACACACTGTGATCGCTACTTTTGAACTGATACTTGGATCACTGCCACTGTTGTCATTACTCCGTAAGTTACTATTGTTTTGCTGCAACCAAGGAAAAGCTTTGCTCAAGATCTCACTTAGAAGCAAAACCTCAGATTAATTTTTAATAAAACTTTCCTTTCCAATTCTATTTGCAAAACTTCACCTGTAGCTACTTAAAAGATGAAGCAACTGAAGATCAAATCTGTTCATTCAGCTTGCCCTCCTTTTTTTGCTTTTTATGGGGAACTCACATCTAATTTTGTAATTATTCTATGACATTAGCTAGGCAGAGGAATTGTAATTTGTTCTGGACCACGTAGCAAGTATGGTGAGCCGAGAGTTTATTACCCAGTGCATTCTACTGTTTAACAGTGTGATGGACCTCCAACATCACCCACAGCAAGACTTAGTACAAAGATTCACCTATCAAACAACACAACCAAGCCATCTCAAAATGTTACTTTTCACAGAAGCTGCTTTGAGGACACAAATGATAAAAGCTTTCTAATATCAGAATTGTACAGAATTGATTATTTGTGTTTTAAATACACAATGTGACTTTGAAGTATCTACCGGTAATTGCAATCCTACATACAGCTATTCCAGAGTACACCACACTGAAATCCGTAAGATTTATTTCAAAGAAAACATATTCAGATTGAGCTAAAGATATCAGATTGAGCTAAATAACCCAGCACCTTTATGCCTTCTCAATTTCAACAGGATTAACAGACATGCTTAACTTTTTCCTACTTTCAGATAATGGGGACTTAAAAGTGCTTAAATTTGACTGCATCATTTGAAATATTTTACAGTATGGCAGTTGCTGTTTCAAATATAAAACAACAACAATAATAATTTTTTATTATTTATTATTTATAACCCACCCATCTGGCTGGATTTCCCCAGCTACTCTGGGCAGCTTCCAACAAAAGATTAAAATACAATAATTCAGCAAATATTAAAAATTTCCCTAAACAGGGCTGCCTTCAGATGTCTTCTAAAATAAAACAGCCAATCAAAAAGAACTGGGGAGAGAGAACAAATGAACTGAGCACTCCAACAAAGTAACCATATGTTTTCAGAAGCCAGAAACACAGTGCTTGATTAGGGTTACTCTCAGAATTTAATAAATGGTAGGATTTTGATGATTTGGGGTGTGAAGGGAGAAATACAATCTGCAGATCAATTCCTGGACTAGCCTATGCTAAACAAGCTGGCCAAGCCTTTAAGAAACAATAGAGAATCATTGAGGAATTGTCCTTTCCCCCACCCCAGGTGAACAGTGGCTGGGGATTTGGAAGGTTGCCAGCAAAACAATGTTTGAGGTGATAGGAAAAGGGAGTTTGGTAGTAAGGGGTTCTGGGAAGGAGGATGAAGAAGAGATGACTTGGACTCCAGAGCTGCACTGCTGTACAAGCCCCTCTTGAAATGACCATGCTGTAAGATCTGGACTCCCTCAATGCAGATTGAAGGGGTAAATGAATGAATAACCCATATTTCTTAAAGCTACAAGTGTCTCTGCTGTGTCTCAATACCCATGGGCTTTTGCCACCACCCAGCAGAGAGAGAGGGAGGCACCCAACTTTTGTAACAGACTTAATAAAATTGAAGCATGGGGTAGTGAGACTTGCTTCTGGGTAAACATTATAGAATTCTGCTATAACTCTAGGAACTGTTTGTTGTTACAAGCCTTTTAAAATATTGTTTGGTACCATTTTCAAAAACGTGTACTGTAATCCTGAAAAAATAATTCCTAATTTTGTACCAAATTGGGATACAATACATCCCTGGAAGTCTTTTTTATGAAGAGGAGCGCAAGAAAATAACACTCTCGCCACTTGCAGAAGCAAGGCAAGTTGTTTACACAGGAGAGCAAACAGAGAATCCTTACGCTGAGACAGGACCACTTGCCTCTATTCACTGCCTCTATTCTCTGCTTACTGAGTTTTTCCACAACTTATTTTAAATCACATTTTCTTCCAAATAAGAGTTGTTCTACCTGACTGCATCTGCATTCAGGAGCTTTTACATGGAAATATTCTAGGTAGGCTCTATGACTAAGTCCTGGAAACAGGGTGGGGAGCCCATGGCCCTTCAGATGCTGTTGAACAATGCCACCTATCATCCACAACCATTTACAATGCTAGCTGGGAGTCCCATTTGTTCCCCAACCCTGTTCTAGTGAAACTAATATAGGTTCTCCACGAGTACCTCTTATTTTCTAAAATCTAATAAATGCTGTAGAGCCCTGCATCTTTCCCTAGTATTTACATGCATGTGTGAATGTCACTGACATGGAGACAAGATAACACTTTTTTTAATTCACAAAATCATTTTTTTTAATTAAAAAAATGCTCTGCAAAGCACCACAGATACAAAAAGCTTAAAATAAGTTAGCCTAGGCTGTGGCCTTCCAGATGTTGGATTCCAGTTAACATGACCCGTCAGGGATGATTAAGATATTTATACCCCACTTTTAGGGACGCGGGTGGCGCTGTGGGTTAAATCACAGAGCCTAGGACTTGCCGATCAGAAGGTTGGCGGTTCAAATCCCCGCAACTGGGTGAGCTCCCGTTGCTCAGTCCCTGCTCCTGCCAACCTAGCAGTTCGAAAGCACGCCAAAGTGCAAGTAGATAAATAGGTACCGCTCCGGCGGAAGGTAAACGGTGTTTCCATGCGCTGCTCTGGTTCGCCAGAAGCAGCTTAGTCATGCTGGCCACATGACCCAGAAGCTGTACGCCGGCTCCCTCGACCACTAAAGCGAGATGAGCGCCGCAACCCCAGAGTCGGCCACGACTGGACCTAATGGTCAGGGGTCCCTTTACCTTTACTTTACCCCACTTTTTGCTATGCATCTCTCAGCTGTTTACAGGAAAGAGCAAAACATACAACAGACTGAATTTAACACTTAAGTTACAACATCAGAACATAGAAAACATTAGAACAAGTTCATAACACAAGGACTTCCTGAAAAACCTTTTAAACCAGGGATCTCAAACAGGGATAGTGCCTGCTTGATTTCTAGTGGGAGTTGTAGTCCAACATCTGGAGAGTCAAAAATTAAGCATCCCTAGTTTAAATTTCAAAGAATGAAAATTTCCTGCGAAGCATAATAAGCAAGCACCCTGAAATAGGGCCAGCGTTGTTGTGAACATTCACAGAGTAGAACGGCATAACATAACACCTCCGTTCAAATGCTCAAGCGCTCGATGTTGAGGATTCCTGACATAGGCCTTCTTCATTCAAGACAATCTCGCGCCCATGCCACCCCACCTCACCCCAGCGTCTTCCAAGCACATACAGGGGAATTTCAAAAGGTGATCCGAATCCCTTCCCTGTCAAGGATCCCCTTTCTGTCCCAGATCACATTGCCGGTCTAGACCTACAACGCACGTCCCCTTCCCCTGCGACAGGAATTGCCGAAGGCTCCCCAGACACCGTTTCCCGCTCTATGCCCAGCAGGGCCACATTTCCCCAGTTACTGCAGCCCGGAGCCAGTCGACATCTACAACCACTAGCATAACAAATCGGCCGACGCCGCTCGCCAGCCGGACCGACCGACCGACCGAGAGACGCTGCTCGGTACAACTTGGCCACCCAATGTAGCGGGGCAGCAGGCCGCTCCCCCGGCATTGTTTATGACAGTCGCCCGCCCCAGCTGGCCTTCACCCTGGGGATTTAGGCCTCGCCACCAGTGCCGCCGCCCTACCTTGCAGCGGGCGCCGGACAACGTCGCCTTCCTCCAGGCCGGACTAGGCCGGACTCTCCCTTGCCCAGCAACCGCGGCCCGGCTTAGCAGCAGGAGCGGGCGGAGAGCTGCATCTCCGACCGGCAGAGAAGGAGGCGCCTCCCCCAAGGGCGGGGCGCGTCGCAGCCGGCGACACCAACCTCCGCCTCCCGCCGCACCTGAGCGAAGGGCCTTCCCCGGGCCATGTGACAAACAAAGGCAGGGATCCCCGCCCTGGACAGACCATGCGCGCACTCCGCCCCTTCGCTTTCCCCCACCCCCCGATCAGAGAGGCAGAGCGCTTCTACCGAGGCTTCCGCGCCGCGGAGGGTCCCCACCCTAACCAGTTCGCAAGCCTTTTTGATTCCCTTTCTGTCGCAGACGGGTTCTCAAGCTGAAAAAGAGGCCTGACCAGGAAAGCCAGTCGTCCACTTATGTTCAGACTAGCTAGCTTGACGGGTCGTGCTCCTGAAGAGGCTTCCGCGTATCTTAGGTCTTGCTGATCCCGCGGGGCGAGGAGCCCGACGGTATGTACAGGGTTGTGCTTATGTGTGATCTCTGTACGAGGGGCCGTAAATTGAACCTGTTAAAAATAGTGGTCCGAAACAGAATCCGCAAGCATACGTTTAATTGCGAAAAGAACTACTCTGCCTCCAACTGCTTTCGAGTAAACATTTTTTGTAACATTGCGCTGGTAAGCCAAAATAAGTGGCCTTTGAAAAACGTCCAGAGACCCATCTCCCTAAGAAGAACCAACTACAACGTCTTGCCTTATAGGAGCTGTTCAAAGTGCAACAACTTTCCTCAAATTTACAATAATGTTCAGGAGACACCTTTAACTGCTCAGCGTTCTGTAGCACTACTCAATGCTTTGTTAGAATCACGTGTTTTATATAAGCATCAAAGCTTGGTTTTCCTGCCTTCTTACAATCACCTAACCTCAAAGGAACATAATGAAAGGTGCACACAAACACACATCAGTATGCTGAAATGCTTTCCACCTACAATAGTAAAATGAAGATCATAATCCTAATACCAGTCAAGGATAAATACTGCAACAACCAATTAATTTGCACGTGCCATTTCACAGCTTTAATAGACAGTACTACAGAAATCAGCAACTAGGTCATTGTCAGAGAAATTAGGTAAGCTCTACCCTTTATGGCTGCAAATGTCTGCAGTACCCTACAGCAAGGAGAAAGCACCTCAAACAAGATTTATTTTTTAAATACAAGTCGAGAAAAACAGGAACATCCTTAGCATGTTTCCATGCTTCTAAGTTCTGTGTAACCATAATTCCCCTTTTAACAAGAACTTACCAGGTGGAAACACCAAAGTTAATAAACAAATCAACATCCACAAAGTAGAAGGAAACAGCATTTACCACTGCAAAAACAATTAGTTTTCATTTAGTCTGCTGGAATGAATGTGTATGACTGTCAAACCTGAGAGACCAGGGTTCAAATCCCCACTAAACCATGAAGCTCACTGGGCAACATTGGGCCTGTGTCATATACCTCACAGGGTTGTTGAGAAGATAAAAAGAGGGTGAATCATGCACACTGCCTTGAGTTCCTAAGTGGAAATGCTTGTAGTAAATAAATACATACATAAAGCTAGTAATAGTTTTTTGGGGGGGAGTGTCTATTAGTGATTGTCATTAACACTGATAATCTTCGCCGCATTAAGCAGTTGGTCCCTTACCTCTCCTGCCCTGATCTGGCCACAGTGATCCATGCGACGGTCACCTCCAGGCTTGACTACTGTAATTTGCTCTACGTGGGGCTGCCCTTGAAGCTGTCCCAGAAACTCCAGCGGGTGCAGAATGCTGCAGCAAGGCTCCTCGTGGGGTTCCTGCCATGGGAGCATATTCACCCAGTGCTTTACCAGCTGCACTGGCTCCCGGTGGAGTATAGGGTCAGGTTCAAGGTGCTGGGTTTGACCTTTAAAGCCACTCGTGGCTTAGGGTCCTGGTATTTACGGGACTGCCTCTCCTGGTATGCCCCGCAGAGGACCTTAAGGTCCATGAATAACCATAGTTTAGATGTCCTGGACCCTAAGGAAGTCAGACTATCCTCCACCAGGGCCAGGGCCTTTTCAGTGATGGCTCCGACCTGGTCCCATGAGACTAGGGCCCTACAGGATTTAACCTCCTTCCGCCGGGCCTGTAAGACAGAGATATTCCACCTGGCCTTTAATTTGAACTCAGCCCGATCTTTTATTTCCCTTCTCTTCCCCCCTCCCCACTTTATGAAAATTACCCACTCTGGGATCCCACAGCTAATTCTGCCCTGGCCTCCTCACTGGCCAAAGTACAGTAGTTCCTCGGGTTAAGAACTTAATTTGTTCCAGAGGTCCATTCTTAACCTGAAACTGTTCTCAACCTGAGGTACCACTTTAGCTAATGGGGCCTCCCGCTGCCACCGCACGATTTCTGTTCTCATCCTGAAACAAAGTTCTTAACCCAAGGTACTATTTTTGGGTTAACGGAATCTGTAACCTAAAACGTCTGTAACCCGAGATATCACTGTAGGTCTAATTTAGACTATCTAATGTTTATTGGATGGATTTCCCTCAAATTGATTTTTGAACTTTGAATTTTATTGTTATTCATGCTTTCATACTGTATTTTATGCTGCTTTTATGTTGTATTACAATTAAGTGTTTTAAATTTGTTGTTAGCCACCCTGAGCCCGGGTTTCTGAACCAGGAAGAGCGGGGTATAAATAAAAACTTATTATTTATTATTATTATTAAATCATTACACTATGAGCAAGAAATTTCACATACACCAACACAATATTCATAAACAGAAATAATTCCTTTGACATTTGTGCATGGTACAATACAAAACAATAATGATTAAAATGGTGAAGCCCAACCCTGCAAAATCATAAACAGAATAGAGTATGACGTAATTGCAGTCTGCAGAATAATATTCCAGTACATATTCACATTTTTGCTTCATCCAGAAAAAAATGTTTTCACTGTATTTGCAACCAAATTCAGATGAAACATTTTCAAACAGTAATTGGTAACCTACTTGTAAGAACTAGAAGTGTAACACAGTATCTGTATTCAGAGATTAAAAGCAAATGCCTCAGGTCCAGACCCACAAAGCTATTCAAGATTCTCAGTTCATTATCCTAAATGATGAAAGAGGTACCCACCAGTAGATTGCAGGAGACTTGAAGAAATGTTATTACTAGACCATAAAGAAGCTGCTGTTAGAAACAATGGAGTCTCTAAGTGTGCAGTAGCAATAGTGGGTAAAAATGTCAAAGTAAGACATTTTGAAGTTGTAACATGTTCTAGAGAGTGTTAAAAGAACAAGCATGTTCTGAAATAGAAGATCCATTATGTTCTATGGACTTTCCAAGTTCTGGAATAAAGTGCACTTAGCAACCATGATGAAAGCTACTTTCAGAACAGGGCAGGTGCCTAGGGAAAGGGTCAGCGCAGATATAACATTTTAATAGCTTATCTTCTTTATAAGTAGTTACCAATATTGCAGAGCCAAATTATCTCCAATATAAAAATGTCAGTATAAAATATGTAAGTGCACAGATGCCTAGGATTTATCCAATCCTCCTTGGGACATAGATGCTGGCATTTAAACATACCTCTCCTTCTACAAAAGGAATATTGCCTTCCCCGGTAAGAGAGAAGTCAAATGAAGATATACTGCATAAACAAGTAATAACTCCAGGTATCTTAAACTGAAGGACCTCAAGGTCTTAATTATGAAACTTTTTTTTAGGGGAGGGGATCAGGGTCAGCTTTCCAGAGGCATCAGGAAGGGGGGTATTGGACTATAGTACATGGATCTTTGGATATGATCCAGCAAGACTTTTTGAATGGGGTACGTCTTAGGTGTGTGATTATATGAAAGTATTATTGCCCACAATAAGCATTAATGTGCATCTCACTTTGTAGAAGGCACTAACAATGCCCATCAAACCACTCATACCTATAGGCATATAAACATTCTAAGCATAGAAACCCTAGCAAATGGCTTGGATGTAAGGCCCACTGGAGGAAAAATCTTTCACAGAATAGTTTCTAAGTGTCTCTACTACACTAAAACCAGCTCCACGTTTGATAGGCCCATGTCAACTTGCTGTCTAGGGGACCCCTGTCCTCACCATAAGGCTCACTGTCTTCTTCACCCTCTTGCGTTGAAGGGTAGGGAATGGAAGTTGTTCCTTGTTTGCCATTTCTATCACCAATAGCTCACCTGAACAAACTGACAACAACAACATTCAACGACTGCCAAGAAAGGAAAGGCTGTTCATACCGCGGACTATCAATGCTGCTCATTAGTGCACCAGAGCAAGTGAACACAAATGGTTTCTGGGAACGGCAACTGCTGATGTGGGCTCCTCTGCCCACTTCTCCCTAAAAGCAGCTACTGACAATCATCGCTGGTTCACAGTGGTGACAGCTGCCCTAGCATTCATCACTGCTCCCTATGTCATGGGTGAGCAAAGAGCCATCAGGGGTTCCTCTACTTCTCTGGGAAGCCCCTACCCAGGGCTAGATTCTTCTGGCAACTGCCATGGCCTCAGGAGAGCCCACTACCAACCACAACCTGTCTGTAGAAGTATCCATCACAGTAGCATGATTGGGTCCTCCTGAAGGTATTAACGTTATACTCCTCTTCCCCTCTAGATTAGGTACATCTAACATTGTGAACACCAATGCTTGTTATACCCTCTCTTCATCCCTCAGAGAAGCAGATAGGAATTTCTAGTGTCTGTCAACTCACACATGCAGCAAGCAAGCAGCACCGGTGGAAAGGGAGAGGACAGACAAGCAGGTCCTGTTTCTAGTCACCAGTGTCACTCACCCTATTGGGCAAGTGAGCTAGCAGCAATGGCAGCACAGAGTGGTATGGTGTCTACAGTTGCTCACTCAACTGCCTTCTCCCGTTCACTAGAAGAGCAGTGGTGGAGCACCTGCTTTGCCTGCAGAAGGTCCCAGGTAGGGACACCTGCCTGAACCCCTATAAAGTTGCTCCCAGTCAGGGCAAACAAGATTGAGCTAGATGAACCAGTGACCTGACTCAATACAAGAGCTTTTTGTATATTCCTAGTAGCGACTGGTACTACCTGCTTGCTCAAGTGGGCAACTGGCAGCAAGCAAAATCCTACCCCCTGCGCCGTGCCTAAGCTTTGGGAGGGGAGATGCAAGTGAGTGAGTTTGTCTAGTGAAGCATGGGGCTTCCATCGGACAGCAAGTTGCTGAGCCCCCCCCCCAAACCTGCAGCCCTCAGCAGCGCATGCCGACACGCAGTTAAGAGATGACTCGAGCGGGAAGCCCTATTCCGCTGTGCACCTCAGAGAGAGTGCAGAGAGCGCGGGCTCGTTTTACAGGCGACGCCGAGATCGGTGGAGGGCCTTCCGTAGCTGCTGTTATTATTACTTAATAAATTTGTATGCCGCCCTTCATCGGTAGATCTCGGCGAGGTTCACAACATAAAAAATACAAGATAAAAAAACACACACAAAATGCTTAACAAAAACCAAGAACAAACGCAAACCAATAACTCTTCCTCCCCTCAAGAGCAGCGGGGTGGGGATGGAGCTGTGCTGTGGAGCCCATCCTGAGGAACAGCAACTAGAGGACCAGAATGGCAGTAAGGACGAGGCGGAGCCCGGCCGCCTCAGAGCAACGGCCTTTCTCCGAGCTCCGCGCCCCGGCCGTCCTGGCCCAAGCCCCGCTTTCCATGCCCCTGCTGAGGCCCCCCTCTCATGCAGGCGGCGGGTACTCACCTAGGCCGCGACCGGCCAAGCGGTAAGGCAAACCTCGGGCCGCTCCTCAAGTGGGTTTGAAATCACCGACGCAGGCCACACCTCCCAATATCCTCGTTCTCCATTGGCCGCCGCTATGCCCGCCCTTGCCCCCAATCTGACGCTCCATTGGGCGGTTTGAATCCGGCCCTGCGCCTGGGTCCCTCCAGAGGGGGCCGCCCTCAGCTGCAACTCGCCTCGCGGGCGCTGCCCCTCGGCCGTTTGTTTCCCCAGCGACGCCGGCTCGGCTTGGAGCAGGTGCCGCCGCCGCCGCCAGCCGAGAGGGAGACGTCCAGAGTTTCGCGGAAGTTCTCGTGCACAACCGCTTTCTGCTTGGAGAGTCCGGAGACGAAGTGGCAGAGGAGGAAGCCAAGGCGCTCTTCCGCTCTGTTTAGTTTCTAAAAAGGGAGCTGGATAAAAGCCTCGCAGCTACCTTAGAATGTCCTTTTCATCCCTGCTAGGCTTTTCATAGCTGCGTGACAGGCAGATGTTCGGATGGTGCGTTTTCTGGCATGGAGATGGTGCAATCCCCCAATGCCGGATTTACTACATAAGCTAAACAAGCTATAGCTTAGGGCCCCACTCTCTCCAAAAAAATGTAAAGGGAAAAAAACCTGGATGTACATTTCCAAAATATAAGATAAAAAACAAATAAAATAAAACCTACTGTACATACAGCAACAGTGTTTTGTGTTGTGTTGGCTCCTATGATGTAAATAATGGGCCCCCAATCATTTTAAGTTAGAGCGTAAAAATTATTTCACTATTAATATGCTGCTTCTTAATTGTATTTCACTATTAATATACTTCTTATTTGTATTTCAGTTCAACAATTACTTTGATAAATCTATTAGGTCCATAAATTACCATACAGCATATATTCAAGACAAAAAAACAGCGACAATTTGTTGTTGACAAAGGACAACTGGACATATAAAGGTCCCCATTACCTTCAGTAGCTATGGGCCTCATCAAACCTAAATCCAGCACTGTGTGTGACAGGCAGATGTTCGGATGGTGTATTTTCTGTCATGGAGATGGTGCAACAGAGAAAGCTCCTTGCCCCCCTGTGTTTCTGCCTGTTTATGCATTTGCTAAAAGGCACAGGAGTTTTGGGAGGAAGCTGGGTGGTGCTTGGTTGTTGTCTTAGTAATGAGGGCAAAGGCCTTCTTGATTATTATTTAAATAGTTAAAGCTTACTCTCACAACATTTCACAGATAAAAATAGGGGCACTTTGTGTGCCAAGCTCCATATAGGAGAGGAGTCTGTCTGCGCAGAGGGCATAACCAAGTAGGCAGTGGTAAGACAAGCATAATTCAGACCATAAACATTTCACCAGCAGAAGCTAATTCAATACAACAAACTTTAAGAGACTAACAGGCACTATTGGAAGTTTGGACAGAAGAGGGTTAAAAGAATTGGGGACTGCCTTAATAATCCTGGCACGGTTGATAGTACCTTTCTTTGTTAATGTGCATCTGCATATTTGGATATAATCATAACTACAAAATGGTAATGAGCCTCCAGTAAAGTATTCTAAATGGAACTAAACTTGGGTAAGCACCAGACCTTCAGAAACTTCACCGCTCTGAGAACTACTACTACTGTACTGTTAAATCGATTGGAAATGGAAGATGCCATTCCACAACTGGAGTGTCAAATTAATCCAGGTTAACACAGAAAGTCAAAGAGAGCTTTAATACAGGATTCGGAAAATAATCACAACTTTTTACTACACCATGGAAACAAAATGAAAGTGTGTTAATATATAAGATCTGTCATGATTTGAAGACATCTTAAATCAGGGCTGAAAAAAAGTATTTTGAAATTTTAAGCAGCAATGGAATTTATTTTTAGGGAACTCCCCACTGCCTGCTCTGAAAGCACAGAGCCATATTTATAATCTGCATTAATTATTGTGAAAACAAAATACACCTTGTTTATTGTATTTCCTCCAAAATTAATTTAAGTCATAAGATGTTTCCTCTTTTTCTGAACCATTTAGACACAGTACTGAGATGCTGAGTACATGACAAGTGTGTCAGCCTAGTTTGCAGGTTTACTCAGAAGTAGGTCCCACTGGGTTCAATGGAGTTTACTGCCAAGTCTGCATAGAACTGCTGCTTTGGGTGCCCCCCACCCCTTAACTTTAGTTCACAGCTTTGCCAAATCCCTACACTCAAAAGTTGGAGGCATCACTAATCTCTCATTAGTTCAGTCGCATGTGGCACTGTTCAGCTGTCTTTCCTTCTCTGTTCTGTCCCCCTTCCCTTATTCCTTCAACTGCTGTGTCATGCATGCATGAACACTCACATTCAAAATGCAGCGTGTGCAGAGCAAGGGAATAAATGGAAAAGGCGATGTGGTATGGGAGAAGAAGTGAACCTGGTGGAATCTACACACATATAAAAATCGTTTTGAAACTGTGTGGGTTTTTTTATGCGTTTTTTAAAAATACATTGAATTTTCCATAAGGCTCACCATCGCCTTACATCATATCACATTGTATACTGCACTTAAAACGTTTTATTTGCAGCTGTATAGCTGAGTCCTGGGGACAGGAGAGTTTACACCTCGCACTCCGCTGCTGCCCAGTTATGCGTAGGCAGAAAGGAGGCAGAAGGTATTGTTGCATCAATGCATAAACATAATTTTCGAGGCAATCACTCCCATTGGCGCTGCTTCTCTTTTGTTTACATCCATTATTTTAAAAATAGGACATGCCATCTTTATTAAGAGATCTTTTAATGGGAAATATATTTTGGAAAAAGATATATAAAGCAGATTCTGAGTATGTGCTTCAACAAGAACCTTCTAGTTTTGTAAAAGAGAAATCAACCACATAATATTGTCGGACTCCCCACCCCCATTAGACTCAGCCAGGATGGCTAATGGCCAGTCAGGGATGTTGGGAGGTGTAATTCAACATCACCTGGATGGTCAAAGGGGAGCAATTTCTGCTACAAAACATCGTGAAATACTCTTATTGCACCCGCTCAGTTCTCGCCACTTCTGCCCAGTCTTTCTAGAGCACTCCTTTCTGCCGCCTTCTGCCATGCTAGCAGCGTCTAGGCTTTGAGTGACGGTGCAAGATGACCAATGGAAGCTTCACAATGACATTTTCCTAGATTCGAGCAGCCAATCAAGAAACGAGCGGAGAAGTCCATTTTCTCCCTGCGTCTTTTCAACAGAGCAGCTGGACTGACGCCGCCTCTGCCGTCTCCATCACAACAATGACGATCAGAACAGAATAATAAGATCAGGGCGGGCAGGTTCTTTCGTCCTGACTCACGACGTTGTCAGGGCCATGCTTTTCTGATTCTTGCTTCACCTTTCCTTCCTCCTCTGAAGTGAAGGGGTGGATTCCAAAGACCTTTTTAAAAAGCCCACAACTGTAGGCAGTCACGTTGTTTCATGGGTGGAGATCCAAAAATAACAAGAGTAATAATGTATTGGGGCCAATAAAAGAGCGCAGAGCAGTGAGCAAGCTTTCCACTTGATGTAAACTTCAAGAGAATTTTATTTGATTGGATTAGGCAAATGAAGGGGCAAGGAGAGGACATGATGGAAAAGTCCGCCAAATTAAAACAGACAAAGATTAAGTGTGAGGTATTGGTTGTGTTTAGAATAGATTTATGAAAGATTTAGAAAACTTATGGATTAGAATATTTGTGTGAGATTGTATGGGGAAAATACAGAATAACAGATACAATCTTGCTTAAAATGTATATAGGAAGTGCAGTGTAAGCGAGGGAAGTCAATCAATGAAATTTTATTATTGAGATATTTGTAGAATAAATTTGGAAGAAATTCTTCCAACTTTTCTTCTTTTTCTCCTTAATTTTTTTCCTTTTCTTCCTTTTTTCCTTTTTGTTCTTTTTTATACATGTGTGTTTATCTGAAATATATATGTATGTATGTATTTGCAATATTTTGCTTATATTTTGTAATAATTAAGTTAAATAAAATACTATTTTTAAAACAGCATTAAAATGTTACATTGACTAAAACAGCAATCCTAGCTTGCTTAAACATAATAGCACTTGCTTCAGAGAATATGTGCATGGGATTGGGTTCTAATTAGGCTAGTTTTGCTTTGTGCAAAAAGCTTTCAGGTTGAAGTAAAGGCTACCGGTGCAGAATAGTAAGAACTAGCAGTTTTTCGGTTTGTATGGTTCACTCTCACTGTTGTCTTTGGTGCAACCTAGTCATTTTTGCACCAAATGCAGCCTAACCTAAGGTGGCAGTCATATACACATTTACTTATAAACTCTACATGACTTATCCTCTGCCCTACTCATGCATGCATAGTGGTGTGTATATACCCAGTGTTATCCGTTTCACTCCTCTCCCCCATTTCTTTTTGCAGATCATCCAGCCTGCTGAAGGGTCTTGAGGATCTCAAAAGCTTGCACACTTCTTTTCGCCCTAATGAAGGTGTTGTTCTTGATGGTCTGATCAGTGTTGAAAAAATTGAAAGCTTGCTAATTCCCACCACTTCTAAGCCAAAAGCTATTCCGAGGCCTCTGGAGTGGAGGCAACATGCCTCTTCCTCTCCTGTCTCCTGGCCTTTTTCAGGAGGGCCCAAGAGGTGTCCTGCTTCCTTCTCCTCCCACCCACTTGTGTACATGAAATTTATTATGGTCAGAGACCAGCTTGTGAAACAAAAAATGGAACTACAATCCCAGAAGCAAACAAACACTCATGTGTTCCTGTTGCTTCTTTATATAATAAAGTGATAAAATGCTGAATTCCAGTGAGTGATTAATCATGGACACCATTCCCAAATAAAGGAGAAATTGTGGGACAGAGATAAATAAAGGATGCCCTGTGTATCCCACTGTTGAAATGCTGTCTCCTTGAACTTTATCCCATAGAACTCAGTGGATGCCATTAAGCAGTAAGCCACTTCCTATTGGCATGCACCCACTCTGTTTTAACACATTTTTCGTTGCCTCTTAACCTTAGGGGGAGGTCTTCACTAGGTTTTACTCAGCATAGAAATTAATCAACATGACTAAGTTAGGTCCATTAAGTAAAAGTTAGCTGTTTTCTGAATCCCTAGGTAGTAATCAATTAACAGTTGCCCATCATCAGCCTAGGGCAGGCAATTAAGATTAGCAACTCCGAAAACAGTTTCTAAAAAGGATATCCTCTATCCCATGAATGTTTACATTCAGATTTAATTGATAAGTTCAGCAAAATGGGTGATACCAAAACTTTTTATATGAAGAGTTGGCATTTTTACCAGAATCAGCTGTTGATTATGGCATGACTGGTGGGTTGAGGCACCTTGCTGGAAAGACTCCAGGCTATTTGTATTTACCAGTAAGTTAACAATGAGTATGACTTCAAGAACAGAGAAGATTGATTGGCAAGACAATAAACACACTTCTGTCTATGAGCCTTCTAGCATTCAATTTCTTTTGGACTACTTTGAAGGAATCTAGGCTGTACTGAGTCTCACTTAGCTACTAGAAGGGTATTAGATAATTGTATGCAATGATACAAAGGTATTATATTCCTTTGTGGATCCTGCTTTGCATTTTTTAATCCATAGCAGACTGGTATATACCAAAATTAATGAAGCAACTCAGAGTGTGATACATGAGCAGTTCCCCATTGTAGTTTCCTTAATTGTATATGCCATTTGTGTATGTTGCGTAGATGTTACAATTGTGTCACATTAAGACTGCAGTCCTATACAGTTATTCTGTTGAACACAATAGGACTTCTGAATTAACACGTACCTCATCAGGCAATCTTTACTCCTACTTCTGGCCTTGTAGTGAAATTGTATCAGGGAGTTACGGGTGCCTCACCTGTTTTAGTACTGAACATTTTTGAGTGTAAGGCAGTCCTGGTACAGATGTGAATTGTTGTGTTTCCAATTCTATAAAATGCTTTACAGACTCAACACCATTTGACTACATTAACTTTCAACTTCACCTTACAGTAAGGTGATATATGAAGATGAAAGAACAGTACAGTCTTCAAGATTCCTTGGTACCAATATTCAAATCTGTTTACTCCAAGTAAAGTGGTTTGGCAATTGCCATTACTGGCTTGGTAGGTGGTAGGCACAGCCTTGTCAACCATGGCAGAATTTCTAAAGCTGGATGAATAGAGCTTCTTCTTCCAGCCAGAATGTGGATGATATAACAAGATACAAGAACAATGAGCCCTTTTAGACAAACTGGAATGGACCGTTGCCAGTCCCACAGCTGAATCCTGCTGTTTGGAAAGAAGCATTTTGCTGTTTCCTCATTTCACATTCACGAACCAGCGATGTAAAAGGTTTACCATAAGTGAATCATCAGTGTTCTTACATAAAATTATATGTTGATAGTTCCACTTTGTGTTTGGAGTAGCACATTCCCAGTGGTTAAGGAAAAGGGTGGAGTGATTTAATCAAGCTTCCTATTTTGAAATTAATGTATTTCCTAAACAAACATGGATTCTATCTGGTTTTTATAACAACAAAAACATATTGGTTTGTAATTAAATAGAATGTTTATATGACCTAGCAGCATAATTCAGAATTTTTGCTCATATAGTCCATATTCATGCACATGGAAGTAACCAAAGTTATTTCAATATGTATGTATAAGAAATATTCTTATCCACTCTACTAGGGAATGGGACAACCAAGCAAGTATGAGGATATTTGCATTCTTTTCCTTTCTCCTCTTGGAGAAAAGAAGTTATTTCTAATATCTGTAACTCATTGGATCTGTAACTCATCTGTAACTCATATGCAGATCCCTAAGCAGCACGGGAAAAGTCCACTGTTGTTTCTATTTTAATACTCTTGCAAAGGGTACAGAGTTGGTATTTCAAGATTTATATGCAGGCTAAGAAAAGTAAACCAAATCTTTTTCTTTTTTAGTGATTATAACGTTTTAAGATGGCTGTATGTTCTAGAGTTAATTAAGAATACTCAGGCATGAGAAATACATTCCTCTCATCTGATACCCAGTAAGTAAACTTATTAACTACAATAATGAAAAGTCCAATGATACCAAGTGTTCTTTTTGCAGCTATACAAAAGCTTAAGTCTTGAGGTTCTTGTGTGTAGATGGAAATGCAGGCTAAATAATGTTAATAAAAATGTCTTCCACATCTGACCATAAGGCTATCAATGCAAAATGAGGACATTTTTATAAATGATACTGTGAATTTTTACACTGCAACTTGCCCTTTGTGAATACTGATCATATACTTCTTACAGGGCCAATGAAGGAATCTGCTGCATATAAACCATGCTTATAGTTTTTTTTGTGCCAGTGTCTGTATGTGATGTGTCTTGTTGTATCATGTTTGCTATTTATCCCAAGGGTCTTACATGATGCATCACCATATTTTATGCTGCTTGGGGCACATATTTTTGCTATTTTTGAAATATATATGCTGTCATTATCTATGCTACCTTGCTGTGAGGAAATATATAGATCTAAGGATGAATGTAGGCTAGATGTCAAGTGCTGGAAATATGATTTTTAGGCTGGCCTTCAGAAGATGAAACTGCTCCCATTTGAACACAAAGCCTCTTTGGTTGTCACTGCACAGAAGGTACATGGCTGATTTACTGATATATTGAACTTTGGGGGAACATTATTTTACATCTACACTTGAGAAACTGGGTGCAAGGCAGGACAGAAAAGTCATGCCAAAGGCACCATTGCCAAGGTCAAAGCTGACCACCAGCAGATGGGGAAAAGCCATCAAGTTATGGAGGCAGCTGCAGGTGTCATCATATCCACAAAATTAGTCTGGGGCAGTTAGGTACTTGATGTTTAAAGTTTGAAGCTGTAAGTCATAGTTTTGTCCATTAATAGAATGGACCCCAAAATGGTCAAATAATTGCTTCTGGACTAAAAATGACTTCTCTACATCAATACCAGCTGCAGTGTGTGTAACTAGGAACAATCTTGGCCAGGTTAATAGAAATTAATTTTCTAACTAGCTACAAACTTTGGTTAGTAATTATTTTTAAATTAGACTAGTGTTTATATTTGTTAAGGAAGCTAATAAGGTAATTAGTCATTATTCTGTAAGTTCTCATTTTATTTGTAAGAATCATTTCACGTTTTGAATTATTGTAATCTGCTCATCTAGAAATGTAGTAAAGCACTGTAAACTTTCAATTTGGTTTGATTTATGACTCATGATTCTGGGATCAATCAGTATATTGAGAAACAGGGACACGCACTGAACTAAAAGGGAAGCACAGAAATGTAAGGGACAAGAAGCAGAAGTGTGTACATTCTAAGCGATTCATTTGTAAACATTTAAATTGCCAGGATGAGAAATGCAAAAACCCTCTAAGCTTCATGGGGTCGTAATAGGCTCTATGAAATGCCAAGTTAATACCAGAGGGAAGCAAGCAGCAGCCCTAATTTGAGCTTCAGACATTTCTGGCGTTAGTCCTTGGCAGTGCCATAACCTGCCATATGTAATATTCGTAACAGTTAATTCCCATTCCCCTGCTTTCACCCAAATCCTAAACCGGTTGTTGCTTCAAAGGTGAGAGTGTGATGGGATCTGTCTGCTCTGGTCCCAGCTCTGTCGCTTCTTCCAACGAGATGAGCCTTCATGTGGCCTGTTTGGGTAGCATTCGCGATTCACAACTCACAAGTCCAGCAGAGTGATTAAGAAAAGCTAAATTTATATTAAATTATCATCAAACCTAAAATACTGAGCATAGTAGTTAAATAACTTGGGGGAAAAGGGGAAATCCAATCTCTCCAGTGAGTAACATTTAAAACCATTACACAGAAAGGTAGGGAAATTGCTGCCAACAGCTCCAGACAGACAGAGGCAGGATGTTCTTTTTACATAATCAGTGCTCACAAGATTGTCCCCACTTCTGGCTTTCCACATTCTGCAAAGTCCAAGTGCAATGAGACTTTGCTTCATCAGCATTGGCAGTGAAGAGTCCCATATAACCAGCAGCTTTGGCCAAAGGCTGCTTGCGCATCTCATCGCTGCTTACTTCACAAGTAGGAGTAAAGCTGTAGGTACCATTCTTCCAATCTTCTGCAGCCATTATGAGGGCCGCTAGGGGTCAGATGGGTCAAGGGAAGGGGTTTGAGAAAGGAGGTCATTATGTAGACTGGAATGTGCAATAAAAAGTTGCAGAAAGACAAGGGGAGACATTAGTGGCAGTGGCATTCTCTCTGTTAATTTACTGAACTTGTAAGAGGACAAGTATTTTTCAATTATTTCCCAGCCTCCATTTTTAATATTGTTTTTTCTAATTGCAACTTCCTATATTGAACACTTCACCCTGGCCTGGTGGACCTCATCAGTGCCAGGTGCCTGGCTTCAGCTTTCCTAAACTCTTTTTTCAAATGCACATGGCCTTAATTTTGCCCATGGTTTCAGCAGCTACCCTACCCCCACAGATCTTGCTGAGAATTGTCTTCCTCATCTTCAGCCTGATGAAGCTTCATTGGAGCAGACCCCAAATAAATATATTTAAATTAAAATCTAATATATTCCCCTGGAAGTAGGGGGAAAGCCTAATAACAACATTGCTCCAAGCCCCAGCTCTAACCAACTTTTCATAGGGATGCACAACAGCAAGGGATCTCAGAGTGATCTAGTCCAGCCTCCTACAAAAGGCACCAGGATACAACTAGCACAATGTGATCTCCAGTGCTGTCTTTTTCAAAAGGGCTAGGCTTGACTTTGCCCTTGTTCACATTACCATTTCACGGCCCATGAAATTGATGTAATGGATGTAAACAAGAGATCTCCTCAAGCCAAAGTCCCGTGTCATGCTACTGCCTTTTCAAGAGAACATCAGTGGGCTAGGCAGGGTGCGTAACTGTTTGCCTTCCTGCAAGTGCTCTCCACATTGTCTTTTACAGGGTTTGCTTGTTTTGTCTCCCCTCACCAGACTCTCCCAAAATAAAGCGAGCCTAGTGTGGATGGCTCCTGTAGATGAGTGATTTTAATAACATAAATACAACTAATTGGTTTAATTTGGACTTTAAGCTGCCGTTTTTACATTTTCGATCCTCAAGTTCGGATGGGTCAGAATCAGATGCCAATGGAAAATAATGGCTGAAGGAAGAGAATGCAGAGAATATGGTAAAACACCACAGTGGGGGTGGAAGTCACTTATGGAGTTATGAATGCAGGCACAAGAGCTGGTGTGGTTCAATACATGGATCTCTATGGAAGTATGAGAGACTTGGGGTGGAATCCAACACTGCACAAATGGACTTCTGCTCGCATAACAGAACTTCACATTCTTCTCTTGTCTCCCACAGTACCCATCACATCCCCCCAAACTCTGGAGCAGATTTTGAGTGGATGCAAGGGTGAAGAGAGGGAAGTGAAGTCTTATTGCACAGAGAAAAGTATTTTCTGCTGATGCAGAGAAAGCAATGAATGCAACTCTTAGTTCACAAGGACAGCTATGAGAGCAAAGAACAATACATGACATGCAAATAAAAGGAAGAGAGAGCAATAGCAGGTAAAATAGGAAAACAGTTCTGAGGTTGGACAGTCAGAACGAGAGAGTCTTTGATGGAAGAATATAAACATGTCCTAGAAAGACTTGCTCACAGTACTGAAACCTTTAAGCACGGGTTGATTTTGCTGTGTGATGCTGCAGAAGTAGAGCTTTATGCATGTTTCCTTGAAATACAAAACTCGGCTCCCAAAATAATTTAAATTTATACCTTCCTCAAGATGAGAAAGCAAGAGGTTTTCCCGGCTACAAGTTGGGAAAGGTTGGGGTTAATTGTCAGGAATGCCGATCTTGCACCATGACTGGCTTGCACCGTTCCTGCTGCAACCCAAAATTCCACTGTTTTGTTTTTACAATACTGAGTGTGTGCAAACATGCCCAATATGTGTGGGCGAAGGCAACAGAGGATCAGCAGCAAATGTAAAGAAACATGATGGAAATAGCAGAGGTAAGCAGGGATGGAGATGGTAGAGGGAACAGGCAGAAGCACGACATGTCTGCTGTGGACCATCTAGAAGGAAAAGGTGTCTGTGACAAAGATGCACTACTTATAACTGCTTCACACACTACGCAGCAACCAACACAATTACCACTGTACAAATGCATCACCCACACTAGCTTTCTTGTGCATGGACTCCCTCAATGAATGCGATTAAAAATGCACAATTGTCATATTCATGTATCACGGTTTTAGGTGTGCAATAAAATATTTAACTCAACAAGACACATAAGGGGGAGGGTTGCCTTGTTGACAGAAATATAGACCTGTTATAGAGGGAAAGCTGCAAGGGGGCAGGTTGCTAGAGTTGGATCGTTGGTTTTTTTAATGCTTGCGCGCTCCCTGCTTGGACTAGATGAGAGGAAGCAATCAGATCACGTAACTGTTTAGCCACAGGGAACCTGTGCTGCTCGTCAGAGTGTCACACTCACACAAGCAGAGTCTACACATCATGCGCTAATCACAAGAGAGGCACTTGCAGGAGCAAGGTGAGAGGATAGTGGTGCATATTCCCAGAGAATAAATAATGTGGTTATCAGCTCTGAATAGGACTTCCCTCAATGTAAGTGCTATCTTGCCAAATCATGTCTGGAGCTGGTGGAGGAAGTGTTTGGTTGCACAAACCACCACCTGCAAAACATTTTGAAAAGGCAGTTTCTTAGCCTTGGTTCTCCCTTCATAGCATGGAAATCTTAACCTAGTAGCATTGAGGAGGAAAGGAACTTTACACAGTCAAACAGTTCTGGTGCCCTGCCTGACTCCCCGTCTGCCTGCCTTTGCCTAGCCACACACATTCACCATCTCTCAAATTGCACACACCCACTTTTTGACACCACACTACTCAACCCACACAGCAGATCCTAGAAGAAGGTGCGAGCAGACCCATCCTCCCAGAACTTCCAATCAGAAACGCTGGCAAGAAAAGGCTTAGAAAATGTCCCCTACTGGGTTTGTCCAGCAGCATGTTGGAGCTGGAACTTGCACCTGATGTTTCAGATACACCCACTGACCAATTTATATTCCATTTCCAAAACAGACAAACAAATAAAACATATTGCCCACTTGTGTTCCACAGGCTAACGTTGTTTTCAGTAGCACACATTTCCACAGGATGGGCCTGTGACTTGACTAACTAAGGAAGGTTATGATAAAATACCATTGCACCTGGCGCTTTCGTCGGAAGTCAAAGCTAATGGGAAGTGCAATAAAAACAGCGAGTCGTCCCTCCAGGGAACAGATGTGTTAAGTTCAATCTGAAAAAACCAGAAGTATGTTTTAGGAAGGGAGTGGGCATTGTGCCACACCGAACTGTGGCAGGAGCAAACTCTGTTGCCAGCAACAGACTCAAATGCTTTACCCCCTGAACTCCTGACACCCTAGGTTGGATTTCGCAGGTGTTTCCCCACAGCTTAAAAAAAGATGGTCATGGTAATTTAGTGCCCCTTCCAGTGAAGTTACAACTGTCGTTTGCTCTCCCCACGCAAGTATCTGCAAAAGTGACCCGCTGTTACATCACCTTGCTCACTTCAGGCACTTCTACCTGGCCCCAAACCCTTTCATTTAAGACAGAAAGAGTGCAGTGCAAAATCTAGTTAGTGCCAACGGACTCTGAAGAAAGGTAGTAGTATCAGGAGCAGGGAACTTCCCTCCCTGGTGGCATTGGGAGTCCATGGCTAGCTGGTGCACTAGACCAAATGAAAGCTGCCTCGGACACAGCTGGGAAAGCTGCTGCTGCTGAATTCAGCACCACAGCTTCTAGCAAAAGGGGACATATAAATAAACATCAATGAACAGTGAGCCAAGAGTCTCTAGGTTGTCTCCCACTTGCCACAAAGGCAGTTTAAGCTCAGGCTCCTCTCAGAAAGAAAGTCTCTGGGCTCTGTGTGACACAGAGGCAAGTCTCTTTTGAGTTCCTCCTGGAATTGCGGGCAAGATCCTATCTCATCAGTGCGAAAGGTGACAGAGGAGGGACAAGCGTCTCATTGGGTGCTTTAGACATCACTCTCTGTTGAGGGTTTGCGTTGGTGCTTCCAGCCTGTGTCTGGAAGGGAGCCGCGGCGCTCAGGGGTCGCCGCCGCGTTGATGCTGCTGCATTCTGACTGCTCCTCCTGCAGCAGCTGCTCTGTTTCGGTGTCATCCAGCGAGCCGGAGCTGGCTTGGATAGAGACCGTGTCAGTCTTCATGCAGACGTGGTCACGGAGGATGCACCCCCGAGAGCTCCGTATCTGTTTCAGGTCGTCCCACTCCGATTCATCGCTGGACAAGAGGCATATCCCTTCCACAATCTTGATCTTTTCCTTGCTGTAACTGTGATCAGGGCCGGCCTGTGGACAGAGACAATAACATGAGACATGCGAGTTGAAGAGCAAAAAGCAGGTGCCAGAACACTGAAGCGCAGAAAACCCACAAGAGGCGGTTTCCTGCTATGTGGACAAAGTCACATTGTTCACTTGGGAGGGACTAAAGAGATGACCACTGCAACTTTCTGCTTGTTAGACAGGACCGTCCACCCACCAAGCCCACATAGCCACGAAGCAGGAAGTGCTTACAGAGAAAATGACTCCAGGTGCTCCAACTAACCAGCTGTAACCACACACTATGGTAATATTGGGCACAGCAGGGAAGGGAAGGAAAGAAGGTCACTAGCCAAACTGAGCAGAGGCAAGAAAAAACAGTTTCTGACCCCCCCAAATATGGTGCTAGGGTAGATCTCAAAAGCTAGCAAAACCCACCCACTGGAGACAAAAATGTTATTGACACCTATCTTCATACCACACAGGCGTTTTCTTTCTTTGTGGAGGTCCCTGATCTATCTTAAGAAAGGGAGCAAAAATCCCAGGTTCATGGGATGGAACACCAGAAAATAGAGCTAGGTTTCACAGGTTTGCCAGACTCAAATGTCTGCGTGCATGAAATACTATCTAGATGCATCATGCGCTGCGTTTCCTAGCAGACCAGCTGTTACTGGCAATTCCATTACAAACTGTGCATCCCATCAACTCATGAAAAGATGATACAGGTAGTGAATTAATTGGGAGGACAAGTAATATCTCCCAAATAATGAGTAGTGAAAAGGAGCACTGGTGAAATCAAGCATTAAACTAGGAGACTGTCCTAAAATTCAGCTCCAGAATAGCCACTGCAGATTAGATTATGAGAATGCAGGCGCTGACTCTTAGAAGGATGTCTCCCACTACACCAGGGGTAGGCAACCATGGTGCTGACCATGCTGGCTAGGGATGATAGGAGAGTCCAACAGCATCTGGTGGGGTGCCCTAGATGCTTCATAAGTCACCCTTCTGTATCCTGAGCTTTGTTCCAAAGTACAGGAAATGTTGTGGAAACAGTTGAAAAATGTTGTCTATATTTGAGTGGGACACAGAAGCCAACCCTGGTTAATTCAACGCAAAATGTGTCTGATGGGTATAAACACTGAAGCTAAGAAGCATTGCACAGATCAGTCCAACCAGTAATTATGTTAAAATAGCAAAGATTTAGAGAACACTCTCATAAAAGCAGCAAGGTGCACACAAATTCAACATGGAGGAGAGGAAAATTAGAGGCAAGGAAACATGGGGGCAAGGAAAATTAGCAATAACTGTGCTTCACCAATTCCAGGAGGGGGAAAACCTCTTTACTGATCATACCGTGCACATGTATGATGGTGGGGTACAAATATTTTGTAAAGTTTTAAGCAGTTTCAAATTACTTAACCAAGGCAAAAACACCTTTCTTTCCCAGCACACAAACACACAAGTATTTCAGGGGTCCGTGTGCACACGCACACACACTCACACACACACAAAAAAGAGAGGGAGAGAAAGCCAGCCAAGAAGCAAGTAATATAAGACAGCATTAGGCCACTCATCAGCACTACAGGAATAAGGCAGGCAGAGGCTGCACAAATGCAGAGCTGTGATACCTGATATGAGGCTGTGGGCAGGTCAAAAGAGGAATGGTGAAAGGCTATCAGGGGGGTGAGAAAGATGCTGAGGAGGAAAGACAGAGAGACTAAGTGCTTTGAGACATCACAGCCCATCACGTGCCCTTCCAAATGCAACTATTTTCCATTAGTTTGCTCTCCCTCCCACTGGTGATCCATGCAGTGCACAGGCACATCTGTCTAGATGCATACAGCCATTCATGACTACTGAAGTACAGGGGCCCCACTAGGCACTGGGGTGGGAACTGGGAGTGTGTCATCTCGGCGTGAACCAGAGAAGGGGAAGAGAAGAGGTGCAGCAACATCACCCCGAGCTCTGCTGAGAAGTCTGACTCTTCCCTCCATCAACTGTCGCCTGCCATCAGGCTGCAGCAGAGGATGGAAGGGAAGGGATGCAGGGCCACTCCAACAGCTGGGAGGACAGCAACTGCTGGCACCTCCTCTCCTTTAACTTTTCCACTCCCAATGCCATTAACAGAAACTGTGACTAAGAATTGTCTCACTTCCTCCTCTCCCCCAATCCATTTTTCCTTTGTGGTGCCCCAGTACAAAAGCATCAAATAAATAGTATTGCTGGTTAACCTATGAGAGTCATGTCAGTGGTCTTCTAATAATGTGAGAGGTGAAGGACAGGGTTCTTTGGTTTGCTAGGACTGATGAGAATAAGACAAATTAGTTATGCTTGTTGCAATTTGATGTTTAAAACCACAGTGGCTTGACACAGATGACTTGTTCTAAAGGCATCTCTTACCTCCTTATAGCATAGCTGGTTATACATGGCTGGCTTGGGAACTGTTTCAATCTTTACCTCTTGGGTAGATGTCCGGTAAGAGGGGTTACTGTAGGTAAGGTTGCCCAGACTAGGATCTGTGAACTTGGACTTCTTGTGCCTGCAGGAATACAACTGTCAACAAAGAGCCGCAACAGCTAAAGCCCTACTCTGCACTACTGCTCTATCAGAAAAATAACTATGGTCTTGTATTTTCTCCTTTCTCAAACCATAAGTAAGTCTTTTATATCAGATAGCAAACATCTCAAGATAGCAAATCACGACTGCACTCATCGGAGGCAGCAAAAATCTATTTCCTTGTATGCCAGTGGGAAAATCAGGGGCAATTCCACTGATAAGCAAGAGAGATCATATTCATGCAAAATGTTCAGAGTTCAAAGAGTCAATATGTAAGAACCAAACCAAGGCATGTGTAAATTTCCACAGGATTCCTTTGAACAATTTCCCAGGAACAAAAACTTTCTATGGGGCAAAAATTGAATCGAGTATTTGTTGCAGTTAAAACTACTCTTCACTGCTCCCTGAAACCAATGCTGTCATTTTTTCAGAGGCAAATGGGAGAGGAGGAGGAGCTGCCCGCAACATCATGCAAGAACTGTAAGTTAGGAGCATTAGCATCTCAGCCTCCCTTGTTTATGGTTACAACTTTGCTTTTTACTCCAGTTTTGTCTCCAGGAATGCCACCACCACACCTGTTGCAGACCAACATGCCTATGTCCTCTGGCATTGGTTCCAATGAGGCATTTTTCACTACAGCAAGGAAGGCCTGGGCTTTGTCAGAAGTATTCCAACAAAAAGATGAATTCAGAAGCACAGAGGGACTAGGGAAAGTAAATTACCTGTATATAATCACAGCACCAATTAGCAGCAGAATGATCAATATACTGAGAAGGCCTCCGATTATGTAACTGACGTGCAGTCCTCCTGAAAGAGGGCAACAGGTTAGATCGAGGATGACATTCTGTGTTCCTGTGTGTAAATATGTGTGCATGTTGACAGTGCTGATGGGGCCCTAGTTTTTGTACAGAATTACAAGAAAGTCAGAAAAGGCAACAACAATATTGACAGCCTTTTAATTTTTATCGTGGCAATTCTTCCATTCCAAGAGTGTTTTCCTTTAGCCCATCTCTTTAACTCTTGATGCGTGTGTTTGGTCAGCCAAAAGAACGAAATGATTTTGTACTTGTGTAAATGTTGTATACACCTTTGGGTAACAAAACAAGCAACCTAAAATTCATTTGAGTTGCTTATAATTCCGATCTGCTTTAGCTAAACCATCTACACTGATTCCCAATAACTCTTTTTCTTCTTTAATTTTAATTTCATTATGCTTCCCTAGAAACTTTTCCAAGACCTTTCATCAGGAAGTAACTAATTAGCATTTTGGGGGGGAGGGCTGATAAGCAAAGACCAAATTATATCATGCAGTATTTGGACTCGCAATGAAAGTGGTTTGATTCCCTCCCTCTCTCCCTTGCACACCAACATCTCCTTACTAGAAGTCAAAATCTGCTGAGTCGTTCCATCATTCCAGAAGGCTACAGTGGGTGTGTAGCTGGGCAAACGCATGACTACTTTGCTATGAGCCAAAATAAACCTGCATGCATTTAACCCACATTGAGGGATTGGTAACGCTATCGCTGTTTATCGGTCTTGTGTCTGGGCCTCCAACATGGGAAACGGAAAGATCTGGTGCAGTCCGGGGCAATGCGGGATAATGTCAAAACTCACCAGTGGTTGCCGGCACAGCTTCGCTTGCTCGGCTGCACAAGCCTTGGCCAACCTTTTTGTCAGAGCAGCTACACAGGGGGGAAAGGAAAGTAGTGAAAGGTCACAGAATTAAGAGTTGGAAGGGCTCCCCAAGGGTCATCTAGTCCAAACCTCTGCAACGTAACTTCTGGCCAAGTAGAATGAACCCAACTGAGGCAGCTGGACATGAGGTTTGACAACAGAACAGGTTGGGAAAGGGTGGTCCAGATACCCAATGTGTTTTTGAATCACATTTAATATGACATGCAGGAGGGGGAAAGAATACTGTAGCTGAACAGTACACATGAATGGAATAGCTCTGACCCCCCAATATCACCATTCTATTAAGAGGTGCAAAAACTCCTGCATAGTTTCTTTCCTCTGGGGCAGGAGAGTCAGTGAGGAACTTGGCACCACCTTTTGTCACAATCATCTTTTAAAGTCACTCACTTTGCTTCTGTTGTTTCCAAGGATATATGGGGTTTGGTTGTCGAAGAGCCAGATCTACCAGCGGGGGTCTGGCTCTTTTTGCTTGCACGAGTGGTCTCGGGAATCGAAGGCCCCATGCCAGGAACTACACAGAACGCAAAGAGAAAGGGAAACAGAAGCTTAGGAAGGGGAGATAATTAAGCCAAACGCAGCTTGCAGAAATTGCAATCTGTTCCCCCAGACGCAGCAGCAGGCAGTTAAGGTTCTGTCTGTGGTTTTAACAGTGACCTGCTCCTAAGAAAACAAAAACTGCAGTGTAGCTACAGGTGGTTAACTGGGCTGCTACAGCCTGTATGGGAGCAGCAGAAAATATTGGCGTGCTCTTATTTTGCCAATCTCCAACCATCCCCGATGTTATATGCACATACATTTTTAAAGTTACTGCACACAAAATGCCAATGAAATACAACGAACTGCTTTGAACCATATTCTTCAGAGATCCATCCAGAATGCTAAAATATGCATCTGGGACATCTAGAGAACGGAAGGGAATTTCAAAGAGAAGTTTTCAAATTCACAAGGAGCCCAAGTCCAGAGGAGACAGGATAATGATTTCTTGCACTGATCTGAATGCTTTGACAAGACTGCATTCTGCCGCCTAGGCTGTTCTATTATCTGAAGGTGGCTTATTTAGGTTTCACAGAAAAAAACTCCACAGAAAAAGTCCTCATGAAGCAGGAGCAAAAACATCGTGATTCCTGTCTGAAGGTCTGCAGCTCAAGCGACTTACCATTTGAGCAAGGCCGTCCATCTGGTTCATCTGGGCAAGCACAAACAAAGTCAGAAGCTCTGGCAAAACAGAGGTGGGTGCAGCCTCCATTACTGACTCCACAAGCGTTGGTGCCTAAAAGATGCAAACAGTGTATTTGACATTACCACCAGAAGAACATCGTTTTCTGTGCTCAACTGTGGGGGCTTCACATTCTTATCAGCAAGACACAGTGGCTGATGGTCGAGAATAATGGGTCTTACCAAAGCCTCTCATGCACAAGCTTATTTTATTTATTGAAAAGCCCTTCTAAACGACGTAATATTTAAAAACCTCTAAAAGATATACAAAAATAACATTAAAAAAAAAACAGGATCACGAAATTCCTGTTTGCTGGGTCACTGTTGGATTGTTTGTTGGTGCAGGGTTGCAGCAACCCTGGCAAGTAATCGTGGGACTAGACAAATAGGGAGAATAAATGGGCCACAATGCAGGTATCCTCCTTGTCTTGATATCGCTCCTTAGTCAATACCTTCCCATTCTTCTTTTATATAACAAAATCCATTAAGTTTGTGCTTTCTCAAAGACAAGAAGGAATTCATGTGAAAGATGACTTGTAATATTTCTTAATAAATATAACCAAATGACTTGTCATTACTGACAGGCAGAGTGTTAAAGAGGTGTGTGTGTGTGTGTGTATCTATGAGCTCCCTACAGAAGCCAGGATGTCAGGTGTCAGGAATAATGGACTCCGACCACCACTGCATGGTTGCTTTCAGAGTCCAGCCATTTTCCTTACCCCCACAGGGTAAGGAAAGTTAGTATCAGACCTTCACTTATATGGGAATGAACAAAGGAATGTGTATGTATTACCACTGAGCAGGGGCTAACCTGCCCTACTGATCTAACTACCTGGACAGAAAAGCAGGCTGCTCCTTCTCAGCTGTGTCCTAGACTGCAGTGCATTTACTATATCCCCTAGAAGTGAATGGGAGCCATTGAGAACTAAACTAACCAGGCCCTACTGGGACTTTGGTTTCTTTTGGAACTGGCTTTTTAATATGTAGGCAATAGCAAGGTTTTAAAGAATCTGATGCTTTGCCAGAGTGATTTCTAAGTTTCTGCCCCATGCCTATTTTAAATACCAATGGTCTTCATTCTACTAGATGTCTTAAAAGAACCTGACAGATATTCAGAGACATGGAGGATGGCCTCAGCCCACAAGCAGCAAAGGAGGCACAGATTTCTGAGGCTGGAGTACAATATCCGTCTAGCACAGGTTTTGCATACCAGTCTATGCTTTATTTAAACAGTATGGGAGAGGGGTAGCTAATTTTCCAGACTAAAATAAAAAAAATATTTCCCCTTATTCCTGTTTTTAGTATGACAAATATTCACTCAACCTCCAAGTTTGAAGGGAAATTGCGTAACTCCACAACAGCATTTCTAAGTCCATGATGTCGTATTATCCATGTACCAGCCTTACTGGCCGGAGTTGTTATATTCTCACAACCACTTCCTCCCATGACACCCTAGAGTCATGAAGGCACATCTGAAGATGTTGTCAAGTGGGGCGGCAGGGGGGCGGGGAGAGACTGAACAAGTGATTCTCTGTGTTGCAATTTTTGCAGGAAACATTTAGAATTTATTTTGGAAGATGCACCCTGTTGACTCTCATTATATATAAAGTGAGGAAACCCAGATTGTTGCATATACCTGTTTGCCTTTGAGGAGAGACTACAATGATATCCATAAGTCCTTCAACATTGGCTAACACAGTCTCCTTATTCCGGCCAGAATATTTGTCCACTCGCTGGATAGATTTAGTTTGCCAGTCCGTCCAATAGAGCCACCTGTCTTGCTGCTCAGAAATGAAGAGATAAAGGATTAGGAAGATACAAAAACCATGTAGAAAGGTAACAGAAGTTTATTCAAGCAAAACCATTTCTCCAGTGTATGGCAGGGCGAAGAATGAGAACACCAACTTCTCCCAACACCCAGAAATTAAAAAATATATATTATTTATTTGGGAGCTCATCTATCTAGTGACATTGCAGAGTTCCCACCAAGGTCCTTTGTACCTGTGTCAAGGCAAAGGGATGTGATACTTGGCTGACCAGGACCTGACGCAGCTTCCCGTTGAGATCAGCACTCTCTATGCGGTCTAGATGAGCATCTACCCAATAAATCCTAGAAGAAGAGAAAGTATGAGAAGTGAAACCAACCTCCACCATAACCTCCCATCCCAAAGAAAATGATTCCCCATCCTTTTTGCACTTCTTTACTGATGTGATGCAGAAGCTCCAGGCTGCCTTAAAAGCAGAGAAATGATTTTTGCACGTGGAAAGGGACTATGTTATACTGACCTCCTAGTATCATAATCCAAGGTCAACCCATTGGGCCAGCCCAAGTCAGTGTTGATCAATATCTTGCGCTCAGAACCATCCAAGTTTGCGCGCTCAATTTTAGCGACTTGTCCCCAATCTGTCCAAAAGAGGTATCTGGGGAAAAACCAAACACAGGATGACACACAAACACACACACACCACACAGGCTGCTTCTGCACCAAATAGTTCTTTTTTGGAGATGAAGGGAGAAGCTGTTTCCTCTGAAACTTTTTGCTGCTATTATTTGCAATGTCTCTTCTTACTAGACCCCTCACTAGGGAGTAGATTTGCTGGTGGGGAGGGCTGGTGACTGCCTTTTGAAAAACATCTTCCTCCAGCCATCTGGCCAGCTGCAACTCTTCAACAAGACCAACAGATCATCTGGTTCTAAGAGTCAGATTGTAGTCCTCTTCTTGGTCCAGCAACGCTCACCTCTAGGCAAGAACAGAACCAGGCAGGAGGGGCTCCAACAATCTAATCTGCAACCACTTGATGAAGTGCTACAGCTGAACAACTGGCTGGATAGTGTGTTTGCTCATAAAGCTTTGCTGGTAAAGGAGCCTACTTGGTGAACAGACCAGATGCTCCTCTAGGCCCAAGGAGGGGCTTAACCTTTGAAGCACTACTCTCCTCCCTCCAGCCCATTATGCCTCTAGTTGTCCTCCAACTTACCCCTTCCTGGGAAAGACAGCAATTGCTCGGGGTTCATCCAGATTGTTATTAATTAGCACTTTCCTGCAGCTGCCATCTAGTCTTGCAACTTCAATAGTGTTGCGGCCTGTGTCAGTCCAGTAGAGGTTTCTAGCCACCCAGTCCACAGCTAGACCATCGGTAGTCTTCAGTCCTTGACCAATAACTGTTTCCATATTGCTGCCATTAAGGTCTGCTCGCCTAGAAAACAGTAGATACCAAAGAAAATAAGAATTTCTGCCTATTAAAATACCATATTGTAAGGCAGATCTCGCAACACAAAGACCAGCTAGCGAAAGGTCTCATGTAATTAATGAATTAATGCACCAAAAGGAAGCTAATGGGTTCCTACCTGATGACATCTAAGAAGACATCTGTGTAGTAAATTTTGCCATCTACGCTGTCATAGTCCAGAGAGATAACATTGTTCAGCTCTGGGACAGGAACGTGAACGTCAGTGTGATCGCTAGTGTCCAGTGAGATGCGGCGGATAGAGCCTCGACTAGAGAAGAGGAGGTAGGTTTCAGGAGAAGGATCGCAGGTCCTCTCGTCACTCTTCAGCTGGATACCAGTAGGGCAGGCACAGGAGAAGCCTTCAGGATTTGGCAGGCAGAGATGGGAGCACCCGCCATTCCTCACTCCACACTTGTTAGAACCTATGGGAAAACAAAGGAAGTCTCTCAGACTGGACTTTCCTGTGGTCCATATTAATTCAGTACTCTCCTACACAGTCCTTGTAAACAGGAGATTCTCAAGCACAAACATTTGTAGGCCTTGACTAAGGCTACTACTACCCAGTGTACCTCAGGTATTTTTTAAAAGGGTCGTAGAAAAAGTTAGAGGGACCACAGAAAGATGGAACTTCAGAAAGCAAAGCCTGCCAGTGTCTCTGAAGAAAAAACACCTCCTGACTGCACCCCCAAAATGATCAACAAGATAGGTGACAAGAGGGTCTCGATTTTGCACTATCCTTTGCCAGCACAATGGCACCAATAATGCTGTTTCAAACTGTGGGGAAACCCTAGCCCTACAGGGGAAATAGCAAGATGAACTCCTGGCAACTAAATAAACGTACAGAACAGGCACTTGAGAAGATTGTAAGTGTGAGGATGACAAGACAGCTGATTCAAAAAAAAAATGGAAGGCTTCAAAGTGCTTGAGTGGTTTAAATGTAGTCTGGTTAAAAAAAAAAGTTTGAGTAGCTAGGATTAAGCAAGGCTTCCTAACTCAGTGCTCTCCAGAGGCTGCTGGACCTAAACTCCCATCAGCTCCAGCCAGCATGGTTGATGGGCACTGTAGTCCAACAAAAACTGACTCACATAGCCTGGCAAGGCTAGATTAGAGAATGGAGCAAGATCTGCAGAAAAGGCACAAAGGCCAAGTAAGAATTCTGACGTGAAAAAATCGCAAGTCTTTGAAGAAGAAATGCAAAGAATTAAAGCATTGCAGTGAACAGTATCTGGGAGTGGCTTGGGGGTTCAGAGGAGAAGTAAAGAACTCCCTTCTAAGAGGACTCTCCAAACAATGTTTGGCTTGATGGAAATCTGGGGGGGGACGGGGACGGGACGGACTTACCCAGAGGGTGCTTCCTGTCAACAGCCTGGATGTCCATTAAGCCAGGCAGGTTTGCCCTGACTAAGATGACGTTCGCACCAGTGTTCTTGTCAGCCCTGTGGATGCTACGTGTTTGCCAATCTGTCCAGTAGATGTAGGAATCCAGCAGAGTGAGGCCATAAGGGTGCTGTACTGGAGAAAGCAAGGTGCGGCGGTTTGCACCATTCAGGTCTGCAGCCTCAATGCGCTGAAGGACAGAGATGGAATGTTTATTCCCTTTTTGAGAGACAGAGAAAACCCCCAGAAAGCTGAAAACAAAGGCCTCAGGTAGCTATGATTCCAAGCTACCGTATTAGAAAAATCTCACAAGCATACTTGGTTATCTCTTCACTGGGCAACTGTAGCTGCAGTTTATTAAGTGACAACACGTGAGCAATACCCATCAAAATGCAGTGTTTGAGGTTAACACCAGGCAACATGAAAGCCTTGCCTTTGGCACTTGAATCCTGATGGGGATTTCTGATATGGAAGTCACCAAGAGATGTTGCAATAACTGGCCTCATTCTTTCGCCCCTGCTCCCGGCTGCACCAGGAGAAGCAAGTCTTGGTGCATTGTGCTGTCTGAACCCAGACTCAGGGTCTCCAAGCAAACCACAAGTGGTAGAAACTCTAGCTCACATGGCCCTTAAATGTAAAATGTATGATGATCTCCGCCAACAATTTCTAGACCATCTATGTATTCCAACATGGAAACCAGAGATGGAGGTTATGCACTTCTTATTACAGGGGAGAGACCAGGAGGTCACCAAGACAGTAGTTAAGTTCCTCTATTTGATTTTTTGTCGCCGAAGTATGCTACAGGATCCTGCCCTTGCTGGAAACCCACAGAGATGAGGCGTATTGCTCGCCTCTTTTGCCCTTTGGTGGGTGACTGTGCCGTTGTGGTGGCGACGAGATCGCACTGGCCTATCTATTCTGAATGTATTCTGAATGTTCTTATGTGATGTTAATAAAGGCTACTTGACTTGACACAAGTGGTAGCCTAGCTTTATTCTTCACTTTGGGGCAAACAAGCCATGATCCCGGGTTCAGACTGACACAAGCCAAGGGGTCATGGTTTGTTGCTCCCGGCATAGCACAGGTAGGAGGACCAAGGAAGGACCAGAGCAGGGAATTTCTGAACAGGATGCACTACAGCGAATGGCTTAGCAGCTCATTTGTGCTCCACCACAGCTGAATGTCAGACATTAATTATGGCTTAATGCGTGTGCCACTGCTACCGCTGAGCGATGAACCTGCACTTATGAATCCCCTTAGTCCACAAGGACTCTTTAATCCCTCTCATGCCATCCCTTCCTTCAGATATAAAGTTAGGAACTCCACCCCAAGAAAACATTCTGCACGCCTTGTAGCAGTTCCAACCTCAGTATGTGCATCAGCCCAGAGCAGTTGTGACCCTGCTCGATCCACAGCCAGTCCATTCGGCCATCCCAGGTTGTTGTTGATAAGCACCGTGCGCCTGGAGCCGTCCATGCCAGCTTGTTCCAGCTTGGCGTTCTCTCCCCAGTCCGTCCAATACATAAAACTGAAGGAAGAGTAAAAGCTAGTAACCGATCAACTGAGAAGCCAGCATGGGAATTATTCCCATGCCTTTCCATCCTCTGCCTTTCCCTTGACCAAGACTTACTACAGCCAGCACTCACCCCATCTCGTGATACAGGGCAATGGCTCTTGGGCTGTCCAGGTTTTCCCATACCAAGACTCTCCTCATTGACCCATCTAGGTTGCCCACTTCAATCCTTTTGGTCCCCGTGTCAGTCCAATACACTTTGCGACCGATAGCATCCACTGCTAGTCCATCTGTGGTTTGCAACCCTAGTAAAAAAGCAGTAGCAATGTCATTGTTTCTTGCTACTTACTAACCATCACGTTTAGGATCTTCCCTCATTAAAAACATCCGCAAGATTCGCCAGGCATTTCTTAACATAAATATTCCTAGGTACTCCATGAGTAAAGAACTGACTATGCTATTAAGACTGTGCTCACATCACTCGGCAAAATCCATCTCTGAAAGCAGCCTGAAGGTGGCTATTCCAGTAAAGCATCTATTACCTGTAGTAACGATATCTTCATACTGAGATCCATCTAAGGCAGCCCTGCTGATCTTCCTCAGTGTGCTGTCCGACCAATAGACCTTTCCTGTGGAAGAAATAGGAGAACATCAGCAACATCTACATAGAAAATCCTAAAAAATAGGCATTAAGGAAGTAGCATTAGCAAATAAGGAAAGTAATGGGGAAAGCCATTTGGTGTGCTTTTGTTAAGCCCAGTTAAAAAACAACAGCAGCAGTGCTACCTGTTACTGCAGGTATTTACTGATGGAACACACCACTCACAGGCATTATGAAATATATACTCTTAAAAAATGAACACATTGTGATATGCTCTTCAAAAGGGCAGAAGCTATAACAGTATTGGCATTACATGAAAAGTTATTTATTAGTATGTTTATTACCAAAAGCACAACGGTTTTTTGTTTTTTTTAATATTTAGACTTCCTTCTCCTTCTCTCTCTCTCTTTTTACTAAAGACCAATTCTCAGTCTACATCTTAACAATTCGTAGATCTGGGATAGAGAACCCAAGGCTTCCACATGTTGTTAGACTTTGCGTCCAACCAGCCCCCACTGGATCAGTGCTTAAAATGGTTAAATGACACATTTCAGACCTTCTTGAGGATCCACTCCAATGGCAATAGCGTTTTTCATGGTGACATTGACTGAGACAACTACGTCAGCAAAATACGGGATGTCAAGCGAAACCAGCCGAATATCCGACCTTCTAGCAAAGATCAGGAAGCTAGTCATGCCTGTGGAGTTGAAGACAAGAATATATTCCACATTTAACACTGTTCTACTCAGCAGTTTCAAATATGCCATCTCCGAGCTAACCAAGAGGCAACAAGGATATTTTCAAATATTGTTTTTGAATCTTATTTGTTTTTGGTGCTTTGAAAAAAATTAAGTTTAGTAGTTTTATTGTATGCTTGTAAAATGTCTTGAGACTCACGTGAAAGGCAATTCAAGAATTAGTAATTGCCATCACAATTGCCAAACATTAAAAAAAAAACTCCAGGTAAACATTTCTGCTAAGGATGTCACTGGGATGATCTGTTACAGACCACATATAATGGTATGACAAAGGGGATACGGAATGAAAGAGTAGAAACAAGAGTCACAGCTCTAGGGCTCTGAAATGAAGGTTGTGCATCTTCCATGCTTCTTGTGGCACAAGCATAGAATTTGCTACTTTGAGCATACATTACTTCTCATCTTCAGAAAATATATGACTTCTGGTTTTCAGGGGACAGCATCTTATTTCCTTTTCTGGATCTCGAGCCGTGTCTACCATTCCTTTGGTCTCTTTTGCCCTGTTGCCTATCTTAATAGCCAAATCTGCTTTGTTTCATTGCCTTCTGACATTCTTTACTTTACCATAAATCCTAAGTGTTCAGGCAGAATCATGCTAATTATGCCATATTTAAAATATGTGCACAATATATTCTGATTGCAGAATCTGGGTTTCCCTGGGCCAAGATTTATTTGGTGGGAGCATTTTTGTGTTTCCCAAGCCTATGTGGCACCCTCCAGACACTGTTGGACTCCAACTCCTGCCAGCCCCAGCCAGCACAGCTACTGGTCAGCACAGCTAATGGTCAGGGATGATGGGAGATGGGGTGCAACAACACTGGTTATCCCTGTCGTAGGGCTTTGTACCCAGAGGCCTATCAAGAGCAGGCTCTGGGGATTAGGGACCCAGATGCTGCAGAATGTGAGGAGACCTACCTGGTAAGCAAGTCTTGCCATCTGGCTGTAGGTTGATACCGGTGGGACAAGTACAGCTGTAACCTTTAGGGAGAGGAGCCAGGAGGCAAAGGTGACTGCATCCACCATTATTAACTGTGCATGCTGTATGTACTGGAAAAAAGGAAAAGAAAACAATGCATCATGACAAGGCCAGACAGAGAAGCCCAAAGCATTCTGGGAAATTATATATAATGAGTTGGGGGGGAAATGTTTAAAATAACTTTTGTGAAAAAAATTGAAGCTTTTTTTAAAAAAGGAATTTTAGATGCAGAAATACCAAAGGAGCAGGAAAGACTATTCATGTACGCGATGATGGCAGCATGGATACTTTTGGCCCGGAGATGGAAGGAAGACAAAGTCCTGACCAGAGAGGAACGGCTGATAAAGATGATGGATTATGCCGAAATGGCGGAAATGACCGGGAAGATCAGAAATCAAGAAGATAGAAATTTTACTAAGGAATGAGGGGAAATTATAATTTATCTTGGAGAACACTGTAAGCAACTAAAAACTTTGGCCGGATTGTAACAATACTTGTAATGTGACAAGAACAATGGGAAAACAGGGTCTTTTTTTTTATGATTATTAAGAAAATGGAGAATCTTCTAAGACGCAGTTGAAAAAAGGAATGTTGATGGAACCCATGGAGGGAAGTCCAAGGATTCAGGAAATCCTTTATATGTATGATTATGATAGTAATATAATAATTTTATTATTTATACCACACCCATCTAAATAAAAATGTAAACTGTAAAAAACAATAAAAACATTGTAAAAGAAAGAAAGAAGAGAATCCCAATGCAGAATATGTCAGGAGGAGCCTCTTTCCACCTGCCTTGCCCCACCCTCCGGCCCTAGGAGTCCTCATAAGGGAGCTGTTCCTGAAGGAAGAACTGTGAGGGGAGAGACTCCATCAGGCAAGGCCTCCTTCCACCTGCCTTGCTCTACCCTCTAGTCTCTGCTTCTCAATGTGTATTGTGTTGTTTTATGTACAGTCATACCTTTGGTTGAAGTAGCTTTGGGATAAGTATTTTCGGGTTGCGCGCTGCAGCGACCTGGAAGTAATGGAGTGCATTACTTCCGGGTTTTGCCACTCGCGCATGCGCAGACAGTCAAAATGACATCATGCGCATGCACAGAAGTGGCGAGTCGCGACCCACACAGACGCGGGTTGCATTCGCTTCTGGATCTGAACAGGGCTCCGGAATGGATCCCGTTTGCATCCAGAGGTACCACTGTACTGTAGCTTACCGCTGTTTTATTGATTATAGTTTAGATATTATTTATTATAACAGTTGAGTGGATTTCTGTTTAACTTTTATATTTTGATATTATTATTTTATACTATTCTAATGATTGTTGAATGTTACTTTTCTGATGTAGGTTGCCTATTTTAAAACTATGTTTTATTATCACATTTCTGTATTACATTAGATTGTTACAAGACGTACATTTTTTGTTTTTCAGCTTGTAAACCGCCTTGAGTATTGTAAGATAGAAAGATGGTATACAAATAAAAAATGATGATGATAACAGCAACAGCATGCTTCAAAATTCTACAAGCATGCATGGGAACGTAAACGGCACAGAGGAGCGCTTTCCATGAAAATAAGTCACAAAGGATTCATTCGCATGTACTTTTGAGTTAAATTTCTGTTGGGGTGCAGGGTGCTTAGAATCACAGAACTGTAGAGTTGGAAGGAACCCTGAGGATTGTCTATAATCCAAACCCCTGCAATGCAGGAATAGGCAGTCATCCCGCAGAGGCTCTCTAGCTGTAGGGACATGCCAAGCAGCAAGGGATGGCGTATCCCCTCCCATGTACCTGAAGGCCTGTGCCGATGGAAGACGTGGATGTCCATGAGGTTTTCCAGGTTATCCTGCAGAGTTTCACGATTCTGCCCTGTCCTTTTGTCAGCACTCTGGATGCTCTTTGCCTGCCAGTCGGTCCAGTAGAGCCGAGCTCCGTAAAGAGTAAGCCCAAAGGGGTGAGGCAGGTTGCTTCCAATCAGCACCTGTCAGTCCCCAAAACAAAGACCCGCAAGAAGTTTTAGTAACAACATACGGCCGGCATGGCAACAGGGACTCTTTGAGTCCAAAGAGCCACATATCCTTCTGGGCAACCTCCCAGGGGCCACATGCAATTGGTTTTATTTGCCAGAGGCAAAAAGGGGCTGTGCAACAAATTTTGCCTTTGTACAGTAGCTTGCATTTTACCCTCTCTATCCTCCATCCAGGCATTATCAGAGTTGAAGGACACATTCCAGCCAGGTAAAAGCACATGGGGTGTAAAATAGGACCGGGGAGGGTTATGGCATGAGAAGAGATCTGAGGACCAGGCAGAGAGACCTGGAGGGCATATTTGGCCCCTGGGCCCCAGGTTCCCCACCCCGGTCTAGAGGCTGCAGGTAGCCCCAGCAATGCACCTTCTCTCTCCTTGTACTTTTTGCAGTATGCATTCTTCACTCAGGAGTAGATTGATTTGCAGGTTCAGACAGACAGTAATTCAAAGCATTATTTTATTTTTTATTTTTTGGGTCAATAACAAGACAGTCCCTACCCTCCGGCTAATGATCTAAGCAGCCGAGTCCTTTTGGAGACCAGAAGCAAGTTGCATTGGACCAATTGGCAAACACACATCCCTGTACGTTTCCAAGCACAATTAAGTGTTGGTGCTGACCTTTAAAGCCCTAAACGGCCTCGGTCCTGTATACCTGAGGTCCAGTGCCGAGGGCCTTCTGGCAGTTCCCTCGCTGCGAGAAGTGAGGTTACAGGGAACCAGGCAGAGGGCCTTCTTGGTAGTGGCGCCTGCTCTGTGGAACGCCCTCCCAGCAGATGTCAAGGCAATAAGCAACTATATTACTTTTAAAAGACAACATTAAGGAAGCCCTGTTTAGGGAAGTTTTTAATGTTTGATGCTCTATTGTTTTTAATATTCGGTTGGAAGCCACCCAGAGTGGCTGGGGAAACCCAGCCAGATGGGCAGGAAATCAATCAATCAATCAATCAATCAATCAATTCTATCCCCAAGCAATTCCTATTTACAGCTCCTTTCCCAGAAGCCTTTGATTCACCTTGGCTTTCTTACCTTCCTGTTGCTGCCATCCAGGCCAGCGTACTCAATTGTCTTCATGCCAGCATCTGCCCAGTACAGACGATGAGATTCATAATCAATGGCTAGTCCATTGGGCCAGGTCAGGTTGGAAGAGATGATCACCAAGCGGTCAGAGGCGTCCATGCCCGCACGCTCAATCTTCGGGTTAGCCCCCCAGTCAGTCCAGTACATGAATCTGCACACACACGCACACATACAAAACTGCATGTGACTTCTGTTCCTTTAACGGCAGAATTATTTCCCCCTGCCAATGAACTCCACAAACGAACTGGCAAGTGCCTTCAACTTTCATAGTGACTACTCTCCTAAACCAGAATCTATATGCCCTACTCTAAGGCTCCACGCAAAGGAAGAGTAAAATAATAATAATAATATAGGCTGCCAAGAGATCCCATTATCATGTGGGCCTTCTCTTTTCTGCAAAAATGAGGCAACAGAATTTCAGGACTTTCACTCCTAATCTATGGAAGAAGTTCAGAACTTCCATGTGCTGTCAAGACCATTCCATGAACAGTTTCTCTTCAGTCTGTTCTTGCAGGCAAGCCTAGGTTGCACTGCTTTCTCACAATGTCTCCTTCCAGGTAGTGACAGTAAGCAATATGAAATGGCCAGAGAGAGAGAGCATCAGGAATATAGGAAGCTGCCTTGTGCAGAGTCAGGCTACTGGTCCACCTAGCCTCACTACTGTCTACACTGACAGACAGTGGCTCTACAAGGTTTCAGGCAGGGGACTTTTCCAGCGCAAACTGGAGATGCCAGGGATTGTACTCGGGACCTTTGGAATGCAAGGCAGATGTTCTGCCAATGAGCTACAGCCCTTCCCAAACAGTGAAGGTCATAGAGTTGGGATCTAGTCTAACACCTGCAATGCAGGAATCTTTTGCCCAACATGGGGCTCAACCCCACAACCCTGACATTAAGAGTATCATGGTCTACTGACGGAGCTATCAATGTTAAAAAGCTAGGAACAGGTTTCTTTTTCTTTCTGTGGGACCTTGGCGAACTAAGATATGTCCCTATTTGCCACCAGAAAGAACAATTCAAACTGCAGGTCAGATAAGGGCAGACCAGTTAAAGACCAATGAGTTTATTTGGCTTTTGTTTGTTTCTTTTATATTTTTACTGAAATTACACCTTGTCCTACAGGCAACTCTGATCAGGTGTGCTTTGGCCCCTTCTGTTCTTGGCTTGCACATGAGGAGTTAAGGATGTTGGACACGGAGGAGGATCCTTGCATTTGGGTGGCTGGACTAGGGCAGTCTGATTGCTCCCAGTCCTGCTGTTTTAGCAGAGCCATCCACACCAGCGTCCAGCCCCCCCCCCCTTTCAGGAATTGCAACAGGGACCTCGCAGGGCAGTGGCACGAAAAATCTAAACACAATAGCACAAAGGAGACCCTGCTATGCAGACTCCTGCGAAAGCAGCTTCTCACCCTCCAACAGGGTCCACCACAATATCCCTGGGTCTGTCTAGATTCTCCCAGATCAGTACAGTCCGCATAGTTCCATCTGTGTTAGACACCTCTATCCGGTCTGTTCCTGCATAGATTAGAGGAAGAGGATGGAAAGACCATAAGCCTCCAGAGTCATAGGGGAGACCATTAAAGAGAAACATCTAGACAAAAGTACAGTCTCCACTTCACTCCCATCACCCAAACAGAAATTATCAGCAAGCTAAATTGCTTAGCGAACCTGAGAAGTTTGCTTTAGAATCCCACTCCACATCTGTACAAACTCTCAGTCAACTAGGCTGCATTTTGAAGCAAGCGTACTTCAGAAGCAACTTCCACTAAAACCAGTGAAACAGAGGACCAGGTGCTCTTAGCATAGCTAAATGTAAATCATGTCCTGGACTGTACCACTTCAGGTCGCAGGGGACGGGCTGCATGTTTTGAACACTACACCATGAAGAGGGAGGGGTGGAGACCTCTGTGCATAGAAAAATAGCATGTCAGGGACAAATGGAAGCTGGATCATCTCTGTACCTGAGCATACTTTATTTTCCACATGCAGAGAAAATAAATCATGCTTCCCCTATGGGGAAGCATCCAAACATGCAGCCCTCAAGCCACAGTCTGAAACGGCTTGAGGAAAAGCTTTAATTCTGTGGTCTATACAAACAAATCCATATAGGAATAAGGTGCGCGGCAAGATGTTTGAAATGTCATGCAAGGACATTTGTGCAGCCATTGAGAACATCCTGTGGAAATTTCCTATTTCAGAACTTTACTTTCTAGGATTATTAAACAGGAGCTCATACTCCCTGAATTTCTACGAAAGCAGCAAAGCTGCATTTCGACACCATGGTTTAATTTTTAATGGGAAGAAAATGAGTCTCGCCTATCCCTGAGCTATCCCTGCCTCCCAACATAGTCACAAGGCGTTTGGCCCATTTTTGATTAACCAGAACTCGCTGTGCTGTTCAAACCTTACAAAACTGATGAACCTTGTTTCAAAACAGCCAACTTCAAAACACAATTAATCCAATTTGTTTCAACAAACCATAGTTAAGATTAACCACTGTTTACAGTTCAGATGTGACACATAAATGTAATAGAATTTGGGAGAGGAAGCTTTCATTATTATCCTCACAACCATGCTGGAGGAGGAGACAGGAGCGGGGAGCTACCAAACCCAGGGGGGCGGGGGCATGGCTGATAAACCACAGATTTATTGTGATGTCTGAGAACAATCCATGTAGAATAGCACTGCATGTCCATAGAAGGATGTAATATGCCAACCAGCTTGTCTGTGGGGGAGGGGATGTTGTTCATACTTCCAAATATGCATTATTTGGTATGGCCCAGTTAGGATTTAGGAGGCAATCTTCCAGAGACTAAGGTGGTTTGAGACAGTCAGTACCTGCATCTGTCCAGTACAACTTGTTGGTGACCCAGTCCACAGCCAGACCAGCAGGGCTTTCCAGGCTGCTATCTGCCACAACCTAGCAAGAAACAAAAGCAAGAAGGAATCTTAGGGGGAGACTTGCTGCTGGATCCTGCTCAGCAGCAGAAACTTGTACTAGCCACATTCAGCTACAGATGGATGTTCATAGATAACTGAATATCAACGTCAAAGAGATGGATGCAGAACAAACTAAGACGTAGCATGCCATCATCCGGCTGCTTCGATGATAAATTGTGGGCGCACGCGAAAGATGATTAGAGAATTGATGTGCACTAGCGGGACTTAAAATTTAATTTGTCCCAGCTGTTTGAGAAAGGTACACTCTAATTATCTCCTGACAGTCTAGATCATATTCTAGCTATCTTCATTTCACTCCTTTATTGGACGGCGCAGATGCCCTCATTTCAATGTTTGATTGCATTAGCCACCCACAGGCACTTGCAAGGTGGCGTGCGCATGCCGGTGTGCAGCCAAGCCAGCAATACAAAGAAGTCAATCAAACGAAATATTCATCTTTGAAAAGGCTTAAATTTCCAAAACAATGCTGCACGGTGCCTCGCCACCCCAGAAGCACATTACCTCCTGTCCTGTTCCATCCCATTTTGCCCGACTAATGGAATCAGTGCCGACGTCCGTCCAGTAGATGTAATCATCCTTTGCATCCCAGTCCAGGGCCACTGCGTTGCGCACATCGGCCAAGGGGATGACGGCATCAGACAGGTCTTCTGTGTCGAAGCTGATACGACGGATGTCCATCCTTCGGGCAAAAAGCAGGAACTTGTCAAGACCTGATCAAAGGTCGAAAGGTCTTCTTTTAATTTCTCTAAGTTCAACAACATGGTAACAGACAACAGAAAATTATCTCGTTACGTCTTAAGCTCTGCTGCATCCACGCCCCTTTTGCATGGACTTCTATGATACGTGTATCCTATATAGTGGAGGACACACAATGCATGGCTAGCAAGTGGGTAGGATGCTGTGCGCATCTGCCGTTGGCAGAAGATTCTTGGGATGGGGACGGAGGAGGACGTGCTGCTAGGAAAGCATCTCCCCAAGGGCAGCAAGTCTGACACAAAACGAAAGCGGGCTGGCAGGCCTTCTAAAAGGAGGGGGAGAATCATCCTTTCATAAGTTTCCCATATATATATAAGAGATAAGGACGTGAGGGCCCTGATGGATAAGCCCAGGGGTCCGTCAAGCCTAGTATCCTGTGTCTCACATTGACCAAGTTGATGCTTCAGGGCACGAAAGCAAATTTGCCTTAGCAACTGGCATTCAGAGGTATACTGCTTCTGACTCAGGAGGGTCCATGTTAAGTGTCATGGCTAGGAGCTGTTCATAAACATATGCCCCATAAATTATTTACTAATTTATTTATAATATTTCCTATCTGTCCTTTGCCTTAAGGTCCCAGGGCAGGCAACAACAGAATATACAATCATAAAACAGATAAAACTGTTTAAAGTATAAAACAGGTGAATCCTTTCCACATGGAAACAGAACAGTATAAATTCAGTGTAAAATTTTTCTGAAGCCTGTTTAAGAAACAACTATGCAAGTGGCATGTGATAGTATATTTCATAAGTGAATTGCGCATTGTGTCTTTTGTCTGTCTTGAATAGTGACTGATTCCATAAGGTGACCCTGAAATCTAGTATGACGTAAGAAAGAAAGCATTCCCTCTATCCACATTCTCCACACCACTTTACAAACTCATGTCATGTTCCATCTCTATCTCTTTATTGTGATGTAACCCACTTTTCAATTTAACCAAAAAAATCACAAAGCTGTCTTTTATTGTTCTAAGCGAAAAACCTTCAAACATATTCACCTTTTCATATAGGGCTCAGTTACACCAATCATTTTGCAAGTTCTCTCCTGCATCTTCTCCATCTCTTTAGTATTTTTTTATAGATTCAACCAGAATCCAACACAACATTTAAAAGGCAGCTCTGCCATCAATGTACATAAGCACTTTACATACTATCCATTTTGTTTACATAAACACTTCACAATATTGCCTACTTTCAATCCTTTCCCTGGTCATCCATATTATAGAATATGCCTTTTTTCTGTTTTTTGTCTGCAACCCTCCTCCTCTCTCTCTCTTTCTTTCTCTCTCTCTCTCTCACATGCATGTGCGTGCGTGCGTGTGCACAGACACTTATCAAGGTGTAAAAGCTCTTCTTTATCACACTTACTCTGAGCACAGGTGTGGCTGCTGGTCTTCCGAAAGCCTGTGGGGCAAGCACAGGTATACGACGTGTTGCTCGGTAGGCACAGGTGAGTGCAGCCCCCATTGTTGGCTCCGCAACGGTTTCTCCCTGCTCAAATAGCCAAAAACAACCACATATAAGGAAACTAGTAGAGAAAGCAAAGGCTTTAGTTAGTGTTTGGGAAAGATTCAGGGTTTCAAAAGGGATGCTTTGGAAAAGCTGCTTTGGGTCTTCAAAGATAGCTCATGTGACCATGATCCCTGAAGTTGCTCTGCCCAAACATTCAGAATCAAGAGTCAAGATTTGGACCTTTAAAGCCTACCCATTTTTTCTAGGTGAAAATAAGCTGGAAAATAAAAAAGGGAGGGTTTGAGAGGTCCGAAAGCACCCCACATTTATTTTGATAGGGGTTAATTTAATGAAACTTAACCCACTCAGAATTCTAACAGGACACATACTCTACAAATGTTTCTCAACAACAGGAGATAGCTATTCTTTTCAAGCTCCATGTTTTAACCACGTCAGTGCAAATACAATGGGAGGAGTTCAACATACCACTAAAAAGACACTTCAGTCAACACAAGCATTTCAGCTTGCCAGATGGAACCATCTCGCCTTGTCTCCCCTCCCCCAAACACTGATCTAGGAGTTCCCCTGACCCCACCCACCCCCCGCAGAGGAGCAAAAAAAAAAAAAAAAAGCCCTGTTACACTAGGAGAAGAGCTTGTGCTGGCATCTCCTAGCAGGACTGATTAGCTGAATCTGGCCCAAGAGAGTCTCTGGATAGCAGGCGCTAATCACCATAGCCCTTTTCCTTCTGAAGTTACCTGCTGGTTGGCGCTGAGGATGCAATGTGTGGATGTCCATGGGGAAGTGGAGCTTGTTGCGGATGATCTCCTGGTTCTTGCCAGTAAACTTGTTGGCGCTGTTTATGCTCTTGGTATGCCAATCTGTCCAGTACAGGCTGTCTTCAAACACTGTGATGGCAAACGGATGTGGAAGGCCTGCAGCAAGAGGGCAGTAAAGGCACATGGGTTATTCTAGCCTCCAGAGAAAACAATACCACTCTTTCCAATGAGTGCTTCTACCCCTAACTCAGAACTGTTAAAGGAGTAAGCATGGCCAAGTCATGAGCTGAGAAGACATAGATGAAGCCCACTCCAAGGAGAAACATGACTGCTGATTTTAGAAGGTAAGTATAGCTTAGATCAGAGCTGTGAACAAACTGCATACAGTGCATTCCTATTCTATGTGACTCGAGAGCTTAAACTTCACTTTGACTAGTGAAGGTGATGGGCAGCAGCCTCTCTCGTTGCTAACTCTGCCTCATACAATTAAATGTGCAAGACACAGGCAGAGTGTGCACTGTGTCTGTAGTTTCTTAGCACTGGAAGTCCAGTGGCCAACAGTTCCACTGTCCTTATTCATTATTTCATCAGAGCCACTTTTTCCCTGCTCTCCGTTGAACTCAATCCCAGAGCGAGTCACAATAAGAAATCCTAGTACAGTGGTACCTCGGGATGCGAACGGGATCTATTCCGGAGCCCCGTTCGCATCCTGAATAGAACGTAAGATGCGTCTGTGCGTGCGCAGGTTGCGTTTCACCGCTTCCGCGCATGTCTGTGAAGTCATTTTAACCGTCTGTGCATGTGTGAGCGGTGAAACCCAGAAGTGACGCTCTCCATTACTTCCGGGTGACCGCGGAGAGCAACCCGAAAATACTTATCCTGAAGCATATTTATCCTGAGGTATGACTGTACAGTAATAAACACAACACTAAAAACCATTGGAAAAACTCATCAAAATCCGTAACAACAAATCAGAATCAGCAGGGCAAGCTTCTACTCTATTTCAAAACAATTTATCCAAATGCCAAACTGAAAAGATATGACTTTAAAAGGCGCCTAAAACCCATCAATTTTGGTGAGGGAGGGGCATTCCATTATCTCACCTTGGCTAATAACAGCCTTCCTGTTCTGTCCATCCAAGTCAGCCCTCTCAATAACGTGATGCTTGGCATCCACCCAATACATTCGATGCCCTGCATAGTCAATAGTTAGCCCGTTTGGCCAGAAAAGATGAGTGTCAGCAATGATGCGTCGATTGGAGCCATCCATGCTGGAGTACTCGATGCGAGGAGTATTTCCCCAGTCTGTCCAGTAGATGGTGCTATTGGAGAAGAGAAAAGTTGTAAAGGCTGGAAATATGGGATCTTCCTGGATTAGGTGAAAAGCAACCAGGCATATCCATGGCAAAATGATTGGTACAATAGATTATGCATTCAGTGTTCAGGAGCACTCATGAGGCTTAGGAGAATGGGAACAGCTTAACTGCTAGTACAATAGTTCTCATGAGCAGAACTGTATTCAATAGATGCTCCTGCTGCTGGAGCAAGGGAGAGGATTTATTTATTTTTGCAAATTTCATTTTCGCCTGCAGCCCTCCGAAAAGCCACGCTGGAGGGTTGGGTGCAGGTGTGAAAGGGAAATTAGCAAAAAAGAAGAAGAACCGCACACACCCCAGTTGGAACCTCCAGCTGGTTTTGTCTGCAGGTCAGCTTGGCCAGTTTCAGTTCAGTATGTTTGGACAAATAAATTATCATGGGAACCACCATCCTGAAAACCAACCCCTCCTCACTCACCCCTCCATGGGGTGAAGGGCAATTGCGCGAGGCTTCTCCAGGTTCTCCCAGAGAAGCACCTTCCGGTGGGTGCCGTCCAGGTTTGCCACTTCAATGCGAGATGTTCCAGAGTCTGTCCAGTACAGCTTGTCGTGGATCCAGTCAATGGCCAATCCACCTGGGACACAAAACAGAAGGGAAGTCAAGGTGATTAGTGTATTCTATGCAACGAAGAGAATCACATGAAGCAACTACCATAAGCAGTGTTTCCCAACCTTTGGTCTCCAGCTATTTATGGACTACAATTCCCATCATCCCTGACCACTGGGTCTTGCTAGCTAGGGATGATGGGAGTTGTAGTCCAAAAACAGCTGGAGGCCAAAGGTTGGGAAACACAGTACTAAAGGAAAAGGGGAGCAGAGTCCTTCCTTCGCCATGCTTTGTCAAATCAAAGCTGCGCTACACTAACAAAACCACTAGTTTATTGACCTAGAGATTCATCATTCCCCGCTTCAATATATGCCATCAATGTATTTCTATTCCCTGTGACTTTGAAATTCTCAAAGACGCTCACCTGGGCTCTCCAGCCCTGTGGACACCACTTCCTCCACGTTGCTGCCATTGAGATTAGCCCTCATGATGCGGTCCAGTGTGACGTCAGACCAGAAGACTAACTCCTTGCTATGGTGGAAATCAAGGGCGATAGCATTCTCCAGGTTGTTCAGCAGCAAGGTATACTCTGACCGGTGGGGTAAGACCTGCCGGATATCAATCCGATTGGCAAAAAGCAACACAGGCTCCGGCCCTGAAGGACATGGACAGACAAAGGAAGGGGGGCTGGTAAGACTGGATGTCATCACTGTCATAAAGACAATGCAGGGAAATACACACAGAGAAATATGTTAACAAGAACATCTGTACCAATATCAGGATGTTGCCTGACCACTTCAGTACATGCATCAGTGGCCTCAAGACTGGACTACTGCAATGCAATCTATGTGGGGCTGCCCTTGGGTCTGGTTCAGAAGCTCCAGCCGAATGTAGTGGCCAGACTGGCGATGGGGATTCCTGCCAACGCCACTGCTAAAACATCTGTGCTGGTTGCCCCTCGAGGTCCTTGTATTAATTTTCGAAGCCCTGGAACAAGTTAGGTCCAGGGTACCTCAGGGATCTCTTGAACCCTTCTATCCCAGCTTGATCACTGAGAATGTCGGCAGGAGAGTCGGTGGTTCCTCCCCATGTTGGCGAGGCTCACTGGACAATAACAAGAAACGGAGCCTTTAGTGTCATTGGCCCAGCCCTCTGGAATGCTCTGCCGATACAGAACCAGCAGGCACCTTCCATTTCAACTCCTTCCTTATAAACTCAATCTGAAATGTGGGGAAGGGAATCTGTGAATTTTTTTCCTATCGGGGTGGGGTTGCATATGGGCCACAGCACCCATGTCAACCCTCCCTTCCCGTAACTCCTCTGTTTTGCTCAAGTCAGAATCTGCGGCCCTTGCTGATGGGACTGGCACAGCTGCCATGTGGTTTCTCAGGAATCAGATGAATCAGCATATCTAAATCCTAGCAAAAAAGCCTCACATGAGCACTGCAAATCTCTTGGCTCAGCCACCTCAAAGCCTTTTGACAAGCAAACATTCACTAAAAATCCAGTCGTGCTCTTCATTCCAGGCTTCCCGACACCCACTCTGCTGCGTCTTATACCCTGATGTGCAACTGCCTGCTAAAATGCTCAAAGCACAGCCATAGAGCGCCACCACTGCCACCAAACACACCCATTTTCTATTTTCAACAGGAGCAAGCAGGCAGGGAGGAGATAAAGAAAGAGCATGGGTCTTATTCTGTGGTGCAATCAGCAACTCAGGATTGAACTCCAAATGAAAGCTGAAGCTCCAAACTAAGCTGACAACATCGCATCAGGCACGGTTGTGTTTTTTAGGTAGTGACCGTCCAACCAGAGCGGGGAATCCCTTCTTACCCAGGGCTTTACAGCTGCGCTTGTCGGGGCGAAGTTCGTAGCCTTGCTCACACCAGCACTGGAAGCCGCCCTCGTTGTTGGTGCATCCCTGGCTGCAATAGCCTTCCTCTGCACACTCATTCACGTCTGAAGAAGGGAAAAGGAAGAAAGTATTCAGGTATGCAAAGGGGACTGGAAAGCTCTTCCTTATGCTCTGGATTCCACACTTGTTAATTTTCAGCTCACTATATGGGGATGCGGGTGGCGCTGTGGGTTAAAGCCTCAGCACCTAGGGCTTGCCGATCGAAAGGTCGGCGGTTCGAATCCCCGCGGCGGAGTGCGCTCCCGCTGTTCAGTCCCAGTGCCTGCCAGCCAACCTAGCAGTTCGAAAGCACCCCCGGGTGCAAGTAGATAAATAGGGACCGCTTACTAGTGGGAAGGTAAATGGCCTTTCCGTGTGCGGCTCTGGCCCACCAGAGCAGCGATATCACGCTGGCCACGTGACCCGGAAGTGTCTTCGGACAGCGCTGGCCCTTGGCCTCTTTGAGTGAGATGGGCACACAACCCTAGAGTCTGTCAAGACTGGCCCGTACGGGCAGGGGTACCTTTACCTTTTTATATGATAGAGGTTGCGAGAGGAGCTAAGAACTTAAGAGCTCAGACCAACAGGCCTTTCAACCCATTGTACCCAGTGGGCAAACAGCACGTGAGTCCCAGAGCAATTACGTCGTTGGCCCTACACTTGTTTAAACCCCGGTCCTGGCAGCACTGGGGCAGAGGCCTGAGCAGGAATCTAAATTCCACATCCACTCATATTGTAGACATGCATGATTCTACCAACAGATGGCCCAAGGCATGAGGCTGCTGACCTTGACATGACCTCCCATCCTCCAGGAGCCTGTAACCTGTGTGGCAGGTACACTGCACCGTCCCTCGAGTCATTTGGCACTTCTGGGCGCAGCCCCCGTTGTTGAGGTTGCAGTTTTCTTCTCCAGTTCGAAGACCTGCAGAAGAAGCACATTAAGTTGAAAACTCACCAGGCAGCTGCTTATTTTTCCTAAAATGCTGCAGAAGCCCTACAAAGGCCAGGTTAACACATCACATTAAACCATAGCTTTTTAAAAAATAGCAACAACAACCTATGGCTTAATGTGAACCATCATGGTGCATGTTGCTCGCATTTTACTTCTCCACTCCTGCTGGAAACAATCCACACTCTGGTGCGTTGTCTGAACCCAGGGCTTATGGTTTGTTTCTCTCCAAACAAACCATGAGTGGAAGCCAAGGTTTGCTCTTGGCTTACTGCTTATGGTCTGTTTACAGGAAACAAACCATGGGCACAGGTTCAGATTACACCAGAAGCCTGACCGTGACCTGTCTCAGGGCACTGCAGCAGGAGCAGAGGAGGAACTGTTTCCTGCAGTGTGTGGCAGCATGTTTCTTGTCCACACTAAACTACAGTTTATTTTAGCTATGGTCTAATGTGATGTGAAATGTCTGGGAAATTCCGGACGTACTGCAGCCCTGACTTACGGCAATTTTGGTCAGGGCTCTCATCGCTGCCATCTCCACAGTCATTTACACCATTGCACAGCTTTCTCTGACCAATGCAGCGTCCATTTCTGCACAGAAATTGATCTGGGGCACACTGGGGACTTCCTAAAGGGGCATAAAGGAAAGTTAGAAGCAGTTAAGAGAAGGTAATCTAATTTTCATGTACAGTAAGGATACTAGTTTATCTCCATTTGCAGTCACATTCTAGAAGATTCCACAGCCTCAGTAAAATACAGGAAGCCGCCTAATACCAAGTCAGAACATTAACCTACTGTATCTAGCTCAGTAGCCTCAACTTACACTGTAACTTGAAGTAATACTATATACATTGGGTGGTATTCAATGCTAGTCCCACAAAGAGTAATTCCATTGAAGTTAATGGACATGACTAACTTAGATCCATTATTTTCAATGGGATTTCATTGTTAACTATGAAAACCCTTTAATAAAAACAAGTATTAAAATGAAGGATCAGGACATACTGGTTTGCTTCATCCAGTAGTTGGAACCAAATTGAACTCCCTTCCCAGTTCTGTAAATTCTAATATTTAAGGACTGATTCTAATACAGGAAGGCTGATTGGGGTGGGGGACACAGAAAACCCTGCAACACAACGGTTTGCTTTCACAGTTTTCACCTGTATCCTCGCAGTTTTCTTCATCGCTGTAATCAGTGCAATCATCCTCCCCATCGCAGCGCCAAGACAGGCGGACACAGCGGCCAGATTTACAGCGGAACTGGTCAGCTGTGCACATAGACGTAGCTGAGGAAATAAAAATGAGAGAACTCAGTGAATTCCACCTGTTCTTCATCATCATGTTTTTTTTGTATGTCACTTTACCCGAAAGTGCCTCACACCATCAGAAATGGTTTAGATAACTTTTCAGTAGAATTCACCAATTGGAAAGCATCCCTAACTTTAAATAAAGTCTCTTTCTTATTTTATATACTGTGATCTTTTTATGTGAACCACCCTTAGACCTCCGGATATAGGGCGTAGTAATAATAATAATAATAATAATAATATGTTGTTGTTGTTGTTTAGTCGTTTAGTCGTGTCCGACTCTTCGTGACCCCATGGACCAGAGCATGCCAGGCATAAGGCAAATAAGCACGTATCAGAAAAGTTTACATAATAAAACACAGCAACGTTTAAATATTATTCACTAATTGCAAAACATCCCCAAATTTAAATAGCCATGCAAGCATTAATAGGCCAAACATATTAATGAATACATACTAAGATTAAACGAATACTTAGCAACAGAAACACAAATATATAATCCAAACAACAAAGCCAGCATGTCTTATCCAAAACTGAAAGTTGCCCCCTGTCTGATATCCCCAGGGCCACACATCCCCTTGCTGCCCCTACACTAAACCTCCTCTGCAAGCCCCAAGGCACTCACTGCAATTCTTCTCATCCGATTGATCGTCACAGTCAAAGTCACCGTCACATCTCCATCCAGCATTAATGCACAAACCATTGTTGCACATGAACTCGCCTGAGCGGCATGGCTGGTGAGAGGCTGCAAAGGGAAGACAGTGCATTACAATCCATTCTTTATTGAGCCCAGATTAGCGTAAATCCCAGGTACCTCCACTGCATGTTCCCTAGGACATTTCCTTTCTTGCCTTTCCAACCCAGTGTTAATTCTGGGGAAATCCCTTGTTGCAAACAGAATCGCTGGAAGCAAATGTATTCTTGGATTTGTACTATTTCTTCTGAGCGTAGAAGCTATGGATTCTCGATGCAGCGCAGTTTTGTCTTCTCAGAAATGAAATTGATTTATTTTAAATGCAATGCAGCAACCCACCCAGCACGCCATCGCCCCAGGTAACTTACAGCAGTCGGATTCATCAGACCAGTCCCCACAGTCATCGTCTCCATCACAGTGGTAGATGTCCAGGATACAGCGCCCATATGCACACTGGAACTCCTCCAGGCTACATGTTGTTGCTGGAATATCTGATGCTAAAAAAAAGGATGAAGAATACTTATGTAAGGCTAGCCACCCTGTGCTTTTGGCACCGTGAGCAACAAGGTACACAGGAACGCAGAAAATGGCCTTAAAACAAGTCACACCTTGGTCAATCTAGGCCAGAACTTCAGGCAAGAATCTTTCCCAGCACTACCTGAAGATGTCAGGAATTGAAACAGGGACCTTCTGTATGCAAAGCAGATGACCTATCACTAAACTGTGGCCCTTCTCGAATGCAGAAAGACAAAAGAGGAAGGCATCACGCATATACAAGCCTGCCGCTACACTGAAAATTGTTTACCTGCACTGAAGCAATTCTTTATTTCTGGACGAAATGTTCATTGCTTTGCAAGTGTCCACCAAGAACGAAACCTTTGCAGCACTTCCCTATTGTAATCCCAATACTACATATCAGAAAAATGAAAAACAGGGCATATTTCTCATATTTGCAGTGGTCATGCCCAGCAGCAGAGACATTGTATCTTATCAGGTCTCACATAAGGGCATTTGGCTAATTTACCTAGGCCACCTTCCACATGGTAACTGCCCCTAGCGGTCCCACACATTAAAGCCAGCATAGTGCATACAATGAGCATGCTGAAAATTTGGGTGTCGTGGAGGAGGCAGTCCCCTCCTGACATTCAGGTGCAGCAGGAATATCATGTCCCTGAAAAGTAACCCTGCAGCTGCTGTTCAGTGGTGCCACACCCTGATGAACGCTACCAAAAATAGAATTATATGGGCAGGCAGACGCAGCAGTGTGTGTGTGTGTGTGTGTGTGTGTGTGTGACATCACACATTTTAAGAACAGCAGATTTCAGCACATGGGCAAATCCATGGGGGAACCATAATGTGAACTGACTTATGGCGATCTGCAAGCATGCCAAGTGTTCATCAAGTGCTCAGAGCCTGCTGTTTTCTAAAGGCTCCCAAAAAGCAGGCTAACCTTTTGAGATAGCTCCAGGCCATCACAGAGCTATAATCTTCCCTGTCCCTGGAACCACACCCATATACACCTAAGAGCTGACTGTGCCAAGGTCTGATGCTAGCCAAGTTGCTAAGGCTGAAAAGCAGAGGGCACATTTGAGAGTTTAAATCTTGCTAACATTGCTGAGGAGAAGACATCCTGAGCAGTGCCAGGCTTTTGAAGAATTCGGCTTCTTTCAAAATGATGCCAGAACAAACATCTCTCTCTCTCTCCCTTTTTTTATTGTAAGAATTCTTCCCAAGAACTCTGACCCTGTGCAGCACCCAGCATAATCTATGACAAAGGTTTTACAATGAAACCCTTCTCCACGGCAATTCTTTATGGCACAGAAAAGAGCCCTCCAAGGAGAATTAGGCAGGACAAGAACATTCTGTGTGTGTTGGGACAATGTGCCCAGGCACCACTGTCAGGGCTGTAAGATTCAAAGAGGGAAGAAACCAGAACCACGGAACACAAAAAGAAAAAGATACTCTGGGAGGAAGCCTGAGCAGAACTGCCACAGCAGGGGAGGCACAAGTGTTCACACACACACACACACACACACACACACACACACCAGCATTAGATTAGGTAAGGCAAATGAACGGCCACCAAGAGCCTAGCACGCTGGGATCCAGACCAAGGGTGGGCAGTGGTACATCTTCTGGTGATCCGCAGAAGATCAGTAAATCTGACTCCTGACCAATTTACCAATAGCAGCGTGAGTGGGGAGGAAACTCCTCCCTCTCTAAATTAGACTGCTGAAAGAATGAAACCCTGGTGTGAATGGAAATCAAAGAGTAGTTTTTTTTATTTTTGCATTAAAAATTCAACTTGGTTCTGGTACTACAAACAAATCCTGGGGCCGCACACATGCTGCTCCACAATTTGAAGTGCTTGCGTCCTCCTTCCCCACTAAGCCAATGTTTTGCATGTGGCTCTGGTTGTAGGGAAAAGGGTAGAGCCTAAAAGCTCCATGCATGCTCATCACCTCTGGTCCAGACGATGCTTAGGGTCAACCGTTCTGGCCATGTATCTTTTTCCATTGCAAATACTAACCAAGAGGGATGGGGAACTTGGGGGCAGAGAAGCACAAATGATGTAGCAAGGCTACACCTTTCTAAAAGGAGGAAACACTACTCACCTTGGGTGTGTTTTTTTAAAAAGCTATTAAGGCAGATTTTTAAGAAGTACCCAGGCCTAAGAAGATACCTTTCCTAATCCCTCTTTTACCCTGCCGCTAAACATGGCAACGTTTGAGTTTCGTTCCTCTCCCATCCCTGAGGCATGGATGTTTATTAATAACCAGCGAGGGAAGGCCCAGCCAATGAACAGGAGAGAAAGAGAGAGGTTGGCTTTCTCTCTCAGAGCCTTTTTCCTGGCTCAGAAGTCTTTGCAGCTTTGGCTGCTGGCCAGCTCTTATTATCTGGGGAGATAAAAGACAACCCCACACAACACCGTTCCCCACCCTTGCCCTTCAGGAGCTGGCAGCCCGGTCGTCTTCCCCACCCCCACCCCCAGACCTTTTGAAGTTTCCTCCTATCTAGAACAAATTCTGCAAAATGCCCTTGAGACAGAAGTGGAGGAGGAGGAAGAGAGAGAGTTCTGCCATTGCTACTGCTCAGACGCAGAGGTAAGGGGGGAAACAGAAACCTGATAAAAAGCGCTAAATGACAGGCAACCCCACAATAGGCTACAGGCAGCTCCCCCAATACTCCCAGCAGCTAACTCCAAAAATCTTTTAACTCACTGGTGATAAAATTTAAGGACCAAGCAAAGCGAGATTATGGGAGGGATGATTCCATAGGCTGCAGTCAAGGGTAAAGTCCTGGGAAGGAACTCATCGAGAGTGCTTCCTCAGAATCTTTGGCACAAATTAAAGTAGATCCTCTTCCACCACCCGCCCACCCCAAAAAGTTGAGCCGCTTTCCCATGCTCACAAAAATCTTTGCTCAAGGTGTGGTTCAAAGCCCCAGTGCTCAGGAAACAGATAGGGGAAACAAACCTCAAGTTGCCAAGAGATACCAGAGATATACAAAATGAATAACATGGTGGCTTTTATGGGACCAAGAAAACAAATAGACTAACTTAAAAGAAAAAAAGCAGCATTACTTTCTTAAGTGGTAGCAAAAGGTTAGCTGATTTTTTCCTACCAACAGAGCAACAATAGCTCGTATCAAAAGATACAGGCTGCTCAGGGGATTGCAGCCATCTTAGTCTCACAAATTTAGAAACACAAAGAACTTTTACACATAACTATGAGCAAGAGAACGTGGCTGGTAGCTTGGTTTGGCTGCAGATGTTGAAAACTTTGCAGAGTGGTTTATCCACACACACACACACCCGCTTCTACAGGGGCAGCAGGTCAGTGTTAGGAACTGAGAGCCCAGGTTTCAAATCCAGTGTCAGCCATGAAGTTCACTGGGTGAGCCAGGGTCCGTCCCTGTCTCATAACCTAACCTACCTCACAGGATTGTTGTGGGGATAAAATGGGGAGGGGGAGAACCATGTATGTCAATTTGAGCTCCTTGGAAGAAATGTTATTAATGATAACCAACCTGCATAATGGGAGGGTGGCGGTGATTAACATGCCCTGCCTTTGAAGAACACAACTCTCCCCTTAACCTAAGTGTTTCTGGAGTAACACTCAAGGAAGAATATGAATGGAAATGGTGACGTTGCAACTAAAAATCTTACTGCTTTCTCTTTGAGCAGCATATCAGACCCTTTAAAGTTCGTCCTTGCTCACAGGTATTTCTTGAATAATGAATATGGATTTTCAACTGCAATGTGACTTTTCCCCATTTGCGTTTATTACGAGTCTCTCTAAAATACATCAGTGTGGGAGAACGCGTTGCTCTTTTAAGACAGAAAGAGAAGAAAGGTGCTGCAGAAGGTTACAGCTGCTCTAGCTGCAGCCCATTATCATTTCAAAGCTTAGGAGATGCATGCTGTTATCAAAGGGAGGAGGGGTGATGTAATTTTAAGCAGAGCTTTGGGCTCAGGAGTATGAATTTGGCAAAATGCCTGCACAGATTTGCACTGCTAATCTATATGCTCTATTACGCCACTGCAAGGCTTTGGAGTCACAATAGGTCCTTATTTCAAGAGAAAACTGACGTATGCCTAGCATTCATTACAAAAGATACCATGTGACATCAGAGTGGAAAGTACGACTTGCAGGAGAGAGAATACTTACGGCAGTTCTCTTCATCTGATCCATCCTTGCAGTCTGTATCCCCATCACAGAACCAGTGTTCAGCAATGCAGCTGCCATCGCTGCAGCGGAACTCCTTGTCGGAACACTTCCTCATATCTGGAAGGCAGGATAAGGAGTAGTTCAATGGAAAGGTCATCCCACCCTCCTAAGAACCAGACTCTGATCAGGCGACCCACCCGTCAACATGAGAATGTGCCTCAACACCCACCTGATCATCTGCTAGCCCACAAATGTGCTCACTGCTTATGTGCTTTTCCCTTTTTAATATAGTGGTACCTCAGGTTAACAACTTAATTCATTCTGGAGGCCCATTCTTAACCTGTGGTACCACTTTAGCTAATGAGGCCTCTCCTGCTGCCACCGCCACACGATTTCTGTTCTTCTCCTGAAGCAAAGTTCTTAACCCGAGGTACTATTTCTGGGTTAGCAGTCTGTAACCTGAAGCGTCTGTAACCCGAGGTACCACTGTACTAGGCAATGGGTTAATTTTTGAATGGATCTTCAGGAATTCTGAAGAAATACAAGAAGGTTCACACAAGGCTGGTGGTAACACGACAATGGGCTTTTGTCTGGGAGAGGCCCAGCCTTCCAGGAGCAGCCTCTAGCAGCAAAGGAATGCAGCATAGTTCCCGTTGCTCAGCCCAGAATAATCAAATGTGTAATCTTAATTTCCTCTGAGGTAGCCAGTGTGGTGTAATGGTTGGAAGCGTTGGACTAGGAACTAGGAGACTAGGGTTCACCCTGAAGCATGAAGTTCACTGGGTGCCCTTGGGCAGGTCACTGTTTCTCAGCCAGACGTACCTCACGAGGTTGTGAGAATAAAATAGGGGGGGGGGGGGGGAGAACCACGTATGCCACCTTCAGCTCCTTGGAGGAAAGGCGGGATTTGCAGGTTATATAAATATAACTTTAACATCATATCATATACAATAATGGTCTGGTTGGAGAGTAATTCCCAGCCTTCTCCCTCCGTGCAAATACTTTATGAGCATTTTTTGTTTCGGTCTCACCCACTGACTTGGAAGCAGTGACCAACCAGCCCTATCTGCTACACTAAATCCCCACTGCCAGCAGTCTTCCTGCAAAGGTTCTGAAATGCAGAAATCTTAGCCTTCAACAAAAGTCCACGCAAGCCCTTCTCTAGCAATCTCTGTGGGATTTGGCTACTAACCACATTGTTCATCGCTGTTGTCTCCGCAGTCATTGTCACCGTCACAGTGCCACAGGCTGCGTATGCAGTATCCATTCTGGCATGAAAACTCATCCTCCTTGCACTCCCGTGGAGCTGTAAAGGATACAGGAAGCACAAACGGCGAGCAAAGTCAGAAACACACACAGGTTCGCTTAGCCGGGAAAGTGTTTGTGTGCTGCCCAGCATCATTGAGAACGGTGTCCTCTTATCAATTTATGGGGCATGCCCTTATTACGGGAGCCCAGCATCAAGCGAACAGCAGCATGAGGACACCATCCCCAAGGGCTTGAGGCAGCGCATCCCACCTACCAGAGGAGGCCACTCAATGCCCAGCCTGGCTGGGACTGCAAACTACACCACAGTAATTACAACTGCTGCTAATAACAACCGTGGTTTTTAGTGACCTGTCTTACTCCTGCAAAGAGCCAGCTATGCTTGAGATACGCCAGCTATGCTCTTTGTGCTCTCGGAAAACGATTCTGAACGGGGGCCTGCAGAAGCAGATTGCCAGGTGGGGGTGGAGCCACGACGCCAGCTTCCCAGGCAGGTGTGTCACGACTCTGGAGCCGCTATGCTAGCTTCCTACCAAGTAGGGTGGAACAGCAGTAGTGGCTCTGCCCTGTTTCTGAGGACGGGTGATGAGTGAACTTACGGCAGTCTTGCTCATCGGAGTCATCTTCGCAGTCATTGTCTCCATCGCAGACCCATGAGCGGCGGATGCACTTGCCGTTGTCGCAGTGAAAATCCAAGGGGGAGCAAGTGGGCAGCACTAGAATGGAAGGAGGAGAAGAGAGGGAACTGATTAAGAGCACCCAAAAGGCTTCACCAATACATGGGTTGTTGTTTTGTTTTGTTTTGTTTTAATCCTACAACACTTGTGCCAAGAGAACTAGAAACAATAAAAGAGAAATTACACATGACCAACTTACTAAAACAAAGTTAGTAACCATAATGAACCCAGGATACTTCTGTCTGGGCAGGGCTCTCTTTATCCAAGCTTTTTTTTTCCTTTTTCTTTCATTTTTTTTTTTTCCCAAAATAATAAAAACGGTTACAAGGAAAACTGGGTGTAAGTCTAGTTATGTAATACAATCTCCACCAAAAATAAAACATTACATTGATTATGTAATGTCATTTCAAGCATATTCTTAAGGCATTAGTGGTTAATATCACTCTCCACAGACAAATTTGAGTAGTTGGTAGGGGAGAATTGTTATGTTCATCCCTTACATATGAAAAGAAGGAAGACCAGGATTCTTTTTTTGGTCAATATTTTTCATTTCATTTTTTATAATGTATATAAAACAGAGAGAACAGATATAACAACTGGTGAAAATGAAAAGATGAAAAACAGAACTATAAAACAGGTGTGTAGAACGAGTACAAGGTTTCAACAAGGGTATCTCTTTTTGTTACACACCTTCTGCTACCCTTCTTAGCCTGGTTAGTCGCTCTGAGATGACCGCATCCCAAATGCTGCTCAACCATACCTCGAGGGTAGCTCAGCCTGAGATTTCCAAAAGCACACTATCACCAAAAGTGAAAGCTGCATGACATAAAAGCAATGCAGAACAGGAACCGCTATGCCAAGAGCTGTAGCTTAGTTGGTAGAGCATCTGCTTTGCATGCAGAATGTCCCATGATGGATCCCTGAGTAGGTCACCTCTGGGTGGGGCTGGGAAGAGGGCCCAGCCTGAAATCCTGGAGGGCCACTGTCACTCAGTGTAGACAGGCTAATGGTCTGGGCTCAGTATAAGGAAGCTTCCTACATTCCTGGCAAAAGGGGGAAACCTATTTCTCTCCCCTCCTTCTTTTAACTAAGCAAGAGAATGCGTGCGGATGCCAGACGGCAAATGAGCCACAAGGGCACACTTGTTGCTCTATTAGTTGTTCATTTGGAGAGGCCCCAACTACATCCCAAGACGCGCGCAGTGAGAATGCGTCCACAATTCTCAGCGGTTATTCAGTACTGGCAGCCTCACATCCCCAAGCAAGCAAGAAGAATAATCCCTTAGAAAGGTGAAGCTGCCATCCGTAAAAGGCCGGAATTCAAAAGGACAGCATAAATCAATCACAGCCCTGCCTCCCCCCTCAGGGTTGAAAGAAACTCTCAGCCTTTGGGAGGGCTGCGCTTTCAAGGGCTGCCAACTATGACTGGAAGGGAGTAGCACCGGGACTTTGCTCCTGACAGGTGTGTTCTCCAAAGGAACAATGTTACTTCCAACTATTTTTTAAAAAAGAAAGGAAGAATAGAACAGAGCAAAGAGAAGATGGAGATTGTGAAGCCCTTTCATCCCTGCCTGGTCTGCTGATACTATCTCCCAGCTGTCATCACCTGGGCTTCTTCCCTTCCACCAACACAAGAGAATGGCAGGGGAATGAATGCAGCAGTAACACAAGGAGCAGGAGGAAAGAGAAGTCCCCTTGCAGTCTAGGAACGACACTCTGGATGGTCAGTGTTGCTTGCTTCAAGCTCCACATCAACTGGAATTGCCTGCCACTGTCCAGTGTAAACATCAGTTAACCGCACAGTACAGATTGTCCTTTTCCATTTCCCCATTTACCTGACTTTATCTAAGGCAATGGCTGCAAGTTTAACATGGGAAAGCAAAACCCATGTTCCCAGCCTTGAAGATTCGTAGCTCAAATGGAAGGAAGGAAAAACTGTCCCTAGCCAAGGGAGAAAAGGATGCAAAAGTTACCACAACATATAACCAGGCTGTTATTGGAAGATGAACTTCAAAATTAGTTGCGTGCTCCTCCAATGGGTGGCTTTACTCCTTACGATTAGAAGTCCTCTCTTCTAAAATGCTCCAGGTGAATAGGTGGAATGGGATTATGTTGGCTGGCCCCAAACTCACCTCTGAGCTCTGGAACAGAAGCTGAAAAGAAGGTTTTTACAAGCCAGAGCTGCAAAGGAAGAAGAAGGAATGCACTGGTACATTCCCAATACTTCCTTGCAAATTTGGCATCACAGCTTTGTCTGATGTCAAACAGCTCCAGATGACAGGCCTTGTTTTCTCATAACCACCTCACAGGTCATATGGGGGGAGGTATGGCCGGTTATTAATTTGTTTTTTAACATGATGGAACATTCAAACATGGGGTCTCCATTTGCATTCTGAATTTGTATAATTCCAGAAGGCCCATGTCATGTGCTTTCTAAATCCACAGACCCAGTCCTTCCTCGACAGCAATTAGGTGCCATTCAAATGACTGCTTTCATAGGCTGGACCAGCAAACTATGCTCATGATGAAACAAATGAATGCTTCACAGATCCAAACAGCAATGTTTCACATATCACACAACTCCTAGAACACAACTGCAAGGGCACACTTGGATTACACCATCAAGCTTTGTTTTTTTCCCTTCAGATCTCTTAATGTGAGATTGAGTACCCCCTTATTTTGCCTTGCATGAACAGCAGAAGAAATATTTGTTGTTTCATATATTTCAGGTTAAAACAAGAATGTAAACCTGCTGGTTGACAATCTGAGATCATGCACATTTAATTCTCGGCTCAATTACAACACTCTGTAACCCCTTACTGGTTAAATGCAGTATGAAAAATAAAGTTTTGTGATTGGGACGCTTTCAAAACAATGTATAAGCCATACCAATTCTGCTCTTTCTATATCTAATGTAACTTAAGCTACTTTTCCATCCTGGCCAATGAAGAGTAAGGCATAACTAGAAAGCCTATTTCTTCTGAACTATCTCTTCATTTCCTTAACTCCTGGAAATACTGTCTTCCTCTCTATAAAAAAGGGGGGAGGTGTTTTAAGACCCAGGAAGGCAGAGCACATTGATGTGATGGGAGAGGAGATAGCACTTTCTCTGCTCGGACCAAACTCTCCCAGGCCTCAGCTGTAGCACAAACACACACAATCCCACCCCTCCCAACATATGCAGCCTTGAGCCCCAGCATGACTAATCACCAAAGGTCTGAGCAGTAGCCGCCTGGAAGGGAATTTGCATGCTGGCTCTCTGGGGGAGAATTCTTCTGGCTCCCACAGGGTTAGGCCATTAGCGCTGGTTCATAGCGGATACCATTATCCTATTGAACTGCTGCTACTCTCATGAGGCAACTGCTCAAAATGAAATTCCAAACCTACAGGGAGTAGTTCCTCCCAATGTAATGCCCTCCTTAAATATGAAAAATGAGCTTCAAGTTAGGGGGAGAGAGAGGGGGGCGGGAGGGAAAGTGACACAGGGAAACGGTTACACACAAAGAGGGGCCCTTGTTCCCTCTTCAGCGTGTCTGACAATCCAGCAAAGTCAGGCTGTGTTGTTCATACTTGGCCATGGGTGGACCATCTTCAGACTTGCAAGGTCTATTTTGGATTTTTACTAGAACTTCAAGCTCCACCAACCAGAGCCAGGTGCAAAATAATAGCTCAGGGTGGATGGACACGCAGTTATAATTAAGGAATGGGGTGCTGGTGCGAGCACATCCTCAGTCCAGGAGTTTGTTTCCAGTATCATAGAACATCAGATCCCATGAAGAACGTAAGCTCCTAAGAAGAACATAAGCAAAGTGCTACAATATTAGACTGCTGGATAAATTGCAATAGATCAGGAAGAGTTTGACAACTAAATGCTTAACAATGGCAACAACAGAAGGCTTTTTCTTTCAAAGTAGACTGTTAGAGGAGGGATAGTACCTCTGACGGGGGAAACGTCATGCACCTTCTGGGGTCTACCTCTGCTCCTCACCCTGCACTCAGCTCTCACCTGTAACTCCCAGAAGCTGCCAGCATGTGACAGCAGCAACACGCCAGGAAACAATTCTGACTGGCCAGCTTAACTAGGCGAGGGTAGCTGATGGGTCTCAAACCCTTGGTGAGTTAAGGACTTCCCCTGTGTGTCAGGGGATTGAGACAGGTTCTGGGGGATTGAGCAGCTGAAACTAATAGAGGGTCCAATGGTCAAGAAGGCGGTTTCTGTAGAGGGAATGGAGGGACAGAAAGGGACCCATCTAGGGGAAGGAAAACTCGGATCCTAAACCTCTGCTGCCTTGTGTGGTATCTTCAGGAGAAGAAAAGGCTAAGGAGTAAATCCTACACAAATCCGGAGTGGAGCCTCCTTCTGGCAACTCCTGCAGCCAAGCTGGTGCCAAATGTATTCCTCTGATTTCCTTTAGACCGCCTCAGTGAGGTCAAGTGGGGGGAGGCTGTCTCGTTGTTTGGGCAGTCCAAGCATCCAGATACACTCCCCGTTTTCTACCTTGAAAATGCAAACCGCTCCAACTCCTATGCCAGCCTAGGTCTTCAGCGAAATAATTACTCCCAGTTTTGAAGTGGAAATCACATTCACCTTTCCTCATCCCTTTAGAAACCTCCCCTGCAAGTCTGGGAAAGTGATGCAGTGGGTATGAAACCAAAAGCCCTTCCTTCCTTCCTTCACTCCACCTATGTTAGGAGGTCCCGGAGTACACACAATTGGGGTGAAAAACTAAGGGAAGTGTCTGACTAAATAGTAATTATAAAATGATTGCATCTTTGCCAATAAAAATAAAAATAAACCAAATGCTAGAGTTCCATCCAGGAAACTGCAATTAACAGCGGTCAAAGGGTATCAGCAAAAGTCTAAAAAAAGGAGAATAGCTCTCTACTGTTTTGCATCAAGAGTCAGAAGCATGACAGAGGATGCGCTCATTGGAAAGAATCTGGCTCTCCAAAAACATGCGCATACCCTGGAGGCCAGAGTCAAGGCGGCCAACTTTGAGGAGCTGAAGGAGACAGAGAGAAAATTACCTCCACTGTCAGAGTAAGTCTGTTTCTGAATACCAGTTGCTGGAAATCACAGGAGAGTAGAGCGCTGTTGTACTCAGGTCCTGCTTATGGTCTTCCCACAGGGATCCGGTTGGCCACTGTGAGAACAGGATGCTGGACTAAATGCGCAACTGGCATCATCCAGCTAGCCCTTCTTAAGTTCTTATACGGTATCTATAACATAAGCTAACCACTTTTTTCAAAAGTCCACATATTCCTTATACAGTGGTAACTCGGGTTACATACGCTTCAGGTTACATACGCTTCAGGTTACAGACTCCGCTAACCCAGAAATTGTGCTTCAGGTTAAGAACTTTGCTTCAGGATGAGAACAGAAATCGTGCTTCGGTGGCGCGGCAGCAGCAGGAGGCCCCATTAGCTAAAGTGGTGCTTCAGGTTAAGAACAGTTTCAGGTTAAGTACGAACCTCCGGAACGAATTAAGTACTTAACCAGAGGTACCACTGTATATTGCATACATATAGTACATGAAGTAGCACTTTATGTAATAGAAGCCTTAAGTTATGAGTCTTTTCATCTAGTCAATCCAAGATTCAGGAGCCACTGGCTTCCTTCCAACCACAAAACCTTGCTTTAGAAACCAATGAAAAAGCCAATATTGCTGCTTGGGATTAGCAATCCTATATTCTTCATTATTTCCCATTTCATTCAACCATGCTGGAAATACCCACATACATCAATGGCCATCAACAGGCAAAATCCAAATAAAAAAGACCTTTCTCTTTTCCTCCTATCCCTGAGACAGCATTCACAAGAGCCTCTATAAGGAGCGCCTGTATTTCCAGGTGTTTGATTTTTAAAAACCTTTCTAAAAGCACATAATTATGCTTGATAACTTCTCAAGTGCCAAATTGCCCATTTTCACAATGGGGAAAACTGTACTTAACTAGCATTAGTTTCCAGCCTAAAAAGCAGGCGGTTTCAAAGGCAATCAGTAATCCCATTAGTGACTCTAAGTTCCATGAAGGATTCCTACATGAGGATGGGTGAAAAAGCAGAAAAGCAGCAAAAGCCTCTCCTCTCAAAACACTTCATTATCAAGGCTGACCTTTAGGCTGGCACAACTAAACCCTTTTGAACATACTAAATTCAGCCTAAATCTTCTTCTCACTCCCAACCAAAAATCTTTTAGAGCAGCTTCATTTGCATTATATTTGCATCAAAGGGTTATTCTTTGCAGAGAGGTAAAAACATGTATACTATCATATATAGTGGATGGCATTCAACTTCCCCCCCCCTCAGAGTAGACTCATTGACCCACCCGGGAAGAATGGCAGATGAAACTGATGGACTACATGGAAATGGCGGAAATGACTGGCAGAATCCGAGACCAGGGAGAAGAGTCGATGGAGGAAGATTGGAAAAAATTCAAAGTATATTTACAGAAATATTGCAAAATTAATGAATGTTAGAAGAATGTTGGAATGAACTTACATGGTTTTAGCAGAAGTGTTATTAAGAACTATATGAATTTTAATTGTAAATGTGTTAAAGTGGAATATTTAAAGTTAAATTGTGTTAGGATAAATTATAGAACAAAAATTGAAGAAGAGGGAAAGGATTTGTTGAATTAGCAAATCTGAACTAGAATACAAAAAAGGGAGGTGCAGGAAGTCGAGGAAATAAGCAAATGGAAGATATAGACATGAAATTTGGATGTGTGTTTAAATGTTTTTGTTTTGTTTTTGTTGTATTGTTGTATTGTACCTTTTTATTGTTGATGTATTGTTTGTTGAATCTATGTATTGTTTTTCTTTATTGTCTTTCTTTTTATAACTATAAAATATTTAATAAATATTATTTTTTAAAAAAACCCAGAGTAGAATCATTGAAACAAATGACCATGACTGACTTGGGTCCAAGAATTCCAGCACCCTTGTTGTTGACACAACTTCCCTGGGTGGACGTTTGGGAAAGGAGTTGCGTGAGGACCAAGAGCGATGGAAGGCAGCAGGGACCTGTTGGAAGAAGGTGATGGAGCAATGTCTGGGGGAGAGATGGAGCTGTGTCAGAGGGAAGAGCAGCAGACATCAAGAGGATGGAAAGAGAAGGGCTGCAAGCCGCCAGGTCGGGCCAGGAGCTCTTGAACTCTGGATGGTGGACTACTATTTGAGGGACACGCTCCCTGAGCACACCCCAACCGCACGGCACAACAGCGACACTGGAGACAAGCCAACTCCCCGAGATATGAGGTGCTTCTTGAAAGCCACATACCCAAGGACTGACTCTGAAGCAATGATATCAGATAACAAGGAGAACAAGGAGAATACTTCAGGGGATGAAGTATGTCAGGGAAAGACACAAAATCAGAGCAGCCGTTAGCAAGAAAGACATGGGTGAGTGCATCCATAAGCTCATTCTGCAATTGACTAGCGACAAAACGAAAAAAGGAAAGCAATGCTTTGATTGTCATATGCTGTTCATTGCTCACTTCAACATGATTCTGCACTTCACATACGTTGCTGCTAATTCCCCCCCCCCCTTGTTTTTAAGAAGGCTGCTGCTGTTGTTTCTGTAAGGGCACATTCTAATTCATTGCTCTCTGTCACACTTGATTTTAAAGACTCTTGCTGGCTCCCCCTCCTCGAAAATGATGATGGCACTCTGCAGCTCCAGAGAGGCAAGGCAAGGGTTCATTTCTCTAGGTATGCACCAATGGCACTTCTAATTTCACTTAGTTTTAAACTATGGAACTCAGTCCCACAGGAGGCGATGGGGGCCACCAATTTTGATAGCTTTAGAACAGCATTAGACAAATTCATGGAGGAGAGAGCTATTGATGGCTACTAGCCATGATGGCTATGCTCTGCCACCACACTTGGGAGGCAGCAATGATTTTGAATACCAGTTGCTGGAAACCACAAGAGGTTTGCACTCAAATCCTGCTTGCTGGTTTCTCAGAGGTATCTGGTTGGCCGCTGTGAGAACAGGATGCTGGACTAGATGGGCCACTGGCCTCATCCACCAACCTCATCTTATGCTCTTAATAAAGCAGAAGTGCAAGCCACAGAAAATTTATTGGGAGGTCTAAGCATCTCTACCTCCTTTTTCTCTATGGCTTTTTCAGTCACATATGCACATTTCAACAGGTACAAAAGAGCAGAAACCAAAAATATTCTCCCCTACACCAAACTAAGGCTTGGTACCAACGTGCCTCCTCGTGTCTTCAGATAAGCCCATCCCAATTAAATATTTAGAGGGCAAATGGATTTCATTTTTATTTTTTGGCCTAGGGAAAATGAGTAGATTAATTCAGTTGGAGGAAAAGAAAGAAGACAACTAAGGAAACTAAACAGACACTGGTTTGGTAAAGATGAAAATCCTTCAAATGTAAAGTTTGCAGATGAAAAAGGAAGTGATGCTGCTTACCGACAAGACCATTTACCATATTTTTTGCTCTATGAGACTCATTTTTCCCCTCCTAAAAATAAGGGGAAATGTGTGTGCGTCTTATGGAGCGAATGCAGGCTGCGCAGCTATCCCAGAAGCCAGAACAGCAAGAGAGATCGCTGCTTTCACTGCGCAGCGATCCCTCTTGTTCTTCTGGCTTCTGAGATTCAGAATATTTTTTTTATTGTTTTCCTCCTCCAAAAACTAGGTGCATCTTATGGTCTGGTGCGTCTTATAGAGCGAAAAATATGGTCTGTGAGAAACCAAGAACTGCAAAGGAGGTACAAGGCTATGAGATTCAGAAAAATGCTTTGTATGTATTTTTTAAACCATCACCGTAGCCAAGTAACATGCAAGACTCGTTAAAAAAAACCACAGCTAGGAGACTCTCAGATCACAGTATTCGAACAGACGTACTAGACACACAGCATGTGACACGCTGGGCAGTTACCAAAGGTGAAAATTGAGTTGCACTACCAAATATACAGCAATAATTTAAGGTTTGCACCTGATGCAGAGCACCATGATGATCCCTTGCCGAAATGTGCATAACTATATCTGTTCAATCAACTCTTCACACATTCCCTTTGCACATGAGTGCACAGTTATTTCAGAAACAATATAAAATTATTTGCAGCACAGCTTAAGACCACACCATTAGAGTAAGGTTTATTTAAAACCACGTTTAAAAAGACACTATGAAGACACTAGAGCCTCTTGGGGGAGGCCATTCCATGACCACATGATTCCTTATGCTCCTCCTTGATCAGTCATGTCTTCTTCTGGGGACGTTTGATGGCTCCTGTGGAATTCCTTGACAATAGAAGCAAGAGCCATCCTTCCTCATTTCTAGAAGTCTTCTTAAAATTGTATCATTCAGACAGGTGTTTCAAAACAGAGATTCTTTGCCAACCAGTTCTTACCGTGTGCTTGATGATGTTTTCACTGAAATGCGTACTGCTGTTTTTGGTCTGTATAACCCCTTGCAATATTTTATATGAAAAGGCCTTTTATAACTATTTAAATAAATAAACACATCTTTCAGGTAACCTTGTCCCAAGGCGTTTAGAAATGTAAAGAAATCCAGCATTGAAAATGGGGTCCAGAAATGTATGTGTGCATGTACAATGACTGCACACATGTAGACAGACATATATATACACATACATGTGTGTGCGTGCACACATGTAAGTATGGATTTTTTTAAAAAGTAAAATGGCTAGATTCTACTTTTCAGGAATCGCTGCTCCTTATTTCATAATCCAAGGGCTGAGAATTATAAATCGGGGCTCTCTTTATTCAGATGAAGTGCATTTTTACTTTGAGATTTCATTACTATGTACTTCTGGATATTAAAAATACTAACAATTAGCATCCTTGTTTTGGCTCTACAGTCATTGTGATGGCAGTTCTTATGCAAATAGGACTGTCTGCAGAAGTGCAAATCTTGGAATTGTGGATGCGCTGTAATTATGATTCAAGTCTAGATCTCTCTGAGGGAGGTTCTGTCCTTTTTCTGCATTGCTAAAACTCAACTTTCAAGTCAACCGATGTACATGGAGAATCATTACTAGACATTTAAAATAGAAGAGTCATTTGCTATTATGGATTTTTGACAGGCATATTTTGCATTAAGCTTGTCTCATTGTTCAACTCCTCTTTCAGCAAGGATGCTTGCTCCTCAGTAGAAATGAGATTATTCTTTCTAGAGAGGGGTACGCATAGTTTTGCAAAACAAAAGCAAAAAATGAGAAGCTTTTCTGTACATTTTTCATGGGTGTTGCACATTTCAATGTGGATGTTCTAAGTGCACATTCTCCCACATTCAAGGAGAAGGTATGTTTTACCTGCTTCTTGTTTCAGACTTTTGGGGCTGAAAGGTATGTATATGTAAATCACTCGTAAGGGTGGTGAAATTCTTTTGCCTATTTATAAATCAGTTTTTCTACCACTTTCCTTGTTTTGGGGGAATCCTGTGATTCTGTCTGTTGTTTCTAATGCTCTTGAGGACCTTCTCCTCTGTTTTAGGACCACAAGGAAAAACTGAAGGTTGGAGACACCCCCACCCACACCGGCTGCAAACTCTGTTTTGTTTTCTTTTTGTTGACAGCATGGGCCACAAAAGCTAATTAAGCAAGCAGCTAGCTCTCCTCACAGCCACAACCTTCCAAGAACGCCAACAAAGGAAATGACTGGAAAAGGGACATGTCGCAACACGTCCCAAGTTAGCAACATGCCACTGACTCTGCTGGGCTGGAAGAAACTCTTAGGGCAGATACTTGTCACAGGCCTTAGCCACGGTGGTGGCAAAAAGCGACCTGTGACTTTTCACAGCACCCAGGCACACACCAACCTTCTTTCGCCTCAGTCCTTCCCCTCTCCCTCCCTTCCTCCCTCTTAAGAATGGATTGTTCGCTTACTGCAGCCGTCTTCATCACTGTGGTCCCCGCAGTCATTGTCACCGTCGCACTGCCACTGAGCAGGGATGCAAGTGCATTCGCCAAAAGCACTAACAGCACAGGTGAAGTGGTTTCGTCCACAAGCGCACTCTGCGCTGCTGCTGCCACTGCTGCCTGCACCTGCAGGGAGAAAATAATTGACATGCTTTAGAGGTAAGAAAAAGCAAGGGACACCTAACATCACGTTAATGCGCATGAATGCAGTGCAAAATAACACTGGGAATATTCCTACGAACCGCACACACTCCCAGCATTCCACTGTGTGTTAAGATTCCCGAGATGCAACTGACTGGAAGCAACGACTGAAAAGCAATCATTCAGGGGGGAAATCTAAGGGTTGGTTCCATGGCCAAATATCTGGAGCAGCTTACAGCAATATCCTATTTACAACACCTCTATCTATCTCCGCATCACCACCACATATATGCATGGATCCCATATTTGGGCAATTCCCAGAGTCCTTGGCAGATATATGAGGACTTAAATAAAGTAGGGAAGCCTGCAGGTTTTTATAGGCTTTCTGTTTACTCTCATCCCTTGATTCCAGAAAGGGGATAAGCTGAAGGATATTTCACAAAACCACAGCGCACACATGCCATCATTTCTGCTTCATAAAAAAAGGCAGCCAGCATTGTTGTGTGCTAATTTCCATTTCCCCCTTCACATTCTCACAGCTGAAATGCTCACAAACTTATAGTGATATTATAATGATACTGTACCTGAAATAGGAGATATGTTCAAGGTACGTGGTCATATCAAGAATAGAAACAAGGAAGTAGCTACAAACGGATTGAGTGAAGTCAAACTCTTTGCAAGCAAGTTCTGCCTCTAAAAATAGGACACGTGTGATAGCTCACTCATGTGTTTCAGAAACCCAGAACAGGATCCATGCCTCTGATTATGACCCTCTCAGCTTCTCATGTTCCATCCCTGGTCAACTAAGGAGATTCGGAAATGAGCAGGAAGTCAGGGCACCTGCCTATTAGGCAAGCAAAGCAGTGCTTAAGGGGATAAAATATACGCTTCTCGTAATCAAGTCAAAATGTTTCTGGTGCTGCTTGGGCTGATGCAGACTTTAAATCCGGTAACAGCTATGGTATCTCTTCTAAGTGCAAAGCATTTCTCTAGAATCTTTCATGTTGTCAGAGGGAAAAGCAATTTACCCAACGTTTGTCCGAAAATTGTATCACCTTTCTTAGAGACAAGGAAGAAGATATTTCACCCCTTACTCCGAAGAAGGGGGTCTGCTTCCCACAACCTTTCATTAATTCTCTATTGATGCTATCAATCAGCCATCATTACAGCAAGATAATATTGCTGGCTCTTCATTAGCATGCCATTGCTCTACATTCTTTGGAGAACTGCTTCATTTAGGAAGCTTAACAATTGGGGAAGGCTGTACTTTTACACACAGGCTAGTTAGCAGGACAATCTTCTTTGATCTGAAGGGATATTCTTTCCATAAATGAACTTCAGAAGCAAATGGCTACTATTCCTTCGCTTGTCACTTAAAGCAGTGATTTTTAACCTCAAGTAGCAGTTTCCCACTGAAGAAAAGTACAGTTAATCCAGTCTTAATAGAGGGATTTGCTGACCCATTGTTTTAACAGAGAACTTTTCTGTCAGAAACTGGGAAGGCCACACTGCACTCATATGGTCTGATGACAGAAGAAACATCACTCACTGATATAGACCACAAAGATCTGTTAATGCAGCATAAGAAGCAGAACTAATTTCAACCAGGGGTCCAACACCTGACCAGAATCCCACCTACTTATAAGTGTGGCTACGTAATGTGGTGTTGTAGGTCACCAATTTTACAGGTGTCAAGGTCCACTGGCTCAGTATCATGCTCCACGGGCACCTTTGGAAGATGACACAGTCCAAGCTTAATTACAGTATCTCTGTCATAAGACATTCATTGATTGGTTGGTTGCATTTCTATCCCACCTTTCCTCCAAGTTGCTCACGGTGGCATACATGGCTCTCCGTATTATCCACACAACAGCTCTGAGACAGGTCAGGCTGAAAGTTGATGACAGGCCCAAGTGAGCTTCATGGCTGAGTGGGGATTTAAACTCCTGGTCTGCCATTCACAGGACACCCAAGGAGATGTTGATGTTTATGTGTGGTGTTGTTGTTAAACATAAATGTTTACTCCACCATTTCTGAAACATTAGGTAATAATGAAGGAAGATTTTAAGGCTAGTTTAGATCCCCAGTCTGGAGCTGGAAGCATTCAAGCTTCCAACTCTGCTTGTACAATCAGCACATTCATGCAATGCTATACGAATACATGAGGCGTAACACACTCGTGGAAATATTTTCCTGCTTGAACCAAGGACCAGCTATAGCAGGGGTCAGCAAGGTTTACCTGGCCTGGGCCGATCCACTCCAGCAGAGATCCCTCTGTGGGCTGGATTGCGCGCATGCATGAGCGCGCTCGTCCGCGATTTCCGGCGTCTGTGCAGACACAATTTCCAGCGTTTGCATCTGCCCAAACATGATTTTCAGCTTCTGCACATGCACAGATGTGATTTCCAGCGCCGCGGAAGCAAGACCCCGCGCCGCGCCAGTTTAGAGCAGTGTGCGGGGACTCGCCGAGGGGGCGGCTCGGTTCGGGGGAGCCCTGTGGGCCGTTTGTGGCCCATGGACCTTAGGTTGCCTACCCCTGAGCTATAGCTATTCCCTCACCTTCACTAAACCTCATGGAGACACTGATGCAGAAACTTCTGACATTCAGAAGTTTCCCTTTTTATTCTTTAAAAGCTTAAGGGAACATGTCAAGCAAATTCAGCAGGTCTGATTTATACAGACAAGGAAAAGAAACTCAACAAGTCTATACAGGTCAGATAAGGTTTATGGCTTGGGTAAGCATAAATGGCAGCAATCACACATACTATAAAGATTAACAGGAACCCGAGGAAAGTACTTTTCCATGATAAAGGAATGGAGCACGGAAATCAATAAATCTCAAGGGTAGCAAAACTGAAGAGTGACGGGAAGGAGAGAAAAAGAGTGCTTGTAAACATTTGCCTTGAAAGCCAATGACTGGAGGTAACTTTTCCAGTACCCACTGAAAGCTGCTGCCAATTCTAAGGAAGTCTGGGCTAGCCAATAAAAATGCAATTTATTCTGGTAAAGCAGCAATGGTCTGAAAGGCATATGCAAGCACACTATCATGTGGAAGTGAAAGAATCGGCTACTCTGAAAGAAGAATAACTCTGCCCCACCCTCACTTTAAAAAGACTAAGTGGCTGCACCTTTGATTAAAAAGCAAGACTGAGTTCCCATGTCTACCCTATGTTAATTAAGTGTGACAATGGGCTGAGCAGCTTCCCTTTAAATATCTTGTAAGTCACCACATCTTTAGAAATGAAAATGCTGCAATATCTCCAAGGGCTCAGAGCATATTGGGGAAAGCTTTGCAGGATAATTTATATCATGGCCCGCTATTCAGAAAAGTAATTATAATTGGCTCGGATATGAACACAAAAGTCAAAAGCTGGCTGAAGAACCATAAACAAAGGGTAATGAGAAACAGCAACGTACCAAACTGCAGGAGGGATGGAGCTCTTAGAAACTACAGGGATCACTGTTAGATCCATTGTTTTAAAACATCTTCATTAGTGACCTGGAAAAGGGGAACTTATCGCTTTCAGAAAACACCAAAACAGGAAAAGCAGCAAATGCCCACGAGAGAGCAAAATAAAAGCATCAGATAAGAGGCAGAAAATTCAGTGTCATATAATTCACATCCGGTAGGAAGCAATCTAACATAAATATCTGAAGAGAGAAAAATTGAAATACTAATGCTGCAATAGCAAGTTTCCTGATATGCCGGTATGTCATTGTTACAAGTAATGATTTTAAAATATACAAATGCTGCAATCTTAGAGAGGTTGTTCTGGCCAGATCCTAACCTGTTTATTAAGTAAGTCGCTATGAGTTCAATGGAACTGACTCCCACATAAATCAGGAGTGCATCATCATTTGGTCATTAATTCCAATGTAATATCAGCAAGCATAGTTAAATTCAAGCCCCATTACTTAACAAGAAAATCTAGGGGGGGAAATCTACATATATAGGAAATCTGATATACAGTGGTACCTCGGGTTACATACGCTTCAGGTTACAGACTCCGCTAACCCAGAAATAGTACCTCGGGTGAAGAACTTTGCTTCAGGATGAGAACAGAAATCACACGGCAGCGGCGCAGCAGCAGTGGGAGGCCCCATTAGATAAAGTGGTGCTTCAGGTTAAGAACAGTTTCAGGTTAAAAACGAACCTCCAGAAGGAATTAAGTACGTAACCAGAAGTACCACTGTATTAAACTAATATTTAACTAATAGATAGGCATTTACTCCAGACTATGCTGCTGACACCTGGAACTGACAAGGCCAGCAATGGAAATTCCAGTCTTCTCATCTGATCCTTCTCCATCATGTTGCAGAAACTGCCCTGATCTCCTCTGCCTTCCAAAAATCCTAGGGTACTGTCACTTCCTACTCTCCAACACCCATCCAAGAATTACCTCTTTCTTTCTATATTTGTTGCTAAAACCCTAATTCATGTTCCAGTCACATCTTACGTAGACTACTGCAACCTCCCTCCTTCCCAGCCTTTGCTCTCGTCATCTCTACACTTTTCAGGCAAATCAGAATGCTGCTTAGGCTAAAGCTAACTCTTGCCCAATGCTGCAATCCCAACTTTGCCTTTCGGCTTCTGCACTGACTCCCTGATATTTTCTTCATCAACTTTTGTATGCATTACTACTGGAACAAAATGTTTAATACCTCTAATTAATCTAATAATCACGACATCAGGCATTATTGACCAATAATGCACTTACTAATACCATTCATTTAGAGTTCAATTTAGAATCCTTAGTACAGTGGGCATTTTATAAGGATGTTCATGGATTTGAAAGGAAAGCTTAAAAACATGGTTAGTATACAATTTTTCTCTGTAACTCACGCCTGGAGAAAAACTTAGAAAGATGCATGTCAAATAGTAAAAGCTCCTCCCCTAAATGTATATTACATGTCAAGACTTTCTAAAACACAGGTTATGCATAAATCTGGATTTTCAAGATATTGAGGTAACTACAGAATGGCTCTAAAAAGTCCACCCAACTTGCTGGGAGAGAGAAATTTTCTCCCATTCTGGCAGCCCAGCACCCACCATTTTCAGGCAAATTTATGCAAATTATCCACAGCCATTAAGCTTCCAGTGCATTGCAAATTGATGCTCAGTCTCTTCATTTTCTCAGTTCTTATATTTTGATTGTGCTTGATCTCTCTCTGTTCCCTGCTCTGATATTTTGGTGCTGACTTCCAAGGCACTGGCTACAGTCCAGCCTCTTAAGACAGATCTCATCACTACATATCTGTCCTAACTCACAGAGGTCAGATTCTTCTGGTTGCTTAATTTGTTGTAGATAGGATACAGAACTCCAGCCGGTGAGGACACTGAACTTCCTGTTTGCCAAATGCATTTCCTACCATTAGACATGTTTTAAATATTCATGTTAAATGCTATCACATTGCAAACTATCCAATAACTAACTCTTCAAGGAGAATAAAACAGGAAAAAGCACTTAATCTTTAGGTGGTATTTCATATTCAAATTACAAACACTAGTCAGGAATGATTTTCTAACACCCAACCCTCTCAGTAATGTGATCCTCACTCCATGCATCAGAACCAACATGATCACCAACATGTTATATGGCTTTGACATTAGGATGTTATCAGGTATATCACATAAAGAACTGCCAATCAAACTGGAAACCACTAATAAATTTTCTTCAGCATATGTCAGTCAAGTTGAGCTGTCTCACACCACTGTGTCAGCTGCAAAATATGACAGAATAAGGGGAACATAATCAGCAAACACTGCATATCATCTATCATATCATGTAAATTATATGAAAATTGAAGTGCAAAGAAACACACAATTATAGAGTTGGATGGGACCACAAGGGTCATCTAGTCCAACCCACTGCAATTCTGGAAACATGGGGCTCGAATCCGCAACCCTGAGGTCATGATTATCATGCTCTATTGTCTGAGCTATCCCAGGCCATGCAAGCTAAAAGGCAGGGTGTTCTTCTGGCTATTATGTCATGATATGCATTAAAACCTACAGAGCCAAACAAATCCCTTTGATGTTGAATGCTTCAACAAATTTGCACACCTTCTTCGAGAAAATAAATTTTCTGTCCCTACATCTAGGAAGCCATTTCTCTTATTATTCTTTTCCAGCAGTTTAGGAGTAAAAACATATTTTCTTTTGCTGAGGAACATTAATCATATTTTTTTCATAATACAAACGTTGTTTGAATTACCATTACCATTCCCATTACAATCATTAACAAACCATTATCACCATTATGAAGGGGAATACGTATTCTCCAGCCTATTAATCTTGTTTCAAGAGAACAGGATCCTAACAGCCTGACCTGAAGAGGCCTATCAAGGTTGCCACACCAGGCACACTTGGCTGAATGTTAGTTAGCCACACTGAACATGGCAGGACTCCCAAACAAATCTGCCTGGGATTGTGCTGTGATACTCCATTCCCTAACACTAAATTGCAGCTCACTCTAGACCAGGGGTAGGCAACCTAAGGTCCATGGGCCACAAGCGGCCCATGGGGATCGTTTAACCGGCCCCCGAGCCTCCCGCTTGGTGAGTCCCCGCATGCTGCGCTATACCGGTACAGCGTGGCGCAGGAACTCGCTTCCGCAGTGCCGGAAATCGCGTCTGCGCATGCTCAGACGCCGGAAATTGCGGCCACGCGTGCTCATGATCTGGCCCACGGAGGGATCTCCGCTGGAGTGAACCGGCCCAGGCGGGGTAAACCTTGCCCACCCCTGCTCTAGACCCTTCTGACACCCGAAGCCAAACTGAAGGATACAGTCCATGAACAACACAAGCAGCAAAGCTGTCGTGGGATCTTTTCAGATTCAGAGTCTGTAGTGTAGAGGCTGGAATTAGAAGTGGAAAAATGATGCTACTGGTACATTTAAAAGAGGGGCAACATAATCATCTCAGTAAAATTCCAGCCATAAAAACAGGTCTAAAAATTTGCATCAGAATCCAGGGCAAATGAAAAGCACTGACAAGACATCTGAGTTGGTGCCCAGCAAACCTGCCTAAGGAGAGTATTCCACAACCAGGGGGCAACAACAGAGAAGGCAGTTTCCTTGGCCACCCCCACCTTACTTCAAAAGTCAGGGGACTTGGAAGAATGGCCTCGGAAGGTGGTCTTAGAATGGAGGTCCATGCAGGAGAAAAGAGTCTTTCAGGTAACTGGGACACAAGCCATTTAAGGGAAAGAAGCAAAGCTGTAGCCATGGAGATTATATGGGGGTGGAATGTAAAGACAAGGAAAAGAGCAGAGGCAGTACAGGACTCCATTTAATCATTTAGGTAAAAATGAAACCTGTCTTCTGTTCTAATGCACTGGCCAATAGGTATACAGTGGTGCCCCGCAAGACGAATGCCTCGCAAGACGGAAAACCCACTAGACGAAAGGGTTTTCCGTTTTGGAGGTGCTTCGCAAAACGAATTTGCTATGGGCTTGCTTCGCAAGACGAAAATGTCTTGCAATTCCTGGGGGTTTTTTTCCCCTCCCAGCCTTTTTCCCAAGCCCCTAAGCCGCTGAACAGCTGTTCGCTAAGCCGCTGAACAGCTGATCTAAGCCGCTTATCAGCTGATCTAAGCCGCTAATAGCCTTTTAGCAGCTAATCCGCTAATCCCTTAAGCCTTTAATAGCCGCTAATAGCCTTTTAGCAGCTAATCCGCTAATCCCTTAAGCCTTTAATAGCCGCTAAACCGCTAATAGCGCTAATCCGCTAATGGGCTTGCTTCGCAAGACGGAAAAAACCGCAAGACGAAGAGACTCGCGGAACGGATTCTTTTCGTCTTGCGAGGCACCACTGTACATGCACTGCAAAGACTGATGAGTACCTGGGCATATTAGACTACCTGAAGTTTTATACCAGCTTACTGTACAATGCCGTGTAACACGTTTCCCAACAGCCTGTGTGATTTTGGCAACGCGGCACAATATTTCTCGTTAGGGGCCTGGAGAAAACCCATTTTTCTGTGTTGTAGGGAAGTACCCATTACACCAGCAGAGCTGCAATTGCCAGAGGATAAGAAAACAAGAGCTCAGGCTCAGTATGACATTTTTGAGGATTCTGAGGGCTGCAAGAGAACTCTATTCATTATTGTGGCATGACATAAGCAAAACTTGAACCAGAACTTTTATACTAAAGGGTCAGCAAAGGGATTATTTTGGAATAAGAATGTCAACACTTCCAACGGTGGAGCATCTGTGCAAAGCGGATACTCTGCTGCTACCCTCTATTCCACCAGAATCTGGGAAGGCAAGCCACAGTGGCCTAGCCTTGCAGGAGGAGGTCTCCAGTGAAGGAGAGGGCGGCCATTTGTGGCAAGAATTGAGACAGAACCTTCTACTCTGCAATCCCACAGGCAGAGGAACTTCAAAAGATGAACCACAAGATAAATGCAGCTATCTTGGGAAAAAGAATTACTCTATAAAAGTTTTTTTAAACATATAACCAAACATACACAGTACATATTATGTTTCCCTCAGAGAACGAGCAAAATAGGGAGAATTATTAACTGCCCAGACTAAGCTGACTATGGCAGAATTAGGCCAGGCTCATCAAATAAGGGGCACCACATGACCACAATGTCATCACAGATCCCCCACTGCTAACCAGAAAACTGGAAGAAATTAAGACTTGAAAGTAAAAGGCATCCTGGCCATTTTTTTTGTGGGAGAGCAGGGGGAAACCACAATGATAAATACTTTTTATGGGTTCATATGGGGCTAGATGTTTCCAGCAGTGCTGCCAGAAAGAAAAGCAAGATGCACCGTGGTGAAAGTTACTGCACAGCTGCCATACAAGCAGAAAAGTTCAGGCCTGTTCAGCCCACCCACATCTCACCTGCTTTTCTACAGAGCTTGCGAATAGTCATGCTTCAATTTTCACTGCCTCCTGGCTCCAGTCTCCCTTACAAAAAGTCTTCCTCAGTACAGAGAACAAGATCCAGTCCTTGACTCTACGGATGGAGGAGAGGGTTGGGGGACCCCTGGCCAGTGGACCTAATTAGACCCGCCGGGCCTACCCATTTGGCCTGCTAAGGCCATTTTAGCCAAGCCACATCCACCAGTCCTAACATGATACATGACATCATGTGTGGGGCAGGTAAACAAGTGGCTGGACCAAAGAGGTTTGCAGCCACCACCAGTCAAAACTTTCCCCCCTCTCTCATAACACTTGAGAAAATCCCATGGAGCTGAATGTTGGAAAATTCAGGACAGGCTAAAGGAAGTACTTCTTCACAAAGTGCATAGCGAGACTTTGCTCCCCTGAGAAGTAGTAATGGCCACCAACTTAAAAGAGTTTTAAAAGAGGATTAGACAATATATAGAGGATAAAACTATCAATGGCTACCAGCCACAATGATAGTTTTCTACCTCCAATGTTGGAGGCGGCATGTCTCTGAATGCCATTTGTTGAGAGTCACAAGTGGGGAGAGGACTATTGTTCTTCCGTCTTGTTTGCAGGCTTCCCACAAACATCTAGCTGGCCCCTGCGAGAACAGGATGCCTTTGGCCTGATTCAGCAGGGCTTTTCAGCCGATTGTCCGCTGGGAAGTTCTCTAATCCATTATGATCCTCACTTCAACATTAATTCAACGGCTGTATCATGGTTTCATCCCTGAGCTTGTGAAAGAATGGCTTCAGTTGTTATAGAAGACTCAGCATGAAAGAAAAGCTACAGAGCAAGGAGAAAAGAAACCACCTCAACATTTACAAACCTCAGTCAGATATGACCAGGGTTTTATATCCTATTTCAGAAGCACTGCAACACTGACTTTTGAGTGCTGCACATATAAGCCAAAGCCATTGTTATTCTTCACCTCTGAAGTTCAAACTCATCTGATATGCTTGTGGACCCACCTGGACTGTGGGACAGAGCAGGAAACTGAAATGAGGCATCTCCAAGCTTAATTCAGAAGATCATTTTTCTTCCTCTCCCCACCCTTCCCTATCTACTCTGCCACTAAACACATCATTAGGCAAACCCTAATGGAAACCAATTCAGTGTCACAGTTGTGTGTCAGGAGTTCCACACTTAACTCAGGAAATTAAAATAAAGCCTCCTGGCTCCACTTCAGCAATCAAAGTATGGCCTGTCTTTCCTGTCTTGGCCTCTGACCTGAATGAAGTGCAATTGCATCCTGTGATACCGGAAAACAAAGGCCAGTTAGGCTCTAGAGATGTTGATGCAGGTCCCAATCTCTTGTAGTAGTGTTTAGATTACTGAAAGGCTTACATTAAAAAGGGAAGGCCAGCTCCACAGCAATTGTTGACACTGGAATTAGATTGTTCCTCCATGAAGAGGCTGCCCGTCTGACTGGCACAGTTCCAAAACTTAAATGCTACTGTTACTTAGAGTCCTGAATTAGTTTTGGATTTGGGGAGTTTGTGTTGATCCAGAGCCAAAGGAAACATGAAAACTGGAGGAAAATTTGTTAAATGTTGACAGAGCCACAGGAGGGGAACTTCAGCAAAGCTACCAAGAAACACCGGGATATTTTATTTTTTTAAAAAAAAAAAGACACACAAAACAAAACAAAACAAAACAAAACAAAACAAAACAGGGGAGCTGAAGAAGAGGAAAGTTCTAGCCACATGATAGAAGGGTTAGTTCCTCCTGCAGACTTGGACATAACCAGTTATTTTTATTCAGTACCCATTACTGCACTTCCAGGAAAACAGTGAAGCAAGTGTGCTTCTAACCTCTCTAAGCGTAGTTCACAGTCCAGAATCTAGCATACCAGCTACTATTCTGCTGATGCAGCCACCACAGAATTTGCAACTCGGTGCAAAATTCACCCTTACATAACAACAACCCACATTCACACACACAAACAATGTTTGTGTAATTCCACTAAATAAGCATAATTCATACAGGACACAGAATTCAGCTCTTCCTGACACCAACTTCGGGTCACTATTTGGTGCAAAATCTTAAAAATGGTTTAAGCTGCCACATTTCTGGTATCTATGATTCTTGCACACCTGCTCCTCTGGTCCTGCTCAACAGCAGCTTCAGCAGGAAACAAATGACCAAAATGAAACATATGGTCTGACAGGAGGTCCTCTTATAGACAGCGATTTTTCTGTATTTCAGTGCTTCACAGTTTTAGTACTGATCTTATTGCAAGGTAATCTTGCAGTAGGCAAATTCGGAAACTAAGCCCAAAGTGGCAATCAGCTGATGGGCAAAATGAGCAAACTATCTGGTGTGTGTGTGTGTGAGAGAGAGAGAGAGAGAGAATATGAACAGGAGTAGAAGGAGCAATTACAGCACACACATACGAGGAAAAAGCTGAGTAGCAAGAATGTCAACTTTCCTCTTTCAACAAATAGTCCCTAAGTGAATATTTCTGTCCTAGTCTATATCTGAATTGCACCTGAAATTGTTTATTATATACACAATAGTTTCAACTGTTTTTATATATGTATTTGTTGCATGTTTTTGTTGTACTATGAAAGCACTTCAAGATGGTTCATAGGATGAGATTCATGACAGAACAACATCTGTCGGATTCTACTGAAGGTTTTAAGAAAAAATATACCTTATACAAACACAGCAGTGCTTTTGTTTGTGCATTTCAAATTTCATGCAATACTTAATATTTATATACCACTTTTCCTAAGAGCACAAACCTTGTCACTTCATTGTAATCCTTTCTGGAAGCCAGCAGAACCAATATTAGCATCGTCATAGTAAAGACAAAGCTAGCAGACACTAAGAACTACTAGGTACTTCCAGTTCGAAATTCATGTTCTCAAATTTGCACGATAGGTGAGCTGAGCTCTAAAGCATCAAATGGCTTTAATAATTAGGAGGGGCTATCAGTGGGCGATACCCTCCTGTTCCAAGTTTTACTCAAGGTGGAATGGCCTTCAGTTTCAGATAGATGCTATTTCTTTGGGAGGCCACCCAGTTGGGAGTAATTGGCAACACTGCTGTTTCTATCTGAGACAGGCAATATAACCCACCTCAGAGGCTTGCATCTGTCCCCACAGTTCCCCATCCTCCCCAAATGTGTACTGGACACTGAACAAACCCGTTGAGAATGTTCCCAAAGGCCCACAAAGGACCTTTGTTCTCCTCCCAATTGTGTCCTGCTCTTTTCACCTCCCTACGGAAACATTTCCAAACCAGTGGGCACACACGTGTGTGTGGGGGGGGGTGTCCTTGCAGTGACTGAGGGAGTGTAGAATGACTGGATAACTTTCCTGAGAGTGTTTCTACAGTCCTATCTGTTAGCACACCCTCCCCGCCGCCCACATTCCTATTTGGAAAGCTGGACTATATGGAGTAGGGGAGAGGGAGAGAAAAGGGCAGAGGACCGCCCGCCCCTGCTTCTACTTTGCAGCACACTGCTCCCTTTCACGAGGCTCCAGTAGCTTGTGTGAAACGATCAGCTGCACTCCTCTGCAGCGCAAACTAACTAAAGAACAACACGTTAAACAAGTGACAGAAGGAGCAGAGGGCATGGATCAGGCAGTCTCCAGACACAGCGGCAGTTCACTAACAAGCTGCTCAGACAGAGCACCAAGACAAATAAGACAAACAGGAAAGACATGGACAAGCAAGCTCCCCATCTTTATTCTAGCTGTCGGTCATTTTTCTTATTCGAGTGAGAGTAGAACAATGAGGATTTGTCAAGCGTGACCATATACGTTCCCAAGGGTCTAAAAATGCCCAAAAGCAAAGGACACAAATGCTTTACTTGGGAAGTGAAATTTGACAATCCAGGCACTTCTCCAAAGTTGGCAACTAACTGTGCCAACCAGCCCTTCTGCCACCCCCTCCCCTTTTTAAATTTTCATTTGATAAAAGGAGGTTTGGTGCTATTCTATAGGGGAAGTCTAGACGTACAGCTATTCTCATCCAGTAGCCCAAATGCTTTACTTGGGAAGGGAAATTTGACAATCCAGGCACTTCTCCAAAGTTGGCAACTAACTGTGCCAACCAGCCCTTCTGCACCCCCTTTTAAATTTTCATTTGATAAAAGAAGGTTTGGTGCTATTCTATAGGGGAAGTCTAGACGTACAGCTATTCTCATCCAGTAGCCCACATACAACAAAAACCCTCAGATCATCTTTACAACTTTGCCTGCTCCCATCAAGGAAGCATTTGAGGCCCTAGCAATGTTATTTTTCTAGAAAAAGAGGTGCCGGAACTCACCATGAACACCTCCATCATTCTCTTAGTAGAATGGTAATGGCATCCACCTGAGAGATGCCAGAACTGACTTCTGGCGAGTTCCGGCTGAAAAAAAAGTCCTGGGTCCTAGATATCTGTGCTGATTCCCAGTAACTTTTCCTTAGTTCCTCAGACCAAGTTTCATCAATGTTAGCAACCATTCTGCTCCTGGCCATTGAGATGCTTCTAGTCGCATTCGCAAGCAGTGTGTGATGGTAGATCATCTTCTCCAGTGGTTTGTCCCCCAGTATCCGATATTCAGGTGTATACTGCTTGTATACCATTCATCTACTTATCCTCCATATTTTTACATGGATCTGCACAATGTGGGAACACAGTGAAGAAAATAGGCTTAGCTATAGGAATACGTCCCAATTCTATAGAACAGTCACCAAGGGAAATGATTTGACAGAAATTGCTGGCCTGCAAGTCGCCTGGCAACGACAACATTCCAGGGACTAGTCTCAGTTTTTGTTTCTAGGTATTTGGCCACTAAGGTTTTTCCACAAATTATCCTAATAACAAATATATTTTTGCTCTTGAATAAAATCTGTCAACCTGCAAGGGGTTAAAGCCTGGTTATCACGTACTAGTAGCCTGACAACTCTTGTGTCTGCAGTGGTCTACAATGGTCTCAGATTTTTCATATAATCAGGTTCCATTGCTGTTAATCAGTGCACTACTATTTAAGTATATAAAAAAAGCCAAACACAACATGAGCTAAATGGACAGAAATCTATTCAGCCCAACTCTATCTGGCCAGCCAAATCTCATGACCAGCTGGATTGCCCCTTCCCTTGCTTGCCCAGCAGGATGCCCAAAAATGGCGTGTGAACATTTCCCTCTGCCCTTGCTGCAGCATTAAAATGAACAATAGTCTCTGCCAGTGTCATTCATCTCCTCCTGTTGCCAGACTGCTTTGTTCTTTCTTGTCCCTTTTCACCTTACAGGGAGGGGCTTTTAGAAGCCCAACCGACTGGCAACAATACAAAAAGAAGAAGAATTAGAATCTTTCATATTTCCAGGGGGGTTATTATTATTATTTATCAGAAGGGAGGTTAAGGTTAAAAGACGAAGAAGTGTTGTCATTCCCTTGCACAGCAGATAGAAGGCAGAACCACCACCCCCTCAAAGTTCTCAGGCCCCAGCTGACCCGTTCCATTCCAGAACTGGTTTCTCCGTTTGAAGGAGTGCAGAATTTGCTGGAGAGTGAGGGTCATAGGGGAACAAAACTCTTTTCTTCTTTAGGAAGTGGGGACTACATAATTGCTGAGAGGCAGCTTCCTGGTGGAAATCAACATGGATCCCAGCTCATACTCGGTGCTGTTTTGTGTGCAAGCATGTGGCCTTTCATCCTCTCCCTCTCATTCATTTCGGATCATTGAGAGGGAAGGAGGGCATAAGCACCAAGCCACCAGCAGTTCAGCGGCACCCCGCCCTGACCAAGTGGCTCAAATGAAAAGGCAGTTGCTACAACACAAAACTAAAACAGGGAAGAGAGAGAGAGAGCGAATCCAACAGGATCTGCAGAAGGAACACATTCAGTCGTGACCCTCTGCAGCCAGCCATTTGAGCAGGCGGAGCCTGTCCCGGGCATCAGTCATCAGCTGGTCCTCCAACCAAAAAGCGTGGCAATACAAAAAAAGAGAGGGTGAATGGGAAAGGAGGACTCGTGATTTCCGCTTTCAGGGGCCTACTTATATATTACAAGCAAATTTGTATAACCAGCCTGCCAGCCTCTCCCCAAGAAGCCTCTGGTGCAGGGGAGATCTAAAGCAGAGAAGTAATGAGAGAAGAGATGCTTAACTGCTTCCTTGCCTATTCTTTCATCAGGGTGGCCCCTCTCATATGTTGTCAATAAAGAATTGCATCAACAAAAAAAGAGGGCAAAAGGGTGACACTAATTTGCATGTACTTTGAATATGGAAATTTATATGTATAGATGCATATTTTGAATTTAAATGGGGGGAGCACCTCTCACACTAGTGGGGAAGCCTGGGAGCAGGTGACCCAAGTAATTGCTCAGTCTGCTGCCCAAGTGCTATCCAGGTGCCTGGGACTTCAAGGTCCCTGCTCACCAGGGTGGAATCAATGATTTCTATTTTTTTTTTAAAAAAAAATTAAATTGAATTTTTTAAATAAAATGCTTTTGGAGGAAAAATCTTTTGTAAAGATAGTTTTCTATTTAAGTTACATTATAGTCCAAAGGCTATTCATCAGGAAAGAAGGATTTGTTTTAAATTTTTCATGTGTGCTAAAGCTCAGTCTAAGTTTGTTTTTTAATCGTTTAACCACATCAGTTAACAAACATGGATACATATGCTATAATGCTTTAGTTAAATAAATTGTTTAAATTGTTATTAAGGAAATGATTATTTTTCTCCTTCCAATAAAGTACAGAAAGGTCCAAATATAAACAGTTAACTTATTAAACCTCACAATAATTTTATAATTATCTGTCTATGTGTAGTATAGACAAATCAGTAATTTTTGGTATAACTGTAAAAACTACTCTGAAAATTTCTTATTCCAAAAATGAAAACTTCTTCTGGTTGTAAAGATTATATGAGCAAGCAAGAGTCTTTCTGTAATTTTTTAAAAATTTAAATCAAGTCTTACTGACTAGTGATTTAAATCATGATTTAAATCGATTTGATTTAAATCAAATACACCCTGCTGCTCGCCCTTCTTAGGGTTTTCTAAATGAGCAAATCTCTAAGCCAGGCAGCCCTTCAGATCGAAGACACCTTCAAACAGAGGATGGACACTGCTCAAACCTGCTTCATTCACTCAGAAGTGACTTTTCAAATAAAGTAATAGGGCCATGACATGTGTTTGCATGCAGTTAGTACTTGCAGCAGATTGGGGACAATAGATGGATACTGCCCCCATGAATCAGATGAATTTCTGCAACATGCCCACAGAACATCTTAAGATTAAAATACTTTGATTTCAAAGAAAGGATTACTATCTCTGGCATGTTTCAAGTGCATGTAGATTTTAAACTAGGTAGCAGATGTAATAAAAACTGGTTGGATGACAGCAAGACAAAGGAGGGGGGGGGAGAGAAAGTGGGAGGTACAAAATGTAATAGAACATTCTGAGGCTGAAGATGGGGTTTGGCAGTTCTATATATGCACCCAGATTTGCTGGACTGACATTTTTTCTCTCTCTGCCCTCTCAGACTTCACTCTAAAACAGAATCCATTCAACGCCTTAAAAAACACACCACGTACCTAGAAATCCAAAACTCACAAGCTCATAACGTTAACAATAAATGATGCTACATCACTGAACAATACAGATATATTTGCTTTCAATCTAACATTACAGATAGATTAGAGATAGGGAGATGATACAATAATTGTGTGTATAGATAATATTTTGCACAAAGGGAGTCCATGGAACATAGGAAATTCCAACTGTTCTGGAAGAAAAGTGTGTGGAGGGGGATCCTTTATTTGGCATTTGAAATTGAACAGCTGTCAACTTTTGGCAGTTTCACGTGTGACTTTTTTAAACATGTGAAATAAATATGGTAATTTATTTCATCCTCAGAGAGGCAGAGAACAATGGAAAAGCTGGATAAGAAAGGCAAGGCCCTACCTTGGCACCTGAATGCTGTAGACATGGAGAAAGTAGCAGCTGAACACAGGGAGGGAAAAGTCAATTTTTCCTTACCCTATATCATGTCTATGATCAACCCTGCCCCAGGCACCCAGAATCAATTTCATCCCAGGGCCAAGGTGTGAACTGCACCTTCAGCTATATTTTTAAACTGCGGTCTACTCAGCTTGGCTAGTCTCTTCAGTTACATGCATGCTTTGACATCTGCCAGGTGCACAAGCCTAGGGGGCGGGGGAGGGGGGGGGCAGAAGGCTACACATGGGAAGGTGTGGTGACAAGGCCTCTGCATGCTAGCAGCTTTTTGGGTACAAGCCACTTACACACCTTTTACCTTCAAATTGCATCATTAAAGAAAACACAAAGTTGTAGTAACAGGTAACAGAAAGATCAGCTACAGGCAACTTTTATAAACACAAAACCAGTGCTGACCCTGATGCATACAGACCACCCCATATGCTCAACCTACTGCTCTTGTACTATCAAGGGGAAATAAGTAGCAGAAAGACAAGCAAAAGCCTGCTGGTATGTTGAAGAAGAGCACCAAAGATTAAAGAGGTGTTTTGACAACTTTTGAGAAGTCATAACAGAATCGTGCAGGCAAACTTCCATTAAGAAGTATCAGAAACCAGATGCCATAGCCAATACCCTGCCCCTTGGTCCCAGTTTTTGGGCACCTCTGGATAAGAACAATGTCTAATAGTGGGGAGCTGGGGCAAGGGCATGCATTCAAGCCATGTCCCAACATCCTCATGTGCATCCGTCCCCATGTACCTTGGCCCAACCTTCCTATGTTGAGTGGGGTAGTTCTACAGGTACGTTCAGTCGTGGATTAACTCTCCATGTGACCAGGGACCCTGCTCTAGAACTGCTCGAGAACTGAACAGGCAAGGCTGATTCCACATGGGGATGTTGGGGCAGGTTCGCATGCACACACCTGTTCCCACTTTTCAACATAACATGTTCAGGCAAATTCCTGAGCACAACTAAGAAGACGAAGAACTCCTAAGCAGTTGTTAAGGCATGACTGAGAGTGTATGGTAGAATACATTTATGCAGTTGATGTTTAAAGCCTGGGGCCAGGTTAACAGCAGCTCTTTGAACTGAGCCCAGAAATAACATGGTAATCACTTCAAGTCAGTTGAGGTGCAGCATTTTTGACCAGCTCTGGTTTCCAAACATTCTTCAAAGGTAGCACTATGTACACTGCAGCGATCCAAAAGAGGTTTCCATGGCACGTATCACAGTGGCAGGGTCCTCATCACAAACAGGATGAACAACCATTTCTGGATAATCTAGGCCACTCACTCAGCTCTGAATGGCCTCCCCATGGAGCTTCATTTAGATGTTGAAAAGCACTGCAAACCAGGTGAGAGACTCCCAAGACTGTTCACAATCCCCCAGTGGTACCTTCAACCACATTCCCATCAGGTTGTGCAAGTCAGTATTTACTTAGGTTATGTTGATGTTCTTAGTGACATTTTATGGATATTTCATTCATTTTATTCTCACATGTTGTACATCGCCTTGAAATATTTCTTACAGAAGTTAGGATCATAAATATGTAGACAGATAAATAAATGAATACAACTGTCAATGCCAAAAAATGCCACTGAAACAGACAGCTGGTTCAGGATACTATGGGTCAATGGTGTCAAAAGCTGCCATGAGGTCCAAGAGAATCACAGGATCTACCCCCTGGTAAAGGTCACTTAAATGGGTCCGAAAAATCAAGTTACTCAGGAAATTGTAGGTTATTAATCGTCCTGCTGCCATTCTGCAACTACCAAATATTGTACATCAGGTAAATCTGCTGGTAACTATATGAATTATTCCAAAAATTATGAACTGTACACTTACGATGTCCCATCATCAACGTAATTGTGTAGACGAGAGGAAGCTCCTCTCACCTCACTATATTAATTGTCAGTTTCCTTTTCCATTGGTTCCTTTAATTAATCTCCCTCTGGGATTTAGTGGTGTAACAAGGCCAGTCAGGTAAACTCTTATCAATTAGTATTGCAGAAGTCTTTGCTTACAAACAACAGACAGGCAGAAGTCTTTGCTTACAAACAACAGGCAGGCAGAGGGTGAAGGAAAACAGTGCCTATAGAAAATCACACTTTTTAAATACAACTGCCTGCTTTTCAGATTATCTCTTCTCATTTAAAGTGGCTCATAAAAGGGATACAGCTCTATGCCACCAATGTGATCCTAAGCATCAAAACTGCCAAAGGACTCATTATGTAGTGTTCAGTTGTTCTGAATTTTAGAGCAAAGAATTCAACCCTTCAAATTCTCAGTCAGACAGCTTTTCAAGCCGAAGATTTAAAGTGTTGTTTTAAACTTACAAAGCCTTACAAAACACCTTTCTCCATAGGAACCATGCTGGACTCTGAGGCAAGAAGCCCGGAGGGTGGTGGCAAGATAACGGGCCTTTTGAGTAGTGGCCTCCCCTCACCTTAAGGAACATTCAGGGCGTCTCACCTGGCAAACACTAACCATTTTTCTGGTGTCACACAAAGAGGTTTCTCTTCTCTCAGGCATTTGAATGTTAATTTTCTGCAGCAGTTGATGCCATTTTCTGGGTCATTTGTCTGGTGGTCAAGCCTCTGTTTGAAGAATGGGGGGATTTGTTTTAAATAGCTTAACCATGTTGGTGTTTTGTATTTGGGTTTGCTTTTTTTTAATGTACTGCATACTGGAAATTTTATCCCTGTAAGTAATTTGATAATTTCTAAATGGAAAACGACCAATAAAGTAATTAAATACTACAAATAAATACATAATTTCCAAATGGCAGGCCTTCAGCGAACTTATAAACAGGTTGCCAGGTTTCTACTTATGCATTTGGGTGGAAAATATGTCCCAAGGCTTTTTAAAGGAGAGACTGTTTCATCTGGTTTTACAGATGAGTGTGAACCTGGGAAAATTCATTTTACTAAATAATAAATATATAAAAATAGAACCACTAATCTGTGGATTTAGCAGGAGGGCAACATTTGTTTATCTAACAAACAGACAAAGGAAAGATATGGTACATATCACATTTTTTAAGCCAAAAGCCAAACAGAGACTCTAATGTTTTGTTTTGTTTATCTGGGAAACCAAGGTTCTAAGTGCAGTGCTATCATATTTGCTTATGAGGTTTCAGTCAAGTTACTCTCTCCCATTTAGCTTCCCAGCTTAACCCTCAGATTTTGTCACAGTTTACTAACAGCTTCGGGATCTTTTCTGCTAGAAGTAAGCCACTAGTCCGGCGTGTGCCAGGTGCTTCACATCACCCTCTCAGTGCTTCATCCACACTTTCCCACAATGGCAAACACACACTGTATTTTGGATTTTGCTGGATTATTTGCGAGGGATTGCTGGATGGATGATCCTACCTCACTAGATGACATTTTTGTCCCTAGCAATTCTGCCCTACGCACATCAACAAAAGAAAAATCTTCCTGAACCCCAATTACTTAGAGAGACAGATAATCTAAAAGATAGTAAATTACGGTATATACACAATTTATGAGACAGAATATTTTACAGCTCTGTGTGAAGATTTAAAACTGCATCATTTATATATCTTTTTAAATGTTTTGCCAATTTTAAAAAATGTTTTACCCATTCAAATCTATGCGACAATTTAGTAGTGACTAAGTTAAGTTCCTGTGATGCCAAGCAACTTTCTCAAGGTCAGAGCCTATAATACCCACACCTAAGATGTCATATATACTCACACCTCTATGTTATTTTAAAGAACTTGTTTAGTGAGTGAGCTTGAGGTGGAGCAGTGGGCAAGGCATTTCATAAATATGTTTGGTCAGATATAAGTGGGTAACTTAGACAATTAGCTTAGGCTGCAATCCAAACCCTACCCCCCCCCCATGCATCTGACTGGGGTCAGCGTGGGTTGGAATGGGCAGAGGTTTCTATATATACCTTTCTTTATCAGCTACAGTTACTTCAGGGACATGAATGGCACTGTGGTCCAAACCACAGAGTCTCTTGGGCCCCGCACAACAGGGTGAGCTCCCGTTGCTCTGTCCCAGCGCCTGCCAACCTAGCAGTTCGAAAGCACACCAGTGCAAGTAGATAAACAGGTACCGCTGTGGTGGGAAGGTAAACAGCGTTTCCAAGCGCTCTGGCACTCGCCACGGTTCTCCATGAGCCAGAAGCGGTTTAGTCATGCTGGCCACAGGACCTGAAAAGATGTCTGTGGACAAACGCCAGCTCCCTCGGCCTGAAAGCAGAGATGAACGCTGGACCTAACCGTCAGGGGTCCTTTAACTTTTACCTGTGCCTTTAAAGTTACTTTGAGGCACCTGCATATCTATAGCTAGCACAAACATATGCCACAATAGCTTATAGTAAATTTCCAAGTGCCACTTGGCTGTAACAGCTAATTTAAATGCACCCTTAGAACTCAAACACTGGAACTCATTTGAGCCAAAGCCCTGAATCAAGACATATCAACACCGGCAGCCCTTATTCCTGGAATCTGTGGATTTGTATTAAAAAGAAGAGCTTCCCTACTTATGTGTCATGTTCATTTCCCTCTCCCTGGGTAAACCAAATCTGGCAGGGCTTCCACCTGGTCAGCTTTGTATTTCAAGCACTAATAAAAAATAAAGCAAGTCTTGTTGAAATTAAACTCTGCCAAAAACACAAATTAACAAAGCAAGAGATAGCCCCCGCCCTCAATGCATTTATCCTTCTTTCTACACGCACACGCACCTTCTCTTGTTACCATCACTCTCCCCCCTTAAAAAGAGCCATTAGGAGAAAGCTGTGGAAATATTTGCCCCAAACTGGAGATTGTTGCAGAGTCTCGCTGTATTGTAGATGGGAATACACACAGCAAACTTGCACTGTGAGGAGCCCTGCGGGAATCCAGCCGCTTCAGGGAGGCTTTGTGAGTCCAGCTCTGCATGCACTGGCCAGGCCATTGTGAAAAGGAAACAGAAAAACTATTACCAACCTAAACCCTCTCCCCCCCACCCCCATTTCCATTCTCCCTCTTTAGCAATTCTTTCCTCCCTCCCTTCTCTCCCTCCCCACCCCCCTCCTCAAGACAAATTGAGATGGGAGGGGAGGGCTGCTTTTAAAGGGAGTGAAAAGGTTTCCTCCGTTAGATTTAAGGCAACAAGTCAGAGCTGCAAGGAGCCTTTTATCCACCAGGGAAGCCTCCCACTGCTCCCAGGCTGGGCTGAGCTGGAATCCTGGGGTTCTGCTTTCTGAAGCCTGCCATTGATTTGTCACTGGTGATAAGTGAGGCCAGAACGGTTCCCACAATCCCCTGCAGAGGCGAAGATTCTCCCACAATGCCCAAGGGGAGAAACATTTTAAAGAGAGAGAGAGAGAGAGCAAAAGAAAGGAATACAGAATTTAGAGGTCAAAAAATCTGGGATGTTTCTTTTCTCCGACAACAAAATAAGTGACTATTCTGCAGCTCAGCCAGGGAAGAGACAATGCTTCAAAAGGACAGCACGGCAGCTAATGTGAATTCCTCCATGTCCCTCTTGGTAAGAAAGCAAGACATTGGATTTCTTCAATATATTTGCGCCCAGTGGGCTTCTGTGTGCCAGCTCCATACAACAATATTCCTGTAGCAATTTGCAACTGTTCCTATGCCAATCTCCGAGTCTTTTAAATCTTCCTTACTTACACATGGGCACTCCTCACCCCCCAAGGAGATGTTGTCAGAGGACAGTTCTATTTGGGAGGCCCCTTTCTCACAAATTAAACAAAAGGGAGTTTTAAAAATGAAAGTCTGGAAGATTAATTAGAAGAGCAACAGAGAGCACGTGCAGAGAAAAAGCTGCGCTACCCAAGCCAAGGAAAGCAGAACCATAATAAAATGCCTACAGGCAGATACTGGGGCAAAAGCAGAAAAGGCATTTTTTTAAAAAAGTAGGATATAAGTACACATAAAGGCTACAAGGATACAACGAAAGAATACCACCCTAGAATTCTGAAATCATAAGCTTAGAATCACAGATTAACATCATTCTACAGAGGACATGATTGGGGGGAAACCTAAAGGTAAAAGTAAAGGGACCCCTGACAGTTAGGTCCAGTCACGGATGACTCTGGGGTTGCAGCGCTCATCTCGCCTTACTGGCCGAGGGAGCCAATTTCTCAACCCTACCCTACATCTTTGGGAAGCTCAGAAGGTCCCAGGTTCAATTCCTGGTGTTTCCAGACAGCGCTTGAGAGCCTACTGCCAGTCAAAGTAGACAAAACTGAGCCAGACAGACCAATGGTTCAGGTTCAGTGGACGGGAGCTTCCTATGTTCTTCTGCTTTTCAAACCGTATGACCGGCCCTAGAAGCAGAAATACAAGATCAGGTGTTTTGCTATATTTTATCAGCAACGGTATCCACAGCCATGTGAAATCTGTTTCCCTCTGGCGCAGTCCTCCTTAGCTAGAAGTACGTTGAGTGAGGCAATTGCTCCTTACTTGTGATACACTGTGATTCATCTTTGAATTGACCATCTTGACTCATGTTAGGGATTTAAATTAATTATATTTCAGTCACTTTCTAATCCATGATTCTATGAAAAAACACAGAAAACTCTTCTTTTTTTTTTTTACTGTACTTTCCAAATAGTCATGGTAAGTCTGCTGCAACAAAAACTACTTAAGGGCAAATCTCTTTTAAGATAAAGTTTCCTTGGGCAAGAGCCCATTTTGATACTTGCCTGAAGCTTTACCTTCTTCTGACATATATACGTAGACACATAGTACATACTAGGAGGAGGGATGTTATTACGAAGTGAGACCAGAAGGCGTAGCAATGCAAGAGGGAGGTCATATTTGTGCACAGCACAAATGCTTTAGAAGATCCCACCAGAGTGGGTGTGGATCCATTTGCAACTGGTATTCTGTACAAATGTGAAGACTGTCACACTTGTTAGGCAAAGCTGAGTCTGTCTGGATTTGTTTGGGGATATAATAACTTCATGGCTTGCGAAGAACTGTGAGACTGGAGTGTCACAGAATCACAGAATTGTTGGAAGGGACCCTGAGGGTCATCTAGTCCAACCCACTGCAATGCATGAATCCTGCCCATAGTCATCCCTGTGTGGGCTCAAACCACCAGCCTTCTGGTTAACAGTCAGATGCAGTGACCCACTGCTATAAACTCAAGAGTTCATTGAGAGCCTGCAGTCCTCTGAGCATGGCTGCATAAGGAGCTACCTCTCAATTAGGCAAGTGGCTACTTACAAACCCCCACTCCATTTGTAGTATCTGCCTCCTTGTACAAGATTGAATCAAGTAATTTCCCTCCAATCATGCTTCACCAAGAGAGGAACTTTTGTGTGTGTATGTGTAAATTGAGCACGTATCAACATTAGTATTTAAAAGTTAAACTTGCAATAAGCATTATATTAATACAGGCATTGTTTCTGCTCTTGATCTGTTGTTAGCTGAACAGAATCATAGAATCACAGAAGCATGGAATTGTAGAGTTGGAAGGGAACGCAAGGGTTAGCTACTGCAATGCAGAAATCTTTGCTAAGGCACACATGATGGATGGCCAGCAAACCTCCAGCTTGGCATTCTAACAATAAAAGTTAATTGGGATATAAGCAACAAAGATAAATTAGCTTTCGTGGGACATATTTTCTACGTGCACAAAATAATCCTGTGTCACGCAGATTAATGTCTCAGCACATACATTTTATTTGAGAAATTAGTTACCCAACTCCAAATGGGCAACAGCAAATGTAGTCCAGCTATGACAGCCTTCTTCAACACTGTTGCCATCCAGATGTTTTGAACTACAAACCCCGTGATGGAAATTGTGGTTGAAATGATCTGACGTCACCAAGTTGTGAAAGGCTGTGCTAAGAATAGGCAAAAGTGACAAAATCGCCTACTGGGTCATCAGAATATCTATAGCGTTCACAGCAAGGGTTCACACTCTCATAGGAAACAGAATTTTTAAAGTACAGGTGGCAGAGGAACTGTGCCCCTATCCAAGCTTTCAAACAGAGTGGTTTGTACCTTTTATTATACTGGACACGCATACAACGGGTGAAGCAAGTCACCAAGCACACTACAAAGCCATTTCTGAAGTATGCTGTAGATTTGTAAATCGTTGTGGATTCTATAGTTTGGCTTGTAAAACAAACAGAGCATTCCATTCAGCAACAAAACAAACAAACAAAAAACAGGAGGTAAAGAATGAAAAGCCAATGTCAGCCTCTCATCCTGTAGATGAGAAAAATGGAGAGCGCAGAAGAAACTTCTGAAGACTGGTAATTGAAAGAAGATATTGGTAAACGAAGGAGGAAACCTATAGCCAACCACAATAGAGGGTGTATGTCAAAGGGATCTGGGCCTAAATTATATGCAGACAACAGCAGATTAAATTGTTTATCTAAGTGCCACTGCTGGTATGATTCATTTGATTGACTATTTTACTTGTTTTAGTATCTGATGTGTAGGTTGCTTCAAGAGCCTGTTTATAGCTGAAGACATTTGTATGTGCATATGTATGTATACATATAAAATATATACCGGTAATTCTAGTTGCTATTAGCAAAGCAGAAACCTGAAAATTGAATCTTGCAAGTAAGGCTCTTTGGGGGGGGGGGTAATGGTTTGGAGGAGCCTGCCTTTGCTAACCTGGTTCCCCTCCAGAATTTTTGGACTGGGGCTGATGGGAGTTGTCATCCAAAATAACTGGAGGGCACCAGGAGGGCAAATGCTGTTGCGTCCCATGTTTTTGTGCATTCCAAAATTAGTGACGAAATCAATGAACCGTTTACAATTATTATATAGCCACAGTAGCAGACCTATGTTGAAAAGGGCAAGTTGGCAGAACTGCATTTTGCCATATAATGAAAAAGAGGGGGAATAGGTTCTTCAACTTATAGTTAAAGACTGCTCAACTTGTTGCAAAGTATGTGCCTGAACCCAGTGACCAATATGAAACTTGACAGTGCAGGAAAGGTAAGTTTTAAAGGATGGTCCATGCTGAGTTTGGGGTAGAGGGGAGAACACACGGCTTAGTTTGAATAAGTTAAATATTTGAAAAGACACTCTGGCACAAAGCAATATGAAAAGCAGGGCAGTGGGGGGAATTATAAAATGTCCAGGCAGAGATTCTACAGGTACAGCTTCACTAGACACTTGCTACAGAGACACCCAAGACTTTCTGCCTGATGAAGCCATAAAACATTTTTGTGCTGTTTCCTCACCACAGCAGCAGATAGTGAATGTGCAGGCAGAAATTTCACAAGTTCCTCAAATACTTCCGCTCCCCCCATGCTCTTTATTGATTTTGTTAAGTATTACAATTATTCCATTCGCTATTCAAAATAAAATAAGATACAAAAAAGAAAACACAATTCAACAAAAATGTCGCTGATACATTAAATGACAGATAAATAACCATAGAATCATAGAGTTGGAAGAGACCACAAGGGCCATCGAGTCCAACCCCCTGCCAAGCAGGAAACACCATCAGAGCACTCCTGACATATGGTTGTCAAGCCTCTGCTTAAAGACCTCCAAAGAAGGAGACTCCACCACACTCCTTGGCAGCAAATTCCACTGTCAAACAGCTCTTACTGTCAGGAAGTTCTTCCTAATGTTTAGGTGGAATCTTCTTTCTTGTAGTTTGGATCCATTGCTCCGTGTCCACTTCTCTGGAGCAGCAGAAAACAACCTTTCTCCCTCCTCTATGTGACATCCTTTTATATATTTGAACATGGCTATCATATCACCCCTTAACCTCCTCTTCTCCAGGCTAAACATGCCCAGCTCCCTTAGCCGTTCCTCATAAGGCATCGTTTCCAGGCCTTTGACCATTTTGGTTGCCCTCCTCTGGACACGTTCCAGTTTGTCAGTGTCCTTCTTGAACTGTGGTGCCCAGAACTGGACACAGTACTCCAGGTGAGGTCTGACCAGAGCAGAATACAGTGGCACTATTACTTCCCTTGATCTAGATGCTATACTCCTATTGATGCAGCCCAGAATTGCATTGGCTTTTTAACCTTCTACTTTTTAGGTGTGACTTCCATCCACCTCACTACAGGTCCTTTCTTCTTTTTTTAACTGCGTCCTTTTCCACCTTGTAATTCACCGGTATTGTGTGAGATACATTATCTGTCTTGTTATATAATTTGCGAAAATTAATCAAATCACATTAAGGATTTTACTTGGGAACAATGTTTTTCTAAATATACTCTATAACACTCCCACTCTTTTTTAAACTTTTGATTCGTTTGGTTCCCCAAATACTTGCTACAAATGCATCGGGTGAACTAATCAAGAGGACTGATGTGGTGCTGCAGTTAGCGTTGGATTAAGACCAGGGACACTGAGGTTCAAGTTTCCACTCAGCCATTCAGTCTGAGCACACCTACTCAAGTGTTTAGACATGACCCTGGTGACCAGCATGCTCTAAATACCTTCCATGATCAAGAAGTTTAAAAGATCTCTCTCTCAGGCGAAAGAGGGGTTTAAAAGACCTCTATTTTTCAGAGTTATTGAACACCTGGGGTTGTCTTTTTCCCATTTGTACCAACACCTAAATACATTTTGCAAATATCCTAGTACAACATACCGTATCTATGTTTAAAAAGACGGCGTAGGAGGAGGAGAAGCAATCAAAATACGGAAGGAGGGAAGCAGCACACAAGCAGAACTACTGATGTTTAGTTTTGATGCCTTTTCTCTTTTTCACCCCCTCATCAATGCCAGGCAAGATTGGGGTTAGTTTATTCATACAAAAAACAGGAAAAGAGAGGAGATTGTCCAGAAGAAAATATATTTAACCCAATCAGGAAAATCCAAGAGAAAGGCATGGGAGAAGAGCGCAGGGCGTCCCCTGGTTTTTGCCATGAAAAAAATGTTGAGATTCTGCTGAGGAAGCAAAGCTTAGCTTGCCAGCTCCCCTCTGCCCAGTTTTCTGTGTATCATCGTGGCACAGGAGGCAGAAACACTGATTTCTCACTCTTCTAGGTTCGCAGGATGGCACTATGTGGGCTGCATTCAGGATTCCATGTGTTTATGTGCAGGAAAGGCCTAAGGAACAGGGCCTGCATGGTGTCTTGGTCCTTTCCAATTTTACTGTACTTTGTCTTGATTGTTAGGTGGGTTTCAACCAAGTTTCTATTCTACAGCAGACATTTCGCTTCCTTTGCGCTTTTCTGCCGAGGACCTTAAAACCATGAGACTCAGTTCCCTTGCTTTTCCATCTATATCTTTGTTTTTGTTTTGCTTCTATGTTCACTTGGAGAGATTCAATAAGGTGTGTATGTGCCTGCCAGGATCCAGCCCTACCCAGATTTCAAACTTGAGGTCTCCTCAAGTGAAGAGCAAGAGGAGCAGGATCCCACCCCCAGCAGATCTCCATCCTGTCAATGATCCCAAGGAGCCATCAGACATGGACTAACCAGACCAGCTACCTCACTTCCTGGCTAGCTCCAACACTTCGCTTCATCTCCTCCTGGCCACAGGAGAAGAGGAGACTGGCAAGAACTTCAGCACTGCCCCTGAAGTGCCCAGGTAGCTGCATGTGAGGCTACTGGGATGGGGCAGAGGAACCACGTTGAAAGACCTGAGTGCATCAGGGTCTGACCAAGAGCCAGGAAGGAGTGCAGCCTGCTAGACTGAGGTGCTTCATTGCTAAATAAAGCAACTCCGATTTTCCTAACTTGGAGGAATGTGATTGTGCCTGTTTCCTAAATGTGAAGAATCACACGACAGATCTTGATGATATCTATAAAACGGTAACCACAAAACTTTAAAAGGGTCCGCCTCAAAATCTCTTATCAGCTGGCTCCATGAGAAGTCACAGTTCCTTTTGGAGTGTTTCCCTCCACACCGGAGACCTCCAGCACAGCCGGTATTGTTGGTTTTACGGAGTCTGTTCCCTGAGCAAATCACTGGGCGAGCACCCAATCAAAGCAGAGAAAGGGCACCAAGCACAAGAGCCCCAATAGCACGGCAAGGATAAGGGGGTGGGGAAAGTGTGCACAGCACCTTTTGTCTGCTAAGTAGCAAGTGCTTCTGAGTGCTCTTGTCCATTCAGGCAGACAGCTCAAAGGGGTGTGGGAGTCAGCCAGTGCTCAATGAGGACCACTTCAAAATCTGAATAATCTCCCCAGTGACCCCCTCTAAACACTCCCCAGGAGTCCTAAACATTCAGTACTTGGCTTGGGATAAGCGGCCACATTCAGTGCGAGTTAGTCCGTCATTCTTCCCACTTGCCAAAGGCCATGTTTTCAACCGATTGGGGGGCTTGTTTACATGATCATTTATTGTGACTTAACAAACCCAACTGCTCTAACTCACTTTAATCTGTTTACACTATCAAATGGGTTTAAACCCAAGGCTGAACCGGAATGAAAATAAGGAAACTTGCTGCAACTTCATCTCGAAAGAAGCGCCTATGTAATATACTAGCATGGCGATTTCCACAGGTGAGCAGGCAGGTGTAGGTGGGGTTTGTGTTTCACAGCAAGCAAACACAGTAGCATAGCAATGATCCAAGATAGTAAGCAAGGAATGTAGCTAACACCCCACGCAATACCAAGCATGTGTAAACAAGAACTTCACGATAACTTCTATGAATCAATCTTGGAAACAACTAAAAGCATCCCTAAATCATAAAAGTACGCCCTTGGAAATTCAGGATCCAATACTGCATTTTGGCTGCCTGCAAATGCTTTGCAGTTCTAGCCAGAACATCAACCATTGAAGTTTGATTTGTGGTGTGAGGCCACCTATGGCACTTTCAAAAGGGGGGTTATTAACAATTAAAATGCCCTCTCAGCCCATTACAGAATAGGGCCTGCATATACAAGAGAAACAGGATAGCTCAGTTGGTAGAGCATGAGACTCTTCATCTCAGGGCCATGGGTCCAAGCCCCTTGTTGGGTGAAAGATTCCTGCATGGCAGGGGGTTAGACTGCATGACCCTCGTGGGCCCTTCCACCTCTACAATTCCATGAGATACAGGGCACATTAGAATCAATTAGTCATGTAGGGTTCTACATGACTCTGCATCTTATTTAAAGGGTCCTTTTAAATCTAAGACACCCCTGATGGATCCTGCCAATCGCCTATGTAGTTGAGCATCCTGTTTTCACAGTGGGCAACCATGGGAAGGGAATAGCTAGACAGGATTTGTAAAACCCAGTAAGGGTAAAAAGGTCCTTGATCTATGCTCTGACCTTTTTGTGCCCACCACCCTGACTTCCACCTGGGTCAGGGATTCATAAAAATATGTATTTAAACATTTTCTGATACACTTATCTGCAAAGTTTAGCTTTCATTTTTCTCCTTGTGGTTAATACAGACGGAATGGCTGAGAGATGTATACTATGTGCCAAAACAATGAAGACTGAAAGAGTGGTAGGCTCATGTGGATGCAGCCTCAGAGCTGATTCAAACACGAAGCAGTGCGTGCTGCATCATCTTCTATGCTAACCTTTCCCCGGATCCATGAGCTTTCTATGTGCTGGGAGGTTTCAATGAGGAACATGGTGCAAAATGAATGATTCCCAACATGCTTTGAAATGGTGCAGGAGTGGGGAGCACTGCATCATGTGTGCATGTGCACACTGCAACTGCTCAGAATTGTATTGAAAGAAACAAAATAGTTCCTTCTTTCTGTTCTTGGAGCCCTTATAACAAGGAATACGTGAAAGCCAGTTGTATATGAACATACAATATAATCAGACACAGAGAAGGGTGTCTAGGACGTTCCTTGTTCCAAGTCTGATTGTACTGTGTCGTTAGTTCATCCATGTGGCTTGTTTTTGTTTTGTTAAACTTTGTTAAACTTGTTGACATGGCCTTTGCTACCAATTAAGGGACAATTCGGTAATGGTAATACCTAATTATAAAATTAAATTAGCTTGTGATAGCTCATAATCCAAAGCCACCCCCCAATGGTAAAAACAAAGCAACATTAAAACTAATAACCATGTCGTAAATTGTATAAACTAGTTTACTTGTTTTTAATTGCATTATTAGATTGTTGTAACCCACTCTGAAACCTTATGGTGAGAAACATTACACATTAAAATAAAATTAGCCATACTCAAATCATACAACTGGCCAGTATAGCAACAATTTTTATTATTATTTAAAACTATATTCCTTGTTACAGCACCATACATTTTAAAATATTGTTAAATAGAATAAACATTTTACTTACAGTGTTAACCATTTTTGTATTTAAAAACTGTATTAGAATATTAATGATGAAATATGGTATTATGCGCAGATTGTGTATTCCACTAGAAAACAAAACACACAGAACTGATGTAGTAAACACAACCTAATTCTGAACCAATGCTGGAGCAGTTACTCTCATGTATTTATCTTTTAAATTACCTTCCCTGTTCATTGTACTCTGCAGCCCTCTGTCATGTGCTCCCTGATCTCGGCTTCTTGAAAATCAGTCACCAAGACCATTGGCTGGGTTGTTGATATTTTAGCACCCTAACACAGGATGGTCTGACCTGTGTGGATATGGCCTCTCTTACATATTCTATTATGTGGTTTCCTATTTTTAATACTTGCCTCTTCCCGTGAGCCAGTTTGTTCTCAGCTTTGTGGCTGGGAAAGTGGCAAATACAAAACCAAATCAAAATTCTGAGTATGTTTCTATACTCTCCCCACCCCAATTAAAACTCTGCCAGCATCTGTCCTCAATGCAAAGCATTAAAACCCTTTCCCTTCCACTTCCCCTCCGTTGATGCCTTGCACCCCTTCATCTAGCACTTCAATATGCAATCAGCAAAGCGCATCTCACACCTGCCACTCAGGCCTTACAGTTTCCATCTTCCTCTTCAAGCTCTAGCGCTTCTGTGCCTGAAGACAGACTGGCTCCTGCCAACACCTCTGCTCCTTCTTCTCTTCGTTGATGAGGCACCTCTATAATTGTCCCTCACTGCTAAGTTTGCATCTTCTTCCGCAACACCTTCTGTCTCTGAACTTCCTTCCCTCTTATTCCTCTCAAATAAACACTTTGCGCTGACACTAATCCTTTCTTAAAGGCTACGACTGAACATATATGAAAACAGATGGAAGAGAATACATAAATGCTCCCACATTGCCAGAATGTCAACTCTGCATCTCCCAGGAGTTGCCAACCATTTCTGGCCCATGTGCTTATTTGGATTTTCGAGTGAGTGCTATGGGCTCCCCTCCCCACCTCTGGCCCTTCCTCTCCTCTCCCTCCTCCCCTAGATCAGGTCTTCCCCACAAGACAAAGTGTGTATATCTTTTCTTCACTTTTCTAAGGGATGTGGGTAAAAGTAAGATCCAGTCAAATTAACCTGGCCTTGGAAAAACACTCTTCCAACTTCGTCCTTTAGCTCATTGTCAATTTAAAGGGAGAAAAGGGTATATACCCTTGCCACCTCATGACCAAGGGGCAGTAATTGTGTGTGTGCATGCGTGTGTGCTCAGAGGCTTTGTAGATGGCAGGGGAAGATTTCAGAGGCACCCCAGCATTCGTGGTGCCCCCTTGACAATGCCTGCTGTACCCTATGCCAATATGGATTTTTATCAACAGCACTGCTTTTAACTAGCATATTCAACTCTCAACTTATGTAGGGCGTACGTACTGGGATAGCGCAAAATGCCAAAATCATGTATAGTCTAAAGAAACTGTCCCTGTACCTTTAAACTCTCTCCCAAGGCCACACACACTCTCCAAAGGCTGCTGAACATGCTCCCTGAACATCCAAACGCTCTCCCAAGGTGAGTGCAATGGCAGGTGGGACTGCCAACGTTCCTCCCCCCACCCCACCCCAAAAGCCTGTCCCCTTTAATTTTTTTAGGTCAAGCATGTGAAGTTAAATTCATTCAAGTTAAATTGTGTATAAATTGCAAATTGACTGTATCTCATTTTGCGCATATGCCATATTAACCAAAATAAGTATCTGCTGCACAATTTATCCAACCCAATGGGAACAAAGTTCCCATGACCTCAAGTGCACACCAAGCAGACCTCCTCAAACAACTCTTCCAAGACCGATTTAACTTTGAAGAGTTGAACTAGGAAAGAGGCAAAGACTTAAAAGAAACTGAATCATTTGGCAGACCAATAGCAAGAGTAGGTTTCCTGCCAAAGGCATTGCCCTTTCAAGTGGAGTGGAGAGAGCATAGGCATGAGAAGGAGAGTGGAAGATAGATGGGTCTTTCACTAATAAATGTTTCCTCTCTCTCTTTTTCCTCTCCAGCATATCCCTTGAAGAGGGAAACAGTGAGTAGAGGAAGGCAGTTTTTTGGTCTTTCCAGGAAAAGCAACCAGGAATAAACTCCTGGAGATAAATTATACGGCACCTTTGTACAATTGCCTCTTTGTCAAGAGTGGGGTCTTTTTTCCCCTTCTTCCTCCCAGCGCTTTTTGTGGCCAGCTTTGGTTCTGCTCTGTTCACACCACTCCCTCTTGCACAGAGGTAAAGGCAGAGAGGATACAGGTCAATGCTCAGTGCAAGGCAGAGTCAGACCCTCTATGAGCCTGACCCGCATTCCCTCTTCCCCCAATTTCTCTTCCATCCAAGAACTGTCCCCAAGTGTGAAAAGGTCCCATTAAAACATTTTCCAGAAGCCTTTACAGGGAATACATTATTTTGATGGATGCTAGGACTGAAGAGAAGAATTTCTAAGCACCAGAAAATAATGGAGCTTGTTCTAATGGCTTTAAGAGATGCCCAGAGGCACCACGGAGGTTTGCTTCTCTGTAAATCAAAACCGCAGAAATCCAGAAAATGGAGTTAAACAATTGAACGCCAGGAAGCAGCGAAATTGGGCTCTATTTAACTGCTGCTCTTGGTTACAGCCAACTTCAGGCTATTTGGAAAAACAGCACACATGCCACATCACCAGCACAAATTTAACAGGGGAAAACAAAGAGACAACAGGGGTCATAAAGAGGAGTGGCAAGAAGGAAACCGGGGAAAGCTAGGTCACCACCCTCTACCGGAGAGCTAGCCCGATTATGACTGAACACTAATGAGACATGCAATATTAAAACAATAACAATGATGCAACGGGGACAGAATAATCCGTAAACTGGGATGGACTGCCAGCCAGTTACAAAAAGAATACTAAAGTTCTTGCCTATCTTAGTAACAAGGAATAAATTGGTGTGCTGGGTGATTAGTAGATGTGTTTTGAAGACTACTTCTGTGCTGATCACTTTGGTTTGGTTTTTAAAAAGCACCCACTGTTTGCTATTCAATAAGCACTGGATTTCCCTAAAGTAAATCACAATAGTGTATCACCCATCCAGCTTTCACAGGATCGTTATTCTGATCAACAAACAGGGTGCACCTTGAGCACATTTAACCTACACTATTTCAACTATAAGTGGGCAAGGCGGGTGTGGTCTATGATCTCGTGAGAGCATCCCTACCAGTCCCAGAGTCTGTGTGTCAAATGAGCCTGAGAAGCAAGGGCAACAGCTTAAAAGCTCTTGTTGTGGTAACCGCGAGCGGAGTCAGCACGGAAATGGCTTTTAAGCTCTTGCTGTTGCTTCCAGGGCAAGGCACCCCAGCTCTAGGACTGATAGGGATGCTTTTTCTCTTCCCCTCACCAACTGCCTTCTAGAAGGCAGCCTAGCTTGGATAGCCTCAGGGTGGTTCCAAGGGTAACATGATTTTGGCTATACACAATTGCCGCAAATACGTGTTACCTTTGAAACCAATCCCTTGCATAAGATGTGGGCCAACCGTATAACCAATACCAGCAATGGTTATGTGAGATTTAGGAGCTTCGCGGAGACAACGATGACACAACGGATGTCAGAAACCGCTTGACTGGACTCTTTTGTCAGCAGATGTAACTAGGGAAGAAAAGCAAGTGATAAATTTATTTATTAGCCACGGGTAATCTTATGTGAGTTAACAGTATGATGGAGTATTTTAAAACCTTTGTATGTTTTGTAAGGAAGGGACATGAAGTGGCAGTGCAAACACATATTCAAGCTGGGCAGATGTTTTAATCAATTGAATGAACTAATTTATGATCCAACCCTGGCTATAAAAGAAAGCAGATTTCATACATGCAACTTAAAGCATTTTTTGAGCCACCCTCATGCTTTGGATATACACATATGAAATACAAAAATGAAGTTCAACATGTACTATAAAAAGTTTTTTTATTGAAAGATTTTCATTTATAAAGGAATAATGCAAAAAAAGAAAAATATAAAGAAAAAATGTGGAAAGAAATATCAATATATAACCAAAAAAATAAATAAATTACACTGCCTTCTCTCTTTCAAAAAGCATGCATGTGCATCAGCCTTGATGCATATGGTACTATTTTAGAAAGTTGTTAAAGGATCTATGAAATTGAAAAGGTTTCCCCCTGTATCAGGCTGTTTTCAATAGGGAGGAGGAATGGTGGCTGAGGAGGCAGAAAAGTACGGTGGAGAGGAGTTACACACCATCACCAACTGCATTGAGATAGGATCACATCCAATTATAGGGTAACACAGGCAGGTTGAAAGAGAACCTTCTTCCACAATGACTGGAGAGTTTGTGGTGATATTTAAAGCAGTACAACCATAACTTATCCATGGGGACTGTAAGGAGGGAGGCCATTAAAGCATCTGAAAATAGATGTGTGACTTTAGCCTAGAAAGAAATTGCATAATGCCAACCTTTCCACAAAACAGCAAGAGCCAACATTGTTCATTACAATTCTAAGGTCAGGAATATTGATGAAACTTACTTAGCAATGGGGCAATGATAAAGCCTTCCACTGGAATAAATTTGTTCCCACACTGGCAATTCTAGTCATCAAAAACACTTGCATGGTTGAGCCTTCAATCCTATACCCGCTTACCTGGGACCAAACTTCGTTGGAAGTCAGTGGGGCTTATTTCTGAGTATAGGATGGCACTGTAAATGAAGCTACTCAGTTTCAAACTACAGAATCTACTACACTCCATCAATTCACAGAGTTAACTATGTATAATTAGACTATGCTGGATCATCAAATGAGTATGCTTTCACATGCCCTAGAACCATTTTTAAAGAGTTGTGTTGTTGGAGGAGAGGAGCAATCACAAACACTTGATTTAACAGCAACCTTAGGACCCCCATGCGGGACACAGGTGGCGCTGTGGGTTAAACCACTGTGCTGCTTGGGCTTGCCGATTGAAAGGTCGGCGGTTCGAATCCCTGTGATGGGATGAGCTCCTGTTGTTCGGTCCCAGCTCCTGCCAACCTAGCAGTTCGAAAGCATGCAGTGCAAGTAGATAAATAGGTACCACTCTGGCGGGAAGGTAAACGGTGTTTCCGTGCGCTGCTCTGGTTTCACCAGAAGCGGCTTAGTCATGCTGGCCACATGACCCGGAAAAACTGTCTGCGGAAGCAGACAAACGCTGGCTCCCTTGGCCTGTAAAGCAAGATGAGCACCACAACCCCAGAGTCGTTTGCGGCTGGACTTAATTGTTTAGGGGTCCCTTTACCTAGGACCCCCATGTATGAAATAGATCATATCACCACTCCAAAGGAAATGCTGGAGGAACAGCTAAGTATGGTCTCATCCACATTCAAGCAAGCAATCAAAAAGGGCACTACTTTGCTCTTACCAACTCTATACAAAACAAACAAGACCAATAATTCCTGAGATTACAATCTAGCAATGGTAGTGGAAGGGAATACACTTTACTTTCGCTTTCTATATTAGCAAACTCTGTTCTTGTCGAGATGGAGAAGAGGGATTAAACCAGGGGTTAGCAACCTTTTTCAGCTGTGGGCCATTTTAAATAAAAGCACACATTCTACTCCTGTAAAAACACCAGGCAGGCCCCACAAATAACCCAGAGGTGCATTTTAAATAAAAGGACACATTCTACTCATGTAAAAACACAGTGATTCCCAGACCATCTGCAGGCCGGATTTAGAAGGTGACTGGGCCGGATCCGGCCCCCAGGCCTTAGGTTGCCTACCCCTGGATTAAACTGATATCCCTAACACTCAGCACAGGGAACAAAATCCCATAGAAGACCGACGCCTAACAAAACAGCCATGTCAGTGAACCAAAGATACTGCAAACTCAATGGTAAAAGCCGAACCGTTAGACACATTAACTTCATGGACAACAGCTGCAATTAGTGTTCTTTGTCATGATTTGTGTGAAATGCAGACAGCCACTAAATACAGTATGCCAATTAATGCAGTGTGAGCATGCTGAATGCCAAGAGAAGCCCAGCTCAAACGCTCCTCCATCAGGTGAAGCCAGCAGCATACTTTTTAAAGGGCATGCACTTTCAAAAAGGAAATGGTTTATCATATTCCTGAAAAGATTTCCTTAAGTAATATTAAAGGAACAGCCACAGAAACAACAACAGAAAGGGGATTTAGCAAAGATCTTTGTTTATCTAATCTGTATTTGGCAGGCACATTTATTAACAGGTTCATGGTTTCCTCTGTAAAATTAGACTGCATCCAGGATATTATTTATCTGGAGAGAGAGTAGTAGCAAGGCAATCTGCGTCTGTTCCAGCACTGTTGTTGTTGTTGTTATATTATTGTTTTATATCCCACCCATCTAGTTGGGTTTCCCCGGCCACTCTGGGCAGCTTACAACATAATACAAGAGAAGTGGCAAAATGAGGGCAGGAGTTCCTAACTGCAGCTATGTCCCCATGTCACATACAACTCAATAGTGGTGAAATTATCTACACCAATTGTATTTCACTCCTAAAAGAAACACCACTCTAGCATGAGCATGTGTAGATGCGCATCCGGCTTTTCACAAACTAGAAAGATAATAAATATTTAACAGAGTATACTTTTTTAACTGTTCAGAAATGTTTGGGCACAGGGTAATGGAATGTGTTACAGTGGAACCTTGGTTTTCAAGCGTCTTGGAAGCCGAACATTTCGGAACCCGAATGCCAAAAACCCGGAAGTAAATGCTTCCGTTTTTGAACATGCCTCGGAAGTCAAACGGCTTCCCCTGCGTGTTTTTCCATTTTCTCAATGGAAACTACCGACAGCCCTTTGCGCCTCAGTTGTTGAACGTTTTGGAAGTCGAATGTGATTCTGGTACAGATTACGTTCGACAAGATAGGTTCCACTGTACTTAAAAAATGGGCACCAAATACTCAGCAGGCAATGTGGCAGTCTCAATAAAAGGTATGCAGAGATACAGCAATGGTGCCGGCCACCCTTCTATGAACTGCTTTTATTTCCCCAGTCCTTGTTTTCACTTGAAGCACTACAAAATTTGCGCATGCGCGGGGGGGGGGGGGGAGAGAGAGAGAACGACACCAAAACATTGCAATGTAACCACTTCAATTATTTTGACAGTCAAACGGTATGTAAATTTTATGAAATAAATGAATAAATAAATAAATGAAATCACAGTGGCAGTCAAAGAGTTAAATCTTCAAAACCATGACTTTTGCATGGCCAAGTTTTTCTACTTGCATAAAAGGTTTGCACAGCAAGAAGAAAGAATAAGAGCTTTTTTAAAATTGCATGGAAACACAAACATGAGATCTCACGGAGGGATTTTTACAAAGCTTCATATTGTATCTGTCTTAAAGCACTTGTTCCACTGTATAATCTGCATTATTGTCTGTTATTTTACATAGGATATAGTGTGTGTGTGTGAGAGAGAGAGAGAGTGAGAGAGAGAGTGAGAGTGAGAGTGAGAGAGAGAGAGAGAGAGAGAGAGAGAGAGAATGCTGTATGAGCACCATAATTAGTATGTTTCAGTCCCACATCAATTAAGGGAACCTTTTTTTCATACTTCAATGCCCGTAAAGAGAAAACCAGTAAGGGCACTCTATGCATTCCATGGAAATAAGAAAAAGAAATAGAGCAACACTACAATAGCTTTAAATGAGTAAAAACAAAAATTCTGATAACCTGAAACGTTTTATATAAACACATAGAGACAATTAATCTTTCTGTATTTGTATCCGTTTCTCATGGTTGTCACCCCTTAAAAGGAATATAAGGAAAGCAAATTGTGAGAAACTCCTCAGAATTTATTTGATCTCCTACCAAGATTCAGCTGGTGGGGCTTTTCAGTAATCCAATCTCCCAAGCTTATTATAAGGCTGCCTCGCCATTAATACTATGTGTGTACACCCTTTTAATATACCGTACATCACACACACACACACACACACACACACACACGCAGTTTTTGTAAATGGTGGCCTGTTTCTTCCATGTTTTCCTCCCCCAATCCTTTTTATTTGCTTCCTAGAATAGCATTTTTCCAAACAAACAAAACCTGTCAGTAAAGAAACAGTAACTATAATAATAATAAATATCCCAGACAATCTGCATTCTAACATAAAGAGAAGTGTAACTATTTACATTTCTGCCTCATTTTCACAAACTGTGGTACTTGCAACCTCCTTTTGAGGATGAGGAGAAGCTATTGAACACATAACTGAGAAGATAGGTATTACTTTTATTGAGGAGTGTAACTTGTTTGAGACTGAAAATATTTGTAAATATCTATTATTACCCTGCAGCAAACTAGCAACACCTTTCATTTAAAAATGATGGGAATGTTACACCCACCATTTTTTTTCACCCCACCTTTTGAGTCTACCACAGATCACATGCTTTGTCTGTGTAATAACCTTTAAAAACTTGAACTAGATGGTACAGAAATAATTTAATTTATCCGGATTAGGAAAACTGTCTTTAAAAAGGAGCTACAACTGTGAACTCAAACTGACCTAATAGTAGCCTTTCAGAGTCTACCAAGTGGTTTAAAGATTAGAAAAGTTTGCCTCTGTGAAGTACTCCATTATACAATACTCATAGAATCAGAAGGGACCCCTAGGGTCATCTAGTCCAACCCCCTGCAATGCAGGAATCAAAGCAAAGCATCCGTGGCAGATGACCACTAGACTTCTGCTTAAAAACCTCCAAACTACATTCTTCAGTTCCCAGACAGAGATTATTTTCCATTACTTCAGTCCGTACAAGGTAAGGTGTAATCAGCCCAGGAGAAATTTGCTTGCCTATAATAGATTTCCAAAGTAGAATAAGCAGGAAAAAAATTCTGTGAGCAAAGAAAGTCAAATGGGAATCCAGAGGTCCAAAGAGCAAAGAGACCTTTCAGAGGAAAAAGCAGGAATATAGGTGTCACTAGGCTCCTTGTTCTACATTGTTTCTTGCTTAAAGGGGTAAATCAAAAGGGTTCAATCAACAGAACCCTTCAATTAATTTGGTTTGCTGCATATATCATCATCATCATGATCATAATTTATTGCCAACCCTTTGCCAACAGATTCCAGGATGGGTTACAGCAATTTAAAATTCAATATTAAAAGTTTTTTTAAGAAAGTATAGTCACAGGACTAGGATGGGTCCTATAAATAAGTATCTCAGGTATCAAAGGCAGGGGTAATTCATACCAGCCAGACATGTACACTGGTAAATTTATTATCTGGCATTCTGAACTTCAGGACCAACATAACAAGTTTTATCTTATCAGCCTCCTTTTTGATAGCTGCCATAGTACTTGCTGAAGCAAAGAGCTACCGTCAAATTAAGGGTTTCTTTCCTCTTCTATCATCTGCAATAGTCTCAGGAGAGCCCCCAAAGTTTGCAACCACTTTTTAGCACAGGTAGGCCAAAACTGCTCCTATGGGTCACTAGGGAAAGGGTATGCTGAAGGTCCCAGATAGGAGCTGTTTAAACAAATTTTAGGTAACAGGGCTTAGAAGAACATCCGCTGAAGACTTCAGAGAACCTTGCCAAAAGAGTCTCAGTCTCCATATATGGAAATGTTGTACCACTCACTCACACATACATAGCACTGTGTCCTCAATTTCCAGAAGGAATGCTCCTGGTTCAGGGTTCTAGTCAACTAATCAGGCCCTCCCCCATTCATATACAGATTTTTTTTCCAACTAACACACATTATTCTGTGGCTACACAGCATGTTCAGCCTTCATACGGCAGGTTTTTGTGGGGCTGAGTAAGTAGATGCCGCCTTAGGTTTGGGGCTTTTAAAAATGATTTTTTGTACACCTGAAAACTTCAGTATTCCCTGTGGCACACCAATACTTTCCTCCTTGTTTCCAGCAGCCTTATTTTGGTTGCAACCCTGTTAGCACTCACCACCCGAGTTAACTATTACGGGAGGTAATAATACTGTAAATAATACAGATAAGTATATAGAGATTCAAACATTAGGAGACCAGTTCCCAATATTCTTTCACACTCTGGTGTGATCAAGAAACGGAAACCACGGTGAACGGTGAGAGTACACAGATGGAAGCAGGCAGGGTTCTCCATTGTTGAAATCACATGGTGCAGGAAACAGATTTAGCACCCTTTCCAGAAGGTGTCTGTTTCTGAATGCACTTAACAGTCATACCTTGGATCTCGAACGGCTTAGTTGCCAAACGTTTCAGCTCCCAAATGATCGAAAACCGGAAGTGAGTGTTCCGGTTTTCAAACGATTTTTGGAAGCCCAATGTACGGCGCGGAGTCCGATTGGCTCCTGCAGCCAATTGGAAGCCGTGCTTTGGTTTTTCAATGGTTCCAGGAGTCGAACGGGCTCCCGGAATGCATTCTGTTCAGCAACCAAGGTATGACTGTACTTTCTTCCACACAAATGAATGGCTTTCATGAATTCCTACGAGAAAAGGTAAAGGATGCACCTGGGCACAACAATGAACAGAAGTTAAGATGGGTCTTCCATGCCAGAACCTGGATGGACCTGGTCTTCACTGACCTTTCCACTCTGAAGTCCTTAAAACTCTCCTCCACAAACATCTCACCTATCATAATAATTGGGAGTTTGCTAGTACATTCATGATATTGAGTGACCGCATGTCACAGAGAAAAACTACCAGGACAGAGGATGGAACTTCCACAAGTGCTTAAGTTCAAGCAGCTCTCTTAAAAATTTGATTGGAGTGCCAACTTCCCTCTACGATTAACTATTAAATTAAGGTCAAGGGGCAGTCATTCAAAATTCTTGACAAGAGCAGCAGTATGTGTGCTATACTCTGTTTGAATCATTGCTATACAGTGGTGCCTCAGGTTAAGTACTTAATTCGTTCCAGAGGTCCGTTCTTAACCTGAAACTATCATTAACCTGAAGCACCACTTTAGCTAATGGGGCCTCCTGCTGCTGCCACGCCTCCGAAGCACAATTTCTGTTCTCATCCTGAAGCAAAGTTCTTAACCGGAGGTACTATTTCTGGGTTAGCGGAATCTGTAACCTGAAGCGTCTGTAACCCGAGGTACCACTGTATTATAACTATGGGGCATGGTGTGGAAGTCATGAAGGCATGCAATGTTAACAAACTTATTGATTACGAACAAATGGCACCACACAAAGGCCAACCAACAGGTCTCACACAGCCACAGTAGCCTCACTTCTGAAGAACCTAAATCTTCCCACAGATACTGGCATGGTGCAGCACAACAGGGACACCACATAAAAGCTGTGAATAGGAATAGGGAGAGCAGATATCCTGTGTACACACACTCAGATGCCGTACAAATAAAGGTGCAGCCTGACAGCAGGGTACAGTATCACAACATTAAACAGGAAAGAGTTTCTTATCTGAAATTATTTGCTTGTGCCCTTCGTTCTATTAACCTTTTAAATATATGAAGTTGTCTTCACAATCACACTGAAGCTACTGTTCACAAAAACAAAGAGGCACCAGCTCTTGCAAGTATCCTAAATTTAAGCATAAATTATTTTTCCCAATTAATTTTTATTATTTTATTTCATCTAGCATACTTCAGCGCTTCAAGGAAGCAGGAACAAATGGAGATAAAACTAAAATCAGTGAGTAGAAAAACTGAAGCAGAATGCATATCTGTGGAAGAAAATGTGCTAAACTGTTTATTCAGGCATAAACGCCAGCACTTTTCCCCAGAGGGACACTCAGGAGAATAATGCTGGAATGAAGCCTCAGTTATGGATGTTGCTATTCCTGAGTCAACCTGGCATAAAAGTGCCTTCTGCAGACATCAACACACTGCCACTTAACAAGCAAGCATGACAAATGACCTACACTTTACAGCAAACCATCCCCCCAACAGTCATTAACTGCCAGGACACATTAAATAGAAGCACCTGGGTAAGAGCCAAAATAAAATCCCACCCACTCCTCTATCTAGGCAGTGGTCTAGCCTTTAAATGGTTCCTTTACGCTCTCACAGAACTTGCCAGAGAAATTTAAACTCCTCCGGTTAGCAATAAAAATAAATTAAGGTTCCGCCTGTTCTATCCGGCATTTTCAAACTATCGCTCCTGCCACTGCAAGGGGGGGGGTGTATGTGAGCGCAAGCAGCATTCTGATCAGAAAGGAACTGTTTAAGCTAAACACAACCTCATTGTGCCCCAAGGCCAATGCTTGTGAGAATGATGGGAGCCAATACTTCTAAGGGAGAGACTTCCTGCAACTCCCAATCAGCATCTGGAGAGACAGGTGGATGAAATTACACAGGCAGCAGCCAAAAGAAGAGGAAGATGCATTTATGCTTCCGACTTCCTGCTACAGAAAATGTCAACTTGTCCACAAACATCTGGGAAACTTCACTCCCCTCCAAACAACAACGTCAACTTATTAATAAACAGCAGAGCATATTTCCCCCCCACACTCCAAGAACACAAGTTACTATTACTCTGCCACTGTTTATTGAGCACCAATAATGTGCTCAGCACACATCTGTGAACCACTAACCACAACACATTTTCTACATCAGTTTCAAATACAGCACTGCAAAACACTTAAGATGCACAGTCTTCCTTCCAAGCAACAGGCAGGGAGAAAGCTGCTGTTTTCTTCTTCACATGCTTTCCTGCTCCCAACATAGCATTTATTATGAGTGCTCACTTTGAGCATTTATTACTACTACTACTACTACTACTACTACTATAAAAGCACTCCCAAGACCACAAAAAATCTGAGGGTAAAGAAAGTAAACTGAGCCTAAGATTCCACCCTAGCAGGTCTGTACCTTTAAGGGGCTTGTCTGGTAGGAAGAGCAGCTGCATTCCTGCTGAGGAAGGGCTGCTGTCCCAACACGCAAGAGAAGGCTAGAAATAACCTGCACACATACAACCTTCCAGCACTGAATTTAACAATGCCACAGTCTCTCACTCACCCGCAGAAGGGAAGACAGAAAGAGGGAGGGAGAGGGGGGGGAGGTGAACAGAAAGGGATAAATTTAGTAGATCAACTTCAGAGCGGAGGAGGTGGGCGTATGTGCATCAAAAGCGGCGGCTGCCCTTTGGAGGAGTGGGGGGAAGAGCAAGCATGTTTCAAGGCAAGAGTACATGAAGGAAGTGGAGATCCCTTTGCTGTGGCTTTGCAGGGATCCGGTTGGGTTGCAAGAAGAAACCTTTGAAGGGCTGGGACAGGAAAGCCGATCAGCGGCCCGAACAGATGCATGCTCTACACAATATGAGCTGCGAAGGCTGAGGAGGACGGGAATCGCCGGAGAACGAGGCGTGCGTGTGACGGATGGGACAAAGACAATGCCAAGTAGGGAAGAAGAAAGCAGGTAGTTAGCACGGCGGGATGCCCCGCGCGCCGGCGCCAGAAACACTCGAGCACCTCTTGCAAATGAGCAAAGCCGCCGCCGCCGCCGCTCCACCCAGCTGCTCCTGCGCGTGGAGGGAGCGGGCTTAATTTGAGCCAGAGTTCAGCCAGGCTTTGCCCCAGAGCACCTCCCCGCCACCAGCGGCTAGGGCAGTGTGTGCCGGATTTGGCCGGGGGGGGGGGGGAAATCATTACGCGAAGTTGTTGTACCATGTGCAGAGTGCTCTTTCTGGCCTTGCCAAGTGAACACAGGCAACTCTCTCCGACACACCAACTCTCCGAAACTTGGATGCCATCACTTCTAGTTTTAGAAACAAAGGGGTGGGGGAAGGGAGGAGGAGAGAGAAGACTGCGAGGTTTCTCTGGTCCACAGCCACGAGGGCAAGGACCCCGGGGAGCAAAGAAAGGGGGGGGGGTTTCCCTGCAATGCTAACCTAAGCGCGCTGGGTGCTATTTAAAAGTCCTGCTTTGTTCAGCGGGATTTGTTCCCAGGTACGTGCCCAGAGAGGGCTGCAGGTCTAGGAAAAGGGGAGCAGCTCTGTATAAGCAGAACACAGGCGCACCCGCAATGAGGGCCAGAAAAACGCCACTGGCCGAGTCCGGGGATTCCTGGCGAGAGCTCAAGTCGGGGCTCGGTCCGAAACGTGAAGCGAGACGAGCGCGCCTGAGCATGGGCCGAGCGCCTGTCGGGAAGCCCGGAGCAACTTCGACCGCGGGACGCCGCACGGCAGAAAGGCAAAGGAGAGAAAGGAGCCTTTCCCCGACGCAAGTGCCCTGCGCTGCGGCCGCGTCTCGTTCACAGCGCACGGCGGCTGAGAGCAGCGCGGGAAACCGGGGGGGGGGGTGTCCCTTCGGAAGCGCTTACCTCGCACGTAGAATAGGGCTCCCAGCAGCAGCAGCAACAGCGGCTGAGGAGGAGGAGGCGGGCGGACGCCGCCGAGCCGCCTCATGGTGGCGACCCCTGCTGCAGCTCCCGCAGCCCCTGCACGACGCAGCCTCTCCCCTGCTTGGCGAGCGGCGAGCAGAAAGTTGAGTTCTCCCGAGTCGTCTTGCTGCACGGCGCCCGCGGCTCTCTGTCCCTCCCTCTCCCTCTTTCTCTCTCTCTCCGCGGTGCCGGCCGGACGACCTTCCTCCTCCTCAGAGCAGCCGCCACCACCAGGCGCCAGGACTGGCCGGGGTGGCTCGCGGTGAGTCTGGCTCTGGTTGGAGCGGCGGCGGCGGCGGCGGCTGCTTCACTCGACCCCGCGCCGACGTCTCTCTCCACCCCGCAGGAGCGCGACGGCGAGATTAGGGCTCCCTCCGGCTGCCTGCTCCGCCTGCCCGCCCCCGGCCCTGCCCTCGGAGGAGGAGTCCCGACGGGGCAACCTCCGCCTTCGCTTCTCGCCTACAGGAGCGGCGGCGGCGGCGGCTGCACGGCCGGGCACGTTTCCCCAAGTTGCGAGAGGGAGAAGACGAAGGCAACTTGACGTCGCCTTCCCGCCTCAGCAAGAGCCCACAGAAGAGCAGAAGAAGCTGCCATGTACTGACTCAGGTAGTCTAACTCAGAGGACTCCCTACTACGCTAACAGTCTTCAATCTTTTCCTACACGGGACCTACTTTTCTCCTAAACTGGTTTGGTCTTTTTGGAGAGGGAGCTGGGACCCTTTGCATGCAAAGGAGGTGCTCTACCACCGGGTCAGAGCCCTTCAAATTATGATTTATTTGTTGCATTTATATCCCAACTTTTCCCTCCAAAGAGCTCAAAGTGGTGTACATGGTTCTTTGCCTCCTCCTCAGTTCATCCTCACAACTCTGAGGTAGGTTAGGCTGAGAGTTGCCTCTCAGCCTAACCTACCAAAGGGATTACCCAATGGGCTCCATGGGTGAGTGGGGATTTGAACCCTGATCTCCCAGATCTTAGTCCAGCACTCTAACCACAAAACTACACTGGCTCTCAAATCACCACCAGCACCAGGCCATCCCACACCTGCACCCCTTACAGGCTCAGAGCATTTTGAACACAAGTGGAAGTTTTCTCCCATAGTGTGCTCAGATTGGTGGCAAACCGCTGCCTCGCTCACACCCTATAGGACAACTCCCCTCCCTTTGCTGATCAGCAGGTGCAAATGTACACATCATCCCTGTTCTTAGCTCAGACACGGCAGTTCCACTTAACTGTGTCCAGATGCATAACATTATCACTCATTTCAATTTGCAGGTATTGAAGATGCACATATACTCTTCCTGGTTGCTTTTGGTACTTCATCAAAATGGGAAAGTGATATGCACTTTTAAAGCTAGTTCAAGAAAACTTTAAATGATATAGTGAGTTGTATGCCATGGTGGCTTTACACTAGCAGAAAGCACTTTACTCGCGCAAGACGGGCTGTGGCAGACCTACATTTTTGGAGCCCTGAAGCTTGAACTGTTATGGGGGTCCCTTCACAACCAGCAATGAGGTAATGCCTGATATCTTCTGGGGTTGTTCCATGACAGATCACCACATATGCACTACCAACTCTGAAACTTCAGGATTGTTGAAATATAAACAACAACAAAATAATCAATATGAGTTGTGCGACTCAGATTGGGTCTACTAGATTCATTTTTTAAAAGCAGCCTGGGCTAAAGTTGCTTCTGGGGCCCTCTGGGATTAAAGACCCTGAAGCTTAAGATTCATTAATTTCATAGCAGATCTGCCCCTGAAGGCAGGGTACCTGACTTTCACCAATACCTCTCTCACTCAATACTTGAGGTTGGGGGGGTGGGCTGCAGAATAGTGTCGGATATAACACAAAGGGCTGCAGTGGATAAAAGGATTGGCAAAACATCTATGATGAAATCCCTCCCCACTAGTGCAAAGCCACCATTGCACAGAAATAACTTTTTAAGTGAACAACAACAAAAAGCTACAATAAAAACTAATAGAGACTAATAACCCCCTTCCAAAAAACGTATTGTTAAATTGACAACACTATCTCCCCATTCCGTCCCTTTGCTGCATGCAAGGATCTGTGTTTCCTCAAAATATTGTAAATTATGTGACATTTTGGTTGGTCCTAATAAAAGTATTGCTTGACTGTGGGTTTTGGTCTTTCCTTTGATGTTATGGAACAACATGGCCTGCTTTTGTTTTTTTAAATATTGTGCAAAGTACCATGAGATAGGGAAGAAAGTAGGGGAAATACTGTAGTCCAGCTCAAAAAAAAAAGGAATGTTCACAAGCTTTCCCATAACTCTTACAGACCACTAATCTATGGGAAGGAAATTTCTTAGCAAACCACTGGGCATTTCATGCCTCTCTTTAATGCTAGGTCAGTTATCCTAAAAATAATTCTAACAAGGCCAGCCCTACCCTTAGGCAGAAAGAGATGGATGCCTTAGACAGCAGATGCTGGTAAATGGTGAGGGGTTGGTTGGAGAGAATAGTTCTGTGTGCCATGCAGCCTGCCCTCTTGCATCTTCCAGTTGCTTTAAATTCAGAGATCTGTTGTATTTAAAGTTTAATCAAGTGTGAGGTTCTGGTCTTAGCAAAAATCTGAAAATAAAAACTTACTTACTGAACCCACAACAGCTATTCTGTATAGAAATCAAGAATTTGCGTACATCTGGCGCCTCTGATGAAGTGAAACCACCAGAGATAACTTTGGAATGAAGACAATTCTGCAATTGTAAATGTTGCCAGGCAGCTGAGGTAGGCAACTGGAACTCTGATCTGTGATTGTCACATGAATTTTGGGTCTTAGGTCTTTGGCAGCCATTGGTTCCATACATTTTAATAGCAAGTTTGCCTATTTCATAACTATTACTTGAGGCATCCAAGAAAAAAGTTACTGAACACCCTTTTAATGTGGAATTTGTTGAAATATTTTTAGTACTTACAAAGTTATTGTAAGTTTTGTTTATGAGAATGTACTCGATTGCAGGATGTTGCTTCATAAACTATACAAATCCTAAAAACGTAACATACAAATGTAACATATTTCTCCATACAATCTGTATGCAGTATTGGACTTGATGAGGAAATATAAACTGAGCTTGAAATCAGGCAAGACAGCAGCATTGTGAGTGATTTGTCAGTTGTCTGCGCTGTATGCTGTACACACCCTGTGAGGAGCCAGGTACGCAGTCTGGGATGCTCCTGGATCCAGCTGTGTCACTCAGTGGCCAAGAATAGCTTTTGGTAGTATGACAGCTGTGACCATTCCTAAACCAGGATAACTTTAGGCATTGGTAACTTCGTGCCTGGATTACTGCAATGCACTCATTGTGGAGCTTCCATTGTGGCTGGATTTAGTGCAGAACGCTGCTGCACAATTGCTGAAAGCAACAAGATTCTATCAGCATGCTATATCTCTGCTCAAAGATCAGAGTGGTTGCCAGTTTTTTAACAGGCCAAGTTGTATACTATTGTATACTGATAGGACTTTACAACTTTGGGCTAATTTACTTGCAGGATCACACTGCTCCATCCATGTCTACTTTACTGCTTTGATCTATCTGTGTACTTTTACAAGTGCCCTATAATGTTCTTTCTACATTGGCGAGGAGTCAATCTTTTAGTGTAGCAAGCACATATTCTTTGAAACTCCCTACCTACATCTAGGTGAGATATTTTGTATATATGCAATATTCCTAAATATTTAAAGTGCTTAGCAGACTGTTGGGGGGGAAACTACTTCCAGACAGCAGGCTTAATCAGAGTCTCACAGACTGGAATTGCAATAGACAACTCTGAACCCTATTAAAAACCAGTTTGCTGCAACCAAAAGAGGTGAAGTTGCCATAATCCACAAAGAGTCTGTCTCTCACACACAAAGTTGCTTGATCAGATTGAAAACAACAAATAATCTTGTGACACCTTAAAAGAGTGACAGATTTATTGTGACCTAAGCTTTTGTGGAGAAGAGCTCACTCCATCAGTGTTATCTTCAGTTGGCAGATTTACTTAGTTGCAGGAGAGGGGGAGATAGTTGGTAAACAGTGGGTTCAAAAGGGCAAGAAATCTATGCAGCAATCTGCCTGTGAAATTTCTATGCAAATGCATACAAGATAAGGACAGAGTGGCTTATTCACAACACCAGCTTCTATGCTAATGCTATCTCTCTAGTGATGCCATGCACACCTATTCTGGGAAAAGAAGACTGTGTACACATTACCTTTTACTCCAGCTCCAGTGTGCGGCCAATTCTGGTGTTTGAAGCTGAGTACACATGATACTAGCCAGAAACTATATGTACCCTGTAGTTTATTGAACAACACTCCGGTTACATGTGTTGCTCCTCAGACCATCTTCCATCTGATTTGAAAATGCAAGCCCCAGTTAAGCTGAGGTGTGTGCAGTTCAGGCCCCCATTATGCACAGATGACAGCTTCCTTCTGTAAGGAATTAGCTCTTCATTGTGTGGCTGAGGTTATTCAGTCATGTAACATCATTACTTGGACAGAACTGGTGTCCGGATTTGTTGCAGGGCCTAATCCAGGGGTCAGCAAGCTTTTTCAGCTGTGGGCCGGTCCACCATCCCTCAGACCATGTGGGGGGACGGACTATATTGGGGGGGGGGGGTGAACGAATTCCTATGCCCCACAAATAACCCAGAGATGCATTTTAAATAAAAGCACACATTCTACTCATGTAAAAGCACGCTGATTCCCAGACCGTCTGCAGGCCGGATTGAGAAGGCGATTGGGCCACATCCGGCCCCCAGGCCTTAGTTTGCCTACCCCTGGCCTAATCTCTAGGGTTAGGCCTCTTGTTTTAAGTAGCCTGTGGCTGTGGGCAAGAAGTCAGTTTAGATTGCCTATAAACAGGGGCAAGCCAAGGCTTGCATGAGAGAAATATCATTATCCAGGTTGGGCTACTGATAATTGATAATATGCCAGAGCAGTTTTATCTGAGAGGTGACAACAAAATGTGTTCCATCAGTTCCAGTTCTGGACCTGTCCAATCATAGGCAAAACCTTATTGATCTGTTTCCTCAGTTCATTTGGTGTATATTGTAGTTATACAATGCCCAAGATTTTTCTTTCCTAGGGACTGGAACAAATGTGTTTATATACTCCTTGGCTATAGATGATGAATCATTTGGTTTGCTTTGAGAGGTAGCTCAAGGAAAAACAGGTAGACGTGTGCAGCAATCAGGTAGTTTCCAATACAGTGGTTACCTTGGTTCTTGAATTTCATCTGTTCCAAAATGTTTGAAAACAAAGGCGTGGCTTCTGATTGGTGCAGTTGCCCCGGAAACAATAGCCAACAGTCACATCAGACATTTGGCTTCTGAAAAACGTTCGAAAACAGGAACACTTACTTCTGGGTTTTCAGTGTTTGGGAACCAATGTGTTTGAGTACCAAGGCATTTGGGGATTAAGGTAGCACTGTATAAGATGGTGTTTGCATGACCATTGCATGATTGCATGGTGGTGTTCAGCCAATCCTGATGAGCAAGTGACCTATCGCTTTGTAGTGTCCAGAAGGTGATGGGCCAGCTGTGTGGAATGGCCCAGGCTCAGGCACTGATCCATTAGGGCAAATGGGGCACAGCTCCACCAATCTGACAGTGCTGTCTGCCAGACTCCACTTGGCTGCCTCCTGGAAGTGTCATTGCTTGTCAGATTCCTCCTCCTTACTCTCAGTGTCAATCTAGAAGAACTCAGCAGGGAGAAGGATGGGCAAAACACTGGAATGAGTTGGCTCTGTGTGTCATTGGCTATGACTCTTAACTACTTATGGCTTCTCTGCCTTCCACCCTGTTAGTTTAAGTGGGTGCCAGTCGCCGGTTGATGGTCAGATGGAAGTTGCTGAAATCCTGGTAGAATTTTTCACTTGAGTTCAGTGGATCATACTTGCAGGAAAGTGGGAACAGCCTGAAAAGAGCAGAACCATAATCCTTAAGTTCAGCTACTATGAAGGAAGGTTGCAGCATTTGAGACTGTTTAGTTTAGATAAAAGATGAGTATGAGGTAACATGATAGAAGTCTATAAAATTATGCATGGCATGGAGAAAATGAAGAGATAATAAAAGTTTTTCTCCCTCTCTCGTAACACTAGGACTTATGGATATCCCATGAAGCTGAATGGTGGAAGATTCAGGACAGATAAAGTACTTCTTTATGCAGCACATAGTTAAACTATGGAACTCACTCCCACAGCAAGCAGGGATGGCTGCCAGCCTACAAGGCTTTAAAAGACGGTAAGACAAATTCATGGAGTATAGGCTTCAGAAGCAATGCTTCTGAAAATCAGTTGCTGGAAACCACAGGAGAGGAGAGTGCTTTTGTTTTCGAACCCTGCTTATGTGTTTTCACAGGCATCTGGTTGACCAATGTGAGAACAGGATCCTGGACACGGTCGACCATGGGCCAGATCCAGCAGGCTCTTCTTATGTTCTTGTGTTTAATGTATTTCCAATACAGAAAGTGCTCAGTTATGCCTGGATATATATGCTTAACAAAAGCACTTTCCTTTTTATGCCATAACTTGATTTTTCCTAGGGCCTTGATGAGGATGGTGTTAAAGGGCTTCTGAGCCTTTGTGTGTCATATTGATTGGCTCTTCCTTTATCTACATGCTTATTGAACAAAGGCCTAAGAGGTGTGTTTGACACACTCTCTCTCTCTCTTTCACAATCTGATGGCTCTAGCCTAACTCAATGTTTATCTATGATTTGAGCCAACTTGTCCTTTTAGCCACTACTAAGGCTGCCTGGCACTGAAGGCAGTGACCTCAAGATCACCTGTGGATCTTTTAAAAATATTGGAAACCTTTATTTTCAGTCCAGAATGGAACAGATGGGAAAGTTTAGATAACAATATTTCACACACAGTGTTAAGCAACGGTTTATTTTAAGTCATGGAGTTAACCAGAAGTTAACCCACAAGCAATCAAACAAACCAGGGCAAGTACTGTAAATATCTTCTGCTAACATCTAGTTTGTAGAAATTCGATAGATTCATCGCCCCCAGGAAGGTAGTTCAGGCATGGCCACCTTGGCCAGTTTAGGGATCTTGAGGTATTTCAGTGTCCTGATAAAGAGAGGCCCAGCACCAAAGTGTCCTATCCTAAGCTGCAAGTGGCTAGGTACTTACAATGGCCAGGTTATTTATGTCCACCAGCCTTATATACCCCACCCGGTTCTGTTCTCCAGTCACTATAGTGCATGTGTAATGAACACCACCCCACTTTCAAATAACATCTGTGTGGCTGGAGCTAGATGAATTGCATCTGGGTGGATTATTTGCCTAACAGGACGTTTGCATGTGGTTCTCTGGTGTAAGCACTGACCCGGTCAGTGTGAGGGTTAACCAGACCATGTAATCAGGAACAGAAATCCAGACCACAAAAGGAAAATGATACAACCAAACTTCACAGTGCAATCACTACAAGTAGGTCTCAGTACAATTACTTTGCTCCCAAGGCTATCAACCGTAACAACCTAGCCCACAACAGGGAACAGTTACTGAATGATGATGGCTCCTCTCCCCAAGCAGCCTAATGTGCAACTTCAGGAGTGATGGCTAGTCCTTTGCTCCTCAGGTGGAAATGGGACCCTGATCTCCTGTGGTCAACCAACCAATGGAATAAATAAGACTGATTTTGGCAACTGCCGTCCAAGAAATCTTGTCTGGAGCTGTGTTAGATGGCTCGTCCTTCCCTTCCTTTTTGTCTCTTTCCAATTTATGCTCTCTTGTCTCTTTGCATCCACGTTCTTCTCCCTTTTAAACTGTATACTGTTCTATGGTTCAGTGCCATATTGGTACACAAGGTGTATGGCACTTGCAAAGATGCCCTGTCTATACGAAAATTATAAACTCCCCAAAACATGGAAGAAATGTCATTATGCTCATTTGAATCATCAGTTTACTGGAACCTCAAGCCATTTCTGGACAGTGTTTCCCCTCTTCATTCTCATCTCTTATATATTTATACCGCACAGCCTCTTCTTGTTTCCAGTTCTTCCTCCAATGTTGGCACAGCTATTGAATTTGTTACTGTATGTTCAAGGTAATTCTGATCCATCAGCATCTGGTATGCTCTGCACTTTGGGGCAAATAAGGAACAGGGCACTACTATCCAGCATCATGCATCAGATGAACAAGGATGCTATTTTTTACTCTCTTTTTTTTTTGCTTTTCCTATAAACATAAACATATTGTTGCACGCTGCCCCAATCTCCAAATCCACACAGATTTTATTTATTTCATAAACTTTATATACTGCTTAATTATCAAGAAAACCCAACAACCTCCAAGTGGTTTACAAAGGCTGAAACAATAAAATTTAAAATATACAACCGTACTTTAAAACATACAAAGTTAAAATACTAAAACAGATTAAAATTACCGCAACTTTCTAAGCATCTGGGGAGGCTTGTCTAAGCAAGAATGTTTTTAAAGGTAAAGGTACCCCTGCCCGTACGGGCCAGTCTTGACAGACTCTAGGGTTGTGCGCCCATCTCACTCAAGAGGCCGGGGGCCAGCGCTGTCCGAAGACACTTCCGGGTCACGTGGCCAGCGTGACATCGCTGCTCTGGCGAGCCAGCGCAGCACACGGAAACGCCGTTTACCTTCCCGCTAGTAAGCGGTCCCTATTTATCTACTTGCACCCAGGGGTGCTTTCGAACTGCTAGGTTGGCAGGCGCTGGGACCGAACAGCGGGAGCGCACCCCGCCGCGGGGATTCAAACCGCCGACCTTTCGATCGGCAAGCCCTAGGCACTGAGGCTTTAACCCACAGCGCCACCCGCGTCCCTAAGAATGTTTTTAGCAGGATCCAAAAAAAAAAAAAAAAGAGTACAGTGAAGGCACCTGCTTGATCTCAATAAGCAGGGAGTTCCAAAGTGCAGATGCTGGCACACCCAACAACCGAGTTCCTACAAATGTGGCACCTGCAGTAGTGTCAACTGAATTCTGCCAACCAAAGTAGTTGAGTGGGCACATGAGGGGTAAGGTAAACTCGTCCCCAGCAATCGCTTTCCTCCTGCCAGACTTTCACTGGCTTCCCATCTCTTTACTGTATGCATCAGTCTTAGGGTTCCCCAGCCTTGGCATCAAATAGGAATTCATTTCCTACAAGTTGTGTGGAGTTTGCATTGGAATAATTGCTGGCATTCTGAATGCAGTTTGAGGATTATAGTACAAAGATCCTGGTTACTTTTGAAAAGGAGGATGGTAAACAAAAATGAGGAGAAGCAAGGCTTTTTTAAAAAAACACCCTGCACATTAAATTGTGCGGGGTTGAAACAGCATATTTAGGACAAGAATTTTTATACTCTAAACTTCTAGAGCTCTATGTGCATATCCGTTGCATTTTTAAATTTGTGGATTGTCTGATCTAAGCGAAGAGGTGGTGTCATTTTTGCTTTGTTCTATACAGAGCATATCAATGTGCTGGTAAATAATAAATATGGTCTCAAGTCACACCGTTTAGATTTGTATTTGATCTCTCTCACCAAAGTTGAGAACTCATTATTAATGAAAAAATATTTCACTGTCATTGACATTTTGTGGTATTTGTGAGATTTTAAAGATTTGAAAAGTTTGTTGGGCTTGGCTTTGTTTGGTCAGTTTTAAGGCATCCTATGTTTCCCGTATTTTATTTTTAATTTTTAAAGTATATATATATTGTTATAGATACTGGGTGTCAGAGTTTGTGGGTGCAAGTCATCCATAATTTTTAGATTTAGCAAAAGTTAGAATTAATCAAGGTTTGTCTAAACATGGAAACCCCTGGATTTGGCTTATTGGCAGAGCTAGTTGAGTGTGGGCCATTGGAGGATCCAAGGCGGATGGTGGCCAGTCATTAACCCATCAAGGAAACCATTAAGAGGGTGGAGAGGTACCAGAAAAGGAGGTATGGGGGCCTTCCTCCAGCTGTGTGTTTGTGGGCAGAGACAAGAAAGGTTTAGGATTTCAGGTCTGGATGATGTAGGCTGGGGCGGGGGAATAGTTTCACTGGGTTAGCAGCAACAAGGAGCGGGTAGAACACAACATGGGTAGTCTTTGATGTGCCTCATTTCCAAAAGGAGACACAGACCCTGGGTAAGCACTTGGACCCCTGGAATCTCACACCGCTCTGAGATTGGGGTGGCGTGTAGCACTATTTTATTGTAAATATCACAGAGAGAGAAAAAGAAAGAAACAAGTGTCAGCTCATATTAAGAACAAAAGTTATTCATGAATCCTAATTTCAACATATATATTAATATAAACAGTCTCTATGTCCAAATAAATATCCAAACAAGACTGATGATTATAAGATACATGTTCAAATGTAGGAAAGGCAGTAAGGATTACAGATGGTAGGTATTTATCCTTCCAAACGTGAAGTACAAGGGCTGATCCGCACCTTTGTTTGCCCTGTCACCCACGCTCCCCCCCCCCGAAAACCCCAGGTTTACTGCTAAATCGGAACAAATTGGGTTTTTCACATATTGCTGTTTGTTCCAACTTAATGGTAAAGAGAGGGTTTTCCAGGGGAAAGCAGTGGGGAAAGACAAAACCACTCTGACCCGTGCCTTGACCTAGGGCAAGTAGAAAACCACTTGAACCCATGCTTTCTAGACACAGGATGAAGAGCCCTCAGTCTCTTTGCAAGTATAAGGACTCTCAGGTTCTATTTCTTGGGTGTAGTTAAAACTATACATTAAAGGTAAAGGGACCCCTGACCATTAGGTCCAGTCATGACCGACTCTGGGGCTGCAGCGCTCATCTCGCTTTATTGGCCAAGGGAGCCGGCGTACAGCTTCCGGGTCATGTGGCCAGCATGACTAAGCTGCTTCTGGCGAACCAGAGCAGCACACAGAAACACCGTTTACCTTCCCGCTGGAGCGGTACCTATTTATCTACCGTACATTGACGTGCTTTCGAACTGCTAGGTTGGCAGGAGCAGGGACCAAGCAATGGTAGCTCACCCCATCGCGGGGATTCGAACTGCCAACTTTCTGATCAGCAAGTCCTAGGCTCTGTGGTTTAACCCACAGCGCCACCCGCGTCCCTTAAAACTATACATTACAAAGTTTAAATACAGAAATCATAAAAACCGAAAGACTTTCCTTTATGTCTGGTGGTGCTGGGTGGAGGAATCCAGAAAGCCTCTCATTGCCTATCATCATATGGAGACCCATTTTTTAAAAGTCCTCAGGTTGGTTTAAGTTTTATTTGTTTTCCTCTCCTGTGTAACTGATTCTCAATCCTACCTTTTTGAATCATCTGCTTCTCATCTTCTCTCCGCTAGCCGTGGTTAATGCTCTAAAACCCCCAGGCCTTTCCATTTTGTCCAGATAACACTATAACCTTGTTGAAGATGTCTGCAGCTGCAAATCAGCCTACAAGGGAAAGGGAAAACAAACACCTTTCTTTAACTACTCTCAATAATATATATGACATAAGAGATCACTTACATTTTAAAAGGACAAAAACCATAGAATTGACATTTTTGTATTAGCCCAAGCACTGCTGTCAAAGTGGTTTTTTGGAGCATATGAAACAGAGATTTTGGAAGTTATTAGGTGTTTAGAGAAAAGGAGGTCCTTCTCCCCCTTCCTTGGTACCCTTCCCATCTTGCCACATCTTACTTTTACTGATCCCCTCTGATCTGTCATGTTTCCCATACCTTCTTTATCTCTCTTCAGTGTTTTTCTCTGAAGACACATCACAGACACACAGCACAATTTAGGACGTAATTAATTTTTTAAGACTCTGTGGGCTGCATATTGAAAACTTGCTTCTGTTTGAAAACTGTTCTTTTGGGAACCATGAGTACTGCCCAAGAGGATGGAGCACATTCTCCCCAGTTTCTTTTTTCACATTGCACACAGAAACATCCATATCCACACATCTGGACAAGAGGAGAGAGAGAGAGACAGTGCTGAGTTACAGGGACAATTACTCCGCATACTGGAATGAGGGATGAGACGTACAGGCTTTCCTCGGTTGCCCCCCCAGGATGAGCTAAGTCTTGGCTGTCAGTTACATTTCCTATGCCAGGATTTCCAAGCAATATTTATTTTGACCGGGCATTTTAAAACCCACCCCCGCCCCCCTCTGGCATGAGACTAAGCCTGCCAGAAATGGCTGTTTTTCTTCTCTGCATCATTAGGGAGGCAGCATTCCAGCAGCGAAGGGTCACTCACTTGGTACTTAAGTACTTTTAAAGATGTTTCCTTTTCCTTACTGAACAGATAATTTGAACAGAAACTGTCAAGAGACTTTCCTTCAGTTTCTTCCTCCCCAAATCCACTTCTCCCTTTGTCATAGCTTGAACTCATCATGGCCAAAAGATGACCTCCCCTGAGCTTAATGTGATCAGCAGCCATGACAAGATGGCTCTAAGAATGCAGCCTTGTAAGAATTGCAGGGCTCAGGGTACAGATTCCTTGTGTTCTGAATGCAGCCCAAAGATTTTGAACTCTAGATGACAAAGGAAAACATTTTTGTTTGCTTTAAATATATTAGCTCCGGAGGGACTACAATAGATGAAGTGATTTGGTGAGATTGACAGAAATTTCTAAACCTGTTTTTTTTTTTAATTGAGACTGTTTGCACTATAGAATTAGTTTGTGCTCAAGATTGGTATTTGCTTGGTGCTAACTGGTGCCCCCCTCAGTATATATGCCCAAACTTTCTTCAGCTTCCAAGCTTGAGTTTGAAAGGACTCTATCATGTGACAAAGTGCAGACCTAAGTCTTAGTTTACAGCAGTCCAGCTCTTCACAGTATTACAAACACTAAGGCTGTGTTCACACCCCTGTTTAATGTGCACTCTTTTGGTTTCCTGTTTTTAAATCTGTGTTTGCTTGATGTTATCGAAAACACATATGTGTACTGTAAAATGCTGCTATTTGGTGTGCTGTTTCTCAAACCAGCTTCACACTTGGAACTCTTAAGCCATTTGTTTCTAGCCAAGGTGTGAACATCTTAGTACTCTCACAATGTTCCCTGGTGTGAACCCTTTGAAGCTGTGCTGTGAACAGCTGAGGGGAAAGTGCAGGGAACAGTTTCACTGTGTTCTAAAGCAGTAATGTGAGCACACCCTAGGTGTGAAGCTTTTACTCCAAAATAGGTTGCACTGGCTTTGTTTGCCATGTGCCACAAAACACTAAGCCATGGATTGTTGTAACCATGGCTTGCTCAATAAACCACGAGTTATTTGACAGACAAACAAACAAGGAGTGGATTGTTTCTCCAAAACTTTCATTCTTTTCCAGCAGTTCTTGCATTGTGCTTTTGTATATTGATGAGGGTCTGATGTGGCCACGTAAACCATGGTTAAGCCAGACCAGCGGATATAATACCAAACCATAGTTAAAACAAACCATGGCTTCACATTGTGGTTTGCTATAAGAAAACAAACCATGATTTGTCTGCTGGACTGGCTTTAGATGATCAAACAAACTATAGTTAGGTTAAAACAAACAATGGATTATGTGTGAACCAGCAGGGCTGTCTCACAGGTAAGTTTACAAAGGCTTGAACCATAAAATTACCAAAAAATCCTCATGTCTAATTCTCACTTCTAAGGGTGAAAATGTCTTCCTTGAGAATGTGTTCAGAAGCCTTCCTGTTCCATTCTGAACATGGAGATTCTCTAGTCTCCTTGAGCAGCATGTTCTCTTGCTGAACTGCTCGTATAATTTGGAAAACTTCCCTCATGTTTAACCTAGATTGGCCCTGTCAGTTAAAGCTTTCTTTTGCAACTTAATTGTATTAATATTTTCCAGGTACAACAACACGAACAAAGATATAAAAGACAGCTTTCAGAAAATAACAAGGAATCAAGATAATCTGGGTGTTCAAGTCATCCTGACCTGTCTTAGTATGTTTAAGACATCCCTTACAGACAGACACCCTTTAAAATATTTAACAATGTTATGTTCACACCTTGATCTTATCTCTAGATTTGTTTGGTGAGGCATTTTTGTCTGTTTCGATCTCTTTCCTGACCTAGCTTGAACCCAGATATTTGTGTTTATTTTGATTGGGCCAGAATACAGAGTGTGTACCGGCCTCTGTCATCCATGGTGAGTCCAGATGTGTGTCCCTTCTAAATGGGCTGATTAATCCTGGGAGAAATGAAACAATTCCCTACTTTTTGCAGGATTCCCCCCCCCCTTGAAAAATCAAAGAGATTTATAGCTCAGATCCTGGTCTGTTACACACTGTGTCTGGGACAAGTGAGGCCTCATAGCTGATCTGATTTTTTGATGTCTTAAAACAATTCATGTGATTTCTCCAGAGCAGCAGGATTATGTTTTCTTCACAACTAGCATGGAACTAGCCCTGGTCTAGCATTCGTAACTTGATTATTGTTATGCTTAAGTGGTAAGAAAATAGTGATTAATTATGATGATGGGGGGGGGGACACTGTTTGCATAGGAATCCATGGCAAGGGTGGGGCAGTTGTCCCACAGATTGAACAGTCACTGCCCAGACTGAGCCATTATGGTGCCTGCCTGCATTTTGCTACAACTGCATTGTGGGAGGAGGTGGAGGTCAAGAGAAATCCGCCATGTCCCAATTGGCAAATGGGGATGGGGGTGCAGAGCAAGCAGCTTCTACTATTTTTCTAATTGCCTAGTCCAAGGATTTAGGGTTGTAATATTTCAAAAAGTAAAAACCAGGACATGCCAAAAGTTGTTGAGCTCAAAATTGTTGGGCTGGACATCTATTCCACCTTTGAAATCCCAGTAATGTCCAGGAACATTTGGACGTATAGCAGTCCTAAAGGATTCCCAAAATGTGGCGTATGGACCACCGGTGGTCTATGAGCTTTGTGGTCTACAGCATGTCTGTAAATCTGTGTTTGAAGATGGGAGGTGAGACATCTGTCACATTAAATATTTATTCCTTCTTCTGTTTCTTCTGCTGTAGCTGATTGCATTACAATCTAACTTTCAAAGAATTCAAATAAATAAAAACACCATTAAAAATCTACTTCCACCTTTATCTATGCATCGCATCCCACTTGCTTGCTCCTGTCCTTGCAACAACAGCTTGTGGTTATATGTATTGACCAAGAGTCACTAAGGTTGCAGTGTGCGCTTCCTAGAATTTTCCTAGAGAACCGCAAAAGTAAAAAGTGGGCGTTGCAGGCCCAGTTTAGATCGCTGTGGTTAGCATGGGTACAGCAAACATGAGCTGGAAGGTATGCCAAGGCGCAGTTGGCTCAAGAGGCCAGAACCATAATTATGGCTCTCCTTCTAGAATACTGTATCACTTACACAGAGCATGACGGAGCAAGGTCAAAAGGATATAATGCCCTTTGTTCCAGGATTTGTCACCCTAGGTGGCATCTGGGCATATTCACAGTACTCGTAGGTTGCTCCAAAGCAGGACCCTTTTAAGATGGAGGGGGTGAGCGGGGCAAGAGGCAAAAATGGGTGAAGCAAAGAATGCAAATTTTACAAGTACACAGTAGGACATAACAGAGCTTCCACTATAACCTATAGCCCCATAACAAGTATTCTGTATATCTCAAGTGTAGGGTTGCACCCTAAATTTTCAATCCTATAAACAGAAACATGGGAATAAGCTGCATAGAACTCAGAGGGACTTATTGTACATTGTATAGGATTGTGCTGATGTGGGTGTCAAACCAGCATGCACTGAAGCTCACTGTAAAGATGATAAGGCAATATAAAATATGTGCAATGAGCGCTTCAATTCTTCAATGAGTGCTTCATATATGTAAGTCATAATTTCATATAGCCTTTAAGAGAAAGTCTTCTTTGTGAAATCAAATTTGTCTTAACTGTAAGTTTAGCAAGGTGCTGTGCAGCTGAATTCTGGAGCACCAATGGAAAAATGGTATGCTACTATTGTTACACGATTGGAGTGCATAATGGTGGGTCCCTGCCTGGCCTGTGATTCTGAATCTGTGATTCAAATCTAGAAGAAGGAACCTGTTGAACAACTTGGACCAGTTCCTCGCCTTAGCCGCTCAGCTAAGTGTCTGTCACCAGCATCTTAAAGAGTGAGCCCTGTTGCCATAGAGACAAATAGATGGAATTCCCACAGCACCATCCTGGGTGCCATGGTATCCTAGGAATGGCAAGGATAGGCCAAGTGGGGCTGTGTGTTCCTGCATTTGGCTAGGCTGGAAGAGAGGCTTGACTCAGCTGTGCTGAACTCAAAGTTATGCCCTTGTGGGAAGCCTTATTAACCTAATGAGGAGACAAGATCTGTTGGCGTGTTAATGCTGTGACCCCTTCCATCCTAGGTTGTATGTGTGTGTACATTAAGCCATATGTCATAATGGTACCACGGTCTCCATTAGCAAGGGAACCAAATTCTAGATATATGCAGGCATCCCTGAAGACTCTCACCACTTGGAGTGTGTGCAAAACACTTCTAGTCTTCATAGTTTCAGAGAAGGATTTTGAAAATGTTGTTTTGGGTCATCTGAAAAGCATAGTCACATTTGGGGAGGGGAAGTATTCCTAAATATTTATTAAAATTTCTATGGCTATTTGTGGTGTTGAAAAATATTTGGCATTTGCTATAGTACAGACTTTGAAAACTGCTTCTTCCAGCACAGTTATGTAGCTACTATAGCAATAATTGCCAGAGACCTAGGCAAATCAAATGTTTTAATCTGACTGAAGGTGGTGTGAGCCAGATGAAAATGTTCCAGTGACTGAGCCTTTTTGAAACAAGACGTTTCCCTTGGAATGGTTACATGATGTTAATTCGTAGTTATTATTCTCTATGTGTCATTCACCCTACTGCTGTGGATGAGGAACTGGTGTTTAAGGAACTTCAGTTAATGAGTAAAAAGAGTTTTCTACTTAGGTTTGGTTGTGCCAAAAAGCAAGGCACAAAACAGAAAAAGAAAAACGAATGCATTCACGGGCCAAATATCCCTTAGAGCTAAGATTGTGACTTAACAGAAGAAACAGTGTAAAAAAACCCACAACCCACAACAAGATGAAGATCAGGGTGTCTAAGCATATGTTCTTCTTGGTATGCAGTCTTTATTATGTCATATTTGAGCAAATTCCAGACATATCCCTGCATTGCCACTCTGCACAGCCTTCTGCACGTGTGGCCATTAACCACCATTCTACTCAGTGAAGCACCCCCCTTGCTCTTTCAGTGAGACCTAAGGAATGGCATGGGAAATGCTCACATTACCCTGGAGTTTTGTGCAGCAAATACATAAAGTGGATTTGCAAACTGGAACACTTACTTCTGGGTTTGCGCTGTTCGGGAGCCAAAACGTACGAATACCAAAGCGTTCAAGATCCAAGGTACGACTGTAGAGAGGTGTTTAAAGATAAATGTATATAACACTTTTTCCCCCAAGGGGTGCTCAAGGGTACGCAGTACCAGCACCTCTTTTGTTGTTGTTAAAAAGTGTGGCGCTTACTGTAACAACTTCATGGTGAGTACTGGCACCTATTTTTCTAGAAAAAAAGCACTGCATGTATATCTTTATTTATTAAATTTATATACTGCCCTTCAGCCGAAGATCTCAGGGTGGTTCACAGTACAAAAATACAGGATAAAAGTGCAAATAAATAATTAGAACAAAACTAAACAAAACCAATCACCACCCACTCCCACAAACAGGTTTAAAAGGCTGTACAATATTAATCAGCCCAAGGCCTGGTTGAAGAGGAATATTTTTGCCTGTAGCCTAAAGGTATGTAATAAAGATGCTAGAGGATCCCACATTTTATGCAGGAAACAGTAGTGTAACCCTGATGTTTCTTACCGAAAGCCTAACAAAAAGTGTTGCCCATTCTTTTGGGTAAATATAGTTAGGAATTGCCTAGTATATGCTAAGTGTTTTACTGTCTTTGCCATCACATCAGTCCTGTGATTGATTTCCTATATACTAAGAGTGAACTAATTATCCATTTGTGAATTAGCACAACTCTGATGTCATGTAATGTGAATTGGCTCTCTCTCTCTCTCTCTCTTTTTTAAATAATTTTTATTAACAGGCCAATCACATCACATTATCCAAATCACATTAGTTCCAAATTATACAGCCAAATTTTAAATTTTGTTGGGGGTACCCATACATCAAGCTCCGAACGAGTCCAAACATCACTTATATTACTGCTTTAATTAAACAGTTCTATCCAGTTCAATCCAGATAGACCTTTATTACTTTATTCATCTTCTTGTTGTTATCATATATTCCTTTCTTTGCGATCTCTGATAATTTTCACAAGCAGATTGAAAACAGGCATCCTCTGTGTGGGTTTTGTACTCTCCAAAGATCATATCACTTAGGGAGAGCCTCTGTTCAACGCTTCCATAAAAAAACTTAATCTTCGGTCTGTCCTTTACTTTTCTCAGGCTTGCCAAATAAATCAGGAGGCTCTGTCAGGTCAAGATTGCGTTCCAACATTCCTTCTCTTTCCAATGGTCCTGATTCTCCTCCCCCTGTCCTTCTTTCTCCGGCAAGCCTGTCTTGGTGAGACACCATTTTTTAACTGCGTCATAAAAATTTTCCTCTTTCTCACTGTTCACCAATCCTCTCTCCTGTTATAATCCATCCCACACAGTTCTTGAATTCCTGCTTGTGATTAGTAAAAACGCAACAATCTTATTTCTATCTGGGGTGAAGGGTTATTAATATAACATCGTGCAAAGAAAAAAAAATTTTTCCTCCACTCCCCCTTCATTCCAAATATACAGTCTCTTAATGGTGATTCATCAGAAGATTTACTTATCCGTCCATCACTCCCGGTCACAGAGATCCATTAATCAGCAGTCTTATCTCTCGAACGTTACTCGATGTATGTGCTTCAGCTTCATTCCAATCGTATGTTTCCAATTATAATTCCGAGTTGAAGCTAACCAGCGCGCGCTGATTGGAATCGGCGTCAGGAAGATCTGACTTCATCGAGGGCTCGTGCCAAGTGTTCGGCACCCCCATCTCTCGGATCAGAGGGTGCATTGTGAACACCGCTGGCAAGGCAGCCCCCCCCCCACATCCTTGGGGGGGGTAGGAAGACTGCATACTTCCCATAGCAGCCCCTTAATTACCTCGTATGGGTCAGAGAGATGTTATTGTCGGCCATCTTCCAACGTGCCACCTGGTGGCCCCCGTGAATTGGCTCATCAGTGTCTTGATTTGGATTGATTTTTTTCCTCAGTGTAAGAAATAGACTTACTGTAGGGTTACCAGACGTCCTCGATTCCTGGGGACAGCCCCCGCATTTGCAAATCTGTCTCCGGACAAATTCCGTCCCCGGAATGTCCTCAGATTTGCAAATCTGTCCCTGGGAAATGTAGTGGCGGCAGTCTCAGCAGCCTGGAGCCAGCCTGGTAGCGCAGTTGGCTCTGGCTGGCTTCAGGAGCTGCTTGATGCTTGCTGCTGTGGCACCCACCATTTTTCCTTGCCGGAAGTCCCCATATGATGTGTTGCACACAAGACACATCATATGGGGACTTCTGGGAGGCAAACTGGCGGGCGCCACGGCAGCAGGCAGCAAGCGGCTCCCGAAGCCAGCCAGAGCCAACTGCACTACCAAGCTAGCTCTGGACTACTTACTGCCACTGCCACCACCATTGCTGAAGGGGAACCGGGGACGTCCGGCTGTATAGCTCTCCTGCCTCCTTCCCCCTTTATATTGACTGGGGGGGGGAGCCCCCAGATTCATTGAAAAAAATCTGGTAACCGTACTGAAAACACACAATTATAATAAAAGCCATTATGTACTTATCAGAGTTTAGCTTTTTAAACTCTCCTCACTTGCCGAAGAGCAGGTGATCTCTGTAGCGGATCTTGTAATAAGCAGCTTCAAGCTGGGGCAGGCCAATGGGCAAGTGACAAAGCAGAATAAAGTGTGTGAAGGGCTCAAGACGCAACATCTTGTTTTTATTTGGTTCTCTTTTGAGTCATTAACAGTCAGGCGCCAGTAGTGCTCAAACTTATCATTATTACAACCACAAATGGGCTTTGTGTGTGAAAGGAAGATTTCATCCTTTTAGCTGGTCTTAAGAGAGAGTAAACCCTCACAGAAGCAACAAAATATATTTTGGGCAAAAAGATTTAGAGAAAAGAAGGACCACAGAAATACCCACAGAAATTCCAAATGTAGCTTTTAAACCTACATGCAAAACAGCATGTATAAGTGAGTGGTCCATATAATGGCAGATGAAATAGCAATATCTTGAAAAGAGCAAACTAATTAACTGTTACTAAGCCTAAGCACATGTAACTTTAACCATCACACAAAGCTTCCTTGTTTACTCCTGCCTCTGCTACCCTCCCCTTCCTCTGTTGTTCCCTTCTCTAATTTTGGATCGCAGATTCCTTGGGACAGAGACATGAAAAGCACCATACTCACAGACAGAGCTAAAAAACAGCAACAATAAATAGTCTAGAACTGTGCTCTGCTGTTTTCAGTAGCAGAGCATGAAATCCACACCAGACTCTAACATCTTATCCTCTTTATTTGGTACTGGGAGCTGACCGTGCTGTGTGGAGTGACCGCCTTGGGTACTATTGTGTCATCTGTATGGGTAAAAGCCCCTGCAGGTGTAGTTCTGCTGTTCATGTAGTTTTAGAGAATTGGGCTCTGAAGGTAAGGAATTTAAAGTACTTTGAATCTTAGAGAGAACTGTGGAAACTACTGTACTTAAATTACTGATCAAGGAGTATTGCATATGATCAAATAGCTCCTCCAGGCACACATTTTTTAGCAAACCAAAACAGTTATCTCTTTTCAATTTATTGTATCAGTTGTAGCCATATAACAGAACCATTTATAGTATATTGTTTAAAGTACAGGTCTGGGTGTCATTTTTTGGAAGAAATGTTTTGTTGTATTGAAACCAAGAGGTGTAGAATAGAGGTGTGGAAGGGTAGTTGATTGTTTCAAAGCAATGCTAAACTAGTACATCAATACAAATACCAGGGGGCAAATATACACACAACAGCAGGCAGTAACCTGTGTTGGCATTTGATAACTGGTTGCTCCAAAAAGTAGACATGTTAGTAATGTCTCAATTAGGAAAGAAAAGAAAGGCTTGAATACTTTCTAATATTTGCTATAAGACATTAGGGAGGGACCTAGCTCAGTAGTAGAACCTCTGTTTTGCATGTCACAGGTCGAAATCCTGAGCATCCCTAGGTAGAGCTGGAGATTATTGGGAGGGGGCATGTTTCTAGAACTAAAGTGAAACTGTGAAGCTCCCTTGTTATTTCTGCTATTGCATGCTGCATGCTGTTTAAGTAATCTAGTCACTTGAACAACATGCACAGAGACTCTGTGCTGGTCAGCAGGTAATGTCTTTTTCCACCTGCCTTGCCCCCACCCTTCAACCTTCATAAGGGAGCTGTTTCCAGAGGAAGAACTGTGCGGGGAAAGAGACTCTGCCCTGAGGTGGTGGATGGTCTCACATGTGCTGGCCCACCTCTAGCCTGAGGAACATTCAGAAGGGAGTTGCCATGGGCATCATGTGTATTTTAATGAGCTGAAGAGTGAAAGATTATGAGTCATGGGGGTGTGGAGAGTGCGTATGAAATTCAGTGCTTGCTTTATTTTTTGGTTACTATTTTGTTAATGTCAAATGGAATTGTATTTTATAAATGCTGTATTGATTTGTTAATCATATAATATGACGTGCTATGATTTTGATTGTTCCACTGTTCAATTAAAATTAAAAAAAATGTTTGACGGCTACTGCCGTCATTCCATCTACATTTCAAAAGAAGGGGTCTGGTGAAGTATTATCTAAAGCAGGTAGTTAACCCTGGATGCTTCTGCAGACGCCTTTATTAATAGCAATCACAAACACACAAACAAGCAACCCACCCCAACCCTGAAAGGCCGCTTGATCGGGCACCTGGCTAAACAGCGGTGCGGGGGAGCGCGAAGAGGGGGGGTTTCCGGGCGCGGCCTCCCCGCTCCTGTTCCTCTTCCTCCAAGGGGGATCCTAGTTGCGAGGGAGCTTGTTTCTGGCCGGAGACAATTTTCCTGGCCGCAGCGTCTGGTGTCCTAGAGACCGGTGTGGGGGAAAAAGAAGGGAGGAGGTTTGACAGGATGCTGAACGCCGACCGCCTCTCCCCGTCGGGGCTCGAGTATCTGGGTGAGGCTCCGGCGGGCGCGGCACGCGGAGCAGGTGGCCTCCGCTGCGCCTTCCCTGCAGCAACCGAGGGAGGAAGGGAGGGAGCGGCGCGGTCCAGGCAGGCGCTTCCCTGCACCCCTCCCTTCTGGAGGCTCTTCGGATTTCTGCCCGCCCCGTTTTTCTCCTAACTGGGGTGGGTGGGGCATTGGTCACCCCAAGACCCCCGAGCACAGGTTGGAAGGAAGACGGGGATGAATGGGGGCCCCGCCCCTCCTCCCGCTGCCCGGCGCGTCTTGGGTGGGGCAGGCGATTTAAAGTCTCCCTAGCGTTTCCTCCTTTATCTGAGGTGGGAGTCGGATGGTTGCCAGTGGTGTTTCCAATCTTGCTTTCAGTGTTTTTCAACCTGCGTCCATTCATTCTTGAAAGCAAAAGCCGACGTAGCCAGCAACACAATGCTACTCGTCTTCCATTTCAAACACCTGCAAAAATCCTTTAGGCTTGTAATGCAAATACAGAAGGTGATTTTCATCTCCTTCTCCAGCCAGTTAATATTACCGGTGAATGGGCTGGCCGGTGGAAGCGCTGTAGACACGTTTCAGTATAACATTGTCTAAAACGGGGGTGGGGGGCTGGAATGACAGAATGTTGTTCACAATGGGCCAGGAATGGCTTTCTATTAACCGCATTGGGGCATTTTTTTTCATCCCTTAGGAAAAGGGATGCCTTTGATCAGGGTGGAACTAAGCAACCTCTTGCATCAAGTTAGGATTCTTTATAGTAAAAAGCAAACAAACCCCAAGAAGTGTTCTAGCACTTTTGAGATTATATAACAACAGTATTTACGTAGCACTTTCTGGGTGCTCCAAAGTGTTTTGCAATGTTTCACATATATTATCTCCGTAATCTTTGCAACAACTGTATTATGGTTATTATATTATTTTCTGGATGTGCTGCTGAGAGACAGTGACTTGCCTAAGACTATCTAGTGAGTTTGTTGCTAAGGTAAGATTTGAACTTGGTTTAAATTTGTGTAGCACAATCTAAAGTAAGTCCTGTTGTGTTCTATGGGGTTTGCTCCCAGATAAGTGTGCCTTACAGCACAGTCCTATGCATTGCTATTTTGAAGTGAAGCCCACTGGATTCAACAAGGTTTATTCCGTATATATATCTCTTAAGATCACAGCTTCCGCCTCATGAGTCATTTGGCACACTTCCTCTGTCCTTGAAAGTGCGTGTGAAATGGGTAAGCAATGGAAGATAAAGTATTTGCAGTACAAAATATGCCTATGGATAGCAGAGATGTTATACACATGTAATCCTGTAATCTAAACTAGTGTTCAAATAAATTTTGGGAAATTGTCTTCCATGCTGAATAGGCTCTCTCATGACCTGGTGGCTACCAATGTCTGTCATGGCTGCTGTGTTTCTTTAGGAAACTGCATGTGTTGTGTGATATACTTTTACCTGAGTTGCAGAATGCAACTTGAGTGAGCTAGGTGTTAGCGGCTACTGGAAGCATCACACCAAACAAAAGTATGAGATTAATGGAAGTAAGGGAAGAAGAGGAGAAGTTTGGAAGGACTGATCTGGTCTACAGGCCTCCCACTGAGGGACTTAATCCTGCTGGAACATTGAGTTCAGATACTAAAAAATCTGTATTTGCATCGTCACCATCATTTTCCTGCTTCAAAATAGCATAGTTCCTCCTTTGATTATACCCAATCCCAACAATTAAAACTGGACTATAGTATACTGCAAAGAGGAAAGTGTGAGGTGTGTCTCTTAAACATCTCTTTGATCACAATTGGCATGTAGCCACCAATTATTTATTTATTTTTCTATATTCAAAGAACCCTTCCCACATTGGCTTCCCTGCCAAGGAACTCCTGCACATTGCAGAGGATTGAGCAGAATGATCAAAAAGGTATTCTCCGCTCATGTATGGTTTTGGCCAGGTCTTTGCTGATCCTGCATGGAACTGAGAATGCTCTTAGGTTAGAACAAGCCCAATATTCCCCTGCGATTACAACCTGCAGGAGCAGATTGGCAATAGTGTGCAAGCTGTCTTCTAGGTAAAATTGTTTGTCCTTGCTGAACTTTTCATTGAGGAACTCCCGATAAGCTCCTTATCAGGAGATAACCCCTTGGTTTTCCAGTAACACAATTCAAAATCTACTCATTTAAGCAAATAAGTAACAGCCCCATAAGGAAAAGCCTTTCTTTGAAGGCACTGGATAAGCCAGTCTGTAGGAAAGCATCATCCAGCTCTGTTATCTTCCTTAACTCAGTATAAAACTGGCTAATTTAATAATAATAATAATAATAATGATTTTTTATTTATACCCCGCCCTCCCCAGCCAAGGCCGGGCTCAGAACGGCTTACAAGCAATAATAAAAACAAGATGAATGATTACAACTTAAAAACAAAAGTAAAATACAACATTAAAATAATGGAACATTAAAATATTAAAATGTAGCCTCATCACAGGAGAAGGAAAAGAAAAAAGAAAGAGAGGGAGGGAGGGAGGAATCAAATTGGCTCCAAGCCAAAGGCCAGGCGGAACAACTCTGTCTTACAGGCCCTGCGGACAGAAATCAGATCCTGCCGGGCCCTAGTCTCATGAGGCAGAGCGTTCCACCAGGCCAGAGTTGAAAAGGCCCTGGCTCTGGTTAAAGCCAATCTAACTTCCTTAGGGCCTGGGACCACTAGGGTGTTGTTATTTATGGACCTTGAGGCTCTCCGTGGGACATACCAGGAGAGGCGGTCCTGTAGGTACGAGGGTCCTAGGCCGTGAAGGGCTTTAAAGGTCAAAAGCAGCACCTTAAATCTGACCCTGTACTCCACCGGGAGCCAGTGCAGCTTGAAAAGCACTGGGTGAATATGCTCCCATGGCAGAGACCCCGTGAGGAGCCTCGCTGCAGCATTCTGTACCCGCTGGAGTTTCTGGGACAGCTTCAAGGGCAGCCCCGCGTAGAGCAAATTACAGTAGTCAAGCCTGGAGATGACCGTCGCATGGATCACTGTGGCCAGGTCGGGGCGGGAAAGGTTAGGGACCAACTGCTTGAATGCTCATTATCTTGCTCCATCCAGTGGGGTTGGTCATTGTTATGCCACATCTTATGTGTGGGAAACAAAGGCTCAGATGTTTTGATTTGGCCAACCAAGAACTCTGTTGAGTGGACATGCAATTGAAGCCAGTTCCCTTACCCCCTAGTATTTCAGAGCAAATTTCTCAGCCATCATATGATGATTCTGGGTGTTCAATTTTTAAAAAGAATGTACCCTTTTGTTTTATTTATAATATGTATATACCACCCAATAAACAAAGCTTTTCTGGGCAGCTTACAAGTAAAAATTAAGACCAAAAGTATAAAACTATGACATAAAACACAAATGTAAAACTAAAAACAATAGGAGAATAAAACCAGGGTGAAAATAGTGTCAGAGGAAGGCTACAGTGCCAAAAAAGTATCTAAGAAACAATAATTATTACTTTTATTAAGATTGAAAAGCTTTAGAAAATAAAAAGGTGCTAAAAGGACCACAACTTGGGCACCCGGCAAGCCTCTCTACCACTGAAAATAGTAGTCGCCTACATCAAGCGTGGGTGATAGGATGCTGCCTTATATTAGGTCAGAACATTGGTCAATCAAGCTCAGTGTCAGCAAAACTATTAGCACTGGCTCTCCAGAGTTTCAGGCAGGGGACATTTCCAGCCCGACCTGGAGATGCTAGGGACTGAACATGAGACCTTTTGCAAATAAAGTGCATGTTCTACTACTGAGCTACTGGCCTTCCCCTCTTCATCTGGCCATGACACCTGGGAAGATCATAAAGGGACCCCTGACCATTAAGTCCAGTCGCGGACGAATCTGGGGTTGCGGCGCGCATCTCGCTTTATTGGCTGAGGGAGCCGGCGTACAGCTTCCAGGTCATGTGGCCAGCATGACTAAGCCGCTTCTGGAGAACCAAATCTTAGGGTCTTGTTATGTGGGAGGAAACAATAATAATTTCATGTCATTATGTTGAAGTTCAGGCCTCCCAGCGATACAAATCTTGGCCTTTTGTCCCCTAAACTTGAATATCTGCTTTTAGTTCTCAATTATACATTTAAATCTAGGTCATAATCTCCTAAATAATGGATGGATTTGATCTACTTACCTATTTAGCCCATTCATCCCTTTTACTTGTGCTCCTACATTTAAATTCATACTTTTTTGGAAACAGTTTGAAAAATCTGTTGACTTTTACCTGCCTTAAATTTCTGTTCTGGATGGAATTTGGGAAGTTCAGTTCTCTCAAAAGTAGGCCGCTGCTGTAGTAAAAAATAAGTTGGTTGCCCCATCCCTGTGTTGTATAGATCATGCTCAGGTATGTTGTTTTTTAAAGAGTTACTTTATTTCAGGGGTGTGGGGGAGTGCCTATATGATTTTCACAAAAGCTGTTGACTAAGGCTTTGTTTGATTAATATGAATCCAGTAAAAGTAAGCAATGTTTGGGAAAGTGCTTTTGAATCTCTTTCGGCATTGACCTGGGTTTGTTTAAAAAAAATTCTTTGGAGAGAATAGCAGCCTTTCTCCAGGTGCTTTATTGTGTTTCTCAAGGCCTTGTTAATAGAATTAACTGGCTGTGAGACTACAGGTAATTGTGATTAGAGAAACCAAATCATGTTAATCTCATTCAGAAGTCTGTTTGTTGCCCCAGGCTGTGTATCAGGTGTTCTTTGAAGAGACTCCAAGCTCAGCCTCCTCTCTCTTGGGATGGGGGAAGTGTCTTGTAAGTCGTCCCCCTCCCCGCTACGCACATGAGAAGGAACTAAGCGAGCTAGGTCCTTTTAAACCCCCATCCCAACCCTGTTCTAGTGAACACCCCCTGTGTCAATTTGTGCTGCAATATTTTTCTGCTACACATTCTGTGACATATTTTCAGGGACTAGAGATCAAGGTTGTGCTTGGAGGTGCCTGGACTACAGAGGCACCTGGGTCTTGTCCATACTTCTGCATTAGAACCTCATTCATACCAAATGGTACAATAATAGAGTTGGAAGGGACCTCCTGGATCATCTAGTCCAGGGGTTGGCAAGGCTTACCGGGCATGGGCTGGATCACTCCTGTGGAGATCCTCCGTGGACCGGGTTGGCACAGCGCGACACCGGAAATCGCACCTGTGCATGTCCGCAGGGCTGGAAATTGCTTCTGCACATGCCCAGACGCTGAAAACTGCACCTGCGCAGAAGCGATTTTTGGCGTCTGGGCATACGCAGAAGCAATTTCTGGATACGCGGAAGAGAGTCCCTGCGTCGTGCTGCGCTGGTTTGGCGCAGTGCGCGGGGACTCACTGAGTGGACGGCTCGGTTTGGGGGCTGCCCATGGGCCAGTTAAGCGACCCTCATGGGCCGCTTCCAGCCCATGGGCCTTAGGTTGCCGGCCTCTGATCTAGTCCAACTCTCTGCAATGCAGGAATATGCATCCATACAGGGATCAGACATGTGACCTTGGCATTATCAGCATCACGCTGTAACCAACTGAGCTAACAGAACAAGGCTGTCCTGTGTTTGGATTTCAGTGTTCTTATTTATGCCATTCATGTTCAGTTGTTAAAGAGCAAGGGGCTTTTAAAAAACCTGACTGCTTCCTATTGGTAATGCAATTGCCCCCATCAACTGCATAGATGTTTGGGGAGTGGTGCAACCTGTCCTGAACCTTTCTTCCTTACCCTTGTATATGGAGACTGCCATCCTATATGAAAGAATTGAATGCCCTGAACCTTTCTTCCTTACCCTTGTATATGGAGACTTCCATCCTATATCAAAGCATTGAATCCCTGCCCCCATGTAGTGAACAGAGCCGCCTTTATTCAAAGTATAATGGACCCAGAAAGTTGAGTCTGTTAAATATGGGGAAATAGTGGATACTAGTTCATTAGGGCAAATGGGACTACTTCACCATTCCCAGTCTAGCCTCAGCCAGCCGGCACCTGCCTGCATTCTTACTTGTGAGCAGTCTAACTTACAAGCAGCCTAGAGGTGGCACTGGCTGTCAGCTTGCTCCTCTGTAGTCTCAGTGCTGCTTTGTAGAACTCAACAGAGAGGTGGATGGGGACAATACTAGAGATATGAAGGGTGCGGGGGATTGGTAAAACCAGAAAAAATGGGGGAGGGTAAACAGGCCTACCCCAATTTTCTGTTCGTTTGTGTGTGTTTTTAAAAAAGCCCCCCCCCCCCCGAAAAATTGATTAAAAAATGGATCTGTGCCTTCTCATCTCTAGACAAAACTAGAATTGGTAGGCTCCATTTGTCATTGGCTCTAGTTCCACCTACTGTTGGCCTCCATTCCTTCAGCCTGGATACCATTCTCAATGGGCCCAAGCCACCACTGAGGAAGATTTACCATAGAGAAGCAGAAACAACTTGTGAGGAAGGACCTATAGGGGATAAGCCGACTGCAGAAAAGGCAAAATTAATGTATGCTTAAAACAGGATCATTTTGATATGAAAGCAATAATTAATGTGGAATGACTAAAGATGGGGTTGAAGATGAGGATATCAACCCTTTTTGTATGCTTAAAGTACAGTATTTCAGCCACTTGTTAAAATTCAGGATGTTGCAGAGGAAGAAACATTAACGAAATTAATGCTAGGTATGATTACTAATGTCCTGCCTTTTGAAATGCATTTCAAGAATGGATTCATTAAGAAATGAAATCAGTATTTGTAATCATGCAATATTGGAAAACACATATAGCAACCAGCTATCATAAGAAAATGGTATTAACTTAATATGTCAAGAGGACCACTAAAAAAGTGGTTGCTAAAAACAAACAAACCAGCAGCTGGAAAGGGAATAGCATTAAACAATACAAACCAAGGGGACACTACTAAAAACCTGCTGTGGTCAATGTACTCTAAATATAGAACTTCAGTAATCCTTACAACCATTCTGTATGGTAGCAGCCCATCAATATCTCCCCGTTGTAGATGTGGGGTTGAGGTGGAGCAGCTTGAATGTATGGCTGTTCCACGAGGAACTTTCCCAGTTCAAAGCTCTACCATATCTGAATGTGCTTCATAGCTTCAATTTCTTGGTTCTTTTGACGAAGTGCTGCCCTTTCAGTGAAGCGCTTTCCCAACTCCAGGTCTAATGGAGGGCTTACTCTTCTCAGAGCGATTTTGAAACTTTTAATTATTTTCTCTCTTGAGCTAAGTTCCCCTCTTTCCCCTCTCTACCAGAATCCTTTTCCCCTTCATCTTGTGCCAGCTGCGGACATGTGAGAACATGAGCCCCCTGCCAGGGAAGGTCTGTGTTTTGTAAAGCCTGGGACTGGTTGATGCCAGAGTTGTGGCGTCTCTTACGAAAGGGAAGCGCTGTGGGGTGCAGCTGTTCTGCCATTGCCAGTCAGAGAGCCCTTGACTCTCAGCGCATGAAAACGAGCTCTTGGGGCACTGCAGATGCGTTTGATGCTTTCTTCTTTCTTCTAGCTAGCTGTTCCTTCTTTCATGTTTGCCTGCCTGCTCTCCTGCCTTCCTACATTGAACTATTTGGTTGGCAAGGAGTTTAGAAATAATAAGTACTTTAGTGAAAGAAACATAGTAATTAATATTGCATTCACAGTTAACGCTTAAAGATTCTGCATCGGCTCCAGACTAAGGCTGCAACTCTCTGCCCAAATACCTTGGGCTAATAGATCTCATTAACATCAGTGGGACTTACTTCTGAGTAAACATGTATAGGATGTTAGTGCTGTAGGTTAGCTACACGTAGTTCCCATTGAAAGTAGTGGGACTGGAGTTCTCACATTGCTTTCAGTGGGTCCTAAATGCAACTAACTTAGTTTGGATCCAGTCCTCTTGAGTCCTAAGAGAATAGGTGAAAGGGCCATGGTTCAATGGAAGAGCATCTGCTTTACATGCCAAAGGTCTCAGGTTCAATCCCCAGCATCTCTAGGTAGGGCTGGAAGAGACCCTGGAGTGCCATTTCTGTACCATTTTAGACAATACTGAGCTCGATAGGCCAGTGCAGCTCCCTATGTTCCTGATATTTTAGACTGAAAAAATGTGGGGAGACGCTTGGCCTGGGATAATGATTTGAGTAGAAAAGGCATGGGGAAAGTGTTAGCGCCTTGGTGCAGTGTACCAGTCCAAAATGACATGCCCAGCGGAAAAAACAGGGCCATTAAAAAAAGGGGGGGGACACCCCTGGCTTGTATTGTCACAATGTGTCATAGCTGTCATATACTGACTGGCAAGGTACACTTGAAGTCACTCATTCTCCCATCATAGAGGAGAGCAACATACCAGTATTTGATTCTGAGCACACACAAAAAAGGGTGTGTGATACCAGGCTGCATGGCTGCATGAGGATGGGCTATCTGTAAAAGGTTGTGCATTGCTTTGCTAGCTAAACACAGAAGTGTTTGTTTTCAGTTGAGCTCAAGACTGAGAAATTCTTTTGTTCTTAATTTAGATTCCATTTGACCCATGTTGTCCTTAGTGGTAAAATACTGCCAGATTGTATAGCCTCACAACACATGTCCCAGATCAGCAGCATATACCCTGCATTGTAACACTATCTGCTAAATGACGTGCCAGACCAGCACATTTGCCAAACAGTGTAGGAGCACCCCCCTGAGTTTCTGAAGAGTGATACTGAGGTTAACAAAGTGTCAGAGTCACAAAACTCTGTAAAACGGAGAGGATCTGTCCTGGCAGTTAAGCTTTTGTTTGTCTTGGTTATTTGCCTGTCTTGTCCTGGATAATCTTTAGGGCTGTCTGGTATGAATCTAAGATATGATTGGAAAGAATCAGTTCAGTAGAATAGAATTTATAATTCTGCCTGTGTATCTGGTGTCTTAAGTGATGGTTATGAACAAAATGACCCTAGCAATTTTTAGTAGAAGATACTCAGAAATTCAGTCTCCTGTGTTTTGGTATGACTTTGTGCTTTACGTGACAGAATGTTTGACTGGAGGAGGCAAAAATATCAAATTATTACCATTGAAACCCTTAGGTCTGCTCTGGAGCCAGTGCTTTAGGAATTATGACATAAAGCCTCAAAATCAAAGACACACACACACCACCACCACCACTACAGACACAAACACACAACCACTTGTTGGGGGAAACCAGTTTCCCTAAAATGCAGAGGACATATTTCCAAGCAAACAGACTGAACTATAAAGTTTTATATTCTTTAAGAGCTGCATCCCAGGTGTGTATATCTTTTGCCTCGCGGGACTTCTAACCAAATTAATCCCTCCAATTCTGGGTTTAGCTTTCAAAACTTGTAACGCTAGCCAAATCCCAGCAGCTGAAACAGGAAATGGTGAATCTGATAAACTTGCACTGTGTCAAATATTTTTAGTGCTCTAAAAATACATGTTTTAGGACTTATTTACTCAGGAGTAAGTCGCATTGCAGTCAGTGAGGCATATAACCAACAAAGGTTGGTCTTATTATGCAGCGCAGCTTGTTCCTGACTATCAGCACCTTCAACTTTGCCAGCATGGGATCAGCTGCCAAGGCAAAACTGCCCTCACGTGCATGTCTCTCTCACTCTCTTGGCTGACAGCTTGAATAGTTCCGTGGACTGTAGCTATTGTGGCAGGACATGTTTTTAGAGTGTCAGCTATAGTAGCCTGGCTACAGGCATTTGAAGATAAGGTCACAAACCTTGAAAAACAGCCCAATTTAAAGGAAGAAATCTGCACCGTGAAAATGAAAGCATTATAATAAATGTGTGCTTAGCAGCCTACTGACCAGAGGGTAATGTTCCACAACCCTCCAGACTCCCTGAGTTTAAAAAGCAGTTTTAAGATTTTGGCATAAAAACTGTGGAATATTAAATGGATAGGGTTGGGTTTTTTTTTTTAAGTTGTGTGCTCTGCTGCTGTTATGCAAGCTTAAGCAAAACAACTGGGTTATATGTGATTGTTACATAAATGCACAAAAATCAAGATTTTCATAGCTGAAAAAGTTTTTACAGCACAATTATTAATTTCATGTATAAATCATTTCATATGAAGCAATGCAAAGCAATTTAACAATAGAATAAAACTTATAAAACAATTGCATATATAGAAACAATTAAAAGCTTTTATATAAAAGCAGTCAAAACATCTAGCTATGTAAACAATTTCAAATCCAATACAGATATTGACAGATATATTAATAACAGTGTTTAACACCCTGTGTGTATACAGAGACACGTTCGGCGAGCATAGTTTGGTGCTTTTGTGTGATTGAAACCACTGTACCTCTGTAGACAGAACATTGGGTTTTACATGCAGTAACCGAGTTTGTGTCAGCATTTTTGTTTGTTTGTGGCTGTTACGCTTGCTCAAAAAAAACACTGCGGAACAGTGGCTGTCAAACTGTTACCTGATTGGCAATCAAAATAGTTTCATGAATCACTTTTGTCACCTTTAGGCACCAGGAAATGGATATCAAGATGCTAGAGCCAAGTTATTCTTTTATTTGAAACAGCCAACGAGTTTCTTCCTGAAAATATATGCTTAAGTGGGAAATGTATCTGGTACAGTTTTTATCCGCAACATAATTAATGAAATGTGCTTTGAAGATAATTACAGATGAAATTCTAAATGTAGGACTTTTGCAGTAGTAGCTTTGAAAAGACTGAAAAATGTTCTTATGGCTAGGCTTGAACAAAAACCACTACCGGAAACAGGATGATATATGCAGTAGTGCTGTTTGCTATGTGATACTGTTTTAAACCTTTTAGAACTTAATACGAGAGATTTGAACGGTCATCCCTTGTCCATTTCTGAGGCGGTTCTTCACCATCTCTGGTGAAGTGTTCTCTTGACAGCTCTTAAACTGTAATCCTTCACCCATATTCCTGGAAGTAAGTCCCATTAAATTAATGAGGCTTGCTTCTGAGTAGACACACGATTCCACTGTAAGTAAAGTTGCAGCGGAGCGGCATGTGCTTAAGCTCCAGTAATAACTGCTTCAATAATCCTCAGCACTTTCTCCTGTTTTCTTACTGAGCAGCATAACAGAAAGTGCTCAGACATACAATAGTGGAGTCCTAATGTCTGTGAGGGAGAGACAGGGGATATGGCAATATGTAATAGGCTTGCTGGCTTTATTTTTACCCCCTCCCTGCAGCATGTAAGCGTTTTGACCTCCCACTGGACTTGACAGCTTATTGAGTGGGTAGGTTTTTTTCCCTTAAGGAAAATGTCAGGAAAATTATGATTACGATTTTCAGTTCATAGTTGGGTCTTCTTGTTTTACATTTAAAGCTAGGGAGCACCCGTTACACGACAGTTGTTTCTATGTAGTGTTTGCCCCTTTAGTATGCTCTACCACATTTGCAAGAGAGGTGAAAAATATTTTTTAAAGGCTTTTTCGGCTATGTTCAAAGCAAGAGGAAGAACAAGGTAGTAGTAGGTCCTTTACGTGGAGAAGATTAAGAAATGCTATTGGGTGACAAGAGAGAAGGCAGAACTACCTACTTGACCTTTGTCTTCACCCAAAAGAAAAGCAGTGCCCAACCTGGTGATAACAGAATAAACATTGCAAGGAGAGGGCCGCAGCCCAAGCATTGATCCCTCAGATTTGCACAAAACCTTCATTGACAACCCCCTTCGGCTTGCTGATCAGAAGGTCGGCAGTTCAAATCTGCGTAACGGGATGAACTGTTGCTTTCTCCCAGCTTGTGCCAACCTAGCAGTTCAAAAGTCTACCAGTGTAAGTAGATAAATAGATACCGCTGCAGCGGGAAGGTAAATGACATTTCCGTGCACTCTGGCACTGGTCACGGTGTCCCGTGCTCCAGAAGCAGTTTAGTTATGCTGGCCACATGACGCGGAAATGCTGTATGCAGACTATCACCAGCTCCCTCGGCCTGAAAGCAGAGATGAGCGCCACACCCCATAGTTGAATTTGACTGATGAGCGCCGCAACCCCAGAGTCGTTCGCAACTGGACTTAACTGTCAGGGGTCCTTTACCTTTTTAACCATCCAAGGGTCTTTTACCTTTACTTGCTCCCCTACTCTCCATTTTTCAGTTGCCTAAGGTAACCCAGTAGACCCTTTCCCTTTCCGCCTCATGCTGTTGCTTCCGCCTGAGGCAGAGAGTGGGAGAACCCCCAAATCAGGTACCTTTGAATATTAACAGAGTGCTCTTACCTGGAGAGAGGAAAGGCTTGAAAGGCACAAAGGAGAGATAGATATCTCCCTCCCCTCTCCCTTTGGACCTTGCCAAGCCTCCCTTCCCCTTACCGCTTCTCCTGTGAGGAAGGGGAAAACTGCAGCAAAAGTAGGCTCAAATTAGCCACAGAGGAACCCTCCCTCCCTTTATGCATTCTCCCATGAAGGGAGGCTGACAGCCTACATGAGCCACAAAGGAAGAGTCACAACAGATCGGGTCAGCTGTTCAGCAACTATCCTGCTCACAGGAGAAGGCTGAAATGGCATCGGCTGTGAGGTGAACAATAGTGGCAGTGGACCAGGACAGTTGCTGAGGAACTGCCCTCGCCTGTCATGACTATTGCTCTGTGGCTTACTTTGGCCACACTGCCCTCAGACACTGCTGTGAAGGCCCCACAGCTCTCTGAAGGCTATTGTCACGCTGTAGTTCACAGTACCACCTGTGTGTGACCAAGCAAAGTGTAGAATGATGACACTCTTGTGTTTGTATTATATGGCAAGATATTTTCTTTTGAGCCCTCAGGTTTAAACAAAACCAGAAAACTGCACAAGAAAATTTACAGCTGCCCAATTTGACTGTGTGCTTTTGCACAGCTGTTGGGTAGGGAATTTGCTTCATAACAAGGTGCACGCATAGCTATATGTGGGCATACTCTGCTGCTACTTAATTAGCATAATAGAATCAACAAATTGAAAAGCAGGGGAAAATACCTGTTGGTATGAACAGGAAAGACCAAGGTTGTTCTTCATATACAAATTCAAATACATGCAGCTGTGGACTGCTCTGGTCTAATTCAAATGGGGGAAAGCAGATTAACAGCTATAAAATTCTAAAATGTGGACAAGTCCAGGGTAAGACAACAGACGGTCAGATTTGGCTGTGTTAGATGTTAATCAGCTCACACTGGGACCTCTTGGGAAGCAAATATATACAATGGTTGTTTCCCTATCTCTGTAATTACAAAAAAACAACCCTTGCCATTGGTATTCCTGTTCACCATCTAGTCTGATGATGAATTCTGGAGACCTCAAAAGCCTTTACACAATGCTGTGATATTTTCAATTTCCAAATAAAGGTATTGCCCCAAGGTTGATGTTTTTATTGTGTCTTTTTTTCTCCTGGGGCAACACAGCTGCTTTTCTTTCTGCTTCAGCACTACTAGTACTGTACTGCATTTGCCATAATGCCAATCATTATTTGATGTGCCTCCATCTGCTTGGTTACTGATTTACCTTGGAGCAACAGAACCATTTGATTCCTTTGGATCCTGTGTATTAGAACTTGATTCTTATCAGTTTCCCATTGTCTGCCCACAGTGCGGTCAAATGATTTAACTTTCACAGGTGTGTGATAAAATGCTTGTTGGAACTCTGATCAGAACACAGATTAACTTTACTAATACTAAATTTATTTCCTTTTTAAGAGCGAGATTTGTGGTTTAATGAGGCAATGAAAATAAAATGTTACAAATAACCATGTCTCACTGATAAGACCTAAGTGGTGATTATGATAACTTTGTTGTCTGCTTCACCCACCACCCTTCCTGTTTTCTCTCACCTGACCTTTCTTGTATAGATATCTATGTTTGAATATGTTATCTGCATTGGTTGATTAACTGTTTTAACCTTGTACCATCTTACTTTAAATGGACCACTTATCTTTAATAACCCCATGAAAGGAACAAAAAAAGTGGAGAAAGGGAAACTTCAAAAGAAGTGGATAGAAGAATTTCAGAGTTAATTAATTCTTCAAAACCTTCTAAAAACAAGTGAATTTGTTATAACATTTAGCTAATAGATGTGTTTGCTTGTGATGATCAGAAATTGCAGCTGGCTGGGAGATATCTTCTAACACTGAATGCTGTCATTACAGAATTATGAGACTGTGCTTTCTGATATATAAACTTGTAAATATGGATTGCGCCGTGTCATCTTGTAGATGCAGATTACAAGGTGCTCGTTCCACACTTTAAGTGTGTGTGTGAACAGTTAACTTGTGTTCAGATCTCTGGGCTTGGACACAGGACCAGACCAAATGGGAAGAGCATCTTCAAGACCAAAGTGTGTGTGTGGGGGGGGAGCCCTCCCTGTTGTAATTGGGTAAGAGGTTCTTAGGTGAGAGGTGAGGACTTTTTACTAGCATGTTGCATTTGGATTTAATGAGTGCCGTTGCTGGCTCAGACAATTTCTGGGAGGAGATCACTGAGCACAGCACTTGGGCACGCAGGGGAAAGGGAGGGAGGAGGAGGAGGAGAAGAAAATAACATGGTTGCTGTTAACTTAGGAGTGTGACTGAGTTGCACGACTCGTTCCTCCCTGAGGCATCACAGGTGCGTGGAGTTATTTTTCTTTAATCACTCACATAAATTAAAAAATTTATTCCTTTGCATTAAAATAATTAAATAAAGCTACGCCCTGTATCTTTTATTGCCAGATAATATCTTTGAACCTCTGGCTCACAGTCTTACCACCAGCTGCAAGGTATTTTCCAGGGTGTGCTTTACCCATTCTGCCATTGTACTAAATAATGTTCTAGACAGAAAAAGTCCCTGATAACAATCAGAACTCATCTGAAGTTTTAATCATAGTGCCCACTAGCAAATCGTCTTCTCTAGGCTTCTCCTTGGGTCCACCTGCCCTGCCTTCCCACCTGTCAGCTATGACAAGATGAAAGAGCTTTCCATTATAAGTACCATGTGTGGGTGAAAGAGGTTAGCATGCACAACTACAGTGGCTTGCAGAACTGTGGGTCTTCTGAGTCAGACTGGATGTTGGGGAAGGTGTGAGAGATATTGGCAGGGGGGAGATATAGTCGCAGTAAGATGGCAAGGAACAAATGTATCACCAGCTATTCTTAACCAAGAAGTAAGTTTCCTTGTGCTGTTTTCTTAGAGAATACTGTTTTTTTAAAAAAATATCTGTTTTAAAAACAGTTGTATGTATACAAAAGTACAGGATCATCTGCAGAAGGGCCACAAAACGTGGTTTTAGTCCTGTTAGGCAGGTGTGGGTGGAGGTGATTCTTCAGGTAACCTGACCCCCAGGAGTAAGCATGGACCAATGGTACCAAATAGTATGGGAAACAGCATTATTAGAAAAACTGTCCAATAAACTGAAACTGACACGGGGACAAATGGAAGAAGACGCCTTCACCTGGTATGGCTCCCCTTTATCACATACACAGCCCAACAAGACAGTGACAAGAATCCACCAACAGCATACGAATCAATATGGCTAACCTGATTCAAAAACACACACACACCCCACTCACGCATGAAAACAAAGTTCAACACAGCAAAGAAACACAAGCGAATAGTAAAGAGAACCCGCACAAGTGACACAAAACCCATCACACATACATTAAGTAAAATAGAAACATCACCACCCGACTCCACCCCCACTCACCATGGGCCCCTCCACTTCTTTCCCCCTTTTCTTCCTATGGTAACACTAATGTCTCAACAAATGAAACTGATCTGTAGAAAATGTAACTTGAAAAAAGAGACATTGCACATACTTTTGTAAACCAAGAAATCTTTAATAAAAATACGTTAAAAAAAGTAACCTGACCCCAAGCTGCACTTTGAATTGGACCTGAAAACAGACTAGAAGCCAGTGCAATTGACAAAGCCCTTGTGTAAAGTCAGATAGATTTCTATTGTTAGTAGACAGTTGTTACAATATAACTCTTTCACAAGCAAATCCCAAGTCAATGTAAAAGTGAGTTAAACATATCAGAAATGCAAGTTTCCAAAACTTAAATTTGTAAAGTTACCCAAATAATTTTAGATGAAAAAAACCCCATTTGACTGTCAGGGTGGAAAAAGTAGCTGGTAACTTTTTGTACTATTAGCATGTATTAAGCTATGCTGTTGGTAATAAACTTGTCTACATCAACCAGCAATCATCTGATTTTGAAATTATCTGGATATGAGAATTATCTGCCTGTAACATCTGTCAGCCCACTGATTGCCAGGGTTGATTCAGCTGATAAGGTGCTCTAGGTGGATGTCCCTTTTATCCCTTACCACTTTCTGAAGCTGCTCACTTGCAGGATAAGGACAACTACCCCAGATAAGATTCTAAATATGACCATACTGTCCAGTTTCAGTTGACAATCTTGTGCTGGGACTGTTGAGCTATAATTTAAGGATGGACCTGTGCGCATTAGGTATGGACCTTCTGATAACTTCAATAGGATTGCTTTGTCTGCATTCCTTATTAGTTGATTCTGGAACATTACTGTGTCTTTTGCATTTCTTTTTAATTAGAAGGCTACATCAGTCCAGATTTATGCACTTCCTTTTCTAACTGGGCTTCTACTGAGAGGACTGTGTGCATGGCTGGACCAACTAAATTCCATTGTTCCAATAAGTGCTCTTGTGCTCTTTAGCAATCCACACACCACTAACTAGAATTGCTTGTAATGCATGATTATGGAGCCCAACAGGCATAACTGGCTGGATGTCGCAGAATGTGGCAGCCCTGTGTTTGAGGTACTTACTGCATGCAGCAGTTACATCAGCACAATGTTTGCTGGAAGTCGAATCTATCTATTCCACCATTTGAAATCTTCCACCATTTGAAAAACACTTCCCCCTCTTTTTTTGTGTTAGTGTGCTCACCCTTTCCCTTGCTTGAGCTTTTACAATTATTTTTATATACATTTATATTACAAATTTTTTTCATCACATAATTGAAGGTGGCATGCATATGGTTCTCAGGAGACCTCCCTCGCCTGTTGACCTGACCCAGACCAATTGAATCCCAGGAGAATAACTGTCTCACGTGCCTTCAGACTAGACCCTGGTCTCTGTCTCTTGTGCTTCACAGTTTAAAGCAAGGTTATTCTTAGGTTGGAGGAATAACTCCACCCCTTTTCTTACATGGGGAGAGGAACATTACTGCAGATGTACTGCTAGAACAACACTAAAGCAGTTCAGGAAAAGCCCTCTGTTTGTTGTTGGCATCAAAGTGGCTGAAAGAAGGGCACATCCATGCCAATATCCTTCCACTTGTGTGGCCTTTTGTGAAAGCAGTAAAGTTGCTAAAGCATTTCACCAAGTTGTCCTTGTCCAAAAACTCTACAGCAAATGAATAGTGTCCTTTGTCAAGCTTTAACAACCCTTATACCAGCAGTCTTGAAAATGTACAGTTCTGCTTAGTGAGCCATTTGGACTCTAATGTGTCAACTTTTATAAATGCTACTTTGATGGGTACCCAAGTGCCCCTGAGAAAACATCCCTTTGGGATCTCTTAGAAGGAGAAGTTTGCTGTGGGTAGTACTGTCCTGAAGACTTGTTTGCCAACCGCTATTTTAAGCCATAGGGTTATATCCAAGGCTAGTCATACGTTTCCGTTTCCTTATGTTCCCTCTTTTTCAGCTCAACAACACGTCCTCACATATATGGAAGATGCAGTGAGCCAGCTGTTGGAAAGCAGAGACGATATTAGTCAATATGGTATTGCCAGATTCTTCACTGAATAGTAAGTACATCACTAGCTAGTACAGCAAACTTAGTCTGAAAGTGGATCAGAGCAACAGGAAGGACAAACACAGAATGGGACTGTGACAGCAAATACCATATTAGCCCATACATATAACATGTCTGCACTTAAATGAACCACCAAGTCCAGCTCAACTCTATGCTTAGCCTTAGAAATATAACTTACTATATATACAACCAACCATTGCTTCCTTCTTCTGGTGCATGCACACGAAAACTTATACCAGAACAAACTTACTTGGTCTACAAGGTAAAGGTAAAGGTAAAGGTACCCCTGCCCGTACGGGCCAGTCTTGACAGACTCTAGGGTTGTGCGCCCATCTCACTCAAGAGGCCGGGGGCCAGCGCTGTCCGAAGACACTTCCGGGTCACGTGGCCAGCGTGACATCGCTGCTCTGGCGAGCCAGAGCCGCACACGGAAACACTGTTTACCCTCCCGCTAGTAAGCGGTCCCTATTTATCTACTTGTCCCCGGGGGTGCTTTCGAACTGCTAGGTTGGCAGGCGCTGGGACTGAACAATGGGAGCGCACCCCACCGCGGGGATTCGAACCGCCGACCTTTTGATCGGCAAGCCCTAGGCACTGAGGCTTTAACCCACAGTGCCACCCGCGTCCTGGTCTACAAGGTGCTACTGGACAATTATTTATTTATTTATTTATTTATTTTATGTGTCAGATCAACACGGCTACCCACCTGAATCTTTTACCATTGTTGTGAACAAGTCTCCTGGCCTGGAGATTGATGGTTGTTTGTATAACAAGGTGGCTGATACAAACATGCCTATCACACCTATAGTTATGTTTATCTTTGTAATTAATTTTTGTTCCTGTAGGGATGGAGATTCTTGAACCCAAACTTAATTTATGGGGAACACGCACCAACAAATCGAAATGAAATTCTGCTCTCAAGGATGACTAGTGTGGATGGGATTTGGCATGTTTGATCCAGCCGCACGTTAAATTGTGCCTGACAACAAGGCTGTATTTGAAATAACTGAAATCAGTTATATAGTGCTGTAACAATAATAGCTTTACTTTTCATATTTCTTCCTAAATTATTTTAATGTATAACAGGTTTGGACAAAAATCTTAAAGCATGGGTGGGGAACCTCTGGCCCTACAGATGTCGCTGGACTACATTCCCATCATCCTTGGCCATTGGCCATGCTGGTTGGAGCTGATGGGAGTTGGAAGTCCAACAACATCTGTAAGGTCACAGGTTCCCCATCCTTGTCCTAAAGCAACAGGTTTTTAGGCAGGGAATTGGTGCTTCTCTTCTTACTCTTCTCAACAGCCAAATAGTGCAGTAAATCTTACGTATAAAGTGCTCTTCTCACCATGAGGCTCTTTCACAAGAAGGCTTGGTATTCTCCATAGTGCCTTGTTCCTCTGATTATCTCCACTGACAAGCACTTCTCTTATTTTTGAGAATCATCTCTTTATTTCATTCCCTCACTTTCAGATATAGCAGGGGGAGGGGGGTTGGTTTAAACAGATTCTTTTGTGGGCATTTTAGGCTGTGCTTTACCCCTGGTGCACACACATTCGGCCTTTATTCTCTTGTCAGAATATGAAGAAATGCAATTTTCATTTTAAAAGAGAGCAAGCAGACCGAATAAAGTAGAATTTGGATTTGGAGAGAGGAATAGGAATTTTGTCTTGCCTCTTTTAGCCCTTCGTTTAGATAAGGCAGACAATGTGAAGGGCCGAATGAATGCATTAAAGAATTTAGCGTCCTAAAAATGAGGCTGTGACTGCTCAAGCCTACAAGCTGGAATAATGGGGAATTGCAGGAATGAAGTGTTTGTCTTTAGGTCAATAGGGATAAGGGAGGTCACAGCTTGTGAAGAATAAAAAAACCCCGGCCAAGTGGGGAAATGCCATGCTGTGTGTGGCACAGGTGGCTGTCTGTGTAGTGAACATTGTTGGGATTCTTAACATTCCTCACTGCTTCCCAGCAGAATTCTTCTGTAAGCAAAGACATAAAGAAGAGAATCATCCAGCAACTTGTGTATGGAAAGGAGCAAACGTATGCTCTGTACTGATACTGTCCTCCGCTTAAAAAAAAAAAATCAGCATCTGATGGGAAAATGGATGGACAGGAAGAGGCAACTTAACGCTTCCCTCTCAGTTTGGTTTCTCAGCTAAAAACTTCCTTTTCTCAGTGACTGTTTTACCCATAGTTGGAAAGGTTTGGGGAAGCTTCAAGGTCCTTGTATGTTTTGCTAAATTGGTGGAGAAACAGACTGGAGAAGGTGGATTTTGAGCAGAAAAAGGGCTAAAGAAGACAGGCTTAATCAACCTCTTCCCATTTGCCCTTCTCCAGCTCCAACTTAAGTGTCTGCTTTGTGTTAAAAATGAAAAAATAAGAAAGAAAGGGGAAAGTCAGTATTTATTTGATTTATCCATTGCTTCCTATCAGGACCTGAAAGCAAGTTGTAGCAATAAGAATCACATACATGAAACAAGTTCATGGAAATACATTTAAAACCAGTCATAACACACTAAAAGTATTCCTCCATGATTCATAACTAATGAACAAAAATATCATTTCCTCATGTAACACAAAGATAATCACCAAAGAGCCCAACTAAAATAACCACAAGAACCACAACAATATTAGCACTCAAAATGTGGTTTGAGCCTCTGTCAAATGCATATTCCCTCACTGCTGGAATCAAGGAGGCCCTGTTCTGCTCTGCAGAGAGACGAGCTCATCTTGTGCAGGGTCCGGGCTGGGTAATAAAAGAGCACAGACCTTTGATGCTGCTTCAGCAAGTCGGACTTAGACTGAGCCCTATATATGAGCAGCAGCTATATCCCAATTACAAAATCTACCTTCACTGAAAGTTGCCTCGTCTGTTAAAACGGTCCAGCACCAGGGTGGAATCTGGGGATTCTGCACTGGAGTACTCTTGAATCAGAGGCTGTCAATTCAACATCCTCAGGTCACAGTGACACTGGCATCACAGGCTCGTCTTGTGTGTAATTCCCCTTTTAATTCAGAGTTGTTGACCTCATTCCCTGAAGATGGGGAATCTGACTCCAGGGTCATGACAGGCTGTTGAAGACCCAGATGAGATAATCATTTGAGCACCTCTTCAGTGCAAGCATTAGAATAAGCATAAATTGCATGGGAATGAAGGAAACTGCCTTCCTAAGTTGCGCCATGAGTCTGTTTAGCCCAGTTTTTGGAGCGGGACACCCCCTGTCCTACCTGGAGATGCTGGGGATTGAACAGACAATTTTTTGTATGCTAAGCACATGCTCTATCGCTTAGCTATTGCCACTGCAACCCATGTCCATGAAATACATTGTATGTACTTAAAATTTCAGAGTATGAAGACCACAAAGCAATGATGAACGGTTCCTCATTCTGCTTTTAAAAACATTTAAAAATATTTATCAGCAGTGTTGTCCCACTCCCACCTCATCAAGCCATTTACCTGACTCTCCAGTTCTTGATCTGTTGAGCCTCCGCATCCTCTCTTGGCTGTGGTACTCTGGTGAAACAAGCATGTGATTGTTTCTGTGAATGTAACATGGCCCTAGAATACGAGTAAATGATTGCCGGTGTGTTCAGATAGATCAAGACTTTCTGAAAGTGGGGTCGCATTTCTCTAACACTCCTAAAGGAAGGATATGAAATTCCAGAAGGGTTTTCTGCTCAAGCTGAATACTCCCCAGAGTCTCTGAAAAGCTTATGCAGGAGAGGAAGACATTTTCAGGTGCTGCTATTCTGTTTTTCTTTTTGACAGTTATAGCTAGACATATCGTTATCCCAAGGGGGGCAAGACCTGGAGTGGGAAGCAGCTGAGGCATAGCTTGAAAAATGTTTTTCCCCCATCTCTTAAGTTTTACTTTGTCAGTGGTTATCTTAAGCTCTGGGGGTTGGCAATGATTTCTTTGGCAGGCTGCTATAATCTTTCTAGGAGGGTCAGAGCACATGGCAGACTCCTCGGTGTTCCATTTGAGGCACCAGGGTGCTCCTTTTAAAATGGGCAGTGGCCAAACCTGGCCCTCCAGCTGTTTTTGGACTACAACTCCCATCATCCCTAGCTAACAGGACCAGTGGTCAGGGATGACAGGAATTGTAGTCCCAAAACAGCTGGAGGGCCAAGTTTGGCCACCACTGAGTTAGACCCTCGTGTTTTATTCTCTGTACCTTGGTGACAGTAGCCAGAAGAGGGAGGTCTCTGCTGCCATCATTGCAGATGGTGAAAAAGTAGTACTGCAGCCACTAGCTCAGCAGCAGACAATGGCATGCGGGACCAGTGATGTTTCACAGCAAACTCAGTAAAAATAGGGTGTCAGTTGTAAACACTAAAGACCCAAACTGGGGTCTACATCCTTACGGTTATTGCTGTAAGGCCCAAACTGAAATAATTTATTTTGTGAGCCCAGTTTCTGCATCTTTTGAAGGAAAATAATTCCTTTTGTACATCTGTATTCCTTGATTTTTCTAATAAATGTAACTGAGAGCACAATGAAATACACTGCCTGTCCAGAGGTATCTACCTCTTCAAAAGGAACATCAAGAGTTTTCATGTTTGTCAGCTGAGAGATTTTTGTGTCAGCTGAGAGACGATTGTGGGATTTCTTAATTTCCTGTAGATTATTTTGTAGAAACATTGGTTGGGGTACAGGAACCGGGGGTCATTTTGAAGTAAAAATAATAATTGTAGTGACAGCAGAATGTTCCGGCTTTTGATTGAGCCACCAGACAGCAAGATGGGAGAAAACCCCCAGGGCTTGAGAGTCTGTTTTTCGTCATCATCAAGCCTATTCAGCAGGATGTGGATGTTTTGGTGCAGGGTTTCAGGATATGGTGTGCTTCTTGAGTGTTTTCACCTTGATATTAGCATTCTGTAGTCCCAGGACACATGCCTTCCTTCCTTCCTTCCTTCCTTCCTTCCTTCCTTCCTTCCTTCTTTTTTCCTTTCTTTTATTCACTCCCCACCCTATTCTTCCCCAAGGCCTTAGCATTGCCCTGCTCCAGTGAAGAGATGACAATGTTATCTCAGCAATACTGGCTGGCTGCAGCAAGCTGTGTGGCATGTGTGAAACTTCTGCTGTCACCAACCTGGCTGTGAAGTGATCCTTTCGACTCAAAGCTTCCACTGGGATTTTCTGTTGCTGATTCCTGGCAGGTCTTCTGTTTTAGCTAAGATACCCTGCTCCCATAACTGCTGAAAAGGAAAAGCTAGCTCACAAAGGGCTTGGTATGCCTCTACTGTATATCCCAGTGTTATACAGAAAGAAAGACGTGATACCGGGACATACACCCAAGATATTGTGCATAGGGTTGCAACTAAAGGTGGATCTTGCAGCAGATCCTCCTGTTCACTCAAGAACAGGGGTCAGCAAACTTTTTCAGTAGGGGGCCAGTCCACTGTCCCTCAGACCTTGTGGGGGGCCGGACTATATTTTGAAAAATAATAATGAATGAATTCCTATGCCCCACAAATAACCCAGAGATGCATTTTAAATAAAAGCACACATTCTACTCATGTAAAAACACACTGATTCCCAGACCGTCCGCAGGCTGGATTTAGAAGGTGATTGGGCCAGATCCGGCCCTCAAGCAGGATGTGGAAGTTTTGGCTCAGAGTTTAGGGATATGGTGTGTTTGTTTAGTATCTTTCATCTTGAGTATATTTCACCAGGGCACTATACCATTGCTTGTGCTCACAAGAACCATATTCTTAGCTCTTTCTGTGTCTCTTACCAAATGCATGCACTTGGAAGGAAGGAAGGAAGAACATTGTAGTAATAAACTCTCATTTCAGTATAATAGGTATACTATGCACTAAAAGGTTGATTCTGCAATGTCCCATCAATTCCCTAATATTAGGGAACACTCTCAGAACCCATCAGAATTTGACAAGTGGCTGACTGGCTTAGCAGGCAGCAGCCACTACCTGGATTTAGAGAAGCAAGAGCCAGCTGGACTCTGTAGGCTCCTGCCCAATCTGGTAACAGAAGTTTTCTGTTTATAGGTGAATCAGTTCTTGTGATGTGTGCAACCCACACTCTGGCTCCAATCCTGGGACCTGGTTCAGATATATGGTTGAAGTCACCAGGGTTAAGGCAGCTGGCCACTGGTTTGTGTGCAAGCCCATTCCTCTTTTCCTCTCTTTCGCTTGCTCATGGGTTCAGAATAATGCATGGCCATTGCAAACCCTGATTTGCAAGGCCCTTCCTGGAATTTTGGGCTGCGAAATCACAGTAGATGAGAAGTGGAGTGAGGAGGCGCTTATGTATGACCAAGAAAGGAGAGAGAAATGTTGATCAAGCATTTGCCTGCCGTCACTGCTACTGAGCCAATAGCAGCCAGATGGCATTACTACTTCAGCTACTCTTGCCGGTTCACAGCTGCCAAAGATCTATTGTAACACCATAAAGCTGGATGCATAGAGCTTGTTGAAGACTCTAAGTGAATTGATGAAGTTATACTAGTTTAAGGTTTTTGCTTGGCAAAAATAAGATGGATGGGGCACGCAGTCAGAAGATGGTAACAGGTTGACAGAAGCTCAAAGATTGCCATATTTGCAGACTCTCAGCTAGCTGCATAGCTTTAGATTTACGTCTGGTAGATTTGTTCATTACCTTCAGAATAAAATACTGAAGCATAGTATCTGAGTGGGTTTCTACATATGTGAGGTTTACTGGAATAGTATCCACCGAGTCTTCATTTCTTTTGGCTAGTTGTGCTTTCCTGTAATTGGTAGCCCGAGATGTGGAGCTGAAAGCATATTCTCTTCCTTCCACTAATTGGGCTTTCCTTTCTGCTGATAAAATGTGACGAGGATTTAATCTAAATGTAGGGGAAAGGCTGGCATGTTGACATCTTCTGACCAGCCTGCTCTTGGGAGCCACTTACTTGTGCTCAGTGAGCCAAAGCTGGTGTTCTGTGCCTTCAGAATAAACTGTAAAATGCATCAGGATGAATAGTTGCATATCTTCTACATGGTATGGTGGGGCTGCTCAGTTTCTGCTTGTCATCTGCCCTGCTCTGTATAGAGCAAGAAAGTGACATCTATTGGCACAACCCTTCCATTTTGCAAGGAATGGAATGGCTGTTTTTCTTGCTTGCATAATGTATGCCCTAAGGAAGAGTTCTGGGTAAGTAATTTGACATTAATCTCCTTCAGGTGTTCCTGTTGGGTGTTAGCATGCAAGGGGGACATAAGGGCAAGTGCACTAGCTTCAGTCCCCCAGCCACCATTCTTGTCATCCTCTGTAAGCTGAAAGGCGGATGTCTGAAGTGGGCAGCCTCCTATAATCTGACTTCTTGAGCTATGATATCTCAGCAGCGAGACACTACGGAAAATCATTTTTCTGAAATGCATGGAGTGTTTCCATGAGTACTAGAGTCGCTCCGCTTCAGAAGTTCATTCACCAGCTCATGGAGGTGAGCAATGGTGGGGCAGAGTTAGCCCACTCATCCTCACAACCCCCATCTGCTGCCTTGCTTAACACCTGACATGGATACCTGAAGATGGCAAATGAAATATTATAATAATAATAATATTCAGATCACCACCCCTCTGTGAGGAATAACATGAACCGTAGGAAGTCTGACATTTTTATTCCCAGTTTTAGGATGCCTATTGCCTGATGCTATTGTTAACTACTTGGGTGTGGAAGTGTTGGTGAACTCTGTGGAGAGCTACATAAAATCACTGTTGAGTGAATAATGACTCTGGATATTTTAACAATGAAGAGGACCACAATATTTTAAACCAGTCTGATCAGTAGTGCTCAGATTCCAGCTTGAGTAGCTGCCTTGTAGAGGGAGTGCTTGGGATTTATTTCCCAACCTTCCTAGAATCCAGAGCTTGTTTACATTGGAATAAAGTCATTTGTCCTTGAAGACCTCTCTTCCCACATCCAGAATGCTGCTTAGATTCTGGAATAGTTTTTTTTTGGGGGGGGGGGAGAGAATTTGACATACCTTCTTGGAATGTGCAACTGAGTGACTCAGAGGTTTTAGCTGTGTTGATAGTGTAGATTTAATCCCATTGTTATTAAGTTTAGAGACCTGAACATATTCCCTCAAAACAAGAAAAACAACAACACTTATGTGAATATACACCAACAAATCTGCAGCATCTCTAGAGCGCCTCTTGATATCCTCTCCCACCAAAGGCCTAAACATCGAACTGTGTAAAAATGTTTTGTAGCTAAATTTGTCTGAAAACGAATCAGGTGTCTCACTGGGGTTTTTACATCATTCCTTAAAAATGTTTCTATCTAAATTCACAGATACTGAAAATCCCTAAAGAGGCAGAGACTTTTCACTTAAAGTGCTCTTCATGCTCCAGATGACCTAGACAGTGATATCTCTCTCTTTCTGCCTTTATTTTAAGAATAAAACAGCATTTATACAACATATTTAACGGTTCAAAGCATTTCGCACCTAACATTTCAGTGGAGTTCAGTGCTTTCATAAGGTAGGCCAGTGTTATTCCCATTTTGCAGATGGGAACACTGAAGCTAAGAAAATAATAGTTTGCTTAAGGTCCCCTGCTGAGTTGGGGCCTAAGGTGGATTAGAACTGGGATCTTTCACACTTATACCACTATGGTATACTAGAATGGCAGAAGTGGGTTTAATATTATCTTATATTTGACCAAGAGCCTTGCCAGCCTAGCATTCCTTAGGACTGACCCTCCCTCCTTCCCAAAGTATATCTCTTGAAACAAGTAAAGTGATTCAAAGCAAGAAAAGTAAACCAGCATATGTAGGTTAATCATGATGGTAAATCACAATCATAGCGGAAGCAAAATTCCATCAGTTTGGGGATTGTTATTTTTCTGAATGTTGCTTCTTTAATATGCAAGAGGCTTTTAAAGTCCTTATTTTGTTCATCCTTGCAACAGCCCTGTGAGAGAAGTCACTGTTCTCATTTTAGAGATGAAGGGCAAGACTGATTTCCATCTCAGCAGGAGCTCTTCCTCGAACTTCCCCAAAACATGATGTTTTATGCATAAATGTTTGCAATTCTTTTAATGGCATCTAGGATGTGTGAGCAGTTAAGAGTTTGAGCTGAAAGAAAAATATTATATTTGCAATGCAATGCAAGTGCATATATATATTTAAATTTTGTATTATTCATACGTCGCTGCAGAATTATGGCTGGGGATATTCAAAATGCAAGCAATAATATATTGGGGGGGGGTGTGTGCACATGGGGCTCTGCTGTTCTTTGGTCCCAAGCACTGTTAGATTGTCATGCTGCCATTAATTCTGTTCCAGAGTTAGTAAACAATGGAGACTCGACACATGATGAATTAATTTGCCCTTTTTCTCAACACTGGTATTTAATTTTACTAGTAGCCAGCCAATAGCCTTTCCTTTCCTTGCTATGCCGTAAGTTGGATGCAGATAATAAATTATCCCCACCCCCCCGGGCCGGGCACTGTACCTCTGTTTTATTTATCAGATACAATCATTTGGTACCAAATCCCCTTCTTCAGCTAGCTTGACAACCAGTTCAATATAATAATTAAAAGTATCACAAACATAATTTCCCCTTCCATATCCCCATCTCTCCCCAGAGGGAGAGTTGCAAGAAATTTAGTGTTTGTGTATGTCAATCAAAAGCATTTGACTGTGTCGACCACAGTAAACTATGGCAACTTCTTAAAGAAATGGGAGTGCCTGATCACCTCATCTGTCTCCTGAGAAATCTTCATGTGGGTCAAGAACAACAAGATATGGAACAACTGATTGGTTCAAAATTGGGAAAGGAGTACGACAGGGCTGTATATTGTCTCTCTGCTTATTTAACTTATGTGCAGAATTCATCATGCGAAACCCTGGACTGGATGAATCCCAAGCCGGAATTAAGATCGCCGGAAGAAATATCAACAACCTCAGATAGGTAGATGACACAAGCTTGATAGCAGAAAGTGAGGAGAAATTAAAGAAGTTTTTAATGAGGGTGAAAGAGGAGAGTGCAAAATATGGTCTGAAGCTCAACATCAAAAAAACGAAGATCATGGCCACTGGTCCCATCACCTCCTGGCAAATAGAAGGGGAAGAAATGGAGGCAGTGAGAGATTTTACTTTCTGGGTTTCCATGATCACTTCAGATGATGACAGCAGTCACGAAATTAAAAGATACCTGCTTCTTGGGAGAAAAACAATGACAAACCTAGACAGCATCTTAAAAAGCAGAGACATCACCTTGCCGACAAAGGTCCGTATAGTTAAAGCTATGGTTTTCCCAGTAGTGATATATGGAAGTGAGAGCTGGACCATAAAGAAGGCTGATCGCCGAAGAATTGATGCTTTTGAATTATGGTGCTGGAAGAGACTCTTGAGAGTCCCATGGAGTGCAGGAAGATCAAACGTATCCATTCTTAAGGAAATCAGCCCTGAGTGCTCACTGAAAGGACAGATCCTGAAGCTGAGGCTCCAATACTTTGGCCACCTCATGAGAAGAGAAGACTCCCTGGAAAAGACCCTGATGTTGGGAAAGATGGAGGGCACAAGGAGAAGGGGAGACAGAGGATGAGATGGTTGGATAGTGTTCTCGAAGCTACCAGCATGAGTTTGACCAAACTGCAGGAGGCAGTGGAAGACAGGAGTGCCTGGCGTGCTCTGGTCCATGGGGTCACGAAGAGTCGGACATGACTAAACGACTAAACAACAACATGTCAATCAGAATTGCATTGAATAGTGGGACTCTCCTGCCGCTGTGCAAAACTCTAGGACAACTTGAAATGGAATGTTTTAAAGAAAACCCTTCAGCAATAGCGACTGGCCTTTTCTGTTGCATGAAAGATCGTATATAGAAGACCATGGCTTACTTAGTGACAGTCAAATTTAATCTTTTGGAATTCAAAAGCCTTGAACAATTTGTTTGGAAGGTTAAGTCACTTAACCCCAAATTAAATAAAATGCCAAATAGCTGCTGGTAAAAAAGTTTGTTTGGAGAGAAGCAAACCACGAGGGTTGGTTTGCACGTAACACTAATCTAAGCCTCATTTGTTTCTCCCAGAAGGCAGCAGGGCGGAGTAGGTGTAATTAAACAGTGGGCACCAGCATTCTACTCATTCACAGTAAGCCATAGTTTCTTTCTGACTATAGCTTCCTGTTATGGGCAAACCAGGCTTTTATATACAGTGGTACCTTGGGATAAGAACTTAATTCGTTCTGGAGGTCCGTTCTTAACCTGAAATTGTTCTTAACCTGAGGTACCACTTTAGCTAATGGGGCCTCCTACTGCCGCTGCACTGCACTGCTGCCATGTGATTTCTGTTCTCATCCTGAAGCAAAGTTCTTAACCCAAGGTACTATTTCTGGGTTAGGTACCACTGTACGGGTTACAGACGCTTCAGGTGACAGACACTTCAGGTTACAGACTCTGCTAACCCAGAAATAGTACCTCGGGTTAAGAACTTTGCTTCAGGATGAGAACAAATCGTGTGGCAGCAGCAGGAGGCCCCATTAGCTAAAGTGGTACCTCAGGTTAAGAACAATTTCAGGTTAAGAACGGACCTCCGGAACGAATTAAATTCTTAACCCGAGGTACCACTGTAGTGCCTTTCAGATTGAAACACCCAAGGTAACTAATAGCAACAATGAAAAAAACAGCAAGTTTAAAAAACAGCCATTAACTGAATAAAGGACAGCCCATTCAAAACAATGTCAAGGTGCAAGAGAGAGTAAGCACAGTGATTTCAAATGTCTGACAGGTCAGTACAGTCAAGAAGTGGTATTGGAAACCCATCAAAGAGGGCCTGATGGATCTCCCATGGCAGAGCGTTTCACAGTCTAGGCCAGAGCTTTCCAAACTTTTCATGCTGGCGACACACTTTTTAGACATGCATTATTTCGCAACACAGCAATTCAGTTTTACTAGCAAACCGGAGGTTAAACTAACCACTTTCCAGCCCTGGAAAGGAGCGTGGGGAGCGTTCACACGATATACCTACACACTGCAGCCAACACACTAATGTAACAAGGAAGGCCTCTTCACACATCAGGTCATGTGCATATTGGGAGGCACAGTTTGTATAAAAAAGAAAGAAATTGTAAAAACGTTTGTATTGGTTCCAGAGTCTGCTCAGACGATGCCCTTGCATAGGGTGGGGTGGGGGAGAAGCAGAGTTTTCTGATGTATGCTTTTCAGAGAGCTGGGGTTGCCTGAAGAACCATGTTAAGGTATACATGATGGTACATGATGGGTTTATTGTTATTTAATGTGTAAATAGCTCCATGTATTGTATGGTGACCTAGACACCATCTTTGGTGCTTTCCAAAGCTTCCTGGCCCCCCCAATGTTTTTTGAATGAGGGGTTGTTTTTTGGAGGGGGGAAGCCTGCCTGATTATTTTTTTGGTCTGAGTTTCATTTGTTTTGCCTGTCTTTTTTGGTGGGTGGGAATTCTGAGCCTTATTGGGGTTTCCCCCTGTGATATTGTTGTTTTTGGATGCCCATGGCATTTCCTTTGATTTCCTGGTCAAAAAAAGTTGGGAAGCCCTGGTCTATATAGACTCTCACTGTTTGCAGCCAAAGGAAATCTTTCCTGTTCTTGGTTATCTTTCCCTGTTCAGATTCATTTGGGAGTTCTGCCCCAGGAACCAGAAGAATATTCATAAAACATTAAGAACTCAAATATGAAGTATTCAGTTCTATATATTTATTTTCTTTGAGCTCTGATTATTCCTAAATGCCTTGCTTTACCTGCTTTCTAGCTAGTGTTTAGTTGTGTTTTTTTAAGGGGCACATATAGAATAAAGGTCAGAATAGAACACCGATTCAGCTTGTTGTTTCTTGTTTTGTTTTTATTAAAGAAATTTCCTGGAATGTCTTCCGCTGAAGATGGGAATTTCCATCAAATACTGGCTACCCTTCCATTGCAAAACATACCCTGTAGGAAACTGAAGGATGATTCCAACATCATTTTTTTCTTTGTGGAAAAATAAATGTGAAAACCGTCACATCGGAATGCAGAATCCACATGGGTTTTGCAGATAGAGTCCGTAAACATGAGAACTCTTGTTTGCTCTTGCTCGTAGATCTTTCTCCCATATGGATTTTGCATTTCAGCATAAACGTTTTTTAAACGTGTATTTGCCAGTGAAAGAAAAATGTTACTGCAAAATCTGCCCTTGGGGAGATCAGTCCAGCTGTGTTGCATTACAAAATGGCGGTGGTGGATCATAACTGATTGCAACCTATCATGTGGCTGGTTTTGCACCTGTAGAACAGTATGACTACTTTTTCTCTGGGTCACTTGCTTGAAAGAAACAAGAGATGTTTTACAATGTCCTTGTTAATGGTCTTTTCCCCCATGAAAGTTACTATCCTGGCCCTTGAGGGAACTTCAGGCAAGGAATATATTCTGCAAACAAGGAATATATTCCACAAGGCTACAAGGTAAGGTTTTGACTTCGTTTTATAGATGAGGGAAACAGAGGGATGAAGCTGTGGATACTTCAACCTTCCTATGGAACATATAATAGGGTATTTTCACTCTGTCCTATAGCCAGTGAAGCATAGAAGGGAGGGTTAAATGTCTCTGTGACTTGGGCTGTAGTGGCACTTAAAAAAACAAAACAAAACAGAGGAAGCTGATACTCTTGGGAATGTAATGTAATTTAATTTTGGCTCTGCTTTCCCAGAACTATCAATGATCATTAGATGATCAAGTAATCTTCTACTGTTCTTCACAGTAGGTTTTCGGCTCTGATAAGAATGTGGAAGGCTGGATGTCTCTGTCAGTTACACAGCATTGCGGTGATGTGGACTATATCAAGCAGCACATAGCACTTGAAAGCACTAATTCTTAACTGTTGCTGTGTTGCTGTGAACTGTTTCCTTCTCCCCCGAGCTACCTCCAAGCATTTCTCCATGGCGACTTAGCCTTTTATAGGATAGGTCTATCTCCCAGCATACTGGATTTCCCAACTCATAACTCTAAAATGCTTTATTTCAGAGTAGAAAGGACGCGCTATATGTGGCCTATTATATCCATATCAGCTTGCTTATCCTTTTCAAACAGCCATTGTCTTTTAATAGGGCTCTGCCTGGCAGGGGGAGTCCTTAATTCCTGCTACATAAGAATGGCCAGCTTGAGTTACAGCAAGCTGTACTACGCTACTCTGATCAAAAGGCCTCTGTTGTTTTTAAAAGTCTCTCCCTCTTCTTTCTTTCTTTCTTTCTTTCTTTCTTTCTTTCTTTCTTTCTTTCCCTCTTTTGTTTTTAAACATAGTGGCCCAATAATTCAACACAGCAAAATCGTGCAAGCTCTGATTTGAGAGATTAGGGTATTAAATAACTGACCTACTTCGCTCTTGTACCTCCTGACCTGAAATAGGGGCAGCAAGAAAAAAGGAACCAAGAGAGGGTTGTAATGGGCAACACTGTTGTCTGTATCATTTAATTCTGAAAAAGGTCCTGTCCATCCAGAAGCTATAACTTTGTGAAAGAATAGTGTATCTCAAACTGGTGTGTGTTGGATGCCAGCATGAGTGCCTTTGCATCTTTTCTTGCCAATAGGCTTATAAACATACAAGGAGAAGCGTTTCAAATGTGTAGTGTGACTGTTATCACCAAAAGGGAAGAGCAAAGTCAAGTACTGTATCCTTGTTGCAGGAATCCATAAACATGACTGGCATCCACCAGTGACAAGGATGTATTTTGTCAACTTAGCAAATGCATTTGTAGGGAGTGTAAAGTGAGAGATGGGCAGGGGGCTGTCTCTGATCCCATGCTGTGCTTCAGAGGTGCTCAGAATCAATGACTTTGGAGTGTCCCCAAAGCTCAGCGTGACTGCAGGAGCAGCCCTTTTCCCAGGCTTGGGGAACGGGTGGGAAGACTCCTCTCAGCAGTCACTCTGTTCTTTGAGGACACTCCACAGCCACTCCTTCTGAGTACCTCCAAACAGGGGCAGCCCAAGGTGTTTCAGCACCTGAGGCCAAATGCCCCACTGCCGCCTCTGCCATTGGGCGGGGGGCAAATTCCATAAGGGCTTGTGGAGTCTCTCCTGGTGAGCGGGGGCGGGCGGAAGGGATATCCTTTCCAGATGCCCCCTTCTTGCCTGGTGGCAGGGCTTTGCCACACCACATCACGCAGTGATGGGGGAGAGGTACCCCCTTACTGCCCGGCAGCTGGGCTTTGTACTGGCAGCAAAGCAGGGTGACAGGATGCCTCCCTTCTCAGCAACTCTGCAGGAGGGGAAGCATTCTGTAGAACTTTGCTTCTTGTCCCTCTCTGCTCCTACAAGGGGAGGCAAGTGGTGGCAAAGCTGGGGGATGGTTGGGGGTGCTGTTTTCCTTTGGGGGGGGGGTGCTGCTTGAGTTGGCCGCCGCACTCTGCCTCATGGGCGGGCCCTCCAAAGCCCTGTGTAATATTGGGAGAGTAGACCCCACTTCTTCCCTGAGATGTGGGAGAGGAGGGTTGGTGGCGACTATGTAATTTGATGGGTTACTAAGGCCACCCAAAACTTACTGATCCTGTGAGATGTTTCCTTGGGCTTGAGGCTGATTGTTTAGACATGTGGGGAAGACCTGGTATAACAGTGTAGGGGCTGAGTAGATGATGAAGCAGCACCTTTGTTTTCCGTCGAAAAGTACAACCTACTCCTAAGTCAATGGAAAACAGCATATGTAGAGAAGTAATTTGCTATGCGAAGCTTTGAGTAAGGCCCAGTGATATACATACAGTTAGGAGGTGACTGAGAGCACTGCATGACCGAGAACTTGTTAATGGACACCACAAGATACTCATTTCACAGGAAAAAATGGGTGATGCTCAGGACACCCCCTTCAAACAACAAGTGAAAGCAGCACGCGAATACCCCAGAAGAAATAAAATGCAAACAAACCAAGCAGACAGGAAACCCCTCAAACCAAAGCAAAAATAGCCATGAAACCCCCTCCCCCAAAAATGTAATTTAAAGAAGCTTTGGTGGACAGCCAGGGGAATGTCTGGGTTTGCTATGGTGTCCGTGGCTGCCGTGTTAGGGATGCTAGCTTTATTCCTATGGAGAGAAGTGTGTAAATTCTCGTTTGACTTTTGTGGAGCTAGTGAAGGCAAGGTCTCAAAGGACAGACATTTTTGCTGATGCCTGCAGTGCTGTTAAGGCCTTTTGCAATTTCCGAAGTTAGTCTCCTCTTCCCACCTCAGTACCCTGGAGCATCCCAGGACTTCTACAACCTATCAAAAAGTCCAAAGTCTCTGTGCCCCCCCCCCCCTTGCTCAAATGAAAGTTTCAAAACCCTGGCAGGCTGCCTCAATGTAATTACCCAGAAGACAATGCTCTATTGAGCTCTCGCTCTGTGTTCAGAGAAGCAGCACCTGAGTACCAGCATTCCCAATACATCCTCCTCAGAGAGCTTTGGGGCTTTGCTACTTCCTTGTCCTCTGCTCTGTCTTATTCATGTGTACATACATGCCCACCTTGCAAGCATAGAGCAAGTATGCTGCAAGGCACGTCTTTCCCAGTCCTGGCATCCTAGGAAGATTCCTGTCTGGTTTGGCTTCGGTAGGGCATGTAAAGGCAAGGTCTCTAAGTACAGGCGTTTTTTGTTTCAAATGGACATTTCTGTGATGTGAAAGGCAACTATTGCTATTGAAGGGATTGCCCATCAACCCAGCAAAACCTCTGAGTGAAATGCATGTGCTTGAAGTCTATTAGAGTACTAATGAGGGCTTTAGTTTTAATTGCCGCTGCAAGTAGACAAGTCAGGAATTGTGTCCATGGTAACCTTCAGCTTAGTGTGCTAATTTTCCTGTCTCCCCTGAGTGGTTTTGAGGAGGACCAAGCAGCATGGGGCAAGGAAGATCTGACAACTAAGCAGTGCCTGTCATTCTTTTTAAGGGTCACACCTGTAGGCACAATACCTATAGACTAAAGGAAGAAATGTGTTCTATTTAAAGGCAATTCTTCCCTAACCTCCCCCGACCAATACTAACATTGAGTTTTGAACTGAAATACACAAACAGTTTATAGGTTTTAGCATTGCTTCAAATGTAAAACAATTCTGATGGGGAATTTTTATTTTATTAAAAGTTTTCAACGTAAAATATGACAAAAGCCAAGCTAATACAGTGGTTCCTCGGTTTAAGAACAGCCCTTTTTATGAACTGTTTGGTTTTCAAACTCCACAAAACCAGAAGTAGTGTCCTGGTTTGCAAACTTTACCTTTGTCTACGAATGGAATCCAAAAGGTGGAAGGGCACCGGCGGCGGGGGGCCTCATTAGGGAAAGCACGTCTTGGTTTAAGAATGGTTTCGGTTTAAGAATGGACTTCTGGAACGGATTAAGTTCGTAAACCAAGGTATCACTGTATAAAGAAAGAGGATCAAGAAAACAAGAATAAGAAAAGAAAAAAATAGAGAAGTGAAAGGACAAGAAACGCAGAATAAATAAGCTCAATGTTTCACTTTTCCACACACAGAAAAGTGAGCCCTCCCAGTTCTCACCCAGGAGTTCTCCTTCTTCTCCCAGCCTCCCACCCTGCCTCTCACACAGAGCCCTTCATCTTCCATCTATTATCACCTTCCTGTGTGTATCTTCATTAATCCAAAATAGGGGACTTCAAAAATCAACAGCAGTAAAACCTGAGTTAGAAATCATAAAGAAATAAGATATGAAAAAGCTAAACTAAAGAAAGAAAAGAAAAGAAAAGAAAAGAAAAGGAGGAGGAGCTTCCAATTCTCTGTCTGCCAATTATTATAATAATAATATTCAAAATATTCAAAGCATGCACTGCAGGAAACGTCTAGCTATGTTATATAGCTGCTTCTCAATCTACTAGGTGTTGCTTTCTCAATCTTTTATCCCAGGCATCTCCGATTCACCTTCTTCCACTCAAAAAGTCCAAAAGTAGCTCTTGAATTATTATTATTATTATTATTATTATTATTATTATTATATGTCCAAAAATAGTCCTTTTCCAGTCCAATGTGATGAATTCCTCTCCCGAGTATTCCAGCAGATCTTAAAGGGAATTTCTGTGTTGAAAATAACGTATAACTTGCATGTTGATCTTTTTATTCGTTCATAGAACGCTTTTTCTGTGGGGATTTTATGCTTTCCATGTGAAAAAAATGGGCTGAAGTTCACCTAGCAGGATCTGGGAGTTCTGCTGGCATGATCTTTCCTCCCAAGAAACTCATCTGATAAATCTGAGGATAATTTGAAAGTGCTAGCCAAACAAAAGAAAGACATGGCATGGCCAGCAGCCTACTTTGGAGGGTGGTTCACAAAACATGCTAGAATCATCTTCAGACTACAACTTCTTCACCAAGTCCTCACTTATTGGTCACTAGTTCTAAAATGGTGTACTAGAATACTTCAGGCCTTTAACTAGCCCATGGAAAACCAAGGCTTGGCATGGCTCTTGTCCATTCTCCCCTGTAATTCTCTTTCAGCCATGTTCCATCCGTTTTGTACTCCCGAGACATCCTAATACTTCACTGTAAACAACAACCAGTAGTATAGGCTGTTGGGCTAGGAAAACAGTTTCCCCCCTGATCTGTCCAGAACATGGTATTTAGCTGCTTGCCACAAAGGCAAGATGACCTCTAAACATTCTTTTTGGGGTTTTGGTGTCCAAAATAAAAATAAACCGAATGAGGAGTACCAGTCTTTGGCCTTTCACACCACACATTGGCTTGGCATGGCCACAATGCCAAACTATGCTTTATCATCATAAGCCAAAGATTTAGGGACATGAATTCCTCCCTCCCTTCTCCTCCCTCCAATACAGCTGTCCAAAAATCGGAACACATTCACTTCCATTTTCAGTTAACCTCACTGAACTGTTACATCTGAATCTGAAACGGTGAATAATCTTAATTATGGTTTAGGTAAACAAGCAAACTTCATGAATTATTGTTTAATTTCCTCCAAAAACATATTTGAGATTAACCACAGTTTGTCTTGATTTGGGAATAACCGTATACAGCAGCAATGATGTAAGTCAAGGTTTGTTCTTTGCATACTGACCATGCTTAGTTTTAGCAAAACAAACCAAGTCTTTGTTTCAGATGTACTTCTAAGCCCTGGAATCATGTTTTGTGGCTCCTCCTTGTACTAGGGGAAGAGTGAATCTCTGCATTCTTTGTTAACCATTAACTATGGTCCACCCTGAAATGCAAACTGGGTCATTGTCTATGCACTACATGCACAGTTAAAGGCAGGGTGGTGGATGAACAGTCATTTTTATTTTATTTTAATAATATGCATTATGACAGCTCCTTTAACAGATGCTTTGGAGCTCTGCAACACCTAGATTATAACACCTAGATTATAATAAATTAAAATAGTAATCTTGAGATCATCAGATGTCAAAGTAACATTATAGCTATATATTTTTAAATACAGAGCTATAGCACTCTGTGATTAAACAATTTTCATGCTTTTGGAACCTGATCCAAAGTTAGCAAAATAATTTTGAGCTTTTTGTTGACTTTACTGGGCTTTGAATCAGGCCTTTGGGGCATTGTAGTATGATTTTGGTTGTCTCTTTATCTTGTCATCTTCCACCATGTAACAACTCATGTCTTCCTCTGATTTGTGGAGCACCAACAGTACCTGATAATTATAAAAGAATTCATAATCGTCCAGCAGCAGTTGCCTAAAAATAACAAGTTGTTGAAAGGGTGGGGGAATCAAAATCTAGTTGTATCTTGAAGAAAACTTGCTGTTGCTTTGGTGCATTATTGGACCACTGGGCAACATTTTTAATGCATTAAAAATAATGCTAACCAAGGGTCTGTACGCATTGGTAGCTAAGTCTGCTCATTATATCCCAAGAAAAATGTTTAGCTTAGACTTTTTTTGTAATCTTTTTTAGGAAATTAAGTAACGTTTCAGAGAATGCTTGATAAGCTTATTGGAAGTTACCTGGAGAGAGCCGGGCTTGTAACTAAGCATTTAGGCATTTTAAATGGGTACTGGACTATGAAATGCTAAAGGACTAAAACAATATCCAGTTAGCCAATAGATTTTGGTTACTGTGAAGCAGCTACCTATGGAGACGATCTGCCCCCAGCCAAGAATATGAATCTTTTCACTAATTCTCTCTCAGGAGAGTCACTAAGCTGCTGTCCTAGGGGGAATGCTTTCATGATCTCTCTGGAGGATTTGAAACATTTGCCAAGCTTAAAAGAAGAACAGGGACACGCACAGATGAATCCACTTTTAGTGAAGAGACCTTTTATTGTTCCTCTGTTTTTCATTTTATTTGTATCAATGTTTCTATTTAATTTGCACATTGAACTTTAATAGCATCTTAGAAGGGCACTTTCAGACGTACATGAAACTTGATATTGCTGACTTCTAAGATCCTTCTGAAAAGAAACAAAGAAGATACCAAAAAAGCTTATTAAATGACATTGCCCTGCAGTGTTCACAACTCCTATATATTGAAGTTTTGTAATAGAGCAAGAGACCTTGGAAGTAAAACTGTCAGGTTACCAGATGGCCCTTATTTCAAAGAGTTCTCCTAACTCACAAACATCACAGCTTTGCAGAACATAACAGATGTGCCTCATTTTGGACATTACAGTGCCATACACAGATAACCTTACTTCAAAGTATCCTTTATTTTGGAAATTTTGAGCTGACGTCTGTCACAAATTCAAGGACCCCAAGTCCTGCTCTCAGCTAGATCTACTTCAAGGGACACTTTTGTTTAATTCATGCTTCTTACAAACCCATTCACAATCTTTCGCACACACATAGTCTTTCACACTGACACCATGCTCAGGGCAGCTCCCCACCACCTTAACTCAAGCTTCTGATTAACTCAGAGCAAAACAGATAATATTTTAAGGGAGGGAAGAATATTTATGAGAGGGAAAGAACAGAATATACTGCCAGGCATATAAGAAAATACAATAATACTTAAAAACCCTTGCTAACTTAGCTAAAACCTTGCTAGAGGTGTAGAATGTAATTCACAGCATGATAATTGACATGAGTTCCAAAGAAGCACATTTATTTGTTCTCATTTAGGCAACCCTTTGTTCTCTTTTGGAGAGGAATCAAGTTTTCCTGTTTCACAACAGTGCTGTACTGGAATTGATGCTACAGGTAGCATCCACGTTACTATGCTCTCAAAGCAAACCCCACAGCCCTTTGTATAAATGAGCTTGTGATCTCACTAATCGCATGCTAATCAATCAATCAAAAGCATTTGGTTACATTTTAAACTAGAGAAGAGGGTTAAATTTAATACATAGATTTTTCTCTCAGCTCGGAGTCAAGAGCAGAATAGGTGAAATACAGTAGTACCTCGGGTTACAAACACCTTGGGTTACAAAGACTTTGGGTTACAGACTCCGCTAACCCGGAAGTAGTACCTTGGGTTAAGAACTTTACCTCAGGATGAGAAGAGAAATCGCGCAACAGCAGTGGGAGGCCCCATTTGCTAAAGTGGTACCTCAGGTTAAGAACGGTTTCAAGTTAAGAACAGACCTCCGGAATGAATTAAGTTCGTAACAAGAGGTACCACTGTACTCAAGACTTCTGTAGTGGCCTGTCTGCCAAGAAGCACCACGCTGAATGTGTCAGCTAAGAAAGTATTTTTATACGCATTCCAGACCAATGGTTGCTTGACATTAAAGCTTAACTTTTTCCTCTTGCAGGTCTGACATTATGAAAATGTTTTTGGTTACAGAGAATAGCGTCAATTTGGTCAAGAGGAATTCCAGAAACCCATCCATTTTCTCCCCACCCATCCATTGAAGTCTTACACAGAGCTGCTAATGAAAAGCATTAGCCCTCTCTTTTTAGTCTTGCTACAGTTATGTAGGGATTCCATGACAAAAGTTACCAAAAAAAAATTTCTTTTTTTAAAGTGTATGTTACTTCTTGGAACATGATGCTGCAAGTACAGCTCAAAATGAATTAAACCAGTGATAGATAATTCTGCTGGTGCCGTACTCATGTCTAGCAGGTTCAGGGCAGGCCATATATTTTCTTAGGGGCTGATCTTTTGCTTATGTAGTGATATAATTCATTTCAGGAACATGGCTAAACAGCCTGTATGTTGTTTGTGGAAAGGCCAGTTATATCACCACCATCACCCTGCTTCAAACTATAAAATCTGAAACTGACATAAGTTGGGTTTGTTTGTTCCAGGGTTTTTGGGGGGGGGGCAGGTGGGGGGGTACCTTCACTCTTAATGTAAATGCACTGCCTTAATTTTTGCCTTTAGGATACTGAATATAGCATTCATATTGTGTCTTTTTCAGTACTCAAAACACTTCTCATTTATTATCTCATATAAACTTGACAAGGGATGATACCTAGCTAAGACATACCCAGAATAGACCCATGGATTTCAGTGGATCTTCTCTAACTAACATTGGAAATGGTTTTTTCTGCAAATCTCAGATTTACCAAAAACTGGAAGGGATCCCAAAAGAACATCTAGCCCAACCCCAGTCCTTATAGCAATAACGTGGGTTGGAAGTCAAAATTTGTATTACACAGGAATGATCCAAAGGTATACTGATCTTGTCTAAAAAGAGGTAAACATGCTCTTGCAAGTCATTTGTATCGGTCAAGTTTCTGTTGGCAAAAGTAAATATTTATTGGATGCTTTTGTTCTTCCCTGGACATACCTAGCGAATGAATCCTTAGGAAAAAATATCTGAGGTTGTTCTCAGATTACCTTCTTATTGAGCATTTTTCCTTACTACTTTGCACCAAGTTTGTTGGGAGGTTAGATGAAATGGGCTGTTTCTTCAACATTCATTCTGGGTATACAATGTGGCATGGAGCAATTGTTATCCCACACTTTCCAGTCCTTTCCCCATCACTTTCCTTATTGCAGAGGGTCCAATTTTGAGGGGGAGAAGTTTGTTGTGAAAGGACACCAAATCAGCTTTGAATGCAGAATTATAATTTGCCTGTATGTTATTAGTTCACACCTGAAAATTGTGACAGCCTGGAAGTGTCCTGAATTTAGGGCTCTCCAGCTTATTGGAGGTCTGAAATCTGCCGCACTAATATAAGCCTCCTTCTAGTGAGCAGTTGGATGTCAGCTGTTTCGCGACTTTTTTTTCTTTCAAAAACCTGTGGGTTTTGTATATGCTCTTTAAGTTGGGCACCTGACTTTTTTTTTGCTAGCGTTAGCTTCCTGTTGGTATGACTGACAATCGTATTTTTTAATTTTCCCTCTGTAGCTTTAACAGCGTACGCCAAGGAACTCATATTTTGTTCCGAGAATTCAACTTTGTTCAAGCTACACCCCATAATAGAGCATCCTTTCTAAGAACCTTCTGGCGATGCTTCAGAACCGTGGGGAAAAATGGAGGTGAGTTTTCTTTTTCTTTTTTAATTGATTTATATAAAATTTTTCAAAAAATAGAAATTAAACAAAGAAAAACAAAGAACAATACATAACACTGTAAACACACTTATATACATATCTTCCAAAATGAAAACTAATAAAAAGAAAAAGAAAGAAAATAAAAATGAAAAATATATAGAAAAAAGACAAAAGAAAAGAAAAAATACTTTTCATAACCTGGAATATTACCAAATACTTGCTTCAAATACTGCAATATATAAATCTTAGTTTAAATATTATAAAAGACTTCCACCGCATTCACCACATGTCTCTTAGTTGTCTTACTCGCATTGTTCAAGCTACACCCCATAATAGAACATCCTTTCCGGGAACCTTCTGGCGATGCTTCAGAACCGTGGGGGAAAATGGAGGTGTGTTTTCACTTTCTATCTCTAACACTCTGTTAGTGTCTTGAGCAGAACTGATGACTAGAAGTTTGTTGTCTAGACTTTTGTCTGAACTTCCCATTTGTCTGCACAATTGATGAATGTTCTCTTGCAGCTCTAGTGTTCTCTAAAAGTACATAAAAGAAGGGTAGCTTCTCCAAAGATAGAATTTTTAGGAGGTGGCACTGGCGTAATGTGGGAGTGCCAGGGGGGCCGTTGCCCTGGGCACACAATGGGGGGGGTGTGAATCAGGCACCCCCTGCAGAGATCCCCGTCACATGGCTAAGTGAGTGCGGAGGGTGAAGCACACCCTCTGCACCCCTCCCTTGCCTGGCCTGCAAGCACCTGTCCAACAGTGGTGAGGGCTGGCTAAGGCACAGAGGGTGCTCTTTACCCTCTGTTTGCCCAGCCCTTGACCCCCATGAGCGACGGGTCCATGGCCAGCAGCTCCACTCCTGGGTCAAGCCTGACCTGGGATGGAGAGAGGAGATCCAGCATTGGCGTTGCCACCCCTCTCCTTGGCTGGTTGGCACTGAGCAAGGATGCTTCCAAGGCAGCAATTTCATGCCTGGTCAGGGTGGGTGCAGTGGGCTCCCTCTGGGCCGCGCCCGCCTCAGGGGAGCACCCGTCGCAGGTGGCGGGAGAATACACTCTGCCACTGGGAGGTGGGCTTGCCGGTCAAAGGTGTCCTGTGCTAGAGAAAATGAGACTTGGGTCTGTCAGTTTTATAACTTGCATCATTAGAAATAGCTTGAGCACATATTTGTGTATTAAAGTGAAAAACCATATTTAGTAGAGTTTTCCATTAAACGCATTACATCTAGACAGTCAATATATTTTAGGTTGTAACTTTCTGACCTCTCCAATTCCTTCAGAATCCTTGCAGAATTGTCATCAATGTTTGCTTTCATTGTGATTTTTCTTCTTACCAAGCTGTGTAAGTGGTGGCCAGCCATCATCTTGAGAATTTCTGCACATGTTCAGCTGATTGTTGTACCCATAGTGCACATTAGTGCTACCATACTGAATTATGCCATGCAGACCTTGAACATATTGTGCCATTCCAGTAGACCTTAAGACTGCAGTGTTTATTTAACACACCATGGCTTGGCCTGAGAGCCCTTATTGCTTAGATAAGGGACATAAAGGTACTTAAACTCTGTATTTGGGAGATTGTTGGGGTGTTTACATAGAAAAGAAAAGAGACATGTTTGTGAAAATGACTCAATACTATTGCATCCAGCACTGTACAAAAGTATTTTTTGTCTTTTTTATTTTTTAAAAAAACCTAAATGGAAGAAATGCTCAAACTTACTTTTTCTGTGACTTTTTTTTTTACTTGGTTTGACTTTTACAGGCATTTTGTCTTTGCGCAGGCAATTCAAAACACATAATCATTAGCAGCTTATGCTAATTACCACTTTATCCATCCATTGTATCTGTAGTAGACTGGGTTTTCTCTGTTGTTCCAACCAAGATGATTTAGTTTAGGCAGTGTATACTCCAGCTTTTAAAATCTAGTTCCAGTTAGGATGCTTTTAAAGCTTGGTTATTTGTTTATAATTTTTTAACAACCAAAATTTGGGGTTTGAAATTTTCTTACTGGGATACTGGTTTGGTTTTTCTGGGAGACAGGAATTGTTGTTTTGCCTTTCAATGGCTGGAGTGATAATTCCAGATGTCCTGTGGTGCATCATAAAATATAGTCACAGGAAACATGAGCTTCAGTGATGTAATGCAAAGTACATATGAAATCCTCAAATTGCTCTGCTGATTCACATCTCTTCATTTCAGTGAGGTGTAAGCTAGCTGAGAGACACAGAATCAGTACTGGAAGGGACTGGAAACTAACCACAGTTTACTTATTGACCCAGCAGGTTTATCTACATTATCAGCCTCTTGTGAATTAGCACACATTCCAATGCATTGGGTTATTCTGTTATGAATCTGCAAGAGGCAAGACACTCTTGGAGTGGATAAATTAAGGAACAAACAGTTGAAATATTTAAGTTATACGGGCTAATAAAATTCACAATCTTCTGTTTCTAATTTGAACACTTCAGGAAGTGCAGTTTTACATCTTCCTTGCAAAATATGTAGGTGGGGAGACTGAGGAAGAAATACAGCTTTCTGTTCCCAGGAAATGGTTGGAATAGTGCTTATACACGCCAGTTTTTATTCCATTGCTGTGGCATGTGCCTACGTAAAAGCCAGTTCCTGGTTATTGCTGCACTGTATAGTCACACTTGAGCATGCCCAAGAAACAACACGGACGGGTTTGTGTAGCTGCACCCTAGTGCTGATTCTAAGTGCACTCTTTTGTGTCTTCTGTGTATGTAAATAGCTGTCATTCTGTTGGAGAAATCAGAGTATTCTTTTGGGGACGTGTGTGTGTGTGTGTGTGTGTGTGTGTATTTAGGGGCAAACCTGTTCACTACCCCTGAATCTGAATAGTGTGACTTCTGTCACCAACTGGAGGGTGCAGTATGTCTCTGTACAAAGTGCCCTTCCAAGTGATCCCTGCAATACACAGGCCTTCCATTTGTACACATGCATCTTGTACACCATAACCATAGACATTTTGCTCAAGTGAAATAAAGGGCAAGCAGAAGGACTGCATAAATGGGGCAGGAGTACCTAGGAATAATAATTAATAATTTATTATCTGTACCCCGCCCATCTGGCTGGGCTTCCCCAGCCACTCTGGGTGGCTTCCAACAATGATTAAAAATACATTAAAATGTCACACATTGAAAACTTCCCTGAACAGGACTGCCTTCAGATGTCTTCTAAATAATAACCCAGAAGGTGGTTCTGTTTTTAGCAATCATGAATCATAATAAAAAGAAACAGCAGACAAATAAAAAAATGCACCAGCGTACAAAAAAATAAATCCCCAATTCAGCGCTGTGGAAGCCAGAAAGAAAAGCACAGTGAAGCATATAAGACTCTGCAAAAAATTAAAATGAACCCTCCCAAATTAATAGCTAAAAGTCCAGGTAAATATGACAGGCATTGTCTGGCAGTCAACAGAAGTTGATGCAATTGGATCTTTGTTGGTGGGGAATTCCACACCAAGGGGATAATGCGGGGGGGGGGGGGGAGGGAATCTACTTGCCAGAAGCCAGCCGCCAAATCTGGCAACCAGACATGCCTTTTGTTTGCCTCCTAAACGTTTTAGAAATGCAGCCTCCATAGTACGGACAATTCAAAACTGGATATATTTAAATTATTTAATATATATTCAAATGACCTTGACTTTTCACCTCCAGGAGAGGTGACAATGATAAAAACAGCCAGGAGCACAGTTTCAGATCCCATCTAGAATTTTAATTGGGCAGTGGGTGTTTTTTTAAATGGCATTTTGTGCCACGACCAACTTTGTCCAGGAAATGGAGTTTCCACTCAAACCTTGGGAACGCAGGAAAGAACTGACTCACCAGTCTAACCAGCTTGCCAGATGCTTCTTCTTTTGTATATAGAAACCCCTGTTTGCTGTTTGTTGTTCGATCTTGGGATAAACATGTAGTGACTTGGAAAATGCTTGTTCTTTGCTCTGAACTTTCCTGGTTAAGCCCAGCAGACACACTTAGCCATGAATGTAGAAAGTTGCAGTTGGATGCATGGACAAAGGAATCTTTTTAACTGACGGAGAATACCTTAAAATATGACTTAAGTAAATATTTGTTAGCTTTGATAATTAAATAATAGATGAAGAGTAATTCCAAATAAATGAAGAATAATTGCTGCTTCCACTGCTCTTCTGTTTTAGTCCATCTCCTTTGCTGCCTTTTAAATCTTTACGCAGCAGTACATCTGGTCAGCTTGGCTTCAGCAGCTGCTTTCATTTTGCATCTTGAAGATGCTACATTTTATATTGAATCGGTGGCCCATCCCTCCTCTTGCATAATTGGACTGAATAGTACACCACAGTTCAGTGCATAGCGTGGAACAAAATTATATAAGCTGCATATACGCCATACATTTAAAGTGCATTCTCCACCACATCAGAATACTGGCAACTGTAGTTTACTACTCACAGTGCTACAGCTCCCAGTGCTGTTAGCAAACTGTAGTTCCAATGATCCTCTTTTTTCACAGTGCTTTAACTGTATGGTGTGTAATGGTTGGCATCCTTCTGTTCTGAGAGACAATGGAAGAGAGCACTCCCTCAGGAGTGAAGTCGGAGAGTTATAGCACCTGCTGTGGCTATATAGAATGATACAGGATAAACATGTTTTGTTGCAGCTGGGGCAGACAAAGGCATTTGGTTTCGCTGTCACAGATTCAGCATGCCGTTTCTTCTCTCTGCGATCCTCCTAGCCTTCATTCCTCCTCTGGTCTTTGCTGTGGATACATGACCTGATTGTCTCCGGTTATTGCGGTCATCTGCAAGGGATTCCACATGATGGAGTTGAAGTTGCCAGCATTCATGTCACCTTTGCAGTCATCGTTGTGATGCAGAGTTAGTCTGCTAATGGGCCTGCTGCCTAAAGCCACCTCCCTGCAGAGCACGCCCTTGGGAATCCTGCCATCTTCCATTCTGTGGACGTGACCAACCCAGCATAGACATCGCTGAGGCAGAATTGCAAACATGCTGAGAATATGGGCTTGGGACAGCACATCTTCATTTGAGTCTCTCCTGCCATGCAATGCCCAAAATCTTCCTGACACAGCGCATGTGGAAGGCATTGAGGTGTCGCTGCTGGCGGGTGTAAGTTGCCCATGACTCACTTCCCATAAACAGCATGCTCAACACGCAAGCCTGATAGAGCTTCATCTTGGTGTCTTGTTTCTTTACGCATATATGCAACTTGAGCCTTGAGGTGCACAGCATTCATACCCCAAGAGGTTCTGCACCCACTCCATAAGTGCAGCATTGTGTTCAAACAGACCCCAGCCATGCCTGTTTGACTGTTTCTCCAGTCCATTACTTTCTTCCCTGTTGCGTAACTCCTAACATTCCTTCATTCTAAAACACATGGCTTCCCTTTATCTTTAGGGTGAAAGGGGCCCCACCCCATTGTCACCTCCCAGAGTTTCCCCTTGATGCATTGTTGTGCTAACCATAGGCTAACATCTCCAAGGATATTAGTTTGAGTTAATTAACTTTCAAACACAGGTTGATTTCCTCTTCTTTTGCCATGTCTAATACACAATTTAGACAGTTTGCCTAACGTAATTGCCTTTTCACACATGCTAATTGCAGGGGATAAAAAAGCATCTAACACACATTTTAAGACACATGGGTCTGACATCCCGTTTTAACGCACAAGCTCTAATTAAATTCTAACATTTACTGAGCCCAGGCATTTAGCACCCACAAACTTGTAACAAGTACCGTGCCATAGTGAAGCACTTTAGAAAGTGATTGATCTAGGGATGCTGAACAGGGAAATAGGCAGATCAATGCATTCTTCTTAATATCAGACACAAATCTGTAAAATAGAACCAGTGGTCCTGCATTTATTAGGGAAGAGCAGCTGCAGAGGGTTTCAGGTTCCATCCTCAGCATCCCCAGGAAGGGTCTGAAACCCTGGAGACCTCCTGCTAGTCAGTGTAGACAATACTAGCTAGATGGACCAATTGCCTGACTCAGAATAAGGAGCATCCTGTGTTCCTAGGGTTGCTTGGAGAACATACAAAGCATGTATTGTAAATCATTAGAATATAAAAATGCTTTTTGGTGATAATGACACTTGCAGGCAATAAATATCTTAACATTTGTACTGTATTTGTGATGACAAAATCTCATAACGTGAAGAGCAGATGCAGATTAATTCCATTTTACTCTGCATCGTGGGTATTTTTTAAATCTCCTGATAAAAGAGCTTGTGCTTGTGCATAGGAACTTTCTGAAATGAAGTGTCTCCTTTCTGCTTTGTCTTCAGTTGACCTTTGGAATCTTGGTGACCTGCTCTTTGGAGTTTGTTGTCTGTTCCCCGGGACAGTTTAATTAAAATTGTATTTCCTAAGTATAAACTGTCCCTCCAGGATCTCCTGTGGAGTTTCATGAGGTCAGCACGTGCCTCTCCCCAACCCCTGTGGCTTGCAAGACTTGGTGACTCTCTGGTTTTAATTATTATATTTTTCTTTTAGTGCTCTTCAGCCAATTAAATACATTTTGCTTTGAGAAGCTCTTTTTTGGCTTGTCATGAGGAGAGAAGGCAGTCTCAATCAGGACAAAGAACATGCTGATTTTTTGGAACGATTAAGAAGCAAAAACATCTCCCAGGGGCACAATCTGTCCAGGGTTACTGTCTATTCTGTTGATTTCAGCAGGGAAGAGTTAAACAACTCTGTGACTCTCACATTGAAGCCAATGGGGTCGAAAGTGTTTCGGCTGAATTGTGCACCCCCGCAGTGAAGCACACTTTTGTTCCCAGCTGCCACTGCTGAGGTGCAGCTAAGAAGGAAACAGCACCCTGTTCCCTTGAGGTACTTAATGGTGGTGCATGTGCTGCCCCATAGCATCTGTGCAGAGATTTATTTTGTTGATAACACCATCAGGTTGATAGCATCCTCTGTTTGCATTGGCACAGATCCTCACAGGACTGTATAGAGCATGGGTAGGCAAACTAAGGCCTGGGGGCCAGATCCGGGCCCAATTGCCTTCTCAATCCGGCCCGCGGATGGTCTGGGAATCAGCGTGTTTTTACAGGAGTAGAATGTGTCCTTTTATTTAAAATGCATCTCTAGGTTATTTGTGGGGCATAGGAATTTGTTCATCCCCCCCCAAAAAATATATATATTTGGCCCCCCACAAGGTCTGAGGGACAGTGGATCAGCCCCCTGCTGAAAAAGTTTGCTGACCGCTGATGTAGAGGCACAGCAGAAACATGGCTGTCAGTTGCTGCTTGATGGCTGCAGCTAATAAAATGTCCTTCACCACTGGCTGCTACTCATGGCTAGCTAATGGAATCTCACACTGCCACATAGGCCAGTATGGCTATTTGAATAGCTCTGGGGTGAAACTCTGCTAAACAACTGCATCCCAAATTAAGCTATGTAACATATGGCCTACCCTGCCCAACAAAGGACAATGCAAAACTTTGAAAGTCCAGAGTTACATCTGACTTGCTCGTTGCAAATCTAACAACCTCGTAATCTACTTTTCATCAACACAACTCATGTGATCAATATTAAGCCTAGCTTAGCTTTCTAAAATTGGGCTTGCAAGGAAGACTAATTACAGTGGTACCTCGGGTTCGGGTTAAGCACTTAATTCGTTCTGGAGGTCTGTTCTTAACCTGAAACTGTTCTTAACCTGAATTACCACTTTAGGTAATGGGGCCTCCTGCTGCTGCCGCACTGCCAGAGCACAATTTCTGTTCTCATCCTGAAGCAAAGTTCTTAACCCGAGGTACTCTTTCTGGGTTAGCGGAGTCTGTAACCTGAAGCGTCTGTAACCTGAGGCGTATGTAACCCAAGGTATCACTGTATATGAAGGTATATATTTGTCGTCTACTGCTCAAAACAAAAAAAACCCGAACAAAGTAGCAATGACACAGAGGGCCGTGTGGAATGAAACAGTTCATTTAACAGATTCCACTGCAAGCAATCTTTCCACAGTTGCTTTTCTCAGGACAGGGGCTATTGCCATTCTTCTCTAGACATTGCTCACTTTTCTGAAATAGGCCAGCTGGAGCATTTAAAGGAGAACCTAAGATATAGTGGACATAATTGGAGAGAACCAGTGGTACACAGGCATATCTGAATAGCTCCATAGGAAGGACAGGGAAGGGCATGCTGGAGGGGTGTTGCTCTGCACATCAAAGAACGACATAGAGTCCCAACCAGAAATCCCCAAAGGGGCAGACTCCTCCAGAGAGTCGCTGTGGGTGGCAAAACCAGGCCTCAGAGTAATTTAGGGCTGGAGACAGACTATCTCCACCCTGAATAAAATGAGGCAGAGAATGAAATTGAGGAGTCATCCAGAGGACAAAGTGCTGCAGCAATGGGTGGCATCAATTAGCCTCAAATAGCCTGGGTAAAATGGGTGTTCCAGTCGCAACAAAGAGGTGATTGGTAAAGGTCAAATGTCTAGAGACTCCAGATGACTGTGCCCCATGGCGGATGGTCATGGAACTGATCAGAGGAGAAGCAACTCTAGACTTGATCTTAGGTGGTGCCCAAACACCTGTGTGAGTTTGTAAGAGTTTGTTGAACGGATTGTGAACAAGGACCACAGTGCTACCAAATTCCCAATAAAGTTCCAGTCATATTTGACTGGAAGGAACCTAAAAAAAATGAGAGGGTTGGTAAAAAGGATGTTGAAAGGGAAAGTAAAGAGGGGACTGAGCTAGACTGGTGAAGAAAAATCGATCTATATGTGTTGTATATGCGATATAACATTGTGCCACCAAAGGGCGATGTGGAGTCCTGTTTTTCTCTACCTGTTTTCCCTGTTTAAATTCACACCACTTTAAGCTGAAACACTTCTTTAATGTGTCTAGACCCGCCAGGGTCAAATCCTTCCAGAATGCTTGGGGGTTACTCACAATCACAATAATAAAAACTCATCTAGAGTGTCTACCACAGATCAGGAAAGCTGCTACGTAAGCGAAGAGGATGCTAGCATGATTAATAAGCAGAGTCAATGAAGCTGTTAGAGGCAAGAAGTCTTCCTTCAGAAAATGGAAGCTGTATTAAAATGAGGAGAACGAAAAGGAGCCCAAATTTTGAGGAAATAAATGCATGCGAAGAATAAGGAATGCTAAATATATATCTATGAACACAATGCTAAAAATATTAAGACCACCACCAATAAATTATTTAAATACACGAGAAGCAGGAGACTGTCAGCAAACAGGTTGGACTTTTGAACAACAAGAGAGTAAAAGGTGTGCTAAAGGAGGAGGAGGAGATTACAGATAAGATGAATGAATTATCTACCTCTGCCTGCACAGCAGAAGGTGTGGGGAAGATCTGGAGTTTTTCAAGAAGGGGGTCTGAAGAACTGAGGCGAATGCTAGTGACTAGAAAGGAAGCTCCGGATCTTACTGATGAATTAGAAATGGATGAATCACTGGGTCCAGATGGTATTCACCTGAGAGTTGTTAAAGAACTCAAATGTGAAATTGCTGTTCTTCTAACAAAAATAATGTAACCTGTCCCTAACATCAGCCTCTGAGGACTGGAGGTGGCCAATATAACACCTTTTTAAAAAAGCAGCAGCTGTGAAAAAGGCAAATTCCATGCTAGGGATTATTAGAAAGGGAATTGAAAATAAAAGTGCCAATGTCATAACACTGTTATACAAAGCTATGGTGTGACTGCACTTGGATTACTGTATACAGTTCTTGTTGCTTTACGTCGAAAAGCAAATTGTAGAACTGGACAAGGTTCAGGAAAAGGCAACCAAAACAATGAAGGTACTGAAGCAAATTTTCTATGAGGAAAGGTTACAACATATGAGTCTTTTTAGATTAGAGGAAATGTGACTAAGAGGACGCGGAGATGTAGAAGATTACACATGTTGTGGAGAAACTGTTTGGAGGAAGCTTTTCTTGTAATACTAGAACCTGGAGGCACCCAATGAATGCTGAATGTTGGAAAATTCAAGACAGACAAAGGGAAGTACTTCTTCACAAAGCAAATTGTCACTGCGAGAGATGAGAAGTTGAGGCGCATCTATCAGGCCCAGTTCTCTTCTACTTGTTTGTACAAAGGTCTGGGTAAAAGTATACTCACAGTCTGACAAATAGAAAAGCTACTACATGTAGAACTAGTCTCCTTAAACAATGTTGAAGTAGCAGCCCAGTTCTTGCCCGGTTCGTGCTTCCTTGTTGAAAAAGGCATGCGTCTAAAATTGTACATGAAGAAAAAGAAGAAGAAGAGTTTGGATTTGATATCCCGCCTTTCACTCCCCTTCAGGAGTCTCAAAGCGGCTAACATTCTCCTTTCCCTTCCTCCCCCACAGCAAACACTCTGTGAGGTGAGTGGGGCTGAGAGACTTCAAAGAAGTGTGATTCGCCCAAGGTCACCCAGCAGCTGCATGTGGAGGAGCGGGGACACGAACCCGGTTCACCAGATTACGAGACTACCGCTCTCAACCACTACACCACACTGGCTCTCATGAGAAAACCCTCCATATAGATTGCTGTGTACACATATTATTGCCAGGGATTGGCAGTGTGTGGCATAGGCAGGGCCCCCGGAGAGTGACACAGGAGAGGGGACCAGTGATTTATGGGGTTTGATGCTGCCTGCAAGGCAGGAGCCAGGGAAAGAGGGGTAGTCAGGGCAGTCGGAGATGGAGGAAGGAGCACCAGATGTGGCAGAAGAAGAAGAGGCTGTTCAACTGACAGATGGTTCACTAGACTCCCCACTTTCCTTTGCCCTGCTGCCTCCTAGAAACAGGAGGGGTTTGGGAAGAGCAACAGGTCTCAGGTTATAAGCACACAACCTGTCAGGGGAGGGTATAAAGCCTACAGTGGAGCAGGGGGGTTCCCTGTTGCTGCAATTGCTCTGCAGTGTCTAGATCTCTGGACAGCTGCCTAGAGGCTAGAAGTCTGTGTGTGCATGTGTATGTGGAGCACTGTGGAAGCTGCTGTAAGTGCTTTTCTTGTCAATAAAGGGTTAACTATCAGAAGTGTGCCTTTCTTGGCTGGGGAGGGCCAATTTTGCACTCCTCCACAGTGTGTACCTGGATACAAAAAGGAAAGTGAGATGCAGCCCTAAGGCAACATCAAATGTGTATTTGTGTTGCTATGTTTTAATGAGATGCAGTTGCTATTGACTTTTTTTGGCAGTTCTTCCTGAAGAGCACTTGTCAATTTTAACTGAGAACAAAGGGACGGATAAGAAAGGTGTCAATCTTTGTCAAAGGTTTTACCCATTGTGGCTGTCACCACCTCATCTTACCCAGCCTACCACCTATTCATAATTGAGAATTACTGTGACATTATTATTGTCTTGAAAATAACCCGACAAAACCAGATGAGCCATGGAGCTCAAATGGCACTACTGAATCTTGAACAACACCTGGCTAATCCCTTTTAAACCATAGTTTCCTATCTTGATTATTTCTACCTTTTCGCCTATAATTATTATCCGGTTTGGTCATTGGATGCTTCTGCACACTAACTTTTGCTGTGGCAAAAGGGAAGCAAAAGTGTTTTGCTTTGTTATTAAATAATTTGTCCTTTCTAAATAAATTTGGTAGATCTCAGTACATCTGGGATACCTGCAGTTTTCCAGCAGTCATTTTACACCACAGATAAATAAGGGGCCTAACGTATGACTTCCTTAATCTTGTATTTTATTGAAAGCAATAAAAAGGTCTTAATATTAAAAGAGCTACTTAAAAATTACTGGACATTATGTTCACCAACTGATACATCTCTGTACAAGTCTCGTAACATAACAGTATTTTTTTTAATGTAGCTTTCTTTTTAAACACCCCATGTCTTTCCCACCCTCTCAACTTGTGGCATGATTTTAATAAAAGCTTGAAATGTATTTGGTGGAGATTAACCAGGGATAACTTTGTATAAACACTGAAAACCACGTTTTATTAAGCTCAAACCTTGTTACCCAAGAAGTACATAGTGTATATTAGTGGCTTCAACCATCAAACCAAAAACAATGGATTCACTGCCTTCCATGCATACTACTCAGATTACACTTGAAATAACCTAGGAACAACATGTTTAAATTATTTGCCCAAGGCTGTGAAAGCCATAGGATTAGAATTTCGGCACTCCCAACTCCTACTCCTGTGCTCATTACCACACCTTGTCTCACCAACGCACAGCCTAGCTTTTGATAAGTGAAAACTCATGACATGTGTTCTGTGTAGCTCTACCTGAGCATTTTGTCTTACTTGCATGAATTGAATTATTTGTGGTAATCAGAAATAATAAATGAAGCATGCCTGAACTCGTTTGCTTTTAACATAAATACTCCTACGCCACTAGAGCAGCAGTAATATAATGCATCAAGTTAGCATCTTATATAATATGCAGACTTTTCGCCAATATCAGAAGGCAATGGAAGAGAAATAAGGGTGGTTTTTTTCACCTTAATAACCATGGTTTGTCATTGCACGAGCAAATGTTTTGCTACATTTATCAACTATCAACTGAAAAAGCTGGATCACATTGATTCATAACATTATTCATGCAGGCGTATTTTGAATCCTTGCAAATGAGAGGTGGGGAATCTCTCTTAAAACGTGGTCTATTTAGGGAGGTATGTTGGGGATTTGGGATGGTTTTCTGTGGATTTCTGTACTGCATTCAGCCTATATCCTTAAATCCTGAAGAGTTTTGTATATCCTGTTCTAAATGAGAGCTGAACACATTCACAGATTTGTATTGAAAGATTTATGCTTACCTAAAATCCTCCAGTAAGAAAACACAGAAAACAGAGGAGGCACCAAGATAGCGCTTTCCCCCGCCCATCCACACCAAGCCAAAAAATTATTAAATACAACATACTGAAGACTCCAGTTCAATGGATAGGGCAGAACTTCCTTCTGTACAAAACTATGCTAGACAATAAGCTAACTAAGGGGTCATATTTGCATATCCTTATCTTTAGATTTTCTGCCCATGGCTACTTCACTTTTGGGGATTATTTTTGTTGAAACTGTGGTACAGGGCAGATGGGTCAAACACCTCCCCTGCAGTGCTGATCTGAATTGCAGGGGCTCAGCCGAATTTAAGGGGGTGGGGGAATTAAAATATGTAAATGTAATCATGCATTTAATGTATTCTCCAGTTTGGCCCTTAGTGTGTCTCGCAAGAATAGCATCAGTGAGCTAATATAAAATAAATCGCTTCTGCAAGAACTGTCAAGCACTTCTGCTTGACAGTAAACTAGTTAATGTAGTTGAAAGAGATCTACATTCAGAACTAGTTAGTCCTGCATGAAAAAGATTCATGTAAACATGTACCTTGTCAGCAAGATTTCCTACCCAATGATTATTCATAAAGGCTAAAGGGTGGGAAAGAAACCCCAAGAAAATAAAGGCACAGACTCACCCTTCTTGGGATTCATGGCAATCCTATGAGCTTTGGGTGTGGAATACAATTTTCCCAAAGGCATTCTCCTGCTGTTTCCCAAGAAGTCAGTCATTCTTACAGAACTGCCCTTGAAAAGATGGGCAGAGACGAGAACAAGATGGAATGAGCACCCCTTTCACTGCTATAAGGCAAAGCAATTTCCATATTTGAAAGCTGCACACAAAGGCTGCATACAGCTGTATACCTGGCCTAGCAGGGAGAAAAAGGGCTTACCAAAACTCCTCAATAGAGTTTCTGGATGACATCCAAATATAGGAAAGCCTGTTAAAAGGTTTCAAGGGACTGAAAATGTAAAATTACCTCCCTCGCCCCTGCTCTGCTTTAATTTTACATAGTAAGTCAGTCATATCACATTTTCTAACAAACAAGCAAAAAGGTGTGAAGAAAATAAATCACGCAGTCTTTTAGCATTTATCTCTTTTCAGAGAAGAAAGGAAAAGTTATACCCCACCCTCTTGGGAGACAAATTCCCTAATTAAAAGTTTCAGTCACTAAAGATATAAAAGCATTTTAGATGTTGTACCTAACAGGTGGTTTCTTGTTCAAATAGCCAAGATTTTACCTCATGATCTGCTAAAGCTGAGGACAGCTGAAGCAAATCTGTTTTCGTCAAAGTATTTGCCAGAACAAAACCTTCAACAGCCAAATTTATCATCTTGTTAGCTTGGGAATTCCCTACATTTGTGTCAGTATTAACGTTAATGTACTCCTTTCTGCTTATGGAGCCTACATATTAGTTGAGTGTACTGCACTAATTTCAGCAGTCTTTAGGTTCAGCCATTGAATCTTAATGGCATGTCACAATAACCTTTTAGGATTCTGTTTGACAAGTCCAGTGAAGGAAACACAGTCATTTACATTACAGACTTAGAATGTTGACATGGTAGAATGTAAAACATGCTAAACCCTCCCTTATTACATTTGCATCCAACCCTTCCGTACGCATAATAACTACTCTGAACATTAAGGTGGCCATTTTCACTGTGGCAGCTCGCTAATGCAACATACATACATTTATTTATTTGTTAACTTTCTACACTACCCTTCATCTGAGGATCACAGGGTGATTTACAATATAAAAACACAAAAATACATACATGGGAACAACAACAAAAAACCCACAATTTTGAAAAAGGCCATATATTGCTTAATTAAACAAAGGCTGGGGAGAAGAGGAATGTTTTGCCTGTTTTTTATTTTTAAGTCATAACATTGAAATGCAAAACAGGCGCACAAACTGCTTAGAGGTTTTTTTGTCCAAGTAAACAGTATATATTTTTTTGTTAAATAATAAAAATAATTTACAGCTTCGGGGTGGAAGAAAATGGGTAGGCATGATCTTGTTCCAAAATAATACAAATAAAGACCAAAATCTATTTGTCCGTCTTTCATGTACTAGGTTGATATTGTCAATATGCTAACTATGATGATGCCCAGATTTCTTTCTTGGGTTGCTACAGCCACTTCAGAACTCATCAGTCCATATGTGTCATTAGAATTGTGTTGCTTATTATCTATTAACTGTCTGCCATTTTTTGCTATGCCTTTACTGAATTTGAATAGATTCTTTTGGGAACTCCTCACAAACAGTTTTAGATAATAGTCTCCTGAATGTCATCTGAAAACAATTTGACAATTTACCGTGTCCCGACTATTTAAGTAATAGTTTAAAAGCACAGAATTTGCTTTTTTTAAAAAACCAATCCAAAAATGGAAAAACACACACACACACTCTCTTGGAAGAAGTACTTTTCAAGGTCAAACAATACATAGATTTGAATCAATCAATCAATAAAAATAAAGAATAATTCACATAATTTATTATGCTGGAGTTTGTTTTACATTTAGCATTAATTTCAGCAAACATCCATTAAGAATCTTTTCACACTTAATATAAAAATGTATATTGCATACCATGATCTGACTGTTATTTGGACTGGCAGCTACCCAAAAGGTAATAACAAGCAGGAATGCCTCAAACTAGCAAAAATGTCCGGTACATTGCAGGATACCACAGGATGGAATTCAGAGTCCATTTTAAAATAATTCAGTTTCCATTTAGGTTCAGAAGTTGCACAAAAGCATAAAGCTTAAATAGTGCCAGAAAACTATAACAAGATTAATTTAAGCACACCCTAGTGCAATTGAATATATTGCATTATGTAGGCTAAATTAACTTTGGAAGCAACAAGAGCTGCAAAATTCCGTCAGGATGGAGTGGGCAGAAAGGTTATGGTGCTATTTATACTAATTTGCCATGATTCACCAAATTCAAAGCCCCAGTACACCTGAGCACCACATGTAGGGAAGAAACAACAGGGGATCACTTAGGGATGTGGCCCTCTAGATGTTTTTGGACTCAGAATCCCATCAGCCCCAGCCTGCATGGCCAGCAGTCAGGAATGATAGGAACTGTAGTCCAGCAACACATGGAAGGCCCATCCCTAGGGTTGCCATATTTCAAAAAGTGAAAATCCAGATACAAGAGTTGTTGAGCTTTTTAAAATGAAATTCGCCAAAATCTACACTACCGACATCCAGATTTTCCCAGTCATTTCAGCAATTTCCTTCCCGACGCTGTTTATAGGGGCTGAATACTGGGTATGTCCAAATGTAAGGCAACCCTGCACATCCCTGAGATTCCTTATTTCTAGGATGCCACTTTTTTTTATGCCCTGCTTGTCACCTTCCCAGAGGTAGAAAACAGAAAGCTAATCTATTTGGACCTTTGGTGTCCACAAGCTGCCGGGGGGGGGGCGTTCTCATAAGGCACAATGGAAGCTGAGTCTAGATAAACAAGAACAAGGAGCCATCTTGAACATTGTACTCCCTTCTGCTTCCTACATGGCCAAGACTGTAGAGTTCAACAGAATTTGGTGGAGAATGCAGCCACAATGATCCACATGCTGCAACTACTCCGGTTTAGATTACTGTAAAGTTTAAACTGTGTTCTGAAGAGAGAATACTTCTAATCACACCAAAATGAAATTCCTGTCTGTTCATCAAGCACCAGTGTGCATGTTTCTATAATGGCACTTCTTGCAACATGACTCAATCTCCTTTGGTTTAGAAGTAGACTGTATAGTCAACATAATTTATTTCTATACATGTCTCTTACCCCTCCTGCAACCTTTCCATAATATGTTATTTACATATATTGTTGCAATAAGAAAATATATTATTACAACTCACGCAAACTGCAGTGGAGAGACAGTGTGGGGCAGTGGAAGTTTCCCAATGACTTCAAAACCAATATAGTTTTGTGATGCCCGCAGGTAATTATTACATATTCTGACTTTTGCCCCTTATTTTTAGACCTTAAGAAAGAGAGAAGTTGATTTCTCATAATTTAGCATTTTGCGAAACAAATTGATACAGTGTAGTTGCTGAATTCCCTGATAATTACAGCTTCTACACAATAGAATTGTCTGATAACCTGTTTCTCTCTCATTCTAACAAAAAGAATTGGTTAATCTTTGGCTCTGGTGTTTAGTTCAACATGCTGTGGAGCGGAGTCTTAAGAAAAGTCATGTGCCTTGTGGGAAATGATGTACGAAACAGTCAGCCACTCAAAACCATCACAGACAATACAGCAAATAGATCACGGTTTTAGATACAGTGGTACCTCGGTTTAAGAACAGCCCTTTTTATGAACTACAGTGGTACCTCTGGTTACGTACTTAATTCGTTCCAGAGGTCCGTTCTTAACCTGAAACTGTTCATAACTTGAAGCACCACTTTAGCTAATGGGGCCTCCTGCTGCTGCCGCGCCACCGGATCACAATTTTAGTTCTCATCCTAAAGCAAAGTTCTTAACCTGAAGCACTATTTCTGGGTTAGCAGAGTCTGTAACCTGAAGCGTATGTAACCTGAAGCATATGTAACCCAAGGTACCACTGTATTCAGTTTACAAACTCATCAAAACTGGAAATAGTGTCCCGGTTTGCAAACTTTACCTTTGTCTACGAACGGAATCCAAAAGGTGGAAGGGCACTGGTGGCGGGAGACCTCAGTAGGGAAAGCATGTCTTGGTTTAAGAATGGTTTCGGTTTAAGAATGGACTTCCGGAATGGATTAAGTTCGTAAACCGAGGTACCACTGTATTATTATTATTGCTTGATCTACTCTAACATTATTTATTATATCAAGACATGCTAGAATCTTATTACGTGATTATTTTTATAGAGAACTTTTAAGTCTGCCTAAAATAGGCATGAGTGCCAACTGTGCCACGTGAATGCCATGCTGCATGGCAAGGTCCAGAAGAAAGATAATTTGACAAAGTGGTGGAAAAATAGGTAATCCGTATTTAAGAGTAAGAGGGAAAAATAGTCTGCAGGGTCATTTCAAATGAATAATTTATTATTATTATTATTATTATTATTATTATTATTATTACTATTATTGACACACTTTTTGTTAACTAAGATCCTGACTCTAGAAAATCTTGAAGCCTAAGAGGAAGTGTTAAAAATAAACTAAGCTCAACTGCTAATTGCCAGAGAACCAGTGTGGCAAGTGTGTCGAACTTTGTCTCAAAAGGCCTGGGTTCAAATTCCTGCTCAGCAAGAAAGTTCACTGACTGTGGGCTGGGCATTCACAAGATTATTGTGGGGATAAAATGGGAGCCCCCATGTATGTAGCTTTGAGCTTCAGGGAAAGACAGGATGCAGACTCTTGCACAACCTAGTTGACGTAAGGAAGTATGTACAAAACCAAACCAAAGGTATTGCCATTCAACCATAAAATTCAATTATTTTTGTCCTTTTCTTGCATTGATGGCCTGTTTCATGAGCCTTATTGTGTTTCTTAGTGGGATGTGACCCTCTCTTACTTTGTGTTGTCACTTGTGATCCTGCAGTGTACTTTCTCTTTGAAAAAAAACAAACCTATTTACATATGTTTCTGATCCTTGCGTTTTATTTGAAAGCCTTGCCCCTCATTCCATATCCAGCAAACGCATCTTTATATTTTATGCAAAAGCAAGCAACGAAACATCTCCTCAACAGATAACTTGCTAAATACCAATCCAATTATTTGTACAGACAGTCCTGCCCTGCCCTTCTACTCTGTCTTGATAGTCATCAATTAAGGCAATTAATTCAGACTTGCAAAATTCCTCTCACCCACTTGCCTGAGGTAAATAATTTTTGATGGGTGCGTAAACTATAATTAGTATGTTCATTATCATCAAGGTTACAACAAAGAGTGGGCACATAAATCTGTTCATGGTGTAGTAAATTGTTAAAAGTAATTTTGCAATTCTAGGAAAAAATGGGCTCTACATGAACCTTTGCTTTCTTAAGTGCCCTGCAGTTCCTCAGACTCTTCTGTTAAATTGCTTTCCTTTGCTGTCGCTGTGTGTATATGGAGAGGATCACACACTAGAGTGTTTTCTTGAAAATCCTGTTAGACTTCAATTGAGCTGGTGTATTGTGAACATTTCTATCTTGTGCCATGTGGCTGTTCTGCTACTTTGGTTAGCTACTGGACATGCAGTCAGGTGTGTGTGGCTTTGTGAGAGAGGCCGATCAAAACAACAGCAATATAGTCTCGCGGCTGTGTCCTGTACTTGGACAGATGAACTCACAATTTTGAATCTCACTTCCCATAAGGTTGTTTCCAGATGTTCTTTTGACTGCTGGAACCACTAAGATGATCCGACTAGCCTGCAATTTATTTGTAACTCTGTAGTGATGACCACCTAGAGTCTGCAGTGCTGGAAGAACACTATTCGGCTGCCATTTTGTGGTTGTCACATTGGCTCAAAAGGTTCAGTTTTGTGGGGAAAGACGCTAGAGAGACCTAGGGTGGATCTACACACAGGAAAAAACTCTATAAATAAGTCAGAAATTATATTGTTATAACAAAATAAAAATAAAAACCCTATGGAAAAACTGTAAAAATTTACTGCTCTCTGGAGCCATCTGGTGTTGCATGTTTATAGCACATTCAAATCGTTGTTTCTTTACTAATGTAGCTGAGTCCCTAGGGAGATAGGACAAAATGCACTTAGAAGTTCTCACCAAATCCCTTTATTGAAACAGACAAAGGAATTTCTCTTTCCAGTATACACTGATGTGGGAGCTCCTGAAATTGTTGATTCCCCAGCACAGTCTTCACGGTGGATGCTAATGTGCAAATTGGTCACACATAAAAACAGGATCTGAATGATATAAAGTCCTTGGGTGGAATTCACTGTCATCCAATGGTGAACGTCCTGTCACTGCAAGCACTGCGGCTTGCCAGATAAAATGATCCCCATCTCTGCCCCTTGCACTGGTCTGGCAAGTCTCCTAAGCACCCCCCCAAGCCAATTTTAGGGAGTGTCAGGGAAGGAGAGGCAAGGAAGCCCCATTGTACAAGCAGAACATCTAGGTCAGGGTTTTCACTGGTAGGAAGACTTGTAAGGTGAACCCTGCCCCTTGCCAGTAAGCACCCATTGTCAGTATTTAACTTAGAAAGGTTGCATCCCATTGTAAATCAGCTTCTTTGTGTGGTTACACCAAACAAGAAGATTGCACCTCACTTTCTCTTACCGCTTACTTACATTCCTGATATATTCCACGGCACCTGAAACTAGTGGTACTAGGCACCCAATTATTGTAATACTGTCTCCCTTTGCAAAGATAACCACTGTTGAGTTGAAGAGGCCTCCTTTGCTTAGTTCTTGGAAAAACTAACATGCGCTAAGGTTGTAGATATTGTTTAAATGGTTAGCTGGGTTGCTCCATGTAGTATGCCATAGTAATTGTGGCTTAGTCTACACAGATTGAGAGCTTATTCTAAACATTAACTTCTGTGCTGTCTGTATATGTAGCCAACCAAGCGAAAGAAAACTATCGCCTGTTTTTATTAAATAAAAATTATGATGCTTAGACCTTGTATTGTTTCATGACCTAATTAAAGACTGTGGCATGCATACATGACACCAACACAATAGGGAACAAGATTGAGGCTGGAGGTGGGGCTGATTATTTCCTGATCCTTATTCTTCCTATAAGTATGTGATACAATATATACCATAACATAATGCTCTGTATATGTGCCTGGAGCAGCAGCTGGGCCCGTTACCCTATAAAATTGCAGAGATTCTTTTCACATCATTCTGCTCTCCCTTGAATTCCCACTCTTTGGCTCCAGTCCCTTGCTGAAAACTTCTGTTTCAGGGACAGAAGACTGCCAAGACAGAGACTGGCAAGAGAAGCGAGTTTTCTCCCTTTTCTTTGAAGAGCCAATGTCCCTCATTAGCATTTGAGAAGAGTAGTTGTAAATAGACATGAAATGATGTTGAGTGCTGCATAGTTTTAATATTAATAGTCTCCTCCACGGGCTCTAACTGACTAAGTGCTATACAATTGTACTTGGCAGCTGTGTTACTGGACACCTTTCTGCTGGGGGGATTCCATTACTCCCAGGAGAATGTTTATAACTTTATCCCAATAGCTGTGTCGTAACTAAGCTATCTTGACACCAAACCATGATTTAGGGATCAGGGGCAGGCTGCTGGATTTTCTGCACCCATTCTCTCTCTCTCCTCTCTCTTGCCCTTGTCTTATCCCACTACTTGGTTCAGGCATTCCATAGTAGCCTCCCAACCCAGGCTGGAACACACATTTCTGAAGTGCCACCATTTTCTGTGCCTGTGGCCCTCCTTGTGCAACAAAGAAATCAAACTCACAACTCCATATCTGCCAAAGGCTGTAATGTATAGGTCAGAGTGGTACATAAGGCAAGGTTACAAGGGTGGAGAGGTACATGAGAGGCTAAATGCATGGCAAAGCTAAGATGTTGATCCAGCAAGCAGCATGCCCCAATGCCGTTCTTTTGAAGCGTGGGGGGAGCACAGCAGTTGGCATGACAACATGGAGAGGTAGGAGAGCACCGGGAGGGCAAGGACATGTGGCCGAACCCAGGCCTGACCCGAGCCTCTTCCACGGCAGATAGTGCTCCAAGAGATCAGGCTGGGGCCCAGAGGAAGGCCGTGCGACAGAGGAGACCCAGAAGAGTAGATATTACTTCTTAATTTTTTAAAAAAATATTTTGAAAATAACTTTTTTCTCTCTTTTTTTTTAAAAAAGTGTCCCTGGATTCTTTGAAAAAAATCTGGTAACCTTAGATCAGACACCACTTAAGGCTTGGAATTGATGACCTGCAGCCAGCACCAAGTCTTCAAGCTCCTCCTCTTGCCCCTCCGGATCTGACCACCTACTGCACAACACTCCCATGAGACTCATGACAGCTAGCAGTCACACATGGAAGACTGTCTGAGCGATTGTAGGGCTCTTCCAGGCAGCCGGTTTGTTGAACGTTCATCCTGAGTTGCTTGCATGGAGGCTGCATTATATCTGGGCATTATTGAGCATTTGTTCTGATTGGTTTGGTAGAGGTTATACGACAATAAGCATTTGTCCTGTATTCATCCTGATTTGTTTGCAGGGTGCTTATGTCTTCCCGTTAATAATTCATTCTGCACACAATGCATTTCCCTGTCACTTTCCTAATAGCAAATGGTCAGTTTCTTTTTTGAAGTGGATTAGTTGTGCTAGGGCGAACAGAGCACTTTAACCCACTTTAATTACACAAACCTACATTTCCCCACATGTACTTGAACCCCTCCTACAAATTCCGGACAGTCTGGAGTTTCTCCAAAAATGTCATGCCCATTGGGAGCTGCTCCCTCTTCAGTCTTTAATATCGTGTTCTCTACCTTCTTACTGGTAAGGATAGTAGTATTCTGAAATTTCACCTTCAAGGAACATAGTGATCTTCTCCTTTGGGATGATCAGGTAGCCTTCATTTTCTGTGCTGTAGGGGATGTTTAAGGAGTCTAGTAAATGGGGCAGGATACATATTCTCTCTATACCAGGAAACTCCCAAATCAATATATAACAGAGTCCTGACTTGCTTAAGAGCCCTACCTTACATTGGTGCTGTATCCTGATATGTGTCTCCATTACCAGCAGATAATCTGTCTCTTGCCTGTAATTATATTACCACTTAATACATTCTCTGATAATATTGTACTTGAGAAATATTGATGTAATCTTAGAGAAAAATAATATCAGTGTTGCCAGTGAAGTGTACAGTGAGATAATGGGGAAAGTGTAAATGTATTTAGATTATTAAGATTGCTGCATAGTTAACGAAGAACAAAATAATTCTTAGACTCAAAGATTGTCTGGACCAGTTCCATTCACTCCCTAAAACTCTTTAAGAAATTAACCATTTTAATAGAAAAATGTGCCCTGTAATCAAAAGCAGTTATTATGCATTACAAGCAGATAGCAGAGGGATCAAGGTGTGCTCAGGGCAGAGGTGTATCTAGGCTATCTGCCATCTTTCCTAGCATTTTGTGTTAATTATGGTTAGTAAAATGTAAGCTTAGCATAAGGCAACTAATCAAACTTTTTCAGTGCCATGATACAAATTACTTACTGACACAGAATATGAAGAAAACCTTAGATTTTAAACATGATTCTGAAAGTTCATAGGGAAGATATATAAATATTTGGAAATCGGTGGTTTTGTTAAAGATGATGATAATAATAATAATAATAATAATAATAATAATAATAATAATAATAATTTATACCCCACCTACCTGGCTGGGGTTGTATTTAGTGAAGGCGTTGCTAAACTATTGTTTAAACCAAGCAGTCACTTAAATCTTGTTTTATTACATATAGAATAGCTAAGAGCACCAGCAAAAGCAGCCAAGCCTTGAAAGCAGTTTGAATGTTTTTGCCACTTCATTCATGGCTCTGTAGCTTTGGGGCAGTGACAGTTCCTTAACGGTATGAGGTCGTGGTTTGCACATAACCCTAATCCATGGTTAATGTTAACCACAGGTAATGTTAACCAACTGCAAACCTTTGTTAACGAGCAACCTTTAACCCTAGTTGATAAATCATAGGTAAAGCTGGTGGGCTGTGTTCACACATAACTCTAAGCCGGGGTTTAATAAACAATAGTTTAATAAGTCATGGTTTAGAACTATATGTGAGCGTGGCCAATGTGTGAATGGTTTTATTGTATCTGTGTGGTTTGTTTTGGGTTTTTTAGTCTGTTAGTGTGTTTAGTTATAAGTTGCTTTGGGTTGCCCTGGGCAAGATAAAGCGACTAATAAATTCAATAAATAAATGAAACAAACAACTTCTGCTTGCTTAGTGGAACTTCTCCACCCTCTCATTTCCCCCCACATGCCTCTGAAACTGCCCAAATCTGCTTCGGGGGGGGGGGTGCAAGGAGTGAAGTGAGAGGGGAAGTTCTGTTGTACAGGTGTGTGTGTGTGTGTATACTGCAACATTTAATTGATTAATTGATTAGATTAATTAAGACTGCAGTTTTTGCACATTTACCTGGGAGTATGTCCAGTTGAACTCAGTGGGGCTTACTTCTCAGTAGAAATGCTTAGCATACAAGTTGAACGTTTTCTGATCGACTGAAATGTTGCTCCTGATTACTTAGCCAATTGACTTTTTAAAAACATGTTTTTATATATATATAAATGTTTTTAAAAACTTCAAGGGGCAAGCACCATTTTGAGAGGCATTCCTTTTTACTTACTCACATAATGGGATTGCCTCTTTTAAGTAAATCCTTGCTGAATCACACTTGTGCATCATAAAAAACAACAAAGGAAGTGCACTTTGGGTTGTTTGCTCAAATGCAAATTTAATAGATTTTAAGCGACTAAAACTCATATGATTAATCAAGTAACAGAATGGCAGCCCTAGTATATACACAAGCGACTCAAGACTTATTACTGTTTATTTAATTGATACAAAAAGTAAAGCCCATACCACATCCCATTTAAAATTAGGGTCCTGAACATTGATTCACTACTAAATTAATATTATAAATTATTTTTGCACAATGGGTAATTGGGTACTGGAATTTATTCATAGACTGTTTATTTCAAACCCCATGGTGAGTAATTTTCTAGAAATGTGATTTAGAAACTTCAAAGAGATGGATGATACTCTTACAGTAGCAAATATTTTTTTTTTACTCACTTAGGGAACCTTAAGGCAGACGTGGCACTTTTGTGGAGACACACCTCTTGTGCCCCAGAAACAAGTGGGTGGGACTGGCTGCAACATTTTATTTTGCCCAAGGCAAGGGATGTTCTGACCTATTTAATAAAAACATTAACATGAAGGATGCAGAAGACAACATTTTGATGAAAATTGCACCTGATGACTCATACTTAATGATTATAACTTTCCTTTTAATGAAGGAGTCTCTGGAAGCTGTCGATAGTTCTGGCTATCTTTACCATTTGCTTTAGATAGTCAAACAATTATAACCTTCAACTCTAGTGTAGCAGGAGCACATTATATAGCTTAACAATTGTTGATGGATGGGGCTTCCCTTAATTTCTGACAGTCCTTTTTATTTCATGTCCCTGCTTTCTATGCTGATGAAATTAAGCTTTAGAAATTATAATGGAATTGCAGTACCTGCAAATATGCCTTTTCAGATAGTGAGGCAATAGAAGACTATGCTATACTCCAGTGTTATTGGACATGATAAATGCACACATGCAGGATTGCTGGCTAATACATATTTTCTTTCTTTCTTTCTGGAGCACTGTACTCATGTGTAGTCCTTTTTTATAAAAAAAAAAAACAACCCCTGAAATATTTGCACATAGATAATCCTAACCCTTTCCCAAGAAAAATGCAATTCTGTGACTTGTATAAAATTTGCAAACTGAGCCAGTTTACACATTTCTCCAATTCTGTAGAATTAATTCTGCACAGAAAGCTATGCAAGCTCAGAAAACTGAAAACCTCAAGAACTGGAAATCTTACTCAACAAACCATCTGACTTCTGAGATTTCTGCACCCATTGCCCATACTTTTTTTCCGGCAGTTCTTTCCATAAAGACTAGGAATTTACTTTTATTTTAAAATAATAACTGTGTGCCCAGGGCCACAGTCTCTAATCGGTAAAAATTGTGCCATACACACAATCCTGGGTATGTGTTGAGCTGAGGGGACATATTGCTGCTATGTCATGAAAGCAAATATTTGTGTTCTGTTCTGTTTTCAAGAAGGTCTGAATAGCTTATATGAGGCTCCCTGGCATCTCGGCCTTGTGCAGATTGATGTTTGGATATGGAGATAGCCAGGGAGTCCCATATAAACTTCCTGAAAGCCATGTTTGCTCAGAACCAAGCAGGTCAACTTGAATAAAATATTGGGGGGGAGCTGCAGGTAAGCCTCACCCTGCATAATCGATCACAATACTTTTAAGTAAGTGTACATAGGGTTGCAACCTTAGTCGCTATCAGTTTTATTGTACCGTTGTGTTCTCTGTTCTGCTTTGTGTTGAAATTGATTAAGAACAGCATAGCTGTCAAGTGTCCCTTATTTGAAGGGACAGTCCCTTATTCCAGCGCCATGTCCCACTGCTGTCCCATATTGATAAATATCCCTTAAATGTCCCTTAAATGATGTCCCTTAAATTTCAAAGGAAGCAACTCCTCTCCCTCCCTCCCTGCCGGCCAACTGTGTTGCTTGGCTGTGTTGCTCACCCAATAAGAAGTCTAAGAACAACTGGGGGGTGGAGCTTGCATGCCTTGTGTGTGCAAGCTGAGGGTTTTTTTGAATGCTGGATGCCATTTTGTTGCATGTGCTGCTGCAAACTTTGCAGTGCAAAGCCAGGCCGGGGAGCCATCTTAAGTTGCCTGCATAGGCCTTGTGGTGCATGTGATTCAGATTCCATTCAGTTGAACCTCTGGTTACAAAGTTGGTTGGACAGTGTTCTCGAAGCTACCAGCATGAGTTTGACCAGACTGCAGGAGGACAGGAAGACTGGAGTGCCTGGAACAGGTGAGGCTGCAGGTCCCTTATTCTGGCTGCTGGTCCCTTATTTTCAAGGCTGCTGGCCCCTTATTTTCAAATCTGTAAGTTGACAGCTATGGAACAGGAGGGTATTGAAGGTTCATACCCCACTGGTATTCAAATGCATAAAAAGCAGACACTCTCTTTCTCCAAATCGTGGATTGCAGCAAGATGGCCGAGTTATTGTGCCTAGGGGCAAGAGACTTCAGCCATTCCACAATTATAGGGGGCACATGTTTTCACCTCAAATGTATTTCAGGATAACTTAATTGTTCCAGTCCCTCAGCTGGCTTCACTTGTAGTGGCACAGCAGAGAGCAAAATGCATAGTCTTGTATTGGTGGGATACAAAACAGTATAATTCATTTGCAGGCCATTGCAGAGCCATCCAAGACAAATAAATCCCTGAGAATGTGAAGCACACAAAATGATTGCTGCCTCCCTCCGTGGAGTGACGCTACACTGAGAACTGGCTAAGCTGATGATTCTCACTCGTTGGGTTGGATAGCATTGCACCTTTCATAATTGGCTTGAGTGTATCCGGTTATATCAAAGTGCTTTCATGTGAAAACACAAAAAAAGCTCTGTTCAGACTACTTTGCACCCTCTGTAACTGAGCAGCCGTCATTAAAGCCATTTCTGTTTTATTTCCCTGTGAGTAATTCGGGGGGAGAAGCGACTTTGTATTTCAGTACATTTGGTTTAGCCAAGAGGTTTATTCACTGCTGCTTTGTACTTTGAGGCAAACTAGAAAACTCAGATTAATAGGTTGTTTATTCTTCACCATGTTCCTGGAATCAAAGGCACTGGGTTGCATTATTAAAGAAGTTGTGTGTGGCAGCCTGGAACTTTCTTTACTGAGCTCCACATGAAGAGAAAATATTGCTTTTTATCCTCTACTCATTACGCAGCCTGGAACAGGAGCACTTTTAGATGCAGTATCATGTAGCATTGCTTTAAAGTCTCCCCACCCTATACAGCTTTAGCAGATGCTAATTATGTATTCTGGTTTAGGAAAAGATATCTTTGGAAGGCTGTCTGTGTGACCAGCTTAAAGCCTGACACAGGAAGTGCTATCTCAGTCTGCTTCTGAACTCTCAGTGCTGAATTTCTGCGCAAACTCTTCTTTTGGCAATAAAGAATGCATGTGTACCTGTGCTGCCCATACAGTCTGTACCCTGTCTCTTTAGCACACTATATTCATTCTGCATATCTATTGTGTTATAGAAGATCCTCAAACATAGGATGACTGGAAGGGATTGATGGCAATGGGAGTGTTCTCCAGTGATGGTGTGGTAACATCCCTCTCTAGTCAGATGTGTATGCCTACTGTTTCCATTTTTTTAATTGGAAGTGGTCCATCCTCGTTGCATAATATTAAGCTAGAGAGACCATTGGCTTTCCTTAGTAAGATGGCTCTTAAAGTGAAATAGTCATTGCTAAATAATCTTGAGAGTCCCATGGACTGCAAGAAGATCAAACGCATCCATTCTTAAGGAAATCAGCCCTGAGTGCTCACTGGAAGGACAGATCGTGAAGCTGAGGCTCCAATACTTTGGCCACCTCATGAGAAGAGAAGACTCACTGGAAAAGACCCTGATGTTGGGAAAGATGGAGGGCACAAGGAGAAGGGGACGACAGAGGACGAGATGGTTAGACAGTGTTCTCGAAGCTACAAACATTAATCTGACCAAACTGCGGGTGGCAGTGGAAGACAGGAGTGCCTGGCGTGCTCTGGTCCATGGGGTCACGAAGAGTCGGACACGACTGAACGACTAAACAACAACAACAACAAATAATCAAAAAATATTCCTAAGACATCTGCAAATATGTTGAAAGTCATACTGAATCACACCATTGCCTGCCAGATGTTGTTGGACCACAATTCCCATAATCCTTGCCCATTGGCCATGCTGGCTGGGGGCTTATCAGAATTGGAGTCCCAACACTATCTGTCGGGCTACAGATGTCCCATCCCTGGTCTAGCCAATACCGTTTTGGAATTGCCTGTGTAGTATTTTACAGTAAATATCTCCTTTCCCCTTTTGCTTGCTGAGGAACCTCTGTATGTCTGCCATAGATGTTTGTGTGTGTCAAAGGATTTTGCAGCATTCTCATTGGATCCACATAGAGTAATAGCCAGGCCTATTAACCTTGTTATTGCCCAATGCAAACTTGAGAGAACACTCCAGAGCATACCTAATTCTCCCCCCCCCCCCTTGCGATTGCAGGGAAAGATTTGTAGTAGTGGGTGTGCCGTATTTCACAAACGGTTGCCTGCTATTATTTATCTCTTAATTGAAGAACCACTTCCAAGGAAGCCTGGCATTTCCTGGCCCATAGTTAGAAAACCACTGTACCAAGCTATTGTTCTGGAGAATCAAACACATCAATAGAATATCACATTTCACTTCATACACTTCCCATCTTTGCCATAAAAGTTGTCAAAACATTGCTGCCCTTTCCCTTGAGGCTATGACATACTTCCCATGCCACAAAACCAAAGCCATGCATAAACAGCACAGTCACAGTCACAGTCACAGTCACAATCCACACAGCTTATGGCTAGTTCACAGAGCCATTTTTTAGTGGTGGAATATGGGCCAAGTGGTTGTGGCTTGGTATTTCCCTACTCTGGGAGCAGGGTGGAGGGAGTGTACAATTTCTTCACCAGACACATGTATCCCTGCTGTTGCAGGAATCCCCCGGATTTCTCCGTTAACACTGTTTACTGCCTCGCTGCAAAATTTTAGGAAGCGTTTGAGCAGAGAAGCCTTAAAAACGCTGGTCACAAGATTTAAAGATATTTAATTAGCAGTGTATTCACAGGAACAGGGTGGGGTTGTACAAATGAGTGAGCAACCAAAATTCATTTTGGGATTCCCCCCGCCCCCAGGGTGAGTGTTCCTTACTCTCACATTCATGCCTCAAACATTACATGCAGATGCCTCTGATCAAACAGAATCAGAGTTGCGCCTGAAATTCTGTTGAGTATGCCCAAGCCCTTACACATACTGATAATAGCTCTGGGAATCCCAACCAGTTTAAAAAGTGAGTATCTCGTAGGGATGTTGCAAGAAATCAAGGAACAGGGTTGGAAATCAAGCAGAACAGGGGTGGGTAAGACAGCATGGTCCATACTGACTGCCAAGGGCAAGAAAACTGATCTTGGAGGACAGGACAAGAGAACAGGTGAGAGCATTCAGTATAGGAGAGACCCAATACTGGTGTTTCCACTAGGGATGATGGAAGTTGAAGTTCAGCCTCCATGATTCTAAGTGGAAGAAGATACTAAAGTTGTCTCTACACAGCCTGTGTTGTTTTCAGTTTCCAAGGAAGTTCAAGGGAAGGAGGGGAGTCTCCCCAAAGGACCTGCTGTCTAATGCCCTGCCCGAACCTCCAAGGTAAGCTTTCTCCCTGTGGGGACCAGAGGAGGTTGGTCCACAAAGATGAACATAAGATACTTACTGATTTCAGAATAGGTGCCTTGGTGCCTCTGAGGTGGGCTTTTGAGAAACCAGCTATCTGATCATTGTGTTTCTGCAGTACAAAGCATATACAAATAATACACGTTGTTAATAGTTCACATTTTATTGTGGGACACAAGACCTAATAATGTTTTAATAGGAGTGGTTACGCATTTAAAACTTTTTGATCTTATTTAGAGTTCCATTTTCTGCCTGTATGTCATGATGTGAGATCTCACTGAATTGTATTTAGTTCATAGTTTCTCACCTAGTCAGTCCGTAAAACATACCATTAGTATTTCAATAAACTAATAATAACAGTGAAGGCATTTTAAAACTCAATACTGTTCAATAGTAGAAATATATCCCCTAAACATGTGAACTGTAGTAGACTGTCGTTTTGACTATGTGATGTGTCTTTTAAAATGCAAGCACCTAGGGTGTTATTACAGTGATTAAATGCTTGAGTTATATTTAGTCCTAATCTCAGACAGGGTAACATGATATTAGCCTAGTAAAAATGTCTTTAATGCGTCTCTCATGTCTATGTAGTTCCCTTCTCCTTTTACATCTAGTTATTACTTAACTAGATTTTAGTGATTCATAGGCTAGTTCAGACTCTTCAGCTCTTTTTGTGAGGTGAAGGAAATCTGCTAATCAGGCCACTGCATATATTGGTGTCTATGGAAAGCCCATATCATGTTGTAATAGATATATGGTGCTAAATGTTTAGGTTTAGTACATATTAGGATTTAATTAGAACTTGTATGTTGTAACTGGGATATGCTATCAGACAGTCTCAGGGTGCATTAGAAGTGGGTAATGTCAAGGGTTTGAGGTACTCAATGGGTGTTTGTCTGCCTCAGGAGATAATGGAGGAGTACACCTTTGGGGGTAAAGTCAAACAGTTGGAAGGTTGCAGCACTTGCTGTGGCTGTAGAGACCGATATTGGAGGGACATATTGTGTTGCAGCCGGGGCAGATGAAGGTGTCCGGCTGTGGTGCTGCAGATGAACCATGGTGTTTCTTCTCTCTTCACACCTCCCCAGTGGTCATTCCTTCTCTGGTCACTGCTATGGATGCATGACCTGATTGTCTGTCTCCAGGTCCTGTGGAATTCCACATGGCAGGGTTGATGTTGCCAGCCTCTCCTTCCTTGGATGTTATTAAACAGAGGTTGGGTGGCCATCTGTCATAGGTGCTTTAGCTGAGATTCCTGCATTTCAGGGGGTTGGACTAGATGACCCTTGAGTCACTTCCCTTGAGTTAGAAACTTTATGATTCTAACACCAGTTACGTGTAAAGAATGTGTAGATCCATGTGTATTGAGGGGTGTGTGTGTGGACCTACTTCTGAGCATCAGCAATTAGCATGTGAAGAGTTAATTAACCTAGGTAAACGCCCAAGGTATACCAGCGTTAATCCTAGTCAATCAACAAGTGTTGATGAAGTCAGGCATACTCCTTTGTCAGGCGACACCTGGCTGGTGGGATTAACCATTAGTACTTCAAAGCATCAAAAGAACTGACCATTAGAATGCAAATGAATAAAGGAGGCTTAGTTTTTAGGAACAGCAGAATTAGGAGATGTTGGTACCAGAAAGCAGAGAAGCAACTAGCTTGTATGTGCCCGAGATACCAAGATAGGCTGCTGGTGATTCTGACTTGAGGATAAGCTGGCTGAAGGGAGGCTGGGACAGAGGTCTTGGACTGTAGTGCTGCACTGCTGTGGGGAACAAGCCCCAGAGGACCATGCTGTAAGATCTGGACTTTCGGGGTGTCCTGGTTTTTACTTTGAAATATGGAAACCCTAAACCTTTTGTAACAGTATATTAAGGGGGTGGCCGACTTAATGGATGCAGTGGTGCTCTTGAAGTCTTCCCCTGGCACTCAGGAAGTTTCTGAGCACCCTTCCCTCCATCTTTGCCATCTTTGCCATAGAGGTGCCTGCCTTTTCCTCCCCTGAAAGCACATAGAACCGAAGGAGGAAGTTGAAAAGGTGGCACTTTTTTCAACTTCCTCTATCATCTCTATGTGCTTTTAAAGCCTCAGGTTAATTCTACTGCAGTATTTCTCTAGACAGAGGGCTGGGACCCACCAGTGGTCCTTGAGCCACTTTAAAGCGGGCCGCCGTCTCATTACCTGGTGCCCTCCTCACTTGCCTGCACTGCCTCTAGCCATACCATAATCTTTTGCTTTAACTAAAGGCAGCACCAGCAACTCCTTGCATGTGGAGTAAATGTGAACAACTACGCATCCCCCACACCTGAACAACCTCCCACCCTTTACACCTAACACATCCCCTTGCCTATCCCCCTATAGCTCAACCCACCCCTCTCCCACAGATAACCAAGCTCCTCCCCTCTCACCGCAAGCCCCACCCTCTTCTAAGGAAGTGGGTGCTTCACAGAGCAGTTTGCTAAATTACTCTGTGAAGCACCTCACCCCCTGTTAAACCTCATTGCAGGTGCTTTTAAAGTAAGGGTGGAAGGTATTTCACAGTTCCCCCACCCCGCTCTGTTGAACAGCTCACCTGGCCCACCTTGCCTTTCCTCATTCATATACAAAGTATACATATACAGAGTAGAGCAACACCTTGCATTTTTTGCATATAGTAAGAATAATAAATAGAAGGAAGGAAGTGAATGCAAAAGGACCAAGGAGGAGGGAAGGGGTTTTTTTGGGGGGGGGGAGCAAAAGCATAAAGTACAAGTATGAAAGGTAAATGGGAGAATTTACAGGAGATGGGTAATGACATACGCAAACAGGAAAGTATGTTTCGTCTTCCCCGCCTAGAGCCTCTAGATCAGCTAATTCTGCCTAAAATGGGGAGATTGTGTCACAATACAATCTGCATTACAGGGGGTTGGACTAGATGACCCTTGGGATCCCTTCCAACCCTACAATTCTATGAATACTTCCAGAGGAAAATTGACTCCATACACCAGTTTGGAGTTTAGAGTTTCCACCATCTCCTTAGCACCAGAAAATGGAAAAGGTAGAACTGCATGCTGATGATACTTCAGGCAAAACCTCCAGAAGATATCTCCCAGTGGTTTCATTTCGGTGTTAAAAAGTATGGATCTTCGTGGCACCCTGTAGGCCAAAGGCCGGTGGGTAAAGCAGTAGTCTTCCAGCACCACCTTCTGGGTGGTGAATAACTGAAGAACGAATTAATTCTGAATTGCTGCTTTGTGAGGAGAACCATTGCACTTCATAGAAAAGGAGTTGCTCTGATGATAAAGTAGGGAGATGTAAAGAGACCTCAAAATGTTGTTTCTCTGGCGATTGTAGCACTTTACAGAATAAATACCTGTTGTCCTAGGGGTTTGGAGCTGCCATCACTGGCTTTGATTCACAATTACTTGTATACTGCTAAAAATGCTGTACATCTATGTATACTTCAGCACATAAGCTTCCTAGAGCAGCAATGGATTACAGTAGTCTGAGAGAGAAATACCATTAGAATGCACATTGTAAAAGGGTGTATTTAATTCCTCCAAATGCTCAGAAAAGGGCCCATTTCAGTCATTCTGTGCAACAGTATGTCACCCTTCCAGATAATTTCTACACATTGGTTAATAACCACCTGAACTAGATATCAGTTGAAGTTTAGGAAATGGCGCGTGCATCTTGAAGAAGTTACACTTGCTGTACCAGACGTATCACTTTCATTACCACAAACATTAACTGGGATGGAGGGATTGTATGAAAACTCTCAGAAGTCCAGGGGGGAGCTTACTCACTTTCTTGTTATATTAAAGCAGGGGTCAGCAACATTTTTCAGCCGTGGGCTTGTCGACTGTCCCTCAGACCATGTTGTGGGCCAGACTATATTTTTTTTTGGGGGGGGGGAATGAACGAATTCCTATGCCCCACAAATAACCCAGAGATGCATTTTAAATAAAAGCACACATTCTACTCATGTAAAAACACCAGGCAGGCCCCACAAATAACCCAGTGATGCATTTTAAATAAAAGGGCACATTCTACTCATGTAAAAACACGCTGATTCCAGGACCATCCGCAGGCCGGATTGAGAAGGCGATTGGGCCACATTCAGCCCACGGGCCTTAGGTTGCCTACCCCTGTATTAAAGGAAGGGCTGTTCTTGTAGCGGTTTAAAAGGCGAGAATGATCCCAGGACTGAAGCCAAAATATTCCCTCATAAAGGAGAGTTTCCTTGCCCCCCCCCCCCCCCCGTTCTCCAGGGCACACAGTGTATTCATGCTGCTATGCACTCCAGCTAATTTTGCAGTGTATCACCATTTATAATTGTTGCCCTTGTTCATTCATATTGTAATTGGCTTCAAGTGTTTTCTGTGGTGCTGCTTACATCTCCACTGATGGGTGAGAATAAGTCTCTTCACTTGCCACTTTCCTCCTCTTAGGATCCAGTCCGGCCCTTTTGTTAATAGCATGGCGGTAGAGCAGATTGTACCCCAAAATTGTCTACATAATGGGATGGTTGAAAGATGGTGTCACATTAGCTCTGGTTTCTTTTAATTGCAGTTTTTGTTTATTTTCTTCTTTTTAGCGGATGCTGGCTGAAGATTCATCCTTGATGTTATGAAGGGATATCTGGGAGGTTTAATTTCCTTGTCTTTGCAGGATAATATTGTATTGCCGAGTCTCCACTTCTAAGACCTCATAATTACACGTTGGGCCAAAGGCACTGCTCCAGACTAGCGGGGTCAAGAAGCTTTATGACGCAGTTATAGTACATAATGATCCTTAAGCTCTTGCCCTAAGCAAGCATTATTATTACTGAGCAGAAACATTGTCCTTCTTGCCAAAACTTAGTAGTCAGATGTAATGTTTTTTTTCCATGGGAATTGCTGCTAGAACTCGCATGAAGGAAATATGTCCTATTGGAACTAGGCCAGACACACAGTATATCCTGTTTTTTAAATGAAACAACAACAACGAAATAACTCTATTAAATACTTGTTATTAAGTTTGCTTCTTTGGGAGAAAGGGTGGGATATAAATTTAATAAAGAAAATAAAATGAATAATGTTGCATTGACACAGGAGTCAGAAACTGGTAGCCAGTTCACCGAGGGGAGCTGTTTGATCCCCCCATTTATCTGTCTTCTTCCTTATCCATTTCCAAGATTATTTAAGCTGTTTTACGGGATAAGAGGGAAATACAGGCATATGTCTTAGTATGTACAAAGAACGAAAAGAGAAAGGGGATACTCTGGGTTGTATCTAATGTTAGGCCTACTCTGAGCAAACCCATTGAAATGAATAGATGTAAATTAGTAATGTCCACTCATTTCAGTGGGTCAACATTGTGTAGGACTAAGAGTGGATGCAACCTTCAGATGCTAATTGAGTGCCTTGAATCTACCTCTTATGTTTTGGCACCTCTAAACTAGGAGTAAAGCAAACATGTTGGACTTAAGGGTGCTGGCAATTATGGGATGTGCACAAATGGCATTTTACTACTGGTATAATGCTTTCCACAGCACAAGATATTTCTGCAATGTGGGTGCTGTTGTTGCTGTCATAGATATTCTTTGTATGTTTCTTTTAGTCCTTATGATTTATGTGGAAATTGATTGGTTGTGTATTTTTTTATGTTTATTTATTGTTTGTGACTACTTTTGTTATGTTTGTAATTATGTATTTTTTTAATGTTCTAAGCCACCTTGAGCATGGTTTTAAGTATGGAAAGGCAACGTACAAATAAAATGATGTATGCATGCATGCAAACCATGTCTTTGCTTGCTAGCAGCTCTTTCCATCATCATACTTGGAAGGTAGCCAAAGTGGCCTTTAGCTCTTAAGTTGAAGTCTCTAGTCATTTAGATATCAACTGCAAAGTTGGCTAGTATGTGTATTTTCTGGAACATTGTCTGTATTATTTTTCTGAATGTTTGTCCTGGTTTAATCTTCAATCTCAGTAGTGGGAATAATTAAGGACTGCTGTTTCTGTTTCTGTGTGTTTGGAAAATGAGGAAATCGGTTCTTAAAAGCACCACAAATGTACTATCTGTCCCTGGTTCTTATTTATTTTAGAACTGGCCTTGACATTCAAAAAGCAAATTAGTCACAGGAATAGTCCATATATGTTATTCAGATCTTTCATTTAAACAAAACCCCATCCAGCAGAAAGAGATCTATCTGCCGATAGCTCATAAAATCACTCAACAACAAAGTATATAAACAATGAACTGTGGATCCACATCTAATCCCTAACACTTTGATTAAATTAAAATAATCTCCCCAACCTAGTGTTTTCTGCTTTGTGCTATAGGCCCCCATTTTATTCCCTCTAGGTTGATTTACACACACACACACACACACACAGACTCGACAGCTCAATTCAGACACCATGGTTTGGCCCATTAGATATGCTCCCTTGCTTTTCATTCCCCCCCCCCCCGACCTTGCATGATCCAATTCCTTCCAGTGTTTTCTGTTTCAAGGAGCAATATTTTAAAGTGATATCCAGATTAAAGGTACCCCTGTAAAGGGACCCCTGACCAGTTGTGACCGACTCTGGGGTTGCGGCACTCATCTCGCTTTATTGGCCAAGGGAGCCGCCGTACAGCTTCTGGGTCATGTGGCCAGCATGACTAAGCCACTTCTGGCGAACCAGAGCAGAGCACAAAAACGCCGTTTACCTTCCCACTGGAGCGGTACCTATTTATCTACTTGCACTTTGACATGCTTTCGAACTGCTAGGTTGACAGGAGCAGGGACCGAGCAACGGGAGCTCACCCTGTCGTGGGGATTCGAACTGCCAACCTTCTGATCGGCAAGTCCTAGGCTCTGTTGTTTAACCCACAGCGCCACCCACGTCCCAATATCCAGATTAGACAACTGTTAACTATAGTTTACCTCCAATCAGAATTGGGAACTAATCTCTCTGTGTCATAATACTGGAATTGGGGGTCATCCAATGAAGCTGAATGTTGGATTATTCAGGACAGGCAAAAGGAGGTACAGTGGTACCTGTGGTTAAGTACTTAATTCGTTCCAGAGGTCCGTTCTTAACCTGAAACTGTTCTTAACCTGTATTACCACTTTAGCTAATGGGGCCTCCTGCTGTCACCGCACCGCCGGAGCACAATTTTTGTTCTCACCCTGAAGCAAAGTTCTTAACCCGAGGTACTATGTGTGGGTTAGTGGAGTTTGTAACCTGAAGCATCTGTAACCTGAAGCGTATGTAACCCGAGGTACCACTGTACTTCTTCACACAGTGCATGGCTAAAATATGGCATTCGTTCCCACAGGATGTAGTGATGGCCACCAACTTGGATGGCACTGAAAGAGGATGAGACAAATTCATGGAGCCTAAGTTTAGCAAGAGTTACTAGCCAAGATGGCTATGGTCTCTTTCCATTGCCACAGGCAGCATGCCCCAGTTTACCAGTTGCTAGAAATCAGAAGTGGGGAGAGTGCTGTTGCACTCAGGTTCTGCAGATAGGCCTTTGACCTGTTCCAGTGGGGCTCTTCTTTCGTTCTTACATACAGAGTGCATTTCTCACCCCAGTTTGTCCATGGTATCTGAATGAGCTTTAAGGTCATGTACGTTAGCTGTACCCAGTTAGACTTCACTCTTTTGTCATGGAAGGCTAGTGCCAGTTCTCAACAGGTGCTGCTTTTCTCTCTGAGCCAGACGTTTGCAGCGCTTACTGGGATTTGCAGTTTCCTTGAGTTTAAGAACGTAAGAAGAGCTGTCCTGGTTCATCTAATCCAATATCCTGTTTCCAGCAGCAGCCAAGAAACCACAAAATGGTATCCAATAACAACAGTGAAAGAATACGAAAAATATGTGCATCATATCTCTTAAGCCAAAGGATGCTATTGACAATCAGATCCAAAAACTCTGCAAAAATATATATATAAATGAGCTCTCAGAGTTTTGTGGAATGATAAGATACAAAGGTTTGCCATAATTCAAGAGCTGAGATCCCACTGGGGAGGTAAATCAGTCTTCTGTAGCAGATTAATCAGTTTCATTAGCCAACTGAGTATTTCAATGTTTTCATGTTATAGCAAATACTGGCTTTCTGGGTCAGGGTTCAAGTCCCCCAGGGGAAGCAATAACCATCTGGGGAGAAAGCTGACAGGACAAGGGTGGAATGAGGACAGACAATGAAGGAAGCCACAACTACATTCTCATGGGAGCAAACATTGCTAGTTTACTAATCAGAGCAAAAGTATGGAAAACAGGCAATGTGAATTCAAACCCGGCCAGGAAGAATGATAAAATTAAAGCTAAACTTACTTCTTTCATTTATGTAAGAAACTAAAGGTGTGCTTTGGTGGAGGGGGGAAAGTGGACAAAGCTAGAACTCACAGGTCTCACAGCAGCTCTCTAATCACTCAATCACAGCAGAAGATAGGAAGATGACACATTATGGGACATTTGTCATCTGCTAGCTACAGACTAACCAAATGTACCTTGAGGAAGTAAGTTGCATAAAAAGCGCTAGAGGAACAACACAAGTTCACCTGCAGGAGGTCTCAGGTTCAGGTGCTGGATGTGACCTCTCATTGGAGAAGGATAGAAAGAGTTCCCACTCATAAGCACACCAGAGTTTTTGCTTAGTCTTAATGCAGGTCTTAAATCTTCATAATAAATAACTGCAGTACCGATGGTGATGTAAGTTATATTCTGTGTATGCCCTTGCAAACTCACTTCATTATTATACTTGTGTGTGCTTTTTGAAAAAATGTACATGCCACTCTAAAAAACAACAACCCACCCATAGCAGGTTGAAATACAATGAAGTAAAACTGTGTGAAAACCAGATAAAATCAGTATAAAACAGAACAGGTAAAATTGAAAGTTAAAAGGCCTAGGAACACAAAATGTTATTTGCTGGGCACTGAAAAGACATCAGTGTAGGCATTAGTCAACCCTCCCAGGGGAGAGCAGTGCCCCACCACTGCGACAGTGTCACAACATGCCCTGTCGCAACATGCCCCACTTCAGATAGTGGAGTTATCAGGAGGAGACCTCTGAAGGTTATCCCCGTGTACAAGCAGGCTTATGTTGGAAAAGGCCCCAAGCCATTTAGGACTTTAAAGGCAACCACCAGCACTTCCAATTGTTCCTGGAAATGGGCTTGGCACAAGTGCTGTTCTTTAAGCACTTGTGAAATTTGTTTCTTCCAAGGAATAAGTTTGTGTCTCACATACACTAAAGTTGTGGCAGATGTTCAGATTTTCACCAGCCAGTGTGAGAAATTAAGTGTAATCTATGGCATCCTGCACATGTCTGTAAATTAGGCATGCCAGGTTTCCAGTGGACTCTCGCAGTTCAAACAAAAGCTCTGCCCTTAGTTAGGATTATGTGTGCTTCATGACAGGAACATGAGATTTTTGCTTTAAAACAATCTCCATGCAGCAGAATGACTAAGAATCATGTTTTTCTAAAAAAAACAAGAATAACCTAGATAGCACTCAGACTTCAATATTTCAACTTGACTCCAAGCCTTTTGGAGTTCATGGGTGGCATCAGAGGCTTGGGGTACAGAGCAGATTGCTTTATGTTTTGACTTGCCTATTGTATGTATCACAAATGTGTGTTTTTGACTAAACATTTAAACTGGTAATTTGTGGCAGCCAATATCTTAATTCATCCAGCAACCTCTCTCCCTGTAGAACAACAGTGAGTCCTGTTGACTTGACTGCGGCCTGGATTGTAGCCTTGGTGCCCAAGAGACAGGAAGGAGAATTGTGGTCATGATGTACCCAAGCCACCTCTGTTTATTCACAGCAGCTCTTGGCAGCCTGGACAGGCCAATGGGCAAATGACATTTTCCCACATGGACCTCCGTGACTTCACCATAGTTAACTGGAAAGCAGTAATCACAGCAAATAGTAGGCATCTCATAAGGGCACTGGTGATTCCTTCTTGTGTAATGAGCAATTAGCAGAGAAAATGATATGACTGAGTGGTAAGTCCTATTCCATGTTCTGAGTATGGCAGGGTCCTTACCAGGAGCCCTGCAGGGACAGTGGTGAGGACATGGGGACAAACAAGAACTCAGTGGCTTTGGGGCTGGAATCTGCAGCCACCAACAGATAGAGGAGATAGCACACCAGGAAATTCCATGGTACATCAACAAACTGTTGGGTGTGCAAATGAGTTGGTGCCAAGGAGGGAGGGAGAAGGGGGGAAAAACAAATGCTCAGCCAAGAACAATTCTTGATGACCTCCTTGGAGTGGGTTACCAACTTGCCCAGGCTATGGAGAAGAATGTGAGTAAATACAATCTTATGCCCTTGAAGCTAACACCAATGAGGCTGCAGCTCTCAGTCTGTGATATGGAATTTCCACTGGGATAATGAGTAGGGATATCCAGTAGGAAGATTTTCTACTTATGATTACCGTATTTTTCGCTCTATAACACACACCCGACCATAACACGCACGTAGTTTTTAGAGGAGGAAAATCCGTAGGCATGCCACCCGTAGGCATTCCCTCCATAACACGCACAGACATTTCCCCTTACTTTCTAGGAGGAGTGTTATGGTGCAAAAAATACGGTATGTTGTTGTCATTATTATTATTAATTTTTTCATTTAGTTCTTGCCTCATGCAAAACGTCTCCAAATGACTTACATGCAAAATTAAAAACATCCATCAAGACTGCCTATCAATATATAGGTTTCATAAATGTTGAAGCTAGTTGCAGCATATCAAGAAGATATATCAGTTCATCAGATATATCAGTGGTTGTTACTGCATCATTATCTCCAGTGGAGCTCTCTTCTAATGTTCACAAAGTGACCAGAATACCAGAAGTATTCAACGGGCCATTGTGAAATACTGGTCAGAAGAAATGTGGAATGGTGGCAACAAATGGTGCTTTCTGGCTAAAAGAAGGAAACAAAGCATAGCAATGCTCACAATTCAATGCAAGTGAATTTCTGCCTTAGTTTAGGTGCAATTTAGGCATGACAAAAATCTATCCACAGATGACACAGTGAAGAATCATGTTTACTTAACTTTTAACATAGTGAAGCTTTATTACTTAACATCAGTAGAGATGCCTACACCCCTTCCATCTTCTTTTTAAATGATAGGCAGCAGGTTGAACATGACCTGAAGATATAAGGAAAACATCTGGCCATCTTTCTGTTTTGCAATAACAACTGGGACTTTATCATATATCTCTTAATAAAGATGCAGATTACTGCGAAGGATGAAAATCCATGTGGAATTCACCTGCAGCTGTATAGCTAACTTTATTTGCAGTCATAAATTGTATCATGCTCTTAGCCTTGCAGAATAATTGAACAGTGAGTGATGACTTTATCCTAGATAATTTTCACAAGATTAAAAAAAAGTTTTACAAGTATTTTTAACTGCTGTAAAATATAATAGGGTAAACCTTGCCACGATTACTGTAGCATCTCCCAATGCAATATTATGTAGTGTGATACCTCAAATCTGTGTGTGCTTCATTCGTATCTGAATCATGACAGTAAAACCTGACTATCTCCAGGGTACATGTAATGAATCCCTGAAATGAGCTGAGTGACTAGGCCTGTTTAGATAGGATGATCAGATGCAAAGAGAGATCGTGTTCATGAACTTCCCAGGGTTAGCCTGATGTAAAAACATCCCATTTTGCAGTGGAACTGGAATATATAGTGGTTTAATTTCAGCTGCCTTAAAATCAAGGATGCTTGGCACAGGACTCAAGACGTTGTGTTCTGTGTTTCTGTGGATACTCCCAATACAATTAACGTTCCATAAATAATTATGCAAGGACCACAGAAACGTGTATTGCTTTTAAAGGAATCTGGCCTGAGATTGTGAAAAAATAAGTTTCCTAGCCCTCCTCTCTGCAGATTAAAAGTGTGGAAATATGTAGGCAGTGACCCATTGTAGGCATGAAAAGGACTGGCAAGTGTTCATGTGGTGGGATGGAGCAGCTTCTGTCTTCTCATCTCCTGTGATGAAGTGAGGTACTTGCTTCCCTTCCACCATGTCACATTTCTCTCCCCTCCCCCACCACCCCCAAAATTAAGCAAGATCACACATGATGTTATTTGTGTGGTGGAAGAAAAGAGGGATGTACCCATTTCCCCACCAAGCAAAGTCTCTCAGTGCAGAGTTTGGAATTTCTTACTGGTTACTTTGTTGTTGTTGTTGTTGTGTGTTTATTGAATTTATATACTGCCCTATTGAATTTATATACTGCCCAGAGGTCTTGGCGGTTCACAAAACAACTTTACAAGGAAAGAGAGCAGGACTGCAGCTTGCAAGTGTTTTTGTGCATCTTTCCCCACATCCATAAAGAAAGGAGCATTTAGCATTTTGTTGTCTTGTGCTCCTCAGAAGAAGGTCCAGTGTGCATTTTTCTCGATAAGAAGTTTCTACACCTCTGAGAATTAAAACAAAACAAAAAACTCTCAAAACTCGGAACAGCAGTGAAGCTAAAGGAAAGTTCTTTGATATCATTTTACTGAGAACCAGTCCCCAGGAATTAGCATCCAGCATAGGATAATACATAAACACACACAGCTGCTGCTTGGGGGGGGGGAGATTCTGCCGCAGAACCACACCTGTTTCTATAAACTTTGTTAGGGCAGTAGAACTCTCTCCCCCCCCCCCTTCGCCTTCCTTGAGATGGTGTCAGATTTTCAGGCTCCTCAGTCATGGCCGCTTTGAGCAGTGACGGGAACCCAGGAAATGTCTGTTGATTAAAATTCAGCACTGAAAGTTTGGAGGGACAACTGGAGTACAAAGGAAAAGCCCCATCTTCCAGGTCTGCAACAGAAGAGATCCCCTTCCATTTACTGCTATAAGTGAATACAGGTTGAATGGAAGGGAAGCAGAATACTGCCATGAGAAGGTTCTTGTACTCTGGCTCTTGTGAACTAACTCAAAATTCTATCTATACAGTGGTACTTCGGGTTAAGAACTTAATTCGTTCTGGAGGTCTGTAACCTGAAGCGTATGTAACCTGAGGTACCACTGTATATGGCTGTGCTGTGAGTATGTCAAGTCTCAACAACAATGGGGGAAATTGTGAGTACTATAATAGAGTACATTGTGAAACAGAAAAATCCCATGATTTGTGGAAATATAGGTGAAATATTGACTGGAAATATAGGTGAGGACCCCAATAGCATTGCGCCATCAGTTTTCCAGGACCTCCCAGCCTACTCCACTCCCATGGCCCCTCTGCTGAAAAGATGCTCTTACATGTCTAGAGTTCCTCTAGAGCAGGGTGGCCTCTCAGCAACATTTGAAGCAAGGTGGTGGGCTTTGGGGAGGAGACGTGAGTGTTCAGACAGGGTGCTGGAGTCCTCCCACCTCCTTTGGGAAGGAGATGGGAGGGCTCTAGGATCCTCCCAGAGCCTCATGCCTTTTTCCCAGAGCCCAATGCCTTGCTTAGCTGTCTTTGGCAAGGCAGTGCAAGGACTGGCAAAGGGTGTGTGTGTGTGTGTGTGTGTGTGTCAAATTTTGGCCTGGCTCCCCCTATGTGACAAGGCAGTGTGCAAACCACAGATTCTGTGACAAAGGACTCTTGTGGCCCACTTAGTATGAAAATTTGGACCGCCATGTGCTAGAGCATTGTTGAATGAGGCACCATGTACTGCAGACAGAAGGGAAAGCTGGCTAGCTCCATGTGCACACATGTAAACATTCTGTGCACATGACTGGACCTCTTTGGATCCCAATTGCATTAATGGAACACTGGAGTGAGAAAATGGACGAGCTATAGAGGGCTAACTGAGTGACCCAAGTTCCTTCCAGCCCTGTCCTCCCGCTGAGTTCACTTTGGATCCTGCCTGCCTGCTTCCAGCCTGGCCCTCGTTCTACTACTGGCTTTTCTTCCATACTTTGCATTCTTCTGCATATAGAAAGACAGCAAAATTACTGTTGTTCAGCCAGTCCTCTCCTTAACTTCAGTCCACAGGCTTTTGGACAGGGAACATGCAATCATGAGCAGCTTTTTGACATCAGTATGTTTCCATTCTCCTTAGATCCCATAAACCTCCCTGAGCTTCACCTCTTTCGTCTCTCCCCCTGCCCCACTTCTGAGCCACAGAGGCCGTTCTCTGCCAGCCTCTCACAAAGCAGCTCCCTAAGAGATGAATCATTGGGTTGGCTGTCTTGTGTATTTTGGATCTGGTCTCTCTGCCTTCCTTTAATATAGTGACCAGATTCGCACACACAATTACAAAAGAGGCCATCCAGCTGCCTCGCTGGATGCCAAAGTAATAATGCCTGTGGGTTTGTGCTCCATACTTCTTCATACATGCCCCGAGATCTTGTTTGCCTTTCCTAATGCTGCCAGATGTTGCTTGGATGGGTTTCCTAGCATGTGGTAGCGAATGTTACCCTGCCAGTGATTTTCAACAAATTTAAGCCACTTTTAATTCACTGGGCTTTTGGCTCTTCACTGGGCCAAAATAGACATTACACACAGATGCGTGTAATGTTGCCATCACAGCCCTTTTTAAATAAGAAAAGCTGTTTCAAGAGTGTGCAGTCAGGTCCGGAGAAGTTTGCAGCGTCTGTGTGTGCACCCCATCTGTGGCCACCATTTCCCAACCCCACAACATGGGCAGGTCCCCACCCTCACAGGGTTCAAAGAATTGTAGAGTTGGAAGTGACCACGAGGGTCATCTAGTCCAGCCCCCTGCAATGCAGGAATCTTTTTGCCCAATGTGGGGCTCAAACCCGCAACCCTGAGATTAAGAGTCCCTTGCTGTACCAGCTGAGCTATTCTCACTGTCTAAAGGAGAGAAGCTACTTGGCATATTTGAAGCAGGGAAATGGCTGGCCAGGAAAGAGCTTAGTCATCATCGTTTCTAGTCCAGATTTCCTCTCCAGAAATTACTTTTCCTGTTTAAGTTGGTCATTGGTTTAATTTTGCATATATCTGTATGAAACATATAATTTGGCCCTCAGGACTTTATGCACATCATGCATGTAAAGCACATTTAAAGCATGACCCCCAAAGAATCCCAGAAACTCTCATTCAGTAAGGGTACTGGGAATGGTAGCTGTGTGAAGGGTGAACTGCACTTCCCTGGGTTCTTTGGGGGAAGTTTTGTGCATTAAGTGATACATGTTTTACTGAGTCGGACCATCTATCAATGTAGCTTTATATTGTTTTATTGACTGGAAGCAGCTCTCTGGATTTTCAGATGGGTCTCTCTCTCCCAGCTGTATCTGGAGATGAATTCTGATAACCTGCCATTCAACTACAGCCCTTTCTGTTACAACTTTTCTATTGGAATGCCTACCTATACCACTGAAGATAAGTCCTATTGTCACTTTCCATGTTCATACTCTGTTGGCAAGAAAATCTGGCTCCCGTAATAAGAAAACCAACTTGTTTTTAAAATATACTAAGTCAAACAATGGGACATATGCTTACTGAACTCAGAAAACTGCATACATGCATATTTTTATGCAGAATTTGGATTCTTCTTTTTGGCAGAAAGCAATGTGGTGGCAGGAGGAGAGGTGTTAGTAAATAAGGAACATTTGGAGCCTATGGATAAAGAAAGAAAGAGTCTAGACTGTTAAGGAAGCAGATGTTCCACTCCCCAAATGCTGGAATTCCCTACAAACTCTAAACGTGATCTAAGTCCTTTGTGCACTTTATGCCATCACTAGCCCCACTATTTTTTTTTTGGGTAGTCGAGGATTTGGAAATTTTATTAAATAAATAAATGGCAAATGGTAAAAGAATATACTTCAGCTGTGTGGGCAAAGGGGTGAATTCATCTCACAAAAGATTCAATGATTTGAAACTGTCGTCTGCTTTGATTAGTTGGAATAATGTCATAAAGAGAAATGTAAAAATAAAGGAATGTTGGCATATTCCAGCAAAATGGAAAAGAAAGCGGAAATTGCTGCAGTTGGTGTGTTTGTCTGTGGTCAGGAATGGAAATCAGCCAAGTGAATTTAACACCATTGTTTTCCTTCACATCATCATCAACCCCCCCCCATGCAAATGATACGTGATTGATGACTTATTAAAGATTGTTATGATATTTCCTTTACATTGAAACGAATGCAAGTTGTGCAAGTCACATAAATAGTCACATATGTTATGGTAAGTTATATAAGTTAAGTTAATTAGCAGGCAGTGAGGTAAACAATGAAATATTTGTTGGAAACTGAACTGCAGCGAAACAGAGATGGTGCTGATTGTGACAAATACAGGTTGGCATGGAAATCGCTTCCTTCTGACTCCTTAGTGGTTGAGTCTCTATTATGCTTCATCCACCTTCTTGTCTGTATGACATTGACTTTTAACACTTCATTCTGCATTGTTATTTTAATTTTTGCAAGTTGTTCTGTGATGGTTGTGGGAAATGACTCATAAACTGAATGAACACAGATAGTAATAATGTCCTTCTCTTTCTGTTGCAGACCTCTTGACAGCCAAGGAGTACCACTGCCTCCTGCAGCTGCTTTGCCCTGACTTCCCCATGGAGCTTACACAGAAAGCAGCAAGGTGAGCACTCCTTCAGCAATTAGATCTGTGGTTATTTTCTACAGCGAGAATCAGCTCCTGCTTTATACTTGGGTAGAAAAAGTGCCTGTACTGAAATAGTGTTGGCACTGCCAGTTGTGCATGGTGCATATGCAATTTGAATGATGCAGGTTGCCTATGATAAACACAGACGTGGGGACACAAGTCTTTCCTGATCACTGCTTTTGTGTTCAATACAGGGAAGCCTGTACATTTGACTGTACTGCTGTCGGTACCCATTTAAACTTGAATGCTTTTAGTACCCTGACTTAAAACAAAGAATGAATACTGAACTGTCTCTTAAAATTGCAGTATTTGCGATAAGCAATATGTTTACTTTGGGGGTTTGTACTGCATGTTTTGGTTTAATATAAAGGGATCTGTTTCAGAGCTGAACCTCATGTTCAAATTCTGGGAGAAGGGGAATGGGTTTTATTCTTGATCCACTTTCAGTCTGAAATCTTCCAAGGAACAGCTCCTCTGGTCTCAGTTCCAAACCCTTATGGACTCCAGACTGATATGCGAGATTCCCCAGGCATCCTGTTGACATCCAATGATCGAGTAATCTAAGCAATTTTGGCAACGGGTAGCCTGACATATCTCTGGCTTAGATACCGCAGTTGGGGCAGAGTCTATGTTGAATTGGATATGGGCAGATTTATCTGTAAAGTCGCTTGAAAACAAGTCACAGTTGGTGTGCTGATAGATTCAAACCACTTGAGAGATATTCTGTCAAGCAAGCAGTATATTAATTTTGTTTAAATAAATAAAATAAACTTTTGAACATGAAAAGCATGCAAACTGAGTGTGGGAGGGTGTCATACTAGATCAGTGGTTTTCAACTGTTTTATCTTCAGGAATATGTTTCTGTGTTGCCTTGTCTCCTGAAGACTGTCAAGGTAGCATAGACTCTTAATCTCAGGTTCGTGGGTTCGAGCCCCATGTTAGGCAAAAGATTCCTGCATTGTAGGGGGTTGGAATAGATGACCCTTGGGTCCCTTCCAGCTTGGCAATTCTATGATTCTATGAGGAACTTCAGGGAGGCTTCTTGGTCATTACTAATCTTCTCTTGAAGAACCCTCCAAGGAACCACCAGGGCTTTTCCAGAACCCAGTTGAAAGCCACTTTTTAAGAGTCTAATAGACATAAAGACAATGTCAATAGCAAGAGGATCTGCAGAATTAGATATGGTCTTAAGGGAATTGACAAAACAAAGTTTGCCTGCTGCAGCAGGCTCTATGAATCAAGAGACGCTTTCTGCAATGCTCTAGTATCTTACTCAACATGCAGAAGGGGGAAAAATAAGGCATATGTCACCTTTATTGTCACTGCTGGTTTAATCAAGAGCCAGTTAGTAGAGTATTAAGAGCTGGCCTGTGAAACCTGGGTATTAATCCAATGAACTCACCGGCTGACTTTAACCAAGTGAGCGAGTCAGCTGTGTTTCAGTTCAGTTTGCAAAGTGACTTGAAGACTTGAAGTTCACTGTGTGCTATAACCTGAAAGAGAATTTCATGAAAATGCTTCACCGTTGGTATCTAACACTTTCAAAACTGGCTAAAATACATAAAATCAGGTCAAGCATTCATTGGAGAGGCAGAGGGCACGATGATCCACATTTGGTGGAACTGTAAAAAAATAAAATGATTCTGGGAAGCAATATACAATGAGCTTTAAAAGATTTTTAAAATTTCCTTTACAAAAACCCCCGAAGCCTCTCTGCTGGTTATTAATGATATTCTGAAAAATCTGAGGAGAATTTTCATGTATGCAGCAAGAATTTTAATAGCTAAAGGATGGAAAGGAGAATCTGTTCCCACTAAGTTGGATTGGCAGGCAAAAATGCTAGAATACGCAGAATTAGCAAAAACGACAGGAAGAATGAGAGATGATACAGATCAAAGGTTTATTAGAGAATGGGACATTTACAGAGTATACCTAAAAGAGCATTGTAAACATCTAAATTCTCTGGCAGGTTTTGATTGACCCCTGCATGACAGTAGGAAATTTTAGAAAACCAAGACAATTTGAGACAATTTATGAGAGACAATGGAAAGTGTGCAGTTGATAATGTAACCCAGGAAACACAATGGGGTGATTGGAAGTCATAATGGAATCTTTGATGTATGAATTTTCTTTTCTTTTCTTTTCTTTTTGTAATTGGTATTGATCTTGGCTTGTTTTTGTTTATTGTTTTTTGCAAAATTAATAAAGCATTTAAAAAAAGAAAGAAAAAAAAACTAATAGCGGCCTACCTCAGAAGCTGATTGCAAGGATAAATGAGATTTTTTGCCAGGAATAACTTCATTGGTCCACAGTCTTCACAATGCAGGCTATAAGTCTGAATACATAAATCTGAGAGGAGGCACGGTGCTGAAGATTGTGTCAAGGAATTTAATCTGCAAAGCCATTGTAAACCTGAGGCCCCACTGAAGGGGGGCAGGCTTCGCACAACTCCTCTGTTGTGTGCTTGTGCCTTGGAGACAGACAAGCTGGGGGCTTTGGGACGGCAGGTGTGAGAGAAAAATGAGATCTGTGTCTGAGGCACCCCGGCTCAGGTGGGAATGATCTCACTGCCTTTGCTCTTCTGGGTTTGAGAGCTTCCTTGCGCTAACAATTTGCTCTCACCCACGCAGCTAATCAAGGGAAGTCACTTGATATACTGCCTTAAACCTGAAGCTGGTTTTGCCTCTCCTTCCTCCTTCTGATACTCTTCTGATACTCTTGTCTGCATTTTTCTTTTAGTTTCCCCCTACTCGTACATCGGAAGCCCCTGGCTGACTATGGGCCATTAGTGTCGCCAGCTGGACAGATCGTTTTTTCCCATGCAGCTGGCTCTTTCGATTCAGTATCGGCAAGCAGGCTCATGCTTGTCACCTCCCCTGCCAACCAGGATTCTTGTTCCTGCTTTCAAGTAGGATATAACTTAAGGCTTACCATCAGTCCACTCAGTGACAGCACCTATCGATAAGCTTTGGGGGCTATGATTTCATAGGCAGGCATCGTTCATAATCCAACAGGCCTTTTGGAATCCTTGAAGCTGCATGGTTGAGATGATTTCACAGGGCAGCCAGCTCTTTGGAGGCCTGTTGCTATGTGCTGATAACAAACAGTATGAAAGAAAGATGGTCACATACGATGTTGGGGCAGAGAGGAGAGACAGCCGCAGTGCAGAAGAGAACGAGGTGTGATCCAGCATCTTTAAACACAGGTTGGCTCCATTCGTGGGGTGGCATCTAAAGGGGCAAATGGTAGGTGAGTGGTGGGCTGTGAGCTGCCTGTCCACTGCTCCCATTCCTCCCCCCAGTCCCTCTCTCCAAAGACATTTCTTCTAGTCACCTTCTGATACAGGGAGTAAGCCTGGCTGCTAGAAAAACTTATGAGAGAGAGGCTGTGTGTGTATTTCTCCAGGAGGGGGTGATGGCAAGTGGGGGAGTTCCAAGAACCCTCACCTATGTTCCCCTTTGGCCTTATGAATCACACCCCACCCCACATGAAAGGGGCAGACACGGACCCATCTTTAAAGATGCAGGTCTGCTGCTTCACGTGCACTGGGCCTCCATCTCTTGTGACGAAACCAGAGAGAACTGGGCTAGTTCCCACAAGCGCCGGTGAGTTCCCTGCAAGGCATCGGCCACAGGCAGTTGGAAGGCTTTCATCTTTGGCAGTGATATGTGACATAGACCTGCTTTGATTTGTGGGGTGGGAAAGAGGAGGGTTATCTGGCTAGAAGCAAACTATTAGGACTTGCAGCAGAATTGCAAGTGCACCATATACTGTGCCTAACTCTTTTTTTTTTTAGCAATGATTTAGGCCTGCTGGTTAATAATAGGCTTTGCTCATATTAAGTGCTCTCTGCATGGGCTCCCAGTCCCATAACAGGGGTGATCAGGAAGAATGGGGAGCCTGGACACAGACATGAGCTGATCCAGCTTGGCTCGAAGAGCAGGGGCCATTCTGTCTCCAGCACCATAGAAGGAGTGATGGGCTGTGTCCCATACATCAGCTGCTTGTAACCTTGAAACTACCTGAAGTCAGCCCTTCCCAAAGGGTGTGGTGGCAGAGGTATGAGAGAAGTCCGCTTAGTGCCAGGCAGTTCCCTCAGTTCTGATCTCAGGGGCGGGTCAGCAACAAAACACCCAGTGTCAGGTAAGTTAGCTCTTTATTCAAAGAAATCAAAACAGCTCAGTCCTAGTGGTCACAGCAACGCTTCCCAGTAGGCCTAGCCCCAACGAAGCAGTTGCGAGGACTGAAGGTTCCTTCTCCATCAGCCTACGGCTCCTCCGCCTGGTCTCTCTTTGCTCCACCCTCTTCATTCCTCTTCTTGTTCTGGGGAGACCAGGGGGAAGAGGAGCTGGTCACAGATGGAGGGAGAGCTTTGCTGGCTTCTTCAGCAGCCTGCCTCCACTTTGCTTCTTGACCTTCCCCCACCCCTGATTCTGGATTCCTGTCTGTCACAGCCACTTCCTGCTCACTAAACCCTGTTACCTCTTCAGCTTCCAAACCTCCTCCTCCCAGTCTGCCCCCTCTGACCACTCATTGTCGTCCCACCACCGATCTCCTGGCTCTGAGCCTTCTTCTCCTGGAGGGGGTGCCTCCCACCACCCCTCTGCATCCAGCCAGTCTATAGCAGATGAGGAGCTTTATCAAGACCCCTCCCTGCATCTGTTCAAAGGAATGATCAGATTTCAGCTATTTCAACAAGGGCTTTGATGACATTGTGCTGATTAACAAACATTCCCCACCCCATAACATACGCTTGACAGTTTCAACTTGTTGCTGCTGAAAAGTAGGCTTGCTGGAGTTTCAGATCATGGCCAATTTCTGTCTGTGACACTCGCTGTCTTAGGGCCAAGCTAGATGTTCATTTAATGGGTAGTATACAGTGATGGAACTTATTTCCCCCTAATTAATTACAGGGGTGTGTGATTCTTACTAGGAAGCCAGAGCACGGGATGTGGAAGGGGGCTTATTTCTTCACTCCTTCTCAGCAGCTAGTAACCTTAGGAGAAAAATGTCCCCATTAGCGGACTCTACTTTCACAATATGCTGAAGGCAGGAATTGATAAAATGGATGGATGGAGGAAGAGGGGACTTAACTTACAGAAAAGGAGAGTCAGACTACATCTGATCTACAACATGCCTTATTTTCAACTTGTGGTCTTTCTGTCACCTCTGTGTTTCCTTAGTTTTTGTCATGAACTATAGGCATTAAATGAGTGCTCGACAATATGCAAAGCATCACCCGGGCTCTGTAACCTTGTGCTTGGAGTGCAATATGAAAAATAGAAAGGGAAGGATGAGACGTTTCTCCTCTCCCTGTCCACAAACATCTGTTTTCTGGAGAGTTCGTGCCTGTCCATTTCCAGCTCCAGGATGTCGCCATAAATTAGGACCACGTCCCTTTCTTGTGGCTCCTCCCCTTCCTCAGATTTTCCTCCCCTTCAGCTCTTTAGGAGAAGCATAAACATGTCCCTGGCAGTGCTTCACAGGTTGCTTCAGCTGTGCAGCCAGCAGTTCACCCTCCTCTTAAGCAACTGGGCCGGTTCTACCCACGACTGGTCTTCTCTGGAGAACAGACACTTGGGCCAACTGGAGCCGGAAACCCAACACCAAAGGACACCTGCTTCCAGCTAGGTGCTTCCTCAAGACACCTTCTGGCATAGCTTTATGGTCTTCCCTTAATTTAGCTTCCTCAAATACCTTTGCAGTGCTTCAGACAACTATCACAGCCTTCCAGCACTTCTAGAATTGGGGTGGGGTGGGGGGAGAGAAGGAGTGCCGACTCCATTAAGGGTCAGACCACTCAGCATGACTTCAGTGCCCCTGGCTTTTTCTTCACCCTCTTTCTTCCAGGAGCAGAAATTTCCTGGTAACTGCTTTTCGCCTGCTGCCTTCGCTGGGGCTACCTGAGGGGTGCAAAGCTTTGAGGCACCGATGCAGCCGATAGCACTTCCAAGGGCTTGAAGAGTGGTTTTGGATGCCAGAGGCTGCGCTGCATTGCCTGGGAGATGGAAGATGCTCTGCCTTCCAGCTTCAAAGCCATCTCCTTGATGTGGCCACCGACAATCTCCATAACGTGCTTATTAGTGGGAATTAAGAACTGGAGCTGCTGCCGCTCTAGACAGCAGGAGGAGGAGGAGGAGGAGGCGGTTTCTGGGACATAATAAATAAAACAGAAGCACTTCGACATCTTCAAAGGGTTTTGTTTTAAATAGTGGCTTTTCTCCTGGGGACCCTCTTAGCCGTAGCCTTTCTTCTTGGCAATAATTAATTCAAGCTGCTCTGTGTGCTTGAATTTGCCTCACTGAACTGAGCTGGTCCGAGTGGCGGAGAGGGAAGCCTTTCCCGCAGATGCGTCCAGCCGCCTTCCGTCTCCTCCTCCTGCTCAGCTTCCGCAAGCCTCTTCCACCAGTTGGAGCAACCCAGGACTGATGACTTCTCTCTGGATTATAAGGGGGTCCTAGTCCCAAACCCTCCCCAGTAAAAGGCATTCCTGCTTTGAAGGATACAGTTCTCTCTGTGTTAGAACCATATGAACGGACAAATGCTGGAGGATGTTTGCCAAAGCCATGACAGAGCTTACTGTTTATGGAAGCAAAATGAGTTTTCACCCTATTTGACCCTGCGTGTTTTATGAAGAGCGAATTGTATATCTGTATATAGGTGCGTTCGTAGGCTGTGTTGTGGGCCCAGCTGCCCTAACAGGATCACTCTAGGCTGGGATGGCTCAGCTGGTACAGCATGAGACTCTTAATCTCAAAGTTGTGGGTTTGAGCCCCACATTGGGCACGGGATTCCTGCATTGTAGGGGGTTGGACTAGCTAGCCCTACTGGCCCCTTCCAACTCTACAGTTCTATGATTCTTGTCTATCCATTCTCAAGTTCAGCTCTCATTCATGTATTTCATGTGTGGGGTCTTTATATGGACAAAAACTGGTAAACAGATGCAAACCAAGAGCCATGCCAGTGTTTGTCACCAGGTAGGAAGCATAAAACACAAATGATTGTTCCATGTGCCCTGCAGAACCCACTAAACAGATGTGGGGCCCCAAACAATGCACTCCCCACAAAGTGCTCCCTTCTCCCTACTCATAGTAGTGAGCAGCCCAGACTTGAGAGATGAAGGAAACAAAAGGATTATTTCCTGAATCCTTCATAGGAGCACCCCAGGTTTAGCTTTCATCTTGTTCTGCTAGTTTAATAAATATCAACGCTATTTGGAACTGGAGCATAAATCGGCACAGTAAAGCCCTTTTCTTTCCTGCTAGCATTAGCTGTGTTTGTCCAAGGTCAGAACAGGAGGAATTTGTTGCTGCAATCTTGTCTTCATTTTATCCATTATGAGTAGAGTACTTTGTCATTATTGCTAAACCAAGATAGCGGAAGGCAATGTGTCCTTCATTCTTTTAGGATTCCAGAATGTGCTGTCAGAAAATGTTGATTCTGTATCTTACATGTATGACATTTTTATTTCGTATTGGCCAAGGCAGGACTGATACTTGTGGGTTTCCAAAATTTAGGTGTTAGGAAGGCCCTCCATCACCACCTTTTTAGGAACAAGTGAAATAAGTTAAGAACATCCTTCCTTGAAAGAACCCAGTCTCTTGGAGGCAGCTCAGCTCTCAATGTTTCATTTCCATTTCCACAGGGTTCTAATGTTGCATCCACACACCATGAAATCAGATAGACCCAATAGCCATGCTTGTCTGTTTTAGCAGAAGCAGTCTCAGATTTAGCCAGTTTATAACAAAGCAGCTGAAGCCAAAGGTGGTGAACCTGTAGCCTTCAAGCTAAATTTGTGTGGTTGGTGGGAGTGCAGAGAGCAGGAGGCAGGAATCTTGTGTGTGTGGCTGGGAGAGAGCCAAAAGCGATGGAGTGATGGAAGACAGGGAAGCCCTTGGCATGTGATCAGTTTAGACCTCTGGCAGTTTAGACCTCTGTTCATTCATTCCCTGGCAGCCTGCTGGGTGAGATGGAAGAGAGACGAGAGAAGAGAGACGAGGAAAGGTGTGCTTTTGCCCCACTTTTGGCTCTGCCTCCCATCACCTGCTTTGGGAAATAGGCAGAGGTAATTCCTAGGATTCCAGTCCATGGAAGCTTGTGCATCTGTTCTAGTCTATAAAGGGCTGTGACCTTCTTTGTGAGTTCGTTTTGTGACTCTGAGGAGTCCTTGCTCACTTCCTGTGAACTTGGCCTCAGCTGTAAGTTACCTAGCATAGCAACTGGCTGTTGTTGAGCTATCTGTCTCTTCTTCTCCATTCCAGGATTGTTCTCATGGATGATGCTGTGGACTGCTTGCTGTCTTTTTCAGATTTCCTGTTTGCCCTCCAGATCCAGTTTTACTACTCAGGTGATCCCATCTTACTAACCTTGACTCTCTTACTACAGTGACCCATTTTGGATTGTAGACTATTGCCCACCCCCCTTTTTACATGGCAAATATGTATTGCTTCACTTAACTTCAAAACGTGATAAGCCAGCAGCCCTGCACTTCACTCTGCTGAGTGTGGCCCTGCCCTCATGGTGCCACTGTCCTCCTGCACAGCTGCAATAGACAGGAGTGTGGCAGGAGTGTGGGCAACACAGGCCAGGAAGCCTTGTCCTGCGACACAGATCCTCCTGATAGAGAACTGCATGTGAAGGTCACTCATTCTACACACTCCTGAGCCAGAGAGGCACTTCGGACACAACTCATTTCCAGAAAACACTGGCGTTAAAGCATGAAAAGTGCATGTGGCTCCTCCTCATGTGTGAACTTTGCATCCATTTCACTGCATATTTATTATTATTGGTTTATATATATTTCTACCCACTCCTTTAAAGGCAAGCCCTCACAAGGTGGCTTTTGAAAAACAATGGACAAATAACAATAAAAACACATGAGAGAGAAGCATATACAGGGGGTCCAGCTTGAAAAACAAGAAACTCAGTGAAATAAAGAAGTCTTTAGGGTCTGCTTAAGGACGACAAGAAAAGGGGAGAAGCAGAGTTCTTCTACAAGTGTGGAGCTGACACTGAAAAGGCCCTGTTTTGGGTATTTGCCAACCTTAGTAGGAGGTCCTTAGCCTGGGTAGGTTCATATGGGTGTAGGCAGCGCTTCAAATAATCTGGTCCTAAACTGTTCAGGGCTTTAAAGGCTACCACCAGTTCTTCACACTGAGCCCAGAAACAAATGGGTGGCAAGAGCAACTGATGCAAAATCAGTGTGATGTGATCAAACTGTCTACTCCCACAAATATTCTGGCAGCTGAAGTTTGTAGCAGCTGAAGATTCTGGACTGTCTCCAAAGGCAGCCCTATATGCAGATCACTGTAGTAGTTTAGTCTGGGTGTAACCAATGCATGTGCAACTGGGGCCAGCTCCACTTTCTCCAGACAAGGCTGCAATTGGTGAATGAACCCAAAGTGATAGAAGTCACTCCCAGCCACTGAGGTCACCTCCATAAATAACACTATGCCCAGGAGCACCCCCAAACCACACACCTGATTCTGTGTAACCCCATCCAAAACCTGTTGTGAACAAACCTCCATTGATATGTGCACCCACCATACCTGAACACTGGCCATGCTGGCTCAGATTGCATTGTAACTCAAAACACCTGGAGAAGAAAAACATCAATATACAACCAGCACAACCACAAATAGGCATCATGTACATGGTTTTTTCACGTCTTCACAAAAACCCTTTACATGTAGCAAATTCAAAATGATTGAAGCAGCCCCAAGTATTTTATTTCTGGAAAGCAGTTTCCTTTCTGATAGCAACCAGCAAGAGAATGGGTCTGAGTTAAGACTCTAGCACCTGTCAGGGGTAAAAGCCCTGAAATTTGGGAACAGTGTATATTCATGGTAACCGTGTGGAAATGCCTGCTTACATTTTATCGCTTCTGGGAGATGGAATCGTGTGCTAAATTCCTTGTCCTGCTTCATCCTCACAACACGCCTCTCTGATGTTTATCTCTGGGCAGGGATGGAATCCAAATGCACAGCAGATAATGAACCCCTCTCTCAGTCACTCTCTCCTGCGGGAATGGGGTCCATTTCAAGAATGCAGCATGTTCTGAAAGCTGCTCTAAACTCTGGACCTTCAGGATAACCTTAGAAAGCCACCCATCTTTGTGACGCATCATAGCCTTCCAGGCTCTTGTTGTGTGCGTAGAGGTCGGCAGACACAGACCACAGGTCACCACTTCCATGCTCATCTGTGCACGTCAGCTTTCCAGGCTACCCTACCAGCCCACATGCATGCAAACCACTCAGTGTGGAATCTACATCTGTAAATGGCTGACCAGGTCCATAAACAAACTTGTTTAAATTTAGATTCTGGGAGTAAACAGCAGGGAAGGTTTGGAGCCTGGGGGGAAATGCTTTCGGCCAGCTTCTCCCCCTAATCTTCCCTTTGGACCCTGTCTTATGTTTACTTTGGATTTGTGCTGAAGTACACTGGGCTGCAGGCTGGAGACTGCTTGACCCAACTCCCTTGCCTCCTCCAACAATTCCAAACAGCTTCTTCCTAACTTGGGTGGTGTTTATCTCTGTGACCATGGAAGTTTGCGTGTTTAAGAAGCTAGTCTGATTGGGTGGCCTTGACTTTCACTCTCCTTCGTAGAATTAAAGTTGGAAGGAATTTTTCTTAAAAAGCACACTCAAAGAGCAGGACCAGCAATTCATCCACAAGATTTTCAGAGGTGACCCTGTGAAATCCTCTTGTGGCTTTCTTGTCCCATCCTGAAAGGGCTAAGTGCTAGGCTGTGTCACTAAGGTACAGAGGTTGCCAGTGTTATTTCCTCCCAGATGATGTGGGCTACAGCACCCATCAGCCCCAGCCAGCATGGCCAATGGCCAGGGATGATGGGGCTGCTTGGTTTTTGTTTTGTTTTGTTTTGTTACAATTCTAGACCACCCTTCATCCGAGGATCACAAGGCAGTTTACAATATAAAAACACAAAAATACATACCATAGTATTAGTCGAAAACCATGTGAAGGGGACCATGTTGACGTCCCCTGCCCTAAGGCATTTTGGGTCACCTCCTCACATAGTAACACAAGTAAAATCACAATATTGCATGCTCTAAGGCTTCTTTGCCAGTATCATGCGTAAGTAACTGCAGGAGGAAGAATGGGATCGATTTGCTACACATGGACCCAAGCCTTGAGAATTCCCATGTGTACCAATAATCATGATTTATAAGTTGCCTTTCTGTTTTTACAGAGTTCATTGAAAGCGTGGCTGCCATCTATCAAGAGCTCTTGACGGGCAAGAACCCAAACACCGTCATTGTGCCTACATCATCCTCTGGGCAGCATCGTTCACGCCAGACTCTAAGTGAGTGCAGCCAGCTCGATGGGGTGGAGGCATCTGCATTTTACCAGTGCCTTGAGTCTCTGTGTGACAGGTCCAAATACAGGTAAGGCTTGTGACCGGCTAACATGAATAAACCATGGTTCATCTTTGCCTACCTTGCAGGGAGGGGAGGGGCTCCCTGAAGTCTAGGCAAAGACACTCATCACATCTAGGAACTGAGATGTGACAAGTTGCCCTGTATCCTTAGCCCAATGCTGCCTCTCTGCTCTCTGAAACTAGCACGGCTAAGTACCACTGATAGTTATATGGGTGTCAGAAATTATGATACCAACTTCTCAAGGAGCACACAACTGCAAAAAGGCAGTTTTCCCTGTAACAAGTGAGCACCTTTTGAGACCCCTCTTAACTCTGAGTTCTGCCAGAGGGTCTTTTGACTTCAGAGTACCCCAGTATTCTCAGGCCCATCGAGGGCATTTCAGTCTGAGCGTAAAATAGGGCCCATTTCTCAATAGAAACAGTGCTGACAGTATCCTTCCTTCAGTATGAGAGCTATGCCAGCGCTGACAGAAATGGATTGCAGTACCTGCTGGTCAAAGTTGTTGGGAAATGCCCTTCAGCAAAGCACTTTTCACCTCCTCACATTAAAAGGCAATCATGGTTGCCTGTGGAGATTGATTATTTATTCATAGCCTGCTTTATAGCCCCAAGACACTCTCAAAGCAACTCACAGAAGATTCTCAAAAATTAAAGCCATGTTCCAATCTAGTACAGAAGCAGGAATTGTACAGGGTCCACACAGAGCCAGGCTTGTCCAGGCATCATTTCCTGTCTGTGTCCTTCTTCCTTGATGCCACAGTGGGCAGCAGTCCTCCCCTGAGGCAAGGGAATGGGATTAACTGATTGGATCCTGGAAAGCCTATGGTGAAAGGAGTCTTCCCTTACTGGTAAAATGCCGGTGGAAGCTCCCACCAAAATCCCTTGAGGCAAGGGGGTCCAGCCCAATTCACGCATGGCCAGAATAGGAGGGAGTTATGGGGAGATTATTTCCTCCTGCGTACTTTTAAAAGACAGCTTCACATTGCAAAGTGACACCTGATCCATCCCTCCATCCATAAGCTGAAATTGCTGAAACTGATGCAGCACAATTTCTTCCTGTGTTCCTCTTGTTTGCCTAGCTGTCCCCCATCTGCTATCGTGAAGGAAGTTCTGAGCAGTGTGCAGAGACTGACCTTCTATGGATTTCTGGTGGCTCTTGCAAAGCATCATGGGATCAACAGAGCCCTCGGTAAAGAAAAGTCCCACCCGGCTTCTTCCCTCTCCCCCGCAATGATGTGGTCTAGGGAAGTTGACAGCAGATTTTAAAGTGACCACTAAGAAACATGCCTTTGCCGTGACCAAATATGCCAGAAAAACAATGTAGGAGCATTTTAGAAAGGTCCCTTTGGAGTAAAGAAACTTGGAATGAATCAGTCAAGAAAGGCAAGCGGGACAGTACAAAAAAAGAAAGAAAAACCCTTCATTTAAACTGCTTTAATTCCTTCCAGTTGCCCAAAGACCACATCATGCATGATCTTTTAGTTGTAAAGTGTGACTGTGGCAGATGCGTGTTTGGAAACATGGGTTTCATAGCAGTTCCCTTGTCAGGCAGCTGTGAATGGCTGCAACTGTCTGCTGAGTATACATTTGTTGATTTGTTTCTGCAAAATGAGAGAAGTGGTTCTTAAATTAATTGTTTGGCCCAATCATTTGTGGCCTGGACTGGATCAAATGAATTATGATTGGCTAAAGTGCGCCCATCAGATTACACATTTAATCTCATGTATTCCTTTGTGCTAAATGTCCAGCTATTGTTGGGTTCTGTCCTATATTAGACTGAAACCTTGCAGCATGGTCCCATTTCTTTCCCTAGCTCTGCAGACTAGTTTACTGTGATCTGAAAGCCTTTCTTATATGAAATCTCTCTTTCCTGCTCTTACTCCTTGAAATCAAGAATAGGGAGGAGAGCTGTTCCCGCGACAAACCCGTAAGTCCCAGGCTGAGCAAAGAAGGGGGAAGAAAGATGTAACACGGGAACTATGGGAACCAGCTGGGATGAGTCTGGAACCTCCCTCCCTGTGTTCAGACCAGCCACACCTCTTCCTCTTCAGGGATAAACTGGGGACAGGGACCGAGATGGGGGCTGGCTGGCTGTCAGGTGTTCAGGTCTGCAGCAGAAGCCTGATCCACATTATGCTGATTGGTTGGTTCCCCATGATGCCATGAAGAAATGCTCCCGGCTCCAACTCTAGAGCAATCTTGCACTTTGAAAACATTTCCTCTGTTCTAACTGGTAAGCCCATGAGTGAGCATGAGTGCAGCAATCTTAAAAATGAAAAGAGAAGAGGAAGGCTGGGGAGCAGACAATACTGATGACGGAGTTGGCATTTGATTTGCTGCTGTTCACATTTCAGTTGTGAATCTGGGCTTACCCCAGAGTTGAGAGAGATGCTGCTAATTTCTCCTCATTGCTATTCCTCTCGCCGCCCAAAATACTGGCGATTTTGTCTTCCTTTTCTCTTGCCTGTCATGGGCTGAGATGTAATCGGGACTCTGTCTGTTCTGTAAGTCTACATGCAGGATGCTAGGTAAGGCATGCTAAATTCAGCAACCTGGGAATTTAATCCCTCATTCCAATTCCTAGTTCCTGTTGCAAATATAGGCTTGAAAGTCCGTACATATATCCTCCTCCTCTCCCTCCCTCCCAATATATACATCCCTTGTCCTGCCTTTAATGAGAAGTATAAATTGTGCCCAGTAGGTAAATATGGGCACACTTCCTTTCTTAGCCTAACGTATATAGGTTACAGACCCCATATTTTCTTTTCTAAAGATGCTGATTTGTGTTTTTTTTTTTTAAAAAAGTGTAAAAGTGAAGATGGAACGCACCTTTGTCTCAATAAGAAGCTCCACATCTCTCTATTATCAGAGAGAATTTGCTTTAGCTAGGCACTTACATACACTTTCCAGAGTTGTGTTGTTCCTGAACTCTTATCATTATACCTGCAAAGGTATATCTGTGCTTCCAGCTAGGTTTGGTAACACTCGGAAAGTGTCTGTGGCCCTCTGAGAATGTAGTCTTTCAGGGGCAGGTTAACCATTCAGATGTTACTGGAGCTTGTCGTCAGGCCTTGCAGAGGAGTACCAGTGACTTCTGAGTATCTTCAACCCCTTGCAAGTCCCTGTATGAAGCTGCTTCTCAGTCCCTCTGCCCTCTGTTGTTTTCTGGCCCGTGTGAGCCGCCTGCCAAGGGTCCAAGTCACAGCACAGCCAGCGCTGCTCTCTCCCTCCCTGTGCCTCAGCCAGCCATCTGAGCTGCTAATGCTCTCCTGGTGCAGGGTTGTTTACCCAGCAGCAAGGAGATTATATATCAAAGGGGACAGAGCATACAAGCCTGCAATCCCCTCTGCAAACAGGCTTAGAGAGACATCCATTCACAGGAGGAAGAGGGTGTCTGGACTGTGCCCAGCCAGGTCTGCAAAAACCACTTTCCAGTAAAGGTGCAAAGCCAACATATAGGCTGAGCAAGCCCTGCCCACTGCCATTGCTCTGCCATGCACAAAGTCCCTGGGTTTTCCCTTCCATTAAGGAAGGCCTGGCCTCTGGCCTCTTGCCAGCTTCCTGCCGAGGCCTCTCACAGGGAGGGGCAGCAGCCGCAAGTCGAACAGGTGCTCTCGTCTTGGCAAGGGAAGCCGGATTCTTCTCCTGGTGCCTTTTCATCTTCCCTGCACGCAGGCTGATTTGAATAGGCTTTGGTCTGCAGGGGATCACAGGCTCCCCGGAGCCCTGCAGCGAGGGCAGTTCCAGGCGAGGGCTGGGAGGCGCTTTCAGGCAGGGGCCTTGGAGAGGCGGCAGCCCTGCCATGACGAGAGACAGGGATTAGAGCACAGCGGATGAGTTTCTCAGGCAGATGGCAACGCCCAGCCTCACGTCAATATTGATTCACCAGTCCTCTAAGTGCTGCCTACCTACACTCCCAAGAGATTCAAGCGTCCCAGGAGACTTTCTTACACATGCAGGAAGATGAGCAGCATTTGGCTGGGTTCAGCTAATTGAGGCTGTGGAAGGCTGGCGATAAGCAGGAGCATTTTCTTGACTGCTTCAGGCTTCTGTGACATGCAGCCAGGGGTGCTGAAGAACCCCATTTCTTGGAGCGTCAGAGAACACAGGAAGTTGCCTTCCTGTGGTCAGGCCATTGGTCCATCTAGTTTAGTGGCTCTCCCAGCTTAGCTCCCACCCCAAGCCACTACATCTTTATTTACCCTCTTGCAAACATGCATCCAGTACATTGTGGGAAGCAGAAAGGGTTAAGGCATTTTCTCTCCACCCCAAGTTGTCTCCTATCAATACTGCTTTGCAGCAAGGAAGCAGGCCATCAGGATTTCATTCTACACAATTTCTGTGAAGACCAATGGAAAGACAGCAGCAAGGGTGCTTGCTTTCAGCTCCCCCCTCCAGACACCTCAGTGGGTTTATCTGTTAGATTTTCTATGAGGCGTCCCTCAGAAGACGACAGCTGCATAGGCACCCTTGTTACAAGTGGCCGAGATCATGTAGCTCCTTCTAAGCAAGAAAACAAGCAATAGAGCATGTAAAAGGTAATCAGTTAACATAACTAAGTACCCGCAAATCCAATTGTTTTGGGAAAGAGATTGACCAGCATTGCCTTGACTTAACTGCATGTTCTCAAAGGGATTGTATCATCCACTCTGCAGAAGGCTCCATTTGCATTATGAACTTAAGTGTTCAGCTGAAAAGCACACACACGCAATGGACATAGAAGTTGTCAAGTTCCTATGGCATATGGATGACAGCAGCTTTTGCTGAAGTATCAGGCTGATCTTCACCTTGTTGCTTTTCCCCTCCTCCAGGTGCTCTCCCAGATAAGGCAGACCTGCTGCTTGACCCACATATGGATCAGGAACTGGAGAAACTGTAAGTCCTTTTTCCAGCAGAGAAAGCAGAGTCAGGCAACATGTCCCTCTAGCTTAGTAGTCTATTCTGCAGTGCCTCATCCTTCAAGGACATTTCCACCCCTGTCTGCAGATGCCAGGGACTGAACCCAACACCTTCCGCTTATAAAACATGCATTTTGCCCCTGAGCTACAGGCACAGGTTATGCAGCAGGACTCCTCTTTGGATCCGTCTTAGCTCAATGGTGCAGTTGATGAGACGGCAAATTGCCTTTTTAAGCAGTTACCGCTAATTGACATGGAGGACTGGAAGACTTTCCAGCCCAAGTCTAATCCCAACAAACAGCACCTGTGCAAGAGTGCAAAAGGTGTCTCACACAGCACTTTGGCTAGCCACCTTAAAAGAGACCCAGAGACTTCTAACTAAGGAGGCAGCCTTAGCTGTGCAAGTCAAGAGTCCTGTCACTTAAACAAGAGCAGTTTAGGAAGTGGAAGCTATATGCCAGCAGAGGAAGCTCTTGGCTTGTTGCAAACATAATAAAGTCTTCCATGTGGCAGTGGAGCCCTCTTTGACGGCAACGTGTGAGCCACATCCCTTCCCCCCATGTACTAGTGCACAAGATTCTGCAATGACAAATCTCTCAGCCCCATTTTTCTTCTTGCAGGGTAGCTCAGGTTTCCGGGCTCTCCCTTTCCAATTCCAACCCTGCCAGCGGGGATGCGACCAATGTGCCTTCCCGCCCCTCTCTCCGACTCAGCTCCCCTTGGAGGCCTCTCCTCCACCGCCGGAAAATGGATGCGGAAAGCGACGGCTCCACCGAAGAGACAGATTCCTCTGAGAACTGATGGATAGATATGCATGGGAGTACAAGCTTATTTCCAGCCCTTGTAACTGAAGCCATGTAGGCGTTGATGAAACATAGCTGTTTAAGCACCTTCCTCCACAATCTCAACGTGTGACCTACTCCTTTTTACTCTTTATCAGTATTATAGCTCATGTGATACTTACAGGGCTCCCTCTCAGCAAGGCACACCCCATTCTAACAAAAACTGTTGTTTTCTCCTTGTACTAGCAGAGAAATTGGATGGCTAGGCCATGAAAGCTGACATCAGCTGCAGGGTTGGACTGCCCTCTGGTGGCAAACAAGTCAAATTAGTAGAAACGTTCTAGCACTAGGGCAAGTAGTAGCTATCTTTGAAGAATCAATTCTAATCCCAAAACTATGCACTGTGAAACATTTTCATCCTCATCCAAGGATAGGAAATATACAAGATGAAGCCTGTAACTCAAAGCACTCTTCTTGTCCTCACGAGATTTATTTTACTTTCTCCTCCTGTATATGCCCTATCTGCTAGTCGGTTAGCTATTCCAATACCTTCCAAGCTTTCACTTCAAAATTCAAACACGTTAGTAAAACATAGCTCCAGTTAAGTCACCAAATTTGGGGCTAAGCTTCCATACTTTGTGGGATGGCCATTGCCAATGGGCATTTTCAAATGCGTACTGGGCTCTATTGTAGGAGAAAGGAGTAGGGCATTATTTATTAATTTGCAAAGCTTTAAACTTTCCTGCAAACAAAGTATAATATATAGTAAATAAAGCATGTTGTAAAAGGCAAGTAATGTGTCTGAGATTCATTACAACCTTGAGGGAATGCGAAAGGTGACAATACCGCTCAAAACTCCACTGAATCATTGGTAAGTGTCTTCCTAGGGAAGGTACAAAGTTTTTTTAAAAAAACAGTGTATTAATCAGACGGTGTTTCAAATCAGCTCATTTTTCATAAAGAAAAAATCAACACAAATTGGTAATCCTTTAAGGCTGCTTTCACACCCAGACTGTGTCCTCTTCACACCTCACCTGAAGTCTGCTAACTTCCCTTCCTCGCCCATGGCATAGAAAAGGGAGTAGCTCTGCCTGCCCCCGTGTCCCTGGGGTCCATCGGCTACATCTGAATTAAAAAAAGGAAGTCACAGAAATGGAACACACACGTATTTGATTTTATTCACTTGGGGTGGGAGGGAGAGAATCCATATCACTCCCCTTTGGACCCCCACACACAGCAGAGGCCCAACCTTGGCCACAACAAAGCTCATTAATACTACCGTTTTAACTCAAAGTACACAGACAGCCCAAGAAGAGAACCCTCTTCCAGTCGAGAGCACACCAGGCCAAACCAAAGCTCTGCAAACTCCTGGCCTTGGAAAGGAGCACTTTAAGACAAATTTGCAATAATCGAAGTTAAAACATCAGTGCATTTTCAGAACCCAGGGAGCAAAAAATGAGAAGTGGAGCAGACCCAAGGGGGCGGGGAAGAGATTTCCAGTAAGCCCATGCAGCCATTTACCTTCTTGGGGAAGTATGCAAGGAGAAAGCAGGTCAATTGCACTAATGAATATGCAGATATGGAAATAGGCAAGATGTTGCTCCATCATAACGTGGGTCCTCAAGCTACCCTGATAAACCTAATTTCTCTCTAGCAAGAGCATCTTATTGAAACCAAAGTCATCATTCCAGTGTACTCTTAGTGGTTGATTTCCCAGTGAAGAGCGATTAGACAGACTTGCTACCTTAACAGAATGTACAACGGGCACGATGCAAGTCTTCAGATGAACCCACAGCTGCTACAGCAACTATCATGCAAGGTAAATGTAAAATGGTTACAACAGCAAGCACTGCTTCACGTGGATTGAGTTTCCCATGGTGATGAGGAGATTCTTCTTCCAATAGAAGAACATAAACCAAGGCAAGGGGGAAAGGCATGCAGATGCAAGGGGGGGCTTTGTGGCAGGATACCTTCTGTCCTGAACATCAAAGCAGCATTGTGGGATGGAATAGAGCACTTTCATCTGCTCCTGTTCATCATCTACACCAGCAGAACTGTAACTGGAGTCGTTTAAGAAAGAAAGAAACCCAGAATGCTGGGCTAGGAGCAAAGGGGCAGCAGTGAAGCTTTGACAAGGGGAAGCCACTTTCCTTGAAACTACTTCCTTTCCCCACGTGCAGCACAGATGGGACCATGATATTCAGGTAGATCTCGCCGGGGAAGGGAGGCCAGCAACAGCAGTGGTTGCACAAACAGCACCAGAGCTAGTGGACTGAGCGGCCACTGCCCTGTTTTGTTAGCAGTTTCCATAAAGGTCTGAAAGGAAACCAAGAGGGCACCAAGGAGACGAGGCAACAGGTTATATGAAACAGCAGGCCCAATAACCTCTTCATTCCTCAACTGAAGATGCTCTCTTCTCAACAGCATCAACCCACGGTTCAGGGTGTGTGTGTGTCAGGGTAAGAAATGTACGTTTCCCCAGCTGTCCAGCATATTTGCGTAATACTGCAAATATCTTGCACAAGCCCACCCACCCAAGTGGCTTGCTACAGATGGAGGCTTTTAAGTTGCTGCTCTCAAAAAGGGATCTAATTATATCACATTGGTTCAAGGCACGGCCAGTAAATGACCTTGTGCCAAAATCGGAACTTCCCCCTGTTCTAGAAGACAGTCTAGGCCCTGGGGATTCCTCACCATTCCCCTGTTTACTGCCATTTCCCTTGGAATAGTTTCAAACACAGCTTCCTTCTCCCCTCAAACATATTCTGCTAATAACAGCCAGGGGCTGGGGGAAGTGGAAACAGCAGCAGCACAGAGGTCAACTGGCAACCCTTGTGCAGTGCGCAGCAGCAGCAGCGGGGGATTCTCTGGAAGGGCCAATATTCCATTAGCTGAAGGCTGGGGTCATTTCAAATAGAAAATAATGTCCAGAGAGTTTTTGAGCAAGTGCCAGGCATGTCCATTTCTCCTCCTCTCCTCAAGAAGCCCCTAGCCATGCTCGGCTAAAAAGCAATCCTGTTCAATTCTTCCAGGTGGACTCAAGGTGCAATTGGTGTTTCGCTGATGGCCACAAGCTGCAAAGTCTCTCCTGAATCCTCAATATGAGCCATAGCGATCCTAAGAGGTGGGAGAGGGAGGACAGAAAGAGGCAACTTAGCACATTGCCCACAGAAATGATGCCATATTTCTCGGCACCTGAATACAGCAGCTAACCCCGCACCCCCAAGTTAAAACTTCAGGCCAAATATCAGGAGATAAAAGTGCCTGCTGGATCAGGTCCATGGCCCATCTAGCGCAGCATCCTGTTCTCTAATGGCCAACCAGATATAGGGAAACCCACAAGCCGATATGACAAAAGCAAGCCCATCCTACTAAGCTCTGAATAAGAGGCTTATGAACCATGTAAAAGGTTACTTTTGCTGGCAGAGAATTTCCATGCTGCCATCTCAGATCATGCAACATCTCCACTGTAAGCAAGGAGCTGCTCTCACCAATAACATGAGAAAAGAACTGGCTGTAGCCCCTGTCATCCCATCATTTGACAAAAGCAGCTCCTTGCACAGGAGCATTAGGGGAACAGCCCAAGTGTGTAAGCAGGTGAGCTTGAGGTTTGAACACACAGCGTTAAGTGTGGATGAGGCCTGCATTAAGGTTTCCGTCTTAACTTCTGTTCCAGAATTACAAAGTATATAAACACCAGTTACTTTGCATATCTTTGCATCATCAACCTGAGTCCAAGTAGCTTTGCAAAAGCTGGGAATTTAAATTTAGCATACATGGTAAGGGAATTTATTATCTTCTAGTGGACCAGTTAGCTGCTTTAGAAGTGTTGTAAACTTTTTGACCTCTACATGAATGAGAATGAAGCAAAAGCCACAGACATCACACATGGCTTCCAGGATTGTAACCTTCACTATCGGAGTTTGAACCCTGTGTGAGGCATTTAGAGCCTCTTGCCATGACTACACAACAGGCGTGCCACCTCACCTGAAGGGAATTCATCACACCATTGGCTAGAACAGCCATCTTGCCAGCAACAGACTTCACCCCTTGCTTGAACTGGGCAATATCAGCAGCAGGCAGTACATTTCCAATTGAAACACTACCTAGAGAGGCGGAAGGAAAACAACACCATCAGAGAGTTCTGCTGTATGAGGAAGATGCTCATCTTATGGAAGAGGCCTTGCTGGCTGAGATCCTAGGTTGGGAAATCCACTATGAGATCCTGTAACCCTGAGTCAGATATGTAATCTGCTCCGTGATTTGACACTCAAGTCAGCTGAGCCCATCCCTTTCTGAGTAATAGGTGTTAAGGGCCACACCAGCCCCTTGGTGACAGAAGAAAACCCGTCTCTCAAGTTGTTTGCTGACATACCCGAGTTCCCTGTCTCAGACTCTCCAAACAGATCAGCAGAGCTGATGGCATTGCTGCCAGAGAGTTGTTGGAGTCGGGATCTGGCCTCATACTGGAAAGAGAAAACAAAATAAGACGCAGGAAACAGAAGCTGGTGGTTGTCAGGTGATGGGTGGGAACAGCTTGAAGACAGAGAAATCATCCAGCACTTGCCTCGGCATCAGCTTCCCGCCCAAAGAACATGTCGGACGAGATGGCTTTGGCCCCAGCAAACTTCTGTCGAGCTTCACTGGACTCTACTACTGAGATCTTGCTCTCTGTCTCTCTTCTGTTGGTGGGTCTGAATGGAGGAGAAAGGAAAGCACTGTAACAGCAATCCATAGTGCACAGGTATTCGGCCATGGCGAGAAAGTGGAACTGCATCTGTTCAACTCCAAGTTAGTTGGATATCATAAGCCCCCTCAGCTAACAGCTATGTCATACACTGGATTGATTCACACAGCACATTAAACCATAGCTGAAACCCAGCCAGTTTTAAATGAATAAGCAGTGTGTCATGTTGCAGGCTGTTCCAAAGTTTCCACAGCACTCTTCCTGTTCCTGATGTGCCACAGTCAACACCAGGCAGAGTTGGGTATGTTTCCCCCGAAGAAACCACAAGTAGCTAGCCAAGAACAAACCCTTCTTACTGCTTGTGGTTTGGAGACAAATTTCAGGCCATGACCCAGAAGCTACAAGAAGCCAAACTCTGGCTTGTTTTGTCCACAGAACAGCAGAAGCAGGAGCAGGCAGGGAGTGCAGTGAGAACCTTTCAGCAGCACGCTTAAGGCACATTGCTTGTTCACATTAAACCACAGGTTTAGTGAATCGTTTTTCTAAACTATGGTTTCTGCAGTGTGTAAATCTGGTCACTATTTTCCTCAGTTAAACAAAGACAAAAGCCCCCTACTCTCAGCAGCAGCAGAGCGACCATCACTCAAGCAACCAGCATTTCTCAGTGGCTTAGTCAAAGCATTGCTCTGAGATTCATTCATATTGATTGCAAATGTTGTTGTTATTACATTTATGCCCCACCTTTCCTCCTGGGAGCTTCGGGTGTCACATTAGGTTTCTCTCCCTCCCTGTTTTATCCTAACAACCACCCTGCGGGATAGGTTAGGCTGAGAAACAAGGTCACCTAGGGAGCTTCATGGCTGAGTGGAAATTTGAACCCTCATCTCTGAAGTTTAGTCCATCAGACCACAATACAATGCCATTTTGAAAGTGCTTGAGGCAAAATGCCTTGGGAAAGCCTATGAGGCCTTTTTGTTAGGTGCCGGTTAAAGAGCAGTCATATATGTCCCTGAACAGTTCCTTCAAGAAACTACTTTCCAGATGGGACCCCACTCATCACTTTTACCTTTCACCAATGGGCCGAATACTGGAGATAGTGATGTCTGTCTCCTCTTCCCCTTTGTCAATCCCCCAGGTGTTGTCTGTTTCCCACTGCGAGCCAAAAGCATCTCCTATTGAGAAAGGATTATCTTTGTACCTATGAAAAAAAAAAATGAGAGGAGATTTATCCAGGCCAGATAAAGAAAAGCTGGGCAAGAGCGAATAGCACTGCAACCACTCAGTCTTACTTGGGTGGTCCGGATGTGAAACTTCCAGTGTCTTCAAACAGATCCAGCTGGGACCGAGAGGACTTTGCAGTCACTGGTGTTTCTTGTTCTATCATTTGCATCTCGGAAAGGACAGAGTGCGAGATGGAACTAGGAGGAAGAAGACCAAGATAAAACCCTACTGGCAGAGCCCAACACCTACTTCTCAACATTAGAACTACATTGGCTCAAAAATAAGGCCCAAGTCAATCTAGTCTGCCTCCCTTTAAAGGAGCTCAAGGTGTTACTCATCAAATTCTGCAGGCAGCCTCCCATCCTGTCACTATCCAGGCCTTCTGGCTTTTCAGAAAGGTTGCTACATGACTTCATTCAGGCTGCGCCCTGAGCTAACCAGAATGTAGAGATCATGGCAAAAGCAGATGTGAGACTTAAAAGACTGCAAGCAGGGGTTTCTTATTGCTAAAACTTATGCTGTATACAGTCTGGGTGGGTAAGAAATAAACAATGAGGGAGCCAGGAGAGTGTCTCATTTTCTAAAGATACAAATTTCATTATACCTCAGATCAGATTCTACAAGATGGAAAAGCAGAAGAGCCACCCAAGGCTGAAGATCTATAGGAAAGAAGTAATCTTTTGATTGGGGCAAATGTAGATTACACTCAAGGGCTAATATTCAGGATTCACAAGCCACTCCAAATGGAGTAGACTGGAGGAACTCAGCTCACCAATGATGTTCTCTTGAACCACAATCTTCCTGCCTATTGAGACAGCAGCAACTAAACCCCCAAGCGATCTTGGGGCAGATGTTACACTAAAATCTACCCACTCGGCACATTCTCCTTGTTCTTCATGTATAGCAAATACCTCCTGGATACCAATCCCATGCCCAGTCTCTCAGCTTGTTCACGCTTTTTTCCTTCCAGGTTCTGGAGTTTCTTCTCCTCCTTCTTCCGATCAATCTGCAACTCCTGGTATGCCAGTCTCATTGAGGCAACTCTGAGGGAGACAACAAAATCAACTGGCAGGGGAGTCCAGAATACATATAAACTACCCACATATCTCATCATTCTGAAATGAGGAAATGGGTAAGCAGGACAGATTTTATGTACTCAAAAAAGCTCAGGACTGGGCAGGACAACACTTATTTAGTCCTGACTTTGTTATGTGCCAATTGCTTCATCATTCCATGCCAAATACAAGTTTTCCTATGAGAGGAAGCTTGTCCCAAGAACTCTGCATGCAAACATATACAGATCCTAACTTGAGGATGCTGCAAGTGTGCCTCACTTACAGGGACTCCTCAGCTTGCTTCTTGCACTCTGCAGCCTGTTGTTCCCTCATCTTTTCAGCCACCTGGGCCTGTCGTTCAATTTCAGTGAAACTCTGGCTGCTCACTTTTTGAGCTCCAAGACCCTTTTTGGCCCCCAGCTGGAAGAAACAGAAACAGAATAAAGGTTCCAAGAAAAGCCACAGTGAGCCTTTAAAATGGCAAAACCAAAGGATCAAGTACTGCAAACGATGCAAGGGGCGCAGAGAGAGTCAGTGAACAAATCTGGCCAGTTCAAGACAAATTTGATAGGCCCCTCCAAATGCTGAAAGGGAAGATTTGAAGGGTGGGAATTCTTTTGTGCTCAGCAGGCCAGATCCTTATCTGTCCCCATCCCTGCAGAGCAACTGTGACAGTTGCTTGGTGCAACCCACCTGTTAAAAGTCGCTTACACAGGGCTTGGGAACTGCAGCACAAGGGGCTTTGCCATCCCTATGCTTAGTTACCAGTGCTGAGCACAAGGCTGGCCAAGCTGCTTTCTGCAGAGATAAGTTTACCAATGATGTAATCTCTCCCTGCCTCCCCCACCCAGCTTTTTCAAGCTCATTCTGAATATTTCTCTATATGCACAGTATTTGGTTGTGTGTACAATCACTGAAATAAAATCCAGTCAAGAATCAGGCAGATCCCTGCCCTGGAAGCACTGATACCCACAAATAGCATATAATGCAAAACTGATTAGAGAAAATCCTTATTAGATACTCAAGGCAAATGGCAAGGCCATTTTCTGGGTAGATGTGGACTGGGGAGCAAATCTTTATCAGAAAAAAGAGATGTGTGGAGTTAGACAAAATCCCTCTCAGCAGACATACCCCTTTCTTAGTAGCACCTGGCTTCTTCTTTCCAATGAGTGAAGGTTTTATTTCTGCAACAGGGAAAAATAATGAGCAGACATGAAAGACAGCAAGAAATCTGCTGTTAGTCCCAACACTAGTAGCAGTTATTTAAGGCTTTTGTGGCACATTGAAAGCTATGCCAAGTGTGCCAGATGCATAGTTAATACACCCAACAGCTCTGGCAGCAGCATAGAGAAATCCAAAGGCAGTATGACAGGCCACACCATGCAATTTCAGATTAGCCGCTTTGTGGTCCCCCTTCCTGAGTTGAAAAAACAGCATAAAATCACCCCAAGAAGTGGTGCTTCAAAGAATCTGGTTTGAAAAACTAGACTGATTTCCCAATATGTTACATATATTGCAACAAAAAACTGGTGCTTGAGAAGCCAAAGGGTGCCTGGTAGCTCAGGTTGGCCTTGGAGAAGAGCTCTAGTGGCAACAAAGCACCGCTGCAGGACTGAAGCTGCATTTTCTAGGGAGGCTGCTCAGTATTCCTAATGCAGTTAGCAACGCAAGTGCCTCCTTGAAACGAGCCACGTGTGTCCACTTGGCTGACTGCAATGATAGCAAAGAGCAGGATGGATCCTCAACTTCACTAGTGAGGAAGATCAACTTCCTTGAAATGACAATTTGAATGTAGAAGACAGACAACCCCTGGCCTGAAGGCAGAACCACAGAAAGAGAAGGCAGAGGCAAGGCACCACAAGTAGCCAGTGCAGGCCCTTAGCCAGTTACCTCTGGCAGGAGCAGCCCCTTGCCGAGACAGACACATGGATGCGTCTGAGGAAGAAAAAGACATGTACATGTTGGAAACTAAAATGGTACGTTCTAGGTATAGTCTGCGCTCAGGAGAGATCGAAACACATCTTCCACAAGAAGGCCCAAGCAAAATTGCAGGCACAGGATAGTAGCATCTATAGGCCGGAATCAGACATTGTGGTTTATCGGACCAGGCACAGATCCTGTGCACGCAAGCTCTCTCTGTCCTTCTCCACACACACACTGCTTTGATGAAGGCAACCTAGTTCATAGTGACATCGGATCCAGAAACTGTGCTTTAAGGTCCTCCTCCAAACCAAATCCGATTCTAGTTTCATATTCTTGAGCCCGTAAAGTACAGTTTCCCTGTTTTGACATCCAGGTAAACTGTGGTTAGAATACAAGGTAGCTTCGCCAAAGTTGAATGGATATGGGTAGGAGGAGCAAACATGCATGTAACTATTCCTGATCCAATACACCACGGTGTAGCAGACTGGATTGTTAAAATCAGAATCAGATCATAGTCTTCAGTAATGGCTAGTTCCTCTTGACGAATATGTCAATAATAGTTCTAATTTGCAATTATTTGCTCGATACTACCCCAGTCCCCCTGGTGAATTATTGCTTTTGACCTAAACAAACACTGGGATCTCAAGGTCAGAAGGAACAGGCCATCCAGAAATTGCAGAATATATGGTATGCTGATACCATATATGGGAAGAGTCTCCAATATTGAAAAAAACTTTTTCTTAATTCTGTGCAAGGATGAATGATCATCTTCATATTTGAAGGCCGTTATACTGATGCAGCAGATTTGCTTTTTGATGCTCTGGAGGGTAGGGTCCAATCCAACAAATTAAAATTACAAGAAAGGGGATTGTGACTAAAAATTATGAAGAGCTTCCTGATGGAACAAGCAGCTGACAGGTGAACATACTTGTGTGGAAGTGAGAGACTCTCTTTTGTTAGAAATCTCTAAGCAGATGTTGGATCACCCATCTGGCATGGTTTCAAATTGGTTGAGGGGATTGAGATTCCTGCACTGAAGGGTCAATTCTCTAATTTTATGCCTAATGGCCAATTTCCTCTACCAGCCAGTTGGACTAGATGATCTTTAGGTATATTCCAACTCTATAGTTCTAATTTTCAAAAGTCAAACTTTTAGAAGTGACCCAATTCCTCCTCCAGAGTCAGAAGCACTGGCCTCCCTTACCTGATTCAGCATCTGAAATAAACTCTGTTATTAATGCAGACCAGCTACTCAAATTAAATGGTAAGCCACTGAGACATTATGTTTAACATAACAGGAAACAGGGGAGATTACACTTACCAAGAGACCCTTTAGGAGAAGTGCTCAGCAGGTCGATAGATGGACCCTGGTCAGGCTCTATGGGCAAGAACACACACACTTATTTTTTAAAATGGCAACTAAGGTAGAGCAAAGAAGATGCATGTCTTGTGTCCAGTATCTTGGACAATTAAAATGATTTTTTCTCATCCAACAAAATGTTGATGCTCCAGGACCACTGCTTACTATCCAGAAAACTCCCTGCAGGAAATTACTGGACAGCTAGTAGAAACCACCAGAGTCTCACTGACAGTCAAGAATACACATCCCCAAACTTGGCCCTCCAGATATTTTGGGACTACAGCTCTCACCATCCCTAGCTAACAGGACCAGTGCTCAGAGATGATGGGAACTGTAGTCCCAAAACATCTGGAGGGCCGAGTTTGGAGGTGCCTGGTCAAGAATATTCCAAGCAACAGAACTGCTTCCACACACCTGATACTTTTTAATCTATATAGAAGGGGTGGGGAACCCATGGCCTTCTATATATTGTTGAACTCCAGCTCCCATCAGCCCCAAGCAATGTCATCACTGATGTGGGTTGATGGGAACTGTAGTTCATCAACTTCTGAAAGACAGAGGTTCCCCACCCCTGCCCTATAGGAAATGCAGGACTCCTTAACTTAAGTCATGCAACGTAAAGAGAAAAATAAAATGTTCACTTCAAGAGAACATGGGTATGGCTGCCAAATGTTGTGGAGAGATGCCACAACATGCATACAACAATGAAGCAATTCTTCAATCCTCTATATTGACTCATGTGTTACACTGCACATATCCTCTGCTCATCATCCATCCTGAGAACAAGCAAGATCAAGTGTCTTTCCAGCCAGGCTAGGAAGATTCAAAAGGGGCAAAGGAGCTAAATAGCGATACTCACGTTGAACTTCATTATTCTCAGTAGACTTTGCTGTTCTCTCCAATTCTAGCGAAGGCTGTACTGTGCTCTGGCCTGTTTCAGCCATATCCCAGGTATTACAATCCTTTAAAAAAAATGAACTGGCCCTCAGGAAGATGCAACAATTTGGATCGGACAGTACAAATAGATCAAACTCAGAAACCCTTGGTTAACAGGATATGCATTTCAAACGCATAACACCCAGTAAGCATTAACAGTGTTCTCAAGTATTACAATGCATGCCCTCAAGGTGGCTTCTTGTGGGGAAATCTGGAGCCAAGCCGATTTAAGACTCAGGCCGTGCTGTCCCATATCTTTAGACATAATCTCCTCGGTGGCAAGAAACAGTTTTGGAGAAGGAAACCCAATCCCTTGAGACCAGCTCTACAATCCTAAGCATGCTTAAGTAGATGGTACCCTGAAATCAACGGAACTGCCAGTTTAGAGTCCAAGTGGAAATCTGCCAGTCTTGCCCCTGTACAGTGGTGCCTCACAAGACGAAAAGAATCCGTTCCGCGAGTCTTTTCGTCTTGCGGTTTTTTCGTCTTGCGAAGCAAGCCCATTGACGGATTGGCGCTATTAGCGCTATTGACATTTTAAGGGCTAAAAACGGCTTTTTAAGGCTAAAGGGATTAGTGGTTTTGCTGCTAAAATGCTTTTAGCAGCTTAGCGATTCAGAAAAAGGGGTTTTGGAGCAAAAAAAAAAACCCCCGAAAATTTTCATCAATTTTCGTCTTGCGAAGCAAGCCCATAGGAAAATTCGTCTTGCGAAGCGCCTCTGCAGACAGAAAACCCTTTCGTCTTGCGGGTTTTCCGTCTTGCGAGGCATTCGTCTTGCGGGGCACCACTGTACTAGAGAGAATGTATTCTAGACGGGAAAGACATAAGCTATGAATCATCTTGTTGAACAAAACCAAGAGTTCATCTAGTTTAAAACTCCATTTCTAGGAAGCTCAGAAGCAGTGCAGAAACTAAAAGCAATCATCTCTTTGAACCCAGGATCCAGTATCTGGAAGTATACTGCCCCTGAGCAAGGTCAGGGTGGGGAGATCCTAAGCAAAGAGCCCTGCTTATCCTTTGTGAACAAGAAAAAAAGAAGAAGAAGGGAAGGGAAGAAGTAGAAGTAGAAGAACACAGGCTCTGCACGAACAGGAATCCCAGGGTCCATCTCCACTTGGAGGGTCGTGGGTGGCGGGGCTAGGAAGACCACCTCTGACTGGAGAACAGTCAACACTCAAATCAAAGAAGACTGAGCCAAAAAGACCACTGATCTGACTCTGTGGCCATGTCACACCAAGTCAGTTCATGGCTGAGCCTGAACGCACTGGCTCCCAAAGAGGAGGTTCCAGCTACTTTGCTGCTCCTCGGGCTTTGTAGGTCAGCACAGCACCTCAGCTAGGGTTTGGCTCAGTTTGTCATTCGAACCTGGGACTATGGTTAAGGTCTCTCTTCCTTAACTACGATCTGTAGCCAAAATTTTTCCTAAGGTTACAGGTGGTGGTCAAGGAGGAAAGATCTTCACCACAATCCAAGCCAAACCTTGATTACTGTGACATGCAAACCAGGCCAGTTTGCATGTATGAATGTAAACTACCGCCTCAAGGAGGCAAACGAGGTGAATATGGCAGGTCCAAACCACTGAGCAGCACGGCCCCTCCAACTTGGTCTATGTAGGTCACAGAGTTTTGGATCAAATACATTCATGACCTGTAGTTCCCCCATCAATGAAGGTTTCTGATGGAAAGGGGCAATCCAAGTTGGCTCAACACACCTGTGTATGTTCCAAGAAGAAATCGGCATCACTCTTTTCTGGGGAGTGGCCTGGAGTTCCACTCAGCCCATCAATCAGGAGCTGGAAAAGGAGAAAATAGTTTGTCGTATTCAGTAGCAAGCACCATGGTCCCTGATCCTTCCCAACAGCAAAGAGGCTCATCTGCACTTACATCATTCCCATACTTGGCCATCGCAGCAGTTGCCAGCTGCCGGATCTTCTCCCGGTACATCTGGGCTGCACGGCTATTATACTTGGCACTGGCATCTGTGGTGGTGCAACCATACTGGCGGAAAAAGGCAGTCTGGCGGGGGTGGACAGGAAATTTAGTTGAAGTCCAAGATTAGAAAAAGGAAGAGCAAATGAAACAAACGGGTAACTTCCTGCAACTAAAGGGCCCAATTCCAGACACAGACCTGCAAGAATTCAGCTTTCTCTTGGAAGCAGGAGTTTCAGGAACACAGGCCACCATGTCCTTTTATTTTATAAGCAAGTTTGATAAACAAATATTTATTAAGAAAACACCAACCACCTGACTATGACATCTGCCAAAGAGGAGCATGGTAAAAAGGCATGCAACCAAAGATCATCAACTTCAAATGGCTCCTTACCGCATTGGCATTGCTACCCACTTGCATACACCTCAGCTGAAACCAGCTCCAGTTGAAATCAAGCTCTGTGGACCTGACAAGAGAACAAAACCTGGAGTCATTATCTCAGAAAAGTTCACCAGATCAGGCTCAGAAGGGTTTGAACAACATAATAGACAATGGAAGCAGATCTCTGGGAATATATGAGCTACTGTTAGTGCCCCTGAACCAATAAATATCTTCCATGTTAGTTTCCGGGTGAGGGCAGTGGCCAGAGGTGTACCTTGGTTTCCTTGTGCCCTTGGGCAAGGAGATGTTGTACCAGCGCCTCTATAGCCAGGAGAGAGCAAGGACCAGAAACTCAAAAAGTCTGCTTTGCATTGCATTTTGCACTGCACCAGTGACTCCCTTTGTGGCCATCAGGGTCAGATCTGCTCTGCTCCACACCTCCTCCTCCTCCATTGGTCTATCTGTCTACCTTCCTCCCTCCACTCCCTGCTTTCCCTTCTGCCTCCTTCCTCCCTTCCTTTTTCCTCCTCCTGCAACTCTTACCCACTCCCTGTCTTTCTTCCCTAAGCCTTGCTAGGCACTCCACTCACACTTCTGACTGGGAAGGGGGCACCACAGGGTTGCTGAGATGGCCCATGTCAGCAACCAGATTCCTCTGGTGAGGGCGCCCAGATTCCTAGCCACTCCAAGCCAGATGGAGAGATGTGATTTTTGTGCCTCCCTGACCCTGCGTCCTTGGTGGGGGCCAACCTGGCCAACCTCTAGGTACACCCCTGGCAGTGGCTCATGTGTTACCAGAGCTTTGACCCAGTTGTATTTGGTTGTTTGAACTCCTTCAGTCTGGCCTGTTAACCAGAATAATTTCAGACTGAATACAAGGTAGTGGGTACCCAATAATTCAGATGCAAAAGTATTGGCAAGGAGAATATGTTTTGAGCACACGAGCAAAAAGACTCTTCAGATGTATCCAGCTAGCATGCATTTATCTTTTTTTCCAAGAAACACACAAAAATACCAAGTGGACAATTTTTTGGATTAGGGAAAAGCAAGCACACACAAAGGAAGACAGCTTGCTTCTCTTAGGATCTTCTGTTGAGGCCCTGCTCTGACTTCTTTATCAGGAGTGCACCATAAAACAATAAAGGAGGGGTTTTTCAGTGGTGGTACCCTGGCTATGGAATACCATCTCCCAAGGAGGAATGCCTGGGGCCAACTTTACAAGCTTTTAGATGCCAGATTCAGACACTTTTATTCAACTAGGTATTTTTAAAAGTATATATGTCTCAACATGTTTTGAGCTTTTATTTGTTCTTTTGTGTTTTGGTTTTTTGAAATTGTATTATGAATTACATTATCAGTGCCCTGAAATCTGATCCAATGAAAGGAGGGACGGTATAGAAAGCTTCTAAATAAATAAATGGCTAATTTAAAAGATACAAAACTCATCTCAGTATGTGCTGGTCAACAATACTTTAAAGAAGCGTTTGTACTCTCTGAAATAATGTTTTCTCCCCCCCCCCCCCAAAAAAAAAAATATTGGGGGAGGGATGTCTGTTGTAGGACAGGATATGTTTACATGCTCTTTTTATTGAAAATCAATTTTAAAATATTTTTAAAAGCAGCAGCAGCAGTGTTTGTACTGTTGAAATAGATGTGATGGCTTTAGCACTGCTGTCAAGCAGCTCTGCAGAAACTTCTTTGACATGTTCTTCAAAGCCTTATCTAATTTGTGTACATACTTCTATAGGCTCATAAATACAGGAAGAAATGGCCATGAAAACCACCAGAGAGAATTATGCACTCCAGAGCTTGGGAAAGCTGTTGTACCCATACTTTGTACATTCATTTACTAAAACAGAAATACAGAAATACAAATGATTCTAGCTGATACACTTCTAACCAATGAAAGTTTCCTCTAGATGTATGAATTTCATTTCTCCTGGTATGGTACTGTCAGCCATGAGATACTCAGAAATCAATATGTATCAAATATCTCACTTCTGTCACATGACACAGCAGCCAGAAGAAGCTATGTACTTCTTGCTTTGCCAAAATTGCATGGTCCTGCTCCAACACAGAATTCTACTTTCCTTCTGTTCACCGAGGACAAAGAGAGAGCATTTCAGGTAAGGAACTATTATAAGAGCCAAAGAGCTTACACTGTAAGAACAAGAACTAGGGCTAGCTAGCTAGCCTGTGTGAGTAATCCGATACTCTCACAGAAGTAGGTCAGGAAAAGGGTAAGTGTGGGCTTTCAAGCTTCACAAATGTATTGAAATAACACAAATACTTCAATGTATTAGAAGTCAGCCAAAAGGAGAAAAAAAAAGAGCATGTTCAAGGGTCTGTTCAAGCATGTTCACTGCTCAGTTTTTATATAACATACTTTACATGTGCAATAAAGTCAGAGATCAAGTGTTAGAGATGGACAGCTTTTATGACCATTGCACATCACCTCAAATGTAAAATCTTTCAACAGACAGCAGTGGAGGAGTGTCAAGTGGTGGAAAATTCAAGTATGAAATCAGTCTCAGTGCACTACAGTGAACAGTTGTTATTTTTATACATTGCCAAGGAAGGAGGAAGCTTTACAGAATTCTAACATGGCCCCCAACTCCAATGTTTTCTTCCATTGGTGTGGAAACAGGTTTTTAACCAAAGGAATGCCTGTAGCAACTCTCTTCCTTCCATAGCTAATCACTAGGATTGTTGCATGGCAAACAGAAACATTTTCTGAAATGATGATTCCCCTCTTTTTGAATTTCCCTTCAAATGCTATATAGGTACAAACAAGCATGCACTCACTACAACACAAAATATTAACTAATGCCACCTATAAAATGAAAATACCAGAAAGAAACACACAAATCTATCACTCAATTTGCAGAAGTATATAAATAAATTAAATAGTGCAAACTTGTATGCAGTCACACACCATGTGCAAAATAATTTTTAAACATCATAGCAATCAGCAGTGCATTTTCTGAGTATCATAACTACATCTGTAGATGAACGGAACATTACAAAGAAGTTCATTCAATACTTGTCTAACTACGAAAGTAGCCATCTCTAAGTCATCAAGAACAAACTTCACCACAAATATATTACAGTGCTTTTTTCTGGGGGTACTCAAGGGTACCCAGTAATAGCAACTTTTCCTTCCAGATGTTAAAAGTGTGGCACTTATTGCAACAACTTCATGGTGAGTACCAATCTGTATAATGAACTATATAAATATCCTGCCTGTTTTCAAACAGCAGTACACTGAGAGGAAGGGGATTAGGCTATTCTTAGGATCCTCAAAGATTACCTAATCAAACACGTTTTACTGCACAAGAGCCATTTTAGGATTAAACATAGGGACCACAATTACACAAGACCAGTCTGGAGTTGCACACTATGAGCCACGCTGATCGTTGGTCCCCGTTCGACTAAGCGGGATCCTGTATCTCTCACGTTCCTCATCTTACCTCCCACCCCTCAAAAAACAAACAAAACTCTAGTACTCACCGGATAAAGCTGAGATGCACACCCAGCGACCGGTGAACCCCAGAGCAGTCAATGCAGAGAAACACTCCATAGGTGATGCTGGCCCAGCTCGGGTTCTTCGCGCCGCAGTCAAAGCAGGACTACAAGAAACAGAAGAGAAGCTAGGAGGAAGACCAACAGGGAGCCACCGGGAAAGGAAGCACAGCAGGCCAGCTTCCTTATAGGGAGCCAGTATGTCTGGTCTGGCACCAGTGACTCTTAACTATGACGAGTCTTTCCCCACCCTGTAGCTTGAAACGAGGGGACTGCGGGGATGAAACGGGCCGCTGTGCTTTGAGGGGACGCAGGTGCCGTCCTCCTTCAAGGTCTCAAACCTCACGGTCCCAGCCCTGCCGCAGGTGGACAGGACTGCGGCGGTGGCAGAACCTAACCGGAAGGGGACGGTGGGGAGGGGAGACGCTGGGCCGGCGGGCGTCTGCCATCGGGAACGGCGGCCAAAGGGACACTCCAGAGCCTCCTGCCTCAACTCCCCGCGCTCGGTACCTTGTTGGGCGGCGCAGACCGAAGCCGCTTGAAAAGGGTCTGAATCTCCGCCTTGCTGGGCCCGGCCGCCATGTTTTCTTTTTCCCAGCACCCACCGCGGCCGGCAACAGGTCGCCGCGGGGACCAATCCGCGCGCGGGGTGTTTCCCTCCGACGGGTCGCCTCCGGGGTCAGTTCAGAGTGCGCCGCGGACGCTGCCGCCATGACGCTCGAGGCAAAGTAACTGCGCTTGGCGGGAGCCGGGATTGGGGCTTTTCGCCGCGGAGTCGGAGACGATGCCTAAAGCCTGCTCGGCCGTTAACTGCCCCAACCGGGACACGCGGGAGAACCGGGCCAAGGGCCTCTCATTCCACAGGTTTGCATCTGAATAGAGTAACGGGGCCTCCTCATGGAGAGTGTGGCTGGTTCTAAGCCTATTAGGGGCGGGGGCGGGGCTTTGGCTAACAAGGGGCGGGGTCTGGGCGGGGCCCGGTGTGAGGTTGTGGGCGGGGCTTTGTGTCACTCGGTGTCGTCACCTGCACCATCAGCCCATGTGGGGAAAGTCAGTGGGATTTATAGTTTCCCATCTTTTCCTCCTCCAGCTTCCCCAAAGCCCACGAACTGAGGAAGAAGTGGATGCTGGCTGTGAATCGCATCGAGCCAGGCTCCAGGAAGCTGTGGATCCCAGGCTCAGGTGCCTGCATCTGCTCAGATCATTTCTTCCAGGATGATTTCGAGGTGTATGGAGGACAGAAGAGGCTGAAGGCAGGCGTGATCCCCTCCGTGTTCTCCTTCAAGGTATCCCAGTGCCAGAGAAGGGAGGAGAGTGCTGCCAAGCAGGGCCACCAAGCAGCCAATGTTCTACCATGGTTTAAGGCAGAGTATTAGCCTCCATCTGTGTTTGCTCCCCCAGTGGTGGCCACCAGCTTAGGTGCCTATAAAAGAGGATTCATGGATCTGGACTGCTGTCAGAAGCAGTGATGCTTCTGAATGTCCAGCAGGGGTGCCAACTTGAATTAAATATCGTGGGGGCCCAGGTAAACCCCGCCCTGCATAATCGATCACATGACACAGTGCACACACACCATTTGAATGGAAATGCCCATCAACTTTGTGGGGGCCTGGCCCCCTTAAATATTTTATTGTGGGGGCCAAAGCCCCCGCAGCCCCTAGGAGTTGGCTCCTGCGATGCCCAGTTGTATAGAAGCCATATGCTCCCACAAATTCTTAAAGACTACAAGTGAGGGATGAGTGTCCAAATTCCCTCCCACTGATATTTTTTTCTGCACAGACAAGTGTATATCTAAAATATCAGAAAGCATTTCTACATTTGATCACCCACCCACAGTCTGAAGAGGCACAGTCAGCTAACGGTCGTGTTTTAACACGAGGATTTAGATAATCGTATTTCCCACTTTGCTTTTAAAAGTATCAGTTGTAACTAATCATGATGGTCATAGGCCAGCTCCAACTGTCTCTGAATTGCCATTTACTGGGGGCGACGGGGTGGTTTTTGCCCTCATGTTGGGCTTCCCAGAGGCATCTGGTTGGTAACTGGGAAACAAGATGTTGGTCTCAAGCAGGGATGGAGAACCTCAGGCCTGGGGACCAAACACAGTCCTCCTGGCCTCTCTCTCTGGCACTTGGAACTCTTCCCTTCACACCCTGAATATTGTTGCCTAGTTGAACTAATGATGTGTCTTGCTTGTCTGGATGGAAGATAAAGAGGGGTGTATGATGTACCGTATTTTTCGCCCTATAGGACACACTTTTTCCGCTCCAAAAATGAAGGGGAAATCTGGGTGCGTCCTATGGGGCGAATGCAGGCTTTCGCTGAAGCTTGGAGAGGCTTCAGGAACACATCTGCAGGGCTGTCTACACATCTGGAGAGGCTTCAGGAACTCCCGCAGGGCTGTCTAGGCTGTGGATAGCAGCCTGCTTCCCAGAGCGCTGGGCGCGCTGAAAGCACAGTGCCCGGCGCTTCGGGAACACATCCGCAGCCTGCTTCCCAGAGCGCCGGGCGCGCTGAAAGCAGAGCGCCTGGCGCTTCGGGAACACATCCGCAGCCTAGGCAGCCCTGCGGGAGTTCCCCGCAGGGCTCCCCACGCTGCCCTGAAGCAGAGCGCCCCTCGCGCCGGACAGACATCCGCAGCGTGTTGGAGCCCTGGGGAGTTCCCCGCAGGGCTCCCCACGCTGCGGATAGCAGCCTGGTCTAAACAGCCCTTTGATATGATTCAGCAGGGCTTTAAACTTTAACATGCTGGTCATGTGTTCTTGTCGCTAATTGCTACTCTTCTTTCTGTGTGTCTTGATGTTCTTGCTCATGATCCAAGCCATTCTGCCTTATTTCATGGGGTAATAAGGGTTTCTTTTACCAAGGCAGACAAGACTGCAAGCGGTCATAATAAAAAAAAGTGCTGCTGACACTATGTTGGTACACTTGAAGATTATCTCACACCAATTCATGTTGTTGCCCTTGCTCTGTTCCCAGCAACAAGTAGCCTCAAAGTTTGGAGAAGTGTTTGATTCCCTCTCCCAGCACTGTAGTGCATCAACAGCATGAACCACTGGGGGGAGCCATATTATTATACAATATATGCTGTGTGGTGGAGGACATGTGAGGTGCTTGGAGTAAGAAGATACCAGAAACTTAAGGGCACAATCCTACAGTGAAGATTATTATTATTATCATCATTTATTCAGTTTATATAACACCCTTTATCCAAAGATCCCAGGGTGGTGTACAACATCAAGAACATATTTCACAGAGCATAATAATAAAAAACAATGCAGAACATACCGTAATTATAGATGCATGCAAATAAAATATTCACAATAACAGTCCCTGCCACAAACACACTTAGCAAGCCATTGATTATTTAATGGCTGAAGGCCTGGATAAAGAGGAATGTATTTAGGCTTGGCGCCTAAATACATATAATGATGGTGGCAGGTGAGCCTTTCTGGGGAGAGCATTCCACAGATGAGGAGCCACCACAGAAAAGGCCCGCTCTCTGCTGGTTGAGGGGCTGCAGGGTTTAGCAGAAGCCCTGCTGCACTTTTCTAACAAACCAGGGCTTCTCCTGCAACCCTTGTGCTCCTAGTACCTATAATTGGATGTTGGGGCTAGGAGGGGTGAGTGGGAGGCCCAATGCCCCATTGGTGGGCATCCTTCACTATTACATTTATATCCTGCCTTTTCTCCAGGAGTTCAAGGTAGTATACACGGTTGTCCCCATCTCCATTTCACTATTGCAACACACTTGTACAGTAGGTTAGGCCAAGAGATTGTGACTAGCGCAAAGTCACCCTGTGCACTTCATATCCGAGTGGGGACTTGAACTCCGTTCTTCCAGGTCCTAGTCCAATACTCTCCCTACTATGCCACACTGGCTCTCATTCCAGGCATAGTCCTTAACTGGTGGGCTTTAGGATGTTTCTAGGGGCAGTGAGTTTGTGTCTGTTGTGTTTATACTGCTTTTGGTGTTTCTGTGCTGTGTGTTCCACACCACACTGTTTCAGGTTGAGCTTGCATTGGGTGTGGCAGCTATTCAGCCAACATAATGGTGACTTATCTACTGCCTCCTTGGCATAGCACGAGAATAGGATTGTTCTGTAAATACACTTCCTACCCCCCTGCACATTATCTAGTTGCGCTGTTCATTTCTATGCTTCTGGAAGATTTGCTTGTAATAAAATGTCATCGTCGTCCCCCCCCCTATTTCCTCTTTATGTCACAGAGTCACTCCATATTTCATTGCTGTAGGGTAGGAAGGTTTTAACAGTAAAATTATATTAACACACAGGAAGAATGGAGTTTATATTATCTATTATTTCCATTGTATTCAACTTTTCTATATCACCTTGAGCATTAATTCAAAACGTGTTGACTGACCAATTTATGCGTATTTCAGGGTATCTATGTTTCTATTTCTTTTTTAGAGTTCCTCTAACTTGATCCATATTTTAGTTTCCTCCAGGTTGCTTATTAGGTTTACATAACAGGGGGGGAGGGACATCTAGAGGCTTGGGGTTTTGTTTTTTTAACACTGGAGTGCTTTGTGGGGAACCCTGCAATATGCAAACCCACACATGATTGCTCGGCAGACAATGGCCACTTTGTGTAACATTTCACTGAGTTTGCACCACACCCTGGTTGCAGTGTTTCCATTTCTGCTTGCAAGTTCAGGCAGAATCTATTCAAGTTTAAGAAATTTCAGGTCTCACTGATTTCATGGCCTCAGCTCTGTATACCTAAAAGAGCAGCTTCGCCCCCATTATTCAGCTCTGAGGTCCAGTTCTGAGGGCCTTCAGGTGGTTCCCTCATTGTGAGAAGTGAGGTTACACGGAACCAGGCAGAGGGCCTTCTCAGTAGTGGCACTCGCCCTGTTGAACGCCCCCACATCAGATGTCAAAGAAATGAACAATTACACAACTTTCCGAATACAGCCCTGTATCAGGAAGTTTTTAAAGTTTGATGTCTCACTGTGTTTTTATATTATGTTGGAAGATGCCCAGAGTGTCTGGAGCAAGCCAGTTGGATGTCTGCGGTTTAAGTAATAAAATAATAATAATAATAATAATAATAATAATAATAATAATATTCAGTGGGAGAGAATTTCATTGCAATTTGATACTGCAGTTACAGTAGCTGAGTGGGCCTGGGTTGCTTCTCAGCTCCATGCCCTATTCTGGAGTGGGGAATTGGCTGTGGTCAGAAGACTTGAGGGTCCTTATGTTCCCCACCACCCAGGGGCCAACTTTAACGGGTGGATGGGGTTGCCCACCTGTCAGTCAGCCAACATCACAATAATGCCAGGTGGCCCATCTTCCTTTGACCTGCACAGCTTGAAATCAAACCATGTGGACAAGGGCGCAGTACTTTGTAGGTGCCTGCAATCAGCTGCTTTGCAAGCAAGACCATTTTTGGCCCAGTTTTGTCTTCGCTTGCCTGACACCTGATGACATATATGACATCCAGTGTAGGACAGATGGGCATGGATTGACCAAAATGCCTTCGCAGGCCAAATGGGGGAGCCTGGTGGGCCTAAATAATATTGCAGGCTGGAGAGCCCCCACTACTGCTGCTGTGTCTTAGCTGGAAAATTCCTCATCAGAGGATGACCCGGAACCCCCAGTACTAAGCAAAGCCCCAGACCTGACTAGATCTGGGGAGATGAGTAAGTTGGGACTCTTGGACAAGGCCGCTGTGGGGCTGTTGGCACAGTGGGAGAGTTTGGCCTCAGAAGCTAAGGCTGGATGGACCCTGAGCTTGTAGGAGCAACGATGTTTTAAACAGCAAATGGAAACCTGTCCGTAAAGGGAAGTACCAGACTTGGGAGTCCAGGTCTTTCATTGACAACAGCTCATGAAACTCAGCTGGACCCCTGGGTGTGGTTCCGGTAGCTCCAGCTCAAAGGCCTCAGTACCAGGCTGGAACACTTCTTGCCTGGACCTTGAACTGCCCCTCAACTTGCCTCTTTCCGGCACCACTTGGGATCGGCTCTTTATGTGCTATGGGAACAACATGAGTGCTGTGTTGGGTGGGATCTTCTTCCTTTCCTTTGCGTGTTTTGGCTACAAAATTGTGTTTGAGAGCAGCAAGAGGAGTCTTGAACCCCTGTTTATAGGGATGTTTTGGGGCTTCCAGCAGCAGAGTTACTGCTGGTTTTGCATGTTGTGATGAAGGGGCATCTGATCTTTGTGTGCATATGTGAGTCATTAAGAATTCGTAGGCTCCCTCCATTTGTGGGCACCATCACCTATAGTCCCTGATTGGTGGGCTTTGGCAGAGTTTCTTAGTACTGTAGTAGGAATTGTGGGGGAGGGCGGTCTGCTGTTTTTATACCATTTCAATGTTTTCTGAGTTGTGTGTTTTCCTCAGATATAATGGCTGGTCTCCTGGTACAGTAGCCAGATATCTCTCCTCCTCTTCCTAGAGTATTTACAGTATAAGATTGCTACCTCATTCAAGGGTAGCATTCAACTAAGTTTTACTCAGAGTAGACCCATTGAACTTAATGGCCCTAACTGAGTCATGTTTATTCATTTCAGTGGGTCTGCTCTGAGTAAAGCTTCGTCAACTACCACCTTAAACATTTAGTTGTTAGCTGGGATGTGTCCATGTGATTGCATGTTGACACAAGTTAGCATTCTACACTCTTACCTTACAGATAAGTCTATCCTGGATGCACATCTTTGTAGGATCTGAGATTGGTATAGCCCAATGAATAAAGATGGAAGAGAGTTGAACTGAGGTTTTGTTCCTGTCTCTCACTTATTTAAAGCAGAAAGGTCTCGATTTGTCTGTAGCTTGTAAGGCAGAGGTAGGGATGTTGTTAGATACAATTCCCATCATCTCTGTTGGATTCACAACAGCATTGGAACATCATGTTTTCTGTCCTTGCTATGACATTTAAAAAGGGGGAAAAAGACTATGTGTCCCTCACTCTTTATATCCACTTCATAATTCTTTGTGTTTGCTTCATATCTAATCTTTTTTCCACGCTTCCATGGTGTAGGGAGGTGTTTTTCTGGAAGTATTGCTGATCCAATCTAAAAGAATCTCTGCACAGAATAACGTTTTGGTTTTGCCACAAGAGGGAACATCAGATTTGGCTGCAATGTGGGACCTTTCCCCCACTCTCCCCCTTTATTACTGGTTGTATTCATCAGTGCATAGGCTGCCCAAAACGTAGCTCCCTGGGGCTCTCTGTCCTGTGTTTCCTGTGTTTTCTTTCAGAATGGGTGATCTGTGTGCCTCTGAAGCTGCAACATAGGCACACTGCTCTTAACTGCCAAGTGTTTGTTTCAGGAGAGTGCCCTGCCTCCTTGTCTTCAGTCCCTGAATAATGCAAGCACTGTCCACGAAAAGTTTCAGTATGTACAGCTGTTGTTAAATGTCATGCTACGGCAGGAACAAAATGTCCAAGAGGGTAGGGTATCCTGGGTTACATTAAGATTTGAAGCAAGTCCCTAGCAGCATGTGGCTTGTTACTCTTTGAAGCAAGATGCTGGGCTAGGTAGATCTCCTTTGTGGATTGAGGCAGAAGATCTTGCGCTACCTATGGCAATTGAAAGCTTTCATCTTGGGTCATAGAAGGCAGAAGGAAATGACAAACACAGAAGATGGCCAGGGGTGGGGGTGGGAAGCACCCCAAAAGAAGTGATTTTATCCAGATGCAGCCTACCTGGCTGGACATGGCTTCAGGCTTCAAAGTGGCCTGTTTTGTAATCCTTCTCACTGAAGGAGAACTGAGTTTCGTTTGGTGCCTTTGTAGAACAATCACAGGCCTCTTAAAGAACTAGGCAGATGCAAAATGCTTTCTAAATGGCATAGTCTTATTTGGTACTGTTTGGACTTTCTGAGGGGGTTTCTCTCAGCCTTGATATCTTGCTCACATCTGGGAGAGGCCTGGGTTACTGCATGAAGAAAGCAATGGTTTCTGGGATCCTCAACATCTGGTTTGGATTAGTGAGGTAACCGCAACATCCTGTGAGAAGGCCCTGGTGTAATAACTGGATTTGCTACCTCAGTCCAAAAAATGAGCGCCTGGGGAGAGTGCACCCTCCTTGCCTCTTTCCAAAAGTTGAAATAAATTCATTTGTATGGAAAGTCATTTGAATTTTTTATAGCCAAAGTGGTGGGGAAATGACATTGCACAACTCACAGAAGCAAACTAACTTCCCAGAGGCTTGTCTCTTGTCCTTCTTGGTGCGAGTCATGCTGTTCTAGAGGGGAAAGAGTTGTGGTACAGGAACAACAAGGCTGGTTCTCGTCCCTAAATCTTACCCAGGTCCCTCAAATGCCTCATAATTTCTGTCAGCATTCCTAGTCTCTGACAATACAGAGCTGCAGAGGTGGATGCTTCCGATCCCATCCCCTGGTTTTCTGTGAAGGCAGCAGAAATGTAAGAATTGCTGGCATTAGGGATCTTTGTCTTCCTCGTACAGGACAGGAAAGGCTTCCTGCTAGTGACTCTTCCCTGGTCAGGAAAGCTGTAGTGCAGCTCACCTTGGCAGCTTAGCTGGGCTTTTTAATTATCTGCCTTGCTCAGCAATTTGGGCCATGCTGAGGGATTTCTGAGCTGCAGCTTGGTTCTCATTTACTAACCTCAAGGGCTCTCCTACTAGATCTCCTTTGTCCCTAAAATATGTGCTACCTCAAGTTCTGGTCCAATCTAAAACCTGCAACCTCTAAGGGTTGACTCCAACTAAATTCTGCTTGGTGTAGGCCCATTAAAATTAATGAACCCAAGTTAGTCATGTCTGTTAGTTTCAGAGGGTCTTCTCTGCATAGGAATAAGATTTGATACAGCCTCACTTTTCCATGGTACTTTCCCCTTCTCATTCAGCAGTGTTAGGAAACCTCAGGTTTGAGGGTGAATGTGGCTCTCTAGGCTTTTCTTTCAGGCCCTCATGACTCTCACTAGGCCACACCCTTCATTGTCCCTGTTCTGTGCCCTCCTTGAGAACTGTTGCCTGGCTGGAAGATGTCTGTGATGATGCCTTTTGCTTGTGTGAATGGAAAGAAGTGTGTATGTGGGTGTCAGGGAGTACAGATTGTTATGACTTTTGCATGACTAGGATGTAGCCTATGGTACTAAGATCAGAGTCCCATCCGCTGCCCCACCCAATTTTGCCCTGACCTCCTCCATGGCCTGCATATGGCCCTTGTAAGGTTCTCCATGGGGCAGTGCAGCTCTTGGGCCCAAGTTTCCTCACCCCTGCTGCTCAGGAAGCAATGGCTTCTAAGAACATCCGCTAAATGCAGAAAAATAAGCTGTAGGTGACTGTGTTTATTTTTGAAGACAGTTGAGTAGATAGACGCATTTCCTAGTATGTAATCCACTGAACATAGGTGCGAGAGCGTGAATTGAAAGTGGGAATATGGGAATGAAAAAGGCACGTTGCCAAAAGCAGCAGGATTCAGAATAGGGAGAGGATTTACTTAAACTTGCAAACTTGGGTTGAAGGAAGGAAAATGCAGTAAGGGAGGATGAGAGTTTGGGAATTGCTAGTGGGCCTTGGGGGTGTATGTGTAAAGGGAATGGAAGAGACGAACTGTGGTTCATCAGCTTTTTGCTCAGTAATAGCAGAAACTGGAAAGCTGAAGAAGTGCCAACACATTTTATGAGTCTCTGATTCAGCTGCTCGGACAAAGGGTCATATAGTGAAAAAGGAGCCACAAAAGAACTTCTTTATCCAGATACCTGCTAGGACAGACCGTTTGTTGGCAATAGAAGGGGTGTCCAGATGATAGCCTGACATGAAATATAGTATGTAGAAATGGAAGACAGGAACAAGGAAGGGATTGCTGTACTGGGAGCAATACTCAGTGGGGAAATCTAGTTATTAAAGTGCTTAAATGTATGTTAAGTGTTGTACAGTAGTCAATATATTGGCACCCTGCCAAAATTAGCTCACACTTCAACAGAGGGACAAGACACAGAAGGATCAGGGAATAGGAGGAATAAGGTGGTCAGGCAAATGCACCAAATTCAGGGACACTTTAAGTAGCAGTAGTTTTTGAGTTATTTATTTTTTAATTATATATATATATATATATATTTGCTTTCGTAGATTTTCACGGGTACAGGAATGCAGGTTTTGGTGTCCTCGGGTGTCTTCCCGTGTAAAAGTTGGGGTGTCTAGGCGACGTTTCGACGAGGTCTCACTCGTCATCTTCAGGCTGGTGCTTTCGGCTTCTTGTTACTGGAACAGAGCAGGATCTCAGTGTTTGAGTTCCTATAAATACTGTTGAGGAGGTGTGGTGTATAGCCTCCAATGTTCTGGGCAGAGAGGAGGTTCCCAGGCTAGTGTGCCTTTTCTTCTTTTGTTCCTTAATTACTTGAGGGATATCTTGAGTGATTTCTTGAGTGATTTCCTGAATCCCACTTAGGTGGGTCATTAGGTGTGGATTAGTTGCTAAAGCCTTCGTGTCTTGAACTCTTGAACTTTGTGAAGAGTTTTTCTGAGAAGATGGCTGTACTGCACTTGGTTGTGCTCTGGCTTGGCTTCGTGTATAGGGGCGAGCTGTGGTTTTGTGGCCTGTGCCAGCCAGATCTGTGTAGGGATTGCAGGGGGGTGCAGCATCCGGAGGTGCCACCCTGGTTTGGCTACTGGATGGTGTCTGTAATTTATCTGTGGAGAGGGTCTGGGTTTGGGTCTGGTGTGGTTGATTGGTGATGGCGTTCTGTGTGCCTCTGGATCTGGTGTCAGATTTTGTGGGGAGGGCTAATTTCCAGATGTCTGGCAAGCGGGATGTGTCGTCACGCTTGTTCATGTTGTGAGGGTGTTTCTCTATCTCGATGGCTTCCATGATTATTCTCTTGTGGTGATGTTCCATGTTAAAGAGCAATTTGGAATCTGCAAAATTAATTTCGTGTCCTGTTTCTTTCATGTGTTGGAAAAGAGAGGAAGTTTTTTCTTCTTTTTTGACGGCATTCTTGTGTTCTGCGATACGTGCATTTATTCGTCTGTTTGTTTGTCCAATGTACGTGGCTGGGCAGACTTTGCAGGGTATTTCATAGACCCCTTGGTTTTCCAACTGAATTTTATCCTTGGGGTTTCTGAGGATATTGGCTATTTTTTGGTTGGTGCAAAAGGCTGTTTTGATATTGTGTTTATGGAGGATTTTGCTAATTTTATCTGTAGTGCCCTTGATATAAGGAAGGAGGGCTATGCCATTGTTTTCTTCTGTGTCTTGGTTTTTGGGGGGTGTTTCTTTTTGGATTAGCTTCGTAACCCTGTTTTGCTGGTATCCATTGGCAATTAACACATTTGAGAGATTCTGTAACTCAGTTGTCAAGTGGTCTTCGTCAGCCAGGCGTTTGGTTCTGGAGATGAGAGTCTTGGCTACGGAGTTTATTTGTGCAGGGTGGTGGTGTGATTGTGCATGTAAGTAGCGGTTGGTGTGTGTTTTTTTCCGGTAGATAGTGTGTCCTAGGGAGCCATCAGGTTTTTTGTAGATTAGGACGTCAAGGAAGGGAAGTTGGTTGTTGGCTTCTATTTCCATAGTGAATTGTATTTTGGGGTGTAGGCTGTTGAGACCTCACACAAGACAGACACACACACCAACAAACTCCACAAACTAGAGAAACGCCAGAAGCCCAGCCACCCTCCACAACAACCCATGAAACAAACAGTACATAACATATCAGACAGGATCCTCACCTCAACTGAAACCAAAGTACTCTCCAAAGGTTTCAACTTTGCAGTCGCCCCGAGACGCATCCCCACGGAAAACATCATATGCGGAGTCGAAGCTAGCCTAACCAAAATCAATCCAGATGAAGCCAATAAAATCAGACTTGAAGTCACCAACATCCTCTGCTCCAGCAAACCACCCAGAAGCAATTTACACAAAGAAGAACAGAAAGCACTCACCAACCTGAGGAAAGACAACAACATAATCATTCTCCCAGCAGACAAAGGTAATGCCACTGTTGTGATGAACACATCGGACTACCAAGCAAAACTATCAAATCTACTCCAAGACCCTACCTACCAACCTATAAAAACAGATCCCACCACCTATCTGGAAAAAACCACCAAATCCAAAATAAAAGCCTCTCCTATCAGTGAAGAAATCCAGCTAAGAATCATCCCCAGAGAAAAATCATCCAGATGCCCCAAACTCTACGGCCTCCCCAAGATACACAAAGAAGGAACACCACTCAGACCAATAGTCAGCTCCATAGGCTCACCTCTACAAAATCTCGCTAAATTTCTCGCCAAGCAACTTCAGCCCTATGCAGAATCCATCTCTTCACACGTTCCAAACTCCTTCCAGTTCATAGAAACAATAAAGAAGCAAAACCTACAACCCAATGACCTACTTGTGAGCTTCGATGTTGTATCTCTCTTCACACAAGTGCCCATTAATGAAGCCTTGACAGCCATTCAAAACAAATACAATCCCCCCGAATACATCTTGGACCTGACCAACCACTGCCTAACCAACACGTACTTCATCCACAATGGACAAAGATACAAACAGATAGAAGGAGCACCTATGGGATCACCCCTCTCACCGGTCATCGCTAACCTGTACATGGAACACTTTGAAACCAATGCTTTAGACAAGTCAGAACACAAACCCAAACTTTGGCTCAGATATGTTGACGACACCTTTGTAATTTGGCCACACGGGAAGGAAAAACTGGATAGCTTCCTCACACATCTCAACAGCCTACACCCCAAAATACAATTCACTATGGAAATAGAAGCCAACAACCAACTTCCCTTCCTTGACGTCCTAATCTACAAAAAACCTGATGGCTCCCTAGGACACACTATCTACCGGAAAAAAACACACACCAACCGCTACTTACATGCACAATCACACCACCACCCTGCACAAATAAACTCCGTAGCCAAGACTCTCATCTCCAGAACCAAACGCCTGGCTGACGAAGACCACTTGACAACTGAGTTACAGAATCTCTCAAATGTGTTAATTGCCAATGGATACCAGCAAAACAGGGTTACGAAGCTAATCCAAAAAGAAACACCCCCCAAAAACCAAGACACAGAAGAAAACAATGGCATAGCCCTCCTTCCTTATATCAAGGGCACTACAGATAAAATTAGCAAAATCCTCCATAAACACAATATCAAAACAGCCTTTTGCACCAACCAAAAAATAGCCAATATCCTCAGAAACCCCAAGGATAAAATTCAGTTGGAAAACCAAGGGGTCTATGAAATACCCTGCAAAGTCTGCCCAGCCACGTACATTGGACAAACAAACAGACGAATAAATGCACGTATCGCAGAACACAAGAATGCCGTCAAAAAAGAAGAAAAAACTTCCTCTCTTTTCCAACACATGAAAGAAACAGGACACGAAATTAATTTTGCAGATTCCAAATTGCTCTTTAACATGGAACATCACCACAAGAGAATAATCATGGAAGCCATCGAGATAGAGAAACACCCTCACAACATGAACAAGCGTGACGACACATCCCGCTTGCCAGACATCTGGAAATTAGCCCTCCCCACAAAATCTGACACCAGATCCAGAGGCACACAGAACGCCATCACCAATCAACCACACCAGACCCAAACCCAGACCCTCTCCACAGATAAATTACAGACACCATCCAGTAGCCAAACCAGGGTGGCACCTCCGGATGCTGCACCCCCCTGCAATCCCTACACAGATCTGGCTGGCACAGGCCACAAAACCACAGCTCGCCCCTATACACGAAGCCAAGCCAGAGCACAACCAAGTGCAGTACAGCCATCTTCTCAGAAAAACTCTTCACAAAGTTCAAGAGTTCAAGACACGAAGGCTTTAGCAACTAATCCACACCTAATGACCCACCTAAGTGGGATTCAGGAAATCACTCAAGAAATCACTCAAGATATCCCTCAAGTAATTAAGGAACAAAAGAAGAAAAGGCACACTAGCCTGGGAACCTCCTCTCTGCCCAGAACATTGGAGGCTATACACCACACCTCCTCAACAGTATTTATAGGAACTCAAACACTGAGATCCTGCTCTGTTCCAGTAACAAGAAGCCGAAAGCACCAGCCTGAAGATGACGAGTGAGACCTCGTCGAAACGTCGCCTAGACACCCCAACTTTTACACGGGAAGACACCCGAGGACACCAAAACCTGCATTCCTGTACCCGTGAAAATCTACGAAAGCAAATATCTCACCTCTACGGGGAGGAAACCTTCCAGCTGACAAGAACCTACGAGAAACTAGAAATCCGAAGAGCCACCATCTTATGTGATCTCTTGTTCCTACGCAACTGCCGAGACAACAACTTAATTCCCACATGCTTCCAACTTAAATTCCACTCTAAAACCCCAGCCACCGAAAGGATCCTGAAACGAACTGAACTATCTCTAATCAGAAACGAACTACACAAGAAAAGATACCTACTAAACCAAACCAACAAAGATCTACTCACTCTTCACCTCAAACTCTGTAACAAAATCCACCCTGCACTCTGGGACAAATGCAAACAACTAGCCGTCTGGAGAGCTGAAACGGAGACCTCACACAAGACAGACACACACACCAACAAACTCCACAAACTAGAGAAACGCCAGAAGCCCAGCCACCCTCCACAACAACCCATGAAACAAACAGTACATAACATATCAGACAGGATCCTCACCTCAACTGAAACCAAAGTACTCTCCAAAGGTTTCAACTTTGCAGTCGCCCCGAGACGCATCCCCACGGAAAACATCATATGCGGAGTCGAAGCTAGCCTAACCAAAATCAATCCAGATGAAGCCAATAAAATCAGACTTGAAGTCACCAACATCCTCTGCTCCAGCAAACCACCCAGAAGCAATTTACACAAAGAAGAACAGAAAGCACTCACCAACCTGAGGAAAGACAACAACATAATCATTCTCCCAGCAGACAAAGGTAATGCCACTGTTGTGATGAACACATCGGACTACCAAGCAAAACTATCAAATCTACTCCAAGACCCTACCTACCAACCTATAAAAACAGATCCCACCACCTATCTGGAAAAAACCACCAAATCCAAAATAAAAGCCTCTCCTATCAGTGAAGAAATCCAGCTAAGAATCATCCCCAGAGAAAAATCATCCAGATGCCCCAAACTCTACGGCCTCCCCAAGATACACAAAGAAGGAACACCACTCAGACCAATAGTCAGCTCCATAGGCTCACCTCTACAAAATCTCGCTAAATTTCTCGCCAAGCAACTTCAGCCCTATGCAGAATCCATCTCTTCACACGTTCCAAACTCCTTCCAGTTCATAGAAACAATAAAGAAGCAAAACCTACAACCCAATGACCTACTTGTGAGCTTCGATGTTGTATCTCTCTTCACACAAGTGCCCATTAATGAAGCCTTGACAGCCATTCAAAACAAATACAATCCCCCCGAATACATCTTGGACCTGACCAACCACTGCCTAACCAACACGTACTTCATCCACAATGGACAAAGATACAAACAGATAGAAGGAGCACCTATGGGATCACCCCTCTCACCGGTCATCGCTAACCTGTACATGGAACACTTTGAAACCAATGCTTTAGACAAGTCAGAACACAAACCCAAACTTTGGCTCAGATATGTTGACGACACCTTTGTAATTTGGCCACACGGGAAGGAAAAACTGGATAGCTTCCTCACACATCTCAACAGCCTACACCCCAAAATACAATTCACTATGGAAATAGAAGCCAACAACCAACTTCCCTTCCTTGACGTCCTAATCTACAAAAAACCTGATGGCTCCCTAGGACACACTATCTACCGGAAAAAAACACACACCAACCGCTACTTACATGCACAATCACACCACCACCCTGCACAAATAAACTCCGTAGCCAAGACTCTCATCTCCAGAACCAAACGCCTGGCTGACGAAGACCACTTGACAACTGAGTTACAGAATCTCTCAAATGTGTTAATTGCCAATGGATACCAGCAAAACAGGGTTACGAAGCTAATCCAAAAAGAAACACCCCCCAAAAACCAAGACACAGAAGAAAACAATGGCATAGCCCTCCTTCCTTATATCAAGGGCACTACAGATAAAATTAGCAAAATCCTCCATAAACACAATATCAAAACAGCCTTTTGCACCAACCAAAAAATAGCCAATATCCTCAGAAACCCCAAGGATAAAATTCAGTTGGAAAACCAAGGGGTCTATGAAATACCCTGCAAAGTCTGCCCAGCCACGTACATTGGACAAACAAACAGACGAATAAATGCACGTATCGCAGAACACAAGAATGCCGTCAAAAAAGAAGAAAAAACTTCCTCTCTTTTCCAACACATGAAAGAAACAGGACACGAAATTAATTTTGCAGATTCCAAATTGCTCTTTAACATGGAACATCACCACAAGAGAATAATCATGGAAGCCATCGAGATAGAGAAACACCCTCACAACATGAACAAGCGTGACGACACATCCCGCTTGCCAGACATCTGGAAATTAGCCCTCCCCACAAAATCTGACACCAGATCCAGAGGCACACAGAACGCCATCACCAATCAACCACACCAGACCCAAACCCAGACCCTCTCCACAGATAAATTACAGACACCATCCAGTAGCCAAACCAGGGTGGCACCTCCGGATGCTGCACCCCCCTGCAATCCCTACACAGATCTGGCTGGCACAGGCCACAAAACCACAGCTCGCCCCTATACACGAAGCCAAGCCAGAGCACAACCAAGTGCAGTACAGCCATCTTCTCAGAAAAACTCTTCACAAAGTTCAAGAGTTCAAGACACGAAGGCTTTAGCAACTAATCCACACCTAATGACCCACCTAAGTGGGATTCAGGAAATCACTCAAGAAATCACTCAAGATATCCCTCAAGTAATTAAGGAACAAAAGAAGAAAAGGCACACTAGCCTGGGAACCTCCTCTCTGCCCAGAACATTGGAGGCTATACACCACACCTCCTCAACAGTATTTATAGGAACTCAAACACTGAGATCCTGCTCTGTTCCAGTAACAAGAAGCCGAAAGCACCAGCCTGAAGATGACGAGTGAGACCTCGTCGAAACGTCGCCTAGACACCCCAACTTTTACACGGGAAGACACCCGAGGACACCAAAACCTGCATATATATATATATATATATACACACACATACATATACACACACACACAAACACAGGATTTATCTTATTTTGAAAATTTGTATCCCACACTTCAGCTGATAACTCTCCAAGAGGAAGACACATTGCAGAGTTTCCCTTCTTTCTTATACACTTTGTTATCAAACATTTCCAACAGTCCTATCCATATTTAGTCAGAGGTTAAGTGTCATTGTATCCTATTGGTTGTACCCCTCTTTGTGTAAGTGCATTTAGCATTGCAGCTTTTGATCAAGGTCAAGGTCTCCCAGCACTTTTCCTGTTCTGCCACCGGCTTGTGGGCTCGGCAGAGGATTTCCATAGTCCTAAAACAAAAAAAGGGACAGCTGCAGAGATGGATATGGTTCCCGCTACGTCCAAGTGGGGGCGGGGGGAATATGCTTAGGTGTGCTGCAGTGGGGTGGGGGAATGTTCCAAGCAGTTTTTATTAAGAAGCATTTTATTAAGAATCATATTCATCTGTGCAATTTTCTTCTTTTTCTTTTGTTTTTGTTGTATTTTCTGTAGCTGTCATTGTGCATAGATTTTTATAGCCCTTTCTAGTGTACCCTGTAGCCCAACAGCATCGGAAATGTTTTAGGAAGTTTGATATATACGACTAACAGTTCACAATAATCTGCACCTGAAGAACTGGCATGCTTGAGATTAGGCCTCTGTCTGAAAAGACTGCGAAGCTTTACTTCCCAAACCAGTTTTCCTGCCATATCCCACTGATAACAATGGGGAAGCAAGGTGGTGCAGGGGCAGAATATTTGCATTGCATGTAGAAGGTCCCCGGTGCAATGTCTGGCATCTCGAGGTAGTGCTGGCTAAAGACTCCTGCCTGGAACCATGGAGAGTTGTTGTCAAATCAGTGTAGGCAGCACTGAATTGCGTGTCTCTGTTCCGAGAGTCCAGAATTCATTCCCTTCCCATGCCTGACAGCTGGTGTTGAGGAAAAGGGATGTGTCTTAACCTTCAGACTATACTATTTCAGAGCACAGGTGAGGAATTCTGTGTTTGAAGTCAGACACTTCACTGGAAAACCAGCACACCACGGAGGAGGCTAAGAGAACAACTGTCTCTGACAATGTTACCTTTATTGTGCAGTGAATTAGGTTTGCAGTGGATGGCTATTCCAAGACGTAAGCCCTCATCTGTATTCTGGTCTCAGAAATGCCTTTTTTCTTCATTTGAAATAAATCTGGGTTTGCCTGACAATGAGAAAAAAACGTAGAGAGTAGGTTGGATCAAACATAATGCCCCAATCTACACATGTCTACACATAAGTAAATCCCACTGACTTCAGTGGGACTTTGAGATAAGTGTACAGTGGTGCCCCACAAGACGAATGCCTCGCAAGACGGAAAACCCGCTAGACGAAAGGGTTTTTCATTTTTCAATGCGCTTCGCAGGACGAATTTCTCTATGGGCTTGCTTCGCAAGACGAAAATGTCTTGCGATTCTTGAGGGTTTTTTTCGTTCCCCACCCCCTTTTTCTAAGGTGCTAAGCTGCTAATAGCCTTTTAGCAGCTAATCCGCTAATCCCTTAAGCCTTTAATAGCCGCTAATAGCCGCTAAACCGCTAATAGCGCTAATCCGCTAATAGGATTGCTTCGCAAGATGAAAAAACCGCTAGACGAAGAGACTCACGGAACGGATTCTTTTTGTCTTGCGAGGCACCACTGTATGTAGGATTGCAACCGAGTGGTTAACTTTTCACCCAGTTAAATTGATGAAACTTTCATGAGTAAGTTGTGTGGGACTAAGGCATAACCTGGATCCAGCCTCTAATGTTTGAAGTATGCTTAATTAGTTCCAGTAATACCATGGCAATGTTGTTGGGGATTATTTTTTGTTCACTTTTGCCTTCTACTACAGCATTAGCTTATCCAGTCTGTTTCAACCAGGGCTTTTTCTTTTTTTGGCCGAATTGCTATGTCTAATTCATTTGAACTCTTTCTCAATACAGGAACCAACAAAAGGGAAACATCCATCAAAGTCTGTCAAAACCATGGGCATCAGTTGGCCAGTGGCTAGTATCAGCGAAGCTACTCCACCAGCTGACTCATCTCCTGCACAAGCCAAAGCAGTACGTATACAAGCGAGGGTAGCTGGTGCCTTCTCCAATGCCAGCAATGCAACTGTGGGGAAGGACTTTGGGGCAGAGGTCAAGGGCCCCACACAGAAGAATGAGCAGGAGAACACTAAACGCAGCAGAGCTGGCTCCAGATTCTGAAAAAAGGAATGCACATTACCATATGAAGAGCCCCTCCTCCCCACCAGGAGACCGTTAAGTCCAGAATCTAAAATTACAAAACTGTGTGTCACTAAATGCTGTAGCATGTAGCTTATATTACCATAGGGACTTGGACAAAGCCTGTAGCAGAGATGGGGAACCTCAGGCCCATAGGTGAAATGTGGCCCTCCAGGTCCCTCTCTGGCCCTCAGGACACTCCCCAGGCCACACCCACTCTTCCAAGGCCACACCCCTCATTGTTGTTAGATTGCATCCTCCTTGAGTGCTTGTGTCTGGCTGGAATGTATCCTTGACCTCAAATAATGCTTCTTGTGGGCCTGGATGGAGGAGGTGTGTAAGTGTGAGTAGAAACCAGCCTACTGTACAAAGGTAGAACTTTACATTCTTTGTTCCTGGAGCAAACTGCAGAACCTGACTTCCATCACGGTATCCTAAGTTAGCTTTAAAGAGGGAGAGTGGCCACATCCACTAACTATTGTGAATCTGATGGGAGAAAGGAGTCTGGGAAGGGTTTACTCTGGCTGTGGTGAGAGGCTAAAAGGAAAATCAAGGCAAAGGAGAAAGTTGGAGTCAGTTTAGTTTTCAGGAATAAGCAAAGCCAGCCCTTTGTGGAAAATCCGCATGGACAAACATCGGGTGCCAGGAGGACATGGAAGTTATGGTGAGAGAATTAAAGAGATGGAGCAACGGGTCTTCTTTGTCTTCCTGTAGGTGGAACTCATCCAAGCGGAGCATCAGTATAGTCTGAGTGAAGCTATGGGCAGCAGAACCAAGTCTCTGATCCCCAGCGGCCCAGTGCAGGGGACTGAACGGGAGCAGGATGCAGCCCAGCGCCGCCTCTCCTATTATCAGCAGGAGCTGTGGAGTGTGCTGGAGAGCTTGCGGGAGCAGCATCTCCTCCAGAAGGACATGGAACACATGCTGCGCTCCCAGTTCAGCGGTAAGCACTGTAAGCCTTGCCAAAGGGGCTCTTCTTCATGCCAGAGGCCTTTACAATAAGACCAGCACAGTTTCAGAATCATTCAAGGTTCCAAGGAGGGAGCCATGATACAAACCAGCTTCAAGGCTTGGTTAAGATGAGTGGGGTAATTTTCACAGCCCTCTAGCAGCTCACGTACCAGAAGTAATTTATTTAGTGTTACCTCTGGAAGTGTATACTTGATTCTAACCAAACTATGCTTCCTGATGTATATTTTGCTGTAGGAGGCTTAGTTTGGTCAGAATCAAGTATACACTCTCAGAGTTAACACTAAACACATTACTTCTGGTAAATGAACCACCGTAGCTGCTAGAAGGCCATGAAAAAATTGTGTCCTGGGCTTTTTAGACTCATCTACCCATGTACTATCTGAAACCAAAGGAGCGCATTGGTTGCCAGATGTGGAATATTTTGGCATTGTTTCAGCCCCCCTACCCCCACTTGATTACCTCCTCAGCATTTCCGACTGGCTAGTTGTGCTTGGTATACAATTCCTACAAATCTCCCCCACTTCCCCAAACCCTTAATAACTTTAAGTACATCCTTCTCTGCTTTCTTGGCCACCCAGTCCTCCTGGGTTTTGGACCCAGCTTCCCTCCCCATGAAAACAGAGGATGTTGAATCTTCTTCCAGCCCCCAGTCTGAACGCAAGAGAGTCACTGCTGAGGCCAATGTTAAAGACTCGTCCTCTGCAGCATCACCCCAAATTAGCTTCACCTCACTGTCCATCCCTTGCTTGAGAAACCCTCTTTACTTCAGCAGACCTGCAGCTCACTTTGCAGTGTGAGGGAGCCCTGTGCGAGAACTACCCAGCTGCCACCCGCAACTTTGCCGTCTCACTGCATTTGTTCTCAGCCAAGGCCTATGAATTCGTGAAGAAGACATTCCAGCTCCCAGAGGCCACCACCCTTCGCACGTATGTCTTTCTTATTCGTATCTTATTTGCGTTAACTAGGGGCAAACGTTGCAAAGCAACAGTGCACAGACATATGCACTATATATGCATTCTAGCTTGCTGAAGAAACTACTTTTTCCAGTGTGACACTTTTAAGCTGGGAGAAAAGAAAGAGGGGTGGGGAATGCCTGAAAACACATTACTTCATTATGTCGGGACACCTCATGTACAGACCTAGAGGAGCTCCTGAATGTACTCTGCAAGCTTTCTTTGTAAGATTTGCCACTGACTACTCAGACATGGATGACACCTCTTGGGCCATCTTCTGAAGGACCACAATGGCAGAGGATCTGACTTGCAAGCAGAAGGTCCCTGGTTCAGTCCCTGAGCTAGGAAAAGGCTCCTGCCCCCAAATCCTGGAGGGTTTCTGCCAGCCAGAGCAGACATTGTGGAGCTAGATGAAGCAGTGGTCTGACTTGGTTTAAGGCAGCTTCCTCTGTTCTCATGCTACACAAGTAAATTCCACATCAAACAATCCACAAGGGCAAATATGAAGCTTGAGGTGCAGAGGAGAGAGAGAAATTCAGCCAAAGGTCCAGATGGAAAAAAAGAGTTTTTCACTAGCTGCAAAAACTCCTAAGAGCTGTCGTAGATGTTATCTGGAGGGGAAGGGAATTCCCCCCTCAGAGGCCCTGTATCAAGGATGCCTTCACTCAGGTTGCCGGAAACCAAATTCCAGGCAAATGTAACAATCCCTCAAGGAAAGTAGGGCAAATTCCTTTGTTCCAAAAAGAAGAGGGCAAATCTGAAAATCAGGTTCCTCAGAGGAGATATTTGCAGATCCCCTGGAAAAGCTTTCATTAAAAATGCAATATTGGGCAAAAGGAGGAAATTGTCAAACCATGAGGATATGACTGTTGGTAACCCAGGATTTAGGGCTGGATGACTGAGATAAAAATGAGTTTGACATCCTGCAAGGGACAGACGGATGCCTGTGGCACCATGAAGACTATCGATGCATGGACTTTTGTAAACAATAGCTTAGGCTGCCGCCCAACACCATTTATTCTGAGTTAAGCCCCATGGAATTCAATAGGACTTACTTCTGTAGACATGGCTAGGATTGCACTGCTACTTCACCAAATGCAATTGGTCAAGAAACCTCTGACCTTGAAGGCATGCTGGGGGGAAATGGTTAATCTTTCATGGTTACTGGAATTGAACCTTGAAAGATTTGAGTAATGTACTAGCCAACTGATTGATCACTTTACATGGGTTATTATGGGAGGAATTCAGTGTAGCCCTAAACAGATCACACTGTCAGCTCAAACTTGCTTTTCTGGGAGTTCTCCTGACTGCCTCGGAGCTGTTATCAGAGGCGCAGGGGGCATGCAGTGGGAGGATAGGGAGAAACCTTCATTGCACTAGCTCAACTCCTTGCACAGGCTTCCACAAGTGAGACTGGTTAGTTGAATTGGGCCCTGTGTTTATATCCCAAATTCCTCCAGGGAACCTAAGGTAGCACTTGGTTTTATGTCCAACCCCCATTTTATCCTCACAACAACGCTGTGAAGCAAGCTAAGCTGAGAGATGGTGACTGACCCAAGGTCATCTAGGGAGCTTCAGGACTGAGTCAGAATTTAAAGCTGGGCTGTCCCTTGTTTAGTACAGCGTGACAGTACAACCTCTGCACTGGCTTGGCATCACATTGTTGTATGGAAGCAATTTGAGAGAGGTAAATGATGCCCAAAACTCTGATCAGGGGAAAGCCAAGGTGAAAAAAAAAACTTGAATGTAGTGTGCCCTGTGTGTGTGTGTGTGTGTGTGTGTGTGTGTGTGTGGTGTGGTGTGTGTACACACATAGAGAGAGAGAGAGAGAAAAGTTAAGCTTTTCATCCATTGGAGGTTAAAGTAGGATCAGATTTATTAGCAAGAGGAAGCAAAGGAATGGACAATTCACAAGGAAAAGGAAACAGCTGTGCTAGTTGATAAAACTAGACTTTGGAGGTATAAGCATCACTGCAAGCCTCTAAAGGTTTTCTCAGAAATATGTCTTGCTCTCTCAAAAAAAGTATGATCTCTCTCTCTCTCTGTCCCACATACGTACATATAGGATTGCAACCTAAGAAAGATAGTCTGAATTGGTTGGTCTTCTCCCATCCATCCAAACACTCAGTGGCACCAAAGAAATAAGCTAAAAAATATAAGACGAACGTGCCACTTAACTACAATAGTCTCTATGTGGTTTACAGTGGTACCTCAGGTTAAGAACTTAATTCATTCTGGAGGTCCGTTCTTAACCTGAAACTGTTCTTAACCTGTGGTACCACTTTAGCTAATGGGGCCTCCCGCTGCCGCCACGCGATTTCTGTTCTCATCCTGAAGCAAAGTTCTTAACCCGAGGTACTATTTCTGGGTTAGCGGGGTCTGTAACCTGAAGCGTCTGTAACCCGAGGTACCACTGTACAAGAGATATAATGCAAAATGGTAAAAATCGGCTAAAACACTAAAATCAGATGTGTCACTGGAAAACATACTCTGTTATTCTGTGAGAGCCCAGATATGGGTAAAACAACTTTGGACTATGGAAACATCAAGAAAAGCAGACACAGCAAAGGCACGTGTATCACAGAACCACACAACTGGCACTTGGCAAAATCAAAGTACTGTGCTATAATGATGTGCCTCTTTAATTTCAAGAGCCAGAAACATCTTTCAGTGATGATTAAAATATAGGTGTTAAAAAATGAACTCATAAAATAGTGGTGTAGAGAGTGGTGGACACAATGTGGTGGGGATGTACACATGGGAAAAGCACAAAGTGCCCTGTACTATGGAAAGTCAATTGTGATTCTTCTTGTAGTTTACAGAAAGGCAACAATTAGATAGCACTAGGAGCCCATTGGGAAGCAACCTAAGAGTGACCCACACAAACTGTGCCAAATGCACTGTTAGCCTAAAGGAAACCACATGGATGATTTGGTGTGTTGGGAAGAAAACAGGCTTTTGAGCTCACCTGATGGTTTATGGGAGATTTCTTCTTCTTCTTGATTTCAAATACAGTGGTACCTCGTGTTAAGTACTTAATGCATTCTGGAGGTCCGTTCTTAACCTGAAACTGTTATTAACCTGAAGCACCACTTTAGCTAATGGGGCCTCCTGCTGCTGCTGGAGCCTGATTTCTGTTCTTATCCTGAAGCAAAGTTCTTAACCTGAAGCACTATTTCAGGGTTAGCGGAGTGTGTAACCTGAAGCGTATGTAACCTGAAGCATATGTAACCCGAGGTACCACTGTACTGCAAAGAGAACCAGAGTATGAAAGCAGAACTGATGCAGGCTCTGCCATCCCACGTGGAACTATTCTCAGGCCCTCTAGCACAAGCATGGCCTAAAATAGTTTATGAAAGTAACATCATGCTTTGATTTTTCTTAAGCACGAGGGCAAAGAAACATACTATCCTCAGGCTCCGAGGTTTGGCAGGAGAAGAAAGATTTTTGTTTGAACCAAACATGGAGCTGATTAGCTTTCTTTCTCATGCTTCTTCCCTCATAGGTGGCTCTCAAACCTGGATTACGAGCCGGGATTCAGCCAACAAGCCTTCGATGCTCTGGCAGAGAGATCTCAAGCAGGGGAGAAATCCTTCAAGCTGTGCTCTCTCCTTATGGGCTCAATCCCTTTGGAAAGAAGAAGCCACTATGACCCTTCCACCGGGCGTTTGCACGGTTTGATGGACTTTGGTGCTGGTAAATATGATGCGGATGAGGTTTCGGCAGCCGGAGAAGCCCTCCTGTTTGTGGCTGTTGGATTCCAAGGCCGGTGGATAGTGCCTGTTGGCTACTTCCTCCTTGCCACCCTTAGAGGTGACATACAGGCCCAGCTCCTATGCCACTGTATCCTCAAACTGTACGACATTGGCGTGCAGGTGGTCTCTGTGACGTCTGACGCCACAGCTCCCAATATCGAGACAGCCAGGCGGCTGGGAGTGGTGGTGGACGGCCTCTTTGTCAAGTCCACATTTTTCCACCCAGCTACTCCTACGCTGGAAATAGCATACTACTTCGATCCCATCCATTTGTTGACGCTGATCCACCGCTTGCTGCAAGCCGCCGGCAGCCTCCAGGTGAGCGGCAAGGCGGTCTGCTGGGATTACCTCCTGCATCTCGGGGCTCTGCGGGAAGAAGTGGTGCTCCAGGTGGCATGCCAGGCCGGAGTGATCAGCCCGCAGGAACAGCAGGTGTGGGGAAATGGGGCCACGCAGTTGTTCAGCGAGGGCACGGTTCAGGCCTTGCATTTTGCAGCGAGGCTCGGCCTGCCTCAATTTCAGGGTCATGAAGCCACCGCCCACTTTATCGGGCTGCTGAGTGCCATTTTTGACGTGTGCAGCAGCTGCAGCAACTATGGGAAAGGTTTCAAGGCACCCCTCTCCCGCGCTAGTGCCAGCGCCCTCAACAACCTCTGCAACGAGTACGAGAACCTGCTTCGCAAACTCCGCACTGCCACCGGGGAGCTGGTAGGGCTGAGCAGGCATCGATGGGGCTTCATTGGCTTCCTGGTGAACCTGCGCAGCTTTCAGTGGCTGGCACAGACCCACCTACAGGCAGAAGACGAGCCCACCGCTTCTTTGATGTCCTGTTGGTGGAGCCTGGACCCTCTGGAGTGGTGCAGGGGAGCCATACAGCAAGCCCGTGGGCACAAAGGTGTTGGCCCCGCATGGACCTTCCAGGAGGCATACAGGCTTGTCTTGAACAGAGCTCTTTCTGGTCTGGGCCTCGATCCACCAAACCTGCTTGACATATCCTTACGCAGAAGAACTAACCTCCAGTTGCAGGCTTCCTGGCCTCTGGCTCACGGGCAGATCTGGCACTTGCCTCGGGGCACTGGGCCTCCACGAGAGACACAGGGCATAGCCCCAGCCTTTCTGGCCGAGTTGGAGGAAGACGCCATCGCCTGCATTTCCTGCGTTGTTTTGGGGAAGCTGCTGCCCCTCCTCTCCTGCGCCGAATGCCGCGCTGCCCTCTTGTGCCCTTGTAAGGGTGTGCCCGCGGGCAGCGCCCTGCTGTGCGTGGAGAGCAAGGGAAGAAAGTACCTCCCGGCAGAGTCCGTACAGAAGGTGATCCGCCGAGCAAAGCAGGTTCTTGGCCTGCCTTCCTTGTTCCTTGGAGACTCCAGCCACCGCTGGTTCTTGGCGCGGCAGCTGGCCATCTTGGCAGATGTGAGTGAGGAGCCCAGTCTTTTCTCATCCCTGGGCAACCACCTCTTTGAGAGCAACGCTGTGGTTTCCAACCATTACGTCACTCTGCTGCAGGAGCTTGTGCGAACCTTCTTGGAACTGTGGCTTGAGGCAGTGCAAGGGCAGTTGTCCACCCCACCGACTCATGAATGTAGCAGCTCTTTGAAAGTGGTTAATAGTAAGCAGCAGACAGGGAATGCAAATGGCCCCAGCAGGGACTGGCCTCAGCAAACGCGTGGACTCATGGAATGGTACATGCCTATTTGATGGTGGTGGGAAGCTGAATGCTTATGTTTACATGGCCTTGTAAGAGAAGCGGTAGCTTATGATATGCTGCAAGCTGGTAGAAAACTACGAGGCTGCTTTGCACTTGGCTTTTTTATTGGAGCAGACACAGGCAGGGAGGGCCACGCGGAACTGACATGCAGGAAGTTCATTCTAACTTTTCACATGAAAGTGACGTGTGTGTGCCTTTGAGAAGCATTTCTGCAGGGCTTACAGCATGGGGATCACAGAATCGTAGAATTGGAAGGGACCCCAAGGATTATCTAGTCCAACTCCCCGCAATGCAGAATTATTGGTATCCTATTTACATTGGCAAAGCTGGTCCTTATAAAGTTGTTTCCCGAGTGGATATTGGAACTTTGCTTATGGACTTATCATGGCTTCCTTTGTTGTGCAGTCCCAGCTCTGGAGTTTTAAGAACCACATGCCTTTTTTCCAACTAGTCCCCCAAACTGGGACTTCACCCTTCCCCAGCACTTTAGTTACCAACCCCACTCTGGTCTGTAGACGCAAAGCTGAGGCAGCAGCCCAGATTAGAACATAACTCTTGACCTTTGGCTATCAAGAAGCAAAGTCCAGCACCAAGTGGCTGAAGCCTTGGGCCAGGTCAATAAACAGCACAGGAATGAGAGCGATTACTTGTTGCAACAGCTGCACTCCACATTTCAACAGACTTGCACCTGTTGCAAAACTTCAACCCCGAGGCAAAGCATGTTTGCTACATAAAAGACACCAACTGATCTTTGCAACTTCATGCAAGATTGCTGAGGACCCGACCCAAAGTGGTCCACTGCCTAACAGCGGTGCTCTGTAAAAATAGCTCCATGGGGCATGTGAAGAAGTGAGGCGAAGGCAGTTCTTAGCAGTCAATTATAGGCCGAAATGCTGTGCCATTCATTCTGTGCAAACCGTCCTTGGGTGGTTCTGAACACCACTAGCACCTCCTCTCACAACTATCCTGATGTAGCACAGGAGCCCCACATGTATAGTTGATGTACATCTGTTACCGCAAACATAATGCCTATTTGAGTGCTTTCCATCTAATCAATGTGACTATACTGAAGGATACTATGGTTTGTCCTGTAACAGTCATAGCAGATCCTAGTTGCACTTCTTAACAGCATAATTTTCAATACATTGCTTCCATATGAAGTCAGTACTGCAAACTATCAACAGATTCAGCAGTTGGGATAGGAGCTTATGTAATATAGTTGCTAGACAGGTAGTTGGGGTGCAATTGAGATGGCTAGTTTGACTCTTGCCTAGGAATAAGCTGCCGGAGAGTTGCCATTCCACAGTTGGCTTCTAACTATCCTTTAATGTTCATTTTTAGAGCAACTGCTACTTATTCAGCTGGCAGACAATAGGCTTGTTGGAATCGCTGCACAGAAGAGGAAAGGACTTTGGGTGCTTTGCGCTTTACGGGGCATTTTCCACCTATTCCATTATAACACACAGGATTCAGAAAATTTTATATACCTTTATTAGAAAAAAAATCATCACCATAATTCTAGATGTTTAAAATGAAGCATTGGTTACAATAAGAGTGTCCTCAGAAAGTTCCAGATTGTTTTCATGGTTTTTGACGCAAGTTGGAGGCCAATGATTTGGTGACCTCTGGAGAAAATGCTTGCAGGGTGCACACCTTAAGGGGGAAGGGAGGAAGCAATCATGAAATGACTTTCTCAACATAATTAGCAGGATATAGTCCAACCTGACCGGTCTGAAGCCGGCCTTTGCACCAGCCCTGTTCATCCTCTTCACTGATCTTCATGAGCTCTTCACCTAGAGGAAGAAAAATCTCAGAATGAATAACAAGGCAAGGTTTCATTGGTTTAGAGATTCACTAAAATGATATGAGACTTGCTTTCTTTTCCCTTCTGGTTTCCAGAGATGCTGGCAATGCACACATATGGAAGTGAAGCTAAGGTTGAGATACCATGCACTCTTATTTAATAACAATTCCACTGAAATCTGTGTCTCTCATTTCCAAACGAGTTTAGGGTCAGTGTTAGCCTTCATTCTCCATACAACTATATTATAGTGGCCTACTGGAACAAAGCCATTATTGTACAGAGAAGCACCTTAAAAGCTCTTGGGCATTAGCAGCCAGAAGATGCTTCCTAGACAGTGATACCCTGTCCAGCTGCCCATGTCATCTCAATTGACTCATGCTGAAGAGTCAACCACCATGCAGAATTCACACATTAGTGAAGTTAAAGACCACCTGAAAGGGGTGTAACCATCCAGAGAATGCCTTTTTAAAAAACGCATCAGCACTTGTTCCAACTTTCTATTTAAGGAGAACAATTTAAAATATCATTTCCAGCAACAAAAGGAAAATAGTGCATCAGTTCAACTGACTCAGTGAAATAACAAATTGCCTGCATTAACTGTACAATTGCATGTTATTGAAGTATTTAGATGGGGAAGATGCACCAATAGGTTTTAAAAAGAGGAATGACCCAGTTCCCATAAGCCCTTAGGTATACACTATGACCCTGGCAAAGCAAAAAGAAAAACTGATGAATTGTTCTTTGACAGAGATCAATAAATTCAGCTAACATGCAGTAAGCTAGACAAACCACAGCAAACCAAGTATAGAAAGCTCAGTGTCCCTATCTTCATAGACATATTTTTTAAACTTTTTATGCTTTTACTGCTGTAAACTGCTTTGATATAGTGGTATACAACTATTTTATAAATAAATAAGACAACATGACAGTCAGAAGCAAACCAGGGTGGTGCCTGGAAGGATTTTTCACAAACGATAAACCAAAAAGGAGTTTGGATCTACTTCTTGTACTTATTTCATGCTACAGATATTCTTGTAGTACTCTGTTTTAATTAGTTACTACAGGCAGATCAAGCAAAGTAAGTTGGTACTAGAATATTTAATAAGGATAACTCAGCAATGCATGTTTCATGCAAACCCAAGTGCTGGGTTTTGAAAGATTTTAGTACCTGTAAAAAAGAAAAACAATCACATTTCTGTAAATACATTTTTCAAGCATGAATGAAATCCCCAAGATCCAGATGGCCCCTATTCCTATGTGCTTCCCACTAGATCAGGCTGGTGGATATAAAAGCTATTTTAGTGTGGAATCGGATGATCACTAACCATAAGGCATCTATTTAAGTTTATTGTGTTGTGGCTCTGGCCATGTGGCAAGCCACTAGCCACAGAGCAAGGCTAGCATTTCCATGCACACAACCATCCAGAGAAACAGGTGTGTGATAACGTTCATTTTACGTCACTGGTGACAGCAGATGACTGCCTCTCCATCAGGGCTGGCATATAGTGCTGAAAGTTTATGTTAAATCACTGCTCAGTTCCAGAATTTGCCAGCTTCTCGTGAAAGACTCCTGCTCCCAAGTTCCCCTTTATGCGTTATTTCTCAATATGCAGCTCTGCTTTCACCGCCATTGAGCAAGGGAACACAGTCCTGGTATATTGAAGCATTTTTGGCCATTTGGCATGGAAAGTAAATGGAACACAAATGGCCAGGCCCAGCTACATACAGGAAGTCTCGGGAATAGCTGCATCTCTATTGCCAAGCATTGGAGATCCCTGGATGCTAACTCAGCAGCGGAATATTCAAGCACGGAACTTGGCGCTAATGGAAAAATTGACTCACGAATTACATGCCAGAAGAAATGAACAACCAACCAACAAGTTTTATGATATCTGGTCATGTTTTATTTCAGATATTGAGACAAAAGAACAAGATTTCTGCCTACCTGGAACGCAATGACTTCTATGGAAAGACAATTTGGGATGAGAATTGCTCACATCAGATTAGGGGAATCTAGGGAGGGTAGGACTCTTTTCTTCCCTAACTTCTGCCACTATATTCCTGTGTCTACAAAACTTAATAAAAGCATTTTTAAAGAAGGAATAGCAACTTGAAGCAATTGCCATCTTCCTTCTCATACCGCAGAGCCCATATTGGGAGCAAGTCCATGCCTTTTCCTGTCCCTTTGGAAGAACGTTGAAGTAATTTATCTATCCTCCGTCTTTCCCAGTAGTTAAAAAGTGCCCCATTGGTTCTTTCTCTCTCTGCTATTTCTTAGCATGCTGCTGACCCCTTTCATAAATGGCTTGGTTTATTGTAGGATTTTCTCAGAAAACTCAAGTGTTTGGCAAAAGGCGTCCTGGGGCCATCCGGGTCCTACTGGAAAATTTCCATCCATACCCCAAAAGCACACTAGCAAGCAAGTTAGAAGATTAGTGCATTTGTACCTGCTTTAAAGCTCAGCTCATCAGCCTCTTGTCCTGCGTAATCATACAGTGCTCGCACCCGCACGCCTGGTACCTTTATGTCGTCCTCATGCCCATTGACTTCTGGGCGCTTCTTGGGAGTGTCCTCATCCGACCACTCTGAGATTTCTTCTTTCCCTCCACTGTGCAAGGGGGTAGTGGAAGAGGAAGAATGGGAAAGAAAGGTCATTTAAAACCCAAAGCTCCTTCTTTATTTAAAGCGTCCCATTTCCAAATCATGCATCTTTCTAAGAGAAGAACAAATAAGAGGAAGATGCAAAACATGGAAGGCAAAGAAGTCACCATTAGCCGGGGGGGGGAGTGGGGGGGAGAGAAAGAACGAGAATGAGCAGAATAGCAGGTGTTCAAAAACACAATCTTTCCAGTAATCTTGACCAGTTCTGGAAATAACTACATTAAAAGCCCTAAGTGACTACAATCAGGGTAGAGAGAAGGTGGTCTATTTGAAGAAAGCTAAAAAGGTGTCTATTTGGGAGAAATTGAAAAAGAGTGTGCTAACACTGCCCATCTCCTTAACTAGAAAGTATTAAGAAGCTACAGCAAAGGAGAAGCAAGGAAACAGGTACCCTAAGTAGTCTTAAGTTTCATACTAACTTCATACAGGCCGAGGCCTTCAGGGTATCATAGAAGTGACTGTTTTGCTCCTCCTGGTATGAATACCTGTGGATTGGCAAACAAGCCTTTTTAAATCGAGAAAAGGGCAAGGTTATGCTGCAGAATAGCTACTGCTGGTGATATTCGTGTTAACAAAAGCAGACTCTACATTGCAGTAAAGGTTAAGATAGGAATTTATTATTTCCTGTACTTCTCTTGTCTTTTCCTTCTTTGTAATCTTGTGCCAACAGCCACTGGACCAGCATGCTCAGTATGCCATCTGGTCGGGTTTTGAATGCAAAGCACCCAGCTACGAAAGCCAGAATGTTTGCTATCTACTAACTTCACTGTAGAACTAACATGAACTGTGTCTGAGTAAGAAGGGCCAGGCTAGCTGACATCTCTCTTCATAGTGAACAGATGCAAATCAAGAATCCAGAACTGCCTTTGTTGCAGCTGGAGGAATATTCTTCTTTCCCTGAGATCAGCAACAGCTGGAGAGGAAAATCCTGCCAGCGTCCTCACTCTGAGACTAATGGGTGGAACAAGCAGAGGCAGAGCTACATCAGGGCGGGACAGAGGAGAAGCACAGTGCCAGTCATAGCTCCTGCCCTTCCAGCAGGTCTAACAACAGCCCTGCATTCCATTAGACTAGGACATTTATCTCAAAATTTGCAAGGACCTAGCTTCTGTATGCTCTTGTTAATGGGAATTCATATTCTCAAAGGGAAGCAGAAGGTATTGCTATACCCATTTTTGGTGAGTCAGCCATCCTGCAATAACACTGCCCTCTCTGCTCTGGAACCCGAGTGTTACAGGTTGCAACTTGCCTTTGCTTTGTTGGTGTAGGGGTCTGTTTCACACCATCACCTGCAGGCACAATGCTAGTCAAAGTCACATCTTCACCGCTTTTCCCACTTTTTTCCTTCTTGCTGATTGGCCTCTGTGTCTCCAAAGACCATTCCTAGAGGGGAGAAAGTTATCAGTCCCTAGTTCCCAAAATATTTCAGAAGATTAATTGAATGCTTCCTCTTCCCCCCCAATCCAACACAGACAATGGACATCCTTTATGTGGAGGGGAACTTCTTGCTTATTTGCAGAACAAGGTCCCAGGTTTTAATCCCAGACAACGCCACTAAAAATGGAACAGGTTACACCCTGGAGTGCAGTGTAGTCAATATTTGGTTAGATTGACAAATACTCTGGGCTGCTAGCTTTGCATGTTCCTATCATGCCAGGTATATTATGCATCTCGTTTCTGTTCCATAGAGAAATAGTGGTGAGTGCTGATTTCAGCAGGATAATACAATACACGACTTACTTTACAACCTAAAGGGGGCAAGTTCCCTACTATTTCCCACCAGAGAGAGATGGCTTACCTCAAATTGAGGCCAGTTCATAGCCATGCCTGGTCCATGGGTTTGACGCCACCACTTCAGGTCCTCTTGGTCATCTGCAGCCATTATTCCCTGATACAAATCCCGGTAAAGTGCATGGAAGCTGCAGGCATGAAGAAACACACAACAAGCATAAGGGACTCTGTTTGGAAAGCTACATAGGCATGTAGGAAAGGACAAACAGAAATATGTTCCTATAGTACCAGGAGATGTAGCCTTTCAAGGAGGAAAAAACCTTAAATAGTTCTCATCCCAAAGGATGCTGTAAGGGCAGAGAAGCTCTCTTTAACACACACACACACCTATCATTGGTAGACAGGTTCAGATGGTTGTGCAGATCCAGGAACATCTCTTTGAAGAAGCACAGCCGTTTGCATTCTGCTTCCTGACAGCCCTCAAAGACCTGTTCCATGTCCTCCATATACCGAGGGTTGTAGCGATTGAGCTCATCCAGCATCTTCTCATACTGATCCTTGCACTGCAGGGAACCAAAAACAAAACATTTGAGAGCTGTTGACTGCCTATAATGCTCAGGAGTATTGGGACCAAGGTGGGACCCATGTTTCTTGCTGGTTACTTTCTTAGTTTTACCAGTTGAATGAGAGTATAGTAATTGACTTATACAGCTCTCTTCCATGAGCACCATTCAGTTTAGGGGCTCAACAGGGCCTTGATGCTTTCTGAGTTCTCTGTCTGGTTAGGGGGCAGCAAATATTGCAGCCAAGGGCAAGGGCCCATCTGCTTAAAGGACTATCCATTGAAGCACTGGGCTGCCTCTCCACCCACAGAATTTAGTCAGTGACAAAGATCCAAAATCAAGTTTGTTTCTTTTATTTAATTTTTTTAAACTGCCATGCCACTTTTCTGGTTGGTTACCTAACAAAGCAGTTTACAAACAGTAAAATGCTTTTCAAAACAAAACAATTATACAACTATAAAATCACATTGTATTCAAACATGAAAATAAGACAAAACCAGCAATTGCTGCCATCGCCTTTCAATCTCTACAGGTCATTCTAAAAAGGCTTCGAAAAGTCTTCTTAAGAGAGATCTGTGACAGAGTTTGCCTAACTACTCCCTGGCACTGTTCCATATGCAAGTGGGCCACCACGGAAAAGGCCCTGATTTTTGTTCCTGCTTTTAGGACTCTCCCTCATCTTAAGAGAGTCAATGGCCAAAGTACCACCTTCCAACATTACCTACCTTCTCTGCTTCTTGAGCACACTTCTCGACACGCTCCTGCAGTTTACGCATCTGCTCCTGCGATACAGAGGAATCGGCTTTGGCATGATTCTCGCGTGTCTGAGCCGTCTTTTCCTCCTTACGAGAACTATGGTAATTCTTTTTTGAAGTTTCCACCTAACAGAGATGTCATATGGAATAATGTATCAGCAGTGTTATTTCCCATCACATACAGAGACAAGCAGCTGTATTCAAGAGGAAGTGGCAGGAAAGCAGCAAAGTACAATTTACATCTCAACCCTGCCTAACCTATGACCAGCAACATGAGGCTGGACAATAGGCTGACTGAGCTGTTTTGCCGTCTGTTAAGTCCCAGACCATAAAGCTGATTAATCAAATAATTCCAAGGGTGCCTATCGAGATGTTTGATATTCTGTTTATTCCCCCATCTCCTGCTTGCAACTTCTTACTCACATCCTTCAATTTTTTCACCCAGGGCTTCTGGGCTTTGCGGAATCCATCCTCTGCTTCCTTTGTCTCCTTGAAGCCACCAATCATCTGTTTATGGTAGGCTTCCTTCTGCCAGGCCTTAATCTTGTCCGAGTCTTCAGCAGCCAGGCGGTTCCGTACTTCCAGATGGATCTCACTAAGTTTGTCTGCAGCTGTCAGGAATGCATGCCAGGCTTTTTCCAGTGTGCCATATTGAGGCCCTAGATGAACCAACAAAGATGACATGGCAATGTAATTATGCAAGTACAGAAGGAACCAGGTTTGGAAGCCAGGCTTTGTTTGTTACCAAAGTCATCTATCTCAAAAGTACATTTACTGCTCAAAAAGAAAGAGCTATGTGGGAGGAACACATATTGATAGTAGTGTGAGACAGTGCATTTGCCTCCTACAGAAAGTTTGTTGAGCTCAACCCTAGGTAACTGCAACTAGAGTGTGTGCCAACAAACCTCTGCTCAGTCTCTGTTGCATAAAGACTTGATTGACTCCCCATCTTTATAATCCAAGAAATGATCATCCAGAGTTGTACTGGCAGTCCTCCAACCTGCACCCAAGTCTCTCATCGCCTACTTGTTACCATCACACATAGCCTTCCCAGTACACTGTGCCAGGTTATTTTTTGCTCCTCCGCTCCTCCTAGAAGTCTTTCTGTTGACCAGATTCTGTGGGCTGATGAATTCTTCTGACCTGTGTGGCACTTAGCACTCAGTTAACGGGACAGTAGCTGAAAGCCATGAAAGTAGAATTGTCTTCCCCTCAGAATTTATCCTATAGACGAGGGATGGGGAATTGTTTTGGCCCAGTAGGTCAAATGGCTATCCATGCCTCCATTCCGCAAGCCAACTTTTGACTGGTGGGTGGATCAACCCACCTGTGAGGCAGCTGCCCCACTCACCTGTCAAAGTATCTTGTGAACAGCAGCACAAGGGGTGTTGCTTGCAATGTTGCCTCCTTCAGGGATCAGCTCCATGGGTCATGCAGCCAATCAAACAGGTTTGAACTCAAGTGTCCAACAGCTAAAGGGACACTTTACTTGTTTTAACAAAGCCATTTCTTGTACAATAATTAATTTGAGCAGATTCCGCCATAGCAACAGTAGTGGAAAATGGAACAAATAACACGTTTATTTTCTTTTATTAAAAAAAATATTTTAACCACACAATAACCCAACAAATAAATAGTTAAATATTTGCTGGGTAGGTAAATAAAAAAGGGGGAAATATAGAGCATACCGGCCACATGTCAATTAGACTATGTTATGTCTTTAATACTAGAAAAATGTTTATACCGACACTTAGAAGAACAAACATGAAAACCAAAAAGTTTTCCCCATAATACACTCCAAACTAAATCTAATCCTTTACTATATCCTTCCTACATCTGGAAAGGTTTCTGTCCTCTCTCTCCTCTTAAACATTCCTCTCCAAATTTATTAACTTTTTGTTTTCCCTGCCTAACCCCAAGATACGATGTTATCTTGCTCATGGTTGCCAGGTCAGCACCTCTATTTCATTAACTCTTAGCTGAGGGGGCAAGCCAACTCAAAGTGTTGGGGTTTCCCTCCTCCTCCTCCTCCCTAAAGAGACAAGAGTTTCATCTTGAGTGATGTGCTTTCTCTACTGTACCCTTCTCCACAGCAGTCCTCCATTTGCGGGACCAGTCTGTTAGCTGCTGTGCATAGCTCTTCTCAATTTTGGCTCTCTCCTGGAAGCAGGAGACAAGGTCGTTGCACAGCCGGCTGCCATCATCCACCCGCTTCACTGTCCGCTTGTAGTTGCCAGGCTGAAATTAGATTAACACCATCAGTCATTCTTGCACACATCTCAGATATATCTTTAGGCAGAACAGGCAAGCCTTTTGAAGGCTTCTGAGCTCTAGGTTCACTCCCATCCCAGGACCCCACCCAAATTCTCAGCTGCAGCAAGCAAGGCGGGGCGGTAACTGGCTTGTCTGTTATGGACACATTCCAGGGACTATTATTATTATTATTATTCAGCACTAAGGATCGTGGAACCATTTAAAAAAGGGGGCATCCAATGACAACTTGTCCTAGGCTTGCTGTCAGTACTTCTCTGCCAGGAGGTACTAAAACCAAGGTTGATGTAGTATTTCTTAGCACATCCTATGTGACTCTAGACAAAGGGGAACCCTTTTATTTCCATCTTGCCCTCTCTTACCTCCCAGAAACTGCCACTGGGTGCCTCCCCACCAGTATCATCTTCTGATGACATCACTCTGGTTTCCTTGCAGCAGAGAATTTTTGCAGATTTTGGAGCAGCTGGGAAGAAAAGCAAAATAACTGTATATGTAGCAGAACATGGCAATTCCAGTGAGACACCGTAGAGTGTCATCCAAACCCAAACAGGCTAGCCCCATTATATAGGAATGTTGGTCACTATCTACAGGGACAAGAATGAGGTAGGCCTTCTGGTTCCTTGTGGGGGAATCTTCACATACAAGTACCACTAGTAGCACAAAGTACTTACAGGACAAGTCTTTTCCGTAATGCTGGGAGGAGTTGGGTTAGGGCCAGACTGGGACATGCCCAAGTGTACAAAGGCACATTCACCCCAGATGCCTACTTTTCCAATTCAGTTCAGTCAGGAGTGTGGGAGGCATCTCTGGTAAGGGATATCTGTCCCAGGGGAGAAATCTGGAAGCTGCTCCTGCAACAGCTGAATCCACTGAGGAACACTGTATATAGGTTTTTAAGGGACTAGATGTGTCATTTCAGTACATCCAAGCCCCTATGTAATATTCAGAATTACTACATTGCCTACAAAAAGCTAATGTCATCAGTCAATCTCCAAGGTTCTGCAGACTGCCTTGATTCTTACGGTATTATCAAAGGACTTTTGTTTGTTCCCTTTCTGGGAGGAAAAGAACTTACCAAGCTGTTTAACAGAACAAAATAATATTGTCAGCGCTTGAGCTCTTGGGTTTAAGCAGACCATAGTTATATCTTACCACCACAAGAGTGGCTACACTGTAGTGCATTTGCTCACTTTTCACCCTAGCAGCCTCCAGTGGCAGACTTTGGGCTCTCAAATTTTAGTGGCACCTGGCACCCCCACCTCTTGTGCTCTGTCCTATAGCATTGTTCTGGCGCACTGGTCATGCTACCCTAAAACCACCTCCTCGGTCTCACTTTCTTAGATATTCACTCAGCAATATACACATGCTTATCTAGTCACTACAATTCTAGTAAGACTGTGTCAGTGGTCCCAGCTGCCATGCATGTAATGTGCACAGCAAAAATAGAGGTTCCCAGACACCCTCCACAGCCTGTTTCGGTGACAGGAGGATTCCATTATCATAGCTCATTATAAAGGTTAGCTCATGGTTAATGACTGATGGACATACTTGACTGTTGCTCATTGCCTCTTGCACATTCCTTGCTATAAAAAGCTCCCCCACACCCTGGAAAGGTATCCAACTTGCTCCCATGGCAAGGCAGAGCTCCCATGGCACAAAGGACTGGGTTTCATCCTCCCTTCAAACGCTTGTGGCAATAGTTTCCATGATACTGAATGCTCCGAGAGATCCTTAAGAGAAAAACTGGCACCCAAACAGAAGGAGATTAAGCCACTGCTATGTTGCCACATCAACCCTCTCCTGTTACGTGGGAAAGTGTTTTTAAAATGCATGCTCCTGGTTTAGGTGCTGAAAACTCTTAACAGCCCTAGCTTACCTGACCACCAAGGAAGTTACCAAGCAAGCCCAAAGACTCCGTCCCAACTAACTAGGCTCACTTTCCCTCACACACGTTTTAAGAGTCCCAGTTTCGTTACAGATTTACATACCCAAACACAAGGCTGCCAGATACCAAGGGATGGAAGGGACGTCTCTAGGTTCTTAAAGTGCTTGCTTAGTACACTGGAAAAAGTGGAGTCAACACAGCTTTGTAGCCAATTCTCACTGGCCTGACTCAAATACAGCTACTGCATCTGACAACTAAGAAAACACTCTCACCCAGAGTGTACTTCTCAGTTTCAGCAGAATTTGGGAGGGGCACCCTCAAATATAGAAACAGGAGCAGCTACCCCTTGCAATCCAAGGTGTCACTCTCTAGCAAATATACTGGAAATATTCCAAGTCCTACTGTAAAAAGATATTACCCCAGAGTTTAGAAGTATCAGGGTGGTATGAAAAGGCCCGGTCAGGGCAGCTGTACAAAGCAACAGCTCCTCACCAACCGGAAGGAGCCAACACAAACATGGATCTCCTGTCCCGGCAGCACTGGCCCACAGCCCAGCTCTCCCACCTGCCCCAATTAATCTGCCTTACTTCCTCGTCTGGGCATCCTAGAGCCAAGATAAAAATGATGCTTATTTATGGTTTTCAAAGATGCATCTCATTTTTAAATAAAAACAACACTCATTGAACAATAAATATCCTTTGGACAATCAAAATTCAGCTTCCACATAATTTGAGTCAACAAATGATTTCTTCTATCTGAAAGGCTAGGAAATGAAGTTTACCCAGCTGGATTTGCTCCGACTGGGCCCCAAGCAATGCTGCAAACTTCTGCAGGCAGAATATATATTGACTTATGCACAGCACCATGTGGGGATGCTCATACAGGGACCACTTAAGTTATTAAACACATCAACACAACTGCTGATTCCTTGCGAGCTAAACTAGGGAGAGCCCAGAGTGTAATAATTAAGAAGTCAAGTAGGAGTGACCCATGGGGTAGCCCAGTCTTTTTGTTTTTGCTTTAAGAACTTAAATATACCTGTTTAGGAAAGGTTAACTGCTCTACAGTGGATTGAGTTTCTCTAACTATAGTAATTGTGCCCCTCCAACACCCTCCTCCCTCTCAAATTATAAGCACTTTCTCCCTGTCTGAGTTTCTTTTGTTTTTTGAACATACAAGCTCTAGGTCCAAGCTACCATTCTGTAACACCAAATTCACAAAAAACATAGTCCCGAATCTGCAGCTCAGGGGTTATTTAAATGACTTTAAGATGCCAAATCAAACAAATTAAAGCATCTGGTTCTTCAGTTTCTAGAGTTAACGCTGAGAATGTTTGTGTTGGGAGGCAAACACAGAACAAGCCAGAATTTAAGGGGGGGGGGGAATTGCTCATTACTTGAATTATTTGACCTATAGCTTTGAAACATATGGATTGCTGTCGTCACATGCCCACACATTCCAGGAAGCCTGGCTATAAATTATCCACCTGTATAGGTTTACTGAAAACAGAACCTCTCCCTGTGCACCACCCTTCAATACACCCAGGTGGTGCCTGGGCACTTCAGTAAAAGTTTAAGAAAAGTGCAACCATCTGAAGCTTTTCCACAACAGGACCACTCAGTGCCTCTGTGGTTGGCAGCAGCACACACCAATAGACAAGCTGCCCACGGGGTATCCAACCTATTGTGACCAGATAAAAGCTAATGTATTTTATTACCCTATGTTGCATCCAAACACGCAGCACATCAGAAAGTAGAGGTAATCTTTACGGGACTTGGGGCTCAAAGTCCAATGAGGTTTGTCAACTGGGGTAATCTCATGTTCCAGTGTTTCCAAACTGGAGTAAGGGATCCAGCCTGACATGGTTCTACTTAGGACCTGCAGGACCCTCTACCTACTCATTACTCACTTTCTCTTCATACTTCAGGAATATTTTCTCAATCACTCCATTGAAACCACATTACCCACAGTCATTAGGATACTATTAATATTAATTATTCTGCAAATAAACAAGAATAAAGCCAGCTTTCAGTAGACCTCTGGGAAAGCGGATTCCAAGACAAGAAACCTTTCCAGGTCCCTGCTGTGTTCTCTATCTTCCCTGCCACCTTGTGTCACAAGAAGACCTGCTTACAATACGAGCCAGGATGTGAGCCCAAGTGACTGAGCAACAGCCACCAAGAGCTAATGACAAACTTGGTGGTGAGCAGCAGAGGCTGTTCTGTATCAACTTCAATTATAAATAATCTTAGTTTAGATTTTACAATGTATTATTGAGACTTAATATAATATAATCAAACAAACCAACAAAAGTACATTGCACGCAATACAAATCAGACACCAATAACAAAGAAAACAAAAAGCAAGAAACATGTCATCATTCAGTAAAGAAACAAGCAAAGCAACAGGAAATACCTGTACTGCTTAGATTAAATTTTTAGATTTGCATTGCCGCCACCTGTAGTTAATCCATTGGGCCTTTAAGATGACACATAAAAAAACACTAGTACTCACATTTTTGGAGTGACCCAAAGTTCACTTCGAGGGCTGCAGCTATGGCACAGTAAAGCTTTTAAACACAGTATTCTTTTTGAAGAGGAGCTTGATAAGCTAGTATTCAACAAAGGAGCTGTTGCTCTTGTGCTGAGCAGCAGCAAGTAAATCCTATGCATGCACACTTGTGCAATGGGTGTTTTTCCTTGTCCAGGGGGCACTCCCTAAGGAAGAGTCACCTGGTTGAGAAAGCAGCCAGGAACAAGCATTTCCCGGCCTCTCCCTCTATGCCAATTTCAAATGCCTGATCCAGTTTCAGAGAAGATTTAGCCAAGTGTTCCAGTCCCACAAGTGACACATCTTCCAAGCAGGAGATGACATTTCCACACCAGAAACCTTGGCAAAACAGCAAGGCAGAGAAGAATCAACCTAAGGGATTTCAGGACACTCAGCTTCTTAAATCTCCCAGCAGTTAATAACTGCATATGGAACTATATTGGATGTCTCCAATGTAAACAGACCAGCTTGCCAGATCAAAGACTCAACACTCCTCTGTGCTCCTGATAGTCAGTAATACGGGCCCAATATATTTCTGTACCTCAAAAATCTGTACTAGATTTTATATGCTTAGCCAGCCTGTCTCCAAAGCTATGACTTCGTAGATGTTTCTCTAACATTAAGCATATAATTTTCTTAGTTTCAGGATACTGTAATTCGTATTGCCAACAGACACCAATTTATTCAGAATGCTGTCCACAGCAGTTCTACAGACAACCATACATCTTATTTTGCCTTCAATCCAAGGGGGGAACAAGATAGATATTGCTCAATTGAGAAATTAGAGCTCTCCAGCTTCTACCTTTCTTTCATTATCTCTGAAAGTGAACAAATGTGCCACATCTAAAGGAAAAGACACCATTAATTCATTAATGCAGAAATAGGTGAGAGAATAAATCCTCAGCTTTCTCCAAGCACCTAAATAGTACAATTTTATATAGCATATGTGCTCACAGCTAAATATTTGCTTGTTACCACCCTCATCAGCTGAAGGTGGGGTATTTTTAACTTTAATATGTAATGGTATCACTTCTCCTGACTCATCTCCAGATGAATCAGCTGTATTACAGTACTGCAGTACTTTCAAAGCATTTTGCCATTTGTGTCATGTACATTTCTAACCTCAATGTCAACTTACTTATGAAAGCCAGATCATCTCCAGCTCAATAAATTTAACCAATCTGCTCCCTCCCATCTCTATGTTGTAGGAGGAGTGAGTTCATTCCCAAACCATCCCTCAGAGGACAGGATCCATTCATTTCTAGACAAGCCTCAAAGAGCTTGGCTGTCCTGCTTTCCTATTTGGCAGCTTACATCAGAGTCAGATAGTTTCCCCAATATTTAAACCTTTCTTGTTATAATGCAGCCTCCCCCAATCTGGTGCCTTCCAGATATTTTTGACTACTGGGCACTGGGTTGGGGAAAAGCTACTGTAGCACAACAAACACAGTGAGGCTTTTCTCTAATTGATAAATTGCAAATGATTCATACATTCTTCAACCTCTTCCTAAAACAACTGAACCAAAGACATAACTGGATAAATAGCAAAAACTGCATGTATTCCTCATGTTTCCCTTAGAATTCCTGTTATTTGCCATGGCATTCTCATTGATTACAAGTGCTTTTATGAACAATGATGACACAATCTGTGTACTGTGCCCTAGCCAAGGAACAAGAGGAGCCAAGTAGAGCAGAAAAATTGTGCATTAACCAAAAAACAAAACACCAAACCATGGGGCGAAATTTATAATTTTCAACCCATTGCAAATGGATATTTCATTTTTAACATATTTACAGACTTAAAATAGTTTGTGGAACTATATTTAATGTGTTTTATTTACACTAGGAATCACTGCCAAAAAAAAAATGGGCCACCAAGTCCTATTTACAGTTTGGAGAGTTTGATGACTTGTTTCACTGTGAAGATTCGTGGTTCTTTTCAGGGCAGAGGATTATTATTTTTTTACCTATTTCCGTAATGTAGAAATTGCTCTAGGTTTAGTAGCACTCAATATTTGCTTCAGGCATGTACCCAAGCAAGTTTCCCAATCAGACTACCAGACAGCTCTGTTTATTATGATTAACTTACAGAACATACATTTTTACCCTTTAGTTGTGCCCGATGTATTCAGGGAACAACTGAATGTGTTCCAGCACTTCAAAGCACCAGCCAGGTGAACACTGCCTGATATAATAATCCCTATACAGTGGTACCTGGGGTTAAGTACTTAATTCATTCCGGAGGTCCGTTCTTAACCTGAAACTGTTCTTAATCTAAAGCACCACTTTAGCTAATGGAGCCTCCTGCTGCAGCTGCGCCACCGGAGCACGATTTCTGTTCTCATCTTGAAGCAAAGTTCTTAACCTGAGGTACTATTTCTGGGTTAGCGGAATCTGTAACCTGAAGCGTATGTAACCTGAAGCGTTATGTAACCCAAGGTACCCACTGTATTTTGGAGGGGGGGACTTCCAAGCTATTATATCAGAACAAAACTCTTAAAAAAAACTTTGTGAAGACAAAGATACATTTATTGGGATTCATTAATATGAAGGGGTGTAGCTATTACAAAATGGAGCAAAAGGAAAGGAAATGGGGGGTATTTACTCTAACTCCATTTTTCTGTTACTCGTTGTAATCAGTTCCTCTGCTTTGATGATGGAGAGATTCATTGTTCACACTTCTGCTGCTATTAACTAATTTACTCAATTACTTCCTCCAAGAAGAAAATCCAAAACAACATGAAAGGCAAAGTTCAGAGCCATCCAGAAGTAGAACCCTAGAGACTAACAGCTGTACACCAGCCTATTCTGCAGAATTTAGAGGCCTCTTTGGTTGGGGAGGGGAAAAGGAGTGCGGGGAGAGACATGCCTGGGAACAGCAGATGGAAGAGTTGAGTCGGGAGGGCCCACCATCCATGAAAAACCTGAAACTGACAAGTGGAGAAATAGAAGAAGATACCTTCACCCCGGTATGGCTCCCCTTTATCACATACACAGCCCAACAAGACAACGACAAGAATCCACCAACAGCATACGAATCAATACGGCTAACCTGATTCAAAAAAACACCTCCCCACCCCACTCACACATGAAAACAAAGTTCAACACAGCCAATCACAAACAAGGAACCACACCCGAGGCGAACCCCAACCTCTCTCACCACCAAAGGAACACAAGCGAATAGTAAAGAGAACCCGCACAAGCGACACTGACACAAAACCCATCACATACATTAAGTAAAATAGAAACATTGCCTCCCGACCCCCCCCCCACTCGCCTTTGCCCCCTCCATCTCCCCCCCCCTTTCTTCCTAATGTAACCCTAATGTCTCAACAGATGAAGCTGACCTATGGAAAATGTAACTTGAAAAAAGAAACATTGCGCATACCTTTGTAAACCAAGAAAACTTAAATAATTTTTTTTTAAAAAAAAGAAAGAAAGAATAGATGTTAAGACATTGATTCAAATTTGTTGAAAGTGAAAGTACAGAAAGGAGTTAAAAACCTATGAATTTAGATATGCTCAGACATGTTACCAGAACGTTTTTATGAGAATTGATTTACAAAAATTGGCATGATTCATAACAAATAGTTACTAATTTGCTGTGTTTTATTATTTTCCTTAATAAATGGTAAATTATGAAAAACAATAACCTTGACAACGACATTTCCCTCAGCATGGAAAGGAGCGCAGATTTAACTGATTTATCAGCTCTCTCAACATTAAACAAAATGTACCATTTAGTCCTCAAATAGAAACAACATTCGAAGGATGGTTAGTGCCAGTGGAATGGAAGTAACTACTTTGAAAATCCCAAGTACAGTACTTAGAGCTACATTCTAAAAAGTATCCTGATGGCTGTCTTTCAAAGTGTGGCCTCTGTGAGCCTCTGGAGGTGCCCTTCCAACTCACTGTACTTTCCCCCAATTAGGTGCTAAAGCTTTCAACTTTCCAGCTGTGCAACATGGACATCTTTAAAAGACATCTGAAGGCAGCCCTGTTTAGGGAAGTTTTTAATATTTAATGCTGTATTGTTTTTAACACTCGATTGGAAGCCGCCCAGAGTGGCTGGGGAAACTCAGCCAGATGGGCGGGGTATAAATAATAAATTATTATTATTATTATCTCTGTATGTTTTATATCTGGATCTTCCTACTGATTGAGAAGTTGCCAGTAACAGCTTTTCACTCCTCTGCAGTCTATGCCTCTAACCACGTACGATGCCACTTTCTTCCTTATGATCTGTCCTGGGCTAGAGTGAGATGCCACCAACCAGATCTGCTTAGCCCATGCTTCACATGGGAATTTTGCTTTAGAGCAGCCTTTGCTGACTTGGTGCCTTCCAAATGTTTGGTGCTCTCCAACTCCCATCAACCACAGCTGCTTTAAAGGTTTGGCACATCATAAAACCAGAGTCTGATCTAATAACGTTATCTATTTACCCTCTCATGCCGATCAGCAGAACCGAGGGGTTCTGGACCACTTCAAGCTGCATGTGGGATGTGCTTGCCTGACTCTTCCCCTATTTAAAACAAAAACAAAACCAACTTAAAAGTGACCATCTGAGAAAGTTAAGCTAGACAGTTTTTCCAGACGCGCCAATTTATTTTTTTCACATATTGAAAAAAGACCGTTTGAAGCCATACAACAGCTCACAGAAACAATATGACATTATAGCACAATTATGTTCCTCGCCACATTGCCAAAGCTTTAATGTTTAGGAATGCAGGATGCAACTGTGTTATTTCCCCCCAACAAGACACTGTTCCAATGTCCCTTTCAAAACAATGGCCATGAGGAGCTAACTGTGGTACATCCCTGTTGGGAAAAAGGAAGTTAGCTGGCAATTCTTAAAACTGGTCCACTGCTGATTTCCACTTGGTTCCAGTAGTAATTGTGCCTGCGTAATGCACACAATACTGTGCAAAATAATGCTTCCTCCTCATTACTTTGTTTTATTACAAATATTTACATTAATTTTTAACAGAAGATAGTGTTATACGAAAAATAGAATCTTGGTGTGGGAAGTATACTCCCTTCTTGGCCATGCAGCTTCTGTCACAATATTCTAGAACTGCAAAACAAAGTTTGCACTATATGCATTAAATTGTCATCACTGTATTGACATTTTCTGAAAAGCGCTGAGCTCATGGGCTCAAGTGGAAGGATGTTGCTAGCATTAGCCGGGTTTACAACCCAAACCCTTTAGACTGATAGCTGGTTTCTGAGAATGTAATTACCACCCTATAGGCACATTCCTCAGAATGTTTCTTCACCCAGTTAGTATTGCTGGCAAATTGTTTCTCTCCATACACCCTCGCACACCCTGCCCATTTCTACATGGAGAATCATGATCTCACTCCAGAAGAAGAGCCCTAGTCTGCATTCTGTAAAATTAGAGTCTTTTAATCCCAGGTTTTCTGTTTCAGATACTATCTCTGCAGCCCTCTGTCAGACATATTATAAGCACAGGCGAGACTTATCAAGATGCTTCCAGTTTGGGATCACTAAGTCTGTTCTCCACCACAACTACCTCCATTTAGATGTTGGCAAAAGCACACAGCAAATATACAGAGAGCAATTTCTGTATAAAGTTATACATAGCAGGTCATGTGATTTAGTAGAACCACCCATAGCCTTCAGCAATTGCCTTATCCAGGTGTAGACATCTGCGAAGGACTTCAGCCTAGAAAAACTAGTCATTTGAAGAAATTGAGCAGCAAAGAAAAGAACACACACTGATAAAGGGGAAAAGGCTGGGGGCAAAAACAGAAACAACTTGAAAACATAGGTGTATGCTTTTTTTAGACGTTTGCCACGCCACCTTGTACTGCAGATTATTTCCTACTCTTTATCAAGGTACGTAGAAAGAACTCCTCCTCTAAGCTCAACAATGCCAATGTTGGGTTGCACTGTTGTTTCGCAGTTCCTACTCCCAAGCACAGGCAGTAAAAAGACAAGCTCACAAGAAGTGTGTGCAACAAAATGGGCAGGAGCATCATAGAAGAAATTAGTTTAGACTTTGAGCAAAGTCCGCTTGATAGTTAACCACTTTAAAAAGTTGATCAGGATAAGAGGAGACTAGACAAACTGCATACTATGCATTCCTCTAGAGCTGGTAATTCAACTGTTAAGATTCACCAATAAAACTTTATTTTTTGTAGGATTCCAATTGTAGCCAAACAAGTACACTTAAACCTGAAGCAAAACCTGTTTAAACCAGGATCAATCAATGTTTAATTTTGAAATAAGTCATGGTGGCTACAATGCACATCAAAGCTGACGAAACCACTTCGAAACACCATGTTTATGTCCCTCGGTTTTCATTCAATCTTACTGGGGAGTGGAGAGAGGAAGGAGTGGGCATTGGCAAAAGGCTGTTTGATGCAATGGTTAAAGAAAAAGCAGCTACCATTGGGCTATAAACACTTGTGATTAAACAAAACATTTTCCACTATGGAATTCAGGTATGCAATATTGGGGGTCTGATATGTCAGGCTCTTCTGCTATAAACAGCTATATAAGTGACTTGTTATGACAGTGGACCTTCTCAAAAATCTAACATTAACCATATGATTGATTATTCAAGTCAAGCTTAGGGAAAATCCAAACACATCAGGAACTAAGAAAGAGATGCTCTGAAACCAGAGAACCAATGAGTGTGCAGACATGCCTTAGAACCAGTATCAGACATGCTGAGGCACACACTTTTACACTGTGCAAGGTTAAGAGCATACGCAATAAGCTTGATCTCTAGTCCAATGTTCCGCCCCACTATTAATTCACTGCTTGGCCTTAGTAAGAGCTTCTCTCTCAGCTTCATCTTTCTCACCCGTTTCTAATATGAGAGCAGAGTAATACTGGCCTGCCAGGTTTATTTTGAGGATAACCAAGGTAAACTGCTGGGTGGGACAAACACTAAGTGGCCTGAAAAGTAGCAAATCTCATCAATCTCTACAGCCCTAGGTGATACACAACAAATCAGTTAAGGAGTTTAACCCTAGGCCATGGGTAGGCAAACTAAGGCCCAGGGGCCGGATCCGGCCCAATCGCCTTCTAAATCTGGCCCGCAGATCATCGTGTTTTTACATGAGTAGACTGTGTGCTTTTATTTAAAATGCATCTCTGGGTTATTTGTGGGGCATAGAAATTCGTTCATTTTTTTCTCTCCAAAATATAGTCCAGCCCCCCACAAGGTCTGAGGGACAGTGGACCAGCCCCCTGCTGAAAAAGTTTGCTGATCCCTGCCCTAGGCTTATTATCTGCTAGAGGGCATCTGAAAACAGTAGATAGATATAGATAGATAGATGATAGATAGATAGATAGATGATAGATAGATAGATAGATAGATAGATAGATAGATAGATAGATAGATGAATGATAGACAACCTTTCTTACATTCTCATTTTTGTGTGACCTTAAGATATTTACCAAGCCTATTCCCAGAATGGCTTTTTCAGACCTTGTAGAACACAGAACTTGTCTTAACTTGTGATAAAGTTAGTTACGTAAAAGGTTACCAACCGATCAGAGCAGTTCATTTGCATCATCAAGGCACGTTACAGAAGCAACAGTGAACACTACAACATTGTAAATAAAAAGAAAAACACTTTTTAAGTCAATCCCATATATTTTCTAGTATAGTTCTGATGTCAGTGATTTAAACCTACCCTATGCTAGTCTACTGATATGACAGCTCAGTACTAGCAAGCAGAAACTGGCCCTGTAATTGACTAGAAACTACTGTGTAGGAGGCATTGTGTGGTCAATACTTTGTTCAGCTACCTCTTTTGAAGGCTGTGGATTATGCGAGACAAGTGCTGACACAGATGACTAGAGAGAGATGTGGGCAGCTTGCCAATATTCTGACCTCTCCCTTCTTTACACCACATATAGCAATCCATACCCATGTAATGTCAGTGTAAAGGTTAGAGAAGGGAAGGCCAACTTCTATAGTCTCAGGAGTCACTATACTCTCCAGATGGTGGGCTGGGGCCCGAAATTTATTTGGCAGGTTAGTCTGAACATTTTATCAGTACAGTCATACCTCGGGTTGAAGCAGCTTCGGGATAAGTATTTTCGGGTTGCGTGCTGCGGCGACCCGGAAGTAACGGAGCGTGTTACTTCTAGGTTTCGCCGCTCGCGAGTGCGCAGACGGTCAAAATGACATCACGTGCATGCGCAGAAGCAGCAAATCGTGACCCGCGCAGGCGCAGGTTGCATTCGCTTCTGGATGCGAACAGGGCTCCGGAACGGATCCTGCTCGCATCCAGAGGTACCACTGCATTCAGGTCCTGCAACATAGTTGGCATCATCTAACAGTAAGGGCTCCAAAGTCATAGCGCACATGGCCGAGAACTGCATCTCTCTTTGGCTTTTGTATTTATAGCAGTATGACATCTTGCAACTTTTGAAAACTGTTTCCTTTTCAAAAGGAAAACTTTAGAAAATATGTTACTATTATCATGATTGAAATTTAATAGGGGCCTGTAAAAAAGTTAATTTCAGGACTGGAGGTCACTCACAGGTCACCAGCTGGCCATCCTTGTTTTACAGCAGCGATGGGGAACCTGTGGCCCTCCAGATGTTGTTGAACCACAGTTCCCACCAGCCAGCATGGCCCATGGTCAGGCATGTTGGGGGATGGAGTCCAATATCATCAGGAGGACCACAGAGTGCTCATCTTGGTTTTAAAGGAAGTACAGCCACTTAAGAAGCAAGCTTCTCAACTGTATAAGCAACAAGCGTATCTGTTCCAGTTCAGTCTAAATTTGAAATTCTTTATTTTCTGTCCCCCAAAAAGAAATTAAAAGTATTTCACAGAATATCCACAGAATATCTGGAATCCCGCAATACAGCATCTCAATAATACCTTTCTTTGGAAAACAGAATAGGTTTTTTAACTGATAATCTAAGAAGCTCAACCCATACAACGTATAACTGAGAATGCAGTTTAAGAATCAAACAGAAGAATGAAAATCCTGTATAGCTTCACTAGTCACCTCATTCAACTCAACATTTTGCTCTTGAATGAAGCAGCTACCATGTCTAGTTATTTATACCATTATAAATATACCTACAGAAAGTTGTTACGGATTTTCAAGCGTTAAAGGTGAGCAGCAGGCAATAAGAACATCAGTATGAGCAATTCAACTGAGTTCCATAGGACAGAACACTGGTTTTAGCTTTCCCATATAGTTATAGCAAGGCCTTCACCTTTAAGGTGGATATTACTGAAGCCTCTATAAAGCTTTGTAAACAAAGTAGTAGCTGCTGTCCTAAGACATCTTTGCCGTTCTGTATGATTCCCAATAGCTGACTTTGTACTTCAGCTTATACCCAACTGATACATATCCATCTCTACAGAAGACATACACTAATACTGTACTATCATATTATGTTGCTAACATATTAATGTCAGGTCCTGGTCAGAGAGACCTTGAGTTTTCTTGCCTTCCAACATCCATCTCTGTCTAAATGCTGAAATGTTTTTGTTATGCAGGAAGAATATGTCTCCAGGTGTTGTATGAACAAACCCAGCATGGAGAATACTAGGCAGGCTACCTCTAGAATTCATCAGGAAGTTGGAAGTAATGCAATTAGTGCCTTGGGCATGTTTAGTTCAAGTCTAGAAGAATGTTGTTTTAATGACAGGCAGCACCGATCAGTTCAGTTTTATTTAAAGCACCCAAAAGTTTTTTTTTTAATGGAAAAAAAATTACAGCATATTTGCAGCATGAGGCTAGCGTCTTAGTTCATCTTACACTACATGTTTAGCCTGGAGCATCTGAGGTACAATTCACAAGCGAAGCAGCACCTCACAAATGGACCATAATCCCCAGCTATCCTGTTAAAAAATAAAGCACTTGTTTAGTCAGCTGCTTTAGTCAGGTTTGCTCCCACATTTCAGTGTTTGCAAGCAATGAATGAAATAATAACAATGACTGATATTCAAAGAAGCAGAACTACTCAGTTCAACAAAGAGAAGTTTGGAGAAGGAACTTCCTGATTCAATTTTAATTAAGCCCTTTTTTGGTCTTTCCTGGTGGAGAAGTGACTGCTGTCCCACATTATTATCATTCAGGATTTTTGTATGGCTGTGAACAGGCACTAATATGTCTACGAAAAACAAAAATGTAGCAATAAAAACAGAGTTCATGATCTTTCAACTCTTAACCTCATACCAAAGAAAAGTGATCCCACAAGTTTGCAATGTGTTGCTGGTATAGAGTATCATTATTATACCTATATAATAATGTGGAAATATGGCTGAGAGAGCATGAGCTACGCTAACTTGCCAAATGTGTCCCTGTAGAATAGTCCAGTGTCATCACCCTACCATGCTGAATGTGATTTTTTTGTAGGCAGTAGTGGCCAGGATTTGATTTATTATTTTTCTATGCCACATTTCATTCAAAAGCACTGCAAAGGGGCTTGCAAATGATAAATAACACTAACAAAATAAAACAATAGAGCATCACAAATACAGCGCAAATCATATAAAATAATTGGGTGGCAGTAAGGCCGAGAAAAAGTCTTTTAGGAAAGGAGTTCGGTAGAGAGAGGAGGAATGGCATAAGGATACACATTTACAATGCAAAAGCAGAACAGATTTACAACACTGTACTAAAACAGGATAGATTAGTCACAATTTCCTTCAAATATATTAATCAGTACAGGCCACACTTACGTTTCTCACTATTGACACACAGATCAAGCAGTTGATTACTTTCGTACTTGGGATACCCAGTGCACAAAGTATGTACTGCATAAGCACAGCATAAGCTATGAAATGCACACAAATGCACAATATGGCAGCTTTGGTCCAGAAGATGTCCTGGTTGTGGGATGACACCCCCCACAAAGGGCATATTGCAGCATCAGGAAGCTCCTTATTTGGGGTCACCCCTCTGTAAATAGGGTGTTTTTTGGGTAGGTGCTTTTTCTCCTCCTTCATTACTATTCTGTGCTGTTTTGTTCACTTTGTCATTGGCTAGTTTGTTGTTTTATTTTCTGGTTTTAATATATATTTGTCCCTGTTTTAACTGTGTTATTTTTGTAACTCACCCTGGGACCATTCAGTGAAGAGCAGGGCACAAATAATAAACAAATACATGCACAGTAACTTGCAAAAGATAATGCCTCTTTATTTTAAACCTTGTAAACTCATCACTACACATACATGCTCTATTCCTAAATGTCGCTATACATGTTATGACTTCTTTTTGAGCTTCTAGGGCTTCCATGGTCTCCCAGGTCAGGAACTGACCCATTTGCTATACAAGGCAGTGAAACGTGCCCCCCGCCAGGATGTTTTTCTTCACCTAATCAAACTATGTTTCAAGTTGGCATATGAAGATAAAGGTATTCAACCCTTATTTCAATTTAACCTGGTAAATGGGCCTAAAATGTTAGGTCCCCTGACAGGAGGATAAGAGGAAAGATCTGCTTTAGAATGGTGTATTCAGCCTACTTTAAAGATTTACAGATCTCCTGGGGTGATGCTAAGTGATAAAACCAGTGGTTGGTGTCTGTTTGAGCACGAGGCCGCAAACATGCAAAGTTTTAAGATATCAGTTGCTTGATTACATATGCTAACAGTGCAAAGAAGCACCAAAGACTGACCTAGAACTGAGTATCACAGTTTATCATGCCAAAAGCTACCTTGTGCCTCTGGAAATAGCCTAGTATAGTTGCCTCATTTCCCCTTATTCCAGTTGTTTCCAGGATGAGTTTATTACATCAATTTATATTGAAGAAGTATTGCAGTTAAGGTGTAAGGAACAGAGACAAACTACTAGTTAACTTCGTAGCGTCCTACAATCCACAAAGTTTGTGCGCCTATTCTAGTTTCCCCCATACACTGGCAAGCAGCAACATGGTTCTGCAGAGAGTAGAAGTCAAGCTGGTGGAAACAGAGGAGCAATCTTATACCTCACAGTACCTGGGGTCCCACACCTAGCAGACATCAAAGTGGTTTGAGAAGCAGCAAGGCTCACTTGTGTTTGGCATGCTGAAGGGATTATTTTGTATGAAGAAAACTATTTCAAAAAATAAAATAGCCAAAACTGATGGCAGACTGATAGCAGGGCAGACAGTTATGGTGCATTTCACACATTTCAACTTCCTAACTGGCGACTATGTGTGTCAACTTAAGCAGCCCTTAAGTTTCTTCAACAGCCAGAACTGTCATAAGACCCAGAGGCAAAACAAACCTCCCCTGAGCCACAATGCATCTAACTCTGTAATGCAGAAGCAGAAATTCCATTCTTGCTCCACCTAGCAATCGGCTCACACCTAGAAACAGTCAGTTCTATCCGGCATTTGTTTAACGCTCTGCTTCATAATTGAAAATCCTCTTAATGTTATTCAAGGTAAAGTTTAGTGGAATGAACATACACCTTTTAAAGCAAGGTTTTAACTCTTTAATACTATGGGAGGCATTTGAGAGTTATATTATTAACCATCAGTAAAAACCTCACACATTTCCATGCAAATAGGTTCATGGCTGACTTTACTGTCCCTGGTATTTGTGATTTTTGGAAGCCATCTGCTGTATGAGAAATCCAGAAGGGCACATTTAAAGCTGCATGTGGCTTTCTCCCTCCTCCTTTTGACCAGCCCTTCAAATAAATAGATCGTGTTAAGTGCAACAAGTAGGGAAAATTTAGCTGGCACAGAAAGCTGTTATACTGGTTCACAGTTTGTACGGCTTGCAAAGCTCCTCTGACATTTCCTTTGAGGAGCTTCTGACCTCTTCCATGACCAAGAAAGGACAAACCACAGATGGGCTTTTCTCTCTTGCTACAACAGAAATCCAGTATTAAGTTCCCTGTACAAGAATATCAGCACAGCATATTAGCTTCTTTCCTTCATGGACAGTTACCCAAAATAAAAATATCTGTGGAGCCAGGTAACAAGATCACACAGGTTCAGAGAGCAACCCCTGGTGTCTGCATGTCCATACCTCAGTCGTCAACAAAATGCTACTCAACCGTACAGAGATAATATCCTCAGCATCTACAAGGGGACCTTCCCTTCTACTTTTTCCTCCCAGCACAAAACTGCAGTAATACTGCAGCTGTTTGCATCTCACCTTCTGCTGGCAAGGCTTGCTACTTCCATTTTAATTCTGTAGCGTACAAGCTATACAGCTTGAAACTGTCCCACCCCTTCTTTCCAGTCGGAATTCCCAAAGTTTTAAATACTAAATTAGTTTAAAAATCCAATCTATATATTGCAAACAACTAAATTTTAGACCACAGAATAAGCTAGCCAATAATATAATATAAATGGCTCTACTCAGAGTATGACTTAGTTTGATATCACCAATTGGCACCCCACCTTTTAAACAAATCTAATTCCGATCGGCCCAGAACTGTAATATTCAGCCATCTCCTGCTGGAGGAAATTTCATTTTGGTGGCTAAGCAGAAGCGTTTTTACCCAGACCTTCAAACATCAAGTTGTAGATGGCGGAGGGGGGAATGGTAAGTGTGGAGGGAAGGATCTTAGTGGCTTTAACTCTCTTTGGCAGCCCCTCTGGCTAAACTCCCCTGCAAGGCCCGTAGCTTCCAGTTTCATTGTGGGAAGCAGCTCGCAGTAGATCCTCCTTTACAAAGGAGCTCTGTCATCTTATCTCCCGCGCCCGAGCCCAGTTCCGCACCAATCAGACGAGGGTGCTCCCTAGCAGAGGGGTTCCCACCCGAAAGTTATCGGCCTTAGCGATGACAGGAAAGGGGGGGGAGGAGGGAGAGGAGCACAAGTATGAAACAAACCTGTTCAGAACACTGCCAAATCCTTAGTTCCTAATGTTTAAAACTGAAGAAGTTGGCGAGCGCGTCTGTCCCTCCCACCCGTTATAAGAAACCCATGCCTCCCCGCCCCCATTCCCACTCTCCTTCCCCGGAGAGATCTTGGAAGTGGGTGCGGCGGCAGCAGTTTCGCCCCGGACAGAGGCTACGACCTACCTGCCCCCGCGCAATCCAGCGGAAAGAATGTCCGCAGAGAGCAACGTGGGAGACCCGGAGCGCGCTCGCGCCCCGCCGCCTCCGCACGCGCAGCAGCCCTGACTGGGGAGGAGGAGGAGGAGGAGGGGAGCGAGGACGACGACGGTGGAAAGAGGGAGAAAGCAGCCCCGGGCGCCCGCCAGCCGTCCTGAGAGGAAAATAAAGACGACTCAGTTATCCTCCCCCCTCCCTCGAGAGTCGCTGCTGCGTTACCTTCTCGAAGCTGCCGCAGCTGCTGCCTCGAGGAGGACAATCGCTCTCTGTCTGGCGAGGCGAAAGGGCTCGGAGCGCCTTTTCCACGACGCAGAGCAGGAGGTCGAGCGCAGCAAAAAAGGGAACGGATCCTGTGGCTCCTTGCTCGGGAACAGCTCCAAGAAAGGAACTTACCTCCTCGGTCCCACCCTCCTAAGACTGGGGGGGGGGGGACCCAAAAAAGAATCACCCTTTCTTTTCCCTGCTAGAAGAATGGGCTCTTGTTGGAGACGCTGCGAGTAGTCCAGCCCCCGAGCGGAGCCCGCAGGGAGCGGAGGTTACTAGGAGACTTACCTCTCCAAGTTGCTGCTCCGGAGACTCCCGCTCGGAGAGGAGTCCTGAGGCTCGCCGGGATCAACCAGCGAAGCAGCGTCCGAGGGGGAAAAGGCTGGGCACGTTTCTCGCCAAGCCCACCCTGCCCGGATCAATCCGCCTCTCGCTCCTCTCCTGCGGCGCAAACTCTCGCTCTCGTTCGCCCCGTCGCCCCTCCCCCTATTTCAAGCGGCCGGGCGGACAGCGAAGCGTTCGGGGAGGGGGGAGGCCGGCCCGCCTCCCGGGCGGTAGGCGGACCCACGCAGCCCCCCGGAGACCTCCGAAGGGGAGCGCGGCGCGACTCCCGCGCAAAGAGGCCTGGGCTGCGGGCGAGCGAGCGAGGAGCGCGAGCTCGCTGGGCAAGAAAAAGAAGGCTCCCTCCACCCTCCTGCCTCGGGCCGAGAGGGAGGGAGCTTCTGATCCAATTATCCCGCTGTCGTCGTGGGGATGAAGGGAGGCCCTGCCCAGCAGCAACAGGAGAGGCTGAGCTGGCCACATTTAAAGCGGCGGGGTGGGGGAATGGGGTGGTGATCTTCGCATAACCGCAGCCGGGGCTCAGCTTCCGAAGGAGCCGGGTTTCAGTCGGGACAGACGAGGGAAAGTGGGAGCGCCTCTGCACATGTGGAGAGTGCGTGACTCTGGCGCAGCCCTCACGCGCCCAGGAACACGCGAGCAGGGATTCCAACCGGTGCGGTTTGCAGGCCCTGTTGCTCCTCTTTCCTTTTAAGCCGTTGAGCACAGCTCAGGCACCGAGGAGGTTCCGGGGATATCGAGGCGGAGGGTTTTCTGCCATGGGGCAAAAATGGAACAGACAGCCGCGCTCGCAAAGCCTGTCGAAGGGCTGTGGGGCTCTTTCCTTGCCAAAAGAGGAGAAAGCAGTGATTCACCCGGGCGTCCTCCATCCCAGATTGCTTTTTAGTGGTTGGCTGGGCTCGGCACTGCCGTGAGGAAACTCCTTGACGAGGCTGCTGGCGCTGCGCTCTTGGAACAGCCGACTCACCTTTTCTGCTGCCCCACTTCTCCCTTGGGCACAAACAGCCAGTTTGTTGGCTTCCAGGAACAGAGCACTGAGATGTTTGTCTGAAGAGAAACCAGAAGTCTTAAATAGGAAGCACCTTGTACCAACCCAGGCCATTAGCCTTTCTACCCCAGTGCTGTTTACACTGACTAGCAGCAGCTCTCGGGGGTTTCCACCTGGGATCTTCCCTCACCTGCATCTTTTGCATGTGCTCTATCACTGAGCTACAGGCCTTCCCCCACTCACCCTTTTTGAAGGCCATGGAGTCTTCCTATTCTTAAAAAGATGCCTTATTGACAGTGCTTTTTTCTTTTAAAAAAATGTTTAGGGGTACTCTTATTTTCTTACTCATATTGAAATACTGCCCCCCCTCAATGAGGCCAAACCTAAATTCACAAAATGTTTAGGGGTGTGCGTACCCCTGCATACCCCCCAGGAAAAAAGCACTGCTTATTGATGCAGTAAAAGACGTTCTTATTGCCAAGTTTCTCCTTTCCCTCATCCCCTAATTTGGTTCAGGTTTTTTTGTTTTGTTTTTAAACAACCCTTTTTCTCTTCCTTTTCTCTCATTTTAACACACCACCTCCAGTTTTCAGTTCCTACCTTTACAGCCCTTTGGGATCCTTGAAAAGTGGAGCTGCATTCTCCACCTCCCTTAAACCAATTTAGCTATGACTCAACATTTGAGACAAGGTTTTGCATTACATGCATGGGAACATTTTCCCTTTCCAGTCTACTTTCTGTTTATGCTAGCCTTAACAATCTAGAACTTCTGTTATTGCAGAGGGTATAGGTTTGGATTTATTACTATTGTTTTGTTAGGTGGAAGAAGGCTATTGCCCATATAGAGTCTCAGTTTCTAAAATAAAACTTGCCAGAATTAATTTCTATCTGGAGCTTACACCCTGGACAATTTTTTCCTAATCACATATGGGTGAGAACCATTGGTTGGTTACATGGTGATAAGTGAAAAGACTTTGCACACACATTGCATCAGGAAAACAAGCTGCTGAACAGTGATGGCAACTGGAACTTCCCTGCAGTATGTTATAGGTATTACACATTTTGAAACATAGATGCTAAGTTTTCAGAATGGAAAAATACAACTTCAGTCATGTCTCCCAGTCCTAAACTTGATTATTCTGAAACAAGTTCTATTGAACTCAGTAGGATGTAATCCTAAATGCATATCACTGTCACCTAAAATGTAACTTGTGCAGCAGCCTTTAAAGTCACCATACTTGGTTTATGTTGCTCCATCTGTTCCAGAAAAACAACAGATAATAACTCAGACTCCAGATAACTGACTCAGACAAAGGCTAGTGGCCCCCATTAAGGTATCTCTCTGTTTAAATCTCTTTAAAATACCTCATTACAGTCGTACCTCGGCTCCCGAACGCCTTGGAAGTCGAACGTTTCAGCTCCCGAACAATCGAAAACTGGAAGTGAGTGTTCTGGTTTTCTAAAGTTTCTTCAGAAGCTGAACATCCAACAGGGCTTCTGCAGTTTCCAATTGGCTGCAGGCTGACTTCGCTTTGGAAGTCGAATGTTTCAGAAGTTGAACGGACTTTGGGAACAGATTCCGTACGACTTCCGAGGTACGACTGGAATCGGATCAAGATTAGGGCTCAGACTTGTAGTCCATACTCTTGAGTAAACCACATATTTAAAAACATTAATTTCTGCCTTGCTCTGCAGCAGAAGTGGTAACCTTTGACCCTCCAGCTGTGGCTGAACAAGAATTCTCATTGGCCCTAGCAAGCATGGCCAGGGATGATGGAAATTGCTAAAAATCCTTTCTCTTTTAAACCCCCTAAAACTAAATTCTGTTGATCTCTCACAATAGTCTGCAGTATGCTGACAGTAGTGGATTTTTCACCTTCATTTCCTTGGAAAGAGGAAATAAGTCCTTGGAAATAAGTCTGCTGTGACAGACTTACATGCAAACTTTGTCCTCATAATAACTTTGTCAATACTATTACAGGACCTAATAATGCCACCCACAACATGCAGGGTTCATTCACATGCTCATCTTCCAATGTGATTTACTGCATCACCAGCCAGTGATGCCCTTGGGCATTCAACATAGGACAAACAGGCCAGTCTCCATGTAGCCATGGAACAAATGAAGTTCAAAGGGAGACTTGCTGAATTACAATAGATCAAGAATTTCAATGCTATCACTTGTGGATTGAACCAAGCCAAAGGATTTTTAGCACATATGTATTAATTGGCTTACCAATGCTAGGATGTCTGTGCCATCAATAATTGTTTTGTGAATTATTGCTGTTGAGTATGTAATTTTCAATATCCGTACTTTTCTGCATTTCATTTCCCTCTGATCTCACTTTTTACAATACCCTTCCCCCCCCCAAAAAAAGTGTATATATATTTACAACTCAGAATAAAACTTCATGCATATGATGAAAATGGACTGTAGTGCACAAAGGCTTACGTCATAAGAAATGTGTTTGTCTTTAAGGTGCCAGAAGACACTTCGCTGGTTTTTCCACAAAAGACAGGTAACATGGCCAGGTATCTTGGTGGTGTTGTTGTTTTTGTTCTTTTCTAAACACATAACTCTCTTAATATTTAATGAGTCAGTTCAATTTTTCATCTTTCGTAAATATTTACGCTGAATCCTAAAGTTGAAATAAGGACACTTGAAATGGAACATACAGGGTGAGTCTTTTAAAAGAGGCCCCATGGAACATGTGTACTCTGTAGCCACGGGGCCTCTTTTAAAGGACTTGCCCTGTACAAGAAAATGTTGCCTTGTACCTACAGACTGACAGGAATGCTTCTGCCCTTCCAGCCACTGCTGGAAGAGGAGACATGTAATGCTGTTCAGAGCTTGCAGGAAGGGACAGAGAAAAAAGAGAAAAGTCTTAAGATGCTATCCCCCCCCCCCCCCAAAAAAAAAACCTACCTGCCTGAAACCTTTTCCCATGCTATTTATAATGCTCAAAGTTCTCAGGTTCAGCACTGACATCCAGCTCTGAACCTAAACACGTTATTGATACATAAAGGTAAAGCTTCCAAAGCGTGTGCAAAGAAAATATTTCTTCCTTCCTGAAACTTCCCATACAGAGTGTGGGTTGGCAGCTTTGAACTCCATGAAACACAGCCTCAGCTTCCTAATTCCTATCTCCAGGTTACTGTACATCAGGACCAGGGAACATGCAGCTCTACAGATGCTGGACTCCAACTTAATAATAATCCCTAACAATTGGTCATTCTCGCTGGGACTGATAGGAGTTCCAACAACGTATGGAAGGTCACAGGTTCTCTGTCCCTGCTTTAAGATCTCAGGCCAAATAAGTCTTCTTGCTCAATTTCCCTTCTCCCCCATACCAAACTGACACCCCCAACAGTTGTTCTCAGTATTTTGTAAGGCCTAGGAACAGATTAGCACAGGTCCTTATCAGCCTGCTTGGTTATTTATTTATTTACACGCTGTTATACTTCCGCATAGCTGGGGGAGTTTGCTTTGGATGTAGGATCCACTATCTTCTCTGGGTGGCATCCATTTGCTTCAAAACCGATAAAAACAGGGCCACCCAGGTTCAGTGCACCAGGTCTTTCATTATATGTTTGCACTTTATTATACTCCGCTTTTCCTCCAAGCATCTCAGAGTGGCTTATACATGATTCCCAGGTGATTTCCCATCAAAGTACTGCTCAGGGCAAGATCCTTCCCCCTTCAGTACAGCTGCTTAGCTGTAATATTCTGTCTACAGACAATTGTCTATATTAAAATCCATCTTAAAAAAAACAAACCCACAATCACCTTGGGAGTTAGCAGAGATGTGACAAGTGTGCTTGCTCAGAAAGGTTAGTTCCTGGTCTTCTGGTATGCAAAACCGAGGCAATGGTTGTGTTGAATTACAAGGAAGGGTGGCAGCCGTTGGGATTCATGGAACAAGGGAGGCAGTGGCCCTGATCCAACTAAAGTGTGTTGCAGACACCGCTGATCAGCTCATTGTTGGCACAAGGGAAATCCCTTCCTTGCACAGCACTGAATATCACACAGGCCCCCTCCCTGCGGAACCTCTGGTGCCTACTCCAGACTTTTTTTTATCCCAGCATGCATTTTAAATTTATTGTGGTTTCAGATTATTTGTATTCTCTTTTATTTCTGTAAACTGCTTAGAGGCTATTGCAATTAAGTGGTATGTCAATTATTAAAATAAATAAATGAATGAAAGAATGAAATAGACCTGTGCACAGGGCTTCCCCACTCTCACCCACCAGCTGATAGTTGGCAACAGACAAGTGTGTTCACAGGCAAAGTGACATCTAGTGATTGTTAGACGGGTGGATCCACCTGTCAAACTTGGCCCATGGGGGAGGGGCAAGGGGAGATGGCCTGCTGGCCACATCCAGACCCCTGTTCTAATGCTACATCCACTTGTGGCATTATTTTTAACATAATTATAAGGCTGCAGTTCTGTGCGCATTTACTTGGAAGTAAGTCTCATTGAACAAAGTGAGACTTCTTTTTCAATATGATCTTTATTGTATTTTTTAATATAAAATAAAAAAGAACAATACAAATATTAGAAAGTATGAAAAAATACTGTTGTCTAAAGAAAATAAAAACAATGAGACTTCTGGGTAAGTGTGCATCAGCTTAAGTTTGAAGGAACATACAGTATGTTTTATGCTTTCAAATATAAAGCAAATGCAAATTAGTATGACAAAAATCGCAATTAGTCCATGGCAAAGTATTCCCTTTAGCTGTTGATTTATATATCCTTCTCAAGCCGGTGAAGTAACTGATGTCTCAGGGTTTATGAATAGGATGTAAAAGGAAACATCTATGGGTTTTTTTGACAATTTGCATTTACTGAATAACCATTGACAATGGATGGGAATCCATAGGTCTCTGAAAAGAAGACAATGAGAGCAATGAATAATCCAGAACAGCAGCATAGACTATTCCAGAAAAAGTAGCTTGTAAACTCCATCCAATATGTGCCTTTTAATTTACTCAAATGAGGTTTGACTGTGGATACAATTAGAGCTGAAATAATGAATTGATTAATTTGGCTTTTTAATCAATTGCAGCATCAATAATAGATTAAAACATGCCTGATGCAATTTGCATTTGATTGTTCTTTCCCTCTCTCATTTGGCAGCTCTTGATTGCTCTTTCCTTCCTGGCAGAGTATTGCCATTTGTCCATTATTTTGCTTTCCTAATAATGAATCTGTGCTGGAAGTCCTTTTCCTTTTGACATTGACACAGTGCATGAAAGATTGCTGCTAATTTAAAATTATTATACATGTAAAAAAATAATCCTAGGTGACTTCCGCATGTTTTAAGGTACAGAATGAAATGAAACTTAATTTTGATGAGCTACCTAACTATGTGTGCCTAGGATCCCTGGCCACACATAAAAAGTTTGTATACATATGCAGGGAGTGTACAGATGATTTGGTGAATGTATGCAGGCCAGAAAGACGGTTTCAGGCTGATATTCCTGCCTAATGTGCAAGGAGGGCACATGATTTAGTTAGTGGTCAATAACCTGAAGTATAGGAAGGGGTTGCCAGCAACACAATCTCACAGTACAACAGCCACCTAAGAGAAGCATAGAAAGCTTCCATCTTCATGAGAATCAGAGTACTGAGCTACATAATCAGAAACATTTGATGAAATTCTTAACTTGACCATATAGCTTCAGACTGTAGGATGAGGAATCGGTTTGAGTGGTTCCTGCCTAAAATATGTAATGTTATTTATTTAATAAAAAAATTATACCTTGATTGTAAGAAAAAAAATACACCTTCAAAATTGTTTATAAAAAGAATAAAACAATGGAATTACCAGTAAAAACATTGCAAAAACAATAACTAGCAACTGCTGTATTTGAGATACCATTCTTGTCACACCTTTCTAACATGCCTCCCCCTACCCCCCATGCATGGGGTTTTTTAAATGAGGAAACATTCATATATGAATCCATGCTGGCTTGGAACTTTCCATGATTTCCAGCTTTTTATACGCTACTGCACCATGTCCACGAGTGTCGTCCAGTAGGAGCTGGAATAAACAATGTCACAAATGTAGCATACGATATTCATGGATTTATTTCATTTTTAGGGATTTATCTCCCAACCTCCACTTTCCCACAAGTTTCCAAGTGCCAGGGGTGCCAACTTGAATAAAATATTGGGGGGGGGGGGTGAACCTAGGTAAGCCGCACCCGCATAATCAATCACATGACACAGTGCACTCAATTTGAATGGCAATGCCCATCAGTTTTGGGGTGGAGGGGGCGAAGACCCACTCGGCCCCTAGGAGTTGGCTCCTATGCTAACTGATTCCAGGGCTGGAGTATGGTGCAGGCCGAACCTGTTTATGCACTTGAGCTGCCAGTGGTTATGGCTGTGGCACTCTGCACACGCTCAGATAACTTATTTCCCCTCCCCACCCCAGGATGCTTCCCGGTGGCACTTAAAGAAGCAACCACCCTCCTATATCTCTCTTCCTACGATTTAAAGAACAAATCAATCAGGCGCCAGGGCCAAATTCTGGTTCAACCAGGGCCGGATTAAGGTTTAATGAGGCCCAAAGCTACTGAAGGTAGTGGGGCCCTTAATATGTCCAGCTGTCCTTTGTCAACAAAAAATTGTCGCTGTTTTTTGTGTTGAACATATGCTATATGGTAATTTATGGACCTAATAGGTATCTAAAGCCATTTGCACATAACCAATAGGATCCTATACAACACAAAACAATGTTGCTGTAGGTTTTATTTGTTTTCTATCTTGTATTTTGGAAATGTACGCCCAGGTTTTTCCCCCTTTAATTTTTTTTTGGGGGGGGGGCTCCAAGAGAGTGGGGCCCTAAGCTATAGCTTGTTTAGGTTATACGTAAACATAAGGCCGCGGGGCGAGCTCTTTCTCGGTGCAGCTGCAGACCATTTCGTGGCGCCTCCTTCCGGCGAGAGGAAAGAGAAAGCGCCCAGCCGAGGGAGGCTGCCTGCTCGCCTGCCAGCCACACGGTTCCCAATCCGAAGCCACGCCGGAACCCGACTAAATTTCCCGCGTAAAGCTCTTCTCGGCTCCCTCCCTCCTTCCTCTACCCCCCCCCCATCAGGTTATGAAACCGGCGAGGAGGCGGCTCCTTCTTCCCGCGCCTTTTTTCCATCCACTCCTCAGCCAGGGCGGCCTCGTTAGCAAGGAGCGTGCGGTCAAGGGAGTTCAGGTGAGGGGGTGCCCTTGGCTACCGCTTCCCTTTTGCACCCCTTGCAACTTGTGGCGGAGGCTCCCGCGCTCGGGAGGCGCTTTCCCCCCTCGGAGGATACACAGCCCTCCCCTTCGCTTGCATTCCCTGCTTCTCGCTATCCGACGCCAAGGACCTCCTTCTTTGCTTCAGGCTCCGCCTTGCTGCCCCCAACCTTATTTCCAAGTCCCCTCACCTTGAAAGGTGGTGGGCTTTTTTCGTTTTGGTCCAGGGCGAGGAGGGCGGGCGATTCTACTTAGGCAGCTTTGTACTATCTGGCCCGCCTCTGGTATGCTAATAATATTGAACTTACATAAAACTGAAAGTTGTTTCACGGGCTGTATTTGAGGAAGAAAGAGAGGAGGAGCAGCCCCCCTTGCAGTATTTGCTTATATGGTGGTTTCTTGATTTTTTTCCTTCCTTTTCTGATCATTGCACTTAGCTATTGTTCCAGACTGGTGAAAATATTTTATGTGTTAAAATCAGTGGTGTAGTATTTCAGGGTTGCAGGGGTTGAAGACCAGTTTTTTTTTCTGCAGGAAGGTCTCTGTCTCCAGCGTCCTAGAGCTGCCCAGTCAGGGGAGCTTTTTAGCTATTGAATATTGCCCCAAAGTATCATCATCATCGTTATTATTAAGGACACTGACAACACAAGGTGTTAAACAGGGTTTTTCTGAGGGTCTCGTACACCTCCACCCACTAGCTATGCCACAACTCCTTGTACTTATCTATTTTGATAATAAACATGTGGTAAAATAAATTGCTTTGTCATTAAATATCATATGGCCATTAGGAAACTATTATAAATGTATTTGGAAAGAGCAGGAAGTGGCATAATTTGGCTACATTTGCTTCCAGTGCCTTTTCAATACAGGTTGACCCAGGACCACTAACAGATGCATAAAAGGGGTAGGATTTGGGGGGCCCAAGACCAGCAGAAAACCCCCTCCCAATTTTTCACTTTCATTTTTTTATAAAAAAGTAAATCACTTGGCCATTTCTGAAGAAAGGGCACAAAACGTGGAGGTAGCTTCAATGCTTTGGCACTCTGCAGGCAGCACCATTGTTAAGGACTGTCCCTAAGCAATCAGACGAATGAATGTTGACCTCCTCCTCCCCACTTGGGACTTGGGAGAAGCCCCTCAGAGCAGCAGGGGGAAAAACAGGAGAAGCTGGATTGAGGATACTGGAGTATGTTTGTCAAAGTGCTTTCGCTATTTCACATTATTTCACCCCCCAGGCATGTTGTCTTTACAGAATAATATATAGTCAGTTCGTTTTGGTATGTTTTATTCAGAATTAAATGAGGTTTTATTCCTGCTGAGAATAATTGATATGAACGCAGTCCCACCCCACTCTGATTTTTCATCTCCCCCTGCTTACAACCACTACCGGTCTGCTTCTCATTACTGGGCGGTTGTTTATTTACCCTAGCATTTGACATCTGAGATGTGTGTGTGTTTCAAGTTACCAACCTTTTCCTGTGACTATTTGTTTGACCTGTTTTTAACAATGAATTTTAAATTGTTGTAACCCACCCTGGGAGCTGTTGATGAAGGGCAGGTAATAAATTTAATAATAATTTAAAAAATAATAATGATTGTGAAATGCAACTGTAGAATAATTAAACACCTTATGACTGCTTCAAGTTAAAATATCTATAGACTGTACACAAGAATATTATTTTATTGAGGTTGATTGCATAGTTTAACTCTGCGCTGCATAATGAAGTACTTTATCTGTTCCGAATCTCTGTCTTGTCTCGATTAAGCTTCAGTCTGTTTTGCCCTCATCCAGTCAGTTACTAACATCTGATGTTTCAGAGATTGAACAACTTCAATTATGGCAATTTCATGGCAATTCTTCGTTTTCTGATATTCCTTGCTCTTATCCTCTTAAGATCAAGGGAAGGGAGAAGAATACCTATACAATACTAAGCGAGCAATCCTTAGTTTCTGGGAAGAAATGAAACTGAGGGGGTTGTTGGATCCTGCAGAAAGGAAACTCAGTGTGGTGTAGTGGTTAAGAGCGGTGGACTCATAATCTGGTGAACCGGGTTCACTTCCCTGCTCCTCCACATGCAGCTGCTGGGTGACCTTGGGCTAGTCACACTTCCTCAGAACCTCCTCAGAACTTTTGCATGTTATCTGGAGTTCCATGATGGAAGAAAATTGGGATATAAATGTAGAAAGAGAATTCATAATAATAAAGTATTGGTGAGGATTTATGAAATGGTGGGGCTTGAAATCTCATGTTACATTTGCTGTTTACTTCCATTTTAAGCTACTTAAAAAATGTATGCTACTTTTCTTAAGAATCTAAAGAGTTCTTCTATGACTATATCCCCCACTCTGTTGGTCTTTCTCAGTGATTTACCAGAATGGCCCCTGGGAAGCAGTCAAGGGACAAGAAACTACAAAAGTCTCCTGAGTGTCCATCAGAAAAAGAGGCAAAAACAACTGGGAAAAGGAAGCGAGACACCAGAGAGCTGGAAAATGAGCCATATGCAAATAAATTACTTGTGAAAAAAGCCCCCAAGATTGTGGAAAAAATGGGTAAGGCCTTAAAACATACATTTCTCATATGTGTCTATGTAATGCTAATGCAATTTGATTCTGTTGATATTGTTTGTTCTGATAGTTGCTATTGCTAACAGACTATGGGTACATGTAATTTGATCTCTTCATATTTAATCTTTTCCCCTGTCATTTTTCCTGCAAGCCTTTTGCTTCTCTCTAGGCCAAAATAGTAATAAATGCGGCTTGTTTTGGTGGTTTGCTTCTTAACTAACAAAGGTAATTTAATCCCCACATAGTAAAATTGGGAGATTTTTAAAAGTATGCTTTGTACAGCAATGTGAAGCAGAAATCAAATTCTTTGTCGCTTCATGTGGGGCTGCTCAGTTGTAACACTTTTTGAGTTAATGTTCTGGTAATTATTTAATTTAGTCCTGCAAACTTCATTATATTTCAGATATATGCATGTTTTACAATTGCATTCCTGCTATTTGGAATTTACCACTGGGCCCTGAGTCATGTGTGCTCCAGGGTCAGAGAAATGAATGGTGCTTCAATGCTGGAAGGAGAAGCTGTTCCTTTCCATACAACAGTGAATGAATGGTTTACACCCCCTTTCCTTATTTGAACTAGTAATGCATTGATGTGAACACAAAGACAAGTACAGGAACATTTGGTCAGTTTTCCTTGAGACTTATTTATCCCATTCAGCAGTCCAGTATATTTTGCCTTTCCAATTTATCTGGTAAAAGCACTTTAATCTATCTTTTCCATATCTCCCTTTATGGACCTATTTTAACTCTTCACTTAGTTTCTGTTTGAATGTTATTTTACGAGTATTGTTCAAAAAACTGCACTGGCTTTAAAAAGAAGATGAAGCTTTGTACAACCCGAAAAACGTTAGAAAATAAAGCCTCTTAAATAAATAATCTTCATGATATAAGCAGGTCCAAATATAACTCTCTGTGTTAAAAGTCTTTTGACATTAGAAGTCTCTCAATAGTGCAGATAAGGCTAGAAGTGTAAAAGCATTGCACATATGCATGTTCAAAATGGGGCTGTCCTGCTCTCACTAGTTTCTTTAGGGAACAGGGTTAGGGTTAAGGCAATACTGACAGGAGCACAAGCAGAAGTGGTATCCAAGGTTATGGTCCCAGTAATCAAGGCCTAAAACAAAAAGTCTAGTGAGAGGCAAGCTCAGGATAGTCTGAGGTCATCTTCAAGTTTAATCCATGGGCAGACAAAGGCATGGCAGGTGACAGGTCTGAGGTCAGGCTTAGGCTAGTCAGTCAGTCAAATCTGTCACAGTTCTGGTACAAAGGTATTGTTCCAGCAGTTCTTCCAGCCAAATATGAGGGGGGTTTTGAGCTGGAAGTGCTGGACTCCCACCCTGAATCCAGATGACTCCTATCAGCTGCCTTCATCCAGAAGTCTCATTGGCCCCTATGGAGTGCTTGTCTGCAGTCAGGCCCTTCTAATGAGGTGAATCTTGTCTAGCATTTGAGGTGCCCTCTCTCCTCCAGGCTCAGAACTTGTGCACATTTAACCCCAGAGGCTGAACTCACTTGTGGTGTGGATGGCCTCATCTCAGCCTGAGTCTGATCCCAGGCTTGTCGTAGTGCTGGGGAGTACAGGTTGTCCTCTGAAGAGGAGTCTCCCAGCTGCGGAATGACAGAAACCCAATACTGTATGTGGCAGTAATGAGGCTGCATCTTTTGAAATCTGGGTCTGCCCCATTCATGTGGTGGAAAGGGCCAGTAGAGTGTGGAATGTTTAAACCCTTTTCAGGCACTCTCATGCTCCATGTTTAAAGCAGAGCTTTCCAAACTTTTCATGTTGGTGACACACTTTTTAGACATGCATCAATTTGCAACACAGCAATTCAGTTTTACTAGGAAACCAGAGGTTAAACTACCCCCTTTCCAGCCCCAGGAAGAGCGCAGGAAGTGTTCGCGTGACATACCTACACACTGCAGCCGACACACTACGGTGTCACGGCACATAGTTTGGAAATCTCTGGTTTAAAGTAAGACTGACTATAAGAAAAGTACTTGCCAGGGATGGGGGAGCACTCAACACCTCTGTTTGTGCCCCCTTTTAGTAGCAGCCCCACTGCTTTGCATATGAATGGAGAAGATCTATATTTTAAACAGCAAGAAGATCTATATTTTAAACAGCTGCTGTGACATAGAGATTTACCAGGCCAGTTAAAATCCATGGGGAGTTTTGCTGATATTAGAATGGGGGTTGCATCCTTAATATTCTCTCCTTTTGGTTGACTAAGGAAACACTTTTGTTTTATTATGGACCCTTCCTTGCAAAAATACATGTTTCAAGAGTTTCATTTGATCTGCTTCTACCTCATGATGAGGACTGTTGTCATCTGACTCCTAAGAAATTGCAATATGCCGTATTCCTTTGCTTTGGGGGTGATTAGACATGTTGCAATCAGATTCTGTGTTGCTGTAGATGTCTCTGGTGATTAAACAGAAAACACAGAACCAATGTTCGAAAACAAATCCCAAGCTGAGTTGCTCAGCAAAATTCTCCCTGGACAACAGTGTTTTTAGACTTTTCCATGAAGAGTCAGCAGGTTTGTTTGTTGAGAACAGCCTGCCAATAGCTCTGCACATTTTCTGTAGGCTACAGAACAAACCTGGAATATTCTGTTTCTGCAGGAACTCCAGGGGGCTTGGCTGGGGTTTATGTTCTCATGCTTTTGGAAGTATCTGGAATATTGTGCTTTTATCCTAAATTGGACCAATACTTATTTTCTTCCACTGTGCTTTAAGAATGATGTCTCCAGCTACCTTACTTTTTAGCTCATTTTTAACCTGGTAGACCAATATTGACTGTTAACCTATTTCAGTTCAGAAAGGGGGCAAAATACAGCCTCTGTGGTTTTTCCAGGCCTGTTGCAGCCATTGTTATTTCCTTGCATAGTCTTCTCACTACCCCTTTTTTTTTTTGGTTAACACCCAGCCAGCTGAAGAGTTTGTGTAGCTCAGAAACTTGAACCACTCATATTATACGCCTACCTAACCAGTGGTTGCCCATGTTTGCTGCCCCTAATCTAGTGTAAAGTAAAGGTAAAGGTACCCCTGACCATTAGGTCCAGTTGCGGATGACTCTGGGGTTGTGGCGCTCATCTCACTCTATAGGCCGAGGGAGCCGGCGTTTGTCCGCAGACAGCTTTCGGGTCATGTGGCCAGCATGACTAAGCTGCTTCTGGCAAACCAGAGCAGCGCATGGAAACACCATTTACCTTCCCGCCAGAGTGGTACCTATATATCTACTTGCACTTTGACATGCTTTCGAACTGCTAGGTTGGCAGGAGCTGGGACCGAACAACGGGAGCTCACCCCGTCGTGGGTATTCGAACCGCCGACCTTCTGGTTGGCAAGCCCTAGGCTCTGTGGTTTAGACCACAGTGCCACCCGCTGTGTAGTGGTTGCCGAAGTCTGCTGCTCCTAGTCTAGTGTAGTGAGAGTTAGCCTGCAATGCTATTCATACTTAACCTAAGAATAAGCCTCATTGAACTCAGTGGAGTACTTTGCATGTAGTAGTTTAGCATTAAATGTGTAAGAAGCTGGAATGAGTCCAACCCAAACTTGGACTTGTATACTCCCTACCTCCTTCAACATGTCCAGCAAGAGACTTCAGCAGTGCTTTATTTTGCTTTCACAGAATCCTGGCTTGTTACAATTAAACCAGAGATTGCAGTTCTGGTTCATAGTACCATAGGCTCTGGTTAATTTAACAAGCGAGCCTTATAACTCATGATTTGAAGTGGCTTGTTTTGAAAACTGACTAGAATTTGTTTTAAAGTATGTTTTTTGTTTCGTTGCACCTGGCTCCAGTTTGGGGTATGTGTCCATTTTTATTTTATTTTTTAAAAACCTGAAATCTGTCCTAAGTGAGCATGTAAGTAGGTAGTAATATAACTTTTGCTGTTGTCTGGCAGGAGAAGCTTTCCATGGATCCATGGTCAGAAAAACAGGAGTGTTCTTCCATCAGCGAGAGACACAGAAGAACATTGTCCATTATCTACATCAGAATATGCTGGGTGGTGCTATTGGGACACAGCTCAGAAAGGTAGGTGTTTTTCCTTACAAACTGGCTGAACACCTGAGGTTCCTGCAGTTTCTATTTCTATCTAAATGCATACTCTGCATAGTAGTGTGGAGGAGAAAAGACTTACAGTTCTGTTATTATTGACTCTGTGACCTATGTTTATGTTCCCTTCTCCATAGTATGCATAATACAGCCATGTGTAGATTTTTCCTTTTTTAAAATCCACCTGACTGCATGACACTCTGGTTGCATTTGCACATAATGCTAAATGATGGTTTAGCTAGAATGAGCTTGAGAAAGACTGACTCTCCATCCTCTTCCTCCTGTGCAATTGGGAGAGGGATACTGGCAGAGCATAGTTCCACTTTTAAACTATATTGGCTTAGCATTATTTTTGAACCAGGAATCCTGGTTTAAAACAAAACTCTAGTAAGTTTCATAACAAGTCAACTTGAAACCATGGGTTATGAAGCTGGCCTGTTTTGATAGGCTAACTGGAGTTTCTATAAAAACAACATCCTTGGTCCAATTGTAACTAAGCTGGGATTCTTTAAAAGCTAACGTAAATTCTGCTGATTTAGCCATACAGGAGGAGGCGAGGAGAAGGGGTGAGTGTGTGACTGTAGTGCTTTGCTCAGGCTCATAGCATTAAGGCTATGATGAGATGCAACACTAAACTATGGCTGTCTACAAACCTTTCCTTTGCTCCACCACATCAAATGTAAGCCTTTAATTCTGGAAATACATAGTACCATTTCTTTTCACTCTTGCCCCTGTATGGACAGGATAATACTTTCTCATTGTCGTGTTGCTCATCTTCTCACCATATTCCTTTTCCCTTTATCATTTCTGGAGAAAACCAGCTGGGGAGGGGAACAATTTAAAGTAGAAAAACGGGCAGGTAAAGAGTTCCACAGCTCCCCTTGTTGTACCTCTGGTGAAGCTTGCATCATCTAGATGCAGAAATGCATGTTGACAACATTATGACATCATTATGACATCAGCTGATTGACAGCTCATTGACTCACCTATCAAAGTTAGCCTGCAGGGTGTGGGGAGATGAAGATCTGGCCAAAAAGCTTCCTGATCCACACCTGATCTAGAGGTTGTTTTCTGTTAAAAAAGAAAATCAGAGGGAAAATACATATGGATGCATGTAGTGTGATACAGTGGTACCTCAGGTTACATACGCTTCAGGTTACAGATTCTGCTAACCCAGAAATATTACCTCGGGTTAAGAACTTTGCTTCAGGATGAGAACAGAAATCATGCTCTGGTGGCGCAGCGGCAGCAGGGAGCCCCATTAGCTAAAGTGGTGCTTCAGGTTAAGAACAGTTTCAGGTTAAGAACGGACCTCTGGAACAAATTAAGTACTTAAACCGAGGTACCACTGTATGGTCCACAGTTGAACCTGTTAGCAGTATAAAGTAGTTGGAAGAGTAGCACAGACTTGAGTATATGGAAATTGCAGGGCTTATCTCTCTCTTTCTCTCATTGTCTTTGTAACAGTGTCTTCAGGTGCCCTTTGTACGTTCCCTCTATTCGTACCGCCTGTTCCGCACAGCAAGTCCCTTTGACAGGAGGGTTACATGCTTGGAATGGCACCCAACGCACCCCAGCACAGTTGCTGTGGGCTCCAAAGGTGGAGACATCATCCTTTGGGACTATGAAATGCTTAATAAAAGCTGCTTCATAAAAGGGGTAAGTCATTGTAAAGATCGAATGCAGTGTGTATGCAAGCTCTGTGTTAGAGCGGTATGTAGATTAATGATGAAGGCTTCTAGTTAGAACTCTATTGCACTGGAGAAATCTGTGTTGTAATTTCCCAGCTTTCTATACAAGGGAATGATCTGGCTACATATTTGAGTTAGATAATTTTTACTCTAAAATAGAAAATACATACGTATTTGGAGAGGTTTTTTATTTGTTTTAACTCTTTACTTCAGCTTCATGCTTTGTTAGATGTGAAAGTACTTCATTAAGTTGAAGGAATGAGGTCCCTGCAAATGAAATAATATTTTTCAGCGGCCTTGCTTTGAATTGTTAATAATGGCTTGGCAAAATACACTTGTGTTTATCTGTGGAGTGAACTTCATCTTTTTTAAAGGTTGAGCAAACCCAGAGGAAGAAAATAGCTTCCTTGAGAATTCCAAGTCTTCTCCAAGGATACTGAGCTGCTATGATTTGTATATCTGTCTGTATTCAAGCAAAGATTTTAAAAATAATATCGTCTTAGACATTCCAAAGTAAAGCTCACAAAAGCATAAGACTAATACTCTGGGCAGAACCATGACATTGGACTTTCATTTGCACCTTTATCAAACAAAAATAAGGGCGAGTATTATGGCAACAATGAATATGGAAGTTTCAGAGTTCCCAAGCTGTTGTTTATCATCCAGAACAGCTTTCCAGGCATCACCTCCATGTTACATTTTATCCTCCCAAATCTTCACAAGAAGGTAATAATTCAGCCCCCAAATTGAGCTCCTGAAACTCTTCATATATAGTACCCCCTCCCTCCATTGGGACATTACTTGTCTGCAGTCTTATCCTTTATCCCTTTCCCTACTCCCACCACTAGTACCCTTAGGTTCAGTCCTTTAGCAACTGTTCACAGAACAACCCATTCTTGTAAAGAGGTTGAGTAGGTGACTTTCAACAGTTTAGTGGCAACCCTGAGAAGAAGATGAGCCAAACCACTCAAGATGTAGATGGTGCCAGGAGTTCTGCAGGCTTGCTCTTCAACATGGCAGTTATTTAACAGAAATGGTATTGGCCAGAGGAAACTTCTTCCCTATGAGAATATTTGTTCAGCTTGGCTAATGCCACATAAAGATGAATGCTGCCTTGTACTGGTGTTAGATGAGATAACAAGAGGGACTTTCCTTCTTCCTCATCTCTGAGTGGCTTTCTGTTTTTATTCATCCCATTCATTATAGATGAGAACTGGAGGGGCCATCACAGGAATGAAGTTTAACCCTTTTAACCCTAGTGAGCTGTACACTTCATCAGTTGCTGGAACTACTGCCCTGCAGGATTTTAATGGAAATACAATTCGAGTCTTCACCAGTACCGACAACTGGGAGTAAGATGTGATAAAAGTTTTTCCCTCCTCTCACTGCTTCTAGTATTAGAAGGCAACAAAACAGAGGAAGTGGTGTAATTTCGGCATGGGTCAGCCCTCACCCTGGTCTTACCAGAGTTATTCACTCAGAATGTGAATGATTTGCTCTTCTCGAATCGCTACTATTTGCTTTAATCATGTACTTTATCTTTTAGCCCCCTGAAACTGGCCCTTAAGGCAGGTTACATAAGTAAAAAAACCATGTGGAGGAAAACAGTGTACAATTTGATATCGCTATGGAAAACATAGTGAATCATTTTGCAGAAGCCTATCTCTTTGCCTAAAGGGTTCTTTCTCATTTGGCAGAGATATATTTCCCAAATATGCATCAGATTGAATTTCTTGCCTTAATTGTGCATGATCTGTCTGTAAATGTGACGTATACCCAAGCAATAACAAACATACTGTAATGAATAGATAGATAAAGAGCCATAACAGAACAAATTAGTGTTGGAAATGTGGTAGGAGATTGGTAGTTTGGGAACTCCCCTGTGCACGTGACAAAGGAGTGGAAATTATTTTATTGTGTTCCTAAGCCTGTTTTGAATTATATTTACAAATGAAACATACACATTCAGTATTATAATTTACATTTATTCTGGGCACCAGTGTTTCGGATTATGAGCAAACACAAAAAAGAGCCTTGTAGCACCTTTAAGTAGTGCATCTATTAAGCATCCATCTAAGCACCTATTAAGAGGTGCATCTGATTAAGTGGGCTCTTCACAAACGTTCTTGCCACAATAAGTCTGTTGAATCTTGTGGCATCCAACTAGTTACCAGCTGCGAATAAGTGATGCTGTTAACACAGATCTCTGTAGGCTGCTTTTCATTTTGACACTTGAGGAAAGCCTTCAATGACAATAGACCGAGATACATTAGGATTTCTTTTCTTCTTCTTTTTTCATCTTTATTTTGTCAGCATCTTGTGATACCATATCCCTTGTTTTTGGGTTCATTTTGAATGCTTACCAGTTTCACATTTTTTGTTCTTAAGCTATCTTAGGATCTCTTGAAACTTCATTGAGCACTTTATTTGATGTTACTTTGTCCTGATACTGATATTAACACCAGCTTTGGGAAGAATGTGTGAATAAACTTTTATCTGTGTCGGCCTGAATGTAGGTTTGGTTGCATGAGTGTTTTATTTTCCTCCCAATTCAGGCATCAGGAACCTGATTCTCACAGTAGTTATCTGAAGCATATATCAGAAGCAAAACAGACACATGCTTGGATATCCTCATGTAATATTTTTATACCCCTCCACAGATGGAGGTCTTTGTGTAAAAGAATAAATGTGACATAAGTTTTTGGGTGAAGTCTTCACATTTTGTTGCAGCAAAGCGAAGATTGATGGAATTAGATTAGTTTTCCTCTACGCTATGGAATCTCCAGAAGCTCCAATGGTTGTTGAGAAGTAAAATAAACAATGCACTGGATGCAGCTGCAGAGAAGTTGTGAACGAATACCTTCCTAGAAACATAAAATGGACAATTTCAGTGCTGAGGTTCAATAGGATGGAATAGTGTTCCAATTTATTCTTGGTTTTTCAATTGTGTGGAGGGACATCAAGTTGCAGTTGCCACATTTACATCCTTTAGTTGGAACAAGAGGAACCTTAATGTAGCTGAAGGGAAGTTTTTAATATGTGGGAAGTTGCCTGGCTTTATCATAAAGGTGCAGAACTTATTTGCGTTTTCTATACACAGTTGGGAATATTTAGTACTAGTTTAAAGACGGAGGGTGTGTGTCGTGACTTGAGACATAATGTTATATGTTGTCCTCAGAATTATCCTAGGTCTGCAAAGTTCTTTGTTTGCTCTATGTTTAAATAGGTACTGGAAGTGTTAAAGAATGTAAGAGTAGAAAGTCAATACTAATAGTTCCGCAAGAAGGAGCTTGATAAACCAGTCTACTAGCACACAGATGGCTTAGTATTTCTCTCTTAGTTTTTTTAAAATTGCTTTTGAAGAGGATATTGTATAGCTTCTCAACATTTTTGAAGTGGAACTTCTGAAAGAAATTTGCATGCAGCATCTGAGAAATTAACTAGTTCAGAGCTAGTACTGTACAAGGTGCAATGTTCAGTATTAAGTAGGTAGGTGTGAATTCACCTAGAACCTGAACTCAGTGCATCTCTGCCAGGTTGTGCTGACTGCCTATTCCCATCCTTCCGCAGTAACTTAGGCATATTCCTCTCCTCTTCCCATCTGTGTTCCAGAAAGGCCCAGGAGACTCTCTTGGAGGCATGAAATTCAGCCCATTTGAGTCGGCAAATCTTTATGTGGCATCAGGGGATGGCACCCTTAGTCTACAGCACCTTGAGGGCCGACCAGCGCAAGTGATCTCCCGCACCCCAGTCTGTGACCATGAATTCCATGATGTTTGGTGAGGAGTCAGAAGGGCAGTGTCGTTGTTCAGCTCATAAATTTCCTTTACCCTTCCTTTGAATGTGCCAGGACAGATTATTAGCATTTGCTTGGGCTGTTTCCCCGGGCCTATGGGAGGCGATACGTTTCTGATCATGTGGATTGGAATATGATTACTGTTGTGCATAATAGTTTGGCTTTTTCGTGGGCATGAGCACTTGAGTAGTGTTTTGCTTGATGGAGTGTTGAGTAGGATCCTGGAAATCCCTCTTTCCTTGGGTGCATAGCATACCCTGTATAGCACACCTGACACATAGAGAAGGCAAACAACTTTTTCAGTAGGACTTCTACAAACTGCAGCACTCTAACCATGTCACGTATGCTCAAAGAAGAGTGAACAAGACAGGTTCTGGGGTTTTATCTTTACACTGCCTATTGTCCCGAACTGAGAGAGCGTGACTGTGCATCAGAGCCAATAAGGTCTGCTTTCATATAGCAGGCACGTTTATCAGCTGCATGTCTCCCATTAAAACAAAGTAATACAGGAAGGGAAACTTTTTGAAGATATAAATTGCACCTCATGTTTGGGAGTTAGTGTTGGGAGGTAGCGTGCGATATGCTCAAAGAAAGAGGAACGTATAGAATTCTAATGCTTGTTTAGATCTGGGTTTCTGAAATATACTCAGAGTCGCAAAGTGATTTCATGCTCTTCATTCCTCCTCACCACTATGAGCTGAATAAAGAGCAGTCTGATTGGTCCTAGAACAATAGGATTCAGAATGCAGCAGTCGGATTGGTCCTAGAACAATGCAGCAGCATGATTGGGTGGTTCCTGCCAACCAATCATACTGCTGCAGTTTGGATCCTATTCAACTCAGTACATAACAGTTTCTTTTTCAAGCATTCTGGAGGTTCACTGGAAGGCATGTGAAAGATAAGGAGCAATCTCATCTGCCACAGAAAGTGTGACTCTCACACTTGCAGGGCAAACCCTACCATTGGGCAGAATATATTGGCAAATGTTTTAGGGCAGTAGTAGAAGCCCCTTGCTCTACTTTCTGAGCCCCTCAACTATTTCCCTATAAGAGCAGTGTGTGCCACAAGGTCTGCCTTCTGCCCCTATTTCCTGCCCCCTAAGCTAACCTGTTGCTCTGGAGTGTGGTGGACACTGTCTCACCCCCAGTGCTGAAATAAGAGTCATCTGCCAGTCTGCTCAGCTTCTGTATCCATGGAATGGGAGTGAGTGTGTGTGTGATGGTGGTAAGCCATCTTGACCTATACTTTAGGCAGTGAAGTGTCTTGGGCTAGCTTTGGGTTCCTGTGTTTCACGACGTCCAAACTTATCTACCCCTTTTCCAACACTTAAAATTGGTGTTCATTTCAAATACTTAGAACTGATGCGATACACATTATGAATGTTTTAAAAAGTGTGCTTGGTCTTTCCAAGTGATTCCTGTTGGGTTTGTTACACTACTTGATAAATAATCCAACACTGATCCCACATCAGAATGCCACTAGGGTTCAGTTCAGCTCAGCTGTGATTCCATTATTTATATAAATACTGTTTTTCCATTCTGCTAAGAACAGAGAACCACCTTAGTTATACATATAGGGGGTGAACATTCTGAATTTGTACTTCTTTCTTTTTTAGTTTCTGGTACTGCAGTGTTGATGTATCTGCAACTTGCCGGACTGTGGCGACAGGTGATAATGTGGGCAACGTAGTTCTGCTCAGTACTGAGGGCGAAAAGGTTAGTGTGCCCCTCCTCTTTGCCTTACAGCCTGCTTTGATCAGACATACATAGGTTTTTGGTATTTTTAACATCTGCCTAATGTTGCCCTGACTTAGAATATATATCATGGATTATTTTGGACTCCTGTCAGCCCCAACCAGCAAGGCCAATGATCAAGGATTATGGGAGTTGTAGTATTACAACATCTGGAGAACCATAGGTTCCCTTTACTACAGAGATCATATTCCCCAGGAGGAGAACCTGGAAGTTCCTTATTTAGATCAATCTTTGATCTCCGGTAGAGTTTTGGAATTGTCTTTATTAGGCTGATTTAGAATACAAGCATATATTCTCCTGTCTTCCATATCATTTTTTTTTTTTTTTAAAAAGAGGTTTTACCATCTCCTAGAAAAGTATGTTTGATGTCTTAATCTCTTGCTCTGTAGCTGTAATGCATTTTGGCTTTTGTTTTATCCACTGCAGGTATGGAACCTGAAACTGCACAAAAAGAAAGTGACTCACGTGGAATTCAATTCTCACTGTGATTGGCTCTTAGCTACAGCCTCTGTGGATCAGACAGTAAAGATCTGGGATCTGAGAAACATTAAGGACAAGTCAAGTTCTCTTCATGTACTTCCACATGATAAACCCGTTAATGCAGGTAAGATAGCAAAGTGGCTCATGACTTATACTCCGCCACCTAACCATTCTTGGCTTGTGCGTGTTTCAGCTTACTGCCACATGCCTTTGTCTTTCCACCTTGCATTCACTATACCAACTGTTGGCCTTGTAAAGGTCAATGCCAGTCCTGCTACCTCACAATATTGTTTGGATAAAATGAGATACAACCACATTATAAGGTGCCCTCAAACCTTGGCATAAATTGTGAAGGAAATTGGAAGATGTGTGGGGACACTAGTCCTAATCATGTCATAGTTTCACATGTCTTGTCAAAAAGAGGAAATGTGTGTCTATACAGGGTGTGTCTATAGACTTGCTAAAATTTAAATCGAAGTTTTAATAGAAATGTTAGCCCTACAAGATAAAAACAACAACAGAAAATAATGGAGGTGGTGGCTTAGTTATTATTTTCCATGTTAAAAAAAATGCAACACTTGTATAACATGGATAAAATCTTATTCTTAATGTCTTAATTGTGTTCATAAATAAAAGGTAACAAGAATTGTTTACCATCTCTTAAAGGCACATCTTTTCAGCCAAATTCCACATCATAGTAATGATTTCCCTATCCGTCAACATAGGAGGTCTTTGATTAGGCCATTTACTTGCAATCAGTATTTTGGCATCTGAAAACAGATTCCAAATAAAACTTGAGATGTTTAGGCCACACTATGTATTTCAAATATCCAAGTACAATATTCAAGATTTATATTAAATGTTACTTCAAAATCACTGAATTCTAAACCAGTCCCTGCCTCCCCAAATTCTGCAATTGTGATTTCACATTTTTAGTTTGTGAATCTTGCAAGTCTTGTTTAAAAAGTGTGTGGTAAACTAAAAATGAAGTCAGTGTGAATTTATTTAATTAAGTCCAAGGAAACTGAATTTAGAGACACCGATAACCTACTGAAATCAGTGGTACTTAAGGATTTATGCAGATAGTTTGGTTGATTTTGGTGGAAATTCAGCATTTTGTTCCCAGATAAGATTGCTTGTTACATTCTAGTTATGTCTATAACTGGTGCTGTTTAGGACATATTCAAATGTTGCTCTTGTCTGTTTTAGAAGAGACCCTCACTCAACAATTACACATTTATTATAATTCTTCTACAGGACTAATAATAATAATAAGCATAGTGAGATAGTAATCATAGCTGCAAATATAATATATAAATATAATATTTCATTGGTAATTTATTTTGTTATTGGCCACAATACATTTATACATATTCCTGTTTTCTCCCCCTCCTCCCCAGCATATTTCAGCCCAACGGATGGGGCTAAGCTACTGAGTACTGACCAGTACAATGAAATCCGGGTCTATTCCTCTTCTGATTGGTCCAAACCCCAGCATTTGATTTCACATCCCCATCGGCAGTTCCAGCACCTTACACCTATCAAGGTGAAGAAATAGGAGTGTTGACCTGGGGGCGTGGCCCATTTGATGCAGAGAGCAGAGAGTTAAGAAGAAAAGCATCCTACAACTCCTATATGGAAAATTGCTGGGAGCCTTATGGACAGGCTCTTTCTATATGTATAGATTCAAGTATAGGATATTGAGGAGAGTGGTTCATTCTGCTTCTGATTATGGATCTATATAAATAAGCGTTCCAGTATACAACCTTAGACAGTGACAGCAGACCATTGCTGATGGCAGGGTTGGGCAGAAGGAATCCTAGGGCAGTGGCACCTAGTTGTAATCAGAAAGTCTCCCTAGATTTGTACACAAGTTCCAAGTGGTAGGGTTAGTAAGAACCTATGGAAATTCTGTTGCTACATTATGATGCCTTGAAAGGTCTGCAGTTTGTTTGCTCCCATGTGAGGGGTATGAGCTGAATCTGGATGACCCACAGAACGCCAGCACTTGATAAGACTGTTGTTGTCATTGTCATCCTAGTCCTCTGTAACACGTATCAGTTTAGCACTGACCTTGCTTAACCACTTCTTCTTTATTTTAGGCGACATGGCATCCTCGCTATGACCTCATTGTGGTGGGTCGTTACCCAGACCCTAGGTTCCCAAGCTACACAGTGGGCGAGTTGAGAACCATTGACATATTTGATGGAAACAGTGGGGAGATGGTTTGCCAGCTGCACGATCCAAATGCATCTGGAATTATCTCGGTAAGTGTAGATAGCATGTCCAAAGACCTACTGTGCCCCCACCCCAAAAAAGTGGGGTTAGGGAAATAATTATGTCTTTTCTTATATGGTGCAACTGATTGATGGGTTTGCTTGTGACAAATGTTTGCCTCCAATACAGGGCTTCTCTTTAAGAATAGCTCACACAGCTATTTTTTAAGGACAGACATATTCACAGCAGGAGTTCACTTGGGTGGGGAGGCCCTGTGTTACCACTTTTTGGTAGGACCACTAGTGCCTAATGGAGAGAAATCCTCTGAAACCTGGACTGCTCTATTGTACTGGATGTGGCCAGGGCTTCACACATTTTAGCTTGTCTTGGTAGCCAGCACCTGTGGTTTCCATTACTCTGACCTTCCTCTATGTCTCACTTCTGACCCCATGTTGCACCTGGGAGTTCTTTGGAAGCAACAAGACTTCTTGCTGCTACTGAATCATCCAAAGGTCAGAGATGAAACCCCTTCCCCACCCCGGAGTTTTCTGTACATGTCGGATGACTTAGGTATGGTCAGTCGGTGGAGACTCTTAATCTCAGGGTGGTGGGTTCAAGCCCTATGTTGGGCAAAAGATTCCTGCATTGCAGGGGCTTGGAACAGATGACCCTGGTGGTCCCTTCCAACTCTACAATTCTATGATTGTGTGTCTATGCATTTGATGTGTGAGAGCTGTCAGAGTTTCTACATTGTGTGGAGACCTCAGGGAGGAAGAGGCACCTTCCACTTTCTGCAGGGTCAAGGTCATCAGAATCAGTTTTTTGTCATTGCCACTGATGAACATGTTTGTGAACTGTAGCAGAGACATTTGTATTTTTTTAGGTTTTCTTAGCTGGTCTTTTTTTAAGAGCTGCTGAACTAGCCATTTGCAATGTTGCAAATTCCAGCCTTTCCACTGAATGCCTGGACAGACTACTGTAATAGCCCCACCCTTTCCTCCAGAGGCATGCCTTTCGTTTCCTAAACTCCAGAAATGAGGAGATGCACAGCTGTCTCCAAACTTCAATAAACAAAGTTCATGTCAATTCATTTGGTGTGTGGGCTGTGGGAAAGAATACCTGAGTTGTTTATTTCCACACCAGATGTTCAGAATTGAAATCAGAGCCCTGGGTTTTTTTAAAAAATCTATCTTAATTGTGCGCCCATGCAGTTTCTGAGGCAGAGGTTCATTTCCATTCTTGTGGTGGAAGAAATGTTTTATCTCCTGTTGCCAGAGCTGCCTCTTCCTAAGCCAGATTTCAAGAGAGCCGCTCACTGAGGCTCCTGGTTAGATCCATCAGTTAATTTTCTGCAGGAGGCTTTTAAAAATCTTTTTATTCCTTTGCTTCTTGTCACCATACGCATCTCGTGATAACGTAGGTGGGGGATGGCGGAGAGACCTGCTATTTAAAGCTCTGCTGATTTGTGCAAAACTCTTTCCACATCCAGTGCTGGGCATTTCTCTGTCCAGAATGTTCTGGTTTTTTATTTGATTGAAGATGTTAAGTGAACAACCGACACTGTTACAATGCATTATTGTGTTTACATTTGCAGCTCAATAAGTTCAATCCTATGGGAGACACACTGGCTTCTGGAATGGGTGAGTGGTTGGTTTAGTCTTGCACATTTGATAATGGACCACTGTTCTCACCAGATAAAAACAATCAGGCACTCTCCAGATAAAAGCATGCTGACAATGGGGTGGGATTTTGTGGCTATACCTATAACTCTAGATGTTCATTTGGGACATTTTTATCCCACCTTTCCTCAACAACAACAAAAGTTGTATTTCAAGACTGTTTACATGTTCACATACACAGAAGAATGGGTGGTACTTTAACAATAAAAGCACAAGAGAGAGTGGTGCTGAACCCTTCCCATGCCTTACCTTCCAGCCACCTTCTTGGCTTTGTTACCAGAAGCGAGCCAGAAACAGAAAATATGAGGTTGAGGAGAGTTCATCACCCCATTCCTGTGGGATCCTCTTGCTGCTAAAGATACCAGTCCCTGCTTAGCATGTGAACGGGCCAGTTTTGTGTATTTCCACATGCAATCTCTTGCTGTCCGTCATACCTACCGTATTTTTCCATTAATAAGATGCCCCCATGTATAAGACGACCCCTATTTTTTTTAACCCAAAATTAAGAAATTGATTAGCTTGGGGGGGGGGGGGATGGGGGAGGTCACTTTTGCCAATCGCTCCCCCACCTGCCAGCTACTTCTGATCGCTTGCCAGTCACTGCCGATCGCACACTTAACCGCAACCGCCAATTGTCTGCCCACTCACAGCCGCCAACAGCCCACCTGCCCACTTGCCGTAACCGCCAATTGCCTACCCGCCTCGCCACAGCCACCGATTGCCTTCCCAATTGCTGCAGCTAATCGCCAGCAGGCCTTGCCACAACCACCAATCACCGCTGCCAATCTCCTGCTTGCTGCTGCCATTAATCACCTGTCCCCCATCTGCATTCATTATCCATATATAAGATGACACCCAATTTTTGCCTTTTTTTTAAAGCAAAAAGCATCGTCTTTTACATGGAAAAATACGGTACTTTGACCCTTGACTACTTTGTTCTTTAGCTTAGAAATGATAGGGTGGAACAGTCTATTGAGAGTACTGCTGCCATCTATTGGCCTTTTAGGCAGTAATGCAAAAGACAGAAGGCCCAGAATAAATTAACCTTGGCAGTTAGATGGATTCTTTAAGTAAATTTACCTAGCACCTGGAACAAATAAACGTTTTAGCAGTACCAGTATACCAGTGCCTTTGTCTGTTACACTGTACCAAGGATTGTGGACAGAACCTGTACACTTTTGCTAGTTTCCAGCAGTCTGCTTCATATCTTAAGTGGACCCTTCCTTGCTTGGAGTTAATTTGGCAACATAATAAAGGCATGCAAGAGAGCAAGGGACAGGGGAGAAACACCAGGTGTTAAGTAAATGGTGTATCAGGATTCCTTGGCGAGAACGAGGCATGTGGGGAGTCTTGGGTGGGAGACAGCAACCTGAGTGACAGGCAGATTGCTGTTAGGAGCAGTAAATCTGTGCTTAATGGGTTGCAATTAGTTTTGTTATTTTCTACGATTCAGTCAGGCTGTAGCTTCATTGTCTTCTGGTGTTTTTGCAGTGCCTTTTTAGCTGAGTGCACAGTGTGATTGGTGATAATGACTAGTGACTGAGTGGGAGATATTGTGGGAGTTAGTATGTGGATTGTGTGTGTGAGCTGGTGGATGTGTGAGAATAGAATGGAATGAGTGATACTGAATGAGCAGCAGATGTATGATTTGAGTGGATGTAAGACAGAATTCGGATGTGGTGTGTGTGTGTGTCATTGAGATAAATGCTGTATATTGTGAGTCAAGGGAGGGGGAAGGGATCATTGACTCTTAAGATGCTTTTATAATTTGCCACTTTGTGTTTGTTTTGGGGGATTTTATTGTATTGTATTTTAATATTGTTTCTCAGTTTCCTTGTCTGCTCTCTCTCGCTCTCCATATATATACTACACATAATTGCAGGGGCGCATACACACACACACACACACACACACAATTTTATAAACCACTAAGAAACTGTCTTCAGTGTTAAAGAGGTTTATAAAGTGTTAAGAGGTGTTTGAAAATACAAAATAAAAAAAATACTCAGGCATAGGTGTCTAACTTAAAGGTACTGTTAAGTGTTGGGAAAGATGAATTACCGATATACCTGATTATTAGCTAGTACTTTGGATTCTGTTCCTGTAATGAGACTTTGTAGATCTAACATCAAAAGCCAATTGCTCCATTAAACTTTAGTAGCTGGGTATTAAGCAGGTCTGGCAGACAATGTCTGAGCTCTTGGATGTATTATTATTATTATTATTATTATTATCATCATCATAATCACCATTTAAAATATGTACTTGGGTAACAATAGTACATACAGAGTCTCTGTTTTCAAGTCAGATATTTCTTATTACAGGTCAGCCACATTCAGAATGACACATTACTGTTACAGGCAATATGGGTTTGGTGGGAAAGAAAGTGGGAAGAGAGATGGGGGAAAGAGGAGAGATAGTAAAGTTTCATTCTTTTGCATAGTATATAAGCAAAGCGTTTGTGTCAGCATCATGTGAACAATTCCTTTATTTTCGCTGGTGATGGTCAGAGCTCTTAGAATGTACTTTTTATTTTGCTTTCCAAAGCAGAATTCCTAAAAATGTCACTTTTTTCTGGCAGGTTTTAATATTCTGGTCTGGAGTCGGGAGGAAATGGTAACCCAGAATCAGGAGTGTCTCATGCAGTCCATGACAGAGCAGGGAATGAGATGCAGACGCTTATCTCGACTGGGGACACCGAACCAAAGACAATCAACCACAGGAGCAAGCAAACTTAAAACTAAACTATTTAGTCTTGAATTAGAGAGCACCAAAACAAAGGGCAAAGAGCATAAATTACAAGAGAAGAAGAAGAGAGGAAAATATTCAGAGGACTGATCAGGCAAGCATATGTGGTGTTCATTTAGAGCAAAGCCTGTGCTGGCATGGTAGGCAATGGTGGCTTCAGAGAGAAGCAAGCCCTTACCCTAACCCAGCTTCCCTGGATCATGGATCTTATGTTGCTGGATCACGGATGGTATGTTTCAAAATCCTTTATTAAGAGCAAAGAATGGGTCCACGCTCAATACTCACATGCATTTGACCCAATTAAAGGAGCACCATATTTGTGCACACTTGCAGATTTTTCACTGTCTGGGACATGGCACAGTGTAGTGAACTGGGCTATGCTGACAGTTCAGTTTGCATTTTCAGAACACACTATTTCCTCTTCCAGTGTATTGAGCAACCTGGGTTTGTCTTCCCATGCCAGTTCAAAATGTGAGAATTTCCCTTCTCAAGGGTTCTTTCCCAGCACTGCTTCCTCAAAACAGATATGTTGTGAGGCAACTGCTAAGCTAGAAGCATTTACTTGATTGATAAACTGCTTGTGGCCTAGGTATAGAAGTACAGACTTTGTGAAGAGGCTGTTTGAGACTAAGGCAGGTGGCTTGGGTTTTATATTGCAGCAGTTGCTATTGGGATTTTGTTTTGTTCACCTCATTTACAAAATTGAGATACATTCAATAAAGTTTTGTATGGAACTTTTTTTTTTTTTGGTAATGTCTGAGAAGCTGAACTGCTCCCTAAGAAGAAAAAGAACTGGGAAGTAGGCATATCCAAAGACCAGATACGAAGAGCTTTACAAATTTATCCCAAATAAACTGAAGTTCTGTGCATAGAATGAATTATGCAAGTTTCAGTAACATAATAGTAGGAAGAAAAAGGTTCAGGAGTCCCATCTTTGCAAACTTGGTTGAAAATCTGCTCAACTCACCTCGTAATCTCCTCCCCTGCTTCTACTTCCATATGCTCAAGTTTGATTCCTTAAAAAGAAGCAGTTTCAAGATGTTCCAGCTGCACACCAGACATAAATGCGCAGAGTAGGTGGAACCCTATAAACTCACTCCTATAAATACATCAATTTACATAAAGAAACAGTAAGATAAAGTGTAGTATATACAGACAACTTTCATAAAGGCAGGTTTTCCCTTGGGGTGAAATGTTTTCTCACTAGGATCCATGATGCAAAAAGATGTATTTTGCAATTGCACCCCCCCCCCTTTTGGTCCAGCTCTAAAACCTGCTCAGAGGAAGAAAGAACAAGAGTCCAGTCTTGATTTTCTCCACTTGGTTTTTAATTGGGGGGGGGGGGGAGGTTAAGAAAATTATCCAAGTGAATTACAAAGACCACAATCATAGACTCAAACAATAAATCACAGAAACATTTTATGCCCTCAGTTTGTACCAAAGCAGACAACTTTAAATTTTGCCCCTCTTGATTTTTTACCTGGCTTGCAGGAAATACATGTAATCAACCCATTGTGCTGGACTTCATTTGGCTCTGTGCTTGCATCCTGCCCTGCAGGAGCCATGCCATGCAGTTGGGTGATCAGCAGTTGGAAAAATTAATATATGCAGGTTCATAGAATCATAAAATTGTAGAGTTGGAAGGGACTCTGAGGGTCATCTAGTCCAACCCCCTGTAATGCAGAAATCTCAACCAAACCATCCATAACAGATGACCATTCAACGTCTGCTTAACAACCTCCAAGGAAGGGGCGCCAACCACCTTCTGAGCAAGTTTCTTCCACTGTTGAACAGCTCTTGCTGTCAGAAAGTTCTGGTTGTTTAGCTGGAATCTTCTGTCTTGTAACTTGAATCCATTGGTTCTGGTCCTACACTCTGGAGCAGAAGAGAACAAGACTTTTCCATCTTCCATGTGACAGCCCTTTAGATATTTGAAGATGGCTATCATATCTCCTCTCATCCCTTGATCATCTTGGTCACCTTTCTCTGCATATGTTGCTGCTTGTCAATATCCTTCTTAAATTGTAGTGCCCAGAACTGGACACAGCACTCCAGGTGTGGTACGACTAAGGCAGAATATTATTTCCCTTGATCTGGGCAATATACTTCTGTTGATGCAGCATAGAATAGCATTAGCTTTTTTTACTGCTGCATCACACTGTTGACTCACCTTAATCTTGTGGTCCACTAAGACCCTGAGTTCACTTTCTACTGGCAAGCCAGGTGTCCCCATTGGTTATTCCTGCCTAAGTGCAGAACCTTACCTTGGTCCCTATTGAAATTAATTTTCTTAGCTTTGATCCAGTTCTCCAATCTGTTACGGTTATATTGAATCCTGATTCTGTCTTCTGTGGCATTAGCTACCCCTCCCAGTTTGGTGTCATCTGCAAATTTGATGAGCATATGCTCAATACCTTTACATAGTGCTATTTTTCTGGAAGAAGGTGCCAGAACTCACCATGAATGCCTCCCTTCTTCTCTTATAATGGCAATGGTGCCCACCTGAGAGGTGCTGGAATTGAATTCCGGCGAGTTCCAGCTGAAAAACAGCCCTGCCTTTATCCAAGTTTATAAAGACATTGAATAACAACGGGCTTAGGACAGAACCTCGCAGCACCCCACTCGTCACTTTTATCCACGATGATGAGGAACCATTAGTAAGCACTCTTTGGGTTTGGTCAGTCAATCAGCTACAAATCAGAGGCGGAGCTAATTGCTCTAGCACCCGAAGCAGCACACATGCTGTGCACTGGGGGGGGGGCCTAGCTGCCTGTGGGGGTGGGGCAAGCATCCCACGGGGGTGGGGGGTGATGTCACCCCCCAAGGGATGACACCCAGGCACCCCCTTCCTCTGCCATTGCTACAAATCCGCCTAAACAATTACCTCATCCAGCCCACATTTTACCAGCTTCTCTGCAAGAATATAATGGACTTTGTCAACCCAGAACTCTTCAGGTCTCTTATCAACAGTGAGAAGCTGCAGCGCAGAAAGTGGCTTTGAGTGACTTTGAAAGACAAATTCATGGGGACTATGCTCCACCTCCATTGTTGGAGGCAGTATGTCTCTGAAAGTAATTGTTGGGAATCACAAGTGTGGAGAGTGCTGTTGCACTCGGGTCCTGTTTGTAGGCTTCCCATAGGCACCTGACTGGCCACTGTCGTGAAACTTTGGCCTTACCTAGGAGGGTGGTTCTTGCATAGCGCTAGTTGCTATGGAAGCATCAATAAATATGATTACTAGGAAGATGGGTAATGTAGTGAGGGACAGGAATACTTTGTGTTTATTTTAATGTATTTGCTGAAGCCTCAGAATGAGCAGAACATCTTTCTGGGGGAAAGATTAGGACTGCCAACTCCCCACAATCCCATGCTTAGATATGTCTGTTATTTCCAGTGGTTTTTTCCTAGGGGTATTCAAGGATATGCAGTGCCGGCACCTCGCCCCCCTCCAAATGTTAAAAGTGCGGCACTTACTGTAAGAACTTCATGGTGAGTACTGGCACTTTTTTTCATTAAAAAAATAATAATAGCACTGGCCATTTTAAACATTGATTGCTGTTCTCCCAGTAACTAACTTTTCCCACTCAGCAGAGCTGCTTTCTCATCCAGCTCCCATATTTAAAAATCCTGGCTTCCTCTCTGCATCCAAGGGAAAACACCAAACAAGTGAAGTTCTTATGAAGCACCTCTTGTTCTTTTCAAGCCTCTGATTCTTTTCTGAAGAATTCAGTTGCTGCACTTAGGAAAGGTGGGGAGAAAAACCAGCATGGGCTACTTTTAAGGAGGGAAAGGAAAGACTCTGTTTTCTGGATTTGGCCTCAGATTTCCTGGACTGAGCCCTGGGTGAAGACGAAGGAATGAGGCTTTCTTGCCTATGGGAGCAGGACAGAGAAATGTGCAGAGAGAAGACTTGTTTCTTGTTTTGAGGAGCTATGTCTGAAAGGGGATGGGAAGCAGCGGGGAAGAGAGAAAAGCAAAGAGTGTGTTCAGTTTTTTGGAGAGGAGGACTGTGTTATTGGATTGCAAAGTATGCTGGGGAACTCGTGCCTGTCTTTGCAATCATGCCTGGACTCTCATTCCTTAGTGTATGTAGAGAGCAGGTAAGCTGTAGTTTTTCAAGCATGAAGGAAACACATTCTGTATATGCTCAGAAGTACTTCTGTTCAAGACTGGGTATGGGCTTGCTTTTTGTCTTCTGGTTTGTACCCAAGACATTTGTGTGCAGCGGTGAGTGTTCTTAATTTCTTTGTGTTTTTAGAACAGCAGAGATGATTATTTTTGTGTTCTTTCCATGTCAGATGAGAAAGTGCTTGAAGATGTATTAGAAAGAATATGTATGCCGTCATCTATAAAGTGTGGCATGATAGGAGGGTTTTCCACAAAAGCTGCAGACCCTTACCGTGAAATTCTCATGCTACACTTGATACACAAAGATTCTTTCTATAGGGCAACATACTGTACTTAGCTATGTTTGCATCTTTTTCTGCCTCAGAGACTTACCTTTGTTTTTAAAACAGCAGATTTTCTTTGAATCTCTGCTGGTCCAGAATATTGTGCATGATATAGGGCATTTAAAGAATGATTCTAGCCAGGCCTTTGCTAATAAGCACTTCTAAATTCCACTAGTTCACTTCCCACTAAACACAAGGCTGCACTGCTTTGTAAGAATACGTTGAGGCTGAAAATAGTGGGGAGACAGAGGAAATGTACTGCGTTCCACTCACTGAATTTCTGTAGTCAGTGACAAATGGGAAGAAGGCTGCTTTTGAGAAAGTCATTTTTTCCTCTGTTATGTAAGATTGGGTCCAGCCCCAACCTTATCCTTCTGTATGGACCCGGTGGCTAAGAGCCAAGTACGTAAGACAGAGAGGCAGTGGTTTGGTTCCCAGTTAATAACTCAGCTGGAGAAGGCAGTTATAGCACCAGGCCCCTTTCCCACAGTTCAGGGAGGTTCAAGTAACAACTGCCAGGTGGAAGCAAGGCTTTCTGAGGAGCAGCAGGTTTCAGTTGGGAAGGCTGCCCATTCTGCACCACTAGCAGAGACTTCAGCATATTGAAGACGGGCTCCTTGATAGAACGAGTCACGTACTGGCAAAAAGCAACCCCAAATCATGTTTGCATTTCACTCCTAGTTCATGACTGTATTATTCGCTTGGCAGCTCGACTGCATCCGATAGTCACAACAGCTCCAGCGCAGAGTCTGGGCCTTTTGGCTTAGAAGCAGCAATCAGGACAAATGAAGAAGACCCTTAGTCACTGAAAGAAGCCCCTCTTGTCTCTAGAGTCAGCACCGTGCTCTCCTGCTGCCTCAGGAGGGGCTGGAGCAAATGTCAAGGCTGTTCCTCTCCTTCATTGGAAACGTGCCGGTAGCCAGGAGGCTGGGACTTGGAACGGAAGAGTACTGTCAGGATCAGGATAATAAGCAGGAAGAGGATCGATCCACAGACAGCCAAAACCACAATAAGTTCTGCAGAGGGTGAAGTGGGAGAAAAAAAAATGCTTATGGCACTTGAAATCACTTCAGTCCTTCTTTGGCTTATCTACTGCAACAGCCTCCACTCACCTGTGTCTTTCATGGTGCCTGCTATCTGACATTCTTGTTTCCAGTCCTGTGGAGTAACAGGCTCAGTGAGTTGCAGGAAATTCAGCAGGGGACAACGCTGTGCACAGCCAGGCAGCTGCACTGGGTAAGGCTCCTTCCCACTCTCATTCCGAAAGAACATCTCCACTGAAAAGTTGCTAGGAGCAAAACAGGGAAGAGAGGAACTGAGATTCTGATTATTTGCCGCCCATCTTCATATCATGTTTTCTACTGGAATCAAGCCCAGAATCATCGTACAACCCCCTTCCACCCTAAGATGCATGAGGAATGCTAGAAATTAACAAATGCTGGGTTGTCCCTCCTTGTTTTTGAGCAAGGGGCAAAAACTAAAAATTAGACTGGATGTTAGTTACAAATAACTCATAAAAGTACAGTGGTACCTTGGGTTACAAGCAGGGCTGTTAACAGGAATATACTATATGTGCTTTGTCAGGTGTTCTTAAATTCAGAGATGCATAAAAGTACTGTTGATATTCCTGCTTGTAATTCTATCAGACGTAAGGCTTTACTAATATATTCGCTGGTAACTCCATCACCACAGGGGAGAGAAGTATAAACCCTTCTTCATCTTAAGATTGCAAGTCTTACTTTTACCTCATTTCATCTCCCATGAATATGTGGACAAAAGTTAAGGTACAGCAGGCTGATAGATTATTGCCTCTGAATACCATTTCCTTTGATTGATATGCTTCACGAAGCCCTCACCCATCATCCTCCTGATGCAGCTCAAATATATGACACGAGGCATATGGTGGTTGCCTCCCGCTGTAAACATCCAGAGCCATTTGCAGTGCCACAAGGGTGGTGTCATGCTGAGAAAGAGGAAGAAAAATGTGAACATCTCCTTTGTGCATATGGAAGGGGACTTAAAACCACATTTCAGAAGAAGGCAGATTGGCAGAGATTCCCAAGGGGCTGGTAGGAAGACTAAGAAAGGGGCTCCAGGGCCGTGGAAAAAAGGCTGGCACCTATTTCAACACCCTGTTTGGTTGTAAGTTGCTTTGGGTTGCCCTGGACAAGATAAAGCGACTAACACATTTAGTAAGTAAATAAATAAACTAAGCGGAACATTGGGAACTGCGCTACAAGGAGAGGCTAAGTGACAAAGTTCTCTGTTGCTTGTGAGAGCATCTGGGGTTTTTTTGTAGCATCCGCAGTTGCTGCAAAGAGACAGAAGTACTAATTTGCTTATTCCTTTCACAGAGCAGGAGAAACTGCTGGAAGCTGCAGCGGTTTTTTTGTTTTGTTCACAAGATGGTAATAAGGAGAAGGCAAGCACAGCTCCCAGAAACAAACTTACTGCTGAGTACATTAGCATTTTGAAGTGGCGAGGTGTGGAGGCATTTGCAGCAAGAGTAAGGTTTTTCCTTATTTGAGACAGAAGGACCCCTGCAGAGACAGAACAAACTATCAGAGCCTAGTTCTTGACCAGTGAGTGAATGTTCCTCCACTCCTTCCCAACCTGCCTTCCATGTTCTTTCACTTACCACCCTGCAAACGAGCTTTTTCCACCCGTTTGTGGATCCCAAAGAGGAATTCGAAGCTGAAATCTTTCAGCTGCTTCAGCTGAGTCATCACATTGAGAGTTACCCAATCGGGAAGATGTTTTTTGTGTGTTTTCTGTAAAGATGTCGCAAGAAAGAGAGAGGCCACTCAGAGATACAAACTAGGCGAACAAGAATAAAAGCTCCCCCCCCCCCGAGTTATGGCAGCTGGTCTGGAATGAGCTTGCCCTATGATCTAAGGCAAATCTTTGCCCTCTGAACTTAAATGCCTCAACCCAGGACCACAGATGCATTTGTAAAGCAATGCTGTTTGGATCAAAACTCAACAGTCATTATGATCAGAATTCATGAAGAGAAAATACTTTGCTTTCAAATCTTTGGTGGGCTCAAGGGTTGGGGATGCAGAGGAAGGAACTGTGCTTTCCTAACAGCCTCCGGTAGCCTTCATTTTGTAAACTCCCAAGCTTTCCTTCACAATAAGCAGATTAATCTACTTATCCAAGTGACACAATATTCATTATTACTTGCATGGAGTTTCAGGTCTAACGTGTCTGACTGTGATGCTCGCACTTTTAAGTAAAAACTGATTATGCAAATTTTAACATTGCACTAACACCTGTTTCTCAACTTGACAAGGGAAGCTTCTTCGCACATCTGTGGCAGACTCTAAAGTAGACAGGATAAGCCTTTCCCACAAAAGAATTTATGTGAACAGAAATTGTCTCGGAAGGAAGCTTCAAATCTGCTCTGTTCTCTTGCAATCATCTCACTTCTCAATGCAGTTTTCCCACTAGAGCACAATTAAGTAAAGGTAAAGTACTCCTGGACGTTTAAGTCCAGTCAAAGGTGACTATGGGATGTGGCGCTCATCTCGCTTTCAGGCCGAGGGAGCCAGCGTTTGTCCACAGACAGCTTTCCAGGTCATGTGACCAGCATGACTAAACCACTTCTGGCGCGATGGGACACCGTGACAGAAGCCAGAGCACACGGAAACGCCATTTAGCTTCCCACCACAGAGATACCTATTTATCTACTTGCACTGGCATGCTTTTGAACTGATAGGTTGGCAGGAGCTGGGACAGAGCAACACAAGATCACTCCGTTGTGCAGATTCGAACTGCTAACCTTCTGATTGGCAAGCCCATGAGGCTCAGTGGTTTAGACCACAGTGCCACCTGCATCCCTAGACCACAATTAGGGCCATGTGGAAGGGCCTGCCAGAAATGGAGCCCCTAGTGTAGTGGGCACCTCCCTTGGTGCCCACTAAGGCCTTTTGCCCCCTCCCAATTTTTAAAATCGTTGGGGTTGGAGGGAGGCTGTTTGTTAATTTGTTTGGGTGGTCACATGTCAGTGGTGGGTGAGGACAAAGGCAAAAAGTGGGCGGAACAACAGATGCGACACTTTCTTTTGTGCAGCTGGCTATGTTACAGCCACACACAGACCAGAGCTTTCTATACACACACACACACACACACACACACACACACAGCTAGCTCTGCATCCTCCAAGCAAGCAAAAGCACTCAAGGAAGGTGCAGAGCAGGGGTAGCAAGAGGTGTCGCCTCAGGAGAGAGAATGTGGCCTAGCGTAGGGCGGTCCAACTTTTCATACCAAGTGGGCCACAAGAGTAATTTAGCATGGAACCTGTGGGCCACACACAGCTTTGTCACACCCGTGGGGGGGGGAGTGAGGCCAAATTTGACACACACACACCCCACAGTCCTCATACTGCCGGCTAACCAAGGCACCAGACTTTGGGAAGGAGGCACAAGGCTCTGGCAAGGTCCTAGAGCCCTCCCAACTCCTCCCAAAGCTAAGAAAGTACTAACTAGGCTTTGGGAGGAGACAGGAAGACTCCAGGACCCTGTCAGAGCCCTCACACCTCCTCATCCAGCAGTGCAAGGGCTGCTGGGTGGGGTGTCTCATATTGCCAAGGGCTGCCGAAAAGGCCTTGAGGGCTGCATTTGGCCCCTGAGCCTGGGTTCTAGAGCCAAGAGCACAGACAGCTTCTGATACTACCCAGGTTAAGAATTTTAAATGGATTGTAGGGCAAATGACTAATGTCTACGGATGGCCAGCTCACCTCACAGAAGAGTGTGTCATATACACTCCAGACAGACTCGAGGGAGACATCCTGAATTCCCGTCTTGTTTGCCACCATCTCTAGAAATCCCTGCAGGAGCAAAGGACAGTCAGCTCTTCCATCTCTCCATGCCACCACCATTGTATAAAGAGATAGAGAAGTACATCAAACTTGACATACCATGTACTGGATGGTCTTATTCACATACTCTGCTGTCTGCCGGGTCTCATTTTGCAGCTGTTCGTAGCGGGGACAGGGCGATAATGGAAACTTCAGGAGCTGGACAGAGGCAAAACAGAGATGTTCACTAAGAGGATCATTTGACCGTGAATCCATCTTTACAAGCAATGCTAACTGTTGCGTCTGCTTGTTAATGGGCTAGTTGCTGAAAGCAAAGTGGTACTTCTAAGAGAGGCTGCCTGCCTCCAGACAGGTGAAACGGGGCCTGAGAAATGCAACTTGCTCCAAAACAGGAATCGCTAAGGAGTCAGGATGAAGAAGTGGAATGGTAGCATTCAGGGTAGATGAAAACAATTGAAGAGAGAGAGAGAGAAGTGTTTTTATGCAAGAAGGTCCAGTCTACTGGTACTTGGGTCTGAAAGTGACTTACATGCTCTGCTGAGTCAGGTACTGTGTGGACAGGAATAGGCTGCCAAGAAATATTGGGGTTGAACACTTGCCACCCTTTTGGAGGGTACAGTCCTGCCAGATTGGCCTCGGCACTCATCAGGGTCCGATCAAAATCTGTGCTGCGTATGTAGATCTGCCAGAGTATAGCATCAAATACAGAAGGTCATTTATGTTCATGGTTCTGCTGCGGTGCTGATCTGATTTAGACATTCTCTTAACAAGAGACATAGTGAGGAAGCCGGCAATAAACAGGTCCCAACAGAGTCTGATCAAAGAACAGTTTGATACGCATTGCTATTCTGAATATTTGAGCTGCTATAGAAAGCAAGGAAATAGAATGGGAGCTTGGGAGGGAAAATAAAGTAGAGGCAGCAGATGAGCTAGAAAATCGAGCATAGCTGTGGTTAGGGAAGCTGCAGAAATGGCAATGGAACTTCACAAATCCAAAACACAGGTGTTCTAGCCTTGAGTTATGTGTGTGCCACTTTCCAAGGCTACAGGCCACCCACGCTGAATGCTGAGTTGAGTGGTGTTGTATCATGGCTTGAAAATGCAAAGTGTTGTTCTAGGCTAGCTACAAGGACAGATCATATAGTGGTCCCCTAATTATCTAAAGGACATATGGAATGAAGGGGAACTGGCACAGACTGAAGAAGCCTGCATATGTTGTCTGTGGAAATCAGATATGTTGTCTGTAACCCCTATCTTAAAGCCCTACAGATGTGCCTCTATGTATCATTCTCCACAATTAATGCTTCAATGCCCCCGGTGGGCAAGTCACTAACAGGAGTGTGTCTATGACAGCACAAAACCTGCAGGGCAAAATAAATCGGCTCCCTCCAAACAGGATATTCCACTTGAATCTTCACTTATGCAAATAAACAACTTGAGTTCTAAGAAGGGAGTGTATGTCATAGCCCAGGACTTAAGAACACATAATGTAATCAAACAGTGTGGAAATAAGCACCCTTTGAGATAATTCCCAATCCCTTAATTTATCCTTGTTTCTTTAACTAGTCTTTGTTTTCAACAGGCACCTGATGTTGTTATTCCCTGAAGCATTTCAGAATGTGAACCTTTACTCCACATATTTTGGTCTGCTCTCAAATGAGTTCCGTGGGCTTGGCGCAGTCTTTTAAAAAGACAACTGTCAGCACACAGTATATTACGTTTTTTTCATTAGACTTCCAAAAAGATAGCAAGCTGAGCTACCTGCAGATAAGCAACAGATAGTGGAAACTGAGAGGTGCCTGGGTTAGATTTAGTCTCCAGCTCTGAGAGGAATGGGCTGAATCAGACCAGCTGCGACACAGGCTTTTCCAGGAAGTTCAGCAGCAACTAGAAAAGTGCTGCTTGTCGATATATCCATTCTAAAAGGCATATGAGATGGAGTGCAGGTTCATTCATTCATTTACATTTGTTGGTTGCTTTATCTTGCCCAAGGCAACCCAAAGTGACTTACAGCCAAATTTAAAACAATGTACAATTTTCAGGCCTCAATAGCTATTCAATCCTACTCCCATGTACAGGAGCCAAGACTCTTGCCTTCAAGCCCCATAGAAGTCACTTGACCATGCTGTTTCACCAAGAAACAATAGATGCCTGGAGAGCAAATTGCTCCAGAGCAAGCCCAAGCTACATGTCACAAGAGAAAACCCTCTGCAACTTTCCCTCTGACACCTTCTTCAGTTGCCACTACTGCTGTATTTCCAGGTGCAACCACTAAGGCAGCAATGACTCTAATGCAGGCAAGGGAACAAAGACGTGGGGCTTGAAAACGTCCTCTCTGTAATATGTGCAAGTTACATGCAGCATACCCAGACTGGTAGGGCATCACCTTAGAAGGCATGAGCAGCGAAGGCAACAGAAGCAGGGTTCCTGCTCTCAATTCATCCTGGGCTGGGCCAGCAGGCGGATACATGGGGGATGACCTGTGGCCAGGCTGAGTTGAGATGGCTTTCAGTTCTCTGTCTCGTTGCCACTTCACACATTGCACCCAAAGAGCAATTACCCCACTTGCAACAAGAATTGATTGTGTTTTAGACACACCTAAAGGGCATTAGTGGAGCTCTTTAGGTATGCTAAGCAGTCTTCTGGAAGCCTCAGCCAATCACAGTTTCTAGAACTGTGTTTCCAGGCATGCAGATCTCTTGGAGGTGTTACACAAGAGAGCCCACAGTTGACCATGGTAGAACTGCAGGGCCCATCGCATGAAGCAGCACTTGGCTTGGAAACTGACACAGGAAGAAATCCCCAAAGTAGTACTGTTGTTGCCTACCTAGGTTGAGCTCTAACAGGATGGGCACAAAGGCTAATAAAAATGTTCCTGAAGAGCTTTCATCATCATTTAAATTGTAGCTTTCGGTGGAAAATTTGAGGGCCTACAAGAAGCTGCTGAATACGAAGAACACTGTCTAATATATGCTGCTGCTGTAGAACAGTCATTCTATGCTATAACACCACACCAGCGGTACCATAGTTAGGACTGCCAGACTAGGACCTAAGGGACCAGGATTCAAATCCCCACTTGGCCAGACAGCTCCCTGGGTGATCTGGGGTGAGTCGCTGTCCCTCCGCCTAGCCTACCTCACACAGCTGTTGTGAAGATAAAACGGGGAAGGAGAACTGTGTATGCCACCTGGAGCTCCTTGGAGGAAAGGGTGGGATATAAATGTAGAAATAAATAAAAACAATGTTCCTAACAGGAATAAAATAGGCCTATCACTCCAATTCATATTGTCCTTTATGCACATTTAAAACTGTTTACTGAGTGGCACTGAGACAAAGTTAAATAAAAACACCCAGAAGGTGGTTAACAATCCAGTTGGGCAGGTTTTTGTGCATGTGGCAAGGCAAGCCAGACGTCATAAATTCCTGCTTGACAGCTGAAGTGCACCACAGGGTTTGGGAGATGTTCTTACTGTTGTATTTACCTGAATTTGGTTCATGGGCCATGCCTTCCATTATCTGCTTTCATCACTGAGAAAAAGGCAGTGGAAAACTACAGGCCAACTCACCAGAGAACTCCTGACAGTTCTCAAAAGAGATTTTTCAACAAACACGCTCAAATATGTCCATCTACTGGCATGAGAGCAGGAGAAAATCATCTGATCTATACTCTTATCAAGTACCCCAGTCTCTTATTGTGTCCCATGCGATTCCCTTTGTCTTGAGTGGCCTGTTTGACCAAACAAAGTTCAGTCCATCTCAGATTCCATCTTCTTATTCCTTTTACTTTCCTTCACGTCACTGCCCTAGTCAGCCATTGTTTATTGTTCCTTTACTATTTTAACCCAAGCAGGGATTTGACAAACTGTTTACACGGAAGATGCCATTTGAAAGAACAGGCTTTCATGTTGTTCCATTATTTTCCTCAGCCACTTACTTAGAGAGAGGAAAGAGATTTTAATACAGGGAGGGCAAAGAGGACACTGCATGGTCATGATACCTCTAGCAATTTGCGACAATGCACTAACCTCTTGTCTATTGTATGAGGAATTGAGGAATCCATGATAACGCCCTCGAAGTGCTCGACCAAGGTCCCACTGCTGCTGCATTCCTTCCTACGCATATCAACAGCAACAAATTAACAGCAAAGCAGGTTTTTGTGCTTACTTGCACAACCACACACCAACGAAAATGAGAACAAATAGTTACAGCTTGACCACTGCTGACACAGGAAATGTTAACCAAAATCTGTTCTGAAATGAATGACACAGCCCTCCGCTCCCCCCGCAACATGTTTTGCAGGTTGTTAAGCTATACATATTTTGCTTTTATAAAAGCAACATCAACAGGGAAAACTGTTGTCTTTTAAATAAAGTTATTGCTTTATCTGATTTTAAAAGGCACTGTCATTTCCCGGGGTAGGAAAGAGAAAAGGAAAGCGGAACTAAAAATAGCTCCCAAGAGGAAAGGCAGCAGCAGCAGTGGCAAAAGAGGAAACCTCAGACTGGAGCTGCATGGAGAATTACCCACCCCCCCACCACAAACAATAACATGCCATGTTATTTGACACAATTTCATCTTCAAAGAAAATAGTTCTGCATTCCCTTGTTGGGACATGGGTTTCCTTGGGGTTCAAAGTTTCCCACAGGTCGCTTTTTCTGCAGCACCCACCTGAGAAAGTTGCCCAAATCCCTGAGGCCAGGCGCTTTCCTGATAGGGATCTCGGGGGTATGCCTTCACAGGAGAGCGGTCTCCATGGCGGTATAACTGAAAACCAAAATAGTTCACCGTTAGACAGCAGGTGCTGGCGTCCTCTACCTCTCCTGTTTGCCTAATTCCCATGCATTGTGCCTCGGGCCAGAGATCACTAAGGCTCTTGCTCCACCCCAACCCTGAAGCGAGGCTAGGTTGCTGTCAAGCCCTGCAGCCGGCTCTCACGATAGCCGAAGGCGCTGGGAGATACGCAGCAAAGAAAGAACGTGGCGGGGGGGGGAGGGGGGAACCAAGCACCCTGATCTTCTTGGGTCCTCCCTGGCTCCTGTTATACCAACACTTAGGGCGATGATGATGATGATTAAACCCAAACCCTTGCAATTTTCGATTATTTTCTTAACGGAGAAATCGCGATCTCGGCTTCGATTGCAAAGCGCAACCTGCAGCGAAGAAAAGCCACTTGTTTTCAACACGAATTTCATGGGTGTGTTGTTGTTTTAAAAAGGGCCGATCGAGATTTTCCTCCCTTTCCTTGCTGGCCATTTGGGGATTGGGAAGCCTTGTGTCACGTGGCAACCCCCCCCAAAAAAGATCGCCCCCCCAATCCCTTTCTTTCTTTTCTTGCCTCCCTTTCCTGCTGCTCACCAAGGTAACAAAGCGGAGGCTCCGAGCCTGGGCGACCGGCAGGACGAGCTCAAGGGCGAGACTCAGCAGCAGCGGGAAAGAGGCGCTTCGCCAGCTCCGCCGCTTTCTTCCACCCTCCATGGCTTTGCTCCCTATCCGCGCCGAGGCTCCCTCGCTCGGCATCCGTACCTTGGAAAGAGGGAGTGAGCATGCTCCACCTCCCCCGAGCATGCTCAGTACCGGCAAACGAAGCTGCTGGTGCCCATCTCGCCTATTGGCTCTTGAGAAATTCCCTTGAACTTTGTGACCTCTTGACTAAGCGGGAGGGGGTTCCCTCCCCACCCCTCCCCGAGGGAGATTTTGCTTAGATATGGGACAGTCGCGAAATGGCTGGGTGTTTTACTGTTATTTTTGAAGAGCCACTAGAGGGAGTGGAAGTCTCTGGAGAGGTCGCGGAAACTGTTTTCCTGCAACGATCACAAAGGGTATGCAAAATAACAGCAACCATAATAACAATAAAGTACTGTATACAGTATACAGCAGATCGGGAAAGGGGCCACCGAATGCACGAAGATGCCGGCGTGGTAAACAGCAGAGGCAAGGAAGTTATTAAAAGCAAGACAATGAAAGTCTTGCCCAAACGGGAACAGATGTTGACACAAACCCATGCACACGCCCACACAAACGCGAAACGAGGCAATCGGGGATGTTTAAAAACAGAATTCGAGGAGCATGTTGCTTATAACAGTGATATCAATTAATTAAAAAACCACACACATTTAATACACCAGAAGCCAGCTAGGGAGGCAGTGGGACAATACGAGAAGGGAAATTTAAAGGTGTGCTTAAAAAGGTTAAGGAGATTGCAGAAAAGCTGGATGCATTATTTGTGATTGGTGTAGGGCAGGAGGTGTAAGGCAGGGAGTATTCAGAATTGATGCAACAGTGGTGACGTGAGCCGTTGAAGGCTTTAGCAACAAATGAAAAATTAACATATCGCTAGATCTAGATGGAATCCGGCCAGCAGTCATGGGGGTAGCAAAGGGGGGTGGGGAGGACAGCTGCCCCCCAGATCAAGGAAAACAATAGAAATACTTAATAACTGACCGCTTCTACACCCCCAAAAGTCCTTACCCCTCTAACAAAAATCCTGGCAACACCCATGCCAGGAGTTCTTAAAAAACTCAAATGTGAAATTGCTTATTTATATGTATGTGTGTGTCTGTATATTTATATACCATCTTGCAAGGCAGTGTACAACAATATACACTAATGCAATAAAACATAAAATACAATTAAAACAAGATAATCCTTGAAAAATTGACTGCCTCCCATCAACTCCAGTCAACACAGCCATACTGACTGATGAGAGTTGTCATCCAAAACATTATTATTGGTAGTATTAGTATTATTATTAGTATTATGCCCTTTATCCACAGATCCCAGAAAATATGGAGGGCACCAGGTTGGCAAAGGCTGCTGCATACTATTGCTGCTGCTTCATTAGAGCTCCTGTCGCCACCACTGAAAGGTGGGAATCCAGCTGTCTTTCCCAGCCCCTGCTGGTGGAAAATGAGAGTGCAACTTTAATTCACTTCCCAGAGCCCTAAGCACCCCAAGTGATGAGAAGGAAGAGCCCCTTCATTTATAGGTAATTTTTGTAAAACTAATGACTTCACTGTGACAAGCAATGTGCAAACGGTCCATAGATATAGATATTCTGGTATTTATAAACCATTTGATATTAATTATTTCTAAGTGGCGTACATAAAATGTTTAAGAAGTGTCGTTCAAAGAATACAGACAATTAAAATCCATCCTACAAACAGAAAGCTACCTTAAAATGCCTACTGAAACATGAAAGTCCTTGTCAAGCACCTGAAGTCTAGCAAGAAGGGGGCTTGTCTAATGTCACTCAGGAAGAAGTTCCACAGGATAGGTCCCACCATACCGAATGCATGGCTTCTGGTCGTTACAAGCCATGCATCTGAACCCTGCAAGGACGACCATTAGAGAGACTCCCCCGGAGATGTCAATGATAGATATGACAGCGATAACAGGGATCAGGCAGTCCTTAAGATATCCTGGACCCAAGTTATTATGGGCCTTGTAAATTAACATGAGAACCTTGACCTTGAGTGTTTACAATCCCTCTTCCCCAGCTCAGGATAATGCTTCAAGTATCTTATGAAATGGACTGTAGTCCATGAAATCTTAAGCCATATTGCCACAATGCACTTCTTAAGGTGCCACAAGGCTGTTGTTTTTGCTGTGAGATGCTAACACGGCTACTACCCCTCTGGGAATTGCCCCATGACAAAATCTTTCCCCAGAGAGAACATCCAATGAAGATTAAAGCAGCATGTTGTGAGAGGAGGACCACATAGCAGTGTTGTTAATAATAGTGCAATCTGACGCAGGCCTACTCGGACGTGAGCCCAGTTGAGTTCAGTAGGACATACGTCCAGGTATACCGGGGCAGCATTCCAGCCTGAAACAACCTTGGTTCTCCTCACCTAATATTTTGTCAACAGTAATGTTTCAAAATAGTTTTAATTTTGCAGCCACACTCATATTGCCTTTTCCTCATTTATCCTTGGTATGAGTGCAGCAGAAGGGGAAGGCAACAATTCTGAAAAGTCTAATTGTATTATTAAGCATAGCCATGCTCTGATGAGGGCTGTCTGGATCATCATGTAGCCAGAGCAAAGCCCAACAGGCCCAAGAGCTGAATGTCTCTTTTCAAAAGTCTGCAGATCTCTTGAGAGGTGGAAGGTGACATTTAGAGAATCCTGCTTTGGGGCAAATGGTTGGTCAGAAGCATCTCTGGGCATCTTTCTGCCTACGTTCTTATACTTCTCCAGGGGGTTGCCATTTAGGGAGAGCATGGGGGAATTCCCACACTCACACCTTGGTGTTTTAGATGAAGTGATTTAAAATAAGTGACAGTGTGGTTTAATGCAGGGATAGGGAATCTGTGACCCTCCATGTGTTGCTAGACTACAACTCTCATCATCCTGACCATTGGACATGCCGGCTGGGGCTGATGGGAGTTGGAGGACAACAGTATCTGGAGGGCCACATGAATTCCCAGGAGGCAGGATCTGCCACCCTTGTAGACCTGAGGCAGTTGCCTTACCTTGCCTCATGGGTGGGCTGACCCTGGCTAGGGGGACCCAATGTTCCGACTCAGAATAAGGCAGCTCTCTATGTTCCTATGCTTGCTTTGTGTGCGCTGCTATTTGCAACCTGTTATACATTGCCAGTCGAGGAAGAGCACCGAGCAGCAAACCTGCAGCCTTCCAGAGGTGGTTGGACTGCATCCCCCACCAGTCCCAGCCGGCATGGCCAATGGTGGAGAAGAGGAGCTGCAGGAAACAGCATCTGGAGAGCAGCCATATCCCCACTCCTTTAAGTACAGGGTGGCATTTCGTCCGCTGGGCCCTCCAGTCACGGACAGCAAAGGCTGTCAGCTGCCTTTATCCGTAAACACGCCAGCTTAGCTGGCTGGTGGATCGGTGTGGAATAGTCCACTGACATCCCAGCGAAGCTTGGGACAAGGGGTGCTGCGTCGGTCCCAAACAGGCTCCAAACGATTTCAGACTGTGATACTTTTTTTAACAGGCAGATCCTGTGGGGAATGTAGCAAGGCTTTGGGTTCCGCAGGATCCTTAAAAAAAAAAAAGCCCATAAATAATCATGCCTATGTTACACATTCTGTACGCCGCCTCGGTATGTTTCTGACGAAGGGCGGTATAAAAACGTGGAATAAACAAATGATCCTCGCAAGCAAAGCATTCGGCGTGCAGAAGGAAGGAGGGGCTTCTTCCCTTGTGTTTTGGGTTCTCATGCACACCACGCCGCCAGGATGTAGAAATCGGAGGGGGCGAAAGGAACACCAGGGGGTGGAGTTGGGGAAAGTTCAGGCATGTGACTGGGAGGCTGCTGCTGCTGCTGCTCTTGCTGACATTACATCACTGCAACTCGCGCGGAGCAGCTCTCGCCAGCCCGAAGTCAATAGCGCGCCGCTGGGCTTCGCGCGCTCGGCGCTGTCTGATCGCTCCCTCGCCCGGTTGCCGTGGGCCTTCCTGGGGGGCCGGAGCTCGCTGCCTGCTCCCGACCTGCCCCTCTTTCTCCCGAGAGGGGGGCTTCTGCTTGCCCTGTCGCCTCCCCTTCCGGGGCTGCCGGCGCGCCTGGAGCTGCTGTTGCTGACGCGGGTAACTTCTTTCTTTACGCGATCGCCCTGGGCAACCGGGGAGTTTGGTGGCGCCCGCTCGAGAAAGCGCATTTCCACCCACCGAGGGGCTTCGGCCGCCGCGTCCCGCCGCCGCTCTGCGCTCCCCTTCGTGGCGGCGCCAAACTCGAGCTACCGGCGTCAAACCACCTGTTGGCGCTCGGGCAGCGTACACACGTGCGCCTAGATGCGTGGCGATAAAGAGGGCGCTTGGTGCTGTTCTTTCCCCGGATTGCTGTTTGATTGCAGTGTTACGGAAGCACAAGTAAATAACTGCTTTACTTGTCCGATTTGCGGAAAGAAACATTTTCAAAAAATGGCTTAGAAGAGATAAATGAATGCGCACATTCGGATCCCCCATTTTTGGATATATATTTTAAAAAAGGGAGGGAGATTGGTTAAAAGGAGTGTAATTTCTCCACTTTCCAAGACACGTGTGGATGGAACGCTGGCACTAGTGATTGTACAAAGCACATGCCTCTGAGTTGCTGTACGATTTACACTGCAGTTGGAAATACATGCAATTAACACAGTGGGGCTTCTGAGTAAATTTTCACTCATTCAGGCCCAGGTGGGAGAGAATGAAGGGTGAACATTGGGTGTTGGAGAGAAAACACTTCTCCAGCAACATCTTATCACATGACATGTGCAGGAAGATGTCTGTTCCCTTGTGGCTTTCGTTCAATGAAAGGAGCTTGGCATACAGTGTGCAGGTGCATTTGTCTTCTTGTAGAAGGGCCACAGTGCACAGGCAGAACAGCTGCTTTGCATCCAGAAGGTCCTGGCATAGGGCTGGGAGAGATTCGCTGTCTGAAACCCTGGAGAGTTGCTACTAGTCAGCATATTGACAGTACTGAGCTAGATGGATCAGTAGTTCAGTCTCAGCATCAGGCAGATTTCTATTTTCCTATACAGTATATAGTAGTCTTCACTATTTGCAATTTAAAAACTTTGACACATCTTTGACTAGGGAGCTCACAAGACCTGGAGAGATACACCTTTGTGCGGTCAGCTTCTTGTCTATATGAGTTTTTAGGAGGTTTGTGTGAAAAGCCCCATCAGGAAAAGAGGATACAAATGATTGATGATGGTGTTTTGCCCTGGACCCACCAAAACCTGCGCCACCATTTGCAAGGCTGGAAATAGAAGTAGCACACGGCTTCTGCTTCAGCCTGGGAAACCAGCGGTGAACTCTTTGCTCAGTCGTGATCTCATTAGGTGCCCTTATCTGTCTATCTCCCTGGAGTTGGAATTGTGTTGCACTTTACTCACCAAGAAATGTCAGAGAAGAAATTAATATTTAAGCGGAGAGACAAGGTTAAATATGGAAGATTGTAAGATGCAGATATTAACCAGCTATCAATGTGTGGATGCTAGCTGGAATCCTGGTCTTTGTATTTGAGAGGCTTAAATAGGGACAATGGCTAGTAGCCATAATGGCTACAAGGAACTTTCATCTTCAGAGGCAGTATTTCTTAGAATATCAGTGGGGGGGGGGGGCAACAGTAGGGGAAGGCTACTGGACAGGCATAGCCTAACATTTGTTGTCTGTGGCCTGGTAACCTCTGGGTTAGATTACTGCAATGAGTTATACGTGGGGCTGCCTTTGAATACAGTTCAGAAATGGCAGCTGGTGCAGAATTCAGTGGTCAAGTTGCTCACCAGGGGAAGGCAATCTGAGCAAAATCTTGTCAAAACTGTATCGGCTACCACTCAGTTTCTGGGATCAAGTGAAAGTGCTGGTTTTGACCTATATAGCCCTAGGACCCCAATACCTCAAGGACTGCCTCTCCCCACATGAAGCAATTTGGATCCTGCATGCTCTTTTCTGTGGGAGGTAAAAAGGGTGGCAACATGAGGATGGGACTTCTCAGTGGTGGCTCCTCATTTATGGAATGCTTTCCTTAGGGAGGTATGCCTGGCCCCATCACTACCTGCTTTTACGGGCCTGGTAAAAACATTGTTATTCACCTCTCTCTCTCTCTGTCTGTCTGTCTCTCTCTCTCTCTCTCTCTCACACACACACACACACACTCTTTAGGTTGTTTTCAATCCATGTTTTATTACTCATTTTTGCAAGTCACTTTGAGTTTCACTTTTCTGGAAAAAAGCAAATAACAATAATTTGTTTCAGGGTTTCCCAGAGACATTTGGTAGATCACTGTGGGATGCAGGATTCTGGACCTTTGGTCTGATCCAGCAGGGTTCTCTTCTTACATTAAGTGGTGACCAACCTTTGTTTGGCCTGTACTGTGTACCGAAATCAATTCCATGTGCATTGTGGTAGCTGACTCTAGTTGACCAAGCTGTGGAACAATCAGGAGTGCTCTGAGTGAAGCCAGACACTTGGAGCTCCATGAAACCACCTGCTTATTCAGCATCCACAGTATCATAGAATTGTAGAGTTGGAAGGAGTCGCAAGGGTAATCTAGTCCAACCCCCTACAATGCAGGAATCTCAACTAGATCATACATGACAGATGGCCATCCAACCTCTGCTTTAAATCCTCCATTGAAGGAGAGAGTCCACCACCTCCTTCCTTGTCACTTGAAGCCACTGGTTTGGGTCCTATCATCTGCAGCAGGAGAAAACAAGCTTGCTCCATCCTCCATGTGACTGCACTTTAGATATTTGTAGGTGGCTCTCATATCTTCTCTCTGTCTCTGGTTTTCCAGGCCAAAAATACGCTGCTCCCTCAACTGTTCTTCATAAGGCTAGATTTCCAGACATCTGATCATCTTGGTCACCCTCTGCACACGTTTCAGCTTGTTGATAGCCTTCTTAAATTGTGGTGCCCACAATCCATCCTGATTTTCTTGCACCAGACTTAAACTGATGTTAGGCGATGTCTGGTCTTCATTGAGCATTCATTCTGATTTGTTTGTGAGAAGATTTTATGACAATGAATATTCATCCTGCATTCATTTTGAGTTGCTTGCAGAGCGATTAAATACCTTCCCATTAATCCTACACTTTTTTAGTGCATTTCCCCACCTTTGCATTTCCCCCTCATTTTACCGACTGCAATAATCTGTTGTTTTTGTTCTTAAAGTAGATTTGTTGCACCAGAGCACTTTAAATCAACTTTAGTTGCGCAAACCTAATTTTCCAGTATGCAATTAGTTTTCTCCCATAAACTAGGTTATCTGACGTGCATTTGATGGGAATTTGAGAAAAGCCTCCTCAGGGGCTGTTACCAGATTTTGGAACTCCTTACCAAGGAAGTGTCACTTATGTATTTATCTTGTTAGTGGCCTTCCACCAGCAGGCAACCCCCTTTTTATTTAAACAGACATTTTGTTTTATCTCCAGCTCTTTGTTTAACCTGTATTTTGATTGTGTTTCAGCTGACTATTGTTTTAAAAAAAATACACTCATTTGGTGACAAACAGTGGGAAAGGGATTTTGCTTTCATACCACGCTTGTCTGCTTCTCAAAAGCATTAGGCTGACCACTGCTAGAACCCTGGACCTGATGGACCTTTGGTCTGATCCAGCCCTTCCTAAGTTAGTTCTCCCTTCCATTTAGTAGATTCATATGTTGGGCAAATCTGTACTTTATGCAACAGGGGTAAGATCTGCTGGCCTGCAAGCCGGATATGGCCTACGGGAGCTTCCCCATCTGACCTGTGCAGTAATTAGACTTTAAAAAGGGTTTCCATTAGTGCCAATGGAAGCTATTTTTTAAGCCCAATTGCTGCTCAGCGGGAAATTTTTGGTTTGTGAGGGTTGCACCTGGAGGCAGGAGAGTTAACCCTTCCCCTGTGTACTTCCCCTATGCCCTCATTGAAAATTGTTGTCCTACCCCACAGCAGTTAGACTTGAAAGCCTGCTTCCAGGTTTTCCTAACCCTGTGGCTGACTTTGTATCAGAGATGTCTTTAGGAGATGGCCTGACTGTCCTGAACCTGGGTGTTTTGTACTGGGCCCCAGATCTCCTGCCCTTCTTCTCAAACTGTTTTAATACCTTTGCTTACATGCTCCTGAGCACGCTGCAAAGCACAGTGCCATTCAAGCCTCCCACCATCTTAATTTTCACCTGTACATACAATTCAGCATATATAAATATGTGTTTGGGGCTTGTGTTTGGAATCTTTTTAGTGCCTAGCAAAGCATGTTGCTATACAGCAGGGATGGGGAACCTGTGATCCTGCAATTACTGCTGAATTTCAACTCCCGTTAGCCCCAGCCAGCATTCCCAGGGATGGTGGGAATTGTAGTTCAACAACGTCTGGAGGCCACAGGTTCCCATCCCTACTGCACAGAGGCAGCCACAGGGTTAGGAATGCCTGGAAACAGGACTACTCTGTTTTTGTCTTTGGGTCCTTCTGTGATTTTGAGCTGTCTTCCTTCCTCTCCACCAACTTTCCTGTAGCTCCTGGGTGTTATTACTGCTCCTTTCCAGCTGGAAATGGGCAGATGTGTCTTGTAATTCTTAAACAACAGCAGGATGCCATTTCAAACCACTCTTCTTTCAATCTTAAGGTTGTTCAGGTATTTTCTTTTCTAATTGCCTAGCAGTTCTGTGACACTCATCCTCCACATGTACAGCCCAGACCCAGTTTGTTCACATCCTTCTCCCTCAACTCTACTTTTCTTGGCTCCCTTTTTGCCACCTCCAGGCTCTCATGGAGGAAGAAGGCCCTCTAGGACCTTCTGGGTAGTGGCACCCTCCCTGTGGAACAGGGGTATAAATAATAAAATGATGATGATGATGTTTAATCCTGTCTTTAGACTGGTGTGACTATTGCAGCCATTCTAGTTGGGCAGACCAATAATTTTGTGTGTGTGTGTGTGTGTGTTTCTATTCCTTGGTCTAGACGGCATGGAGCAGTCAGCTGAGGACCCCAGTGTCCATCCTCCATAGAAAAAGCTGCTAGTTGTAGAAAGATAACTAATATGGAAGGCCCATTCCCACATATATCCTCCTAGTCAGCAACTGAAGTACTGTAATGTCTTGTGGAAGAGAGGAGATACTCTTGCTAGGCCTTGAAACCTCCCCTGCTGGATCCTCCCAGCACTGGATCTCTCTTTCATGTTTGAATGAGCGGCCAACTCAAGTGTGCTGTTCCGCGCATGATAGATGCTTCTGATCACTTCAGAATGAAGAATAATTCTCCCCCCACACGCAGGCTTTCATATCTCTGGACACTGTCAAATTAGCAGGTTCCCCATATGTACATCCTGTCCATATTTTATTAAAGCATGTAGAACACCGTGAGCTTTGTTTCTGCAATTTTAAAAACATAGCATTTAAAAATAAATCATATGACTCAGGGCTTTGTCCAGAGGCAAGGGCTTGAGCCACCTCCAAAATGTGTGTGGGGGGGGGACAACATTTTAGGGGAGGGGAGAGTAACAGCGGGGGGTAGGATAGATTCTGCTAGAGCCCACATAGCAGACAGATCACACAAACAGGTCTAGATTTCAAAGGGGAGTCCCATCTTACTAAGATGCACTTGACACTTCTTAAGTCTTAATTATCCAGTTTAAGTGGAAAAAGATTATATATCCTTCCATTGTTTATTATTCTCATCTTTCCTTCATCCACTTGCGGCTTTCAGTGTTATGAGGTGTGCAGGACATAAAGGAAAAACTTGGCACATAATATTTCTAGCTTTTGTGAAAGCAATACAATGATGTGGTTATTTGATTTCACTTTCCATTTTATTATACTAGAGATGGGCAACCTGTGGCCTTCCAGATGTTTTGAGGCAACAGCTGCCATTATCCCTGACCATTGGACCTGCTGGTTGTGACTGATGAGAGTCCAACAACATATGGAGGGCTACTTGTTCCCCATCTCTATGGCTGCTGCAATGCAACAGACAGTGTTTTACACCAGCCAGGGCTGGTGATCACCTACGGAAGCTTTGGAAATAAAAGAAGTTGTTTTAAGCTGCCTTGGCAAGTTGCTGGATGAAGTAGGTAAAGCCTTATCAGACACGAGACATCAGGAAGGGCAGGGCATTGGGAGAAACAGAGCAACGCTCCAAGTAATTGAAGCCATCCTGGAGAAATTCAAGGCTCTTGTTTCTCGTCTGGTGGGTGTGCCTTGAGTACAGCCCTGTCACTGGCTGGCTTGGAGCCAAGGACACTTCAGCTTGACTTGCGGGACTGTTTTCTAGCCGGCAGTTTGTTGTGATGTCAGATGTTGTGAGAAGGGAACGCAACTTGGCCGGGCAAAGTCTGCAGAAAGTTCGTCTTCACATTTGGCCTTGTGCCACTGGCAGTTAGGACTATGCACATTCCCTGGCTCACAGATGGGCTTCTCCCATTTTCCAGCCATCATTCTCCTTATACCTAATATGGAACTTCTAAAGTTCTCATATTTTTGTTCCTTCGCGCCCGCCTCCTCCACTAACTTCTCTTATGGACTTCAGCAGCCTGGCTAGTTTTCTTCCCATGTCCCTCTCTTCAGTGTTCAGTCCGTAGACCAAATGGGCAGCCCCATGTAGAGTGTATTGTAGTAATCTACCTGGAAGCATCTAGGGCATGGTTGACCAAGGCTAGTTTGCGTGGTGCTTCCCAAACACCGAACAATCAGCTGGGTGGGACACGGTGTGCAATGTGCTTTGCAAGCTCTATGCTTGGCACTTCCCAAGCACCAAGATTAGGGCTTACTAAGCCCTTTGTGCAGTTCTTTCCAAGTGCCCGACAACCACCTGATTGGAGACACTCATAACTGGCAATGCCTGCAAAGCCCCTTTGGGCCAGACCCCACTGCTACCTGCCCCACACCTGTTGTCACATATGACTGGCTCAGAGCCATGGCTTGCCCGGAATGGCCTCACAGGCCAAAAAGGGAATGCTGGCAGTCCAAATCTGTGAGCTGGAGGTCCCCCACACCTGCACAACATCATTAATCATCCACTCTGCTCAATTCATTGCAAGTGGGCCCTGATCCAATAAATACAAGCAGAACCATACTGTAGCAAACACCCGGTCTCCCACACACCAGTCCTATATAGATGCATATTTGTGGGCAGCAACCCAGGCTGCCCTCTGCCCTGTTTAAGCTCTCGCATGTCCCCATGTATACAGAATGTAAGCTTCTCTTTCTCACACAGATACACTCACCCCACGCTCATCCCTATTACTGTGCTGGGCTTGAGGGAGGAGTTTAAACCTCTCTTGCCAGCCCAGGGCTGTGGTGAGTGAATTCTCCATCGCAGCACTTGCGGGATTTCCCCCGTGCTGGGATTGGTGGAGAGGTTTAAACTGGCCCCAGGACCACATTGAATATATACCTCTCGGGATCAGAGCTTTTGCACCCGCTTGTGGGCTTTCCCCCAACATCTGGGTAGCCATTGCAAGAACAGAATGCAGGACTATTGAGGCCTTTGCTCTGATCCAGCAGGTTTTTAACATTTACAGGTTGTCCCAGGGCAAATGGTACAAGAGTGCACTGGTGGCAGAACAGCTGAGTTCACATGGATCAGCATTGAGGCTTGCTTCTAGCTTTTTCCGCAGCCCGGCGTTTTCCCTGACTTATTATTTCCCTGACTATTGGCTGTCCTTGCCAACGTGCCTCAAGCTGCCTTGTGGAGGATGGGAGGAGGTAGGGACCATTCTTGGGTGTCCCACCCCACACCCCTGCTTTTCTCTCAAGGGAAGAGCACTAATGTGATTTTTCCTGTTCAAATCCCTTGACAAAGTTGTCAAAGTCATGATTGCATTTCCTGCTGTCCGTCCAAAGGTCAGCGCTGATAGTGGAGTCAGACCTGGCTCTGAGCTTAGCCAAGAACCTAAGGTTACTATAGTTCACTTTCAAAAGTGCGGACCCTCCTCTTCTCTCTCTGGGCCCCCTTAGCTACCTAAGCAGCGAATGAGCTTTGCCAACCAGATGAAGGGAAACATGCATCTGTGTGAGCTTTTGTGACTTTGTCTTTCATGGTTTTGGAGTGGGAGAGGCGTCCCTTGTATCCTAATTGTGGGAGCAAAGGGTGGAGCAGAGAAAGGGAAATGGAAACAGTCTGCAGAAGACACTTAAGTTACACAACTAATTTGACAATATGATATTCTTAAATTTCCAGAGTTGCAGTTGTGGTTATGTTTCATAAGGCTCTTAATTTTAAGATATTTCTGAAACCGAAACAAACACTAAACTGGTGAGCTTTTATAAAAATAGCAACATCCTCATTTGTTAATTTATTGAAGTACTTTTTCTGAAGCAGCTGATTACACCTGATTTAAGCTTATACTTCCCTGCTTTTAAACGGTGTCTTTATGGCAAGCCTTTTCTCCTTCTCCCTTTTGGTAGCTGTTAAAAGAGTCTTGCTGGGTTAAACCAGAGACCCATAAGATCCAGCATTTTCTTTCTGACAGAGACCAGTTAACTGCCTCTGGAAAACTCACAAGCAAGACATGAAGACAGCATTCCTATTTTGATCTTTTATCCCCATGTCTAATATTCAGAGGTATGCTGTCCTTGAATATGGAAGCTTGAGTTAGCTATGATTAATAGCTCCTCACAGGTATATCTTCCATAAACATTGTACTACTATCCTGCCCTGTGCTTCAAGCACTTAAAGTCCTTGTGCTTTGTATTATAGTTGATTGAAGTGGCTGGGCTACATTGCCTTCTCCTGCCAGCAGCCCCTGCCAGACTGTGCCAGGAGACGCAGGAAGAGGCCTCCAAGCCTGTGACTGGGGCTGATCTGTGCACCGCTGTGCCACAACCCTTTCCTGCAAGTTGTCGCTGGAGCTGTGACATGCATGCATGCAGAAACATTATTATTGTTGTTATTATTATAATTTATTATATCCATTGGTCACTTTATAAAAGCAAAGGTCTCGAAAATGGTTTAGCAAGATAAAATGTGTACAGATGAAAACAAACACCAGGGGGAAAAAATGTAAGATACAAAATGTCCGTCCTAAAATTCATTCTTCTGTCATGGGTGCATCCAAGTCTTGGAGACCAGCCAGCCAGAAGCAATCTGCCCAGGCTATGGCAGTTTTCTAGAGTGTGTTCTCCTAAACCCAGCAAGAAAATAACAGAAAAGGGCCCAAGAGTTAGGTGGAAGTGGTATTTAGCAAGGGTGGGGAACCTCAGGCCCAGAGGCCACATGTGACCCTCCAAGTCTCTCTGTCTGGCCCTTGCTCTCGTGCAACTCCCCTCTCCTAGAACATGCTCTGCTTTTAGCTTTCCTTAAATGTTTTTACCTGGTGGGAATGTGTCCTTGAAGCCTTATAATATCTCTTCCTTGCCTGGATGGAGGATAGAGAGGCGTGCGTCTTAGTGTTTGCAGAAACTAGCTTTCTGTACAGAGGTAAGATTTACCCCAGTTGCTCCACCCTCTTTTGCCTGTGGCCCCGCCCACTACTGCCGTGTGGCCCCAGGAAGGTTTCCCACAAGGGAGTGTGGTTCTGGGGTTGAAGAGGGTTCCCAGCCCCTGGTGTATAGGATTTTGCAGTATTAAGGGCAGTGGAAGCAGAAGGCTTGGAGGACACACAGAGATGGAGGGAAAGCAATGTGGAGAGGGGACATAGGGGTCCTGCAGTGTCAGGAAGAAGGTCTAAAGGGTCTAGCCAGCTAAATACTGTGGATGTCTGGCCTCCCAGGGATCTCTGGTAGTTGTGGAGCAGGAAGAGATTTGTTGACAGATGCAGCTGTTCCTGACCCTTGTGACACCTCAGGAAGACACTTCTGCTGCTGCATGTGACCCTGTCTTACAAACATTAAAAGCACTTAGAACCCCCTTTAGGTCAGGAATAACAATGTTGACTGAAGTTGGGTGATGAAGCCAGTGTCTTGCCCTCAGACGAGCTCACAGTTGGAGCCTGTGCAACAAAATAAGAGGCAGTCAAGCTCATGTGCCGGCAGTTGTGGTTGTGCCACATTTTGGCTCCTGAGGCGGATCACAAAATAGCTCCCACCTCCCTGGCAAGGAAGAAGCAGTGAATGAAGATCTATATCAGGAACAAGCAGCAAAGAAATATCTGCATCGGGATCTGTTGCTCCCATGGATCCTGCCGCCTGAGGCAGTTGCCTCACCTTGCCTCTGCAGGCAAGTAAGCCATCTACCACCAGCACTGGCTGTGATTCAGGGAATCCTGTTTGAGAAACAGCTAGAAAGATAACGTAAGAACAATCCCTTCTTTCCCCTCTCTTTCTGTCCATTGGAGGACTAAGTAAATCCTGCAGGCAGAGAAGGGAGGAAATACTGTCCGTCCTAGGATCTGCTTGTTACTGTGTACACAGAATACCTTTAAAGCACCTGCGAAACACATTTCCCTCCTCAGAAAATTCTGGGTACTGTAGTTTGTTAAGGGTTGCTGGGACATGGAGATCTGTGAGAGTTAAACTCCAGTTCCCATAATTCTTTGAGGGGGAAAATGTGATATGAATGTGCTTTGAAGGTATAGTAGTACATATGCAACATCTATCTACTATAAAATTACCAATTTTCACCTCTCTTTTAGTTCCTTTGAGTTTCTGCCCAGGACACCTATGCAGTGAGGGGCAGAAGAGGAGGTGACCCATTGATTCAAAGAGTCACAAGCAGCAGGTTTTTGTTTAAGGATGAGGTGAAAAGAACAAAATGATGGTTCTGGATTACTGCTGTAAAATGGGCTTATCTCCTTTTACTGGAAGGTGTGGGATGAGGATTGCTTTTACTCTGGGTGAAAAAGTGTTTTCAGACAAAAGGTGTCTTTCAGCTCCTGTGAATCTCCTGTGTTGTTCAGCCAGGGAAAAGTTGACTTTTGTGTTCTGTGAAACAACTGAAAGAATGGCACTGACATTTGCTTCAATCTTTTTTTCCTGATGGAAGTTAGCTAGGAACTTGGCTGCTGCTGTTATTTTTCTAGGCCTCAGATCTGCATAGCCGTTTGCAAAGTACAAGCTGAAAGATCCTTGCCTCACAGAACTTAAAATCTAAAATTCAACATGGGAAACAACATAGGAAGAGGAAGCAGGAGTAAATAGAGAACTTCCTTCCTTCATTCCTTCCTTCCTTCCTTCCTCCTCCTCAAGAATAAAAATTGCCCCATAAAAATCGCATAAAATACAACAATAAAACTCAGTGGGAAACCTTTAAAAACATCTCAACTAAACAATCCCATTTTATTAAAACTAGCAATTCCAAAATTAAAAAAATAATACATGCAAATATTTCAGTTGCATGTGCAATGTGTAAGTGAAAAATTAGCTGTGCAATAAGCCATAAATGGAACCTTCTGCAGCAGGATATAATGAATAGAGTGTGGTAGTTATCTGGCTGTTAGTTCTCATCTCTGTGTTAGGAAGTATGTTTTTCATTTATTCCTAGAGAAGAATTCCTAGCTTTTTAAAGAAAGATTACTGTTAAGGCTACGACCCTGTGCACCCTCAATTGTGGGTAAGCATAACTGAATTAAGTGGAATTTCCTTCTGAGTAAATATGTATAGTGTTTGACTGTGTATCTGTTAGGAAATGAACAAAAATGTTGTTAATCATGTACAGTTCTTCCTAACTTTACTCCCACTTCCCCCTTGAAATTATCTGTAACCTTGAAACTTCCTTTCTTTAAATAGGAGTCCTAATGTTTATCCAGTGACAGCTCTGCAGCAAATTATTTGGTTTCTATTAAAACCTTGGTGTGTTTCAAGTAGAAACCCTTTTATTATTATTTTATTTTATTATTTTATTTTATTATATTTTATTATTATTTTATTATATTTTATTATTATATTATTATTTTATTATATTTTATTATTATATTTTTATTTTATTTTATTTTATTATTATATTATTATTTTATTTTATTTTATTTTATTTAAGGTTAGCTACTAAAATGTTTCCAATTTGCTTTGCATCTCTTAGTCTAGGTCAGGGGTCAGCAACCTTTTTCAGCCGTGGGCCGGTCCACCATCCCTCAGACCATGTGGTGGGCCGGACTATATTTTGAAAAAATAATAATGAATTCCTATGCCCCACAAATAACCCAGAGATGCATTTTAATAAAAGCACACATTCTACTCATGTAAAAACATTCCCGGACCATCCTTGGGCTGGATTGAGAAGGCGATTGGGCCAGATGCGGTCTAGGTGGTCTAGGTGTAGGGAACCAGAGGCCCTCTAAATGTTGCTGGACTACAGTTCTCATCATCCTTGGAGGTGACATCCAGGTCACATTTTCGAGGAATACCATAAGAAGTAGCTGCTTTGTGGGATCAATGTTAAATGTCTTCTACGGGTGGTGGCTGCTTCCAAGTGGCAGGTATTTGCAGTGGCGAGGAGAAAATGGTCCCTTCCGTGCAGTGAGCTGCTGAACACGCATTCCTTGCTGCAAAGAGCGAGCAGCCGTGAAGAGCAGTAGAGCAGCATAGGTGCAATGTCTGTTCCATGTGCATAGGACATCACCTCTAACGGTAACATTTTATTAAAAATGTGAATAAGGCTAACGTGTGGCATGGGAGCAGCCTTAAAATTTTTGTAATAATACTTTTAAAAGTACTTTCCCCAAAAACGCAGAATCGTTTCTGTTGGGGATAATTCAGACTGAAATTCCCAGGTGTCAAAAAAAGGGTTATTTATATATGCCACTACCGCAGCCCGTGTTTTGTTATCCCCCATATGGAAAACGAGCGAGGTCTCAACTAAAGAAGAATGGCAACTTAAGCTGACGGAATATGTGCAGCTTGCAGATCTAACATACAGAATAAGAGAACAAGAAGAACATATGTTTAGAGAAGATTGAAAAATATTTATTGAATATATGGGGGGGGGGAATTGTGTACACTTGAAAACGTTGGCAGCATTTAGCACTAAGATAAATTCAACAGTGTAAATAAGTTTTGATGGATGTAATGGAATACTGAATGTTTTGGTTTATGTAAAATATGCAGGGATTTAAGATATGCAAAATGAACCATGGAAAAAGAAGAAGGGAAGTCACTGATATTTTAAGGATGTTTAAATGAGTATTTTAAATTGTAAAACAGAAAATTTATATATATATATATATATATATATATATAATGTTTGTGTGTATGATAATCATAATAATAATATGTTGCTGAATTTAGAATTAGAAATGAAGCAAAGCTGTAAGTTTTGAGAGGTGAACAACTGAAGCAATTAATAGTGCAACACGTGAAAAAGAGTTCCTGCATGGAATGCGCTATGATTTTAATGGAGCCAGAATCTTTCTACAGAATACTTGCTAAATACTTTTTATAATTTGTCCTGAGTCTGTTGGGATGGGGAACTCTTTCAAGCTAGGGGATTCAGAGACAGCCTCCGTTCCAGCTTTGCATGCTATATAGAGGATGTTTGGGAGATTCATAGAATCCTAGTGTCTCCAGAGTTAACTTCTCTCCCCAGTATTCTACCACCTCAAGTTTGGGTTACAAATATTTAAAAGTAGTACATTGCTACTTCTGAATAGTTCGAGGGTGGTGATTTAGAACAGTTCCAAAAAAGGCTTTGAGAAAAAAAGGGTACTGGGGGAACAGATCAAGAGGAACAAATTGAGAGAGAGCCCCGTGAGAACATTTAGTTTCCCTATGATGGATCCTCAAAAGGAAGTGAGGAAGTCTTTCAGGAAGCTTGTGAAAGATTTTGCTGGGTGGCATAAAAATAAGAGAAATTGTGCAGAGCAAAATGTCATGGTGGCACCAGCCTGTTACATACAAGAAAATGTGTGTGACTATGTCTTCTGTTATGCATCCTTAACCTCATATTTTCCTCCATTAGCATTCACCTCTGCTAGTAGCGCTTCAGTAATTACTATGTCTGGCCAATATATCGATATATCATCCAGAACCGGTTTGAAGGCCATATCATGCCCTCAGTTGCAGTGGAGGACCATTGTCTCATTGGCAGTGTTGAAATAAGCAGTTAATTCAGTTGGCTTCGGTACACAGAGTGGAGGGGGAAGCCATCTTGTTCTTTGCATTAGTCTGCAAAAGGGCTTTGGCCAGGCCTGTTAGGATTGCTTCCATCAGTGCAAGAGATTCTTAGACCAGCGGGAGCAGAGGAATGAAGTGCAGGTAGAGGAATGCTGGCTGAGACAAGACTAGCCTGTGGGGAGATTTTCTATGGGGAAAGGCAAAATCCAGGGCCAAATTGCACAAACTCCATTGCATTTTACTTTTCTCCCTGACAGTTTTATCTAAAGTTGAAAGCAGCTTTTAAAAACGAAGGACGTGTGGGAGACTGTCCTGCGCAGCAAAAAGAGACATGGGAGCTATTTACTTTTCTCCTTTGCGCTATTTTTTCCATTCGGGGTATAAGCTGTTTTTCTCCTTATGGGGGTGGGGAACAAACGGGGGCCTGTTCTTTTCCACCTGTGTGATGAAAAGCAGCTGGGAGGCAAATTTATGGCATGGGGAACAGCCCAAAGGGAATGAACAGCTTATCAATCAATCAATCAATCAATCATCAATCATTTTATTTGTATGCCACCTTTCCAAACTTAAAACCATGCTCAAGACGGCTTAACAACATATAAAAAATTACATAACTGCAAACAGTACTCATAAACAATAAACACAACACAACACAACAAAGCTGATGCTCTGCTCGAGACTGTAGTCTCCTATAGATCTCTTTCAGTTAACACAAAACATCAGAGGGGAGATTATATACAGCTGCTTGTTAACTTGTCATTTGGCCTTTAAGAGAATTGGCTGTGAGAACAAATCCCAAGCCCATACTGAAATGGAATAATGAAGGAATAGAGCCAATTCTGTTCACCCCCAGCTAGCAGGGACCATGGTCAAGCATGATGGGATCTGTAGTCCAGCAACATTTGAGGAGCCACAGGTTTGCTACTCGCGAACATAATCTTTACTCTGAAGGGAAGGAGAGTCATTTTGTGGCTAGGGGTGTGGATGGTGGCCACAGAATGAAACATCTTGGGTTGTTTGGTAGCACCATGTTCCTGAAGCAACAAAATTTGCTGTACTTAGGACTTTTGCTCTCTGAGTTGTTCCGCTGTTTCTAGGCGGGGTTGAGGCTGGTGCCAACATAACTTGGAAGTACTTGGCGCCTGATCTGAGACACAAATGTGACCACAGACTAAAGGATAAATGCTTCCCTCAGCCTTTCACCTACATTTACTTCCCCATGGGACTTTGCTGTTCATTCTAGTTGCACTTTGAAGGCTTTATAACATTCTGTACATTTTGCCTCTGGGGCTGGCACTGTCAACAACTTGGCAAGGCAGTGGTCACCAACTTTCCAGTTTACAGGTACTCTTAATGCAACATTACTGAACTGCAGTAAATGTAATTAAATTAAATCTGATTGCTGCAAATGTACATTGAGTTTTACATATTTTAACTGGATTCCAATAATATTTTTTAGCAAAAAGCTGGTGGAATTCTCAACAGCAGGGTGGGGAGCATTAGTGTTCTTATTCTATTGTTCTCAGTGTGACAGGTTGCATCTCTTGGTAGGACCTGGCAATTCTCCTGTAGGATGAGCCAACTGCTGCCATCTGAGATCTGCGCCCAAGTGAGAGACTTGAGAGATTGATTTGTCCTTGTTAGGCAGATAGCTATTGATGAGATGAAAATAGTTTGAATCTTCTGCAAGCTTTTTGACCCCTACAATAGGGTGTATGCTGTTGTTGTTGACAAAGTTATTGATAATTTAGAATAAAAGAATCATACTTAAGGGCTGTTCTATATCCAGATGTGCTGATTTAAAACCCATTAGTGGCCAGCCTAAAAAAGCAAAACAAATCCTTACTGTTCATTTGATTTGACTCTGAGAATTGCAGATTTCAGGCAAAGTAAACAGTAAAACATTTTAGTTAGCATTGGTCTCTGTTCTGAATGCTTTAAATTTTAAAATTAATTATATATTTTCATTTTCAGTGTATGTTAGACTAGTCTAACTCTGGTCATTGTTTTACAGATAAAAATATGAAAAGGGGTCTCTAATATGGATTCTATAACTCAAGAACAACCTTATACAACCTAGTACCCTCCAGACATTTTGGACTACAATTCCCATCAGCCCCAGCCTCCATGGCTGTGCTGTCTAGGACTGATGGGAGTTATAGTCCAAAACATCTGAAGGCCACCAGGCTAAACAAAGCTGCTCCAGCAATATAGCAATTTATTACTATTTTTGCATTGCCTTCTCATCTCTGTGAGCTGGATTTTCTGTGTACTCTGTTTATGAACCAGCAAGAACATTGTACAGGTTTTGCATCTGTCTATTGCCCATCACGGCCTCACTGTCAAGCTGCACATTAGATCTGCCAGCATCATGCCACACATCTCTGCGCTGAAGAAGTGTCATACTACAAGTGCATGGAACACAGGGGATGTGGGGTGCTAAATAAAACTTGATTTTTTTTTCTTATTTTACAACAGTGCCCTCCAATTGAAATAACAAATACAGTACCTCGTGTTTCAGATACGACAGCTGCAGAGCACTCCGAATTTTGGAAATTTGGGGCTGGCAACCCTAGATACGCACGAACAAACTGCAACTGCTTGTGGATCCACAAAGGTAAAATGAGAATGCAGCATTTTGCAAAATATTTCAATGCTGTGCCCAGTGCTTTTTTTCTAGGTGCCAGTACTCACCATGAAGTTGTTACAGTAAGTGTCACACTTTTTAACAATGAAAAAAAGAGGTGCCGGTACTGCATACACTTGAGTACCTCCTTTAAAAAAGCACTGTTCCTTGGAATTGTACACAGTTTTCTCTGCGGCAGCAAAAAGGCATTCTAGGTTAGTCCAATCGCAGACCCAGTGTATCCTTTAAGAAGGCTGCAGCTGCTTCTTAGTCACCTCTTCAGACATAAAGAATTGTGCAGATCCTCTCAGGTGTTTAGATAGCAGAAGGGACCCCAAAGGGAAGAATTTTAATTTACCTCTCACAGAGGAAGTCATTTGGCCATTGCTCTCCAAAGTACAGTATTGACAGGCATTTGAGGTTGATTGAGCAGCTATGAACTAGGCAGGAAAGTGAATTGGACTGGACTGGCTTAAAGTAAAGGTACCCCTGCCCGTACGGGCCAGTCGTGTCCGACTCTCGGGTTGTGCGCCCATCTCACTTAAGAGGCCGGGGGCCAGAGCTGTCCGGAGACACTTCCGGGTCACATGGCCAGCGTGACGAAGCTGCTCTGGCGAACTGGCACCAGCGCAGCACACGGAAACGCCGTTTATCTTCCCGCTATAAAGCGGTACCGATTTATCTACTTGCACTTAGGGGTGCTTTTGAACTGCTAGGTGGGCAGGAGCTGGGACCGAAGACAGGAGCTCACCCCGCCGCGGGGATTCGAACCGCCGACCATGCGATCGGCAAGCCCTAGGCGCTGAGGTTTTACCCACAGCGCCACCTGCGTCCCCTGGACTGGCTTACAGACAGGGAAATAAACCAAATGAGATTTATTAGCACTCAAAATGGAATTTGGACACTTTTAAAATGGAGGTCAGAAATGTCAGGTCTGCTGCCATAAGCCAGGCTAACCACATCATTTGGGCAAGAATCCCTCTTTCAACCTGTGTTCGGGGCTGTGAAAATGCAGTGGACTATCTACAGCCTCAGAGACTTTTTACATCTTTCCCAAGTCAGTCAAGGACTTGAAGCCCTCATGGTGCCAAAAACTGCCCTTGTGGGTTAAAATGACAATTTAGCAGTGAGTTTCTCTTTGACTGTTTGACTTGGCCTTCTTGGTTGATTGATGACATGTCAGTTTTGAAATCTCCCTAGGCAAGCGTCTTTGCCCTTCTCTTTGGCTCCAGTTGTCTGGCCCTCCTCCGTCTTTACTGGAACATATTAGTTTGCCCCAAAGTTGCTTAATTTCTGTGCTGATGCCAGCAGAAGACCAAATTATGTGGTTCAGATTTTTAGGTGCAGAAATTAAAATCTTTCCCTATTTTAATATATCTAGTATCTATATTTTATTCCAACAGGACTTTGGGAACTGACTGTTTTTAAAGGGAAGGGCTTTAATAGTGCCATCCTGGTTTTATTATCTGTATTTGAATAGATTTGTTTTATTAACATTGTTTTAATGTTTAATGACTGTTAAACCATTATCTTTTATATGTTTTTAGCTTTTTGGATTTCCCCCCTGTGTTTTAATTTGTGTAGGAATACAAATAAATATAATGAGGGCTTTTTTTCAGCTGGAATTCTAAGAGAACGAGGGGGAAATTCATGGTGGGTCCCGGCATCTCTTTTTCTAGAAAAATAGCACTGAATATAATACAGTCAAACCTCGGAACTCAAATGTAATCTGTTCTGGAAGACCATTCAAGTTCCAAAATGTTCAAGTTCCGAGGCGCGGCTTCCAATTGGTTGCAAGAGCTTTCAATCAAGTGGAAGGCGTGTCGGACGTTCGAGTTCTGAGGAACGTTCGAAAACTGGAACACCCACTTCCAGGTTTTCGGAGTTCGGGAACTGAAACATTCGGCAATGGAGCCGCTTGGGTTTCAAGGTTTGACTGTAATAATAATAATAATAATAATTTTTTTTTTACAATCTGGGAGGCTTTTCTTTAAAATAGGGATATTTTGGTTAAATGATCCACAAAAAACTTTTCACATTGGAGCTCTGCAGCAAGCACACAGGGGTCAGTGCCTCTTGAGACTCAGTTAATGACCAGAAAGCCAGTTTGCTTCACTGGACAGTACTGGACTCGAAGCAATGATTTTATTTAACATTCTGTGCCCATCAAGGCTTATTTTAATTACTTTTCAGGGACATAAGGTATCTCACAATCTTTGTCTAACAAACTCTGTTCTTCAGTTATTCACCTTACTTGCTGTTTCAGAAGCCTCCATGAAAATGAAACTGTCATACACTGCAAGCTTGCCTGACCCCTTTGCTTTTTCACTTTATACCATCTGGTTAAATTTGCCTTCCTTGGATGGTATTTTTATTAGCAGCATTGATTTACACTGTTTTAACCACCAGCTTTAGTGTCTCTTTTCGTTCTGACCAGTTTATTATTGTTCTAGTATTGTTGTTGTTTTTTAAAGAGAATTTATTGTTAGCTGCCTTGAGCGCTATATTTCCAGTGTCAAGTGGAATATAAATCATGCCACTCAATAATATGTAAAATAATCAAACTGAACAGAACAAAAAAGTAGTTTGAGAAATCAGATGTCAAAGGAGGCAAATCACCTTTTAAATCAGATGCCTCCTATTTGAAAGCGGGGAGATGGCAATTGTGAAGGAACAGCTATTAGAGTGGGTAGCAGTCTTGGCTGGTACTGTTGCACAGGAACAGTGTAAAAATGTCTGGCTGGTATCTCTGGTAATTGTGTTTTTCTTTTCTTCTGCTTCCAGGGCCTTCTCCATTTTGTGAGGATATTGTAACACTGGATTCAAATGTCTCAAGCTTCGCCTTAATCATGCTTTAGAAACAAGAAGGACATGAGGAGCCCCACAAAGGCAACCATCATGGGTCCTACGCAGCTCGTGGCACAGAATCATGGGAAGAAGGCATGTGCTTTTGGCATGGAGGAGAAAGGGTTTGCACTTTTCCATGGCTCAGAGATTCCTCCTGAGCACATAGGTGAGACCCAGAACCTTGTTTCAGCCACTCAGTGCAAATGCTTTGAGCAGAGTTTAGACTTGAAATTTATATATTACACCAAACAGGGTGACAGACAGAAGTAGTGGAATTAATCTGCACTGTACCACCTTAGACTGAAAGTATGTGTGTGTCGTTTCTTTAAATGCTTCCTTGCAATTTTTGTTTTTAAGTGCAAAACTCCCTGCAGGAAGAAAATGATGGAGAGAAAAGTTTAGCTGTGAATAGGGCCTACTCTTGAGTAAATACACTCTTTGTGTCTAGGTTTGAGAAAGTGATGGGGGAACTGTGGGAGGCAGAGAGAGAAGCTGGAGAGATGCTTGTTCCCCATTTCCTTCTTTTTTGTTGTTTCAAAAGCCTGCATTAACTGTTTGCCCAGAGGAACAACAACAACAAAAATGTGTGCAGCATAGGGTGGAATTCAACGCTACACTATTACGAGCGTTTCATCTGCACAAACATTTCAGCTTCCCAGATGGAACAAGCCCTTGTCTCCTTCCCTCACACACTCTTCTGGGGGTTCTCCCAACCCCATTCCCAGCCAATTTCGGGGCAGACAGGGCAGGAAGGTGGGGGGGGGGGGATATTTTGTGCAAGCAGAAGTCCTTGCTCAAGGCTTCTGCTGACAGGATTCCTTAGGTGAATCCCACCCAGTGTATTTCTCAGCCATTCAGAAAAGCTATAGCTGACTTCAGCTAAGGAGGAAGGAACAATGCTGCCCTCTGGTGACTGGCCCACAGAAAAAACTCTGAACCACATTAGGAGAGCAAACCTTTTAGTGTAAAGTGTAGTTACTGTGAAATTCCAACCTATTTTGCCCTTCCTCACACTCCACACTTAGCTCAGGGACCCTCAGAGCCTTAAGACTGTATGGTGTTAACTGTCAGGTTCTGGCAAGTCCTTTATTCCTGAAAGAGGAAGTTCAGGATGCTTCTTGTCACAGGGTTTGTTTTCATGCTTATACAGTCGTACCTTGTTTTGCGACCAGTATCTGTTCTGGAGCCCTGGCCACTAGCCGAAAAGGACACAGGGCAAAGCATGCATGAGCGGCAAACCCGGAAGTAACCTGTTCTGGTACTTCCGGGTTTGCTGTTCACCAGAATGGCCGCTAGACGAAGCGGACATTTGCAGAGGTATTACACATCTTTTTTAATTGTTATGTTTTATTGTTTGAATTGACTCTGAGAAATATTAGTGTAACCACATGGCTCTAGAACTGTGTGAGAAAGACTTTGCTAAACTAGAGGAGGAAGAATCTGCACCCGCTTTTGGCCTAGGCCCATACGTGCTTTTATTGGACTGAGATGTGGAGTTTGAGGTTTATCTGTGCTCAGCCTTTTGCATGGAAGCACTGCTATAGTTTACTTTACGAGGCATAGTCTTCCTTTGTTTTCTGGATGAAATCTTACAGCCTCTCTCTCCCCACCCCTTTCATCCTTATCTGTGTTTACAGAAACGCCCCCTCTGAAACGGAAGAAGGGGCCAGCCCCCAAAATGCTTGGCAACGAGGTGTGCAGAGTGTGTGGTGACAAGGCCTCAGGCTTCCACTACAATGTCCTCAGCTGCGAAGGCTGCAAGGGCTTTTTCCGACGCAGCGTCATCAAGGGTGCCCAGTATGTTTGCAAGAACGGTGGCAGGTGTGAGATGGACATGTACATGCGGCGAAAGTGTCAGGAGTGCCGGTTGCGCAAATGCCACGAGGCAGGCATGCGGGAGCAATGTAGGTGACAAGAGCAGGGATTTGAGGCTAGAGAATATGTAGGAGCAATAAGAGGCTCCTTATTGCAATATTCCATCTTACGCATAAAAAAATTCAGTGACTATATGTTAATAGAATCTGGTGTATGCTCAGAAAAAGTGTGAAATTGTATAATAATACTGTATTTGCTTAAGTTGAAAATGTAATATTCCAATTTTCACTGAGTTCAGAGGGTGGTATTCAGCCAAGTTTTATTCAGAGACCAATTAAAACAAACAGGACTAAGTTAGGTCCATTGGGCAAGTTAAAAGATGGGCAATCTCAAGCAGGGTGAGGGGATGAGCAGGTAATTGCAAGGATATATGAAGAGGGATTGATATATGAAGGGCACATTAAGTGCAGCCTTTAAATGCCTTTAGGCAGCTGTACATACACAATTGGGGGGGGGGGGGAGAATCTTTCACAGCCATGAGATCTAGAAAGTTGTATTGAAAGGGGTGGGGAGCAGAGGGCAGAAAGTCTCAAGAGACCTGATTTTGCCCTGCGTAATCTTTTTGTTGGTGCATGAAATGTGAATAGGCTGCTTGTATAGGAGCCATATGAATAAAAGGTGAGTTTGTCAGTACAGGGCAAGCTGATGAAGTGGATGCCAACCCCAAATGTGGAGTTGCCACCTAGGAAATAATAAATGTTGAGACACTGCTTCCATCCTGCAGCAAAGCTTTCACTAATTTAGTGATTGTGTACTTCGTGTAACCAGCTGTCCCCTCACTGCTCCCTTTCTGTGCTGCACTTTTAGGTGTTCTCTCTGAAGAACAAATCCAGCTGAAGAAGTTGAAGAAGCAGGAAGACGATCAGTCTCGGATGGTAGTTGTGCGCCAGAGCTCATTATCCCCCCCAAATACGCCTCCTAAAATGACACCGGAGCAGCTTGACATGATAGAAAAGCTTGTGGCAGCTCAGCAGCAGTGTAATCGGCGCTCCTTCACAGACAGGCTCAAAGTGACGGTAAAAGCACAGTTTAGGTGGGGCTCTGAACTGGAGGGAGAAAACAGACCTCGCCTACCTTCAGTAAAGCTCCCCTTTGACTAACTGAAGTTGGCACGTTCATCAAATTTTATGTCGGGGTGGGGTGGGGGGGATGATATCCCATACTCAACAGGGATGGTGTCATTTTCTGATACAGTCTTACCTCGGCTCCCAAACACCTTGGGAATTGAACGTTGTGGCTCCCAAATGATCAAAAACCAGAAGTGAGTGTTCCGGTTTTCGAATGTTCTTTTGGAAGCCGAACGTCCGACAGGGCTTCCATGGCTTCCAATTGGCTACAGGAGCTTCCTGCAGCCAATCAGAAGCCGTGCTTTGGAAGTCAACCATTTTGGAAGTCGAACAGACTTCCAGAATGGATTCTGTTTGACCTCCGAGGTACGACTGTACTTCTCATTGATTCCTGAATTGCAGAGGGTTGGACTAGACCCTTGGATCCCTTCCAACTCTACGATTCTATGATTCTCATGTATCTCAAAGGGTCCTGCATATCCCAGGCATTACGGCCCAAGCTGGTAGACCCTGGGAGGAGTTTGTTTTTACCTTGGAGCAGATGGGGTCAGAATGCTGATGCCCAATGGAATTGTGGACTTAAGGTGCTGACCATGGATCATGTGGCTTTTGGGGTTCTAGAATAACTAGCCACAGACTGCTGAACAGGAAAGAATAGTGGGGCTGTTTGGATTGGGTCTATATAAGAGATATGAGATGATGTAGAAGAAGTAGGATATTACTCATTCATTTCAGGAGACTTTCTGCTTTTCCCTTCCAACCTTTATCAGACTCTTTCTTCCTTTTCTCCCCATAGCTTTCCCATGAAAACTTCAGCCGTGGCCTCAGATTTCAGATCCTCTTCACCGCGAAGCACGACAACAGCGTTTTGCTCATTTTACGGAGCTGGCAATCATTTCTGTACAGGAGATTGTGGACTTTGCAAAGCAGTTGCCAGGTTTCCTGGAGCTCACCAGGGAAGATCAGATTGCTCTTCTGAAGACTTCTACAATAGAGGTAAGACCTACACCCTACTGCTCTCATCAGAAGGAATGGCAGCTGTCACTGCAGTCATAAACAACGGTGACACCTGGCTGGTGAAAGCTTGTCAGGACAGGGCAGAATATGCCCAGCCAACGTGCCGCCCAACAGACTCCCGTACCGCCCAACAAACCCTTGTTGTGCCCTACGGCCCCCACCCCACCCATGCCTAGCTACGCTACTGGTATCTGCCCCCAATTGAATGGCAGGCACCTCGGTTGCCACTGCAAGAAGAGGCAAGAACAGGGGACCACTTTGGCAGGTGTTCCTATTGAGGTGGATGGGTTTGGTGTCATACCCATTTCCTGTAACAATGGCATTAAACAGTGAGTAAATTTGATTAATCAAATGTAGGAATTGCCCACCAAATTGTAATTTAGATAGTAAAGATTTTAAAAATGCTCAGGAGCATTTTAAAGTCTTCATGTGACACCTGGTTCTTTGCTGAGACAATACTCTTCTACATCAGCTCATTTGGAGCTGTCCATGGTCCTGGTTACTGTTTACTGGAACCTACCATGACCAAATTAGTAGTAAATTGATTTGTCTTGAGCTGACTGACTTTGGCCTGACCTACTTAACCGGACCCAATTTACTGTAACCTGACCTGCCTTGTTGTAATTTAACCTACTTACCTGGACCTGACTTTTGCCTGCCTTTTCCCTTGCAGGCCACAAATCTTGACATAGTAAGAAAAGAAGCAGGTCTGAAAATTCCCTTCTGTGAGCACTTAATAGGATCCATGCCACTGTGTACTATCTTACTGAGGGCTATTGGTGCAGGGATGTGTCCTGCTAGTTTATTGCCAGGCGTTGAATGACTTCTGTTTTCTACATTTAAGGTGATGCTGTTGGAGACATCTCGGCGCTACAATCCAGAAACAGAATGCATCACTTTTTTGAAGGACTTGAGTTATAATCGGGATGACTTTGCCAAAGCTGGTGAGCTAAACACAGTTTAGAGTATCAAGGAGATCTTTTTTTCTTCTTCAATGTGGGCAGCTTTTTTTTTAATGCTGAAAAAAAGCAAAGTCCAGACACTGCTCCAACAGAAGTTAGGCTCTAAGTGATTGAACTTGGCATTTTTATTCTCAGCTGCACCTTTTAATATGGAAATTTCTACTATGGTTCATTCTATCCTGCTTTTGGAATTCCCAAGTGATTCCAGTGGGGTTTGATTTCTCTTGTACTTGAAAATATATATATTTTTAGGCTTAAAGGGCTCCGTTTCGCTATTCTATTTATTTAATTATTTAATTAATAACATTTATGTACTACTTGATTGTTAAAAACCTCAAAGCAATTTACAAGAAGATAAAACAAGAAATTCAATAAAAAATTACAACTGTACTTTAAAACATACAAAGATTAAAATACAAAAGTTAGGACTCCAAGTGGTACAGCAATAAAACCGTTAGCACATTTGCAAAGCGAAGCAGGGTCTGGTATGGTTTCAAATGGGATGGAGAACCACTTTGGGGTTAGACTACATGGCTCTTAGGTCCCTTCCAACTCTACGATTCCATGACTCTACTAAAACTCATTAAAATTAAGCAGGACTGGCTAGCTTTTACAGTTATTCTAATTGGAGCTAGTGTCACAGTGCCATGAATATAAGGTAGCAACTACTGAACAAAAACATGGGAAAGAATAGAGCACCATTAAGATTCAAATGCCTTCAATTTTTTAAAAAAATATTTTGCATTACATTAAAGCAATGTCGACTTTTAACTTCCTGCTTGCTGTCTTTTCCTCCCAGGCCTTCAGTTTGAGTTCATCAACCCCATCTTTGGATTTTCAAAGGGAATGAATGAACTGCAACTCAATGATGCTGAATATGCACTTTTAATTGCTATCAGCATTTTTTCTGCAGGTAATAAACTTGGGAGCTCATGTTGCTGAATCAAAAAAATAAGAGTTTGTATGTGGGAGCTTAATACCATTTTCTTACGAAGAAACACACATAGATATAGCATAGAATAAGATTCTAATGAAGGATAATTTGTGCTGTGAATTAATGTTCTGGATCATCGGTCTTTGAAACATACCGAGAACCAGGTGGAAGTCTTGACATATATAACTTGTCAACCTCCTGAGTCTCCGAGAGCAGGAGTAACTCAAGAAAGAGTCCACTGTGACAATATGATAGAAAAACAACCCACTTAATATAATTGTTCTCATGGGGACTATACATCTGTTCCTAAAAGAGGGTTGAGAAGTTAAAGATGCTCATAAAGCCTCTGATGAAAAATAGGGAACGTGGAAGACATAGTAATCATTTTATGGCTTGGGAGTATTCCTAGCCTCCAGATGTTTTTGAATTATAACTCCCATAGCTGCTGATCACTGGCTGGGGCTGATGGGAGTTGTAGTCCAACAGCATTTAGGGGGACCTATGCTGGGGCAGGGAATTAAGTCGTCTTGACATGGATGCGTGAAGTGGCTTAGCTTTGGTTCACTTTTTGGAGTTACAGAATTTGGCCCATTGATTCTGTGCCCACCCCCAAGACCCAAACACCTAAGCCCCAGTTGTGTGAAAGTGTATGGAAATATATGAGTTGGGTGAGGATGTCACAGTGAAATTGCTTCTCCTGTTTTGTTTTCTGGATGCTTTGATACAAAGAAAAGTATTGCTACAAGTAATTTAAAAAAAATCTAGCCAAAGCTCAGCAGTTTTCCTCATTGTTAAACATAATTTAAAGCAGGGTTAGGCAACCTTTGGCCCTGCAGATGGTGCCAAACTACATTTCCCTTCAACCCCATAGCCCCATGGCCAATAGTCAAAACTGATGAGATTTATGATCCAAAACCATCTGGAGGGTCAGAGCCCGCCTCTCTATGTTTCATTGAACTTCAGAATGTTCAAAGTCCTTCATATATATTATCTCAATCTTTTCAGCTCATGGGTTTTATTTTCCATTGATATTTTAGTTTTGTTACGATGAAATGAAACTTGCTGCTACAACAACACTAACCTTATAAGGTAGAGGCAGCCTAGCTCACAACATTTGCTTCTTCCATTGACACTGGTGGGAGTTAAATACTTGTTCTTAATGAACATGAATAAAACCCAACAGGTGTGAGAGAATGGTTCACGTGACAGGAACCTGTACATGTCTAAGCAGGAACCTGTACATGTCATCAATTTGCAGATGACACCAAACTGGGAGGGGTGGCTAACACCCCAGAGGACAGGATCACACTTCAAAACGACCTTGACAGATTAGAGAACTGGGCCAAAACAAACAAGATGAATTTTAACAGGGAGAAATGTAAAGTATTGCACTTGGGCAAAAAAAATGAGAGGCACAAATACAAGATGGGTGACACCTGGCTTGAGAGCAGTACATGTGAAAAGGATCTAGGAGTCTTGGTTGACCACAAACTTGACATGAGTCAACAGTGTGACGCGGCAGCTAAAAAAGCCAATGCAATTCTGGGCTGCATCAATAGGAGTATAGCGTCTAGATCAAGGGAAGTTATAGTGCCACTGTATTCTGCTCTGGTCAGACCTCACCTGGAGTACTGTGTCCAGTTCTGGGCACCACAGTTCAAGAAGGACATTGACAAACTGGAACGTGTCCAGAGGAGGGCAACCAAAATGGTCAAAGGCCTGGAAACGATGCCTTATGAGGAACGGCTAAGGGAGCTGGGCATGTTTAGCCTGGAGAAGAGGAGGTTAAGGGGTGATATGATGGCCATGTTCAAATATATAAAAGGATGTCACATAGAGGAGGGAGAAAGGTTGTTTTCTGCTGCTCCAGAGAAGCGGACACGGAGCAATGGATCCAAACTACAAGAAAGAAGATTCCACCTAAACATTAGGAAGAACTTCCTGACAGTAAGAGCTGTTCGACAGTGGAATTTGCTGCCAAGGAGTGTGGTGGAGTCTCCTTCTTTGGAGGTCTTTAAGCAGAGGCTTGACAACCATATGTCAGGAGTGCTCTGATGGTGTTTCCTGCTTGGCAGGGGGTTGGACTCGATGACCCTTGTGGTCTCTTCCAACTCTATGATTCTATGATTCTAAGCTGTAGGGCGCGTGGACAGTTGTGGAGCCAGACTTTGGGAAGGGGCTTCGTGGATTTGAGTATTTGGATTTTAGCCTCAGTCTGACTAGTCTGCATTCAGCTACCTATGAACCTTTTGTCTTGCTTATTGGCAGACCGGCCAAACGTTCAAGACCAGCCCCTGGTGGAAAGGTTGCAGCATACCTACGTAGAAGCCCTTCATTCTTACATTTGCATCCACAGACCAAATGTAAGTGTCTGGCTGAGCTCTGAGTCATTTTGTATTGCCAAAAATATGTGTGTAGAATAATATTGAGATTAAAGTACTCTGGTTTTTTTAAGTTGTATTGATTGGTCTTTTGGACTGCATGTCCAAATGATTCTGTTTGCATAGGAATCTATCTTATCCTATCTTATTGGTTTGTCTAATTCAGTAATAATGATAATAATAATAATAATAATAATAATAATAATAATGCCTACTCGGACTGGCAGCTACTCTGCAAGCTCACAAGCAAACATCTTTCCCAGCCCTGTTAGCTGAAATCCTTTTATCTGGAGATGCCAAGCACTGCACCTGTGACTTTCTGTATGTAGTGCTGCTACTGAACTTTGGTTTCTTTCCTGCTATCTAATATTTATTTTTAAAAAACAGAGAAGGGGCAAACATTACAGATCTAATAGGGGCTTACTCAAAGAGTGCTCCTTTCTTTAAGAGCTTGAGGAGAAAACAAATATTTAGTGGAGATGCTTTCAGCTCCATTGTCACAGTAATCGTCATCATCAATAATATTTATATCCTGCCCATCTGATTGGGTTTCCCCAGCCACTCTGGGCGACTCTCAACAGAACACTAAAAACACAATAAAACATCAAACATTAAAAACTTCCCTAAACAGGGCTGCCTTCAGATGTCTTCTAAAAGTCAGATAGTTATTTATTTCCTTGACATCTGATGGGAGGGCGCTCCACAGGGCAGGCTCCACTGCCAAGAAGGCCCTCTGCCTTTTCAGCCACCATATGCTTCTGCTTTCTATAACAAGTTAATCTTTACATGTGCAGAAAATGAAGGTGGCCTAAAGGAACTGTAGAGTAGGAGATGCAGCTAGTGTGTATTCTGTGACAGCTTAGACTCCCTTAGAGATGGGCAATCCTATATACATTATGAAGCCTTGTACAACCTCTATCTGCCTCCTGTTTATATGGAACTACCTATAGTCAGTTACGTTTGCTAACACTGTCAACAGCTCCTCAAGATCTTGGGGAACCTTCCCTATGTTGAGCTGTCTAACTGTCTTTTAGGCCAGGGGTGGAGTGGCCTTCCAGATGTTGCTGGACTACAATTCCCATCATTCCTGGCTATTGACCATGCTGACATGGGCTCATGGGCATCCAACATCATCTGGAAAGCCCACAAGTTAGACATTCTTGTTTTGGGAGATAATACAGTTCTGATTCTGAACTGTAGTTGCTGGGGGATGGGGAGAGAAAATTGATTGAAATGTGCTGCTTGAAGGTCTGGAAGCTCAGACAAGTCTTGAACAGGAGTTTTAGCGCACAGAACATAATACTGTTTCTTGTCCAAGCCTCCTAGTACACAATATAATTGCTCCTAGTTTTATATTCTCAGCTTTCTGCCCTGTAGTCCTTTGATTTTTGCTTTCTCATTTAACTCCCCAGTTCTTGATGGTACCATTTCCCCCTCCCCCCAAAAAAACCAAACCCAAATATTAAGATTTAAATTCATTATGCAAAGAGTGCAAAGCAGTTCAAGCTAATCTCCATGATTTGCATAATTTGTTCTGAGCAAGGAGCTTGGGGTTCTTTGGCGCAGTGCATTGCAATCTATGAGGTTGCCGAGTCATTTTACAATTGAACTGATTGGCATAGGCTTAGATTTAACATTATTAATTACGCCGATATCTAAAATGCCATGAAATATTATTACCATGGGAGCAAGTCATTAGTAGTCCTGCTTTGCTGATGAGAAGCTGAGACTGAAGCAGAATTTTGGCTCTGACTGATACCATTGTCCTTTTGCATATGACCTTGCAGGATCATCTAATGTTCCCACGGATGTTAATGAAACTGGTCAGTCTTCGGACTCTAAGTAGCGTCCATTCTGAACAGGTGTTTGCTCTTCGGCTACAGGACAAGAAGCTGCCACCCCTTCTTTCAGAGATCTGGGATGTCAATGAATGACCGCACTGTCCCCGTGCACCAGCTAGCTGAAGCAACCCCATCCTTGACTGTTGCTAACAAGAAGCTGTCCTCCCCTCTCCAAAACACTGGAGCTCAGTGCAGAGGGCTATAGTCTTGTGGTTTCTTTGTTCTGAAACAATGCAGAAGGCAATTGAGATGGACCAGTTAATGCTTGAGTCTTTGATTTTAATGCCTTCCAGAAATGGAACAACTGAAACACCTCAATGTAGTAGAGATGACGAACCCACCCTAATAATTTCTCCAGTGGCTCTCCTTCTTCAGGCACTTATCCTGTGTTTAATTTCAAGGACCTGTCATACACCCACCCACATCCCTCAGGGTTTCAGAGGAACGCCCCCATTATGTATCCAGTTTGTTTAGTTTACTGGGAGTTGTCTGGACTGAATATTCTAAATACATTTTCTCATTCATAGATGTTTCTGGCAATCTCGAGTAGTTTTTGGTTCTTGACGGATTCCTCCCCCCCCCCAAAAAAAAACCTGTAACCATAATGCAATTTTGTTGACTTTTTCAAAGGGGCTCTGAAGGTTGGAAGGGTAGCTGTATCATAAGAAAACTCAGTGATATTTCCTTTCCCAATTCCTATCCCCGCCCCTCAAATACCACCACTGGTATTTTAGGGCCATTCATGTGTATATAAAAAATGCACAGGGAGCCATGCCCAATAACCAATCCCTGCTATGCAGCTGCTTCTAATGTGAAGGTGTACATCACATGTACACACAACATGCATTTGTGCAGCCCCATCCTGTATATGGATACTAAAAAGTAAGTCCTGCTGAATTCATTGTGGCTTGCATTCAGTTGATTACACATAGGACTGCAGTCTCAATGAGCAATCTGTGAAGTGGCCCTTATAAAGCTTCAACATGGGACACATCTTACCTGTAGAATCTGCACTGAGCAGCATGCTTGCTTTATAACTATCAACCTTCTTGCCCACAGTCAGGCATGGTCTTGGCATAGTGGAGATCAGTGCTGTCCCTTGCTATACTGTTTCTGTGTAGATACCATTTGTTGCACCTGTATTCCTTTTGGGTTTCATAAACATGAAAACATGACAAATAATTTCATAGAAGGTTGTGTCTATGTGAACATGCCTAGTTCATTATTTTTTGGTTTGCGGGGAATGCATATTGTGCCAGGTGGATCAGAGGAACATTCCAAGGACACAAATCCAAGAGATTTGTGTGGTTAGCTCGGGATGCCAGCTGTATGTTCTGTCATGTCTTGTACTACTCCTTCAGTCATGTGGACAGGAAAGATCTGCATGGGAAGCTGTCTCTATGCCTGGACTCCAGGGATCAAGAATGTTCCCTGTCCTTGTATTTTGAGCTATCTGTATGATCTTACAGTGGGTGTGTATGTATGTTGTAATAGTATCAAACATTACTTGGGTATCTGTGTAATGTGGGTACTGATGTCTATTTTTTGTATGAGAAGAGACACTTTGAAACAGGCAATTTGGAACAGAATTGGTAGAGTGGTGCTTAACCCTTATCCTTCCCTCTGATTTTCAGCTGCAACTCCCCTCCCTACCAGCCACTTCCTCTATAAAGTTCCAGACATAATGTTTATAAGGGTAAATTATGTCTCTGGACCCCATGTGGAAAGAAAAGCAACTGGAGAACTGTTGCAGCAAAAATTGGCAGGTATTCAAAGAGTTAAGAACTTTCTCCCCTCCAACCTGGTTCTTCACTCCAAATTTGTCTTACAAAACAATCTTTTCCTCTGCTGCCATATCTTCAGGAAGAAAAATGAGTTTGCATGTGTGATCCAAGTTTACTCTGAGAAAAGAAAGGGGCCTGAATCTATTTTGAGGTGTATGTTTATAATCCTTCCTTCTTGTCTTTGAACATGTCAAGTTTTTATCTAAGGACTTTCCTTTAAGGTTGATACCCATTATTAATATGGTAGTTGAATGTTTTCAGCCTGGTCCTATGCAGAGTTAGGCACACCCAATCAATGTGCTTAAGCATACCTAAGTTTGCATAGAGGATTAACTTACTTGAAGAAAAACACGCATCCTTCTGTTTGCTAGAAGAAACAAATTGATGCCGGGAATTAAATCTGTGATTCCCTGGCACTGCAGTAGTATGTGCTTCCTTTGTTGGGATTTAAATCGCTTGCCTTGGAACCATCCTAAGAGCCTGGGCCCATGAACCAATGTGATTGTTGACTGTAGCAAGTGCCATACCTATGGTGTCGGCCTTGTGTCTGTTTTGCACTTGAGGTTGGTCTCTTTCCACTGGCCTTCACTCACTCTATAAAGCACTTGTAACAATTTGTAAAATCTGTTTTTTTATATATAACTTTGCTGTTGCAATATCCTTTACGTTTAATTCTGTATTTTTTGACTGTTTGCAAAATGCTAATGTTTATGCAAAAAATTAAAGCTAATACATAATGTTCACTGTTAGTAAACGACCGTTGTTAAATGTGTGCATCTTTGGGTAGCGGGTTTTTGCTTTTGGGGGGAGGAGAACATGTGGCATCTCCTTTTGATTGAAATGTTTCTTTGGTTGCCCTGCTCCTGCTCATTATAACGCCTCTTTAAACAGCCCTTGTCCCACACAGTGGCGTGGGGGGGGGGGGGAGTTTGTCGCTTAACGCGGCTTCGGCCCGCTTTTCGACCCCCTTCTGCAGGGCCCGGCCGGGGGCCCCGGCGCTGTCAAGGCCCTCAGCAGCGAGCGACTCCGCAGCGCCTCTTCCCGCCGCTTTCGGTTCTCGCGCCGCTTTCCCTGGTTGCGTTCCGCCCCGCCCTCCCCCTGCGAGCGGCTGAATGGTTTGGCTCTCCCACCTCCCGCTCCCCGCCCTCCTCCGGCTTGTTGGTTCGCTCCTCCCCGGGCTGTTGATGCGGAACTGGAGCCAGGCGGCTTTAAGGCTGGGGCTGAGCTGAGCTGCGCGGTGCGCGAGGAGGAGGAGGCGGCGGCGGCCTCGTCTGACAGGTAAAGGCGAGCAGGCCTCGCGCTAACGGCTGGGAAGCGGATAATGGGGCGCCGCCCGGCCTCCTGTCTGTGACATATGCGGGGCTGAGAGGCGGCGTGGGTTTGTGGGGAAGGCAGAGGAGGCGCGCTCGCTTGCGTCGGGGCGGCGGCGGAGAGAGAACCGGACCTGCCGGCTGAGGTGGCGGCGGCGGGATACGCAGCCAGTGGCGCCTGGGCTGAGGGGCTGCTCGGTGGAGAGCAGGTGGGCGCGCGGAGCTCGCGTGGGCTGGGAGGGGAGGACGGAGGAGTGCGCGGGCGTTGGAGGGCAGCAGGCACGAGTGGGGGGCTCGGAACGGAAAGGAGTTCGGGTGGGGGGTGCTGACGGCTGACGCAGAGAGGGTGGTGTGTGTGTCGGGGGAGAAGTATTGGCAGGCGCTGGATGAGGCGCAGCCGCATGGGGTGGGGGGAGGGGAGCTGCCGGGGGGGGGCAGGGAGGGATAAAGGGATAAAGCTTAGGGCATTAGCGGGATGCAGCAGGTACTGTGCCTGTGTGTGTTTATGTGCGTATAAATGGATTTAGGAGGGCAGGTACTGGAGCAGTGTATAGTGGTACCTCGGGTTACATACGCTTCAGGTTACAGACTCTTCAGGTTACAGACTCCGCTAACCCAGAAATAGTACCTCGGGTTAAGAACTTTGCTTCAGGATGAGAACAGAAATCGTGCTCCGGCGGTGCGGCAGCAGCGGGAGGCCCCATTAGCTAAAGTGGTGCTTCAGGTTAAGAACAGTTTCAGGTTAAGAACGGACCTCCAGAACGAATTAAGTACTTAACCCGAGGTACTGTCTGTGTGTGTGTGTATGTGTCTACACACGCACACACAAAACACACACACACAAAACACAGTATGTATGTGTTATGTGCATATAGATGGGTTTAGGAGGGCGACTGCCTGATGTTGGTGTGATTTGTGTGGCTTACGCCCCCCTCTCATCCCTCCACTGGGCTGAGCTTGCAACTCGAAGATGCCCCGTCCTTGCTCTGTGGATCCATCTCTCCTGTCCTTGGGGGATGCGATACGGTTGCAGCTGCTCTTCTGGACTCGCTCCGGGTGGATGCTTGTCCAAGGTCACGAGAGCGAGAGATGGAGGGAAGAGATAAAATGCAGTTTGCGGCTCTCGTTGCTGTGACCAACTCAGCAGAGATATTCTTCGGCCCAACAACACCCGCGGAGAGGTCCTATGTCGTCCCCAAGGCCGCGGGGGTCGGCTTACATTCCACATGGAAATGAAGAGTCTGTCTTTGCTGTCTGTGCCTTGCAAAATAAGGTGTTGGGAGATCGATCTTGCTTGCTTCTGACTTGCATTTTTGGGGGTCGAGTTTGGCCAGCTGGAAAATTACAGCATCTATTAAGGGACTGTGGTTTTTGAAGCAGCTGGCCTCCGAGTGTTGAAACAATCTGAAAGAGGAGAATGTGTGCTTTAAAGAATGAAGGGTTGTGTGGTGACACATTGTAAGTTCAACTAATAGAGTAGCATCTATTCTGTACACATGAGCTCCTCAGAAAGATTTCATTTTCCAGGTGATCATTTCTGCAATGCTTTTGGGCCCAAAGCACCCCAAAGTGGTGAACAACATTAACACATATTACGAAAGAAATACACAGTAAAAGTAACATACTGTAGATCAATCAAAACAATATAAAATAGGATCAAAATTAATTTAAGAATGCCATTTATCTGTTAGGATCTGAGCATTACTAGGTGTGATGCCTTGGAGGTGGCAGAAACTGTCCATTCTTCATGGTTTCTTTGCAGAAGCAAGGAACTCATCAGAACCATCTAGTTGGCATTTCCCCCCCCCCCTTACACAGCATGTTATTTATGTGTTTCTGATGTACAGTGAATAGTTATTGTCTTTAGTTATCCATATCTGATGGAGCCATTCACTTATAGCCTCTCAATAATTCTGACCAGAATAATGCACCCCCATCAAGTGTCTCCTTTTGTATGATAAAATGTTTGTGTGTTGTTGAAAACAAATACATTTAGGCTGTATATTAAACATGATGGGAATGTTGATAGGAAATTCTGCCAAGGATTTGCTTGCTAATGTTGCTGAGATCTTTAAAGCATATTTATTTAGATTTCTGTCCCATCTGTCTACTTGACATAAAGTGAATGACAGCATTTGTGAAAGACAGGCCAGAGCAGACAAAACTCTACCCCCTACTGGCTTAAGGACATTTTCACATGTGAGCCTTGGTAGTTTTTGTAATTGTAACACAAATGCAAAATACAACACTGGTTAAAATGTTCAATTTTTAAAATTTGTATTAAGTGTTTATTGTGTATGTAAAATAGTTCACCAAGAGGCCCTGTAGTATGTAAAAATATTCTGAGACTTCGGTCATGTGTCAAAAACATTCTAACAGCACAATCCTCAACATGTCTACTGGGAAGCAAGCTTTATTGAATTCAGGGGAGCTTACTGCTTTGCTTTGCTGCATGTTTTGTCATTTTCAATATCTGCTGGAGCTCTTCCACCAAGAGAGTATTTACCCCAATCTTGCATCTAGGCATCTGGGGAATTCTCATTTTATCCTTTTAAACCAATTACAAACAAACATTAAAAACCAACATGGATTACTGCCTAAAGTGATTTGTATTTGACTTTCATACAAGAAGCTTAAATGGTTGTTCTTTGTCTCCTGTGGAAGAAATAATACTTGAAAACCTCAAGTACACCTTTTAGTGTGCTATGTGAAAATAATCTAGGATCCTTAGGCTTTTGTGAGTCTCGAAGAGAAGTTCTATGGCTGTTGGACAGTTGCTGAGAAAGTTCCTATAGATGCCCTTGCTAGAGCACTGGACTGAGAGTAATTTAAGGTATAGAAGGACAAAATAAAAACCTGAATTCTGCCTGCAAGAATTAATGGCTAGCACTGGAGCCCAGCACTAACACCATTCTTATTAGTTCAGTTTGTATGCCAGTTTCCCACAGAAATGCATCCCAAAAATGTGGCTTGCAATGCAACCATAAAACTACCTATCAATACCTCATTACAATAAGCAGTGTAATACATATTATGATAATTCAAAATGAAGAAATTATTATGATAGAGCCAACATTATGCAACTTAAAATTCATTATAAAATAATACCAATCATTGAAAAACATCAAGTGATATTTATTTATGATAAAATATATAAACCAGAGTCAGATATGCTATGATGATTTTCCAGCGTAGTCAGGTGTTAATACTTATGTTCTTAATACTTTGTAGAGTGGTCGACATATTCTAAGTCACCTTTCTTACCTTTGTTAGTAGAGAAGTTGCACCAATGCTTCCCTTACTACCTGGAACTTGTAACAGGCATTTAATGTATAATTAATAATTTGTTAATGGTGTGTGTATGTGACTTCATTCTAATAAAGGAATTCATTGGTGGAATTTATTAAGATAAGGTAATAAGTAGCTTAGGAGTGGCTTTTCATGGATTGTCTATACTATTGTACAAATATGCACTGTGTTGTTGGATCAGAGCACTTGGCCCACTTTAGTATCTGGCCATCCACACGTTAGATTCTCTGCAGCCTAATAATAACAGATCTGCATTTATACAGCAACTACCATTCTGTATCAGGAAACCTATCTCCCCACCCACTCCAGCTAAAAAAGTTTTGTGGGCATTAGTTTATTTCCCTAGTCCAGCTGGCAGTTGTTTTCATCATATGTATGTTTTATAGGTTATATTCTATGTACATACGTTATATTAATGTCATGAGGAATTGCACAAAGTTTAGATAAAACGCATAGAGAAATGCACAAACCCACCTTGCAAATCAGGTAGAAAATGTCTGTCACAGTATCTAAAATGTCATTTCTGTAGAGCCATGGGGTAGAGAAACAGGCAAGCATAAACATTACACGGATAAACAAGCTTGGCGTACACATGGCTGCCATAAATCCCAAGTATGGGGTATGCTTGGACATTTCCAAACTGTTTTGTACTTTACTAATATTTATTTGGAACATTTGCATATATTCAAAATGGTATGGTTTTGACTCATGTAAACAGTTCCTGGTTGTGTCTTTGCGGGTCTCTAATTAAATAAACTTTCTCACATATGTTAAGTTCCTACTATAGGCATTTTTTTTCTTCTTCAGTGGGGAAATGTCAGAATAGCAAGGATGTAATTAAAAAGTGATGTTTTATCTGTTTTACAGAGTATTTTCCCTTTTCTCTTTGGTTACAAGTTTGAATAGGCAAATCTCTTGATTCCCAGTACTTTGAAGAAAATGCTATGTATATTTGTACATAAAGAAAACAGTTTTCCCCCTCCCCATCATACTTTTATTAAATATTTTTGGTATTCAGCTGTTTTTATAAAATTTCTTCTTGTTTGCTAAGTTTTTATTAAAATTTGGGTGGGGTATAAATAATATATTATTATTATTATTATTATTATTATTATTATTATTATTATTATAACTTATGACAAAAAATACTTGAACATAAAGCAAAATATTGAAAAAAGCAAAACACTAAATCATATGTAATATCAGACCCAGCAGGAGAAGGCAAAAAACAGTTACAGTGGTACCTCCGATTATGAACTTAATTCATTCCGGAGGTCTGTTCTTAACCCAAAGCCGTTCTTAACCTGAGGTGCGCTTTCGCTAATGGGGCCTCCTGCTTCTACTGCCGCACGACTTCCATTCGCAACTCGGGGCAAAGTTTGCTACCAGGAGCATCTACTTCCGGGTTAGCGGAGCTTATTACCCGAAGCGTTGGTAAGGAGGACAGTACGTAACCCGAGGTTCCATTGTACAGTATTTTCTGTGTAAGTAGGTATTTGCTTAAACTAAAGAATTCACATACATACTTGTGAAAAAAAAGTATGTATGAAAAAAATGAAGATTGCTTCTCAGCCTTTTGACTACGATCAGGTGTAGTTTATAAATTATTTCTATGCAGCTTCGGTGCTTACATAAATGCAGGCCGACAAACTGGCAGATAACTACAAAGTCTGCATTACAAAATCTGTACTGGTGAAGCCAATTTGGCACTCTTACAGGGGCATCTGCATAGCCCTGAAATCATTGCTGCCCAGCCCCTTCCAGGTAAACTACAGTGATTCTGGAGTCAGGGCAGCTCCATAGTGCCATCTCACAACACTGGCTGCTATGTTTCAAACACTGATGATATCTCTACACCCAGTTTTTGTTGTTTTGCCTTAAGCTGCATTCATACTTCTGGGATACAAATTACATAGCCAGGTGATCAGTTCCCTTGTCTCTAGTTCCAAATGTGTGTGGGGGGGGGGGGAGAATTTTCAGTGATGTGATAGTATATGTGGGAAAGGGTTAAATACTCCTTCCTTCTCTCCAGATCACTTCTACCCACCTCACTGCAATACAGTCGTACCTTGGTTTTCGAACAGCTTAGTTCACGAACAACTAGGAACTCGAACGCCGCAAACCCAGAAGTAGGTGTTCCAGTTTGCGAACTTTACCTTGGAAGCCGAACGTCCGGCACGGCTTCCGCGCCTTGGTTTCCGAACGTTCCAAACGTCAAAGGGACTTCCAGAACACATTCTGTTCAAAAACCAAGGTACGACTTTAAAGGTAATTCTATTTGGAAGAGAAGGGTTGACGAGATAGTGAGAATTCCTAGAGAGGAGACACAGACTATAAAGAAGAAAACGGCTAGAACACATTATATGCAGGCCATTATCAGCCAGTTATGCTGGAATGGCTGTGCCATGGGTCAGCTACACCTCAGAAAATTGTGCAACTTTTAAAACATAATACATTTCTGAGGGGTGGGTAGCAGCTGAACAGGGAAAGCATGGGAGGAGGATATTTTGTTTACTGTGTAATGTAGCTGTCGTACATAAAGTGAGTGAACAAAGTATAGCTGTTTCTTGGTAGCTGCTCAACATGGAAGCAGCCTAGGGCTCATGTGATTAATGCATTTGTAATTTATTTTTGCAGTGAATTGTGTCTAAAGCTGCTGTTGAAAAGTCTTCAGAGCTTCAGCTTGTGTAGAATGCAACAGCTCAGTTCCTTTCAAGGATAAGGGAAACAGTAGAGAGCATATAGTACCAGTATTAAACTAATTGTGCTGGTTACTGTTATTCTAATGGGCCATGTTGAAGACACTAGTCTTTTTTATTCTGCCACCAATGACAGGCCACATCCTACTTTAGTTTTCACCGAATCATTGGGTGGAATCTGTAAGGGAATAGAGCTGGTCCTTTTCAATCATGGTGTCTTATTTTTGAACTCTCCTTTCAGCTTAACATTTAGGGGAAAATATTAAGACCTTTCTATTTTTTCAGGGTTTTATGAAATAGCTTGCATCCTCATTACAAATGAGATTTTGAAACAATTTATAGTGTGATTTTGCTTTTGGATGGGCCTTCTCAGTGGCTGCTTCCAGACTTTGAAACACTCTTCCTAGAGAAATTAGACTGGTTCCTCTTTGTTGGCCTTTTGCTGACAGGTGAATAATTTCTTGTTCCAACAGGCTTTTGGGAACTGATTGTTTTTAAGGAAAGGTCTGGTACTGTAATACTTTTGTAATGATCTGTATGTTTTAATATATCTCTCTCTCACACTCACTTTCTCTCTCTCACACACACACTCTAAATGTTTTTATTTTTAGTGATTGCAATTTATTCTATTTTAGCTGTAAGTTACCGTATTTTTCGCTCTATAGGACGCACTTTTTCCCCTCCAAAAATTAAGGGGAAATGTGTGTGCGTCCTATAGAGCGAATGCAGGCTGCGCCGCTAAGCTGAAAGGCAGAACAGGGAGACGGAGCGCTGCGGAGGGCTCCGTCTTGCTGTTCTAGCTTGGGGACGGCTGGGCGCAAAGCCCCTCCAGGGCAGCGGGGTGCGTTCACCCCGCTCTCCTGCAGAGGCTAGCGAGGCTGTCCCCAAGCCAGAACAGTGAGACGGAGCCCTCCGTCTCGCTGTTCTGGCTTGGGGCGGCTGCGCGCAAAGCCTCTCCAGGAAAGCGGGGTGCGTTCACCCCGCTCTCCTGCAGAGGCTAGCGAGGCTGTCCCCAAGCCAGAACAGTGAGACGGAGCCCTCCGTCTCGCTGTTCTGGCTTGGGGCGGCTGCGCGCAAAGCCTCTCCAGGAAAGCGGGGTGCGTTCACCCCGCTCTCCTGCAGAGGCTAGCGAGGCTGTCCCCAAGCCAGAACAGTGAGACAGAGCCCTCCGTCTCGCTGTTCTGGCTTGGGGCGGCTGCGTGCAAAGCCTCTCCAGGAAAGCGGGGTGCGTTCACCCCGCTCTCCTGCAGAGGCTAGCGAGGCTGTCCCCAAGCCAGAACAGTGAGACAGAGCCCTCCGTCTTGCTGTTCTGGCTTGGGGCGGCTGCGTGCAAAGCCTCTCCAGGAAAGCGGGGTGCGTTCACCCCGCTCTCCTGCAGAGGCTAGCGAGGCTGTCCCCAAGCCAGAACAGTGAGACGGAGCCCTCCGTCTCGCTGTTCTGGCTTGGGGCGGCTGCGTGCAAAGCCTCTCCAGGAAAGCAGGGTGCGTTCACCCCGCTCTCCTGCAGAGGCTAGCGAGGCTGTCCCCAAGCCAGAACAGTGAGACGGAGCCCTCCGTCTCGCTGTTCTGGCTTGGGGCGGCTGCGTGCAAAGCCTCTCCAGGAAAGCGGGGTGCGTTCACCCCGCTCTCCTGCAGAGGCTAGCGAGGCTGTCCCCAAGCCAGAACAGCGAGACGGAGGGCTCCGTCTCGCTGTTCTGGCTTGGGGCGGCTGCGGGCAAAGCCTCTCCAGGAAAGCGGGGTGCGTTCACCCCGCTCTCCTGCAGAGGCTAGCAAGGCTGTCCCCAAGCCAGAACAGCGAGACAGAGGGCTCCGTCTCGCTGTTCTGGCTTGGGGCGGCTGCGCGCAAAGCCTCTCCAGGAAAGCGGGGTGCGTTCACCCCGCTCTCCTGCAGAGGCTAGCAAGGCTGTCCCCAAGCCAGAACAGCGAGACAGAGGGCTCCGTCTCGCTGTTCTGGCTTGGGGCGGCTGCGTGCAAAGCCTCTCCAGGAAAGCGGGGTGCGTTCACCCCGCTCTCCTGCAGAGGCTAGCGAGGCTGTCCCCAAGCCAGAACAGCGAGACGGAGGGCAGAACAGCGAGACGGAACAGCTCCATAGGCTCGGGTGAATGCACCTTGAACGCACCTTGTTTTACAGGGGGAGAACAAGGGAAAAATATTTTTTCCCTGTTCTCCCCCTCCTATGGTCCGGTGCGTCCTATGGTCCGGTGCGTCCAATAGAGCGAAAAATACGGTACCTTAAGTCCTTGTTGGGGGAAAAGGTAGGATATAAAGAAATATAATAATATAATTTTATGAGTGTGCCTATATATTTTATGCAACATGCTTTGGATATTTAGAAAGACATAAAAAGCAGGATAAAACTTTATGCATAAACAATTCCTTTCTTACCTTGTTATACCTATATTAGACATATAACTATATAGGCCTTAGCTCAGTTGGTTAGAGTGTGGTGCTGATAATACCAGGGTTGCAGGTTTGTTTCCTGCATGGGACAGCGGTATATTCCTGCATTGTAGGGGGGGGGGGGTGGACCAGATGTTCCTCACGGTCCCTTCCAACTCTACAATTCTATGATTATTTGGTTCTACCAATCTCATCATTTAAATAGAAATTTCCTCTTTTGAAGTCAAATGTGACTGCTGAACTTTCTTGGCAGATGTTTACTTTCACATATGCTGAATTTGATAGGTGTATGGAAACTGTTCCAAATTGCTTTAACTTAACATCTAGCATCAGATTCTGGGCACCACTTAAGTTTATGTCAAGATTCACCTCCTTTCTGATTGGGTCCATGACCAAATTTTTTAGACACAGTCATTTTACGGTATCTAGAGCTGTTACCTCTTCATTCTTAGATACAAGATAAATGCATAATAAAATATCAGACTATATATTATGTGCACATGATGCATGCAGTTATATAACTAACAATTTCTATAGCACACAGTAGATGAATCATTTTAGTTCTCTTACATAAAATTCTGTGCAGACATATCCACTCTGTGAGAAGAAATACTGGCAATGTGTTATGACAACTTAACCTTGAACATGTTCCTAAAGAATCTTAATGGCATATTTTTCAACATTTATGGAAACAAAGTAATAGATAGCAAGGAAATTAGAGGAAAATATGTTGCCTTCATACTCCTTAACATCTTTCATAATTCTTTAATGTTGGCAGCAAATCGCATGCTAATGAAATATTCAGATGGTTTTGAATAGAAATGTAACAAATGGAAAGAACCTGAATGTACTTGAAATGCAGGAACTTTAATCTTGACAATGACACTAATACATTAGATGTACTGTATGAGTTTATGAGGACAATCTAAAATGTTCAATAGAATAAGAAAAAGTAAAAATTCAGGGAGTGGACAAGTGAGCAAAAATAGGTAATAAATTTGATATGATTTCAAAGTATTTTTCCATTGTCATATTGCATAGAAATTTTGGAGTCTATATACACTTTTTTTAAAAGTGTGCATACTAGTGCATCATCCTGTTATCATGGGGTCATCCAGGTACCTATGGGAAGCCCTCAAGGAAGACTTAAATTACAACAATACTCTTCCCACTTAAAAAACAAAACCTTCCCATTTGTGATTCCCAGCAATTGGTACTCAGAGCCTTTGATAGTGAAGGTAGAACATAGCCATGAAATTAGCCATGTGTATTTAGTAGGATGACTCAGTGAAATGTGCAATATTAGTATCCTGATCTTTCACTTAGTATTCTGTCTGTGATAATGGCCAGTGTTTCACTTAAGATTCCTGAAGGAAAGCCCAAACAAATTATTGCAGTTCACTGCATGGAGCAATAATAGAATCATAGCATGTGTGATTGACATGGAACAGTCATAGAATCATAGAACTGTAGATTTGGAAAGCACCCACAAGGGTAATCTAGCCCAGAGATTCCTGCAATTCAGGAATCACAGCTAAAGAATCCTTGACAGATGACCATCCAAACTCTCTGTTTAAAAACCTCCGATGAAGTAGAGTCCATCACCATTACAATGATGACTCCTGTACTTTTATGGAAGTCTTGGTGTCTTGTTTTATTCTGCTGTGGTCTGTGGACCAGCACAATAAATATTATTTATTTGACCTTGCTGTGACTGGGGGATGGGGAGCTTGAACAACAACCCCACTCCCCAACTGTGTTGTTTTCCCCTGCCCTTCTACTATTTTCTGTGCTTAACCAGACAGCCAGAATCATAGAACTGTAGACTTGGAAGAACCCAAGGGCTCATCGAGTCCAACCCCCTGCAATGCAGGAATCACAGCTAATAAGTTGGCCTGTCTAGATGAACCCTGCCTGCATATGTTGGGGATCTGCACCTCCCTTTAGGAATGTGAGGCTGGAGCACCCTGCAGCTCCTCAGGGTTCCATAACCATTATATTAAAAAAACCCTCTTGCTGAGCCACAATTCCACCATTCATCTTCTGCCTTAATTGTGATTGTGAATGAATGCAATGATGCTATGAGCATCATGTTAAATTAATTGAGGGTAGCTAATCTGGTTTGTGTGGTGCTGTATATGCATCCTAACATTCTTTTTGCTTATTCATCATTAGAGCTTTAACTGTTGGAGAACAAGCATTTGTGGAGTATTCTTTACTCTTGGATAATATTTAAAGGAAATACTACTGGAGAAAATGAGGCAAAAGTGGGTAAAAGAAGCAAATGAATATTTTATATAATCCTGCCCAGTTGAGTAATTTTATGTAGTTTGACGATTGTTGGAGATCCTGTTAATTCTATTTCTTACAAGGTTATTTTATTAAGTGTGGAATTAATTTAGGAAAACTTAATAGCTTCCCATACAGCATAAATGATTCTTGCTGCTTTATCCATGAGGATTTCCATCCTGGAAGAAAGAATAAACAAGAGTCAAACAGCCACTAAATTGGCATTCTACTATGCTGTTGACTGCTTTTTATTTATTGGTTGTGTGGCAAAATTTGTAATGCTTTAACAGGGAATAATTCTGTTGGCAAGTGCTTAAGCTATCAATTCTGGATCAGTTCTAATCTTCCTGCACTGTTATCAGATAAAACTTAGATCTTGGCTGAAGAAGTCTGCATGCACATGAAAGCTTATACCTAGAACAAACTTAGTTGGTCTGTAAGGTGCTACTGGACAATTTTTATTTATTTATTTCGACTGCGTCAGACCAACAAGGCTACCTACCTGAATTTAGATCTCGGCTGACAGCTAAGCTGCCTGCTGTTTACACATAAAGTTTATGTGGCTGCACAGGAGGCAGAATGACTTTTTAATCTGGTCACTCATAGCTGCGAGAAACCAGAAAAGTTGATACCTTTATTGTAACTATCAGAGCACATTGGGGGAAGGAAATTTAAATATACCGGTACTTTATGCTCCTACCGTCAATCCTAGAGAATAATATTGGCTTGTGAGTTTTATCTTGTATTTCAGGTAACATAAAATGGTGAAAAAGAGCATTTTTTGGATGCTTAAATATCAGCTAGTTTTAACACTAGCTAGTTGCAACACTAACTAGTTACAACCAAATGGAGCAATACTCGAGTCTGTCTTGAATGTCAACCACAATGTCATTCAATGGACCTTTTTGACAGTACATATGGCTATCATGAGTAGCAGTATTACTAAGTCTTTATACACTACCTGCCTCCTTTGTTTCAGAGGGATCAATAAATGGTCCAGAGTGGAGTCCAAAGTGACTAGATGTGGTGTGATGTCTGATATGGTCTCAATGACCATCTTCCAAAACACTTAGTGCATTTCTTTGAGTTAAGAACTGGATCATAAATTTAGGAGAAGTGTGAAATCCGAAGGATAATTGTGTTCTGGTCTGTGTATGTCCAGGAGGTGGGAACTGAGTCAGTTCACTTTAAAATGAGGAATGAACAAAATTCTCATCCAAGTAGTAGGTGTCAAGTTAACATAATATTTGAACATGAGATTACCCCATGATTGAATTTTGGATTATATAGCTATTCATTTAAGAAGATGTGAACTGTGTTTCTTGGCACTGATGCATAAAGAAAAGCCATTTTTATTACGGAAAATTTCAGTTGTTCTCCTTTGGCTGCATGGTTGTTGTTTTTGGTGCAGTCAGCTCAAAGAATTTGAAGGTCAGATTCTTTACTGACTTGTCTTTCAGTATTTGGCAAGATTGTTTTGCTCTATGTATTCTATATTAGAAGCCTGCGGCCAAGGAAGTAGCTGGCTCGTTCAATCAGCATTTATCCTCCTCTGCTTCTTGGCCCTTGTTGGTCCTTTAAGGCCTATCAGGTCACAATGCTGCAGTGACAGTAGAAGCCAAAATTGACACAGCTTCATCTTTATGCAATTGTTAAAAGAATAGCCACTCTGCTAGGACTCTAGAACAATGATGCCGACTGGGTTAATGAGAATTGTAGCCCAGTGACTTGGGCTAAAGGAGCCAAGGGCATTACTGCATCTTGGCTACCTTTGTTCTGGACTATAGATGTGGCAATTGTCTGACCCCTTTGCTCACTGGCCTACAGTCTCCAGACCTCCAGTCTTCCCCTGCCTCTCATATTCTTCCTCCTGCTTCTAGGTTCTTTGAAGAAAAAATATGTATTTACTCAGGACAGGCATTCAGGCTTACTGCAGTCATGAGCCAGATTTTCTTGACCATTCCCCCCCCCCCCTTCATTCTATTCTACTAGTTCTGTGATGCATGGAGATTCCCCCCCCCCCCCCGGTTGAGCTCAGTAAAAGTAGCCTAGTTCACAATAAGAGATAATTAATCTGATTTCTATCCTCCACGGGGAGAGGGGGGAAGCTCTTGTGACTTGCAAGTTGAAGTGTATGGTGAAAATGTCACACTGTCATATGCACCTCCTGATACTGTGAACGTGATGTTTAATTGCCAGCTGAAGGCAGCTATTGTGCCCAAGTGAATCTTGTTTGTAATGTGGGTGGTGCTGAGAGATTTGTGTGTGCATGGTGTGTGGGGGGCGGGGAGATTGTAATTGCTCTATAAATAGTTCCAATGGGCTGTGATCTAGGGACAAGAGACTGAGTTGCTATGGAGACTGATCTGAATCAGATTACCTGAGGCTCCTGTTATCCAGTCTCTGTATGCATGGAATTGAAGGTTGTACGTCCAGGGCACTTGCTGATGAAAACACAGTCATCGTACTCTGCTCTGAAAGGCAAAAAAACTTTATAAGAAAGCTGAAACCTTGTACTATGTGTGGTAATATTAGACCAAACAATTACTACACCAGTGATAACCATACTGTGTACAGCAGTGAAGCAAGAATGGTAGCTTTCCTCAGTGTGTGACACTTCTAATTGATTTAGGTATTTGCTCCCCAGCTGAATGGGACACTGCTGTGGGCATCTTGAGGAAGCACCATCCACCTTGGGCCTGCCCATAAAAAGTGAGAGACAAGGGTGATTCCTACTGTTTCCAGGAACTCTCTTTTGTGTATGAAGTGGGAGTTTGTTTGGACACTGCGTCCAAACAGAGGCTGAGAGGGAGGTTGTGTCAGAAGGAAAATGAATTGATATGATTTGTATATATTAATAACTTTGTATTAATGTAACATTTTATATATAACTTTCTGTTTTTGTAATTTTTGAAAAAGTTGTCTGTTGTTGCTTCAGTTTTTTGTACACTTCTTAGAGATATTTTTAATATATTAAGCAGTATAGAAAATGAATTATCATTCAATTATAGCATATTGACTCTGTCTATGTGAGAGTGTTGTTGAGGAACACAACTGCTTATTTTGCCCTGCACACTGCTGAGCAGTGCTTTTTTTCTATAAAAATAGGTGCCAGTACTCACCTTAAAGTTGTTACAGTAAGTGTCACACTTTTTAAAAACAACAAAAAGAGGTGCCTGTACTGTGTACCCTTGAGTACCCCCTGAGGGGAAAAAGCACTGCTGCTGAGCATCTCTTGTGGAAGAGGCAATGATATGGATTATAGAACTGAATATGGTTCATGCTGGAGGGAGAGTGTTTCTGTCATCATGTCACTGCTTTTGCAAAGGCAATATATTTTTAACATCACTAGAAATGAAGTTGTATCATCTGTGCCCTTTCATATCTGGCCTTCTTAACTGTCTTGCACTCTCATAAAATTTCCGAAGGCTTTATTTATTTTTGATGAGCCCTGTTCCCCTTTCCCATTCTGAGTGGGAAGAGAACTAGTTATCATTTACATAACTAGAATAAAACTTTCCCCCTTATTTCAAAAAGAATCCAGCACTTAAAATGCAGATCTTAGTGTTTGATGTTTTTAACCGTTTGCAGTCTTAAGGTTTTTGCCAGACACTTGGGTAGCTTAAAAGATGCTCAGGTTTCTTGTTAGATATTGTGCCTATAGATTATATTCTATCCAACCTATTGTGATACGTATTGAAATGCTTAAATGTTGATACCAGTACTCCTGTCCTTACAGAATAATATGCAGCATATCTCAACAAGCTGAATCTGTGGCTTAACTCAAATAAAAAACTTGCTAAGTGAATAAAAGTATTTTTACTACCAGCAATAGCCCTTCTTGGACAGGGATAATTTGGACATAGTAGTATGTGCTTTGGTAACCTCTCTGTTAGATTACTGGAAAATGGTGTATGTGGGGCTGCCTCTGAAGATGATGTAGAAGTTGCAACTGGTGCAAAATGTGATAGATAGATAACTGTCAGGAGCACCATACAGGAGACATATGAAACAGCATCCTTTTTGCTTTTAAGTCTTTTGAGCAGAGCCAAGTATATTCTTTTTTGCTTGTCTAACACAACATGCTTTCTCTTCAACCCTCACTTACCTGCATATCAGGAAAGTTTCGGAATGTGCAAGTTGAAGCCATTGCATAGTATGTACAGCTAGATCCATTGTGAAATTAAACGTTCCATTAAACATTTTTGCTTGTTTTTTCACAAGGAAAAACTAATATTCCTACTTCAGAAGGCAGTGATATTCAAGAAAAACTAGACATTAGATTAATTGCATGATTTCAATAAACATATGTAGTTTTAAATAGGAACTGCAAGGGGGAGTACTGTTGGAATTGTGACTATGGTGCATGGGGAAAGATTAGTCTCCTCCCATGAACTGTGGTTGTGAACCTGATTGGTGTCCCCTAGTGGCTATTTAAATTTAAATGGCTAGATATGTTAACTGCAATGACATCGTTAATTTCACATCTGGTTTGTCCATCAGATCATGTTCTTTAGTGTAAAAAAGTTGTTATAAGCATGCAAGAGTATTCCTAATTTATTTGTCTGAAATTATGGAGGCTATGAATGAATATATTGTTTTCTGCTGTTTATGAAAGCAACTGAATGCACATAATATAAAATCAGAAGAGTAAGCAGTTACTTTTTTATGTATCAGTGGAAGCTACTGAAATGAGAATGTAGTGAGATGAAAGTGAAAAGATAAATATTCTCCCTGAGTGAAGTAACACTCTCCAGAAATAAATGTTGAATGCCAAATGCTGTTCTGGGTAATGACTTGTACTTTTCTCTGTCCCGTGTTTTTTAATGGTCACTTTTATGTGTTTCTTACTTAATAATAAAAATGATTTTTTTCCTTCTAAAAAATGTGTTTCTGACACCTGCAGTGCTCAGTGCTGCAGTATACAGTGGTACCTCGGGCTGAGAACTTAATTCATTCTGGAGGTCTGTTCTTAACCTGAAACTGTTCTTAACCTGAGGTACCACTTTAGCTAATGGGGCCTCCCGCTGCTGCCACGCTGCTGGAGCACAATTTCTGTTCTCATCCTGAAGCAAAGTTCTTAACCCTAGGTACTATTTTTGGGTTAGCAGAGTCTGTAACCTGAAGCGTCTGTAAACTGAAGCATCTGTAACCCGAGGTACCACTGTATCTGGATAGAACTGCGGTTCAGGAGCTGCTGGCAGTAAATGAGAGCCTTCTTTAGCTGAAAAGGATTTGCTTATATAAATGGATAATCAGATTAATCAGCGCATATTTGTGTACTACTATATGTGTTATCTAGGCTTTATAGGGTAAGTGGTTTTAGCTAAGTTTTATGAAAATAGAATTTAACCATGTTTCATCTCATTTGGGCTTGGCAAGAGTATCTAAAGTACCTACCTGATCCAAGGTTCTTCTGATTCCATTTGGTCTTGAGACACAGACAATCTTCCCTCCTTCCAGCTAATAAAGTACAGTATGATTATGCACTAATAAGCTATGATTATGATTGCTGTGTGGACTGTGATTATTTCAAAATCATACACATTCTGTCCCCAAGACTTGCTAAAGTGTTGCTTTGTAGATGGTATCACAATACAGATTTACTTTTCTATTTTTGTAGAAAAGTTATAATATTTCAGGTGCCCAAGATAAGATTGCTTCCACAGCTCAGCCTGTTTTGTTTTTCAGCCGAGGCATTTCTTTTTCACTACTGTATTAGCAAGAAGTAGAATTAAAATTGAGGCTCCACAAGCACTTATAACGTAGAATAGCAACAAAAAGATGTCAAATTTTGTCAAAATATATCCTATTACACTTATAAAAAACATTTTTTTCCTTCAGTTGCTGAATAGAGATAGCCTGGCCATGGTTACTCATACATTGGTAACCTCTAAGCTTGACTATTATAATATGCCCATGAAGGTGGCCTGAAAATCGCAGGTAGCGCAAAATGCTGTAGCAAGAATGCTGGAAGGAGCAAGCATATTATTCATTTCTTGAAACAGCTGCAGCAGTTGCAAATTGTTTCAGGGCCAAATTCAAGGTGCTCACTTTGATATTAAAAGCTCTAAACTTCCTGGCACCCAAATATCTGCAAGAACACCTTCTTCCATATCAATCTGTCCATGCTTTGAGATCAGCATATGATGCCCTGTTGAATGTGGTGTTGGAGCCCAAAGATCGATCTTTTCATTGGTAGTTCTTTGCATGTCAAACTCCCTCTGTACTGAAGTGCATCTGTCTTCATCTCTTTATAGCTTTAGGCGACTGGTTAAGATACACTGTTTTTGGCAGCCTTTAGAGAAGGAGAGACCCGATCAGATAAAAGGATTATTGCTCCTACTTCTATTAGTAAATGGCTTTGTGAATTGTTTTGAATTGTGTATTTTAAGAATTGTGTTGCGTTATCAATTTTATATGTTCTTTTTATCTTATTCAACAATAATTTTACAATCTTTGTCTTGGTTGATTATGGTTAATACAGTTTAAAAAATTGTCATCAAGGTTGTTATCCTAGCAATATAGGCAGATATGCTGGGATAGCCCACACTTGAAATTTGTATTGCAAAAAATGGTCTCATGGGGCCTAATATGGACCAGGATATTAGCAGGAGGCAAAGTCTTAAAGCCCTCCCCGCCTGCTAAGATCCCAACCCAGGTTAAGTCTCCTCACAGCGGCAGTTTGAGGGAAACCCTGTACTCAAGGGCAGAAGTATAGTTAAAGTCACATGTAATTTGTGCTTTAGACCAATTCCTGTTTTTAAGGTCCTAATTTGAACATAGTGAATAATTGGATCTAATTTGTGTAAGAGAAAAGCAGAGTTTCAGATATAACCATCCTCATTAATAGATGATAAACTCCCCCCCCCCCCCGATCCATTTAAACTAGCAACCAGAGTCCCATCCAGAGACAGTGGACTCTGCAAGTTGTGGGAAGGCAACTGCTACTATGTTAGTAGCACACGGTGCCAGTCACAATGCAGTGGAAATTGGGACAGCTGTATGTACATCACTCACGTATTAGTGTCAGTTCACAAAACCCCATTTCCTGTGCAAGCCTTGTCTGGCTGTGGTTCTAGCAAGTGACCCCAAATCATAGAATCATAGAATCGTAGAATCATAGAATCATAGAGTTGGAGGCTGTCTTATGTGAACAAGACTTCCCTGTTGTTTACCCTTCACAAGTATATTTCATACTAAGAGATGGAAGTGTGGATATTTTGCTTGAACAGCCTGTCCTGTGACAAATAAGCTGCTTATACTGAAAGTGCTGATCAGAGCATTGTTATTGATGAATGTGAGTCTGACCTTGAATTGAATATCTTTTGCTGTAGGTTGATGTCGCAGTTTCCATGAGCATTCTGTTTTCTGAGGCAGCTATCAGAAACCAGCTGGTCCAATGAGGGAAGAATTTACTGAGATGACATAGTGAAGGAGGAAAGACAATGGTGCAGAAGAAGAGGAGCTGTCCTCGCTTACTTGATTACCTTGTGATTATTGGGGCCAGGTACAGTAGCAACCTAGATGGAATTTACACAGTAATGATCCTTGTCACATATATATTCATAAACTTCTTCAGGCCCATGTCAACCCTCTGGGTGCAAAAGTGGGTGTGAGCAAAAAGCAAAAGTGGGTGTGGCCTTTTAATTTTAAGTAATGAATTTTAGATGGCTTGGGTAGCATAAAAGCCCTTTGGCATCACAGGGGGGTACTTAAGGGAGCGACGAGCAAAAAATTAAAAAATAAAATAAAATTACTTTTTAATGACAGATTGTGGTGGGGGGGGGGACGGTGTTAGGGAACTACAAAAAAACCTTAGGTGGCCAGATGTAGCCCACAGGTTAGCCACCTCATACATGGAGTTGTGTTTTGGCCAGTGATGCCTAGTGAGGTGGAGTAGCTATGGGAGAGGGCATCCTACAGCTTTACCAGTGAACATCCATTGGAGGCATCTGAGGCAGTGGTGCATTCATGCAGCACTTGGTAGTGGATGGCCACAAGTGCCAGGTGTATGTATGTGGTTGTGTGTGTGTGTGTGTGTGTGTGTATGGAGAGAGAGAGAGAGAGAGAGAGATAGATAGAAATGCTAATTGAGGAGAGGGAAACAGAACACTGTTGTGCTCTTGTTTGAAAACATGTCCACCTGTGTGTACAGTCCACACAGATAATAACTGCCACTTTAGAAGATGTTATCAAGCTCCTCTGACAATTGCCACTTCTCTCTTTGTGAAGGCAGGGGCCTCCTTTTATCACTAGTCTCAACGTCCTTTCTTCTTGGTGTCAGCTTTCCCATCCAGCAAGCTGTGCAAGCAGCTACTGCCCTACCTTCACACATTGCTTTTTGATTGGGTTGAGTACCTTGGCCACCCTGTCAGAGCCTCGCCAAGCACAAATTTGCTTTCATTTGTTCTTGATGCAGATCTTACTATTCATTGCCCTAATTACATTGCAACCCAGAGTCATGGTGCTTGCAGCTCCCACTTACAGAAATAGGTCCTCTCGTATTTCCACTGTTCAAATGTGTAACCAGTGTGGCGTTTCAGTATCAAGTAATTTTGCATTTGCTTTGCTTGTAGGCAACCAAGCAGTGATAGTGTGGCACAGACACCTGAACTACTGCGCCGCTACCCATTAGAAGATCACACTGATTTTCCACTTCCTCCTGATGTAGTGTTCTTCTGCCAGCCAGAGGGATGTTTAAGTGTGCGACAGAAACGGATGAGCCTGCGAGATGATACTTCTTTTGTCTTTACACTCACTGATAAAGATTCTGGTATCACTCGCTATGGGATATGCGTCAACTTCTACCGTTCTTTCCAAAAGCGTGTGCCCAAGGAGAAGGGAGAAGGCAGTGGCAGACATCGTTCCCAAGATGGGCAAAAAGCACCCAAGTCTGGGGATGCATCCACTACCCAAGAAGAGAGGGGTAATGAGAGTTCAGAGAGCGGTGGTTCTCTGCAACCACCAAGCACAGAGTCTGCGCCAGATGTTACTCGATCACCTCGTAATAAACGTTCTGCAAAAGGCACCCACCGTTCTCGTAACAGCACCCTGACCTCACTTTGCATCATTAGTCACTATCCCTTTTTCTCTACTTTTCGTGAATGTCTGTATACCCTGAAGAAATTGGTGGACTGCTGCAGCGAGAGACTCTTGGGCAAGAAGCTTGGAATCCCTCGAGGCGTGCAGAGGTACATGAAGGGATGCAAACATCCCTTTTAATACCATATCTAGATGATGCATTTCATTTTCTATTGTGGTTTGATGAAGTGTGCTTATTTTCCAAGAAAAAGACGCAGAATCAGTGTTTTTTCATAAGGCACATAAGAGGACTTGCAGGCTGTACACAGGCCACAGAGTTAGTGCAAAGGAATAGTCACTGCAGGCATGAATGTATCATACTATGCTGTCCTTTTCCACACACACCCAACCTAGTGGTACTGCTTTCCTTACTTCTGGTAGTGTGCCAAAACTTGACACCCATTGCAGAAGATATGTACTATGTGCTTACATATTTTAGCCAGCCTAGGATGTCATATACCTCTTAGTGGACCAGGTTCCCAGTTTGCATTTGTGCCTTAAGTTGAACCAATAATGTCTGTAATCAGCTCAGTTTTGTAGTTGTTCCCTATGTTCTAGTTACTTTGTGGTTTTGAAAGTGACTACTTCCCCTGCTCTTACATCTGCTTGGTTGGATCAGCTTCAGTTGGTTTGGTAGGCTCTGCTGGGAGCATTGCTGCTTTGTCTCATGTTCTGTGCACAAATATATCATGAAAAGAGAACTAGGTACATGTAGTTGTAGCATTCTAATACAAAACTACACAGGAAAGCAAATTTGTGATTCCTTTTTTAAAAAACAATTTCTGTTCTCGGTAACTCTACAGCCCCTCATTTCATGCTGTTAAAACTGCTAGAGCCTTCTAAAAATATACATTATAGATTGACTATATGTGTGATACAGTGGAGGAATTATTTGCTATATAAAACCCTTTAAATATCTTTGGGGACTAGCAACCTGACTGATCTGTCTTGCACAACAGTATAACAATTCCTGGGGTACTTGTTTGGAGTCAAAGAAACATCTGATTTATTTGGAGTTTGATTGCTTTCTTATCTTACAATATAATATAATATAATATAATATAATATAATATAATATAATATAATATAATATAATATAATATAATATAATATAATATAATATAATAAAAATGTAAGAATGTCATCATTCTGCAGTTTACTTGGTGGGTAACAGGTGGTTTTATAGTGTGACAAGAAGTGTTGGGTTGGCAGTTCAGGAAAGCTGTGGAGAGACATCCACTGCAAGGTTTGGCAGCCCAAAGCTCTGTAAGGGAGACAGTGGGCGACTTTGGCAAGCATGGGTAGATGGGATTGTCGAGCAAACTGAGCAGGGCTATAGTCTCTAGTAGTGATATAAGTGCAAAGATAGATCCATACATTGCAAGGAATTTTATACTTCCAACAAGATGCAGTTAAGTCTCTGCCATACTTCTTTTCACCTAGGTCTGCGTTGTACAATAGCTTAAAGGTTTTACTACAGTCAAATGGTATATCTATTTTGTTAACAAAATAAAATAATAGGACATGCGTATACTCCCTAGTCTGACTTCTTATGGAAGAATTCACACAGCCTGAGTATTTTGGCAGGTTTCTCAGTAGAACTACCAAGTATATGTGTTTGGGGTTAATCTTGTTGCTTTTACACAGGGACACAATATGGCGGATTTTCACAGGTTCACTTCTAGTGGAGGAGAAATCCAGTGCATTGCTACATGATTTGCGTGAAATTGAGGCGTGGATTTACCGGCTGCTTCGCTCACCTGTGCCTGTTGCTGGCCAGAAGCGCGTGGATGTGGAAGTCTTACCCCATGAATTGCAGCCAGCCTTGACGTTTGCCCTTCCTGACCCATCCCGCTTCTCTCTGGTGGATTTCCCCCTGCATCTGCCCTTGGAGCTCTTAGGTGTGGATGCATGTTTGCAGGTGCTATCCTGCATTCTTCTGGAACATAAGGTAAGAGGGACATGTGTCAATATACTTGTAGACATCTCAGACGTAGAGGCTGCATTGTCTGTTCCTCAACATTTCAACAGAAACTTAACAAAGACCATGTGAAAGGATGAATGTATGTTTTTATCACAATGTTCAATTTTGTATTAACAGAAGCAATAACGATTCTGAGGCTTCTGCATGAAATAGTAGTTGATTAGGGAAAACTTTTTGCAGTATTAGAATACATATCATATGAAGGCCCATTGGAAGAAGTCTAAGAGGTTATTATCATGAGAAAATCATTATGTGGATGTATTGACAAGAGTTTCCTTGGTTGCAGGTGGTGTTGCAGTCCCGGGACTATAATGCGCTCTCTATGTCTGTCATGGCATTTGTGGCTATGATCTACCCACTGGAGTACATGTTCCCAGTGATTCCACTCCTTCCTACCTGTATGGCTTCTGCAGAGCAGGTATGCCATCGTTTCAGTGACGGATGTACTGCTGTGACACTGCTGAAACCTTTTATCAGGAGAACAGTCAAATTCTTGCTGGGTTTTGTCCTGTCTAAATTAAAATGCATATTTTTCAATGTGCCTGGCAACAACTGAGATGCTCCTACAAATCACAGTGAAGCTTAATGATAGGAATAGAAATGGCAGACAGTGTAGAAAAGAGCAAACTTTACTTTGAGATGTTCCATATTATATCTGTGGTTATATGCTATATTTCCCCCCAAAGCTGTTGATAGCATATAGGCAATTTGGTCCACAGTTACTTTAGAAGATTGAAGGGTCATGTTACTCCTGCAGGAAACCTGTGATTCAAGAAGTGTAGTTCCTGTAAGAGCCAATAATTGTAAAACAGGGGAAACATTACTTGCTGCTGTTAAAGCTTTAGGCTTATTCTTTTATCGCCTTTTACAAGAATGTAGAATGTTTGTAAAGGACATATTTCTTAGCAAGGTCTATTTTGTCAAATATTTTCTTTTGCTGCTCTCCACAAAACTTCTTATTTCCCCTGCAGTTTTTTTGTGCTGTTCCAAACACAGTATCATTTTGATTGCCATTTTTACCACAGGCTGTCTTTCCAAGTACCAGTTTTCTTCCATTTATAATCTGGTCCTTTGATGAAAAGCTCCTTTTCTATCTGTTCAAGGAGGCCTTCCCAAATTTAGATGTTTTCTCAGCTTCTGCTGTCCTCAGTGTTTGATAAATTCTTTTAAAAATACTTATTTATGTGAATATATTGCTCTTACATGCACAGTGGTCTCCTATCCAGATTACTATTCAGATGTGTACCTGTTTTATCTCAGTAATGCTATAGCATCTATTGTTTTCACAGTAATTTACTGAGCCCAAAGTTTAATGAATTCTTGTAGCAACATTTGCTTATGCTTTTAAGTGTTGTCATCTCTCCAGTAGTTTGCTTTTAGTGATTGTGGGTGGATTGTTAGCAGAAAAGCTGTAAGGATTCAGATTTTTTCCTTATTAATATTTTCTGCCTGCTACAGCTGCTTCTGGCCCCAACACCCTATATCATTGGAGTCCCAGCCAGCTTCTTTCTTTACAAACTAGACTTTAAAATGCCAGATGATGTATGGCTAGTTGATCTGGATACTAATAAGGTAGGTAACTCCTATTCATAAAACAGCATTTATATATAATTCCTCTTGATGGGGACTGTGTGGGTGTTATGATTTTATTTCCTAATCCCACCTCCTTCTCTTAATTAACACAAAATAGATGTTGCCTTGTTTCTTTATGTATTAAAGGGTTTTAACAGCTGTTCGTTTTTTAAGCTGCAGATTTGCTTGAAGTTGTTTTGTAATAACCTACTGAAATGGTTCTGGTTAGGCTTTTAAGTCACTGTCCTTTGTAACTGTTTGATTACTGATTTTTAATATATTTTATATTGTGTTATGTAGGCCGCATTGGAAATGCAAGACCCTAAAAGACAGCTTTAAAACACATTTATAATTTAGCAAATACACATTTTGGATAGCCACACCCATACAGCCTTTGTTAAACGTTTCTTGATGTGCAAAACAAATCAAAATATGTTTATTGGTTTAATATATTTATAGGCCTTTTATGTTAAAACAATATTTTAAAGAACAATTTAAAATTATAATTAAATGGTGATTGTTTCTGACACTTAAAAGAATTATTTCATTGAAAGGGCAAGGAAATATTTTCTAAAACAATTGTTACCAAGGAGCAAAGTGACATAATTAGGTCACATTTTAATTTGTTGACAGATTAGAAAACCAAATCATCTGCTTGGCAGTTCTGAATTCATCTTAGAGCACAGCCAATAATGCATAAGCAATAGGAAAAATTAAATCCATTTCAAGGTTCCTGCCCCTATTTCTGTCTTGTTTACAAGAAGTCATAAAAGACTGTCCACTCCAAGAGTTTTTGTAAATGCAATTTTCTCTATAAATTTTTATTCCAGGTGATTGTTCCTACAAATGCTGAGTCATTACCTGTTTTGCCAGAACCAGAATCTTTAGAATTGAAAAAGCACTTAAAGCAGGTATGTAAGGATTCTAGTGAATGTGCCTGGGATAATTTCCACTATTGGTATATTAGATAACTAAGGATGCTGTGACAGTTTGCAGCATCATAATGGGACAACTTATTACTAAAGTTCAGACTCAAAGTGGACTCTCTAATGTAAATATGACTATTTCAACTTCTATGAAGAAACATTTCTAAATTAGGAGAAATGTGGTTAAAGAGAGTTATTTCAGGTAGCTGATAGTGGGTACATTAGTGATACTTCATTCAATGCAGGAAATTATGCTGTCCAAAATGGGGCTTCTGTAGCTCTGTGCCATGAATAAAAAAATATCCTTGCAATGGCTCCTTTGGAACACAGTCAGTCTTGGTTAGAGGATGACTAGGGAAAGCCGGTGTGTGTTTAGATGCAGATTCTGTCCAATTATACTATTGAACAAAGGTCCAATAAGTATCCTTTCCCTTGAGGAGACACTTTGCCCCCCCCCCCCCAGTTCTTTCTCTTTTAAGTGGCACAAAGTAGAAGTTGTAGTCTTGTTTTCAAAGCACATTGTAAATTTCCCCTAATAACAAAAAATTGCCTCTCTATATTCTTTTAGGTTCACTTATTTTTTCATTTGACTTGGCTTGTGAAACTGCAGGACCTGCCATTTACATTTTTCAGCTGTTTTTCTTGAACAATAATCTTCTCGTGGCATGCTATTTACAATTTGATCCAAAGCCTTTCTTACTTTTCTGTCCTCTGTTTCTGTTTCTACTTTAGAGAAGCTTACGTAAAAATGCCTAGGAGCCTCTAGAGATAAAAAAAGTAAGAAAGGCTTTGGATCAGATTTGTAAATAGCTAATAGCCTTAACCAGTGCTTTTTTTCCTTAAAAAAATATTTAGGGGTGCTCTCATTTTCCTACTTATATTGAAATTCTGCCCCTCAATGAGGCGAAACTTAGATTCACAAAATGAAAGCAAGCTTCAGACTTGTGGTCTCTCCTCTGGTGTGACTTTCAGGTGGAAAACTGAAGGTTCTGCTTCTGTTGTAGATCCACCAGAGTTTAGTGGGTTGTCCAATCCCTAAACTATGGTTCATTGTAACTACAATTAATTGAAACAAGCCAGCTTCCTAAACCGGTATGAATTTGGCTTGTTTCAGCTGATCATAGTTAAAATGAGCTACACATTCTCCAGGTTTGAATGGCACAATAAGCCGCAGTTAATCTAACATGGAAGTGAAAGCTTCTGAACTCCTTGAAGCCCTGACAAAAGGAAAAGGGGGAACATGTGAGTCTAACACTGAACTATGATTTAGTGTTACATCCAAACCAGGTCACTTTGTTATGTTTTGGGATCCTGGGTGAGATGCAACTAATCGGTTCTGTCAGCAGAAGCCCTGTGCAAGGACCTCTGCTTGCACAACAGGGCTTCCCCCAGTTGGCTCTGAGGGATTGGGAGACACCCCCCGCCCCGAAAAAAAACCACCAGTGTGTTTTCATATGAGCATTTTGCTGTGGTCATGAAACATTGAAATAAGCAGGTGTTATTACTGTGTATTGTTAACTCATTTTCGTGTATTTGAAGCTGTGGTAGGCTGTGGTTTATCTCATCCTTAATCAACCCCCATTTAAAACCTGTGGTATTGTAAGATAATCATACATATCAGAGCTTCATGGCATATTGTGCACTACATAAAACGCTTCATCATTACATTTAAAACCATCTAAACCAGTACTTAATATCTACAAACAAATCTGCTTCCCGCATGATACACCCTTTAGAATCTCTGGGCTTTGAGTTGTCTTGTCTTCCCCTTTCTTAATCATCATTTTCTCCATTTTCATATTGCTGCCTATGAGGCCCATATTTGTTCTCTTTCTCTAATCCTGTGAAGCTATTTATTGGTTTTAGTCAGATTGAATGAGTCTGTCAAAATAGGTTTTATGATTTCATTTCTGTTCTTTCCCCCACACCTCCTTGCATGCTGCATGCAGTATTTAAAGGTAAAGTGTTAAGAGTAGCAATACAAAAGCTGCTGTTTCTGGCTCCCATAGAAGAGCAGAACTACACATTTAACCGTTTGTGATTTCCTGTGTAACCTGTTGCAGTGAACAGTCATTGACCCTTCCAGTAGAATCCCCAGCCTCTCTATCAGAATCTGTTTGCTTTTCTCTCTCCACAGTTTAGGGGCTATTCAGCAAAACTCCCACACATTTGAGTAGTGTGAAGTGAATTAACAAAAGAATAACAACCATTCCTTTCATTCTATGATGCAAGACACAAAACCTTATTCTCCACAGGGTAAAGCAAAGGAAATGTGGGTGACATCGTGAAGGTGACAAAACATAGTTATGGTAGTGGGAAATATTGGCGCAACAGTATTATGCATGTATAAATACTTAACAAATATATACGGGCTTATTATTGCCCTTTCAGATCAGTGTCATTATAAATATTTCTATTGAAAACAGCTGGCTAGTAGTCCGTTTAAAAAAAGTGTATGCAAGCAGATGTGTGGGGTGAAAGCAGTCTGGCCTTGCTCAGGAACTGTGACTGTTTATGATCCCTTTTTATTTCCTTTCTCATCTGTGGTATTAGTAGTAATAGTTTTTTCTCCATCTGTCTCTCTGTGATCATGTGTTCGTCTTGCCTCTGATTGTCCGCTGGTGTTGTCATGTGATCTTCCATCTTGCCTCCAGTGTCTGGTTAGCATGACTGCAATCACTCAGAAACAGCTGCTCACGCCTGACAAAAAGGTGTCTTTATTTTACTCTTTTCTGCCTGAAGTTTCCATTGGATTATTTTTTAACCTGTTTTGATTTATTTGCTTTGGGGGTGGGGTGGGGAAATGAACTTTACAGAAGGACAAGGAGGTTGAGAGAGAGAGGCAGACATTGAGAAAAACGGGGAGGATTAGGTAAAAAAAAAAAAAAAAAAAGGTAAGGTAAAGGACCCCTGGATAGTTAAGTCCAGTCAAAGGCAACTATGGAATGTGGCACTCATCTCACTTTTCAGGCCGAGGGGAAAGGCAGAAGGTTTGTAGGATAGCCACAACTGTTAGGAAGTGGAGGACAAGGCAAAATTAGATTGATGAGATTGTGTACTACATGCAGAAGTGAAAACTTTAACTCTTATATGCTTCATGTTCTGGGTGATGTTGTCAGAGCATGAGTTGTTAGTTCTGTGAAAATACTAGCTTTGCCATGTGAGCTGAGGAAGACTGTAGAGTTTAAAACAGTGCACTGTTCTAGAAATCTGAGCTTCCCTGACTAGCAGTTATGAGAAAGGGCACAGTGAACCTGCACCTTTATTTGGATTGAAAAGATAGTTTTGAAATTGATGGAGTTGGGATCTCAGTGCAGAGAATAATACTGAGTGGATTGTTATGAAGGGTGGCATACACATATCTTAAATAAATAAATAAAATTATCACAGGGTGGTTTACAATGCAATTAAAAATCCCAAAAAAGTAATAAAATATGCACGAAGGCATTAATCATTAAAAAACAGCAGTGGAAATTTGTAAAACAACTAGTACTTAACAAATGTGAAATTATTAATATACCTTGGGGCATAACCCTGTGCCTACAGGATAACAAAGTGAACTCCAGGTGCCTTCTTTCAGGAAAGGTGTTTTACAATTGGAATACTACAGGTGGAAAAAAGTCCTTTTTTGTGCCACCATCTGCCTTATCTCTGGTGTTTGGGGTACTCTGTGGAGTGCCTCAGTTTATTAATTTTTAACACACCCATCCTCTGGTTTTATACAGTTGAGCTACTGAAAGGGTGGATTTCACCTCCCTCATGTTAGTTTCCAGTATATTTAGGGGGGGGGGTTATTTATAAATCTTGTTTTACTCACCTGCCCTCCTCCCAATACTAGTTAGCCTGGGGGGTTTTAAGTTGCTTTGGGTTGCTTTGGGCAAGATAAAGTGACTAAATTAGTCAACCAATAAGTCATTAGATTTACCATTCAGCATTCTAAATTTGTTATGTAAAATGGTTGTAAGGTCCTCTCTTTTTCTGTGCTTGGAGCAGTCAAAGGTTAGTCAAAGAGTGCTTAAAAGTTTACTGATCTGCTGAAAGAGGTGTATTTTGATTCTGGGGAACTAGAACATTGCACTTGGGTTGTGTTTGTCCATGAGTTTAAGCAGTTTTGACAATGCCGTTCTTATTTATTACCCTTGTGACCTATTGCCCTTCAGGCTTTGGCTAGCATGAGCTTGAATACCCAGCCTATTCTTAACCTAGAGAAGTTTCATGAAAGCCAGGAGATCCCACTGCTTACGGGGAAACCTCAGAATGACATGCAGTCCACACCTTCTACAGAGTTCAACCCCCTGATCTATGGAAATGATGTAGACTCTGTGGATGTGGCCACTCGGTGAGTCTGAGCAATGTATTTTTGTTAAATTTCCAAATACACTGGAAGGTCTGCTGCTCTGTCCTGCAGAAATGTTAGCTGTGGCCTTCCAGTAAAAAAGCAAATGCTTTTTCATTGTCTTTTTCATGAACATTTATTGTTATAAACTAGAACACACTCTGTGTGAGCTACCATCAGTTTTTAACAATATTTTCTACTGCTTAGGCTGCATAAGACTAGAGGATGAGATTCTCTGTGTATATACGGATTCCACACAGTCCATTACAGGGGCCAGCCAGTGTGATGCCCTCCAGATATATTTTGGACAGCAACTAACATTGGCCCAAGTCCAGCACGATCAGTGGGTCATGGATTATGAAAGTTGTGGTTTATGCCATTTGGAGAGCATCCTGTTGGCTATTCGTAGTCTTTTGTTTTGAGATATATATTCTGTTAAATCTGACTATGTTTTCTAATTGAAATTTTAAAATAGAAAAAAAATGTAGAGGTAACCATTGAGTAGGTTCATACAGAGTTCTATAGCTCATTGTCCTCTGTAATCTGATGACAAGCAGCTCCATTTCTCCTTTTCATCTTCTACAGGCGAGACAGTGAATGTACTGAGTCACTGTTAGGTTGTAGTACTGTATGATCAAATCTTCTGTGGGGGTTCCGTTCCAGAAATGACATGTACATGGAATGATGCATATACACTTGGAACCACACCTGTGTGCTTGCCTTTCTTTTCAAGGAAGGCAGAGAGCTTTCCTTGGGCTCTGGGATGCTCCCGTGACATCTTGTGGGACCATCCGAGTTTCCACAAGATCTCTCAAGAGTGTTCCAGAGCACCTAGCAGGTTTGAGAGCTTAAAAGTTCTTTCCATGTTGGGAAAACCCAAAGCAAAAGAAGATTCTAAACTCTCTGCCTTGTGAGCAATCAATTTGTGGGATTTCAACCAGCCAGATTTCAACTGTGTGAAGTTGAAACATAATCCAACAAGACTGAGATACGGTTAGTGGATGGTTCCTCTATCCAGCTTCAATGTCCAGCCTGCTCTAGAAGGGGTCACACTACCTCTGAAAGGTAGTTTGGGACTTCACCTGGTTCCATTACTGCTGCCACTTGAGACTTTGGTGGTGTGGAGTGCCTTCCATTGGCTTAGGCTGTTTGGCCCAACTACAGTAAAAGAGATTATTTGACTTCAGAGTTGATAATTGAACTCAGTATCATCTTTGTACCCTAGGCTTGCTGCAAAGAAAGTGAGAATAGAAGCCAAATATATTTTTCTTTGGTCACAGCACAATAGGGGCACTGGTGTTTCTTTTATTTCCATAGGGCATATTTTGTCTTGAGGCCGCAGTTGATGTTAGCTATGAATGGGTGAACTTATTCTGCTGTTCTTCCCTTACTAGAGGCAAATGTAGAATTTGCTTTTCATGATATGTGAATGTACTGTGTCCTTCAGATTTGTCATGTTGAATATATTACCAACCTATTGGATTTTTTTAGGGTTGCCATGGTGAGATTCTTCAATTCACCAAATGTTTTACAAGGATTCCTGATGCATACTCGCACACTTCGCCTCTTCCCCCGGCCAGTGGTTGCATTTCAGGCCAATTCGTTCTTAGCCTCAAGACCAAAACAGACACCTTTTGCAGATAAATTGTCGAAGACACAGGCAGTGGAATACTTTGGGGAATGGTCACTCAACCCAACTAATTATGCTTTCCAAAGAATCCACAACAGTAAGTCTTGGCCTTGTGTTTACTGCTACCTCTTGATTAATGCTGAATCTTCCAGTACAAAAGTAGTGTCAGGAAATAGTGTCTCCTGCATCCTATCTGACCATCTTGGCTGTGAGACATGGAAAACTTACCCCTTGCCTTGCAGGCCTTTTTTCACCTGACATAGAAGGGTAGGGCCCTAACTGACTCCAGCTACAAAAAGCTGAGGCTGCTGAACTGATTCTTGGGCTGGGGACTATTGCTGTTTTTTGTATCTTAATTCAGATGTGTGGAATTGTTGTAGTTTATATTTGGTTGTGTATTTTTTATTGTTTTATTTATTGCTCATGACTACTTTTGTTGTGTTGTAGTTATGCATTTTTTCATGCTGTAAGCCACCTTGAGCATGGTTTGAACTGTGGAAAGTTGGCATACAAATAAAATTATGTATGTATCTGTTCTATGGAGGGACAGCTCTACATTCAGTTTAATTTCAAACCCCATTAAGCAAATATCTTTCTATGGACTGATGTTTTGCCTACCATTTACAATATAATTTCTGTAGGGCAGCTGCAGCCTCACTTGATTGAGACTTTGGGGGATGACATCATGGAAATAACTTCATTTTTCTTACTATTTCTACAGACATGTTTGACCCAGCTCTGATTGGTGATAAGCCAAAGTGGTATGCTCATCAGTTGCAGCCAATTCATTACCGTGTCTATGACAGCAATTCTCAACTAGCTGAAGCACTGAGTGTCCCAATAGAGAGAGAAACAGATTCTGAACCTACTGATGATAGGTTAGTGGGGAGAGCAACTTTATGTAGCTGGTTCTAAGTGGCCTTTGTCTTTCTGGTTTTTTATCCATTTTCCCCTGAAAAATTTCAGTACTTCTTCCAGCACTGGTTTCCAAAGCAGTTTAACGGATAATCTGACAATTACATTAACAATGCAAGATAAAACAATGCAAGATAAAAAAATTACAGTCAAATCAGAAGTTCAGGGTATCATAAAATCCCAATCTAAAGATTCTGAAAAGCATTTTTAAAAGACTGGCAGAAAAAAAAGGGTTTGGCTAGTGCTGAAAAGATAAAGTGCTGCTGCAGTATGCTACTCGAAACACCTCCTTATTAACCTTCCATCTTCTGCACCCTTTAAAAATGCTTCTGGTAAAGTAAAAATCAGTTGTCCCCTTTCTTTTTAAAAATGGTATTTCCAAACACAGAGCTATACAGTATATATGATGACCTACTACTTAAGAGAAGCTGTTCATTTAACAAAACCTATGCCACCATAGCCTTGTAGTATAAAATATTCCATTTAGTTGCTTCTTTTTCTATTGCTGGTCTGTTCTCATTCTCTATTGCTTTATATTTTTCTTTCCTTTTTTGCCACTTCTAATTCTTTCTCACCCTTTCCCCCTTAAAATAGTGGCAGTGACAGTGTGGATTATGATGACTCCAGCTCTTCGTATTCATCCCTTGGTGATTTTGTTAGTGAAATGATGAAGTGTGACATCAACGGTGACACTCCAAGTGAGTAACTTTGAGTTGATAATTTAATTAACTCTACGTGCATGCTTTGGTCTGATTTAATTGCTTTGAGAGAGAAAGAACCTAAGCTAATTGTGAATGACTTGGGAAGATATCTTGTGTTTAGGTAAACAGGTATATTTACTTTTAACATCTTGTGCCACCCAGCCTAAAGTTTTACTGTTTACTATAATCATATCACTCTTGAAGACTGTAGAAGAGAGTATTCAGTACAGTATAGGTAAAAGCTGATTGGCTGCTTTTTTTGGTTAAATATACATTTTCTTACCTGGTCAGGGATCTTCAGTTGTGACTAGAATTTCAATCAGTTTATTTCAGTCATAGACCAGCAGCGTTGTGACTAGAATGTCATTTGCAGCTAGAATGGGCTTTTTCAGCGGTGGCTCTCTGCTTTTGGTATGCTCTCTTCAAGTAGACTCATCTGGCATCTTCGTTACATATCTTTAGGCACCAGGCAAAAACATTCCTCTTCTCCCAGGCTTTTGGCTAATTTTACAATCTATGGCCTTTTAAACAGTGGAGTGCTTGTGGTATTGTTTTTGTTTGTTACTATGTTATGCATTTTTGTGTTTTTATATTGTAAACAGCTTTGTGACAGGCAGTGTGAAGGGCAGTATAGAAATATTTTTTTAAAGCCATACTGGAGAAAATCTGGCTTTTGTTTTATTGAGGTTTCTGGTCAGTACTTACATTGTAAATGTCATATTTTCTCATAAAGTAAATGAACTTGGACACTAATTCCCTTTATTTTTTACATTTTAAAGCCAGAGTGGTTGACTCCTGACCCAGGCACATGATGATGTGGTCCCCAAGCATTTTTTCCTGTCCCCCAACTCAGACCCCACTAGTTTTTTGCAAGGGTGGCAAAAAAAGTAGAACATAGTGCTGAGATGCCCTGTGGCCACTTGCCCCAATGTGGATGCAAATAGCTCCCTTTCACACTCATCAGATCAATCATATGATAAGCAAGGAGAGCCTGTGTATGAGAGTTTAGGTAGCCACATCCACATCTGGCCGCTTTTACCATTGGCAGATGGCCCCTAGAGAGTTGGACAAGGGTGAATGCTGCCCACAGGCAAAAAAAAATAATAGCTAGCTACCCCTATAGAAAAGAATTATAAAGCTACATTTTGAATAGCTTGCATATTTTGCTGTTTAGAGTTAGATTTTGATCCAGTTTTCAAATGGCAAATTAGCAAATATGAAAGTTCCCAGCTGCTCCCCACCACTGGTCCTACTGCCACCTTGATTTGTAGGCTAAGTCATGGTTTGGCAAAGAGTTACGCCTTATCTGGGACCATGGCTTTTCTTGCTCCAGACAAACCACAACCTGTAATTAAAGTTTGGTATTGGTCTACTGCTCATGGTTTGTCTGAAGGAGACGAACCATGAGCCTAGATTCAGACGTAATGTTAAGCCGTACCATCACTTAGCCTAGGCAGCATGGCGGCAGCAGGATTAGGGAGGAGCACATGCTAAGCCATGGTTTGCCTTAGTGTTACATGCAGACTGGGCCTTTGTGATTTTTGTTGACCCTATGAACTTATGTGTATAATATCTATTTACAGATGTGGATCCTCTAACCCATGCAGCTCTGGGTGATGCAAGTGAAGTGGAATTTGATGACTTCCAGGAGTACTCGGGTGATATGGATGAACAAGCCCCTGATAGTGAAAACTCCCAAGACAACAATCAGCCTCGGTCAAGTTCAAGCACTACAGCCAGCAGCAGCCCCAGCACTGTCATCCATGGAGTGAATCATGTGGGTAATGGGGCTTATTGTATAAGTAAGGGAGGCAAGAGATACAGGAATGATAGGAAGGACCCTCATTGGAGTTTTACTACTTTGGTCTTCATCAAAGGCTGGATTTGTTTGGGGCATTTGTTCCCTCATGAACCACTTCTTATCAGCCTGAGGCAAAGACTGAGGCATAAAGCTCCTTGAAGCTTTGGGATGCAAAGGATTTCTTAGCTGCTTTGGACTTCTTTTTGGAAGATACATGGAGAATAAATAATTAAAAAAACTTGTCATTTTGTGTTCTTAATATTTATTGGTATGCACATAATATTTATTGATATGCACATCACAGTAAACCATGGTTATTAGTTTACAATGAATGGACCTCTCTGGGCTCTTTTGTTCTCTCTGCTAGTACATGGAGGAAACAAACTATGATCCATAACACTAAGCCAAGGATTTTGCTTTTTTCCCTTCCTAGCTCTTGTGGGGAGAAGCAAACTGGGCATGATTGGCTCGTGTATGGGAAGCCATGGTTTATGACTTACCGTGATGTGAAAACATGGTCAATGTGACTAGAGAAAAGTAGATGACAGTGAATTTATGTCACTATTATGTATTTGAGATATGTCACAATTACGTATTTGATATAAAAGTATGGTGAACAGCAGTCATATGGTTCATTCCTAACTAATAAAAGACAGGTGCTCACACATTCATATTCTCCAAGCCAATAGGAATGCTTAAAAAAATTAAAATCTGAGAGCGGGGAAGTAGACTGGTTATGATATATAATTATTGGATTTTATGTGAAATAAGTATTATACATAGATCTGTATGGAAGCCCTGTGAACAACACTGTACCTAGGATGAAATTTTTCAAATGAGCAGCCATGTTTCTTTAGAGGTAGTGATGAGCTAGTACAGTGATGAAATCATTAGACAATATTTGAGACAATTTAAGAAGTGTTAGAAAATGGACGAACGTTTAATATTAATACAGTTTATTATATAGAAAACAGCTGGTCTGATGTGGGAAATAAATTGTGAAATGTTAGACATGGGAGACAAAATTGCAGAGAGATGATGTAAGCTCATTTAGTATAGGCAATGTTAGAAATAAAGATAACAATTGGCCTTCAGAATCTTAGGGTCCTTTTGCGCCTGACACCAGCTGTTATGTGGATATGTATTTGTAGACAAATTGGATTTTTGTTTGTTTTACAAAGGAGTCTGCTGATTCAGCAGAGATGGAGGAGAAGATGGTAGCTGGATTTTCAAATCACCTTCCCAGTCTGCCTTTACAACCAAGCTTTCCCAAAATGAGTGTTGAACGTCGTGATAGTGAGAATCCAGCAAACAGTTTGAGTTCCGTGGATGGAATGGTGAAGAAAAGAGAGTATGATAACCCATACTTTGAACCACAGTATGGGTTCCCAGCAGAGGAAGAAGAGGATGAACAGGAAGAAAGCTATACACCAAAGTTCAATCAGAACCTCAATGGCAATCGGTGAGATATCACTAAATTCAGGACTCCATGAAGGCCACACTGGAATTTTACTAATTGTGCTTTACTATTTACTATTTGTGCTTAGTGCCATGCATTACCCTCAGAAAATCCCCCTGCAGTTCAGATGTCTTCTAATGATTTTCTTAGGTCTTTATCGTATTCCCTCAGACCTAGAGGGATATATATTAAACACATCAGCATTTCAGGACCCACAGTATCAAGGAAGCTTCTGTTCTCTGGTGCAGTCCTGCACCACTTGGGGGAACACATGAAGGAAGGATCTATGTGGGTTTTCCCCATGTGACAGCCAGCTGGTATGGACAATGACAACTTGGAGGGGAAAGTCTCATGATTTGGCCACATAGTTACAGTATTCACAACCACATATGTAGCAGCTTGGGACCACAACACTTTGATGAGTCCCTGTATTGAGTGGGACATATAATTACTTGGGGAAGAGGCCTGTAATTATTCTCTTGAAAATATCCCAAGATGTTTACTGTTCTGGTTGATGGGTGGTACTTGGAATCTGCAGATTACTTCTCTGTTGCCTTTGTTTTCATACTTGCTCTATCTATTCTAAAATAGGCATCAGTTGACATGGCAACTGCCAAACTGACACCACAGCTAAATCAGATGTTTGTGTTACTGATATGAGATGGGTCGCAACAATTTTTTCAGTTGCAGGATACATAACGATGCCAACAATGTAACACCGTTGTCTTTTCTTTTATAGGCCTCTGCAGCCTCTGCGCCCCAACAGCTTAAAGCTAGGCAACGAGTCTGATGCGGAATCGGATTCCCATGCCAGTTCCCCAAATTCTACAATATCCAACAACAGCAGTGAAGGTTTTGGGGGCATTATGTCCTTTGCCAGTATGTATAATTGTTTCTTATTTGCAAATTTGAACAGCAGGTGGGAAGAAAGTGGGGAAGAGACCCACAGAAAGAAGAATACTTAATGGAAATAAAGTATTTGACCCAAAAGCACCAACCCTGTGAAAGTCATTGGCTATTGCTTAATACATGACATTCATCTACTGCTTGCATCTTTTGCAAAAGCAGAAGCAAGGGAAGCAGCAGGAGTCTTGGCTTAGTAGAGAAGAAGAGGGACTGGGTTTGGTTAAATGTTAGCACTAGGGAGCAGACCTTGGAATTGGGAGCTGGGAATTAGTCTGGGTAGCTCAGAGAGCAACGTTGGTGTGCTTGGTGCCAAATTGAATGAAGTGTACTAATCAGTACTAATAGTCGCTTACTCAGTACTAATAGTATGCTCTGTCCTCTGTGACCCTTAATATTTACATTTTGCTTCTGCTTTCACAATTGCTGAGGTTTGCAGGTATAATAAACCACATGCAAAGGCTATAGCAGGAACTGGTGTGAAGAAGAAGATGATGATTTTCATTTACATTTTGCCCTTCCTTCTAAAGGAGCTCAGGGTGGTGCACAACATAAAAAATACAGTGGATAATTAAAAATAGTATAACAAAGCAGCATGATAACAGTACTGTTCAATCTCAGAACCAATTTATGGCCAAAATGACAAAGTGGCAAAATATGTTTTTTTATTGTCTAAATAGTAACTATGTGCGGAACAAGACAAATTCCATGGGGAGGGAGTTTGTCAGTTGTGGATCTGCCACCAAGATGGGCCTATGAGGGAGGTGCTTTTCAATTTGCTTTGGCCTCAAGCTATTTGGGGCTTTATTACATCAGTACAAACACCTGAAATTTGCCCTAGTAGCTCACAGACAGTCAGTGCTCTGATGATTGCTGTAAAACGATCCCATCTACTTCCCCTATTTAACAGCCTTGCTGTCACATTCTTCAGTTGGTGCTGCTTCTGGGCTGTCTTTAAGGGTAACCTCAGGTTAGGTATGGAAGAATCTATTAGTTTTGGTTCTCTCAGTTCATTTTACCAATCTTCTCTGCACTTCCCCACATTTCTGAAACAATTTGCAATAAATTAAGAAAAAAAGCCCTGTGAAAATGCTTCACGATTTTAGCCTGAATTTCTCCTCATAAACACATATTTGTATATACTTTTGATTGCTGTCCACATTTCTGAAAGCAAATTCTCCTAATATGATGCATTTTGTATGTTATTTTCACTAATATAGTCATTTCTATGCAATTTCATATATTCATTTTTGTAAATGTTGGTTGGAGAACTGCATCACAAAATTCAGATAAGCGCAAATTTTGAGGGAAGACCGTTTCCCATATTGTTTTGAAAAGTGCAAATTTGATATTTTCAGCTTTAAATGTGAATTGAATCAAATTGCTCCCTTATCCCTCCCCTACATTTGTGAGGTTATTAGTACATGAATTATTGATTTCAGGCTATCCTGGTCAAACAGCGTCTTTAGATGGTTAATCAGTCATAGTTGATCACTGAGGCCACCTGTGTCTCCAATGGCAGGTTTGAATCAAGAACACCCATGCTATGTGCCTGTTCTTTCATGGGGAGTCTCCCTAATTCCTGGACTTGGACCACCTACCTATAGCGCTTCCATCTTACAATGATTCACCTTCAGATTAATGGCTCTCACTGAGTCCATCACTGCCCCTAGGCACCAGTCCTGCACAGCCTCTCCTGATTCAGATGGAATAGAGAGTGGGAGAGCTGACTGTCTTAAGCACATTGATGGCACTGATCCCTAAATTCCAGGATGAGTTGTTCCAGTGGTTCCATATAGACATTAAACAGCAAGGGGGTGGGTGGAGATGGACCTTTGCTGGATTCCACAGGACATAGTGCCATGGAATTGAGCAGATGTTCCACACTCATTTCATGACATCCTGAAAAGTTAAGCCCTTCATAGCTTTGGAATCAGCTTTGGGCATTGAGATCTTCTGGTGGGACCTGTTCCATGAACTTTCTTCAACTGGGATGAGTGAGGTTGACAGAAACTAGCAACAAGACATGTTTGGTGATGGGCCCTAGTTATGTAGTGCTCTTTTCTACAAGGATTGTGTTGCTAGCTCCTTTTTGAAATTAATTCAGATAGGGCACAAACCCTATTCAGGTGGTGTTCTCATGCAATAGAGGAATCACTGTAGCTGGGATGTGCTAGTTAACTTTGCACAGCCCCACTGCTTTCCTTGTATGGCAAACAACTGCAGTGTGCAGCCTACTGTATTTGTCCTAGATCTCCATGCACTTAAAGTTCCATGCTTGCAGATATTTGCCCTCCAAAACACCAACAATGGAGGGGCAGGAGATGAGAATGCGGTGGAAGGGAGAGAGTTAGCTCAGGTCTTCCCTCATTTGTTTCCAATCACGTCAGGTGAGCAACATTGTCATAGGGCTACTAATTCTCCTGTTCAATAGTACTGCTGTCTCAAAAATAGTGGTTCACCTGTGTTTTGTGTTGGGTCCCTCTCCCTTTGAACAATCAGGTAGTGCACCAATTGTACCTGTTCCTGGAGAAGGCAGATAATAGCCGAAGTTGTGTATGCACTGGTTACATCAAGTCTGAACTATTATAAGGTGCCTTAAGTGGATTGCCTGGGGAAAATGTACAGAAGCTACAACTAGTGCAAAAACCAGCAAACAAAATTTAGGCATGACTCAGATTTTGGGGGAGAGTGAGAGCTCATCCACACTTACCTTTGGCTCCGCACTTTCTAATCACAGGTGTGTGCTTTAAAGCTCCATGTCTGAGCACTTTTTCCCCCTCCAGAGCTTTCCCCAGGAAAACCCACTCTTTAATACTGAATTTGAACAAATGGCAATTCCGATTTGCCATTTGCTCCAATTCAACGATAAAGAGTGGGAAAAGGCTGGGGTAAAAAACAAGAGTGCTTGGACACAGTGCCTTGAAGTGCAAACCTCTGCCTAGAAATATGGCACAAAGGAAGTCTGGATGAGCTCTTACTCTATCAATTTAACTGGCTTCTGGTCTGTTTCAGAGCCCAGTTTAAAGAGCTGGTTACTTAAAGCCTTGGGCCAATAAACTTGAATGAGCTACTCTGGTTACCACTTGTCATTTTTTCCACAATAGCACCCAGGCTGGGTGATCTGGGTGGCTGCCTCTCTAGTGTCATTTAGACATCAGCTAAAAAAATGTTGTTCCAGCAGGTCTGTGGTCTCACATGCTCTTGATCCTGCCTAACCATTGTGTTAGTTCCCAGTCTTTTTTAAAGCTGAATTTTATCTGCTGTGTCGATTTGATGTTTTAAAAGATTTGAATGTTAACTGCCTTGCACATTTTAAGAATGAGATAGTGGAATGTAAATGATGGAATGTCACGATTTTGAATTAAATACATTCATTTCATTGAGTAAACAAAATGGAGAAGTAGAGGAACAGGATAAACAAGTGAAGTGTTTATTCTGCCTCCTCCTCCCCTTGTCTCATTTCAAAAATAACTTCATGAGTTGTAGCATAAGTAAGGAACTATTCCGTTTCTCATAGAGAGAGAGAGAGAGCCTGCTGTTGAGGGCAAAACTACACATGATGCTAAATGTGGTAACATGCAGATTTTTGAAATTGAAATGGTATCAGGTGATGGGGGGCTGCTAATTTTGGGGATCAAACCTCCTTCCTCCTCCTAGGACTGTCATTTGCTGGGACCCACATGCCCCAGCAAAGCTCACTGGGACTCATGCCCTGGTTCCACCCCTGTACCTGCCATCCTTTGCCTACCTGGTAGTGGTGCTTCTATGGCCACAGCCTTCACCTTGAGCACTTGGAAAGTGGTGGCGCCCGCTCTGAGGAATGCCCTTCCATCAGATGTCAAGGAAAGAAACAACTATCTGACTTTTAGAAGATATCTAAAGGCAGCCCTGTTTAGGGATGTTTTTAATGTTTGATGTTTTATCGTGTTTTTAATATTCTGTTGGGAACCGCCCAGAGTGGCTGGGAAACCCAGCCAGATGGGTGGGGTATAAATGTTGTTGTTGTTATTTTCACAAGGGAAGGGGAGGCTGGCAGGCTGTCCCATCCCTTCCCTCTGGGTGTTTGTAAGAGGAAGGAGGAGGCTACTAACAACTTACCCTGCCCTTCACGTGAAAGCTTACTTTATAGCCAAAAGTACATAGTGACCTGGAAGCCAAGTAGCTGCCCAACTTGTGGCCTGTTACAGGGCTGCTTCCACTATGAATATGCCCATGGAAAAGGAGGATGACAATGCTGGCTTCTGCAGAAGCAATGCCATTGGAAGACCCAAGTGATGACAGGCACTGGGAAGGGCCCAGTAAGTGCTGAAGGGGCCATGAAGGGCAGCCCGTCAGGCCTATCTTTTCTACTGTGGTCCTGATGAAATCCCTCTTCTGAAACTGGAATTTCTTGGGGTGGGGGAATTCCCCATTAGTGCCCACCAGCTGATGCTACCTGCATGTTTAAAAATCTTTATGCTGCATTTAAGGTCATGTCTAGTTTATCTCAGAGTGCAGAAAGCTGTTCAGATGTAAACTGCACAGTAAGTTTCTGAATGAGATAAGGGGATGATTAGATCACTTGATTTATTTTATTTTTGTTATAGGTAGCCTATACAAGAACCACAGCACAAGCTTTAGTCTGTCCAATTTAGCCCTTCCAACCAAAGCTGGGAGAGACAAAAACACTCCATTTCCTAGCCTGAAAGGTAATCGCTTTTCCTTGCCTTTTACTGCTCTCAGAATCCCTTTGATTGCCAAGCAGTCACAGAATTACATCCAACCCTTAAAAAAAAAATCATTTTGGGAAACCAGGCATTCTAGAATTAGGAATTAATTTTGGGTGATGCTTCAGATTTATTAAACAGAATTCTTCAAGTGACTATTAATTACACTTTTTTGTATGGAAGGGAGTATTATTTTTGGTCTGTCTTTATTTTAACGCACCGGCTGTACGAAATGCCCTTTGGTGGAAAGAGAGTTTGCATAAAGTGAATGCAAAGTCTTAATCCGCTGGACTGATTTAATTTCACAGACCCCACATGGAGGCTGCTGAAAAGCCCTTTCCCTGGCAACAGTCCATGTGGCAAGCATAGCCTTAGTGTGTGTGTGTTGCCTCAGATGTATACAGCTGCATATCACTGCTGTTGGCTCTTTTGGCACATGGACACTGTCAGCCCAGATAGAGGGAGACCAACCTGGCAAGGATCTTTTCAACTTTTCACCAGTTACTTGAAACACTTTCATGGGAAAGGCTATCACGTTTAAATTGTCCCTTATCTAAAGGGCTAAAACTTACCTTAAGAGGAAAATTATTGAAAGCCTTTCATTTGGAGCAATAGGACTTAGCTAAGGTAGACTTCCTAAATCTGGAAAAATATGGAGTAGAATCTGTAGAAATTACTCCAGGTTATCTGTACTACAGTTGGTTTTAGTCATTGCTGTTGTTAAAGGAAAGATAATCTGTAATTTACCATTGTTTGATTTTGCATTGAATCTTTTTGGTTGCTCAGCTGGAAGAATGCTTTATTTTTAATAAGTTGTTTTTAATAAGTTGATTTTATTTATTTCTTCCCCCTCTCCATTTTCATCGGTAAAGATTACTTTAATCTGGAAGTGGGAAGGGATGTGGATGAAGGTTGGTATGATGTTTGCTGACCTTTGACCTTTTAGTAATAAAGGCCAAAAGTTAGTTTTGTGTTGCTGCATTGGACTTTGCTTTGGATAAGAGTTAACATTTTCTTAGGGGGGTGTGTGTGTGTGTGTGTAGAAAAACCAGAAACCAACGCAGAAGGACTGTGAGTAGTTTGGTGAAGACTCTGCATGGTCTCTGGGGATATTTCCATTTGGTCATATTCCTATATTTGTTTGTGCAGAGATCTTCTGTTAGCTAAACCTATTATTGATAACACACATTGGAAGAAAACAGTGATGGGTTTTTCCGTGTCTTTCCATGCTTTGTGTCTCATCTTCTGCAGTTTATTGTCATTTCTTGATGACTCTTGTTCCATGTGGCATCTCCAATTTTCTATAGGATAAAATTGTCAGTAATTTAGTCAGTTTCATATATAAAGAAAAATTTATAACCTGACTGACCTGACAGGTATCATACTAGTTGGGTGGTGGGGATGGCATGGTAGTAGATATTTAAGCGAGATTACCCTTAGGGGACCATTCCAACTCTACAATTTAATGATTTGTGTATGCCAGGTAAATATCAATTTTCTTAATGTTTGAATTCTTTGAGATACAAGATGGGTAGATGATATTTTTTCATTTCATTCATTGCCATTGTTTCATTACCCTTTTCAACTATTCATTAATGTTTAGTTTTATTTACCTTCCTTCATGTTCTGAAGGGAGATAAGCTTTATTTTTTGCAGTTCCTGTGAAATAAAAGATGACATTAATAATTCCTAAAATAGAAGCATTATTCCTGAATTGAATGGGGTTCAGAGTAACTTTTGAGCCTTCAAGTGACCTTAAATCAGGTTAGGACACATTTACAGTAGAAGTGAGAGCTTGTGGTTTTGTGTTTCGAAGCCATTAGGGTTGGGAAATTTGTTTCAAAATGTGCTTCTACAGAGATGATTGTTTTGAGTCTCTCTACCATACTGAATGAGCACAGCTAATGCTCACAAGGCATACAAGGCCAGTGCTAATCCCAGTGCTATTATTACAGACCCAAGGACCAAATCAAGAACAAGCACCATTACAGGTGGGCTGATAGAACAGGGAATGTAGGAATCCTCCCCTGCTACACTGGCTAGTTAATACCTCTTCCTTAAGTTTTCCTCCCACTTTCAGTTTATTCCCATTTAGCCATGGGGGAAGCTGTTATCTGGACCACCCCAATGTAGATGTTCCCCAACATTAATCTAGGGCTGTTTTTGAAAGAGAGGGGATTAATCAAGTAACTAATCAAATATAAAAATGGTGGTGATTTTGCAGTGCACTACTAATTGTTTATTTTGTGTCCCAGTATTTGGGCTAAATACTATAATGGAGATTATTACTGAAGCTGGGCCAGTAAGCAATGAAGGTGGGTTCCTTGCATTATGAACTGTGCATGACATACCAACTCCCAGCAAGCATTCTTGTGCCTGTCTTTTGGGCAATTTTTCCACTGGAAGCCAGTATCATGTGATTTCTACTAGTCACACTCCCGTAACACATTGCTTTTCCATATGTTGCCTAATCAGAAGATGGTTCTTGTGGCAGAAATGCATGCAGAGCAGCCAAACTCCTGCCTTTCACCTTCTGCTCTTGTTACCATCTTCTCTTTTGTCTCTGTCTCATTCCCATTACTGTTTTCTGCCGATGTATGATGCAATAATACAAAATATGCTGCTGCTTTTCCAAGTTTCTTTGTATGTCCATTTAATTAAGTGTTAGCTGACTTTTGTGTGTCTCATTGGTACTGTTCTTGGACTTAGGCATCCTTTTCAGTAACTGTTTTCTTGTTCTGCTTCCTCTCTTATTCAGGAAATAGACGAGCACTTGTGGATCAAAAGTCTTCTGTTATAAAGCACAGCCCGACAGTGAAAAGGGAGACTCCTTCACCACAGGGGCGAAGCAGTAATTCCAGGTAAAAGCATCTGCTTAGAGTTGCTGTACAATGCAAAATGAAGTTTATGTGGCATGCCCTGGGCAGTATGTCTGCTCTGAGCATAAGAAGATCTGGTGATGCTTGTAAAAAGAAAAATTAAAGAAGGTGACCTACCCTTTATCTTTGAACCTTACTGTAATGGATTACACAATTGATCAGTTCATGCAAGTTGCCTCCACTTAGTTTTGGCTGTTTCTGTCCCAGTAGATCTTGCACCGCATCCAACCCTATTCCAGTATATCTTGTGACTCTTGAAAGGTGCTTTTTAGGGAGGGTAGGAGGGACAATATGTTGAGGCCAGACTAGGAAACCCACTTTCACAAAATGTCTTCTGTTTGCACAAATAAGAAACAGCCAAATGCGGAAATAAAAGGAGGTATTAATGGTTAGACATATTACTGAGAAAAGTATAGGGATTGTAATTCATAACAAATGGAACACATCAACAGTGTGATGCTAGGTTTCAAGAGTCTAGTTTAGATGGGCAGCAGGAAACTTTGGCACAAAATGATAGTTAAAGGCTGTTTCTACTTTGCTGAGCCACAGATCTAGGCACAGCCCCATCTCTTCCTTTCTGCAGTGGCGCTCCACATGGCAGAAAGGGCTGGGGAAGTGTGATAGCCACAATTCGTACCCCAGTCTAGTTATTCCTGCTGCTCCACTTGGGTCAGTGATAGAGATATATAGCAGGATCCGATGCAGGTTGCATCAAGGATACCTAGCATATTATGGTTAGAGTTGAAGTCTGCATGGCTAAATACAGGTAGATTTATGTTGTGTCAGTATCCTATTGTAAAGTCTAATATACCTGTGGAAGTGTCCTGGAGGGTTATGCCCCTTATTGCTTGTGTATCCATATAATATAGTGAGAACCAGCAGTTCCTGAAAGAGGTAGTGCACAATGTCCTAGATGGACAAGGAGTTGGTTGGTTTCACATGAAGAGAGTCCGCCGTCTCCTGGAGAGTGAGCAGCTCCGTGTCTTTGTATTAAGCAAGCTTAATCGCACCATCCAATCGGAGGAAGATGCACGGCAGGATGTTGTCCAGGATGTGGTCAGTTCTCTGTTCCTCTTTCTTTTAAATGGTTTTATTTTGTATTTCTGCTGCAGTGCTCACAGTAAAACCATTACTAATAAATCGTAGATTACAAAGCAACAATAAGTTAAAAACCCAGTACTTAGAATATCAGAGGTCCAGTTAGACGAATGGTGTCTAGAATAAACATACCTTCATCACCTCCCAAAAGGCAAGCATGCTGCAAAGGGAAAGGTGCATCCCCCTAAGCAAGCTGTTTCTAAATCTAGGTGTCACAATAGAGAAACCTATTTCTCTCATGCCCATACAAAGGATGGGAAGGGAACGTGGGAGGGCCTTTGAAGTGCTGCAGAGTTCCTGGGTAAAATGGGAAGAAGTAATTCTGAAACAATCTTGTTACCATGCCATATAGGGCTTTAGAGCAAGGCAGAGAAATGAGCCTGGAAACCAGTTGATAATCAGGGCAGTTGATGAAAGACCAGGGTGACATCATTCTCATCTCCCTTAATGGGAGTGAGTATACTGCTTCATTGGGATCAGGAAATGCAGACAAGAGGTAGAGCTTGGTGTCATCTGGATACTGATGATACCCAAGCCAAAAGCTCAGGGTGACTTCAACCAGACATGTTAAGCAGCATGGAGGACAAGATGGGCCATTGAAGCACTCCATAAGCTGAGTAGTAGACCTTCTGAGACCCTTGTGAGGTGGGGTGGTGGTGATGAGGGAGACCAGAGCCACTACAGAGCTGTGCCTCTCAACTCCATCCTTTCTCAGTGGCCCAGATGGGTGCCATGGCTGACAATACTGAAAGCTGCTGAGAGATCTAGGCGAATCAACAGGGTCAGATGCCTCATGCCCATCTTTTGGTATAGATCATCTACCAAAGTGACCAAGGCCATTTTTGTTCCAAATACCAGCTCAGAAACCAGATTAGAAAGGATCCTAACAATCAGAAAGGGTATCCAACCAAACAGTTCTACTAGCACAAGCACTTTCGGCTGTGTAATGGAACTTCCTCTCTCTTCTCCCCATGCACCTGTGTGACCCCTAGATCTGCTGTGGAGAGTTGAGGGAAACCAAGAAGACCTAGAACTGATTACACTGAAGTAACTTACTGAAAAAAGGCAAATTAAAAACAGGATGAAAGCTACTGAGATCAGTGGGATTGGGTGAGATTGAGTAATGGTTTTTCTAGGGAGGCTTCACAACAGTTTGCTTAAGTGCTGTCAGAACCTCCCCCTACTTGAAAGAGCATTTGCACAGAGTTAGTTAACAGAGGTAATTCTATAAAGATAAATTCTCTTTTAGGTACAGAAATAGCTCTGTAGTAGAGCACATGTTTGTATGCAAAAGGTCCCAGGTTCAGTCTCTGGTATCTTGAGGTGTGGTGTCTGAAACATTGGTGAGTTGCATAGAGAATACTAAGCTAGAGGAACTATTGGCCTGACTTGGTACAGAGCAGCTTCCTATGGTCCTAAGCTGAAGGAGGCGTAGTTAAGCTGCAGAAAATTACTTAGAATGCAAGGGAATTATGGCTTACTTTAGTGGAAGTTAATGAGCTGAAACAGGTTCCTAATAAATGACGCATCCTCACCCTTATGAATGTTTCCATTGTAGGAGATCAGCCGCAAGGTTTATAAAGGGATGTTGGATTTGCTGAAATGTACTGTGTCAAGCCTTGAGCAGTCATATGCAAATGCTGGACTTGGGGGAATGGCAAGTGTCTTTGGTCTGCTGGAAATAGCTCATACTCACTACTATAACAAAGGTAAGAGAATGGGATAAACTAATGAAATATATAAAATAAATAAATGAATGTAAATCTGTGAAATGCCCTACTTGTTGTAGAGCTGAGCTAGTCTGACTTTCTGGCACAACCAATAATCACATTTATTTTATCACATCTTTATGTACCATGTAAAATAAATTTATTGGAATAAGTATTTTGAATTGCATCTATAATAAGTACAAATAGTTTCATGGAGAAAATGATTAATGTATTTTCAGTCAACTCTGGTACAGAATGCCGTTACTTTGTTTTCAATGGCACACCCAAATGTTTGTCTGAATTAATTTCATTTCAGCAGTTCAGCCATGAGAAAAAGTGCAAATATTTAGCTGCTTAAGGAAAAGGCACTTATTTATTTATTAAGCACAGTGGGGATGATACAGTTGTATATAAGGGCCATGGTGTGTATATAAATAGCAGGTGTGGGGAACCATTGGCCCTCCAGATATTCCTGAACTACACCTCCCTTCAGTACATTACAGTTGAACTCAGAGACATTGAATAGTAATTTGTAAGATTGCATATATATCTCCAAGATTGATTTGAGACTGTACATATTTTCTTTGAGTCTGTATTATTTTGGGTTATATTATGCTTTGCATTGAGATATTTAGTGCATAATATACTTTCATTTTGCATACAGAGCTTGTGCTTGATGAGAACTACAGCTCCCATCATCACTGACCATGCTTGCTGGGAGTTGTAATTCAGCAACATATGGAGGGCCAGTCATTCCCCGCTCCTGTTACCCAGCTTCTTGCCTTATCAAGCTTATGATGGCGGGGGGGGGGAGGACACATTATATACAGGGAGCTTCTGGCACCCATTCAAATTTTACTGGAGGCTGAGAAATTTTAAAAAGTACATCCTGTTGGTGGAGTGTGGGAGGTGAGAGGGTTGCAATGAGCAGTCTGCAGTATGATCTAAAACTAGTATCCATGTTGTGCCCCAGCACAATTGGTTTTTCTTTACATTTTGAAACTTGCCATGAGAACTAGAAAGACGAAGAGCTGGAATTATTAATAATTATTAGTAAAGTAAAGATAAAGGACCCCTAGACAGTTAAGTCCAGTCAAAGGCAACTATGGGGTGTGGTGCTCATCGCGCTTCAGGCCGTGGGAGTTGGCATTTGTCCACAGACAGCTTCCTGGGCCATGTGGCCAGCATCACTAAACCGCTTCTGGCACAGCAGAACACTGTGATGGAAACCAGAGCGCATGGAAACGCCGTTTACCTTCCCACAGCAGCGATACCTATTTATCTACTTGCACTGGTATGCTTTCAAACTGCTAGGTTGGCAGAAGCTGGGACAGAGCAAAGGGATTCCCTTATGAGATGTAGTTTGATATTGCCCAGTATTAAATTTGTTTAAATCCATAACATAGTACTACTTACTGGATCTTAGACTTTCCTGCAGAAAGTCTTCTGAAGCAAATTTTAGCCAGTCAATCTTGTGTGAGAAATGTACTTTGAGGTACTGGGTACGAAGCCTTCAGACCCTGTGTTTTGAGCACTGCTTTTGAACATTGATTTTGAGATCTAAATGTGAGAGCTGTTTTTTCATTATCTGTAAACAAATGGTTAACGCCATCTGAACCATCTTTTTCTTCTGTACTCTTCTCCCATTTTTTTTCTTAATCCTTCCATTTTTACCATTGCTGGTATGTGTTTTTCTTTTTTTGGCTGCTGATTTCTCTCTCCTCCTTTCTTTTAAAGAGCCAGAAAAAAGAAAACGAAGCCCAACAGAAGGAGCAATCACTCCGGTTGGCAAGGACCCTATGTTAGCCACGAGGGTTGAACCGAAACCCAAGGTGCAACTGCCAGTGCCCCAGCTCATGCCAAGGGCCCCAAGCCCTGCAGGGAAAGGGCCGAGGGAGTTTGACACAAGGAGTCTAAAGGAGGAAAATTTTGTAGCTTCTATTGGTGTGTATTTATGTGTATATGGAATGCAGGAAATGGTGCACTGCATTAGAATCTGATTGCATCTTTCCCATTGAAACATTTGCCTTATCATTGCTGCAGTAATGTGCTTCACTCTCACTCGGACTGCAAAGACTATTCATATATGCTCTTCTCACAGCTTGGAGAAATATTGGCTAAGCATTTCTGGTGTTTCTATGCTTTTTGGAATTTTATGGCCAGGCTAGTGGAGATAGCCATATGATGCTGGCATAGGGAACTTTAATCATTGTTCACATAGTCTCACAGGCAGAATAGTCTGGTCTGTAATGGAAACAGTTTCTTGGGAGTGTGTGCACCAGGGACTAGTTGCCAAAAAAACAAATTACTATCGAGAGGAAAATGGCCCAGTCCTATGCCATTGATTTCTGGGGATCTGCTCCCAAGTACAAGTGTGCAGGATTGCAGCTTTGGACTTCATGTTCATTCATCTTCAATTCTAGCCCTTGTGCTGTGGGTGTTTCTGTATAATGTATAATCTTATATTTTCCACCAAAGCAAAACCTACAAGAACAAATATAATACTTTTTGCTACGTTCACTCACCTTCCAAAGGACAGAAGGAAATAAAGTTTTGAGGGTTTCTAGCAGACAATGCCATGCATATGTAGAAAAAAAGAGCCTACCCAGTCTCAAGAGATTGTGCAAAGGCAACTATATAATTGCAAACATATTTGTCGGATGGGCTTCTGAAGCATGACTCCCCTCCCATAGTTTGAGATGAATTCCCTGTGATGGATACAGTAACCTTCTGTACCAATGTGCATAGGGAGCAAGCAGAATTGTGATGGATGGGGAAAGAAGGGCAGCCATGGTGTGTATACCTTTAATAAATAATAGCACCAGGGAATGGAGGTAGCCTCCAGAAATCTCATTTTCAGTTTGAATGTGCTTATCGCTGTTTGTTTATTTGGTGTTGTTCCATCAAATAAAGCATGGGGAAATTGATTAGGTTTTCTGGATGAATTATAATTAGCTGTCTTTCTCCTACTGCAGACAAATTCTGAATTGCTCTGAAGTGTTCTGAGCCTGTTTCCTCTCCCATTTCTATCTGTGCTTTCCCATACCCTGTTTCCATAGCAGAAGAAACTTTCTGCACTTCTCTTTCTCTGCTCTCGTAAGAGCTGAGTTTGCTTCTTACTTTGTAGCATTCCCAGCTTCTTCCTTCCTATTTGGGGAGGGGAAATGAAGTGCACTACTAGTACTTGATGATGATGATGATGATGATAATGATAATAATAATAATAATAATAATAATAATAATAAATAATTTATTACTTATACCCCGCCCATCTGGCTGGGCTTCCCCAGCCACTTTGGCTGGCTTCCAACAAAATATTAAAACACAGTAATGCATTTTCAACTTGAATTTCCATTAAGCTTATTATGATTCTGCCACTGGCCCATTGGGCCAGCACCTGGAATTATCTGAAGTTTTCTGCCACAGGGATGAAAATTTAGGGTATCATTTGAACAGAATGGTGTGTGTTTCTTTTTTAGACCCCCTCCCCATTTTTTGCTATTCTTTTTCCATGTTTAAAATGATTTGGAGTCTGATATAGTTAACATACGTAAAGCTAGAAGAAACCCAGTGGTTATTACAGGCATATTCAGACCCAAACTAATTATTTTTTTACATAGATTTTTTTAGTGTTTATAGAAATAGTTTTTCTTATCCCTTATTACACTTTGAATTGAAATATATTTGGTGGTTTGGGGCGCATTGATACATAAAATACATACTGTATTCTTTGTGTAACCCACTGATAAGAAACTTTAAATGTTGGACATAAAGAACCTGACACTGTCTCTTTTTAATCTGTCATTTCTGTGAAGGCAAATGAGATCAGGTAGGTGAGTCTCACTTAGCTGTTCTACTCAGCCAGTTAATTATATATAGGTATTAATTTTGAAATCTTGTGAATGAAGGCGATGGAAGTCTCTACTTTGATCTGACTGAAGATGTGATTAATTATTCACATGCCAGTTATCATTAATTTCTGCTTCGGTAGTGCAGGATTGGGTGGCTTATTTTTTATTTTTATTTTCCATTTCCGCCTCTGATCAGCATCTGACATTTTTTCTGTCTTTCTCTCCTGCTTACATTGCATCTTGAGTAGAATTGTGGAACAAGCACAACGAAGTGTCAAAGCAAAAAGCTTTGGAAAAACTGAGTAAGAATATGATAAAAGGACAGAAACTTGACACTCCTCCAAGCCTCCCCATAACTGCCAACTCTCTAAGCCTTTGATTGAACACCCATGCCACATGAGCCATAGGGCAGACAAAGGAGGTCACTATTTCTTAAAGAAATCTAGTGTTGGGGTTCACTGAATAGCCCTTTTTGTATCAGGAGAGGAGAGGGGGGAAATACAGTCTCTTCCAGCCAAGTTTCAAATCCTTCCTTACCACTGAATTATAAATTAAATTTTGGACAGTCTTTCCCCCATGAAATTGTAATCCCTCTTTGGTGGTAAACCAACGTTTTCTGCAATATATGCATCATGGAGTGTTCTGTGTAAAGAAATGTTCGTCCTGAATTCTTAACCAATAGCAGATATAAAGTGTAAAGTTCAAGTCCAATGTGAAAGGTCCACAATTATTGTTTGATGATTAATTATTTTGTATGAGGTTGGGAGTAACCTTGGGGAATAATATGAAGAATGGTGGTTGACTAGAAATGGAATGTGAAGTTCTCCATCCACAGAGATGATGTATTGTTTTCTAGGTTGTTGTCCTTTGATTCCCACCCTTGGGACGAAAAAGTGGAATGTCCAGCTAAGCCCCACTTCAACATTCTGCTTTTGTTGTTGTTGTCAAATGCATAAAACTGATAGTGCTTAATAATGCACATAGTTAGAATAACAGAGTCATAGAATTGTAGACTTGGAAGTGACCCCAAGGATCATCTGTTCCCACCCCTGCAGTGAAGGAATCTCAGCTAAAGCATGCATGAGAGATGGCCATCCAGCCACTGGTTAAAAACCTCCAACAAGAGAGACCGTTCCATTGTTGAACATCTCTTACTGCTGGAAAGTTCTTCCGGATGTTTAGTTGGGATCTTCTTTCTTCTAACTTGAACCCATTGGTTCAGGTTCTACTCCCCAGAGCAGGCATAAACAAGCTTGCTCCAGCTTCTGTGTGACAATCCTTTAAATATTTGAAGATGGCTATTGTATCCTCTCAGTCTTCTCTTTTCAAGGCTAAACATACCCAACTCCCTCAACAGTTCCTCATAAGCTTTGACTTCCAGACCCTTGATCATCTTGGCCCCTCTCCTCTGCACACATTTCAGCTTGTCAATATCCTTCTCAAATTTTCTTACATTCTTAAATTGCAACTTCTTAAATTTACAGACTGTATCTTCAATATACGGTGTGTGATTTTAAAAAAAATATATTGATATATATGTCTGATTCCTTTTCAGTAGCACCTGAATAAAGTAGAAAGTGATAGTAGATTGCTCCCTGCAGTTTTGGGTGAAAATAGGCTGTTGGGGAAGGGTTGAAACTCTCCCACCAGCCTTCCCATGTTCCTTCTCCTCCACTTTAAAGTGCCTACAGGCTCTTTGTAAAGAAGGAGAGGCAGTTGAATTTCTGCAGTGTAACATATAGTTTATCCTATAGTATGCCGCTTATTGAATATTTGAAAAAAATATTGCTGGCTTAACTACAGAAGCAACATTGTATAGTATTTCTATCTGTTTCTACTATACAGTGGTACCTCGGGTTAAGAACTTATGTACACAGTCATACCTTGGGTTACAGATGCTTCAGGTTGCTCGTTTTCGGGTTGCGCACCGCACCAAACCCGGAAGTACCGGAACGGGTTACTTTTGGATTTCGGTGCATGCGCAGACATGCCAAATCACGATCTGCGCGTGCGCAGACTCGGCGTTGCGGGTTGCGAACGTGCCTCCCACACGGATCATGTTCGCAACCCCAATGTCCACTATAGTAGCTTATTTTATAGCATCTATAGAAATCTTATTCTATAATGCTTTAGAGAACACACTGAGAATACGCAAAAAAGAGTATCACTATTTAAATACTGTGAATATAAAGTTCGTTGGATTGTATAGAGAAGATATTAATTCACATTATAGAAGTATGTAACCAAGACGCCTGTTTGCTTCATAAAGTAAACTGGCCAGATTTAGTCATTGCTGGTCCTAGGTTCTTTTAAAGAATATTCCTTTTAAAAGACAGGCTAGTAGGGAAACTTTCAAGGATGCTTTTATTATGCCGTATCCCATCTTATAAGTAATAGACAATTATTCTAATAGACTGGGGATCTCTGAAGTCTGTGCTCATGTTTTTTGAGAACTTCCGTATTTAGGTGGAAAAGTTACTTCCATACTTAATTGAAGAAATAGAAGAGACTTGGAGAAGCCTTTGCCTCATTCTGACAGCAGAATGTTTTAAAACTAGACTCTGTAAAAGTGACCCTTGCTCAGCAAAAATAACGTATTAATTGGGCCAGTGATTGCTGAGAAGTCAAATAATTTAATCGTGTTATTTGAATGCTGTGCGGTGTAATCCAATGCATATCAACTCAGGCATTAGTCTCACAGGAGTTACTTCCCAACAAATGTGTATAGAATTGAACTTTAACTCCCCTTGATTTCTGTGAAATTCAAGTGTTCCCTGTTCTCTGGAATATGGTCCTTATGCCCTTTTAGTCACTTAATCTTTGAAATGTAGTCATTCAAGTCAAATATAACTTTGTGTAGGGTTTTTTATTTAAAGAAATAGCTATTTTCCATCTTTATGGACTTTTGACTTAGACTGACCAAGTATTAAAGGCTTGTTTCCCCCCCTCCTCACTTAACTAACTCTCTCTGTTGTGTGATCAATTAACTGAAATACAAAGGAACTTCTGAGTATGATTGACAAAGGTATATTTTTGGCTAATCCCTACAGATAAGTCATCTTGAAGGAATTGCCTTCTCTGTATGTATAACTTTGTTTCCAGCAGTGCCCTGAACCGTGAATATTCATTCACAGTCCCTAACTGTGAATAACAGTCAGTCATAATCTTTAGTATGATTAAAAATCCACAGTTAAATTCTGTGCTTATTAAATTGATTGGAATAATACGTAAATTAACCAGTTAGTGTTTTCATAAAGGTAAAGCTAAAGGTACCCCTGCCCGTACGGGGGCCAGTTGTGTCCGACTCTAGGGTTGTGCGCCCATCTCACTTAAGAGGCCGGGGGCCAGCGCTGTCCGGAGACACTTCCGGGTCACGTGGCCAGCGTGACGAAGCTGCTCTGGCGAGCCGGCACCAGCGCAGCACACAGAAACGCCATTTACCTTCCCGCTATAAAGCAGTACCTATTTATCTACTTGCACTTAGGGGTGCTTTCGAACTGCTAGGTGGGCAGGAGCTGGGACCGAAAGACGGGAGCTCACCCCGCTGCGGGGATTCGAACCGCCGACCATGTGATCGGCAAGCTCTAGGCGCTGAGGTTTTACCCACAGCACCACCCACGTCCCAGTGTTTTCATAACACCTTTTTAAATCATGCTTTTGACTGATTAAAGGTATTTATTAAAAAAAGAATCTGTTGCTAATGTACCTAAGTTGTGAACAGAATCTGAAAACAAGTCCAATGAATTTCATGATTCCACTTTCTATTTACTTCTAGCATCATATTTAGAGGCATCTAAGTACTAACATAGTCTAGAAATGTATGTTAAAGTCAGGTCTATAAACCAATGCCAGTTGATTTTTTTGAATGTTCTATATATGATACTCTCTCTTTTAAATATACTCCATGGCTAGTACATACAACCTTTGGGATAAGCTGCCCATCTTTTTGACAATTCTACCTTCATGAATAATATGGTCATCTCAAAAATGCACACCAATAGTCTTTTTTTCACGCACACCATATATATAATTTTTCTTTCTTTCTTGCACATAGTTTCACTTTTTCTGATGTTGGCAGTATCTAGTGATAGACATCATACATCCCACTTGCACTCCTAACTTTTAGTTCATCATATTTAGTGGTATGTAAGGTATTGCTGTATTGTGTACATAGAGTTGCCACACACCATTATTTGTACACATCCTAGATCTGCAATAAAATAAAATAAAATCCTCCAGCTGCTGGTCATGTGTCCCTGTTAAGGAACGGTTGGCAGATATGGCTATGGCAGAAGGGTTGTATTCAGTCTCTTCTCCCTTCGAGCTCTTAATGGTGACCTGTGTAGTCTGCAGTGTATTCTTCTCCTGCCTCCTTACTTCCATTGCACACAGCTTCCAAACCCTTCTCAATTCTGTCTCTCCTCTCATCCATTTTCTTTCTGTTTTTCATCTCACCACGGGAGGGTAAAAAAACATTAAGCTGCATGATCATGGCATAAATCCCTTCACCATTTGTTTTCTAGATGGATAGGGTGGGATGATGAATGCATGTCTTCGTAGCAGCTGAAACTCACTGCTTCACCTTTGTTGTTACAAACTCTGGAGAGCCATGTAATACATCCCTACAGTGACTGTATAATATTGCTATTTTGCCCCAAAATGTCCCATTTGAAGCTCTCATTTCTGGTATGCAGATTATTATTGCTGACTGTTTGGATGGTCACACCATGAGTCACTTGGTAAACATGAGAAAAATAATAACTTCGGCTGTAGATGGTAGCATATTAGATTAAGTACCAAGTGTCCAACAATAAGATCTGCCCCTCTCCAAAAAGCAAACAGCAACAAAAGCAATCTTGTATCTGTGACATAAGGAAGTGGCTTTCCAGAGTCATGTGTCGACCGTTTGGCATGCCTTGTATTAACTGGAATCTGTCTGGTGCCTGCTTTGTCTCTTTTCCCCTTTTCCTTTCTCCAATGGGTGACTGTTTAAGGCAGTTGGTCTGCTTCTCAGGTGCATTTATGTATTGGACAGAATGGTGGCTGCAACCAGCCAGGCTATATTTCTGGTTGATGCTATTTCAAGAGTACAGGAGAAGATCCTCTGGTTCCCCCTCTTGGTACTTCTCATGCACCAAAGCGATCATTTGCCTTCTGGTTCTTTCATTTTCTTGTTCACAGTAATGAAATATCACTTTCCCTCTCTTTAGGGTCAGAAGGTAAAAAACACACTCATGATCTCGGGGAGACAGATGAGAAGAAATCCCAGATCAGTGCAGATAGTGGGTTGAGCTTAACTTCCAGCTCTCATGTGAGTGTCTTGAACATTTTATTTCTTATTTGAGAAATGCCTCAAGGAGATTGACATGGGGGTAGAAGGTAGTGAGAATTCCTTGTGTCTTTGTCCATAGATTCTGGTTTTCATGGGGGGGGGCATGTACTCACTTTGGGGAAGCATTGATAATTATGTGAAAGCAACACATGTTCCAGTGTTGTTGATTCTGGGAAGCTAGAAACATGAGGCATGAGATTTGCAGTTCCTTAGTAGTCTGGGCCCAAATAAAATGTGTGGTCCAAGTCTCCAAGCAGAAATAGTAATGACTTATGTGCATTATTTTTCTTCTTCTTTGTTCATGATTTCAGAAGAGTGATTTGGATTCTGTGGCAAGCGTGGGACCTGCTGTTATGATCCGAAGCACCAGCCAAGACTCTGAAGTTAGCACAGTGGTAGGGCATGGCTGAAGTGGAATGTTTGTGCTTTGTTTTAGTGGTGTTTTTCAGGCTTGATCATTTGCATGCACTTTCTTACTCAACACCTGTGTAAATTGCAAGCGCCGAGTGGATCTCTAGGGCATACACTCTCCATCCTTCTCCAGTTTTACATTTAATCATGTCCCCCAATTGTACATAAAATGCTCTGGTAGGTATGGGGATCCTATCCACTGCTACTGTTTTGTAATCTTACATATTTTATTTGTGTTTATATTGTTAAATTGTGACATTTGTTTTCGGAAAATAGTTGTTGTAAATTAATGATTGTGGCAATGTCTACAGTTATCTTAAATTGTCCTGTTGGGCCAAAGAATAGACATTTATTAGTGTTCTTTTTCTTTAAAAAAATTGAATCTGAGTTCCTCCTAATGTTAATTTAAAAGTTGAGGCCCAGCCTTTTATTTTTAACGACTGAAGCTCTAAAAAAGAAAAAAAAGCATTAAAACATTAAACACAGTGCCCTGCAAATAGTCGCTTTGCATTCTAAAGTATACTGTGCTGGGTCCCAATGTAACGTGAGTTAGCAGAAACCTGCCCCTTTACGTTTGGTTGGGATGCAGGAACTATTGAGATTTAGCTTTCTCTGGAGTGGCACTCTGAATAAATCTTTGTCTCCACATTCACTACTCATATTGAATAAAGGACTGACCATTTAAACAGATTGTTTTCCTCTTCAGGTGAGCAACAGCTCTGGGGAGACATTAGGAGCAGATAGTGATTTGAGCAGCAATGCTGGTGATGGCCTTGGTGGAGAAAGCGGTGGAAATCTGACAGGATCACGAGGCACCGTGTCAGACAGTGAGATTGAGACAAATTCAGCAACTAGCACCATCTTTGTAAGAACATGCTTTGGTTTTGCTTAGGAATTATTGTAGTGATGGTGGGTAGTGTAAATGACCTATTAGTTTATGGAAAGCGATCACATTAGAAATGGTCCATCCTTAGTGAAGAAGTACCAGCAATTCTGAGCCAGCATATATATTCCAGGGTGTGCATGCACTGCAAACTCAATTATATATGTGGCAAGCATATTGACCTTGTAAGTGTAAATTGGATTAGAGTGATAGACCTCTTAAAGACCTTTGGAAATCATAATGGCCTCAAATGTCATATCATGACAATGAAGTATCTTTGAACTGAGTTGAATTTGAGAGGTGGCTTAAACTTTTTCTGCTGTCCACTTTTTACCTTCTGAATTATCTTTCTGTTTACAAGGAATATATATTGCCTGCAGAATAATCTTGATAGTCGAATACATAATACAGAGCAATAGAGCATGCCTGATTAAACTGGCATTTAATTTTTTTTTTTAAAGGGTAAATCTCATAGCTTGAAGCAGACCATGAAAGACAATAAATGCAGCAGTCCTGGGAGAGCACCAGAAGATGCAAGCCTACGAGTTTATCTCTATGAGGGTCTTCTGGGTATGTGTTGACATTTATTTTGTTTGAAGCAAATTTGTTCAAAGCATAGGCATTTTAGTGAAATAGCATTTAACACGCTGATCTTCGTAGTATTTTCTAAACAAAAAGAAATTAAAAGAACAACAATCTGATCTATTGAAGTGAAACCTCCATAGATGAGTTTTGAATTCTCTAACATACCATAGACAAATTATTGGCTAAAAACTCATGGTTTTCTTCAAAACATTTTATAAGAAGTGCTTGTCATTAGTATACCATTTTTTCTGTGTATAAGACACCCCCATGTATAAGACGACTCCTATTTTTTTGAACCCAAAATTAAGAAAAAAACCCCTCTAAAATAGAAGTGAAAATCCAGACATTTGGTAGTGGCAGTGGAAAGTTGTTGATTTGTGGGGGGTGCAATCACCCTCAAAGTTTCCAGCATGAGGTACATGTCGTCCATGGTGGTTCTGTCCCGACCCCTCGTTGCCCAGTTGATAAAAGGTTACAGTTGGGGAGCAGGGAAGAAGGAGCTCCCTATGCTTCTATGCTGTGTGGCAGGAATTTCTTCCTCCTGCCACCTGCTTAGCTGTTAAGAGATTATAGCTCAGCAGCAAAGAAAATGTAGTCAAGGATGGGGGTGGGGTTCGGGCCAGAAGGCTGCATTGGAAGGCCCTGTGGGCCACATACAATCAGTGGGCTACAGATTTATCATATTAGGTAAAGGTAAAGGGACCCCTAACCATTAGGTCCAATCGTGGCCGACTCTGGGGTTGCGGCGCTCATCTCGCTTTATTGGCTGAGGGAGCTGGCATACAGCTTCCGGGTCATGTGGCCAGCATGACTAAGCCGCTTCTGGCGAACCAGAGCAGCGCACGGAAACGCCTTTTACCTTCCCGCCGGAGCAGTACCTATTTATCTACTTGCACTTTGACGTGCTTTCAAACTGCTAGGTTGGCAGGAGCAGGGACCGAGCAATGGGAGCTCACCCCATCACGGGGATTCGAACCGCCGACCATCTGATCGGCAAGTCCTAGGCTCTGTGGTTTAACATGCTGTCAAATCAAGTGTATATTTAAAATGGTATCCTGAGCAGGGAAGTTGTTTCATAACGCAGTATGCTAAAGATCAAGTTATACTGATGTATTAGAAGAGGTATGGCCTTCGACCAGAATTGCAATATGTAGCATATTTTTCACTGCACTTTTTCTCCTGAGTCTCATTATTCCAGAAAGGTTGCTCAGTCTTGTTATATGTCTCATTTCTCCTCTTTGCTGCCATGTTGCTGCTTGCTTGGAACTATAAAGGGAGGGATAAAGGATCTGTCTGGGACCAATTAGAGGATGCTGCCATGGAAACCTTCTCTATGAGTAATAATTCTTCTTTTTGCTTTTCTGTGTGTATTAAAAAGATTTCTCACATGTATTCCTATACACTCCACTGTTCTTTTCTTGTTCCTGCATTCTTCATTTGGTGAATACTGATAGAGGAAAACAATAACACAGAACGCAATAAAGTTGTTGCACTGCTTTAGGCAAGGTAGCAAGATGGGACCATAAATGTTTGCAATATATACAGTGAGTTAGGACAGGGAGCCTTGCATCTCCTGCCTTGTTGTGATCTCAGTTGTGTTTTTAACAGAACTGATTTTGCTGTGGCGGTACTATGATGATGATGATGGTGGTGGTGTTGATTACTCGGCACATCTTGTGGTGAAAAAGGTTTTTTCCTGTTTTTTCCTTGCAAAATTATTGGTCTTCTGGATTAATTTATTCTCTGCTATCTAGGCAAAGAGCGATCAACCCTGTGGGACCATATGCAGTTCTGGGAAGATGCTTACCTAGATGCTGTGATGTTGGAAAGAGAAGGAATGGGGATGGATCAGGGGCCTCAAGAAATGATTGACAGGTAAATTACAAATTCTCTGCAATTTTTCTCTCCCTCTGCATTATTTAGTTTAGCAACTTCCTGGGAATTCAGGATGTGATTTTATTCTGAGTAAATTTGTTGAAATAAATAATTACTTTATATTAATTTATGTACTGTATACTGCTTAGAGTTTTTTTATTAAGCAGATTACAATTTTTTTCTAACTTTTTTTTAAAAAATAAAACATTTAAGACTTTGTTCCAAATTTAATTTTCTTTATACACAAAGTCTGTCTTTTGAAATATTTAGTTAGTTAGTTAAATTTGTATGCCACCCTTCATCCGTACATCTCTGGATGGATATCAACATAAAATGCAATATAAAAATGCAAAATACATGATAAAAGCAAGACCAAAAACCAATAAAAAACCCTCCCACCACCTTGGACCTCCCTGAACCTTTGCTTGTCTTTTAATGTTGGGCCTATAAAAGGAAATGTAACTTAAGGCTAAGTTTAATTTCTCGTCATCTGGTACTGGGTCTGTGGAGAGATTTAATTCCGTTAAAAAAGATAAAAGAAGGAAGAGGATGCAGAACATTTTGCATCTTTCTTTGCAGTTAGTGGCTAAAAGTCCATCGGAGACTCAAGTACATGTGTTTTCCTTTTGTAGGTATTTGTCTCTAGGAGAACATGACCGGAAGCGTTTAGAAGATGATGAAGACCGCTTATTGGCTACGCTGCTTCACAATATGATAGCCTACATGCTTATGTTGAAGGTGCCATTTTTTCATATTTTAATTTAATTTTTGCACATTTTTTGTGAGACTTGTGGTAGGGTATGGGGGAAATATGGGTGTCCTGTGGCCAAATTTTTTTAACCCCCCTATGCAAGAGCAAACCCATATTAAGTGCAGAAATAATGAAATGTCATACTTTGTTTTTGCTTTGTTTTTAGGTCAATGGGATGTATTTGAGCACTTCTTTCTTCCCAGTTACTTGATTTCTGCAGTTACTTGTTATTACACAGTGTCTTCTCTTGGTTGACCTGTTTCTATGGTAGTTTAAACTCTTTGGAACACAGCAAATGAGTTCTTGTCTATGTACTGAAATATAAATATATATGCAAGTGCCTAGGGAGATGTCAGTAACCAAATGCTGTATTTTGCTGTGTAGGTGCCCAAGAATGATATTAGGAAGAAAGTGCGCCGTTTGATGGGGAAATCTCACATTGGCCTAGTGCATAGTCAAGAAATAAATGAAGTACTCGACAAAATTGCCAATATAGTAAGTCTTTGACCACCTCTGTATCTATATCTCTGTTTCTTCGATAGGAGAGGAGGATTATCTTTCACTGCAGTTCAGATGGCAGTGTTGATTGCTACAAATCTGAAAAGAGTTATGTTCCTCTTTTATAATGTATTTCACAAATTGTGTACAAGATTAAAATACTGCAGATAGAAACATTCTGATATCTTGCCTTCTGCATGTACTTTTTATGGCAAGGGCTAGTGGGACCCAGATCTTTGGATGGTATAGATTTACTCAGCAATACCTTGCTTGACAGAGAATCAGACTCCTCACCTGTTTTATTCAAGACAGTAGACACAGAGGTCAGATCTTTCTGAACTTTTTATAGTGTTGCTCTCAAGAGCTGTAGAATGAAATTCTTGCTACAAGCTGCCTTCTCACTCTGTTGCCTGGGGTGGGGTCTGCCAGTTTCCTACTGGACTAGAGGCACTAACTGCTGCTTCCTAAACTCCTCCTTAGTAGCTGAATGGGTAAGCAGCTTCTCTAGGCTTAATCTCTTGTTGTTTTGTTACAAGCCTGGGTAAGGAACTGAACCAGCTGCTTCTGGGGAAAAACAGCTCTTTTTATTGCTGTAGTTGCTGGCTGCTTCTCCAGGGTGGGTGTCTTTGGGGCTTTTTGAAGATGCTATATCCTGAGATTCAGTGAGAACCCTCAGAACGGCTGTGGGGGAGAGGGGGAATCATTCCACCTGGCAAGCTGCAATGTTTGTGCAGACTGAACAACTGGAAGAGCACAGCACTGAATTCCATCTTTACTTCTCTGATAGTGCTGCTAAAAGAGAAATTAGTTGATGAGTTTCCCATGTTCTTTTTGTTTGTTGTGCCTCCATACACATGTTTTTAGAAAGCATAGTTGTTGCATGTGCATGTTACATTTTTTTTATCGGTGTGTAGATACATTGTGTTAAGTGTATGCTATAAAAACATAATTGGGTGCAAGCTAGCCAGATTCAGCTCTGACTCTGAAAACTTTGGGTGCAGAGTTATGGACAACTCCGCATTTGCACAAGGGTCTTGTTCTGGGTCATTGTGCACATCGGTGGAGCATGCACAAACCCATAAACCTGCTCCATTCCTCCCCCTTATGGGGCTGAAAACTGTGTTCATTGGCAGTCATGTGCCAATCAAACACGCAGAAAATGGTTGCCACCTGTATATTGTTTTGTCCCAACTTTCCTTCAAGAAGTTGAGAGTCATGTACATTTAGGTTATTTCACTTTATCCTCGCAATAATCCTTGATCCTGTGGATAGCTCAGTTGGTAGAGCATGAAACTCTTAGTCTCAGGTTCATGGGTTTGAACCCCATGTTGGGCAAAAAAAATCCTGCATCACAGGGGGTTGGACCACATGACCATTGCGGTCTCTTCCAACTCTACAATTCTATGATTACACTGCTGCAATACTGCTCCCTAGTACTGAAAAAATACTAGGTGCTTTTCTGTGTTTTAATCCAATTTTACTTTTGTACAGGAGATGGGTGAGATCTGACTTGCTGGAGCTGAAGTAAAGATTAAGTGGAAGGTTTTTAATAGGTTTTTTCCTTCTATTTAGAATGGCAGGGAGCTCCAAATCCGACCCAGTGGCAGCAGACATATCAAGAAGCAAACATTTGTTGTACATGCTGGCACAGACACAACAGGGGATATCTTCTTCATGGAGGTAGAGACCAGGTTAAAAGTTAACAAAATGATTGCTGTTAATTGGATTGTATGGCGATTCCTCTCTAATAATATATACGTCTCCAGGTATGCGATGATTGCATTGTGCTGAGGAGTAACATTGGCACGGTGTATGAACGCTGGTGGTATGAGAAGCTCATCAACATGACATACTGTCCCAAAACAAAAGTTCTTTGTCTCTGGAGGAGGAATGGCCAGGAGACACAATTGAATAAGTTCTACACCAAAAAGGTACATTTTCTACAGTGTTCTGTTTACATTGACTTAGTATTTTACTGGACCATTTATATTTTATCTGTCTTTGAATCTGCTGCAGAGTTTTGATGCTGAGATGATCAGCAGCTGACATACAGTGCGAGAAGATTTTTCTTAAGTGGTGTCACCAGATATTGTTTCCATGGTTTGAGTTGCACCCATAACAGCAATTTTAAGCATAGTTTCTAATGGAGAGATGTGGGTAGAACATTGCTATTGAAATGCTCACATCCTAATCTTGGGTTTATGATGGGATAGATGCATCTTGGATCTGGAGACCCATGTAACATTTTTGCCTGTAACATGAGGAAGTTACAGTGCTTTGTTTTAATAAAACAACACATTTGGATAGCATTCATTTACATGCATTTAGAGAATTTCAGAATCAGCTGTTGCAAATTGTTTGTAAGGGAAACAGTTATGACATGAGATTCTATGACTAAAGAAAGATGGGATATAAATTTAATAAAATAAAGAAAAAATAGAGCTATATATGTGGATCAAACACCACTGTTTGTTTGTTTATTAAAATACATATAGATTGTGCCTCATATAAGATATCAGTTCAAGAAAATTTACAAATGCAAAAAGCATAAAATGCCATTAAAACAGAATAATCATAGAAATGTCTTGCCTTTTAAGTTCCCCATCTGTTCATCCCAAACGTATTTCAAAATAATGCTGTATTTTGAAATAACCGTATTTTGTTATTTTTAGCAAATGTTTTAAAAAGTATGGTCCAAAATACTACTGTTATTTCCTGTGCATTGTATCCCAACTTTGCTTCAAGAAGTTGAGCTGCTTGGAGGAAATGTGGCAGATAATTAATATGTACTTAAAAATGTTTGTTTGTATTTCTTTATTATTCTTTGCGCTATTACGTTCTCGCCACTGTATTAGCTCTATGTTTTATGAATCTCCATTATGTATCTGCAGAAAACCTATTTATTTATTTATTTTAATTTGTTGTAGTGCCGGGAATTATATTATTGTGTAAAAGACAGTATGGAGCGAGCAGCAGCAAGACAACAAAGCACAAAACCTGGTAAGAGCCTTAACGGCCATAGATGAACTTTGGCAAGTGCCACAACTTTCTAAAAGAGTTTTTGGGAGTGTGTTGTCCTTTATATTAAAGGGTCTGAAAATACTGCCCCTCCTTTTCACTCTGGAAATGCTGATGCCAGAAAGAATTTGACTTTCCTCCAAGGAATTGCCAGGGGAGAAATAAACATTATTTATTTCCCCTGATATTGCGGTAATAATGGGATACTGAGCTTAGCAGCCAGATGACATGGACATGGTTGCTCTTGAATCTTCTCTTCCACCAAGCCCCACAAATGTCCTAAAGACCCAAAATCTCCTGGCACCTCCAAGATACACACCTGATCCTTTGCAGAAGTCTTAAGTGCCAGTAGCAAAATTGTACACAGCTACACATGTAGACATTTGCAGAATTTTTTTAAAAAATCCACATATGTTCACAACTCATAGGTATAAGGAAATGGAGGAAATGTCACTTATTTTCTGCTCAGAAAGATTGCCAAAATGATTCTGCAGACTAAAACCACTCCCAATTTAAAGTGTAACATTAGCACATCATTTGTCCACACTGAAAATAACAGAAAGATTGTCGCCCATCATACCAGAACAAAACAGTACAAAGTTGCAGGAACATCAACAGATTGGCCTTTGTGTTGTGAGGCTTGTGAGTCAGTGAGACATTATAGCAGGGGTCAGCAAACTTTTTCAGTAGGGGGCTGGTCCACTGTCCCTCAGATCTTTTGGGGGTCCAGACTATATTTTTTTTGGGGGGGGGATGAATGAATTCCTATGCCCCACAAATAGCCAGAGATGCATTTTATATAAAAGCACACATTCTACTCATGTAAAAACTCCAGGCAGGCCCCACAAATAACCCGGAGATGCATTTTAAATTAAAGGGCATATTCTACTCATGTAAAAACACACAGATTCCTGGACTGTCCGCGGGCCGAATTTAGAAGACAATTGGGCCGGATCTGGCCCCCGGGCCTTAGTTTGCCTACCCATGCATTATAGTAACATAATGAAATGCTAGGCTACTGCTTGGCGCTAGAGCTCTTTGGTTATCCTTCATAAGAATTTAACAGGCATAAATGTCAAAACATATCATGCTCTCTAAAGTCCCAGTCTTTGCAGACATCTAGTTAGCATCTCTATATTGCTTATTGTTATCCATCCTATAGAAATCAGATGTGCTATGGCACCGTTTTGAGGAACAGGTTTGCTTCTGGGATCCTCCTTTAAATGCAGGTTCCTATGTTTTTCTGTGTACGTAAATCACTTTGTATTGGGAAGCATTTTCCTCCTTTTTTCTGTTTTCCTTTTACATTGCAGGCCCTGAACTGGGTGGGGAATTCCCAGTGCAGGATATGAAAACTGGTGAAGGGGGGCTTCTCCAAGTCACACTGGAAGGGATTAACCTGAAATTCATGCACAGTCAGGTAGGAAAGAACCCTTGAACAAGAGTATTTGAGCATGGAGCTTCTTAAAGTGCACCAATAAACGTGTTTCCTCTTCCCTTGGGGAGGTGAAGGAGAAAGACAGTTATTTTCCTCCACAGTTAAGAGAATCTCAGTGTTAGTATTTACATTACGTAGTATCTGTCTCCGAATGAAATATTAACTCTATATACTAGTATGTAGAATTCACAAATTACCAACAAAAATAATGGCCCTAACCCAAATAATTCTTTAAATGAGCTTTGGTTTTTCTGCAACCAGCATATGGGGTTGTTCATTCAATCTCCTTAATGATGCTATAGATGTATTTTGTTCTTTCAAACTGAAGAAAAAAGTGCAATTCAGGTGATGGTGAGGTTCACTTACATTGGATTTCCAAAATAATTTCCAACAATATTTAGTCTTGGAACACTTAGATATGTTGTATGGACGTGGCAAAAAACGCTGGTTTTTTATTTAAAAAAATAACTGCCCAGCCTTATGGAACAATTTGTTCACCATTTAACTTTGGTGAATTCATGACAGCTATTGTTGTATGGAAAAATAAACTAAAATTGACATTAGCAAACTTTTTTTAAAAAAGAAAGGTAGCCGCTCCTGCATTACGTGTAATTCATCTGCAGGGGCGCCAGGTATATGGGGCGCAAGGGGCTCCAGCCCCCTAATATTAGAAAGGTGCTGTGCCCCCCCCAATATTGAGGGGGCTGCCAATGGCCAGCCTCCGCCCAGGAGCCGGGTGGGGGTTGGGATGAGCAAGCGCAAAGATCGCTGCCCTCCATGAGTCCTGCCCCTGCCCGGTGTACACTAGGTGGTGTCATATGACGCATCACGTGGCTGTGCCCCCTAAATGGGAGGGGCAGGGCAGTGCCCTTGTTCATCTGTGGTTGAAAGCAGAGGCTTTTCAATAAATCGGACAGAAACAGTTTTTCTCATAAAGATACAAACGTAATTATTTATTTCCTTTTGAATCTGTCATTATCTCTAGGTATAGAGGAAACACAAATGGATTTGTGTGCCACTCTGTTCTTTTCTCTGGATGTGTTTTCTTTTTTGCTTCTCTTGATCATTGTTTTTCTTTTGCTTGGTGTTCATGTTTGTTTTGCATATGCTGTGGAATCAATTTGAGGGTTGGGTGTTTGTGTGTGTGTGTGTGTGAGAGAGAGAGAGAGAGAGAGAGAGAGAGAGAGAGAGAGAGATGGGGAGAGAGTTGAATTTGTCAGTCAGTCTTTTGTGCAGTGTTCTGTTGTTGTTTTTCTAAGTTTTTTTCTAAGTTCTATTGGTGTCCCTAGGAGCCCTAGGCTGAGATTCAGGGAAGCTGTTCACATATGCTGGGGAGAAATATACATACAGGTGGAGGTTTTTTGTTTAACTTTCCAGTATAGCCACTTGCACTGCTCAAGAAGCAAGATGCTTTTCAGCAGAAATGGCTCTGTGGGATTACATACTCACTTTTCAACGATGATTGAGCATTTGCTACTTTGAATACATGGGCGGGGGGGGGAGTGTAGCTAATGAAGCACAGAAAGCAGTGATCAGAAGTCATTGTGTATAAACCTGATTTCCTTGAATTTCTAACCATTTGGGCTATCTCATCAAATGTGTCTACCCAAACCTGTGTTTGCCAAGGGGACATGACTGCATGAATTGGGACTTTTCTTGAGGAGAATCAGTGGGCAGAAGTGGCGTGTGTGAACCTTCTGGCACCTATTGATTCCCCCTGTAAATGCCTCCCTCCACTAGCTGTTCCCCCCGGTTGGTCTGGCTTCTGGTCTTGGAATCGACCTGGGGAAAATTGGTTAACAACAGAAAGGCAGGGATTTTCAGGAGATAATACAGGGGCAGTGGAAGGATTTAACATCTCAATCTTACATGCTGGTTCTCCCTTGCAAATCTCCCTAGCACCCTGTTCAAGCACTATAATGCATGAGCGTAGCCAGGATTTTTGTTAGGAGGGGCAGAACCTCAAATTTGTATTGGTTGGTATTGATTTAGGTGGACAGCTGCCCCCCTCCCCTCCCCTTGGCTATACCCATGCTATAATGACAGAGTTTGGAATCCTATAGTTGCCTCATAACTTGCCTTTTGAACCTTGGAATAAAGCAAGTCAATTCTTTATAAATTTTCAATTGTATTCTAATTCACCTACGGGACCGCCTCTCCTGGTATGCCCCACAGAGGAACTTACGGTCTTCAAATAAAAACATCTTGAAGGTCCCAGGCCACAGAGAGGTTAGGCTGGCCTCAACTAGAGCCAGGGCTTTTTTGGCTGCGGCTCCAACGTGGTGGAACGCTCTGTCACAAGAGACAAGGGCCCTACAGGACCTGACATCTTTCCGCAGGGCCTGCAAGACAGAGCTGTTCCACCAGGCCTTTGGTCAGGGCGCAGCCTGACTCCCTCCTTTGGCAATCTTTACAGAACTTTAGTTTATGGTTGCCATCAATTTTGATTTTAATTAATTTTTATAATGTTTTTATAATGTTGCGCTATTTTAGTGTTGTTAGCCGCCCTGAGCCCGGCTTCGGCTGGGGAGGGTGGGATATAAATAAAATTATTATTATTATTATTATTATTATTATTATTATTATTATTATTATTCACACTTCTCTGTGTATTTAAGCTGTTTGGGGGACTGTGTCAACTGAATTGTACATACCTTTCATGCCTTTATTCCATCATGGAAACAAGATAACTTACACAGGGTCCCCAATGATTTGCCAACGAAGTAGCAGAATCATGTACAGTATCCTTAAACCATGCTCTGGGGCTATAATTTTGTCCACTGTTGCAATCTGTAGTCCCAGATGCAGCAGTAGATTCTCAAAGCACCCCGAAACTGTAAACCCAAATGGACTCTAGCATGATAGGTATTGCTGTATTTTGCCCAAATAACAAGCCCTTTGCTGTGGTATTGTCCAGATTTGGAAACTTATTGCTCGAAGACTGACAACCTATTTTTTGCAGCCATGCACTGGGTACACGCTGAGATTGTAGATTCTGGTAAAACAGAAAAGGATAGAGATAGGCGTAATCATCCCTTGTAAGCTTTTTATTTATTTTTATAAATGATTGATTTTAAGGACTTTGTCAGTTACGCAATATGCAGCATAATAAACATGTTGTTATTCAGTTAGTTGGAGAACATCTTTCCCTCCAGAAGCATTTCTGTTTCAGGGATGTTGCATCTTTTCTAGGACTTAGTACTATACTTTTTAAAATGAGAAATTGCTAGATTTTTAAGTGCATTTTTAAAGCAACAAAGCAGGCTATCTTCCTTTAATAAAGCAGTCTCCTACTTATCTCTCCCATCATATCCCTGTAAACAGACTATCCTCCCATTCTTTGAGGATGGCATATCATAATATTGACATTTTGTGTATGCTAGTGTAAGTATATTGCTAATAGAAAAACACCTGGGATTTTGCCATTGTTTGGAGAGATCTTAGTACAGAGATATTCTGATTTCCCTCCTGTACTTTTCCACATAGGCCATATATTACCCCTCGTCCTGAATGAAACAGTGTGATTGCACTTTCCAAGATGCGCATGGATGTATGAGAAGCTACTTTGGGTGTTGAATGGACTACTACAATAAGATAGCTTATTTATTTTCACACACTTGGGTTTCTGAGTCAGAGAAGTGAAAACCTGCTGCTTCATTTTTCCCCTCAACCTCCCTTTGTTTTAGCACTTAGTGTAATCTGCAGTCTGTAAATCTTGAGCATCATCACGTGTGGAAATATAGAAGAAAAACCCTTGGTTTGGGTGGGAAGCATGGCACCTCTTGCCTGCCCTCTGTGCCGGAGGAGGATGCATGGAGAGGCAGACATTTAATGGGATGGGGCAAGACCACAAATGACAGACCAAATCTGGAAGCAGTCTGTGTCCCTCCTTTTCTTTCATTTCAAAGTGTGTTGGTTTTTCTTTTTGCTGTAACTCAGTTGAGTGCCTGAAGGGGGTAGCAATGTTGGATATGTCAAGAGTTACTAACTCTTTCGTTTCTCTTCCATGCTTTCTCCTCCTGCAAGGAGCGGAAGGTACTCCATCTTCTGCTGTCTTAGCTTCTTAGCCTTTTAAGTTGTTTCTTGATTTCTAGCATTGTGGCAATTTTTTGATTTTTATTTTCCAATTTCTCTTTCTTTTGATTTAAGTAGTAAACTATAGTTGAACTGGTAGTATGTGCTACAACATTCCAAGTTATAACTGCTGTGGTGTGCTTTTTGTTCTTGTTTTATTTTGACATTGCCTTCTTTATTCTAATCATGTGTCTTCCTCCTCTTTTCTTTCAGGTTTTCATAGAGCTGAATCACATTAAAAAGTGCAATACAGTGCGAGGAGTCTTTGTCCTGGAAGAATTTGGTAATTACATTATTTTGATATTAGGTTTGTACTCACATGGCAGTAACTCAAATTTCTGATCCTCTCCATGAGGCAGAACTGTATCTTTTTGATAGTTTTTTCTTTTTTGGGGGGTGGCAGGGAAAGGTCAAAGGAAGCAGCATAAATTGTGTCTAAACAGGTTATTAGAACTGAAGAAGACATGAGTGAACTTGAGGCATTGTTAAGCTTAGATAACAAGATTTTAAAGCTGGAGTCACCAGCCTTCTGGGTCTGTGGGCATATTTAGGAATTTGAGCAACTCTTATGGGCACCACCACAAAGCAGCTACTATGGGGGTCTGCCTGGTCAAAAAGAACAAGTTACTTGCCCAAGAGTCTGAGTACAATACATCACCATGGCATATGCGAAAGCCTTTTTAGTGTCCCCAGGATGAACTATAATCCCCAGATTCCCAAATTCCTTTCTTTTTTAAAGTACATTTCTAACAATTTTGGAACCTGAGATATAAGGCAAAACTTATAGGCACTATTCTTCCCATTTTGGGGGAGAAATTGGCTGCTTCATCCTTTCAGTGCTTTATTTTGCCTCCCCCAATGGAAAAATTCCTGTGGACACCCATGTCTGTGAGAGATGCACTTGGACAGAGAGACAGGGGGAAATGCAGGTATGAAGTGTGTTGTATATGAGTGAGAGAGAGCGTGAGAGAGAGTTGCATGTGCGCCTGCGGTTTGTGTGTGTGTGGTGAGTGTATGTGGGTACAAGAATGAGTAAGGTGTGACTGCCTTGTATATTTTTCCTGTTACTGAGGAATGCTCCCTGTTGCTATCAGGAAGAAATGTGTGGGTGTGGGTGGGTGTCACAGAGAGAGAGAGAGAGAGAGACCAGCAGGACATAGCTGACTTTTCTGAGGTTGTCCAGTGCAGATGGGGATGGGGACCAGCAATTAGTGTACTTTGTGGTGTGGTTTTTTTTTAAACTAGGCTATCTTTCTATAGTAGTTAGGCTGTTACTGGATGTAGCATTCAGAGAATATTGATTCATTGCATTGGTTTCGATGAATTTTAGGCCACAATAATTTGCTACTTCACTGTGTTAGAGGATTCTTGTTGTATGTTCTGCAACCGACTACAATGTCTACACTTCTTTGATTTGTATTTGATCTGAGGTGAAATGAGGCTAACAACTTAACTTCTTTTTTGCTGCTTAAGAAAACTTCGTTGAATAGAGTAAATTCAGCATAGTGATTTGTTTTGTTTTGACAAGGAACTTATTCTGATGGGAAAAGAAGAGCTGGGAAAGGGGTAGCTAGGTAAAGAACTTCTGCTACATGAAGTGAGTGTAGAATTTAACTCGGGGCAATTTAAACTTCCATATTTATGGATGTTCCAAATTTATTCCAATTTATGAAGTTCCATATATCAATAATCATTTTTCTTTTCAAATTCATTGAAAAGTGGGGGCATGTAATGTAAAAGTGAATTCCATCTTCTGAAGATGGTTCTCCAAGACATCTTTTGAGAGTATGTACACTGGTACAAATCGGCAGGTCAGTCACGCCAAAGCTCTATAGCAGTTTGTAAGCAGTCCATGCCATCTGCACTGCACCATAGGTCATTGCATGGGATTCACATAAATGCTCAACTGATACTCAGACTGACTGATCAGAGCAATTGTTGGTCAATATTCCAGTTCACTTCACTTTGGGAGACGCTTTCTGCTGTGAAGGTACTGTTTAGGTGCTTCCAGAGAGTGGCCTTATACCACAGAATAGGTCCTTCAGATCTGATTTGGTTGGTTGTGCATTTGACACATTAGCCACACATTTCCATTTGCAGTCATCAATGTTCATTCTATTCTGCCACTTGCCATCCACCACATTGGGCAGAGCTTGACAGAATGTATCTGAGCTGAGTTTTGTTCCATTCCTCCCACCCTCCCCAACCTCCTTTTTCTAGTCTGAATATATGTGTATACAGGTATTTCTGAACCTAGGTATGTGTATATCTTAAAAAAAAAAAAAAAAATCCCAGGAGCACACATTACCAGTCTTATCCAGCCATTTATCTAGTTTCACAATGAGTAAAATGGAGGACTGTGCTTTTTTGCGGTAGTGAGGGCCATATTCATTTTCATTTGTTCACTTGATTTTTAATTTTTAGCACCAAGGTCTTGTGCAAGAGTGAGATTTACCATAAGACTTGGGCAAGAATGATAAAGAGGTCTTCTGCAAGACCTCCATATTAAACATTTTTTAAAACCCTGGGGTATGTACTCCAATTAGTCTCAAAGGCAATCTCCCTACATGATGTGAAGGTATTGAGAGACTAGATTCTCCAAAACAGGCAAGCCTTCAGCATGAAACGATCAGTATTCCAGTGGTACTGGGGACCACTGCAAGTGAAATGACTAGGGATGTGACAAAGACTATCTACCAAAATGCCACCACATAATAAACCACCCACCAAATACTAATGAGCTTTCATACCAGAAGTCACTGAAGATGTATTTAGAGGTTAATTTTATGTATAATTTCTAGGTTAAGGGGAAATCTGTATTAAATATAAAAAAATGGGCTGACGGTTTGATGACAATGCCATGAGGACGCTCTAAAAAACTTGCGTTAGTGATCAGCACCAGTTCCACAATAAACTTCCCATCTAGAAACTCCCTTGGAAAGAAATAAGTTGTTGCAGTCTTTGTCTGTCCAAAGAAAGGGTTCATCCCTTCTTCCCTTTGATATGGCCCTGATCTGGATCAGGCATCCTTGTGCTATGTGATTGTTTACTAAGTTTACTAAGTTAGAACAGGGTGGGAAGCCTCTGGTCCATGGGCCAGATGCATCCCATCAGGCTTCCCTATTTGGCCTGCAAACTGCTTTGTGCACACCATGCCCACCCAGCCTACATCTGATGTCAATTGCAGGGCAGGGAGGGGTGGGACTTGGCTGATTTCAAAGCACCCAATCACCTGATATCATTTGTGACATCAGGTGATCAGCAGATGGGCAGCTTTGCCCACCTGTCAAATTTGGCCTGCGAGGAAGAACCTGATAAGTGCAGCCAAGGGTGAGAGACTATTAAGAGTTATGGTCCAGCAAAGAGCCACAGTGTCTCCATCTTTGTTTCAGTCAGTTTGTGTCTGACAGGCCTTGAAACCCAAATTACAATGACTGTAGACAATAGGCTCAAGCCTTGTGTGTAATATATAATTTATCTCATAGAAGACATTATCAGCTGCATATGAAAGTATGAAAGTGGTAGTACATGGAATCCACAATTGCTAAAGCAGATTTTCCTCCTTTTTCCTAATAGGAAGAATTGTAGTTTTTAATCGCCATCCAAAATAACTAGCTAACCTATGAGTAATAAGGTTGTTCTGTAGGTCTTACTGATTATACTTCACATTGCTTGATCTTCATTTTGTCAGCTTGGTTGTTTTTATGTTTCTCATGTTATCCAAGACCACTTTACAAAGGACAATGTGGAAGCTGGAGATGAGATCTTAGCGCGTATAGCTGGGTTGTAGTGTGTTCCTGGAAGGAATTGCTTAGAGAAAGTAGGAAGCACCAGGCCTTGGCTCTGAGATTTGAGTTACTGCTATGTATTTGTGCTTAACTTTTTGGTGACCCCTTCACTGTTGCTGCTATGAAAACCTTCATTCTCCAGCAGGTAAAGTGTTGCCCCTCGTCCCAATCCTTTGTTAGTACTTTGTACCTGTATTCTTATTCACAGGGCAAGAGGAAGCAGGATGGCACTTGTGTTCTTATTTCTTTCATCCTTCTAACTGTAAAAGCTTCAGAAATCAGATGCCCCCTTTTTAGCTTGTTTTTGGTTTGTTTGTTAATAGTATGCAGTAGTAATGTTTTATCCCCCTTCCCCCACCAAACTTTTTTTGGTCTTTGTAACCCCCCCCCCCCCTTCCAGTTTCCTTTCTAAAAACCTATTTTCATTTTTGGAGTTGGGGAACAGGGGGATTTAGTGAGCATGATGGCCCCCTTCCTAAAACCAGTTCTTAAGGGTCAGGAACTTGGACACTCCTCTTCTGTTTGGTCCAGACTTCTTGACTTCAGTTTCTTCTGTCCAATATACTTGCCTTTCAAATGATCATACTAACTCCAAGCTCAGAAATGTGTTAATCATTTTTTATTCCTTTTGTGATGCTATAGCAGGTTTTAGTTGTTTAAATCATTTTTATGGGGATACAGAGTTGGTACCAGAATTATTTGATAACAATAAGTAAAGTAGTTTAGAGTGAGACCTTGCTCTGCATCTAGTTCCTGGTGGCATGGAGTAGTGTCTTTTGGGCATGTACATATGTTAAATATGTGGGATTTTCCTAAGAACTTTCCAGAAATGTTGATGCCTGTGTTCTAGCTGCTGGTACATAGTTTTGTATTAGAGTTATGACTCATTTTAATATCGGTTAGTTTTTTATCGTTTTGTATTGACCTTCTCCTGGATAGCATTTGTTCTCGTGTATGAAAGGGTTTGTTTGAGTTATATTGTTTCCCCTCATAAGTATTTATATTGAATTCATTTGTTCATAGATTGCCTATTCATTTATTCTGTCTTAGTAGGTGATATCAGGGTTTATATGATAAGATACTTACTCTATCTTTCCCCATGAAAAATACATGGATTCCTTTTGGGGGTGGTGGGGAGAGTGGTTCTTTTCTTCAGTTGTTTTATGTTAACCTAGAAAATCTGAGATGTTTTGCAAAGAAAAGATTCAAAATCATTCCATAATCATTTGACTTTAGAATATACAAGCGTCTCCCCACTTACGTTTGGGTTACGTACTGGGCCCCCGTGCACATAAGCAAAAATGACATAAGTGGGGAATACTCTTTAAAAAGCCTCTAAAAAGCTCTCTCTGCGCATAACTCTCTCTTAAACTAGAGTTGAAACTCTGGGGCCACTTAAAGGCTAGAGGATGCACAGAAAGTGGTGGTGACTTGCTACCATGTATGTCAGTTGCTAGGCAGGGAGGCTGAGCAGCCAAAGCAAAGCCCTGCTGTGCCTCTGGTCTCTTTGGGGCTTCCTCTGCCCTCACTGAAGTCCTCTTCAAGCTCTGGGAAGAATCTCCTCATGAGTTACGGGGACTCTCTAGCGCAATCCTGCCATTTCCTGGTTTGAGTCTATTTATTTCCCAGTGCTGCTCGTATATGTGGTCAATCGTGCGTAAGTTGAAGAGACGCCTGTAGTTGTTTGATTGTGTTATTCAGATCAGAAATTGTTCTAATGCACAAGCTTTTGATGTGGTAAATTTGAATGTGATAAAAGAAGAGCAGTATTTCCTTGGTTGTTACTTCTGCTTCCTTATTGCAGAGAGAATAGAAGTTGGACTTCCTGGCATTTAATTTTTAATATCCATAAGTAAATTTCTGCTAGTTTATATAAGAGTTGGAATATGTATCTGCTGTTGCTGATGTACAGGCGAAATCCGAAACTAAGCCTGTCACATTGACAAATGATTGAACAGAAGTATTTAGGCTCTTAAGATGGTGCCTGCCAAATGCATCTTCCTTTGGAACGTTATCTAAAGCAAAAACTAATGGCACCAGCAAAGGTATAGGTCAATGTTTAACGGTAGAAAGAAAAAAGAATGAGTAAAGTTTAGCATTAGTAAAAAAGGATTGTTTAGTTGAGATTCCTACATCGCAGGGGGTTGGACTAGATGACCCTTGGGGTCCCTTCCAGCTCTACAGTTCTGTGATTCTGAGTGTTTTTTCCCCTGCAGCTCATTGCACATTTCCTTTCCTCATGCCTTTGGGAACATTGTACTATACCCCTCAATTTTTCTTGTCGTTTTTTGAACTCTTTGTTTTGTCTCTTGCCCGTCCGGTTTTAGTTCCTGAAACTAAAGAAGTGGTGAGCCACAAGTACAAGACGCCAATGGTGAGTCATCTGCTATGTCTTCTGGTTATTTCTCAAAGGTTTTCTTATCATGTCCACCTTGTGGCATTTCAGCATTCAGACTGCTCTCCTTCTTGCTAATTTTCCCAAGTTAGACAACTTCACTTCAATGGAAGCTTCTGGGGAAGTATGGTTATGATCAGTTTCAAAATGAAGAGAATAAAAATAAGGACTGAAGGAATGTATAAGCCTACAGGTTTTTGTGTGTATTCAGCTTATTTTTGTGTTGAACTTCAGAAAGCAAACTAGAGCTTGTGCAGAATTAAGTTTGAAGCAGATATCTTAAGAGTTTTAAAGCTGTTTGATTTGACCCTCCAACAACAACAAAAAATGATTATATGCAAATGAGGTCAACTTTCCCCCTAGAAAACGAAAAAACTATGAGATTGTATTAAGCATGAGAGCAAGTGCCTATCTACAAAATTACACCTTCATTGAAAACTTCACCTTTTTTTTTAGTAAAACAATATAGTTGCAAATAAATCATTGGGATCAATAACACCATACATTGTATAGGATATAAACCCACAAGAATTGTGTGTGGGATCTAATGGACAGTTACAGAAGACTGCCAGAAAAGTTCCCCCCCCCCCTGTTGGGGTACATTTGATGCTACCAGTTAATAGAGGATTAAAAAAATATTTAGACACTGTATAAGTATGTTTGTGTAGATGACAAAGTCAAGTGGTTAACAATATGTTTGGGCTATGACCTAGAATAAGAAATAGACCTTCCACATACTATTTTCACTCTGTGTATAATGTTGAACCTGTAGGTGGAATTTTGGTATCATTTCCTTTAAACATTACCTCCATAGATCTCCTGATGCTTTGCCACAAACTCAAACGAGTTGTTTTTTTATTGCATAAAAGTCTTTTGCGGCCAGCCAGAGTCTGGATGGCACATAAAATGGTTGCACTGTTGTGTAATTAGTACTTTCACTTTGTGAAGTCATCTACTCAGGATGAAGACAGATTTAATACAGAAACATTATGTTTGTCTGGCACCTCAGCTGCAGTGCAAACCCAGCTTCCTCCTAGTTTTGCAGCGCCCCTC